>NC_135329.1:38783035-40021850 GCF_023851605.1 Tamandua tetradactyla
CAACAATTCTCTGTGAATTTCTCAAACTTCTCCATGTTCTGTGGCTAGAAATATTAAACTGATTTTTTGTTCTACATTCTCATTTCCTGGATTTTTATACAGTCCATGGCCTGGGAAGATAGTGTCTCACAAAGAAAAGGTCAGGTAGGTTGACTTCCAGTCCATTGTAAAATTTTAAAAATTAGGCTTCCTGAGATTGAGATGGTCCTCAACTGTACCTCAAGTTCCTGCATGTGGATCATCTATCTGGTCCCTTAATGTCACCACCAGGGTGTTTGGGAGCCAAAGGAATTATTGCAAATATAAAGCTTATGCTGAGTCCTCTGCTGTGAGTTATTTCCCTCTGACCCAGAGTCTCCTGCCCTCTTGCAGACGAACTTAGTTTGCAAGCATAGAAAAATCTCACAACAGTCACGGTTCTTGATAATTGTTGTTGAAGAAGATGAGGTGCTGAAAGAGATATGACTTTCTTTAGGAGAAAGGGTGAGGGCCCTAAAGATCACTGTAGGACTTGTAAAAAAGGCCCCCTGAGACTCCATAACAAATGCTGTAGTTCAAGTAGTGGTGATGGGAGGGAAGGGTAAGGACCCCAAAAACCCCATCCTGAATGTTTAGAGACTGAGCAGCAAGAGGTAGAAATGAAGTGAGTCATACTAATAGTGCCTGATGGTTGCTCACTTTGCTCCTGGAGGAAGGAGGGAGAAAGGTTGTCATAATTATGATGTAGTGAGCTTCATAGCCCCAGAGAAAAGACAATATATCTCTAATTGTACTGAGTCAAAGAGCTCAAATATGAAGGAAGTAATGTCTGCCACGGAATAGAGAGAATTGGTTGCGTCAAAAACATCAGAACTTTTGTTTGGCTGAGCTGTGAGCAGTCCTCACACCACTCAAATCCAAAAGTAAATGCATCTTGTTTCCTGGTGCCAAGCTCCTTGACACTTTTCTTTCCATTCCCCTCTACTCTGATCTCAGATGTGTTCAGGAGGAAGATAGTTGGTGTGAGGCCAAGGACTCCTTTTCCCTGAGGGGTCCCAAGCCTAAATACTGGGGAGCTTCATGTAGGAGGCAGATGAAAACTTTTATGACTCTGCTATTTACAGGTATCCAAGTCACCACTCTACCTGGTTCCATTGTAGGAGGAGGTCTTCAAATTCACCTGAAGGCATTTGGGATGAATTTGCAGAGAGAGAAGGAAACTAACGTGACTTTGTTCATAGGGCCCTTTTATATCTGAATGTATAGTAGGAATTACTGGGTTATAGACACGTCCTTCTCAGTCCCATAGTTGATAGAGAAATTTCCCTTGATTAGGAAAAACCACATGTAGAAAAACGTTAACAGGACATGCTTTCCTGTCATTTGTCATCAATGGGTAGGTCAGGATTTAGTTTGAATGCCTCTAGTCTCTGATGGTACATTTCACTATATAGATGAAAGTATATCGGCTAAAAGGGGTTGCTGATAATTTTAGCGGTCTCTTACCTGGCAAGGTTTCTTGGGACTGTATGGATTAATTCACAAAGCTCAACTCCTTCAGCAGTTAAGGAGAAACTTCTGTCTCTTCAGATTCTACTTCCAAAAAGTGACTGCACTTTTTTGGATATTTTAAGTACAATATTTATGCTTTTCACTTAAGCATTCTATTTTGTTCTTTACCTCAGTTCTACCACAAAACAACATCCTTGGAATGAAGCCCAAACCAACATCAAACTGTGGCATGCTCTTTATCTTTGAGACCCCACTAGCCTAATGACTCTTTAGAGGTACAAATTCATGACTGGTAATTTTGCTAATTATAGCCACTTAAAAAGGGAGACAGTCTCCCTGACATGTCTGTTAATACAGCCCTTTTGAAAAATGGCTACCAGCTTGCAATTGAGCTCATGTGAAAACTGGGCACCTAACCTTTTCTGGCTTTGGAGATTCTCCAGCCTGATATCCCCATTTTGGAGTAGATCAACTTTAAGTCAATGACCAGCAAAGTGTATAACCCAATAAATTTTCCTTGTGAAATAGAAACGGTATACTTTAGAATGCAGTCAGACTGGCCCCAGCAACATCATGACTTTACATGAAAAACTGACTACTGTTTCTTTGGAGGAAACTAATTATCATTCTGCTGCCCAAAACAAAACCTCTGGCTCAGTGGGGTCCTTAATTTACAGAATTTTCCCTAAAACTCTGGACCCATTCGACTGATGGCTCAGCTAAGCTTAACTCCATGGTGTCCGCTGGGCTCTTGTAGCTGTCCAACCTCAACTCCAATTATGCAAAATCCAAATGAACATGCTCACTTCACACAGTAGGAAGAATGGAAGGATATTCTAATAGCTCTAGCCAATATACCATGATAAATGTTGTAATGTTTTTACTGATTCTTTGACCTGTCTCTTTGGTCTGCCACTTGAAAAACTGGCAGATTAAATTTATCCCTTTTTGGAGTTGTGAGTTGTGGAGATGAATTGTGTCTGCTGATGGCACAATTGTCAAGTTTGTCAAATGGCATGAATTCTTTCAGAAAGCTTGTAGGAAATCTAAGTTCCTAAGATACATGGGTTTTGAAAGGGAAAATCAGCAGCCAATTTCTTCACCTCATTGATAATGATAAGGGCTATAAGGCAAGAAATCAGCAAGCTAAAATGATAAAACAAGAAGTCAGGTTTTATGGTATCTAAGACAGATAGAATGACTTACAGATACAGTTTCAGAATTGCAATTTACCTGCAAAAACTGTGCAGAAAAGAAACAAGTTTAATATGAGTATGTTTAATATGAGTGATGTTGGTTTTCCTCATTGTGTTATGATTAGTATGTAAAGCGAATATGACTGTAATTACTACATTTAGACCCATTAGTAATATTGTAAAGTTTGATCATGCGAATGATGGAATTATTACGAATAGCTCACCAATTAAATTAATGGATGGAGGGAGGGCTAGGTTTGTTAGGCTTGCTAGAAGTCATCATGAGGCCATTAGGGGGATGATTGTTTGAAGTACCTCATGTAGATGTCATTGAGTCTAATGAGTCCGGATGGAATCCAGCTGCTGATAAGTCCTGCAATATTGGTACCACTGATGCTTAGCTCTATCACTGTACCAGACATAGTAATACAGACAACATCAGAGATTGGGCACATATTATGGAATCTATGATTCGCATGTGGAGGCTACTGATATATGCCAGAATTGTGACTTTTAACAAAGCCAACCTATATATCTCATGGTGAAGAAGGTTACATTGCACCAGGTATGGTCTCTGCCTTCTCCTGGCAAATTGACTGGCTCAGAACTTCAACCCCTTTTCTGGCTATCTTTGATGCTTCTCTGTGGCTGACATTTTTTTAGGTTACAGTATTGTTGTACCAATCTGATTGGTTGACCCTGACTATACGGTGCTGGCCCTTGTAACTTATCATGTATTTAGCTTTTGCAATTTGACAGGCATGCATCTTTTACTACAAAAGTTTCACAATAATTGGGGGTATAAGGGTAGTTCAGTGGTAGAATTCTCACTTGCCATGCAGAAGACCTGGGTTCGATTCCTGGTCCATGCACATTCCCCAGCCAAAAAAAAAAAAAAAAAAAAAAAATCAACAGATGGTGTTGCAATAACAGGGCAGTCACATGGAAAAAGAATGAAATGTGACTCCCACCATACAGCATACAAAAAAAAAATAGTTACTTGATCATGGGATGATGGTCAAGGTTTTCAATGGATACTACATCTTCTATCCACAGTTATCTGAAATTGCAGAGCATTAGAAAGGCTACTAATAAATAAACACAATAATATGTCTGCTTCTATTCTACCCTCTTTACCTCCTTCTGGCCACAATAACTTTTAGGGAGATTTGGTCACGAAATACAGCTGATCCTAGAAAGGGATCTTCTCCTCTTAGCTACTTGTTGAGTAATGATTGAGACAAAGAGGGTGGAGGGTAGAAGTGGTGGTATCAAATACATAGAGATGTATTTTGATATTTCACTCTGCTTTTCCTTGGCTTTATCTCCCGCCTTTGTGATGGTTTGAAGCCATACGCTTTCTAGAAAAGATCAGGTTCTTAAAGCTAACCCATTTCTGTAGGTGTAGACCTATTGTGCTTGGGAACTTTTGGTTATTTCACCTGATGCATGCTCAGGTGGGGCTTAATCCTCTTATTGGAGTCCTTTATAAGATATAAGAGAGAGAAAAGACAGAGAAACTAAGAGAGACCGAAGATGATTGATGACATACAGTAAACAGAAAGAAAGCCACAGATGGTATAACTAGAAGCTAAAAGCAATGAAACCCAAAAGAAAAGGACCAGCAGACCCCACTATACGCCTTCCAAAAAGACAAAGGAATCCCGGATCACCAGCAACCTTTCTTCAGGAAGAAGGTATTGTCCTGTTGATGCCTTGATTTGGACATTTTCACAGCCTAAGAACTGTAAGCTTGTAAGTTAATAAATCTCTATTGTAAATGCAAGTCTATTTCTAGTATATTGTATTTCATCAGTTTTAGCAAACTAAAGCACCATCTTAAAAACAACCCTGAGAAAGCCTGGCTATAAATTCTCTAGGCAGCATCCTGGCCAATTGTTGACTTAGAAGAAAAGTTTTGTTCTGCCACTTCAATTCTCTTGTTGTATTCAAAGTGGGAGATACAATGGGTCTCTGGAAGCGTTAGAAAAATGACCTTGTCTCTTTTATAACTGACCCCTCTGGATGAAAGATGTGAAAGTAAGTAAAGGATGATTATATAAAAAGAGATGTTATAGCAATTGGAATAAAACAACAATTTTGTGGTCTTGTAGATATAGTGAGAACAACAAGACTTGGAATGAAATCACCTTAGAAGTACAGCAGAGGGAGAGACATTAATGATCTTTGTTCACGTGTGTGCAAAAAGTGGGGAGGTGAGTAACTGAGAGGGTGCATGAGAGAACTTTCTGTGGGGCCCGGAATGTTCCATTTATTTTTAAATCTGAAGGTTGATGACGCAGGTGTGTCTGATTGTAAAAAATTCATCAAGTTGTAAACGTACAATGTAAAATTTTCTCTATGTTTATTATATTCACTAAAAGTTAAAATTAAAATATGAACATATTTCATACAATAGAAAATGTGGCTCTCATATGTGTAAAGCAGCTTGATTCCTTTCAAGTTAGGGAAATGCAAAAGTATAGTGAGCTTCAACTTTTCACCTTAGAGTTGAAGAGAGCAAAAATATGCTATTCAAAAGCTGTCCTGTGAGTGGACAAAAAACACATGCTTGTACAATGCTGGCGAGATTGTAAATTGATACAATTTTAATGCAAAATGGTTCTTAAAGATTAAAAATTCTTATACTCATGAATTACTAGTTGTTTTTCACCTACAAATATAAATTTTACCTATAAATATAATTCTTATATAAAATATGACTGAAGCAAATGTCATATTTAAAACTATATTTTATCTTTAAAGGCAAAACTTAGAAATGGCTTGCATGCTTTTCGTTTGGGACAGATTAAATAAATTATAATGTATTCACATAAATGAATTCTAAACAGGCACCAGAAATTGCTACAGCTCTTTCTGAACTGGTATAGAAAAACTTTTGAGATATATATTGTGAAGGGAAAATTGCAAAACATGGATGACTATATATAGAATCCTACCATTGAGGTAAAAATAGAATACATAATTTGACTGTATATATAAGAAGTTGCATAGTGCATCTTCAGAAGAATGTATAATAGAAACAGAACTGGGGAGGGAAATTGGGTAACAATGATGTAACTTCCATATTTTACTGAATCTCAGTCAGAATTAGTTTTAAGATATGCAATTATATGTGCCACTAAAAACAAAAATTAAAGAAAGAACAATGTAAACTGTTGTCCCGGTTTGAAACTGCTATATATGCCAGAAAACCTATGTTTAACTGGTCCATTTTTGTGGGTGCAGACCTATTGTGGGTGGGACTTTTGATTAAGTTGTTTCAATGGAGATGTGATCCACCCAATTTAAGGTGGGTTCTAATCCTCTTTACTAGAATCTTTTGTGAGAGAACAAAAACACAGTAATGGCCAAGATAACCCACAGGCATTTAGAGAAAGAAAAGAAACACCCAGAGACATTTTGGAGACAGCTAATAAAGGACCCAAAGAGAGAGAGAAAAATACCCTGGAGATGTTAAGAGTGGATTGGCAGGGCACAGAGAGCTCAGAGATACATACCTGGGGGAACAAGCAAGGACCCACAGATGTTCAGAGAAAAAGCCATTGGAATCAGAGGTTGAAAGCAGGTGGGGAGCAGAGGACCAGCAGATGCCAGCCACGTGCCTTCCCAAGTGACAGAGGAACTCCGGATGCCACTGGCCTTTCTACAAGTCAAGGTATTCATGCCTATTTGAAAGGATTATGTGCCCTAGAAAAGCCATGCTTTAATGCTGATTCATCTCATGGAGGCAACAGTTTCTTTTAATCCCTATTCAGTATTGTAGGTTGGAAACTTGATTAGGTTATCTCCATGGAGATATTACTCACCCAATTGTGGGCATTAAACTTTGATTAGAGGGAGATGTGACTGACCCATTCCAGATGGTCTTGATTAATTTATTGGAATCCTTTAAAAGAGGAAACATTTTGGAAAAAGCTTCAGAGCTACAAGAGAGCCACACGAGATCAGTAAGAACCATGAGAGCCCACACAGCCAGAGACCTTTGAAGATGAAGAAGGAAAACACTCCTGAGGCAGCTTCATGAAACAAGAAGCCTGGACAGAAAGCTAGCAGACGTCTCCATGTTCACCATGTGCCTTTCCAGTTGTTAGAGAAACCCTGAATGTCATCAGCCTTTTGAACAAAGAGGTATTTTTTCCTGGATGCCTTAGGTGGACATTCCTATAGTCTTGCTTTAATTTGGACATTTTTCACAGGCTTTGAACTGTAAATTTGCAACTTAATAAATTCCTCTTTATAAAAGCTGTTTCATTTCTGGTATATCATATTCCACAGCTAGCAAATCAGAAGAGTATCTTTCTCTGGATGCCTTAATTTGTACATTTTCTTAACCTTAGAATTGTTACTTGCAAATTGTTAAAAACCAATCCATTTCTGGTATATTGCATTTCTGCACCTTTAGCAAACTGAAACAATTGTACTACATCTTTAATTGTAAGACACCCCATATTTCAATTTGATATATTAAAATTTGAAAAATCACATTGTAGATTCTATTAAAACCTGTATTTTTCATTTTTTATACCTTTTATATTTTTCAATTTTATGTTACCTATTCAAAATAATATATTAAATCAGTTAAATGCTATTTTTGCAATGCAATTATATTTAAAACTTACATGAGTTAAAATGTATGGTTAAATAGAAAGCACTAATATGAAGTATTGTCACATAGACATAAGTACAAACTGAAAAATAATAAAAAATAAAGCAGTAATAAACTCTGAAAATGTTGAAATTGCTCAAGGTTATAGAGTATATAATATTTTTTACTGCTAGCTATGGAACTGATATGCCTTTGGATGACAGAAAAGAAAAATAATTGTGTTTTCTCAAATGTAATAAAGATCATTACCATCTTTATGTCACCAAATCCAATTTTTATAAAAATATTTCAGAAATAAAGAATAAAAATATAAGTGGCTCAGCAGGCAGAAAGGCTTGCCTGCAATGCCAGAGGACCTGGGTTCGATTCCCGGTGCCTGCCCATGTAAAAAAAAAAAAAGAATAAAAATATAATCCTTTCATTAAAGTGAAATACACATAGGAATAAAGAAAGGAAATGTCTTAAGTACTTTATATTACTGTATACAGCATGAAGTTTATTTTGAACCTACTGCAAAATAAATAGTAACATCTCTTCAGGTTTGGAATAATGATTATAATAAATAATATTTATTTGGCATTTATGATGTGTCATGAGCTATTTATACTCCTAGCATGTATTAACTGATGACTGAGTATCCTCAGTGTGTAAACAAATAACCTCTCTGTTCATTTTCTTGCTAAGCTATAATCTAAATAGCTAATTAAAAATAAATGAAAATTTCTGGATCTGAAATGGAAATTTGACTCACAATTCCACTTAGTGGCTCAAATGACATTGCATAGAAGTCATTGCCTTCAAAATGGTATTTTGTATTCAAGTGGAGAATTTCCATTATTCATCAGTTGACCTTTTTATTTCATTGTGCACTAATTAGCTGTATAATTTAATTATGCATAAACTTCTAATTGATAACATAAAAGATGTCCAAATGGTTTTATCATTCAGTAGAAACAAATTATAATTATTATGTTGTTTGTAATGTTATTTGCCAAATGAAGTATATTACACATATCGTGTGTGCTTTAATCTTAAAGATAGTCAGGAACTCAGGGCCCTCAAATGATTTAAAAGTTAAGATTCAAACCTGAGTTGGTGGCTCAGCCTTATTAACTTATTAAATAAATACATATTTACTCTGCCTTCAATATTCTTTGTCTGAAGATGCCCCAACTACACTTTAGAAATCATTAAAATACTTGGTAGACTTTATTTTGTTTATTTCCTCAGTACTCACAATCCTGAGTCTTTATACTCAAGTAAAAATAGATCTGTGGTTTTAGAAAAATACATAGTCACTGGAATATTATTGTCTTATTGCTTTTGTTTTCTTTTCTTTTCTTTTTTTTTTTTGCCTTCCTAACAGCAGTGAATAAGTATATCTCTTTTGCCACATTTTCTCTAGCACTTGTTTCTCTCTATTCTCTCTCCCTCTCTCTTTTTTTTTGGCATGGGCAGGCACTGGGAATGTAACTGGCTATACAACATGGCAGGCAAGAATTCTGGCACTGAGCAACCGCTGCACTGCCCTCTCTCTGTTCACTTTTAAACAGTTTTGTTAGCACATCACACAATACAACGTAAGTAAATAAACACGTCTTCACCATCATAATCTATGTGAAGACATTTCCCTTTCTTCCACAGACTCCATACCCCTCCCTGATGCCCCTCCCCACCTATTGACAATTTGTTTTGGCACAATGCCTTTGTTACATTCAGTAGAAGCACAGTGTTATTGTTGACCACAGACCCTAGTTTGCATTGATTGTACTTTTTCCTGTGCTTTTTTTTTTTTATTTTACTTATAGTTTGGACAGAATTATACTTGCCAACAATTTAAACTCAAGAGGTTTACAAGATAGAGTAGTCTCCAGTAATTCCTCCCACTGGCAACCACATTCAGTTTTTTTAATTAATTATTTTGGTACTTACCTATATAATTATAAATATTATCCTTTATTTGCTAATTATTGATTTCCAGTTTGCGACAATATTTATTTTTTGGACTACGGAAAGACAATTTAGCTCACCTCTACTTCTCCTGCACCTACCTTCCAGTTTCCCTTCTTTCCTTTCTTTTACATAATCATTCTATTTCAACCAATATTAGCTCATGTTATTATGACATTGAAAATGTGATTCACAGCTGAGTCTAATATGCCACATCACTACTCTGCATTTCCTGCACAAGTCCTTTGTTTTAAAGTTTTAATTGCTTTCTTTCCCACATGCTCTGTTTTCTATTTACGTATCACTATAAATCTCCTTTCCATTTGGTATTCTATCAATTTGTTCTTGTATAATAAATCTCCAGCAGAGATTTCTGATCTGCTCCAATTTGGACAGATCACCCCTATGCCTATATGATAGCTATTATTCTGGACTCTCTCTTTACCAACATTCTGAGGATTTCCTCCTCATTTTTCCTTTAATGGATTCCCAGCTATCTTCAGTTCATTTCATCCTCCTATTTTTTTTTTTTTTTTTTTTTTTTGCCTGTTTTGGCAGAGTATACCTCTAGTCGCATCTGAATATGAGCAGTTAGGGGATACACGTTTCAGAACTTCTTGTCCAAATTAGTCTTTAATTTACGTTTACATATGTTCTAGTTTGCTAGCTTCCAGAATGCAATATACCAGAAATGGAAGGGCTTTTATAAAGGGGAATTTAATAAGTTGCTAGTTTAGTTCTTAGGCCGTGAAATTGTCCAAATTGAAATTAAGTCTATTGAAATGTCCAAAAGAAGGCATCAACAAGAGGTTACCTTCACTCAAGAAAGGCCAATGGAGTTCAGGGTTTCTCTCTCAACTAGAAAGGCACATGGTGAACACGGCAATGCCTGCTAGCTGTCTCTCCAGGATTCTTGTTTCATGAAGCTCTCCTGAGATGTTTTCCTTCTTCACCTCCAAAGGTGTCTGGCTGCATGGGCTCTGTGGCTCTTTCCTAAATGGTTCCCTCTTAAAGGGCCATTTGAATGGGTGGAGGCATATCTCCACGGAAATCATCTAATCAAAAGTTACCACCCACAATTGGGTGGGTCACATCTCCATTTGAACCTAAATGGTTCCCTCTTAAAGGGCCACCTTGAATGGGTGGAGGCATACCTCCACGGAAATCATCTAATCAAAAATTACCACCCACAATTGGGTGGGTCACATCTCCATGAATAATCAAAAAACTCCCACCCAGCAATACTGAATGAGTATTAAAAGTCATGGCTTTTCTAGGGTCCACAAAATCAAACCAGCATATTCCACCCTTTGGACCCCAAAAAGACATATTATTTCCAAATACAAAATACATTAATTCCGTCACAATATCAGAAAGCCTTAAACCATTTCAGCAACAATACAAATAAAATATAAAATCAGAGACAGTACAAAATCTCATCAAAGCCTGTTACAGACATGGTCTGTCCTAATGCAAAATTCTTCTCTGGCTCTGGACCTGTGAAACTCAGAACAAGTTATGTGTTGCCAGCGTATAAAAGAGGTACAGTCATAGGATACAAATTCCCATTTCCATAGGGAGTAATTGGAAGGAATACAGGGGTCACCAGACCCAAGCATATTCAAAAACCTGCAGGACAAAGTCCACTAGATTTCAAAGTCTGAGAGTCATTTATCTTTGGGGCTTTAAAAAGCAGCAGATCCACCCTTTCCATGGGCCTATGTAGTGACCTGCCTCTCTCTGAATACAAACGTGGGGGACACTGGGGAGACCACCTATTTCTGGGCTCCAACCTCTCCAAGCATCAGGGCTGCACATTCTCAACCCCTCCTTGTGGTGGCAGCTAGGCTCTCCCCATTCCCTAAGGAATGTACTGTACCCTCTTCAAGGCCTGAGGTGCCACCACTCTTCCACTGTAAGGAGGTAGAAGGCCCATCTTCTGCCTGTGTGGCAAACTCACCCTCTCCAAGTACTTGGGTAGGTCTGCTCTCCTGGCTTGAGGCTTCTTGACTTCAGACCTCGCTTCCATAGTCCTCAGAAGTTATTTTATCTTCACATTGTCGCCCTTCTGAGCCTCCTAGTCGAGACTGACAGTGGCTCTATTTATCCAGTCTTAAAAAGCTTAAAAGCCAAGCACTCCTGTTGTCTTTCTATGCAATAAGCAAGGATTGTGTCCATCAGACAGCAGGCATTTCCACAAATCCTTCCTGGATATCTCCATTTCCAATCCTGGCTTTTTTTCTGAATTGGCTGACTGGCTCCACATTTGGTTAAATCCTCATGTGGGATACCATACTCTGTGGTCTCCCTTCCTGGAAGCTCAGAACTTTCCAGAACAACAATATCTGGTTTCTTTGTACTCAAGAGTTCAGTTCTCAGCCTATCTCTTTCTTGTCACATTTCACTATAAATTGGGAGGAGAAACCAGGTTGCACTTTCCACATTTAATTTGGAAATCTCTTCTGTTAGATATGAAAGCTCATGATTTTTAAAATATGCCTTCTAGCCAAAGCCACTTGTCAGTTTTGCCAGATTATCTGCCATTTTAAAACAAGGCTGTCCTTCCTTCCAGTTTACAATAACACATGCCTCATTTCTGTCTAAAGCCTTATCAGAGGTATCTTTAGAGTCTACACTTCTCCCAACAGTTTCTTCAAAGCATTTTAGGCCTTCTTTATCAAGCTCCTCACAACTCCACCAGAATTTTCCCCTTATCCATTTAAAAAGAGATTCCAACATGTTTGGTATTGGCAAACCACACCAGCTCTTCTGGTACCAAAATCTATTCTAGCTTGCTAGCTGCCAGAAGGCAATATACCAGAAATAGAATGGTTCTTAAAAAAGGGAATTTAATAAGTTACCAGTTTACAGTTCTACAGCCCAGAAATTGTCCAAATTAAAGCAAGTCTATTGAAATGTGCAAATTAAGGCACCAAAAAGAGGTTACATTCACTCAAGAAAGGCCGACGAAGTTCAGGGTTTCTCTTTCAACTGGAAAGGCACGTGGTTAGCATGGCAATATCTGCTAGCTGTCTCTCCAGGATTCTTGTTTCATGAAGCTCCCCTGGGGGGTGTTTTCCTTCTTCATCTCCAAAGGTGTCTGGCTGTGTGGGCTCTGTAGCTCTTTCCAAAATTCTTCCCTCTTAAAGGGCTCCAGTAAGCAATCCCACCTTGAATGGTTGGCGACACACCTCCATGGAAATCATCTAATCAAAAGTTACCACCCATAATTGGGTGGGTCACATCTCTATGGACAATCAAAAACTCCCTCTCAGCAATACTGAATGGCTTTTCTGGGATCCACAAATTCAAACCAGCACAAAATGTAATTTACAACTTTGCTATCAATTTCAATTTAGAAATACTGTTTTCTTTACACTCTGAAGGTATTTTTCTCTTTCAGTCATGCTATTGGGAATACAATGCTGTTCTGATGTCTGATGTTTTATATGTTTGGTCCTCTTGGTAAGATGTTGGGGCTCGTCTTATTCTAGCATCTGAAATTTCATGGTGATGGGCCTTGGAGTGAGATTACTTTCATGCCATGCTGGGTACTTGAGGAGCCTCTTACACCAATGCCCTCATTCCTACCCCTCTCTGCTCTTTCTGTCTTGAACTCCAACCTTTCAGATGTTGCATCTTGGATGGGTCTTCTGGAATTATTGTCTTTTCTGTCTCTTATTTTTCCATTTTTCTGTTTGTCTACTTTCTGGAAAATATAATTGTTTATAATTAACTTCATATTCCAAACACTCAGTAGAGTTTTTTTTTTTCCCTTTTTTTATGGCTTCTCTTAACTTTTATGAGGTTTTTTCCTTCTCTTCAATGTATGTGTATTTTTACATGATCCTGTTCTTATTGCATGGATGCAGTATCTTCCTTTACCTTTCTGAAAAGGTATCAAGGATGCTTTTGTTTGTTTCATTTGTCTTGTTTTGTGGTTTCATCTGCCTGCATACTCTCTGTTTCCTTTGTTGTTTTTCCTTCTTATTCATTAACCACTGATATCATATTAAAACCTTTCTTCAAATATGACTAGGCTGTGTTAGGGTCAATCTCTTATGGCAGTACCTTTAGTATTTATTTATTTGTTTAAAAGGCAGATTTGTTTCACTGAAGAAAGCACTCTGAGTCCCTCACTAGACTGGGAACTAAGTAGGGAAACGGGCTGAAGGTCTCAGCATTCATTCCACACACATACACTTAATTCCCCTCCTGTTAGTCAGGTTCCTATTCTCAGCTGTGCTTAGTGCCCCTCTTGGAACAGGCATGTCATCTTATTTTTTCTAGATGATGCATCTCTAGTCATGTGCCAGGGTAGGGGAAGGACAATAGCCTACCAAGGTAGAGGGTGCAGGCAGGTACCTCTTCATCATCTATCACCCAGGATTACGTCAGGTCACCATTCCTCAGATTTTGTGGATTTTGCAATGGAAATGGGACTACTTAATTTTCTCAACTGGCAATTAAAATTAATCTTTACTGCGAGGTTATTTATTATTCATTTCTATGAGGTCCTGCTTCCAAAATTTTGCTGTGGTCATCTTAGCCTCATCTTATTTTCCAATCTCTGGTCTTGTGAATCTAGGCTTTACTTGAATCCTTTGACAGTTTTTGGGGAAATGCCGAAAGAAGCAGAGGGTAATGTGTACATTTAACCTTCAAGGCACTGTTTTTATTGGAACTATAAAAATAAAGAAATGTAGATTAAATGAATAATTAGAAAGCAAGCATCTATTCAACCACCCTTAGGTGCATAAATAGGATGTTTTCACCCTTATGGAACCTTCTTTAGGACCTCTGCATATGGTTAAACATCTCTCCTCCAAAATATATATATCTCAAGATCTATTGGATGTACCCTCAGTATTTAGAGATCCAAGGGACAAAGGTATGCAAGTTTTCAGCTTTAGTAGATAATTTTAAACCATTTTCCAAAGAAATTGAAAAAACAGTAGTTCCACCAGCAGGGTATTAGGGTTCTTAATGCACAATCTCTTTACCAACACTTGGTATTTTCAGTGATTTTATTTTCATTTTAATTTAATCTTCCTGTTATGTATGTAGTTCCATCTTACTGTAGTTTTAATTTGAATTTCCCTGATCGCTAATGGCATTGATCTCCTCTTCAAATATTTACTGTCTGCATCTTTCTCACTGATATGAAGGTATTCTTAATATTATCTGGATATAAGCTATTTTTCACTTTTATGTACTATGCATTTTGTCTCTGATTCAGTGGCTGTCTCATAATAGTGTTTTTTTGATGAACAGATGGCTTTGGATTAATGTACTTCAGTTTATCAATCTTCCTCTTTGTGATTATTGTTTTTGTATTCTGGAAGGAAAATCTCTCTAACCCCAAGCCATGAAGAAACTCACCTACTCATATTATAGAATCTTTAAATGACCATGCAATCTGGAATTAATGGCTGAGGTTTATATTTTCTCATAAGACTTACTAATTCTCTCATCATCTTATTTTGAAAAAAAGATAAAAGGACCTTTCCTCACTGCTGCCTTGTGCCACCTTGATCATAAATCAAATGTTTATAATTGCAAGTCTTTCTATTCTATTCCATCTTTCCATCTGTCCCCTTCCATCTTCTCCTCTTTCTTTTTCAATAGTACCTCATCTACTCATGACCCTTTGCAGGCTCATAAGCTTTTCATAGCAAAAAACAAAAACAAGTGATTTCACAGTATTGAATTAAAAATGTAAATCAATTTTGAGTGGGCCATGGTGGCTCAGCAGGCAAGAATGCTTGCCTGCCAGGCCAGAGTACCCGGGTTTGATTCCCAGTACCTGTCCATGTTAAAAAAAAAAAAAAAAAGATGTAAATCAATTTTAAGTACAGAGTTTCTAAACCTGTTATAGTTAATTACTCTATTAAGATCTTATTAATTTCTCTTTAAAGTGTTGTATTTCATAAAGAAGATTCAAAAGTCTTCTTTCATTAGATTTATTTTTAGATGTTTGATATTTTATGCAAATTGAAATGGATTTTTAATTTGATTTTATAACTAATTTCCAGAATAATGAAATGCAATAGCTTGTATATTGATGCTATGTCTTCTTTTGAATATGACAAGTGCTATCAATTTAAGCAAGAAAAATGAGTTTTATTTATTTCTTTCCAAACTATGTATCTTGCTTTTTTTTTTTTAAGGAATTCCTTAATTGCACTGGTCAGGACCTTCAAAGAATGTTGACTAGAAGTCATTATATGGGTATGTTGTTTACATCCCTAATCAGAGAAGAAAAGCTTTCAATATTTCTTCATTATGTGTGATGCTTATTCTAAGTTTTTTAAAATTCTTTTTACTTTTTAGAGTCCTTTCTGGACTAATGGAATTTCTTTCAATTTCTAGATTGCTAAGATTTTAAAAAGATATGTAAATATTTGTTTAAAAAAAAATGCTTTACTACACTTGTTCTGATAAATTCTGTCCCACCCCCTCCCCGTATTCTCTTCATGTAGCAATTTAAGCTGATTTATTCTTTTGGTGTTAACCAACTTTTATCCCTGAAAAAAAATAAACTTCATTGTGACACATGATTCTTATTCATATTGTTGGAATTGGTATTTTGCTTAGAACTACTGCTTCTCTACTTATAAAGACAATTGAACTGGAATTTTCCTTTCCCAGAATATCTTTCGCACATCTTAGCATCCAGTAAATTGTGGTCTTTTTAAATCATTTGGAGAGAATGAAAGTTGTATCTTTTCATCAGTTCTCTAGACCAGTTAGTGTTTTTTCCTCCTTGAATATTTGAAATAATTTGCAGATGAAAATACATGGGACCGAAGAGTTTCTTTTATTGTTGTCATTTGTTTTGAGTTTTTGTTTGCTTGTTTGTTTTGTTTATTGGTCTCATTTTGTTTGCATTGTTTTTTTCTTTGGGTAAAATTTCTCAATCATGGGATCCTGTTTAATAGCTGTTAGAACGTTTGAAGGTCTGGTAGGCTCTGTTTTTTTAAATAGAAATTTGTCTACTTCATGTGTATTTGCTAACTCACTGGAATAAAGCTCTTAAAAATAACTTTTCATGATTTTTTTCTTTTTTTTTTTTTTTTTGGCATGGCTAAGCTCCGGGACTCCAACCCGGGTCTCCACTGAGCCACTGTTGTCCACCCTTGATGATTTTTTTAAAATATATTCAAGATTTGTCTTGATATCTTCTCCATTCCTGGTATTTATATGTGTTTACCATTCTGTTAACATGAGCTGAACAATCTAAACCTTTTAGATATTAAGTAGAGTAGTGTGAAAGGAATGTTTGATTTAATAAAATTTAAGTGCTAACTAAGAACTTTATTTTTTTTTGCATGGCCAGGCACCAGGAATCGAACCCAGGTCTCCGGCATGGCAGGTGAGAACTCTGCCACTGAGCCACCATTGCCCACCTGAAAAAACAATTTTAATCTAAATTTTCATGGTGAACAATCGTGAATCTGGATTCACCATACTTCATAAGACTATCGTTTAAAGAAGATCAACTTAGGGGAAACAAAACACTTCCATATTCAAGAAAAAACTTCATTTTAAAATTTGTCAAATCTTCACAGCTTTGGAAAAATACTTGATTCCATATAAATTAGTTCATTTAACTAAGCTCTTAAATTTGTTTCTTGATTCACTTACATGTAAAATTATTATGTAAGGAGACAAAATATTAGAAGGGGTGCCTAAGACGTGCTCATAGCAAAAATTATCATTTTATATAAAATTTCTTAGATTATTTTTTAACCTTACACCTTATTACAGTATTACACTGTGTCAATTTTTCTGTTTCTTATATTTCTTTGTTATTTGCATTGCATTTCTCTTTTATATGTTATTTATACAAGTAATACATGCTGATGGTAAAAAAATTACAATCTCTAACTAAAAGAGACAAGTCGAGTCTGCTTGTATCCCTAATTATATTCTACTCTCCAAAGGTAGTCACTTTTAACATTTTAGGATGCTTTTCTCTAAAAAGTTATATGCATTTTTGAACAAAGATCTGTGATGTGATTGGTAAATGATTTTTAGTCATTCAAGATATTTTCGTGCCTGAGCATAATTTACACTTGCTCAAAAACATGTTGATGTGCTAGATTTTATTTGTCTGTAAATAGATATAATCCCAACTTTTATATCATTCTTCAAAAGTATCAACCTATTTTCTCAAGACAATGACTATTACCTTTTGCACCAAACAACCTTTTAATGTCAATTTCTGCAGCATAAAATAATGGGCCTGCATGTATAATTGGATAGAAGGAAAAACAGACATGAGGTCCTGGAACCCTTTTTTTGTTAGGGACAGTATCACATCAACATTATGTTCTCTATCACTTGTATTAACAGCGACTAAGTCTCCTCTATCCCAAACCTTGTTAAATTTTACTCTGGAAAGATTAAAAACGCTGGAACAGTATAATGAAATGTTACCTGAAGAACTCTTTAGCTCCACGAATTTCAGCCACTGGTTCTTCTGAGTAAGAACAATTCGGCTCTGTAAAAACTTCTCGAATCCCGACTTCACCGACCTCCACTCCAACTGCATGTGTTCCTCCATCTGCAAACCATCTCATCTCAATTGCTTTTCCACAAACATGAAAAATATTCATTCTGATCCACTCTTGCTGTTAAGAAAAGTATGCAAATGCTTCTTTAATAGCTGATGTCCTTGTTCACATTGATGAAAAGGAATGTGGTGACTCACCCACTTTTCTTGCTATACTTCCAGAGTTAGTACTGTTTTTCTATACCTCATTATTGGGGTACTGTATAATTTTGAGTAAAGTTCTTGTATCATTCATAGCTTTGTAAACAACTTTATCCGACAAGCAGACATCTTCAATGCGTCTTTAGCCTCCTGCTGCCTGCTACTAAGATTTACTTTTATTAATACTCTCAAAGAACTTACTTTTGGCTCTGTTAATCTCTATTTTTCTTTTGTTTTGTATTTCATTAGCTTCTGCTTTTATCTTTATGTTTTTGTCCACACATTTTTTGAAGTTTTTTTCCTTGATTTTTTTGGACACAAAAGGTGAGCTCATTTAATTTTAACATTTCTTTTTTTCACTTTATAAGTTTAAGACTATGTTCTATACTCATTTATTTCAATAAGGAACATTTTTATTATCATGCAGTACAAAGTAATTTCTAGCTTCCATTTTAAGTTATTTGGCCATTGGGACTTTTAAAAACTCAAACCACTACAAATTCACCCATTCTTACTAAGACCCCTTCCTTTTATTGCTTGAAAAATCTCTCCTTCCCCTTTCATGAAAAGCCTACCTCCTATGTCTATTACTAAGGAATCTGCTTCATTTCCTGCTTACTAATGAATAGTTTGATAAGTTCTTGGTTTTTTTTTTAATTTCTATCTTATTGTCCAGTTCAAATTGGACAAAGTCAGAAAATTCCAGCTATCCATATCATGCCCACTCAACGTACTAAACTGTCATTTTTGAACATGTGAGGCATGAATAAGAATGATTTGTGACAGTGCAGACTCTACTTAATTCAGCCTTCTGACCTACATTTCACATCATCCTATCTCATTTCCCTAAGTCAACGTCCTCCCAATCATAAAAATCACAGGCCTCTGTAGGTCGAAGAGACAGATCTGAGCTGCCTGCTCCTGTCTCCTTACACGGTTTCCATATAATAAAACTGCCTCTTTTCTCGAAGTCCTGGTGTCACAGCATTGCCTCCTGTGCACACAGGCCATCCACCCGCCTTGGGTGACAACAAATATGTACCTTAATTCTAATATTAGAGGCTTTTTAAATTCTAAGTTAATTTTTCCATCATCAGGAAATATTCTGTACGATTTCAATCCTTTAAAATGTGTTGAGAGTTACTTGTAGCTGAGCACATAGTCAATTTTTGTAAATGTCCCAAGTATATTTTAAAAACATTTGTATCCCATACTTGCAAAATATGATATTCTATATTTATTATTTAATTCAGGATGGTTAACCATATTATCCAAATCTACATCTTTACAGAGATTAAATTTTCTCTCCTTAATAAGCATGGTCTGTTAAAATCTTACCAATTTATAAATTTGTCTGTTTCTCCATGTTCAGTTATTTAGGTTCATATAATTTTCAAGCTATATCATTAACTTCATTTGAGTTTAGAACAGGTGTACTGTATGTTCCTGGTGAATCAAACTATTCATCATTATGTAATATTCCTTTTTATGGTTGTGACGTCTTTTCAATTTAATTTATTTTATATTAATACAATGTGATGAGCTTTTAAAACAATATTTTCACAGTGTGTTCTCCATCTTGTTTTTCCTTTAATCTTTCTTTTTACAATTTTTAATTGAGAAAAGTTGGCATAACATGAAATTCAACATTTTAATCATTTTAAATATAAAATTGAATGCTTTTTATTGTATTCACAATGTTGGGCAAACATCACCATTGTCTAATTCCATAACATTTCTATCATTCAAAAAGAAATTTCATACCTCCCAATTCCCCTCCCTATCCTCTGTTAACCATAAATCTGCTTTCTGGCTGTATCTATATATATATTCTGGACATTTCATATAATTAAAATCTTACAATGTATGTCTGGCTTCCTTCATTTAACATCAAGTTTTCAAGGTTTAATCATGTCATAGCATGTACTGGTTCTTCATTCTTTTTATGACTGAATAAAATTCTATACATGAATATACAAGATTTTGTGTATCCATTCATCAGGAATCATTCATAATGGACACTGAGTTATTTCTGTTTTTAAGGCCATTGTAAATAAAACTTCTATGAATATTTTATGTTGAGAGATTTGTTTGAATACCTGTTTTCAATTCCTTTGGGTATATAACTAGGAGCAGAATTGCTGGGATATATGGTAAGTCCATGTTAAACTTTTTGAGGAAATGCCCAACTGTTTTGTATAGCAGTTGTACCATTTAAAATAAGCCTTCAGCAATGTACAAAGGTTTCCATTTCTCCACATTTTCATTAACACTTGTTATTATCTGTCTTTTTTATTATAGTTATCCTAGACGATATGTAATAATATCTTATTTTGGTTTTCGCTTATATTCCTTAATAATTAATAATGTTGAGGCTTTGTTGGCTTACTGGCCATTTATATATCTTTAATGGAGATAGGTCTTTTCAAATCCTTTGCCTATTTTTTAATTGGGTTTTTTGCTTTTTTTGCTGAATTGTAAGTGGTGTTAATTTATTTTGGATATAAGACTCTTTTCAGATATATAATTTGCAAATATTTTCTCCCAATTTCTGCATTTTCAACACTTCTTGATAATGTCCTTTGATGCACAAAAGTTTTTAATTTTAATGAAATCCATTTCTTCTTCTTTGGTTTGTCCTCTTCTCATCATATTTAAGAAACAGTTGTGTCTAATCCAAGTTCACAAAGATTATTGTAGCTTGTTGTAAGATTCGAAATCGGGAAGTGTGAATATATCAACTTTGTTCTTTTAAATTGTATTAACAATTTAGTTTCCCTTGTGTTTCCACATGAGTTAAGGATCAGCTTACACATTTCTGAAAAAAAAGGCATTGAAATTTTGATAAATCGTATTGAATCTATATATCAATTTTAGTAATATAGTGTTTAAGATCATGTGTCGATTTGTCTAGGTAATGGTACCCACTTGTTTGGTCAAGCAAGCACTGGCCTGTTAGTGTGAGGACAATTCAGGGACTTAAATCATCAGTAAATTGATTGTACCTATGGCTGATTACATCTAAAATTGAATGAGGAGATTGCCTTTCACAATGAGAGACATTTCATACAATTAGTTGAAGGTCTTAAAGGAAGTGATAACATCAGCAATTGGAAGAGACAATTTTCATCTCTACTTCAGCCATCCAGCTTCTCCTGGGTAATATGTCAAAAATCTTTAGAGTTCGCAGCTTGCAGTGTTGCCCTATGGAATTTGGATACATGCATGTTTGCAGTTGCATGAGACAATTTTATAAAATCTCATAATATTTACAAATATCTTCTGGTGGTTCTGTTTCCTTAGAGAATACCAATTAATATGAGGAGCTTTGGCATCTTGACAATATTAAGCCTCTCAATCCATGAACATAAGATATAATTTCATTTATTTAATTCTATAAATTCTTTAATCATATTTTGTGGTTGTCAGTGTACAATTCCTTCACCTCCATGGTTAATTTTATTCTTAGGTATTTTATTATTTGTATGTTATAGTAAATGGAATTGTTTTCTTAATTTACTTTTGGATTATTCATTGCTAGTGAATAGAAATACAACTGATTTTTACAAATTGATCTTGTGTCCTGCAACTTTGTAAACTTGTATACTAATATACCCTTAATAGTTTTTTGTGTATGCACTCTATAGGATTTTCTATGTATAACACCATGTCAACTGCAAGGAGAAATAGTTTTACTCCTTTTCTAGTCTGGATGTCTTTTATTTATTTCTTTGCCTAGCTTTCTTGACTTTAACTTTAAGTAAATTGTTGAATAGAAGTGGTAAAAGCAGACATACATGTTTTGCTTCTGATATGAGGAAGAAAGCATCCTGTCCTGCATCATGATTGAGATATTAACCATAGGTTTTATGCATGTCCTTTACCAGTTTAAAACATTTACTCCTAGTCCTAGTTTGTAGAGATTTTTTTTTATTATTTACTATATTTTGTGAAAGTGTACTGGATTTTGTCAGACGATTTTCTGCTTCTATTAAGATGATCATATTGTTTTCCTTTTAAACATACTACTATGGTGCATTACATTGATA
Source organism: Tamandua tetradactyla (assembly GCF_023851605.1). Lineage (NCBI taxonomy): Eukaryota > Metazoa > Chordata > Mammalia > Pilosa > Myrmecophagidae > Tamandua > Tamandua tetradactyla. The sequence continues at coordinate 38,805,071 of NC_135329.1, forward strand.
AATTATGATATGGTTTGACATAACCTTGTATTTTTGGGCTATAAAACATACATATATAATGTTTTCTACTCCTTTCTTTGTGCTAACATTTGGTTGGATTTTGCTTCTATATTCATAGTTTGATTTTCTTTTGATATCCATGCCTGACTTTCATTTCAGGAAAATGCTGGCCTGAATTTGGAAGCATTACCTTCTGTATTAGTTAGGGTTCTCTAGAGAAACAGAATCAACAGGGAGCACTTGCAACTATAAAATTTATAAAAGTGTCTCGTGTGACCATGGGAATACAGAGTCCAAAATCTGCAGGATAGGCTGTGAAGCGGATGACTCCGATGGAGGGTCTGAATGAACTCTGCAGGAGAGACTCACCAGCTGAAGCAGGAAGAGAGCCTGTCTCTTCTGACTCCTCCTTAAAAGGCTTCCAGTGATTAGACTGAGCATCACTGATTGCATAAGACACTCCCCTTGGCTAATTACAAATGGAATCAGCTGCACATGCAGCTGACTTGATCATGATTTAATTCTGTGAAATGTCCTCATTGCAACAGACAGGTCAACACTTACCCAACCAGACAAACAAGTACCACCACTTGACCAAACTGACACATGAACATGACCATGACATCTTCTCTTATTGTTTTTGGAAGAGCTTGAGAATATTTGTATTGATACTCCTTATACCTAATTAAAATTATGCTTAAGAGATTCATTTTGTAGGTATTGATATGATGGTACAAAATTTCCTTGATGTGCTGTGGCAGTTTGAATCTGCATGTACCTCAGGAAAATATGTTCTTAAATTTAATGCACTGCTGTGGACATGAACCCATTTTAGGGAGGGCTTTTACATGTGATTAGTTCACATACAGTTTGGCCAACCTCAATCAGAATGGGTCTTAATCTTATTACTGGGGTCCTTTATAAACAAAATAAAATTCAAGCAGAGAGAAAGCCACAGAAAGCAAGAAACTGAAAATCAATGGACCCCAGAGAAGAAGGGAGGATCCAGGAGACTCTGTCCTATGCCTTCCCCATGTCACAAACCAATGACTAAGGCTCACCAGCTGCCAGCCCCACAATACCTATCTTCAGGAAGAAAGTATCACCTTGATGACACCTGGATTTAGACTTTTCCCTAACCTCAAACCATGAGTGAATAAATTCCCATTGTTTAATTTGACCCATTTCATAGTATTTACCTGTGCAGCCAAAGTAACTAAAAAATACATCTTTTTTCTAAAAATAGATTTGAAGTTTGGAGCAGTTTTGGTTTTACAGAAAATTTGCACAAGGAGTACAGAGATATTCCCCTACTCCCACAGAGTTCTCTATTGTTAACATCATTGATTAATGTGGTACACTTTTTATAATTGATAAAGCAATTCTGATACATTTGTATTAACTAAAGTCCAGAGTTTTGATTACAGCTCACACTTAACATTGAGCATTCTTTATATTTTAAAAAATGTATAATACCATGTATCCACCTTTGACTATGATTACACAATTGTTTGTTTGGTGTATCTCCTTTTTAGTATATTTTTCTTATTTTTTTATGTGTATTTGTGAACAGTTTATATTTGATTTTATTTGCTATTTGGCTTTTAATTGGCACATATAACCCTCCTATATTTGATATAATTACTGATTTGATATTTTGGATTTCTATTTAATTTGATACATTTTTCCCAGTTTGATGGTTTGAAGCTGTATGTACCACTGAAAAGGTCATATTTGAAATTTAATCCCTTCCGTGTGGGTGTAGAGCTATTGTAGGTGAGTCCTTTTGATTAGATTATTTCAACTGATATGTGACCTACCTCATTCAAGGTGGATCTAATCCTTTTATTGGAGTCCTTTATAAGAGGATAAAAACAGAGAGAAGACACTGAATAAAGCCCCGGAGAAGCTAAGAGAGACGGAAGATAAAAGAGAGAAACACAGAGAAGCCCAGAGAGGAAGCCACTGAAGCCAGAAGCTGGAAACAATGAAATCTTAGAGAGTAGAGACTGGCAGATGTCACAGTGTGTCTTTCCACATGACAAAGGAGTCCTGGATCAATAACAACTTCAGAAAAAAGCATTATTTGATGATGTCTTGGACATTTTCACAGTCTTGGAATTGTAAACTTGTAGGTTAATAAATCCCCATTGCAAAAGTCAACTCATTTCTGGTATATTGCATTTCACCAGCTTTAGTAAACTGAAAACCTGGTAATTGCTGAACCCAACTCGTGTAACAGTTTTCACTCTATTTAATTAGTAGGTATTAATTTAGAGTGCATGTTTATCTTAACTCTAAGTAATGTTAGCTAATATTTTTATTTGAGTTATCTTTTCCTTTTTATACTTTCATTATATGCTCTTTTTACTTTATATTCATCAGTTTTACTATGAAAATCCCTGGTTGAGAATTTCTTTTTACTTAGTATATTTGTGAGTCCTTGAGTTCCTTGAATTGAAGTTTGGCCTATTCATCAATTATGGAAAATGTTCAATATTTAAAGTGTTGCCTAGTTTCCATTCTCTCAGTTGTCTCCTTTTGGAATACTAATTATACCATTTTTAGACTGTAATTTTCGCTTTCATGTTTTTAAATTCTCTTTGAACATTTTCATCATTCTGTCCCTCTGAACTGTATTGTTTTTTTCGGTCCCACTTTCCAGCTCTGCAATTTTTAATGCCATATCTAATCAGCTGTTCCATCCGTTCACTGAATTGGGTTTTTAAGCATTATATATTTTAATTGATGGAAATCCTATTCAGTTATTTATCAAATAAACTAGTTCAATCTTTATAGGTTCTTTTTCCAGGCTTAATTTCTCAGTCTGATTCTGTTTTTCTCTTTTAAAAATTTCCTGCTAATTCTCAATCATGATACCTTGTTTACTTGCATTTTTTGTGAGTTTTGATTGCCAGTTATTCGTTTCCGTTAGACTTTAATTGGCCAGCTTACTTTGAGGCTTCAAGTGAATTTAAGTTCTTCTGGAAAAGATTTCTTTTTTTGGCTTCTTCCAGTTGCCTTGGCTATCACCAAAATGATTGCTTTAAACTGTATTCCCCACTTGAGATATTTTGAACCACACAAGCAGAGTGAATCATGAATTCAGACCAAGAAACTATGTGGGGGACATTTTTGTCCTCATAAGAATTTTTTCGCACCCATTAGCTCTTGGCACAAGTAAATGTTCTTGTTTCTTCTCTGCCTAGTTAAGTTTATTTCTAGTTTACCCATATATTGAATACAAAGCCCTTTTATATTCTAGTTTTATGTGACACCTTGTCCTCACATCCTAAGCTTTATGAATTGCCTCTTTTGCTACAATAAGCTGTCAAAACAAAAAATTCAAGGTCTGTAAGTTTTGGCAAAACTCAATTTTGGTACTTGCTGCCCTTGTGGAAACAAAGTATAGCATATGTTCTAATTCTTATTAGGTACATGATATCACATAGCTTCCAGAAATACTCTAAGCTTCAATTTCCTTATGTAAAATGTAAGTGGAATGCATAACTTAAAACTTCTAGTTAAATGAGAAAGGGATTGGAATAGAGTCTAAAATTTATTAGGCACTTGATAAATGTTGTTCCAAGAGGTGTTGATTGTATTGTGAATATGGTATTTATGATGATAACTGCAGTGATGATTTTGTTAATGACCTCTTCTTATTGAAACAGAATTTTGTGGAATAGAAGAATCTCAAATACATATTCTGCATACTTCATTATATAACATAAGTTGAATATTGATTCATAAATATATCACTGATAAATATCCAGCATTGTTATTGCCATATCACAAAGAACTCAACAGAGAATTATACAAGAAAAAGAGACATATATTTTAAATTTTCAGAGGACAGTTTCACTTTTATTCCCTCACATTATAAGTCTGAGTCTTTGATGTGATTTACTGCTTTGACAGTTTTTCTTTTTTTAAATCTAATTTTATTGACATATATTCACACATCATACACTCCATCTGAAGTATACATTCAATGTTTCACAGTATGATCACATAGTTGTGCATTCATCCCATGATCATTTTTAAAACATTTGAATTACTCCAGAAAAAAATAAGAAGAAAAAAGAAAATATCAAATATCCCATACCCCTTTCCTTACCCTTTTATTGGCAACTAGTATTGGACTGTACCCAGCTTTAAGACTTACAACAGAGATAGGTTAACTAAGACAGTATTTCTTGGTTTTAATTTAAAATGCACATACAAAAAGCCACAAACATAAGCATCCAATTTATTCCTTCAATTGGAAAGTTCTTGCTAGTATATGTTTTTAATCTTAGGAAAGCAGGATCTAAATGCTTTCAAGACACCCAACATTTGTGCTTTAGGATGCTAGAAAAAATCAAAATACTATTCGGAAATAAATCCATAGGTGACAGATTTCTTCTGGGAAACGAGCATTATGGAAACATATATATATAAAAGTATATTTTGAAAATATTGGTAATTCAGTTTTAGTTAAGAAGATAAAATTTTACTCATCACAATTCCAGAAATAAAGGAGCAATTCCAAGAATTGTGAAAAGCTTACAAAATTGTGATCTATTTTAGATGGTTGAGATATGATCTGAGATTAATTTGATGGATGTCAATCCATTTATTGATCTCTTGCTGTTCTGAAGCTGTTTGGTAATGTGTTTTCAAAATAATGGTAACTTTCTATACACTAGGATGAAATCAAAGGTGCTGAATTTCTAATACTGAGTTAATATAATCTGAAAATATGGGAGGGTTTCATGTCTTTCACATTACGTATTAATATGTAGCACACCTGCTAGAGTATAACTTAGACATAAGTTTCCTTTGTTATTTTTATTTGCTTCCTTGCTTTTTATTTAACTTAAATAAGTTGTGTATAAAGCATCGACTTGTTCAAACAGTCCTCCTTTTCTTATATCTGATGCCTCTGAACCTCTGCATCTACTCTAAGTCTCATCTGGGGAGCTCTGTTCCAAATTTTAAGTGATTCAACATTGAGTCATTATTAGTATAAATCCTCCTCCAATTTTAATTCCCATTTCCACTAGCTTGATTTTTACTTCGTGGCTAAGATCAGTTTGCTCCTTCATACAATTTTCTGAAATATATTCACAGTTGTTTCTTTGTGTCTGAGCCTCTGCAGTAGATATTTACTTTAATTTCCATGCCTTTAGGATCTCCTCAAGCTCTTAACAGTCTCATCACTTAACCAATGACAAGAATCTAAACTACAAACCTAAACTGGGGCCCTGCTTCTGTAGTCATCATACATTTTCCCACAAGGCTAATGTGGCCCAATTGGATCAATAATATTCTAGATTCCAGGGGTAGGTTTTTATGATTATCTACTTTTCTTCCTTTTAGTCCACTCCGCACATATTTTTTTTTTTAATTTTACTTACATACCCTAATTAGCATGTGTTACCTGACAACACTTCTTCTTACTCATGTACCTGCTCCTTCCCTGGTGTCTGTGTTAACTTATAGCTATATAATAGTTCCTTAATTAAGACCCATGAAATTTACTTTCTCAGTTTTCCATTAAAGCATTGCAATGAAATTGTTAAAGAATCCCACATGTTGTTAGATACTTAAAAATTATTTTCTATTATCTCAATATGTGTTAATATATTGGCATTGGTGACCAAGGTCACCACAGGACAATAACAATGGACACACTGAGAATTTTGATGTACACATACATATATATATATATATATAACATAAAATTGTTAAAAGTTCACCATACTTCAAGTGTATGACATTTTAAGTTAATTTTTGTATGAAATATGAGGTTTGGATTGAAGTTCAGTTTGTTTCTTAGTTTTTATTTTTTTTGCCTATGTTTATCCACTTTTCTTCTTGTTGTAAAAGCTACACCTATTCCATTGAATCATTTTCACATTTTTGTGAAAATCATGTGGGTAAAGTTATAATATGCAAAATGGTGGAGAAGGAACTTCTAAGGGTTAGTCCCTCCACCAAAGCAATAAATGAGCAGGAAAATCTGATTGAAACTATTTTGCAACTCTGGAATGTGATCAGGCACTTACAATAACAATGGAACTATCTGACGAAGATAGAGGTTTCTGGTCTTTCATGCAAATGTGTACATTTCAGTGACAATCTCACAATTCTTACCCCCACAGCAGCTTGTGGGGAGAGTGACCCATGTGGCCTTCAAAGGTGGACAGAGAATACCTTGCTTACCCTCCCAAGAAAGGGTTACATGTTTTGTAGGTCTGGTGGATCACTGTGGCAATAGCATAAATGTATGCTGATTAAAAATATAAATGCCTAAAAATAATTATAAACCCATGCCATTGGCACACAATATATATACAGATGTATTATGTAACAAGAACAACATAAAGACATAAAGATAAGGATGTCTTATGTCACTGTTATTCAACCTCATACTGGAGTTCTAGACAGAGAAATTAGCAAGAAAAAAAAAAAGCAAAGGCTTCCAATTGGAAAGGAAGAATTAAAAATTTTTCTGTTCATATATGACAGGATGCTAAATATAGAAAATTCCAACAATTCCACAAGTAACTTACTAGAACTAATAAACAAATCAACAAAATTGCAAAGACAATATTAACACTCAGTAATCAATTGTGTTTCTATACCCCAGCAATAAGCACTCTGAAAAGGAAATTAAAGAAACAATTCCATTTACAAGAATAACTAAGAGAATGAAGTATCTAATAATACATTTAACTAATGCGGTGAAAAACCCGAATGCTGAAAACTACAAAACACTACTGAAATCAATTAAAGAACTAAATAAATGGATATCATGCATTCATGGTTGCAAGATTTAGGATTCTCAAGTTGTCAATACCATCCTAGTAAATCTACAGATTTAATTCAATTCCCATCAAAATTCCAGTAGCCTTTTTAGCAAAGGTAGGCAAGCCAACCCCAAGTTCATCAGGAATTGAAAAGTGGCCACAAAGAGTCCAAACAGTCTTAAAAAAAGAAGAAAGTTGAAAAATTAACTCTTCCCAATTTCAGAAAGTATTACAGATCTACTTTAATCAAAACAGTGTGGTACTGGCAATGGCATAGATGTAAAGACCATTGGAATAAAATCGAAAATCCAGAAATATTCCAAAATATGTACTGCCAAGTGATTTTTGACAAGAGTTCCAATTCCATTCACTGTAGAAATGATAATAACTTCAGGAAATCAAGCTGGTAGAACTGGATTTGCACCTGTGAAAATTAACCCAAAAAACAGATCAATTAACTAAACATAAGGAGCTAAAACCATATAAATCTTAGAAGAAAACATTGGGGAAAATCATCAAGACCTTGGATTTGGCAATGGTTTCTTCAGTATCATACCAAAAGCATGAACAAAAAAGAAAAAAAAATGATACATTTGACCTCATCAAAGTTTTAAAAATTGTTCATTAAATGACGTTATAAAGAAAGTAAAAAGCCAGCCTACAGAACAAGAAAAAATAGTTGTAAATCATGTATCTGATAAAAGTTTGATTTTTAAGGTATATATATAAAACTCCTACAATTCATGTACAAAATGATAAACTAATTGAGAAATGAGCACAGGACTTTAATAGGCATTTATCCTAAGAAGAAATATAAAAGGCCAGTAAGCATATTTTAAAAATGCTCAACATCATAAATTATTAAGGAAATGCAAGTCTAAACCAGAATGAGATAGCACTTCCTATCCACAAGCATGGCCATTATTTTCAAAAAACAAAGCAAAAGCAGAAAATAACAAGCGCTGATAAGGATGTGGATTAATTGGAATCCTCATGCATTTTTGGCTGGATGTAATATGTGCAGACACTGTGGAAAACAATGTGGCATTTTCTCAGAAATGTAAACAGAATTGCGTGTGACCTAAGTATTTTTACATGTTTACCTAGAGGAATTGAAATGAGGGCCTCAGATATTTTACAATGTTAATAGAAGCATTATTTACAATAGCCAAAACTGGTTATAACCTGTGCCCATCAACATAGGAATGCATAAGCAAAATGTGGTATATACATATCTGTTTGCCAGGGCTACTGTAACAAAATATCACACACTGGGTGCCTTACACAGCAGAAGTGCATTATCTAACTAACGAGGTGAGATATCCCACTAACTGAGGCTCTAGCCTCTCAGAGGCTAGAAGTGTGAAATGAAAGTGTGAACAGGACCATACTTCCTTTTAAAGGGAGGAACGCATTTTGACTTCCGGTGGGTGGCTAGCAATTCATAGCATTCCTTGGTTTGTGGCAGTATAAACTCAACCTCTCCCTCTGTCATATGAAAATTTCTTTCTCTGTTTCTCTCCCTCTGTGTCCAAACTTCCTGTCTGTACAAGAATAACAGCCAAATCATGTCCACCCCCAGTCCATGGAGCAGAGTCTGCCCCATGCCCTAGGCCTGTGCACCCACACAGCTACATCTACCCTGACCACTGGGCATCCACGTTAAGAAGCACTGGAGTAGCATCCCCAACCTGTGCCTATACTTGCACTATAATGCATCACCATACTGTTGTGCCCCACCCATGACCTGCATCCTGCTACATATCCATCCCACAAACACAAGAATTTAGACTACTGAAAGAAATCTATTTCCAAAGTAAATCAATCAAGATATTTATATGTGATGAAAATAACAGAAGATCACTAAACATATCACAATGCACACAGATATAGCCAAGCCTAATGGCCAAATTAAAACACCAGAAGAGACACAGATATTGGAACAACTAATCAATGATGGTCATATAACCATACTAAATAAAATAAGTGGGATGGCAAATGACATAAAGGAAATCAAGAAGACAGTAGAAGAGCAAAAAGAGGAATTTGAAAGAATAAATAGCAAAATTGCAAATATCACAGAGATTAAAGATGTTGTTGACCAAATAATAACCATAATAGAGAGACACAATAGCAGATGTGAAGTGACAGAAGAAAGAATAAGTGAACCAGAGGAAGGATAACTGATTTTGAATACTCAAAACAGCAAATGGCAGAAAAGATGGAAAATTTTGAATTGGATCATAGGGAAATGATGGACAAAGCAAAACATACAAATATAAGTATCATTGGTGTTCCAGAAGGAAAGAAGAAGAGAAAAGGGCTAGAAGAGTAGTTGAGGATATAATGGGGGAAAACTTCTCAACCTCTATGTGCTGGTTTGAAAGGATGTATGTCCCCTAGAAAAACCATGCTTTAATCCTAATCACATTTTGTAAAGGCAGCCCTTTCTTCTAATCCCTTTTAAGCATTGTGTGTTTGAAACTGTAATTAGATCATCTCCCTGGAGATGTGATGTAATCGAGAGAGGTTGTTAAACTGGATTAGGTGACGACATGTCTCCACCCATTCGGGTGGGTCATGATTAGCTTCTGAAGTCCTATAAAAGAGGAAACATTTTGGAGAATGAAGAGATTCAGAGAGAGCAAAACAGAACAACATAACCATGAGAAGCAGACTTCACCAGCCAGCGACCTTTGAAGATGAAGAAGGAAAATGCCTCCCAGGGAGCTTCATGAAACAGGAAGCCAGGAGAAGCTAGCAGATGACGCCATGTTCACCATGTGCCCTTCCAGATGAGAGAGAAACTGAATGTGTTTGCCATGTGCTTTTGCACTTGAGAGAGAAACCCTGAACCTCATCAGCCTTCTTGAATGAAGGTATCTTTCCCTGGATGCCTTAGATTGGACAGATTTATAGACATATTTTAATTGGGACTTTTTCTCGGCCTTAGAATGTAAACTAGCAACTTATTAAGTTCCCCCTTTTAAAAAGCCATTCTGTTTCTGGTATACTGCATTCTGGCAGCTAGCAAACTAGAACACTTTATAAAGGACATAAATATGCAAGCCAAAGAAGCTCAACAGACCCCAAACAGAATAAATCCAAGTAGGCCTTCTTGAAGACACATACTAATCAGTTTGTCAACTATTGAATAGAAGCATAAAATTTTGAAAACAACAAGAGAAAAACAATCTACTACATACAAGGGAAACCACATAAGACTGAGTTCAGACAACTCAACTGGCACTATGGAGATGAGAGGACAGTGGTATGATATATTTAAGATTCTGAAAGAGAAAGACTACCAGCCAAGATTATGTACCCAACCAAATTGTCCTTCAAACCTGAAGAAGGATTAAAATTTTCACAGACAAGCAAATCCAGAAATAATCAGTCCTACCAGAAATATTAAAGGTAGTTCTGCCAGTTAAAAAAAAGACAGGAGAGGGAGATCTGGAGGAGGGCACAGAATTGAAGAATACCAGTAGTGGTAGCTTAAAGAATAAAAAGAGAAAGGGGGGTGTGTTAGTTAGATTCAGATGTCAAGTTGGCCAGATGAGCATACCTAGTCTTGTTGCTACGGACATAAGCCAACAGTACATGAACCTCATCTGTTGCTAATTACATCTGCAGTCGGCTGGGAGGCGTGTCTGCTGCAATGAGTGACGTTTGACTTAATTGGCTGGTGCTTAAACGAGAGAGAGCAATGTAGCATAGCCTAAGCAGCTTGGCATTCCTCATCTCAGCACTTGCAGCTCAGCCCAGGCCTTTGGAGATGCAGAAAGAAGTCACCCCAGGGAAAGCTTTTGAAACCCAGGGGCCTGGAGAGAAGACCAGCAGAGACCATCCTGTGCCTTCCATGTAGGAAAGAGCCTAAGTGGAAAGCTAGCTGCCTTTCCTCTGAAGAACTAACAAAATAAATCCCCTTTATTAAAAGCCAATCCATCTCTGGTGTGTTGCATTCTGGCAGCTAACAAACTAGAACAAGGGGCAAGAATAGATCTGACAAATAAAATCCAAAAGTTAAGCTGGTTGATTCAGGAAATGCCTTTTCAGTAATAACTGAATGGTAATGGACTAAACTTACCAATTAAAAGATTCAGATTGGCAAAAAGGATTAAGAAGTATTATCTATCTATATGCTACTTACAAGAAACTTATCTTAAACGCATGGATACAAATACACTGAAAGTGAAAGGATAGAAAAATATCTTCCATGCAAGTTGTAACCAAAAGAAATCAGGACTAGCTATAGTAGTATCAAACAAAATAGACTATAAATGTAAAGACATCATAAGAGATAAAAAAAGAACACTATATATTAATTAAAGGGACAATTCACCAAGAAGAAACAACAATCATAAATGTTTATCCTCCCAACCAAGGAGCTCAAAGACATTGGCAAAACTGAAGGGACCAACAGACATTCTGACAATAATAGTAGGAGACTTCAATACACCACTTTCCTCTATAGATAAAACAACCAGACAGAAGATCAACAAGGAAACAGAGAGGTTAAACAACTTGATAAATGAATTAGACCTAATAGACATATATAGGTCATTGCACTGCAAAACACCAGAATATTCATTCTTCCCTAGTGCTCATGGAACATTCTCCAGTATAGATCATATGATGGGGTGAATGAGGTGAATGAAAATGAGAATACAACATGTCAGAATTTATGGGATGCAGCAAAGGCTGTGCTGAGAGGGAAATTTATTGCCCTAAATGCCTATACTAAAAAAAACAAGAAAGAGTGAAAATCAAGAACTAAACTGCTTACATGGCAGAACTTGAGAAAAAACAGCAAACTAACTCCAATACAAAGAGAAGAAGAGAAATACAAAGATTAAAGTAGAGTTAACTGAATGGGAGAACAAAAGAACAATAGAAAGAATCAATAAAACCAAAAGTTGGTTCTTTGAGAAATCAATAAAATTGATAGGCCACTAGTGAGACTGAAAAAGAAAAAAAGAGAGGATGCAAATAAACAAAATTGGAAATGAAAAGGGGTGTGTTACCACTGACTGTCTTGCTACAAAAAAGAACAAAGTCATAAGGCATGCAATGATGTGAATGAATATTTGGGACATTTGGTGAGGCAAAATTAGCCAGCAATGCAATTATGATATGGTCTCCTTTAGAAAATGCTTACAAGAAAACAAGGGCTTAGACTGTAAGCTTTTATGGCAGACACATTTAGTTTGGAGTGGTAATTATTATTTCTGGATTTTGAGAGGCTGTTTTATATATGTATAACCTGGTATTTAGAGATAAGAATGAAGCCAATTAAATTGGGGTTAAAGTAGTTTACAACACAGGAGTAAGGAAGATATTGTCTATATTTTAGTACCAAACATACTCTTTGAGACCATTTGAACAACTGAAGCTCAGGGAGCCCAGAATAAGAAAGATGTCCTTTAATCCTGCATAGATTAATATAATGCCTGGATACATCCTAGAGTATATTAAGCTGATATTCAAAAAGTATTGGCAAAGTCCCTTGAGCGGTGGAAGAAAAAATATGGAACTATTAAACTTTACCATCATGGAACCCCCTGATACTGTGTCAAAGTTTAGGGACATCCAAATCTTGTGAAGCTTACGTAGGTAGTGTAGAAGCTTAACCTACTGTATTAGTTAGGGTTCTCTAGAGAAACAGAATCAACAGGGAACACTTGCAAATATAAAATTTATGAAAGTGTCTCACGTGACCGTAGAAGCGCAGAGTCCAAAATCCACAGGGCAGGCTCCGAAGCCAATGACTACAATGGATGGCCTGGATGAACTCCACAGGAGAGGCTCACCAGCCAAAGCAGGAATGCAACCTGTCTCCTCTGAGTCCTCCTTAAAAGGCTTCCCATGATTGCATTTAGCATCACTAATTGCAGAAGACACTCCCCTTTGGCTGATTACAAATGGAATCAGCTGTGGATGTAGCTAACGTGATCATGACCTAATCCTATGAAATGTCCTCATTGCAACAGACAGGCCAGCACTTGCCCAATCAGATGAACAGGTACCACAACTTGGCCAAGTTGACACCTGTCCCTAACCATGACAGTCCACCCCTGGTCAACTTGGCACCTATATATATATATCACCTTAGACCATACTTAATTTCCAAATGAAAACAAATAAGCACACATTTTTTCTTTTACCTGACAATACTCAACTGTCCTGCATATAACTGGAAACACATTAAATCTCTCCAGAATAGGCAACATTCATTCTTAAACTTGATATCTTACAACTTAAATAGTATAACACAAACAAAACACCATTACAGCCCTCGTTTCTGTAACTGATCACGTGGTCGAAGTTCATATTTATCACTACCTTCTTCCACTACCCATTCCATGTTCCCTTTCCCCTCAGCAAGCACTTCAGCTGGCCATGGTTCTTTGCCTAGTGGGGTGACCCAAACCTTCATTCCTGAAGTCTCAGAGCCATTAGTGGTCCTGCCTGGATTGTGTTGTTGCAGTTTTCCATTGATTTTGATCACAGGGCATGGTAGTACTAATAGACGCCCCAGGGGATCTCCTATATTCCAAGAAAACTCTTCTTTACCTCCATTATGTAGTTGGAGTCCTACTTCCTTCTGATAGTCAGGGTCAATTACCCCAGACAATAATGCAATCCCCTTCTTGGTGTGTTGATCCAGATGCATAAGTAGCCCAAAGTGGCCAGATGGCAATCTTAACTTCCAGTTCAGTGGTATCACTGTTGTTTCTCCTGGAGAAAGCACACCCCGTTTTGGAACTAAAACCTGTAGACCAGCAGAACTCAGGGTAGCAGGGACAGGAAGCAAAAATTTTCCTAGTGGATCACTAGGAGTAATAGTGAGTGGCACCACACCCATTTCCACCCCTTGGTTCCTGGACCCATGGATCCTGGCTATGGGAGAAACAGCACCATACAGCGGACGCTGATTCAGAGCATACACAGCTTGCTGGAGAACATTACCCCAGCCTTTCAAGTTTTTGCCACCTAGTTGGCACCGTAATTGAGTTTTCAAAAGGCCCTTCCACCGTTCTATCAATCCAGCTGCTTCTGGATGATGGGGAACATGGTAAGACCAGAGAATTCCATGAGCATGTGCCCATTCCCACACTTCATTTGCTGTGAAGCGTGTTCCTTGATCCGAAGCAATGCTATGTGGAATACCATGATGATGGATAAGGCATTCTGTAAGCCCATGGATAGTAGTTTTGGCAGAAGCATTGCATGCAGGGAAAGCAAACCCATATCCAGAGTATGTGTCTATTCCAGTTAGAACAAATTGCTGCCCCTTCCATGAAGGGAGTGGTCCAATGTAATCAACCTGCCACCATGTAGCTGGCTGGTCACCTCGGGGAATGGTGCCATATCGGGGGCTGAGTGTGGGTCTCTGCTGCTGGCAGATTGGGCACTCAGCAGTGGCTGTAGCCAGGTCAGCCTTGGTGAGTGGAAGTCCATGTTGCTGAGCCCATGCATATCCTCCATCCCTACCACCATGACCACTTTGTTCATGAGCCCATTGGGCAATAACAGGAGTTGCTGGGGAAAGAGGCTGACTGGTATCCACAGAACGTGTCATCTTATCCACTTGATTATTAAAATCTTCCTCTGCTGAAGTCACCCTCTGGTGTGCATTCACATGGGACACAAATATCTTCATGTTTTTAGCCCACTCAGAAAGGTCTATCCACATACTTCTTCCCCAGACCTCTTTGTCACCAATTTTCCAATTATGGTCTTTCCAAGTCCCTGACCATCCAGCCAAACCATTAGCAACAGCCCATAAGTCAGTTTACAAACGCACCTCTGGCCAGTTTTCCTTCCAAGCAAAATGAACAACCAGGTGCACTGCTCGAAGTTCTGCCCACTGGGAGGATTTCCCCTTACCACTGTCCTTCAAGGACACCCCAGAAAGGGGTTGTAATGCTGCAGCTGTCCACTTTCGGGTGGTACCTGCATATCGAGCTGAACCATCTGTAAACCAGGCCCGAGTTTTCTCTTCCTCACTCAATTCACTGTAAGGAACTCCCCAAGAGGCCATAGCTCTGGTCTGGGAAAGAGAAGGTAATGTGGCAGCAGGAGTGGAAACCATGGGCATCTGTGCCACTTCTTCGTGTAACTTACTTGTGCCTTCAGGACCTGCTCTGGCTCTATCTCGTATATACCATTTCCACTTTACAATAGAGTGCTGCTGTGCACGCCCAACTTTATGGCTTGATGGGTCAGACAACACCCAACTCATGATAGGCAACTCAGGTCTCATGGTAACTTGGTGGCCCATGGTTAAGCGTTCAGTCTCTACTAAGGCCCAGTAGCAGGCCAAAAGCTGTTTCTCAAAAGGAGAGTAGTTATCTGCAGCAGATGGTAAGGTTTTGCTCCAAAATCCTAAGGGTCTGCGTTGTGATTCTCCTATTGGGGCCTGCCAAAGGGTCCAGACAGCATCTCTATTTGCCACTGACACTTCCAGCACCATTGGATCTGCTGGATCATATGGCCCAAGTGGCAGAACAGCTTGCACAGCAGCCTGGACCTGTCACAGAGCCTCCTCTTGTTCAGGTCCCCACTCAAAATTAGCAGCTTTTCTGACCACTCGATAAATGGGCCGGAGTAGCACACCCAAATGAGGAATATGTTGTCGCCAAAATCCAAAAAGACCAACTAGGCGTTGTGCCTCTTTTTTGGTTGTGGGAGGGGCCAGATGCAGCAATTTATCCTTCACCTTAGAAGGGATATCTCGACATGCCCCACACCACTGGACACCTAGAAATTTTACTGAGGTGGAAGGCCCTGTATTTTTGTTGGATTTATCTCCCATCCTCTGACACGCAAATGCCTTACCAGTAAATCTAGAGTAGTTGCTACTTCTTGCTCACTAGGTCCAATCAACATGATATCATCAATATAATGGACCAGTGTGATGTCTTGTGGGAGGCAGAAACGATCAAGGTCTCTGCGAACAAGATTATGACATAGGGCTGGAGAGTTGATATACCCCTGAGGTAGGACAGTGAAAGTACATTGCTGACCTTGCCAGCTGAAAGAAAACTGTTTCTGGTGGTCCTTACTAATAGCTATTGAGAAAAAAGCATTTGCCAGATCAATAGCTGCATACCAGGTACCAGGGGATGTATTGATTTGCTCAAGCAATGATACTACATCTGGAACAGCAGCTGCAATTGGAGTTACCACCTGGTTGGGTTTACGATAATCCACTTTCATTCTCCAAGACCCATCTGTTTTCTGCACAGGCCAAATAGGAGAGTTGAATGGGGATGTGGTGGGAATCACCACCCCTGCATCTTTCAAGTCCTTAAGAGTGGCAGTAATCTCTGCAATCCCTCCAGGAATATGGTATTGCTTTTGATTTACTATTTTGCTTGGTAGGGGCAGTTCTAGTGGCTTCCACTTGGCCTTTCCTACCATAATAACCCTCACTGCACGAGTTAGAGAACCAACGTGGGGATTCTGCCAGTTGCTCAGTATGTCTATGCCAATTATACATTCTGGAACTGGGGAAATAACTACAGGATGGGTCCGGGGGCCCACTGGACACACTGTGAGACGGACCTGAGCTAAAACTCCATTGATCACCTGGCCTCCATAAGCCCCCACTCTGACTGGTGGTCCAGAGTGACGTTTTGGGTGCCCTGGAATTAATGTCACTTCTGAACCAGTGTCTAATAATCCCCGAAATATCTGATCATTTCCTTTTCCCCAATGCACAGTTACCCTGGTAAAAGGCCGTCGGTCTCCTTGGGGAAGACTTAGAGGAAGGTCAACAGTATAAATTTGTGGCAGTGTAACAGGTTTCTTCCCCATAGGGACCTGGCCTCCCCTTCATTCAAGGGGCTCAGGGTCTGTAAACTGTTTCAAGTCTGGAAATTGATTAAGGGGCCGTGACTCTGTGTTTTTGTAATTCAGGTTAGACTTCTGTTCCCTTGACCTAGAAATCTTTTGTTTATACAGCTCCAACAAGAATTTAGTAGACTGCCCTTCTATTGTATTTCTAGGCACCCCATGATTTACTAGCCAATGCCACAAATCTCTGCGTGTCATATAATTTTGATGCCTCCTTTGAGTTTGTTGTCTATTATAATACCCGCGTCTACCCTGTCTTTGGTGATTAAGTGCTGCCACCTGGCTTCTGCCAACTCGGGATCCTGTCATCCCCATTGTGTTTAAGGATTTCAGCTCAGTGACAGCAGTTCCTACAGTAATATCTGACCTACAGAGAAGTGCAACCACAGAGCTCTTGAGGGATGATTGTGCTAGTCTCACAAACTTATTTCTCACTGTTCTGGTAAAAGGTGCATCTTCTGGACATTCCTGGGGTGTAAGAGCAGGCTTTGCATGATAAATCCACTCTAACATCCCAATCTCTCTAAGCCTCTGGATCCCCTCATCTACATTATACCAGGGCAGTTCTGGCATTTCAACCTCAGGTAATGTTGGCCACCTTTTGATCCATGTTTCAACCAACCACCCAAACAAGCTGTTAACATGTTTTCTAACTGCTCTAGCTATAACATTGAATGCAGAATCTCTGCTTAGTGGGCCCATATCAATAAATCCAGCCTGATCCAGCCTTATATTCCTCCCACCATTATCCCACACTCTTAAGATCCATTGCCACACATATTCCCCTGATTTATGTCTATATAAATTGGAAAACTCAGACAGTTCTTTTGGAGTATAACGTACCTCCTCATGTGTGATACTTTGTACCTCACCTTTAGGGGCCTGTTGGGACTTTAGTTATAGGTCTAGAAGAAATAAGGGGTGGTGAGGGTGGGTCATGAAAAGAATTAGAAATATCTTCCAAGCCATTTGCTTCAGGGCTTTCATTTGCAGTTTCATCTGGTGAAACAGGATTAATCACTCTAGGGCTAATCCCTTCAGGAGGAGGTTCGGTGGCCAATTCCTCAAGGCAGGCTGGAGGTGGGGCAGCTATGTCCTCAGGGCAGACTATTACAGGGTTATCTAAAGAAGGCTCAGCATGGTCTAGGGTTTCAACCTCACACCCAACATCATTATCAATCCATATGTCACCATCCCATTTTTCAGGGTCCCACTCCTTTCCAATCAATGCCCTCACTTTAACGGCAGACACCATGCAAGACTGAGATTTCAGTTTACGTTGTAAAGTTGCTACTCTAACAATAAGATTCTGAGTCTGATTTTCAGAGATCTCAAGTCTACGGCTACAGGAAATAAAATTTTCCTTCAGGATACTCATAGAAACCTCTACATCTTTCAGACGGCACTTAAGCTTCTTGTTTGAAGCCTTAAGCCCATCCCTTTCATCCTTTAATGTAGACAGTGTATCTAACAACAACCAACCAACATCTCTATGGCTCTTATTTCTACAAAACTCTGTAAAGGTGTCAAAAACATTATCCCCCAGAGTCTGGCTTCGTACAAGCGAAGCATTAGGAGAATCGAATGATGATATTTTGACTATGTCCTTTGCCAACTCAGTCCATGGATTGGGAGTGTCATTCTGATTATGGGAATCAGAGTCCTTAGTGTCTCTGAGCCCAGTCAGAGTAGAAAACCATTCATAAAAACCCATATTTAAGATTCTGTTCCTTAAGAACCACTCCCAGTACCAAGATGAATTAGTTAGGGTTCTCTATAGAAACATAATCAACAGGGAACACTTGCAAATATAAAATTTATGAAAGTGTCTCACGTGACCATAGAAGCGCAGAGTCCAAAATCCACAGGGCAGGCTCCAAAGCCGATGACTCCAATGGATGGCCTGGATGAACTCCACAGGAGAGGCTCACCAGCCAAAGCAGGAATGCAACCTGTCTCCTCTGAGTCCTCCTTAAAAGGCTTCCCATGATTGCATTTAGCATCACTAATTGCAGAAGACACTCCCCTTTGGCTGATTACAAATGGAATCAGCTGTGGATGTAGCTAACGTGATCATGACCTAATCCTATGAAATGTCCTCATTGCAACAGATAGGCCAGCGCTTGCCCAATCAGATGAACAGGTACCACAACTTGGCCAAGTTGACACCTGTCCCTAACCATGACACCTACCTACAGGTAGGGGACCTATTTTGTTGCTCAGATGTGGCCTCAGTCTCTTTATGTCTGGCTCTGTAAGTGAAATCATTCTCTTCCCCTCTATGTGGGACATGACTTTCAGGGGTGAAAAATCTCCCTGGCACCATGGTATCAGCAATTTCATCCTCACCAAAAGGGGGAAAAGAAATATAACTAATAACATTTCAGTGGCAGAGAGAGGTCAAACGAGTCAAGAGGCTACTCTGGATGTTGTTCTTACACAAGCTTCAATTAGATATTGATACCTATCATAATTTGCCAAACCCCAACCAGGACCATTCCAGCCAATCCTAAAGAACACTTAAGGCAATATATAAGATTCTACATGGGTTCCATGCACCAGAGTAACTTTCCAGAGACCTACAACCTCCAGATGGATCCCTGGATTTGATAAGTCTTGAAGTCTAGAGGACCCAGCCTCTCCAGAACATCAGATACCTCCACCACCCCCCAGCCCATGTTATTTACAGACTTCCAAAATGAAAAATTAGAATGGCTATAGCCCAAACACCCCTAAAGAGGATAGAAAGATCAAGGGTGATGGTGGAGTTATATAGAGAAATTGGATTTAACAAATGAATATAATTGCCTAATCATTAAATTGATATCTCTTTTAGTCTCTAGGATGTTAGAGCAGCTGAAAGTACAAACCTAAAATTGTGGAATTGTAACCCATGTCAAACTCTGAAATCTGTTCTACAATTAATTGTGTTGCTGTGCATTGAAATTTATTGATTTTTTTTATATTATGTAACAAATAAAGTAAAAAAAAGCCGATTGTTATGATAAAAAATATTTATGTCTTCCAGCTTCCTATATTCTCAAGCAGCTAGAAGGAAAAATCTGACAGGCTTCTATGGCAGCCCATGACAAATTCTGGGATCTGTACTATACCTAGTTGTTGAAGAGTGTTTTGAAAACTATTACTTTTTCCTCTCTTTGCTTTGTATATATGCTACAGTACACAATAAAAAATAAATAAATGTTATCTACTTCCAAAATACAATGGCGTGTCATGTATTTCATTCCAGAAGGGATAAATTGGAAAGAAAAAAAGGTGTCATGGGTCTCAAGCAAGCCCAAACTCAGCAGAGCAAATTTCATTCCACCACAAACTTTGGGGTAACAGACCTATCTTCCCCAAACACCAGGAATTGATTGCCTTTCTGATGTCAGTGTTCCTGAAGTTATAAAATTTCAAAAACTTGGTCTTCTGTACAATTCATGGGTGTTCACAGATCAGGAAAAAACGGTTCTCCTCAGATCTCTTCTGGGAATACCTATGTCTATTGCTAACTTCTAATGAGATGGTTGATTGTATTCACAAATCAGACACCTATCTCTTTAGCAAATGGTTGTTCAGCCATGCTCGCAGCTCTGATTTCACAGTATGCTACATGGAGAGGCTGAGAATTTTCCAAATAATTTAGTGTTAAATATTTCATTATGCATCTCTCTCCTCTCCCATTTTACTATAAGCAGCAAAGAGAAACCAGGCTGCCCATTCCACACTTTGCATGTAAATCTCCTCAGCTAAATATCCAAGTTCATCATTTAGAAGTTCTGCCTTCTTTCCATTGCAAACAGAATACAGTTGCACCAAGTACTGTGCCATTTTATGGCAAGGATTGTCTTTCCTCCAATTTCCAATAATAAATTCATCATTTTTCTCTAAAACCTCACACAGACAAGCACGTTTAAAGTTCATATTTCTACTAACAGTATCTTCAAGGCAACTTAAGCTTTTATTATCATGGGCCCCAAAATTCTACCATCCTCCATTCATTACTCAATTCCAAAGCCAGTTCCCTATTTCTAGATATTTGTTCCAATACCAAAAACTATCTTAATTTGTCAGGGTTGCCATAACAAAATACCACAGACTAGTCTGCTTAAACAATAGGAAGTCATTATCTCACAAGTCTGGAGGCTAGAAATCTGAAGTCGAGTGTTGGCAGAAACATGCTTATTCTTGCAAGGCAGAACCCAATCCATGCTTATCTCCTGGCCCCAGCAAGCCATGGTGTTCCTTGGCTTGTAATGGTAAAACTCAATTTCTGCTCTCTCACATGGACATCTCTCTGTCTTTTTCTCTCTGTGTCCAAATTTACCATCTGTATTAGTACAATAGCCATACTGTATTAAGGCCTACTAAAACCCAGTTTGTCCTCATCTTAACTAAAAACATCTTCACAAGATCCTATTTAGAATGGACTTCACATTTGCAGAACTAAGGGTTAGGATTTGAGCCTGCATTTTGAGGGGATACAATATAATCTATAACAGCATGCAAAAAGTACTATTCAGCTACTAAAATGAATAAAATTCTGACACATGCTACATAATGGATGAACCTTGAAAACAGCAGTCTAAGTGAAATAAGCAAGGTACCAAAGGACAAATATTGTTATGATTCCACTTATGTAAAATAACTAGAATAAACAAACTCATAGAGACCAAAAGTAGCTTAGTGGTTAAGTTACTAGGGGCCTGGAAGAGAGGAAAATTGGCAAATATATATATATGTACCTAGCTAGCTAAATAAATAAATAGATAGATAGATGGCATCAGAGAAATAAAAAAGAAAAAATTCAATTTTTTTTTTTGCGTGGAGGGTTATTTCTGGTTTTTAAATGTTATTCCATTCATTTGTGTGTCTATCTATTGACCAATACCACACAAATTGTTTTTTGTGGCTATATAGCAGAAGTTAATGTTGGGCAGACTGATTCCTCCCCCTTTATTCTGAAATTTAACTATGTAGAATCGAAGTCTTTCCATATAAATTTAGAAAAATGCATTCCATTTCCACTAGAAAACTTGCTGAGATTATGACAGAAATAGCATCAAAATGTACAAATCAAATAGGAAGAAATTGACATCTTTATTATGCAGAGTCTTCCAATCCATGAGCACAGGATATCTCTTCATTTTCTAATCTCTCTTTTATTTCTTTGATAAGTATTTTATATTTTTCAGTATGCATAACTTGCACATCTTCTAAATTTATGAATTAGTATTTTATTATTTGGAGCCATGATGATGATGCTTTGTTTTTAATTTCAGTTTTCACATATTTATTATTAATATATAAAAATGTGATTTTTTTTTGGTGGAGAGGGTGCATGAAAAGTGAGCATTCTACCACTGAATCACCCATGAATCCAGGATTGATTTTTGCAAATTGATCTTGTATCTTATGAGCTTGCTGAACTCATTCATTTGTTTGAGTTTTTTTTTAAAGATTTATGGGAATTTTCTGCACAGACAACCATGTGCAGATGACAAGCATGTCATCTGGACATAAGGACAGTTTCATTTCTTCCCCTACAATCTGTATATCATTCATTTATTTGTTTATTTATTTAGCCTTATTTCACTCACTAGACCTTCTACTATTATGTTGAATAAGAGCACTGGAAGTTGACATCATTGCCTTTTCCTTTCTGAATGAAAAATATTCAGTCGTTCACCTTTAAGAATATCATTGGCTATAGAAATTTTTGCAGAATCTCTTTAAAGTTGAGGTAATCCCTTTTATTCTTAAATTATTGAGAGTTTTCTATCATATATGGGCATTAGATCTTGTCAAATGCCATTTCTGTGACAATTGTATAATTTTTCTTCATTCACCTGCTGATAAAGTAGATTGTGTTGATTGATTTTTGAAAGTTGAACCAGTCTTGCATACCTGGAATAAATTTCAATTGGTCCTTGTGTATAAAAATTATTATATAATATTGGATTTAATTTCTAACATTTTGTTAAGGATGTTTGCATCTGCGTTCATGAGAGATAGTGATCTTTTCTTTTGTGCTATATTTGACTGATTTTGTTGTCAGAGTAATACTGGCTTCATCAAATGATTTGGCAAGTGGCCCCTCTTCTATTTTTTGAAAGAAATTACATAAAATAGGCATTAAGTTTTCTTTAAATTATGGTAGAATTTTCCAGTGAAGTCATCTGGACTTGGAGATTTTATTTTGGGGAAGCTATGTAATTTATTATTTATTTATTTATTTACAAGTTCAAATTCACTCATGGGTATATGAGTATTGAGAATATTTTATCTTGGTTGAGTTTTGGTTGTTTGTGATTTTTAAGGAATTGACCTCTTTATTTTAAGTTCTTGAATTTCTTCTAGATTGTGTAACACCATTTTATAGCTGTGTCAGTTTGAAAATATGTACCCTAGAAATGGCACGTTTTAATCCTGATCCAATCTTGAGGGAGCAGCTGTTTCTTTTTATCCTAATTCAATATTGTACGTTGGAATCTTTGATTAGATTATCTCCATGGAGATACCCAATTTTAGGTACTAACTTTTGATTAGATGGAGATGTGACTCCACCCATTCCAGGTGGGTCTTCATTAGATTACTAGAGTCTTTAAAAGGGAAAATATTTTGGAGAAATGGCAGAGACTAGAGAAATGACAGAAGCCTCAGAAATGACAGAAGAGTCACAGCAGAACTTAGCAGACACATGGAGAACAGGGACATGGATTCTTGGAGATGTTTGGAGCCCAACAGACATCACCATGAGATGTTTAGCAAGTCAAAATATGGAGAGACAAATGCCAACTATGTGACTACCCAGCTGACAAAGCTGTTAGCAACCCATGGACCTTCCTTGAATTAAGGTAATCTCTTATTGGTGTCTTAGAACTGTACATTTGTTACTTTTTAAATTCCCCTTTTGTAAAAGCCATTCCAGTTCTGGTATATCATATTCCTGAAGCTAGCAAACAAACACAATAGTATTCCTTTATTATCCCTTTAGTGAGGATCTGGAGTGATATCCCCTGTATCATTCCTGATATTAGTGATTTGTATCTACACTTTTTTAAAAGAAAAATTGCATATATTTATTGAGAATGACTGAGGAAATTAATTTTGCTATGTTCAAGTATCAAATTTTTAATTTTAATTTTTTTATTGTATAGTAAAACATATATACAAAGCAAAGACATAAAAAAGCAATAGATTTCAAAACACTTCTACAAATAGTTATAGGACATATCCTAGAATTTGTCATGGGTTACTGTTCTAGTTTTCTAGCTGCCAGAATGCAATATACCAGAAACAGAATGGCTTTTAAAAGGGGGGATTTAATAGGTTGCTAGTTTACAGTTCTAAGGTCAAGAAAATGTCCCAATTAAAGCAAGTCTATAGAAATGTCCAATTTAAGGCATCCAGGGAAACATACCTTGGTTCAAGAAGGTCGATGAAGTTCAGGGTTTCTTTCTCAGGTGGAAGGGCATATGGCAAACACAGTCAGGGTTTGTCTGTGATCTGGAAGGGCATATGGCGAACATGGTGTCATCTGCTAGCTTCTTCTCCTGGCTGCGTATTTCATGAAGCTCCCCAGGAGGCATTTTCCTTCTTCATCTGCAAAGGCTGCTGGCTGGTGGACTGTACTTCTCATAGCTATGTCGTTCTGCTCTCTCTGAATCTCTCATTCTCCAAAATGTTTCCTCTTTTGTAGGACTCCAATAAACCATTCAAGACCCACCCAAATGTGTGGAGACATGTCATCCCCTAATCCAGTTTAACAACCACTCTTGACTAAATCACATCATCCAGGGATATGATCTGATTACAGTTTCAAACATATAGTATTGAATAGGGATTATTCTACCTGTATGAAATGGGATTTTGATTAAAACATGGCTTTTCTAGGGGGCATACTTCCTTTCAAACCAGCACAGTTACCATACAATTCTCTCAGACTTTTCCTTCTAGCTGCTAGCCTCCTTCTAGAATATAGGAGGCTAGAGGGCTTAAATATTTTTCATCCCCATAATTGACTTTTTTTGTATGAAAAGTGGCATATTTATAAAAAGCAATAAATTTCAATGCAAAGCACCACTATTAGTTGTAGAATAGATTTCAGAGTTTGACATGCATTACAATTCCACCATTTTAGGTTTTTTACTTCTAGTTGCTCTAAAATACTGGAAACCAAAAGAGATATCACTTTAATGGTTCAGCAATCATATTCATTTGTTAAATCCTATCTTCTCTGTATAACTCCACCATCACCTTTGATCCTTCTATATCTCTCTTCAGAGGTGTTTGGTCTATGATCACTCTACATTTTTCATGTTGGAAGGATCTGTCACTAATATAGGGTGGGGAGATGGTACTATCTGATGCTCTGGAGAGGGTGGGCACCCTAGATTTCAGGAATTATCTGGACCAGGGACCCATCTGGAGGTTGTAGGTTTCTGAAAAGTTACTATAGTGCATAGAACCCATGTGGAATCTTATATATTGCCCTAAGTGTTATTTAGGATTGGTTGGAATGGTCCTGGTTGGGGGTTGGTAGGTTATGATAGGCAGTAATGTCTAACTGAAACTTGCATAAAAACAACCTCCAGAGTAGCCTCTCAACTATATTTAAACTCTCTTTGCCATGGAAACTTTATTAGTCAATTTCTTTCCCCCCTTTTAGTCAGAAAGGAATTGTTGATCCCATGGTGCCAGAGCCAGATTCACCCCTGGTAGTCATCTCCCATGTTGCCAAGGGGACTTTTACCCCTGGATGTTATGTTCCACATAGTTTTCCACCTGTACCCTGGACTTAAACACTCTTTGTTCAAGAATCATAATTTTGAAGTAGTTCTTGCAAGAACAAATTTATATTACTAGTGTTAATCAATGGGACACATAGGTCTATAACCCCTTTCAATCTTGTTCATCTTCAATATGGTAATATTACTTATAGACCTACTAGACAACTGTCTTCATTTCCATCTATTCCCTTGTATTGGGGTTCAATCTCGTTACTAACCATTCACCCATCTCTACCTTCTATGTATCTCTAAATTCCCTATATTCAGTATTATAAGCCTCTGATTTCACCTTTACCATGGTAATAAGAGTGGAATCATGAAGTACTTTTCTTTTTATGTCTGGATTATTTCACTCAGCATGATGTCTTCAAGGCTTATCCATCTTGTCATGTGCTTCAGGATGCCATTTCCTCTTAGTGTTGCATAATGTTCCATCATATGTACATACCACCCCTTGTTAATCCACTCAACTGTTGATAGGCATTTGGCTTGTTTCCATCTTGTGTCAGTTGTGAATAATGCTGCTATGAACATCAGTGTGCAAATGTCTGTTTGTGTCATTGCTTTCAGCTCTTCTGGGTATATACTAAGTACTGCTGTTACTGGGTCATAGGACAGTTGGAAATTTAGTTTCCTAATGAACCACCAAACAGTTTTCCATAGTGGTTGCACCATTATGCCTTCCCACCAGCAGTGCATAAGTGCCCAAATTTCTCCACATCTTCTACAACATTTATAGTTTCCTGTTCATTTAATAGCAGCCTTTCTTATAGGTATAAGGTAGTATCTCATTGTAGTCTTGATCTGCATTTCCCTTATAGCCAATGAAAATGAACACCTCTTCATATGTTTTTGAGCCATCTGTATCTGCTCTTCATAAAATTATCTATTCATATCTTTATCCCATTTTATAATTGTGTTGTTTTTTATTTTGTTGTTGAGTTGTATGATTTCTTTGTGTATACAGGATATCAGACCTTTGTCTGATATGTGATTTCCAAATATTTTCTCCCATTGAGTTGGCTGGCTCTTCACCTTTTTGATAAAGTCTTTTGAGGTGCAGAAGTATTTGATTCTGAGGAGTTTCCATTTATCTATTTTTTGTTGTTGTTACTTGTGCTTTGGGTGTAAAGTTTAGGAAGTGATCTCCTATTACTAAGTCTTGAAGATGTTTCCCTACATTTTCTTCTAGAAGCATTATAGTGATAGTAATTATACTTAGGTGTTTGATCCACTTTGAGTTGATTTTTGTATAGGGTGTACAGTAGTGATCTTCTTTCATTCTTTTGGCTATTGATATTCAGTTTCCCCATGCCCATTGATTGAAAAGACTATCTTGTCCCAGTTGAGAGGATCTGGGGGCCTTGTCAAAAAATCATTTGACCATAGGCTTGCTGGTCTATTTCTGTACTCTCAATTCTATTCCATTGGTCGAAGCTTCCATCTTTGTGCCTCTACAATGCTGTTTTGACTGCTGTGACTTTATAATAGGCTTTAAAGTCAGGGAGTGTTAATCCTCCCACTTTGTTTTCTTTTTCAAAATGTTTTCAGCTATCCAGGGTCTCTTTCCCTTCCAGATGAATTTGGTAACTAGCTTTTTCAAGTCTTCAAATTAGGTTGTTGGAATTTTGATTGGTACTGTGTTGAATCTGTAGATCAATTTGGGTAGAATTGACATCACAACTCTATGTAGGCTTCCTAGCCATGAGCAGAGAATGTCTTTCCACCTATTTAGATCACCTTTGATTTCTTTTAACAATTTTATGTACTTTTATGTGTACAAGTCTTTTACATCCTAGTCAAGTTCATTCCTAAGTACTTTACTCTTTTAGTTGCTATTTTGAATGGAATTTTTTCCTTAACTGACTCCTTGGTTTGGTCATTGCTTGTGTATAGAAATTTTACTGATTTTTGAACACTAATTTTATATCCCACCACCTTGCTGAATTTGTTCATTAACTCAAGTAACTTTGCTGTAGATTTCTCAGGATCTTCCAAGTCAAGTATCATGTTATTTGCAAATAATGAAAGTATTACTACTTCCTTTCCAATTTGGATACCTTTTATTACTTTGTCATGTCTGATTGCTCTAGCTAGAACATCTAGCACAATGTTGAACAATAGTGGTGACAGGGGGCATCCTTGTCTCATTCCTGGTCTTAGGGGAAAGCTTTCAATCTCTCTCTATTGTGTATGATGCTGGCTATTGGTTTTTCATATATTCCCTTCATCATATTGAGGTAGTTACCTTTGATTCCTATCTTTTGCTGAAAAAACTTTTGACAAATACTTTTTCAGTATCAATCAAAATGATCATCTGATTTTTCACTTTCGATTTGCTAATGTACTGTATTACCAGAATTGATTTTCTTGTGTTGAACCATCATTGCATTCCTGTTATAAACCCTACTTGGTCATGGTGTATAATTCTTTTAATGTTGTTGGATTAGATTTGCTAACATTTTGTTGAAAATTTTTGCATCTATGCTCATTTGGGAGATTGGCAAGTAGTTTTCCTTTCTTCAACCCCATTTTGGTATTAAAAATGATATTAGATTCATAAAATGAATTTGGTAGAGTTCCTTTTTCCTTACTTTTTTTGGAAAATTCAGAGCAGGATTGGTGTTGGTTCTTTTTGGAATGTTTGGGAAACTTCCTCTGTGAAGCCATCTGGTCCTGGGTTTTTCTTTGCAGGAATATTTTTGATGACTGATTGAATTTCTTCATTGGTGATTGGTTTGTTGAGATCTTCTATTTCTTCCTGAGGCAGTGTAGCTTGTTTGTATGTTTACAGGAATTTGTCCATTTCGTGTAAGTTGTGTACTTTATTGACATATGGTTCTTCATAGTATGCTCTTATGATTTCTTTTATTTCCTCAGGGTCTGTGGTAATACACTCCTTCTTGCTTGTGACTTTGTTTATTTTTATCCTCTCTCTTTTTTTCTTTGTCAGTATTGCTAGTGGCTATCAATTTTGTTGTTTTTTTCAAATAACCAAGTTCTGATTTTATTGATTCTTTCTGTTGTTCTTTTGTTCTCCTACTCATTTACCTCTGTTTTAATCTTTTTATTTCTCTTCTATTTGCTTTGGGGTTAGTTTTCTGTTCTTACTCACTTTCATCCAGGTGAGTGGTTAAGCCCTTGATTTTTGCTCTTTCTTGTTTTTTAATATAGGCATTTAGGACAATAAATTTCACCCTCAGCACAACCTTTGCCACATCACATAAGGCCTGATAAGTTGTTTTCTCCTTTTAACTCATCTCCAGATAGCTACCGATTTCTCTAGGAATTTCTTCTTTGACCCATTGATTGTTTAAGGTTGTGTTGTTTAATCTCCATATATTTGTGAATGTTCTTGTTCTTTGGTGGTTATTGAGATTCACCTTCATTCCACTGTGATCAGAGAAATAATGTGATCAATTTCAGTGTTTTAAATTTACAAAGACATGTTTTGTGCCCCAGCATATGATTTATTCTGAAGACTGTTCCATGAGCACTAAAGAAGAATATATATCCTAGTGTTTCAGACTGCAGTGATCTATATTTGTCTGTTTGGATAGCATCATTTATGAAATTGTTTAACTTCTCTGTTTCCTGTTGATCTTCTCTCTGGTTGTTTTTTCTATAGAAGACAATGGTGCATTGAAGTCTCAACCTGTTATTTTTAAAACTCTATCATTCCATTCAGTTTTGCCAATGTCTGTCTCAAGTGCTTTGGAGCTCCTTGATTGGAGGTCTATACATTTATGATCTTCTTGGTGAATAATTGTCCTCTAATTAATGTATGGTGTCCTTCTTTGTCTCTTACGATATCTTTACATTTAAAGTCTAGTTCATCTGATATCAGTATAGCTACTCCTGCCTTTTTTTGCTTATAACTTACATGGTAAACCTTTTTCCATCCTTTCACTTTCAATCTATTTGTATACTTGTGTGTAAGATGGGCTTTTTGTAAGCAACATATAGAGAGATTATATTTGTTCATCCTTTCTGCCAATCTTTATTTTTTAATTGGTAAGTTTATAAAATTAATATACAAAATTATCACTGAGAATCACGGCAGGACTTCCTGGAAGATGGCGGCTTAGTAAGACGCGTGGATCTTAGTTTCTTCTCCAGGACACCTACTAGGGGAGTAGAAACGATACAGAAAGTGCCCAAAGCCACAACAGAGATAAAAAAGACAGCGTACCCCATCCTGGAACGGCTGGCTGGCTGAGAGAAGCAGCTCGGGTGAGATCGCTGAGGCGCGCGGGCCTTACCGGGCGGGGCGGGAAGCGGCCGGAGTTACTCCCTTCCCCCTTCCCGGGCCGGCTGGGAGAATTGGAGAGGTGGTCCCCTGAAACCAAGGCGACTGGCGCCCACACCACGCGCAGCCCCTGGACCAACTGAGAGAATTGGATCGGAAATCCCCAGCCTGCGGAGAACGGTGACGGGTGGGGGAGGCCACTTCCAAACCCGTGACTCCCGGGTATGTGCACTCTCTCGGGCGGGCCGCCGCCGCTGGCGCCCTCCCGCCACGCTTGTTGCCCAGGGCCGACTAGGAAATTCGGACGGGCTCTTTCCCTGGCTGCGGCGACCAGCAACCCTCCCTGCGTTCGGACCGAGGGCCGGCTCAAGCCGCTTCGGCTAGCGAACCCCCAGGACGGCGAGAGTTTTCCAAAGTTTAAGGTCCCACAGCACCTTTTACTGGTGGGACCCGCAGACAAACGTGTGCCACGAGCGCCACCTACTGGGCAGGATAAGAAAAACAGAACCCAGAGATTTCACAGAAAAATATTACAACCTTGCTGGGTCCAACACCAAGAGAAATCTGAATAAATGCCCAGACGCCAGCAGCAGAAGATAACTGTCCACGCTCAAAAGATTGAGAATATGGCTCAGTCAAAGGAACAAACCAATAGCTCAAATGAGACACAAGAGCTGAGACAACTAATGCTGAATATACGAACAGAAATGGAAAACCTCTTCAAAAATGAAATCGATAAATTGAGGGAGGACATGAAGAGGACATGGGCTGAACATAAAGAAGAAATAGAAAAACTGAAAAAACAAATCGCAGAACTTATGGAAGTGAAGGATAAAGTAGCAAACATAGAAAAAATAATGGATAGGTACAATGATAGATTTAAAGAGACAGAAGATAGAATTAGTGATTTGGAGGATGGAACATCTGAATTCCAAAAAGAAACAGAAACTATAGGGAAAAGAATGGAGAAATTTGAACAGGGTATCAGGGAACTCAAGGACAATATGAACCGCACAAATATACGTGTTGTGGGTGTCCCAGAAGGAGAAGAGAAGGGAAAAGGAGGAGAAAAACTAATGGAAGAAATTATCACTGAAAATTTCCCAACTCTTATGAAAGACCTAAAATTACAGATCCAAGAAGTGCAGCACACCCCAAAGAGATTAGACCCAAATAGGCGTTCTCCAAGACACTTACTAGTTAGAATGTCAGAGGTCAAAGAGAAAGAGAAGATCTTGAAAGCAGCAAGAGAAAAACAATCCATTACATACAAGGGAAACCCAATAAGACTTTGTGTAGATTTCTCAGCAGAAACCATGGAAGCTAGAAGACAGTGGGATGATATATTTAAAATACTAAAAGAGAAAAACTGCCAACCAAGACTCCTATATCCAGCAAAATTATCCTTCAAAAATGAGGGAGAAATTAAAACATTCTCAGACAAAAAGTCACTGAAAGAATTTGTGACCAAGAGACCAGCTCTGCAAGAAATACTAAAGGGAGCACTAGAGTCAGATACAAAAAGACAGAAGAGAGAGATATGGAAAAGAGTGTAGAAAGAAGGAGAATCAGATATGATATATATAATACAAAAGGCAAAATGTTAGAGGAAAATATTATCCAAACAGTAATAACACTAAATGTCAATGGACTGAATTCCCCAATCAAAAGACATAGATTGGCAGAATGGATTAAAAAACAGGATCCTTCTATATGCTGTCTACAGGAAACACATCTTAGACCCAAAGATAAACATAGGTTGAAAGTGAAAGGTTGGGAAAAGATATTTCATGCAAAT
The DNA here is from genome assembly GCF_023851605.1 of Tamandua tetradactyla. Classification (NCBI taxonomy): domain Eukaryota; kingdom Metazoa; phylum Chordata; class Mammalia; order Pilosa; family Myrmecophagidae; genus Tamandua; species Tamandua tetradactyla. The sequence continues at coordinate 38,836,574 of NC_135329.1, forward strand.
AACAACCAGAAAAGAGCAGGAGTGGCTATACTAATATCCAACAAATTAGACTTCAAATGTAAAACAGTTAAAAGAGACAAAGAAGGACACTATATACTAATAAAAGGAACAATTAAACAAGAAGACATAACAATCATAAATATTTACGCACCGAATCAGAATGCCCCAAAATACGTGAGGAATATACTGCAAACACTGAAAAGGGAAATAGACTCACATACCATAATAGTTGGAGACTTCAACTCACCACTCTCATCAAGGGACAGAACATCTAGACAGAGGATCAACAAAGAAATAGAGAATCTGAATATTACTATAAATGAACTAGACTTAATAGACATTTATAGGACATTACATCCCACAACAGCAGGATACACCTTTTTCTCAAGTGCTCATGGATCATTCTCAAAGATAGACCATATGCTGGGTCACAAAGCAAGTCTTAACAAATTTAAAAAGATTGAAATCTTACACAACACTTTCTCGGACCATAAAGGAATGATGTTGGAAATCAATAATAGGCAGAGTGCCAGAAAATTCACAAATACGTGGAGGCTCAACAACACACTCCTAAACAACGACTGGGTCAAAGAAGAAATTGCAAGAGAAATTAGCAAATACCTCGAGGCGAATGAAAATGAAAACACAACATATCAAAACTTATGGGACGCAGCAAAGGCAGTGCTAAGAGGGAAATTTATTGCTCTAAATGCCTATATCAGAAAAGAAGAAAAGGCAAAAATTCAGGAATTAACTATCCATTTGGAAGAACTGGAGAAAGAACAGCAAGCTAACCCCAAAGCAAGCAAAAGGAAAGAAATAACAAAGATTAGAGCACAAATAAATGAAATTGAAAACATGAAAACAATAGAGAAAATCAATAAGACCAGAAGTTGGTTCTATGAGAAAATCAATAAGATTGATGGGCCCTTAGCAAGATTGACAAAAAGAAGAAGAGAGAGGATGCAAATAAATAAGATCAGAAATGGAAGAGGAGACATAACTACTGACCTCACAGAAATAAAGGAGGTAATAACAGGATACTATGAACAACTTTACGCTAATAAATACAACAATTTAGAGGAAATGGACGGGTTCCTGGAAAGACATGAACAACCAACTTTGACTCAAGAAGACATAGATGACCTCAACAAACCAATCACAAGTAAAGAAATTGAATTAGTCATTCAAAAGCTTCCTAAAAAGAAAAGTCCAGGACCAGATGGCTTCACATGTGAATTCTAACAAACGTTCCAGAAAGAATTAGTATCAATTCTCTTCAAACTCTTCAAAAAAATCGAAGTGGAGGGAAAACTACCTAATTCATTCTATGAAGCCAACATCACCCTCATACCAAAACCAGGCAAAGATATTACAAAAAAAGAAAACTACAGACCAATCTCTCTAATGAATACAGATGCAAAAATCCTCAATAAAATTCTAGCAAATCGTATCCAACAACACATTAAAAGAATTATACATCATGACCAAGTAGGATTCATCCCAGGTATGCAAGGATGGTTCAACATAAGAAAATCAATTAATGTAATACACCATATCAACAAATCAAAGCAGAAAAATCACATGATCATCTCAATTGATGCAGAGAAGGCATTCGACAAGATTCAACATCCTTTCCTGCCGAAAACACTTCAAAAGATAGGAATACAAGGGAACTTCCTTAAAATGATAGAGGGAATATATGAAAAACCCACAGCTAATATCATCCTCAATGGGGAAAAATTGAAAACTTTCCCCCTAAGATCAGGAACAAGACAAGGATGTCCACTATCACCACTATTATTCAACATTGTGTTGGAGGTTCTAGCCAGAGCAATTAGACAAGAAAAAGAAATACAAGGCATCAAAATTGGAAAGGAAGAAGTAAAACTATCACTGTTTGCAGACGATATGATACTATACGTCGAAAACCCGGAAAAATCCACAACAAAACTACTAGAGCTAATAAATGAGTACAGCAAAGTAGCAGGTTACAAGATCAACATTCAAAAATCTGTAGCATTTCTATACACTAATAAGGAACAAGCTGAGGGGGAAATCAAGAAACGAATCCCATTTACAATTGCAACTAAAAGAATAAAATACCTAGGAATAAATTTAACTAAAGAGACAAAAAACCTATATAAAGAAAACTACAAAAAACTGCTAAAAGAAATCACAGAAGACCTAAATAGATGGAAGGGCATACCGTGTTCATGGATTGGAAGACTAAATATAGTTAAGATGTCAATCCTACCTAAACTGATTTACAGATTCAATGCAATACCAATCAAAATCCCAACAACTTATTTTTCAGAAATAGAAAAACCAATAAGCAAATTTATCTGGAAGGGCAGGGTGCCCCGAATTGCTAAAAACATCTTGAGGAAAAAAAACGAAGCTGGAGGTCTCGCGCTGCCTGACTTTAAGGCATATTATGAAGCCACAGTGGTCAAAACAGCATGGTATTGGCATAAAGATAGATATATCGACCAATGGAATCGAATAGAGTGCTCAGATATAGACCCTCTCATCTATGGACATTTGATCTTTGATAAGGCAGTCAAGCCAACTCACCTGGGACAGAGCAGTCTCTTCAATAAATGGTGCCTAGAGAACTGGATATCCATATGCAAAAGAATGAAAGAAGACCCATCTCTCACACCCTATACAAAAGTTAACTCAAAATGGATCAAAGATCTAAACATTAGGTCTAAGACCATAAAACAGTTAGAGGAAAATGTTGGGAGATATCTTATGGATCTTACAACTGGAGGCGGTTTTATGGACCTTAAACCTAAAGCAAGAGCACTGAAGAAGGAAATAAATAAATGGGAACTCCTCAAAATTAAACACTTTTGTGCATCAAAGAACTTCATCAAGAAAGTAGAAAGACAGCCTTCACAATGGGAGACAATATTTGGAAATGATATATCAGATAAAGGTCTAGTATCCAGAATTTATAAAGAGATTGTTCATCTCAACAACAAAAAGACAGCCAACCCAATTACAAAATGGGAAAAAGACTTGAACAGACACCTCTCAGAAGAGGAAATACGGATGGCCAAGAGGCACATGAAGAGATGCTCAATGTCCCTGGCCATTAGAGAAATGCAAATCAAAACCACAATGAGATATCATCTCACACCCACCAGAATGGCCATTATCAACAAAACAGAAAATGACAAGTGCTGGAGAGGATGCGGAGAAAGAGGCACACTTATCCACTGTTGGTGGGAATGTCAAAGGGTGCAACCACTGTGGAAGGCAGTTTGGCGGTTCCTCAAAAAGCTGAATATAGAACTGCCATACGACCCAGCAATACCATTGCTAGGTATCTACTCAAAGGACTTAAGGGCAAAGACACAAACGGACATTTGCACACCAATGTTTATAGCAGCATTATTTACAATTGCAAAGAGATGGAAACAGCCAAAATCTCCATCAACAGAAGAGTGGCTAAACAAACTGTGGTATATACATACGATGGAATATTATGCAGCTTTAAGACAAGATAAACTTATGAACCATGTAATAACATGGATGGACCTAGAGAATATTATGCTGAATGAATCCAGCCAAAAACTAAAGGACAAATACTGTATGGTCCCACTGATGTGAACGGACATTCGAGAATAAACTTGAAATATGTCATTGGTAACAGAGTTCAGCAGGAGTTAGAAACAGGGTAAGACAATGGGTAATTGAAGCTGAAGGGATACAGACTGTGCAACAGGACTAGATACAAAAACTCAAAAATGGACAGCACAATAATACCTAATTGTAAAGTAATCATGTTAAAACACTGAATGAAGCTGCATCTGAGCTATAGGTTTTTGTTTTGTTTTGTGTTGTTTTGTTTTGATTTTACTATTATTACTTTTATTTTTTTCTCTATATTAACATTCTATATCTTTTTCGGTTATGTTGCTAGTTCTTCTAAACCAATGCAAATGTACTAAGAAATGACGATCATGCAGCTATGTGATGATGTTAAGAATTAATGATTGCATGTGTAGAATGGTATGATCTCTAAATGTTGGGTTAATTTCTTTTTTTCTGTTAATTAAAAAAAAAAAAAAAGAAGGGATAATTGGAGATGAAGGGATACAGACTGTACAACGGGACTGGATATAAAAACTCAGAAATGGACAGCACAATACTACCCAATTGTAATGCAATTATGTTAAAACACTGAATGAAGCTGCATGTGAGGTATAGGTTTTTTGTTTTTGTTTTTTTTTTTCTTTCTATTATTGTTTTAATTCTTATTCTGTTGTCTTTTTATTTCTTTTTCTAAATCGATGCAAATGTACTAAGAAATGATGAATATGCAACTATGTGATGTTATTAAGAATTACTGATTGTACATGTAGATTGGAATGATTTCTAATTGTTTTGTTAATTCTTTTTTTAATTAATAAAAAAAAAAAAGATAATCACATCTGTATAAAAATGACTACTTCCAGAAGATAGAATTGCTTGGTGAAAGGATGTGTAAGTTGTTGAGAATTTTGATGTACATTATTCACCACAAAGAGTATGTCCATTCACATTCCTGCTAGTAGTATATTTTACTCCCCAAATTGAAAATTGCTATTTAAAAACTTAGCAAATTTAATCACAGAAAAGTATTACATTTACATTTCATATTTCTCTGATTACTTAGTGATGGTTTTTTTTTCATGTTTATTGGCCATTTATATTCATTCTTTTGAGAATTGCTTGTTCATTTCTTCCCTATTCTCTTGCAAAGTGTGCCCTTTTTATTGTTTTATAAGTTCTTTATGAATTAAGAATGTTCATCCTTTGTCATATATCAGAATTTTTTTTTGGTGTGTTTTTGCCTTTTAATACAGTTTATGGCATGTCTGTGTAGAGGTCTTTTCTTTGCATATATGTTTGAACATGCCTTCGACTTCCTCAAGAATGGATCAATATCTTTATTTTCTTCTAGTACTTTTATTGTTTCAATTTTTTACTTTAATCCATCTAGAATTTATTATGAGGTAGAAATTTAATTTTAGTTTCTACAAATAGTTGACAAGTCAGTTCATTATATTAAATAAATCACTGTTTCCCCACTGATTTATAATGCTATCTTTAATAAATCCTATGTGTCTCTGTCCTTTTTTTGAATCTTCTAATTTTTTTTACACTGTTAATAATCATGGCTTTCATTGTTTTAAGATTTGGTGTTAGCATAAGTCCTCCTTCCATTTAATTTTGAATTTTATTGTGAAATATAGCCTACAGAAAAGTACATTAAACAGATATATGGTTTACTAGATAAAGCAAAGAGCCATGTAACCACAAACCAGATGTAGAAAAAATATTGCTAGTAAACCAGAATCTCCCTGTGTATTCCCTCTTGATATCCCTTCCTCCCCAAGAGATAACTACTATCCTGACTCTTGTAATACTCCACTTCCCCACCCCCTTTTTAAAAAATGTTTTTACCATTTTTAAAATGTTTATGTATACATCAATCTGGTTGGTTTTAGTTTTGCCTACTTTTGATGTACATAAAAATGGAATTTACTTAAAAAAAAAAAAAAAAAGAATTATCACTGAAATGGCATTTCATGATTCCACCATCTTATCTTTTTTTTTTTTATTTGTCAGATCTATATATTCTTTCCCTCTTTTTCTTTATATCCTTTAAGTTACCCTTACTGGTACTCTTCTGTCCTATGCCCTCTTCCAGACCTCCTGTCTTTTTTTTTTTCAACTGGCAGAACTCTTTTTAGTATTTCTTGTAGAGCCAGTCTCTTGTTGACTAATTCTTTCAGAATTTGTTTATCTGTGGACATTTTAATCTCTCCCTCAGTTTTGAAGGTGCCAGTTGAGTAGTCTGAACTCAGTCTTATATGGCTCCCCTTGTTTGTAGTAGATTATTTTTCTCTTGCCACTTTCAGGATGTTCTGCTTCTCTTCAACATTTGACAGGCTGATTAGTATATGTCTTGGGGAAGTCCTGTTTGGATTTATTCTGCTTGGAGTTCTTTGGGCTTCTTTGACTTGTATATTTGTGTCCTTTATAAGGTTTGGGAAGTTTTCCCCCATTATATCCTCAGCTACTCTTTCTAGCTCTTTACTCCCCTCTTCTCCTTCTAGGACACCAATAACTCTTATATTTGTGCCCTCTGTTTTGTCTATTATTTCCCTAAGATCCAATTCAAATCTTTCCATCTTTTTTGCCATTTGCTGCTTTGAGTATTCTAAATCAGTTATCTTGTCCTCTATATCACTTATTCTTTCTTCTATCTCTTCAAATCTGCTATTGTCTACCTCTAGTATGCTTTTATTTGGCCAAAAAGTTTTTAATCTCTGTAGTATCTGCTATTTTTCTATCTATTCTTTCAAATTCCTCTTTATGCTGTTCTACTGTCTTCTGGATCTCCTTTATGTCATTAGCCATCTCACTTATTTTATTAAGTAGAATTATATGAACATCTTTGATTAATTGTTCCTACATCTGTGTCTCCCCTGGTGTTTTAATTCTACTTTAGTTGCAGCACACATTTTTAGATATGTAGCATTTTCAATTTCATTCTTTTTTATGTATTTTTGTGCTAGACTTCCTATTTGACCAATGGAACATCTGTGGTAATTCTGTCTTTAGTATATTCCTGTTGTCTTTATTTTATTCATCTCTAATTTTATTCTGAATAGTGAAAGGACATACCTGTACAATTTCAATACTTTTAAATTTGTTGTCTATCCTCCGGAATGTAGTCTATATCATTGAACATTCCATGGACTCTTGGAAAAAATTGTATTCTTCTGTTGTTTAGGTGAATCTCTTATATGTATCAATAACATCCTTTGGTTGATTATGTTGTTCAACGCTTGCTTAAGCTTGGTGATTTTTGACTAGTAATTCTATTGGTTATTCAGAGGGAGTTATTTAAGTGTCCAACTGTAATTGTGTTTGTCTATGTCTTTCAGCTATTATCAGTTTTTGCTTCATGAGTTTTGAGTTTTTGTTGTCTCATGTATACACATTAAGAATCATTATGTTCTTACTGGATTGATCTTTTTTAATGTTATGTAATATTCTCTTTTGTATCTTGTAATTTTATTCACCTTAAAGTTTACTTTATCTGATATTAATGCCGCCACACCTGTTTTGACTTGTTTGTAATTAATGCTTGCATGCTATGCATTTTCCAATCCTTTACTTTTAACCTATCAGTAGTGTTGAATTTGAGTTTCTTGCAAGCAGCATGTAGTTTGGCCTTTTTGTTTTAATCAATTCTGCTACTCTTTTCCTTTTAAGGGTTGTGTTTAGACCACTCAAATTTAAACTAATCATTGGCATATTAGAATTTGTCTGCCATTTCATCATTTATTTGTTTGTTTCCTCTGTTTCTTCTTCCTCTATTTCTTTACCTTGTGTTTTGTAGCTTTCTTGAACATTTTTAAGATTACATATTGATCTATTTGCAGTGATCTTGAGTATATTTCTCTGTACAGTTTTTATTGGATTGCAGTTTCTCTGTGTTTTACAATATCCATAATGTTTACCACAGTTTACTGATATTAACATGTTGCTACTTCAAGCGAATTGAAGAAACCTTACTTCCAGCGAATTGAAGAAACCTTACTTCCATTTAGGTCCCATTATCTTCCATACTTCTAAATATAATTGTTTTGAATATTTGATGGTGTTATAATTTTTTTCAATCATCAAACATGATTATAAAACATATAAGAAAGGTAGTCTATTCCACTTACCCATATATCTTCTCTTTCCTTTGACTATAAAACTTATAAGAAGGATATTCTGTTCTGCTTACCATATATCTTCTCTTTTCTTTGTCCACCCTTCTTTGCAGATGCCCCAAAATTCCATTTTTTATCTGTTTAAAGACATTTCTTTAGATATTTTTTTATGGCTGTATCTGTTGGCAGCACAAATTTTTACCTTTCTTTTGTGTGAAAATTTATTTATTTCCACCTTGTTCCTGAAGTATAGATTCACCAGCTACAGAATTTGCCATTGATCACTTTTGCAGCATCATTCTCCTTGTCAGCGCCACATCACTAGCTACCCAGTATCTCTCAGTAGGGGAAAATGCTCTCTGTTGTTCATGTTTACATTGTAATATCATGGATCAATCAAATAACAAAAAAAACTTTATTTTTGAGTGAATGATCTTTAAAATCAGAAATATGGGAAAGATCCAGCAATGCAGAATACCAAAGGAAGTGTATATCACTTAAGCTCAGATTAAGTGTGTATCAGAAAATTTCTATCTATAATATTTTTATTCCTTGAAAACTGATATTACTGAATTTTTTAAAGCAAATATAAAAAATATACTAAGAACTATCCCATGAGACAAAAGTTTTTTGTAATGTACATGCACTTACTGAAATTGTTTCAGGCTGTGCGCTATATTTGAGTACACTTTTTAAAATATTTAGGAAAATAAACATTCTGAGAGTTGAATGGCCCAGATTTCACTAGACATTTTCATTTAAAATTTGATCTTCAATAAAAATTTTCATATGTAAAATCTAAAGCTTAATTTATGGAAAGTACATTCATATATACTAAGATATTCAATATACTCCAGGAAAGTGAGCTTCCTGCTTCTGTATGGTATAATCATTTTCTTTAGAGGTAAAGGTAAAAGTTAGCTGCAATGATTATGGTAGATTATGTGTCTTCAATTTGATGTCCTTATGAAAACAACTTCAAAAGGGCAAATACTCAAAAAGTTAGTTCAAAATTCACAAGAGAATGTTGTAGAAAAATTAACTAATGCAGATGAAAGTTTAGGAAATGTCTAATTAAGCCAACACCTAAAATATGAGCCAATTAATAGTCCAGAACATGCTTAATTATCTATTTCACTTTAAGGCTAATTAGCTATGGATAATTAAACAATAGCTGTTACCATATGTAAAATTTCAAATTAGAAATAGAAGATATACTACCATTCGATGTTGTCTGTGATTTTCCTTGATTTAATACTAGTGTAAAACAAATAATATAATCCAATTTTCTGAAGATGGCATTGACATTTTCTGAATTCAATCAAGTATTTCAGTCAACTTGCTATGCAAGCCAAATCCAATGAAAATGGAAATGTTTCTACAGTAAATGCCATGATACTTGGCATTCTTTTTAACTTGAAATGTAGATATTTGATACCATCTCTATGAATCTTTAATATTTTAACCTCCATGTAACATAGATTTTCTGTACAGGAAAGTCCCTTATCCATGCAAATCACTACTCTTTCATGATCTTATCCACAAGAGAAACAAAAGAGATGAATTATAGTAACTACATTTAACTTCAAAATAACAATAATGCATTGGCATCTATGCTCATTCTAATGTGATGACTCCCCAAAGTTTTATAGTAAAATTGAATGTTATCGAAGTTAGTATTGTTATTTTGAAGAAATAAAGAAGTCATATTTAAAAGGGAAATAAAATACTTAATTCATTCATAGTCTAATATTGATATAACAGAAATATTTAAATCAAATTAAATCTCACAAACATGGTAGTGGAAATCAGGTACTGCCATATTCACATGACCCAGTTTTTACCAGAAGGATATTTTAAATCATTTTTGTTTCCTGAAGCTACAATGAGAGTAACCTCTAAAAATGAGTGGTGTGTATTGTTTTGTATTGCATGTGTATGGAATGGTGGTAAAAGATTGACTTTCTCTTGGCTGAGAAAGAATGAATGCAATGCTTCTCAAGTCAATTTGAGTGATCTATTGTCACTAGAAGGGCAACACAAACCATGCTAGTAGGGGAAATAACATTATCAATATGGTTTTTGTTGGTTGTCTGTGACTAAATGAAACTTTTCCAATTGTCTTGTTACTTGATCAATGGCCAAGTTTAGTGAGCATCTGTTGTTCTAAGTTTTCCAACATACTTTGAACTCCCTCATTTCATTCCTGCATCTGGGTCTTGTTGGTCTACTGATTGCAGGATTCATCACACTGCTCACAAGATTGAGCCATACCCTAAACCAAGCCAACTAGGACCCATCTTTTGCAAAATTTATGGTAAAACTTAGGGGAAGGACAAAATGAAGATGATGTCCTCCTTTGGATCACAAGTTCCAAGGCTGCGAGCTTAGTCCCTGCCACTCGGAGAGATTATAGAATATTAATCAAACATGGAAGAGAAAGGAGAAATCAACATATGAAAATACAGTCAACCTTAGGAAGAATTCATCTTTTCGTCTCTATGCCTGGTACTTTCCTATTTTTTAGCTCAAGCTTATTTGAGTTGAGCTTCTGTTACTTAACATATAAAGTCATGATCTGTGATATCAGGGCAGACACCAGGAGATCCATAGCTCTCATAAAGGGGAAGATTGATAGAGCTACAATTAGATGCCTACTTTAATTCTTATCTATGCTTTACTTAAGGCTACAAAATTGGTGGAGTAGAACAAAAATGCTTATATGACTGAATCCCAGTATACAGTATACCTTCCTTTTTTTCATGATAAAAGAAGGAATTACAGAGTAAATTCATGTTATATGAGAGCTGGTGAAGATTTCTTGAGGGAAAGAATGAAGTATCCTTTGTTTCTCCTAAAACATAATTATTTTTTTTTCATTAGCTAAATTAAGAATAGCCTATTCTATACTACTCCCAGATTAACTGAGTCAGTTCAAGAGAACGCAGTCCACATGTGCATTGTCCATACTTGGTGTTTGACAGCCTTGCTCAAATCTGAGTTTCTAAAATTCCCTTTGGTGAGTTTGACATTTCCACATGTATTTTATGATCTGTAAGCAAAATGATATGTACTGGTTTAAAAAGTAAAGTAGGATACTTCCCTGTATAAATTGAATGTGGCTTAAGTGCTGTACTTGGAGAGACTAAAAACAAGAAGGTGTCAAGAAGGAGAATGGAACATCTCTTTTGCCCAACTTGATTTGGGATTAGGAGAAGAATGATGGATGGATCTTGGAATACACTAAAACTCAGAATCACCTGTGCCTGTCAGCAGCAGTAGAATGAAAACTATAGTCCTGAAAATAATGAAGAGGATCTCTGCTGAAAAGGGAGCAAGTCTAGGCATTTTCATTGCCATTTGAATGGGTAAAAGCCTACCCTTTACATGGGAAAGTCAGGGCAGCAACATTCAATTTATATAGGGAAGTATCCTAAAAAGTAAAGGCAAAAAGTGGAAAAAGTAAACAGGGGAATTAACATCCTTCTCAGAAATTTTATTCCCTCCCCAATGGACAGCTTCAGAAGTCCTTTGCGAAACACCCACAGAGCCATGGAACAAATCTTGAAAACCACTAATTTTATTCAATGCCTTCATTAAAAAAAATGAAAAATCTGTGCCTTAAGAGACAGAAAGGGACCAGCTAAAGTTAACAACTACATTTGATCTAACAAAATAACTGTGTTTCATGATTATTACTTGTCAAACAGCTCATGTTGAGTTACAGTTTAAACCAGTGCATATCATTTTGTTTACAGATCATAAAATATATGTACAAATGTCAAACTCACCAAAGGGAATTTTAGAAATTCAGATTTGAGCAAGCCTGCCAAACACCAAGTATGGACAATGCAGATGTGGACCTGCATTCTCTTGAATTGACTCAGTTAATCTGGGCATAGTATAAAATAGACTATTCTTAATTTAAGTTCCACTTTTTAGCCATCCATCTATAACAACCTTATTTTCTAATAAGATCACATTCTGAGGTGCTGATGATAGAACTTTAACATTTTGGGGGGTGAGCGGACATATTTTAATCCATAAAATAGCTCTATTTTGCAGATGAGGAAACTGAATTTTGGAGAGCCCTCACAGCCATTTGCTATAATACCCATTCAATGATTCAGTCCAATGATTATATATCACTTTACTTCTCGAAATACTTTTTTTGTATGTTGCCTGGCGGGGGTAACATTTCATTCTTTTTCCATGTAAATATCCTGTTTTTGCAGCACCATTTGTTGAATTTTTATTTGGTTGGTTTTTATTTGTTTCCTTGTTTGTTTTTGTTTTTTGAGGAGGTGCCATGGGCCGGGTCTCTTGCAAGGCAGGTGAGAATTCTACCACTGAACTACCCTTGCATCCCTAAAATATTTTGACAAATATTTATTAAGAACATTGCGTGATAAGGTCATGCACTACTCTTTGAGATATAGTGTTGAAGAACCCTGAAAAACGTCCTGCTAAATTTTACATTATCAAGAGAAGCAAACACAGTTAAGTTCAGGACAGTGTCACTATGGGATCTAAGGTTCTGTCTTTAGAAAAGGAAATATGATATTGCCTTTTCCTGATGTGAAAATATTTACTCACTGAGGTGCTGGCATAACTAGCCTTTTCCTGTTAATGTCTGACTTTGAGAAAACAGAATTTTCTACAGAATTTGTTATGAAAGCCTTCTTACAACGGGAATATTGCCAGCTCTGCTGATCTTTACCATGCCAGAGAGACTAGGGGCTCTTAATTTTTAACAGTAAATTTGTAATTAAAAAGGGTAGTTTTAACCCACTAAAATGGCTGTTTTACGAAATCTTGTGAGGCACAAATTTTTTTGCTAGGACATAAAGGTGTTTAACAGATAACAGCGTGTCGTTTTACTTCTTAGAACACCACTAAGGATGACAGGATGGACTTTCTAAAGAACAAATCTCAGCCTCCCTATTCTGGTTCAGCCTCTAGAATAAAAATAGGACCTAAAAATCTCAGTTTATCTGAGCTTGTTATTAGCTGTCTAAGTTGTTTATATACTTCATCCCTGGGAGTATTAGGAACTGTTACCCCATTAATAAAGACCACAGTGTTTTTCCTATAACATTTACATGGGTTTTCAGTGACTGACGAGGTTCTCATTGGCCTACCAGGTCACAGTGGGAATTCTGAAAATTTGTTTCCCAAGCTAAGGTCATTTACTAAAACTGTTATTTTGTAAGAAAAAAATGTAGCTTTCATTTTATCTTCCAGTTGATTCCAAGTAAAAATAAAATTTATGAGAATAACACATACACATAAAATAATTCCCTCACATCTATTTAAGTGTAAGTAAGCCCTTTCGTATTTTGTCTGCTTTCATTAGGCCTTCAGTGTCTTCTCTCTGACATGAACTGTTGGTGCTGATTGTATTAGGAAACTAGAATGTGGGAGAAATGGCTCATCACCATCAGTTCACTTTTACCACCAATCTTTCTTTTCTTATTCCTACTACAGCCTCACCGAAAAAAAAATCTTCCCAGTTATGCAAAAAAAAAGCATTTTTTTATTCACAGAAAATTCATTTTAAGTATACTAATATATTTCCACCAACAAACAATACAAAGGATCCAGATTTTCTTTTTAAAATTTGAGACATTAATGTGGTAATTATTTTTTTCTCACACAAATTTCAAATTGATACATTAAAATCAATAAGGAAAAAAAAAAAGTAAGTTCCAGAAAGTTTAAATGACAAACCCAGGATTATCCAGCTAGTTAGAGCTGTCATTAATTTCCACAGGCATTCTCTGAGTTTTTACGTATATGAGCAGTAATAATCAGAATTGGGAAAATTGGTTGACTCCTATTTACCAAATATATTCCACCCAAATTACTCAAGAAAGAACCAAAAGTGTAATAGAAGACTCAGATATTTCTTCTCATTTCCACCTGTCAGTAACCTCTTCCTTTCACTAGGACGGCTCTTATAGTTTCTGCTCCTCATAAAGCCCTTTACAAAATAGAGAAAAAGAGTCTGAAAAGTAACATGCTCCTATGATCTGTAGACACCAATTTATTGCCTACCCCTGGTGGCTCAGAATAGGACCTCCCAACAGCACCATATGTGAGGAATTTGTAGCTCACTGTTAAGGTCATTTTTAAAGTTGAAATAAAATGTACTTGTCGCAACTGACACAGTTCCATGATGGGATTGATATTTTAGATACCGTGGACATAAACTTGAGCACTGTGACATCAATCTCTTCAAAAGAATGTAGCACAAAAAAGAATTTATCATATACATGTGTAAGCGTGTTTGTAAATAGACCTTTATTCTACCAACAAATATAAGTTGGTATATTATTAGAGACATATCATAAATCGTTGTATCTTGGAATTATTTTGCATATCTTCATTCTTTTAAATATATTACACAGATGATTGCCTAAAAGAAACATTGTCTAAACATATTAGTTTGTCTTACATTATCATGCTTTTAAAAAAAATCATAAATGGATTTTTTTTATTAATTTGTAGGTCACTTTATTAAATGGTTCAGAAGTTCATCTAGCAATTATGCTATGATACAAACAGGAACTTACAAGACAACTCTAAAAGAAGAGAAGTAAAGGTAAATCATTAATTTAAAAACTCAATAATTTATTTAATAATACTAAATCCAGTATTAAATTAAAAAGGAATAGCAACTTTCAGGAATAGACAAAACTTGGAACAGATTTTAGATTTCATAAATAAACTGAAGCAAATCTAAAATTTTCTCAAGGGATGAAGGCAGCATTTAAAACAATCTGATTATTTAAGAAAGAATGCAAAACTATTGACCAGCCATTTGAGAAAATAAAGCTGGTAAAAACATACCAGCTGCATTAAATATTTAGGAACAAAAACAGAAGCAGCACAAAAATCTATAAAAATAAAAGAAAAATATAGATGAATGTGTTTACAAACAACTCTAAATTAAAGTATTCCCAAAGACTAGTTTCTCAAACATTTCTGTTCACTTCTTTATCTTCCTCCATTCTATTCCATTCCCTGAATGTTTTCTTTCAATCCCATGGCTTAAAAACCATATCTAGGTGGATGACGTCAGAATTTCTATATCTGGTCCGATGTCTCCCCTGAAATTCTGAATCCAACTGCACACTATGACTCCCACTTAGATATTTAATAGATACCTCTTCCTAGACAACTGTTAATACCAATTCCCAATCCTATTTTTCCTCTTGATTGCTTGGTATTTCTTGTAGATAGAGACAGCAATGAGATAAAAGCAAAAGTGTGTGAAAAGGTTCAGAGAAAGTTTTTGCTTTCCTTATGAGAAAAGCAGCCTTTCTGCAGCATTTATGCCCTTCCCCTTTCTCTTCTGAGGGAAGTAACTTCCCTTAATTCATGGTCACATGCCAGGGTACTGCAGTCATGCAAGCAACAAACATGAAAGAATGCCAAGGGAATTCAAGACACACTGACCCTTACATGGAATATCTTGTACCAATGCCATTAGCAGCCTATTTTAAAAATATGTATTTTTAATTTTTGTTTTCTAATTAATGCACATCCCAAAATCTGCGCACCTCCTCCCGTCTTTTTAGACTTAGTAATGAAATTTAGTAATGGTAATTCCTTTTCCCAAGTTGCTAAGGCTGAAACCTGCTTGTTTCCTGTCTTCTCCTCATCTGCACCACCCTGAAACAGTCTCATCTGGCATCTGAACTAGTGCCATTGGCTCCTCTGTGGGATTCCTGCTAGCACTCCTGCCCCTATGGTCTACTCTCAGTACAGCAGCCAGATTGATACTTAAAAATAGTAAATCTGATTCCTTAAGTCACTGTTCAAAGCTCTCAAATGACATTCCATCAAATTTAGAGAAAATTAAAAGCTTTTACCATGACTTACGATGTTTCACTTCATCTGGCTCCTGGCTATCTCTCAAAACTCAACTTCTATGAGCAGCCCTTACAATTCTTTGCTCTTGCTTCAGCCATTCTCTCCTCTTTGTTATTCCCCCCAAACTCAAAGGATAATCCTCCACTGGATTATGGAATTTGCTATTTCATTCAGCCCAAAACATTTTCCCCTACATAGCTGCATGCTGACTCCTA
Source organism: Tamandua tetradactyla (assembly GCF_023851605.1). Taxonomy (NCBI): domain Eukaryota; kingdom Metazoa; phylum Chordata; class Mammalia; order Pilosa; family Myrmecophagidae; genus Tamandua; species Tamandua tetradactyla. The sequence goes on from NC_135329.1 coordinate 38,852,394, forward strand.
ACTTTATTCAAGACTTTATCAAATGCCATGTCACCAAAAAGGCTTTCCTGATGACCCTCACCTTAGATTAGATACTTTCAACTTGGTTAATAAAGTGAAATAAGAAATTCAATTTGTTTTAGCCATTGCCATGATAAAAGAGAGGTAGTTTAATTGATGCAATAGATTTATCATAATGAAAACTATATTTGGTGTTTTCCCCCTGATTTCATAATTTGAAATTCAAGATGTGAGCAAGAAGGATGCTTGGTTTTAGTTTTAAGCAAAGTGCATATATAGACAGAAACAAACAGAAATCATTAAATTATACTGCTCTGGAAATAATCCAATAAATAATTGAGTTAAAGCTAAAACTGGTGATAACTCTTCCATTTGCCATATTTGTTTTAAGTTATGATTATATGATCAAATTATTTATTCCGATTTTTCCCTAAAATTCTGCACAATTCAACATCTCAACATAGATATCACGATTCTTGTGTTGTTAGCAAGAAGAACCCAGTACATCACAACGTGATAACATACTGCAAACCTACATTATGACACGTTGGAACCTCAGTCGTTGTTCATGATGTATTAGAATTGCTCAAGGTAACTGAATCTGACCCCTTTCTGTAACAACTATCTAGTACTCTTTTAAAAAATAATTTTGGATGGCGATAAGAAGAATTATTTACTTCATTTCTGCTCTCCAAGAACGTCAAATGGAGTTGTAAAGGGGCATTGGGATCTTCATAAAAAATGCAGATGGCTTCTCATGATTCTTGATTTCTCCTGCTCAGTCTATTGGCAATTCTCAGTGTGTCTTCTTTCTCTTCACCTCCTCCAGATATTTATTTAGAGCATTTGATCAGACTCCTAAAAGACATAACTTATTTTCATAATTTTATTTCTAACATTTGCACAGTTTCTGGCAAATAGGTTCCACTTTAATTTTTTTAATTAATGAAAGTATACTCAGTTATCCTAAAAAGAACTTACTCCCACAATCCAGAAAATATGTAGGTTATACGAAAAGTCTAAAATCACACAGAACTCTAAGTCAATGGTCTTTGCCTCAAGAGTGGCACAAATATTATTCTTAAGTATAAGTGCATGGTCTTCCTTAAATCTGAACAGACACAGGCACACGTACATTCTTTCCTGATTCTGTTTCTTGAGATAAAAAGAGAAAGGTTAGAGAAATTTAGCTTCCAATAAGTAAAATACTATTATGTTTAATCAGTGATGATAACATGTTTTTCCATTAAAAATCTATTGTATGAAATTGTCTAATCTTAAAAAATTGTATATAATAAGGCAATATGTAAGTCCCCAGAAGGGAGTATGGTTTGAAGTTGTTTTCAACTGCTTCATTTGGGGGGTACATTAGAAATCATCTAATATAGTGACACACAGTAGATACTCAAAGAATAGTGGTAGTTATTGCTTAAACATAATTTTTAAACATAAGATGAAATTAAAGAATCTTTGACAATGGTATTTTATTTTTAAGTTTAAGAATATGCAGAGCCTTTCCTACTTTAATATGCATTACACCTCTTCATGTGGAGGATGTAATATGCAGTATTACCCAAATTGGTGAGATAATGTCATCCTTTACTCACAGAGTATCCTATAGGACTGTATTCATAGGACATACTTAGGAAACTGATTTGGAAAAACCCAATACTCCTATTGATAAGAGAAATAAGACCAAGAGAGGCATTTTCCAAATTTTTCAAAGTCACAACATTAGAATTGGGGAACTAGAACTAAAAAACAATCCTGTTCAGTAATTCTTTCACTATATCATTTTAGGATAAAGCAATCAGAATATTATGACTATAATCAATAATCTAATCTCCCTGAAAAATATATAATGATTTAATACTTTTTGTTCTGTTTTGCTAAAGCTACTGAAATGCAATACACCAGAAATGGTTTGGTTTTTACAATAGGGATTTATTGACTTACATCTTACAGTTCTTAGACCATAAAAATGTCCAACTCAAGGCATCCAGAGGATGTGATCTGGACTCTGAAGACAGGTTGCCAGCAACTGGGACACCTCTTTCATATGGGAAGGCCCAGGGCTAGTGTCTGCTGGACTTTCTCTCCTGGGCTTCATTACTTTTGATTTCTGGCTTAAGTGGCTGCTTCTCTGTTTTCTATGGTTCCTCTTATGAAAGACTCTAGTAAGAGGATTAAGACATTAGATGAGGTGGGTCACATCTCAATTGAAATAACTTAATCCAAAGACTCCACAAACAACAGGTCTATAGGAATGGATTAAAAGAACATGACATTTTCTTGAGTACATACAACTATAATTAAAGCATAAATATTTTCCAACTATGTCTGCTTTAATGCACAAGTTAAAAATCACAAAAAAAAATTCACATTGGTTTTCTAAAGGTGTTTATTTAAGTTATCAAAAATATAATTTGAAAGAAAATAATTATCTTTAATAACTTATATAGCGATTTTTACAGTAGATTTGTTAGAACAAGATACAGATAATGAGCAGAAACTTTGAATTTTAAAGCAAGGAAAAGGCAAATTTTGATTGTTTATAAAGTACTTAGCAATATAATTTAAGCTCAATATTTGCCACTAAACCAAATAAAAATTACATTTCCAATGTTAGAATATTATAAACTTATATGAAAAATTCACATTAAATATATTTGAGAAAACATGGGCACAGAAGCTATTACTGTCAAATCACCAATTAAAGCATCTTAGAGGTCTACTCTTCATGCTAACTTTAATGGAAGTTCCACACTGACATATAGAGGGTGTGATTGGGCAACATATGCCCCAAAGGACAGGAAGTCACAATGCTGAAAGTCTATTCACACCTAGAGCAGGTGTGTCATTAGAGGCACCTCACCTACTGGGTCTCGCTGTGATTATAGCATGTAATGTTTACCTAACAGGAAATGGTCAAAACTTCTTTTTATTTAACTCCATCTGAACTTAGCCTTAGTCTCAGAAGTCAGGTCATGTCAAGTGACAATAGCCAAGTAAGATATCGGACTTGTTACTTAAAGGAATGATGCATGATAGACATCAAAACCTTCTCAGATTATTCTAATAAAGGTTCATTCTTCAGATTAAAATCCTTTGTGGTATTTCACAGTGTGGTAGTTAGATTCAGTTGTCAACCTGGCCAGGTGAAGGTGCCTAGTTCTATTGCCGTGGACATGAGCCAATGGGATGTGAACCTCATCTGTTGCTGATTACATCTGCAGTCGGCTAGGAGGTGTGCCTGCTGCAGTGAATGATGTTTGATTTAATTGGCTGGTGCTTAAATGAGAGAGCTCAACTTAGCACAGCCGAAGCAGCTCAGCATACCTCATCTCCGCACTCGCAGCTCAGCCCAGGCCTTTGCAGATGCAGAAAGGAATCAGCCCAGGGAAAGTTGTTGGAACCAGAGGCCTGGAGAGAAGGCCAGCAGAGATCACCCTGTGCCTTCCCATGTAAGAAAGAACCTCAGTTGAAAGTTAGCTTAGCCTTTCCTTTGAAGAACTATATGCAACTAAATAAATCCCCTTTTACTGAAACCCAATCCATCTCTGATGTGTTGCATTCTGGCAGCTAGCAAACTGGAACACACAGATCCTCATTTTATTATTTTTTAAAAATCCTTTATGACCCTTTAATAATAGTGAGTCTAGCATTATTAAATTAATTATGTAACTAATGATAAAATAATATATTAAAATCAACAAAATCCATTTTAAAGCTTAAAATAGAAAGGTAAGAATTGTAATACATGAAGGGGTAATTGCTGGACTATACAAAGATAAGTAGAAAAATATTGAACAGGAGGTTCAAGCCTCTTTTTTATGAACTTTTAAGAACTCATCAAAATGTCCCAGAAGGATGTCATAATGTTATAGAAATGACCTAGATCTACTAGGATCTTTTCCCCTACTTTTTATATGGCTTTAACATCTCATTTTATTCATTAGCTTAGCTTGGGCTTCCAAGTCAAAAATGAAGGTGAATGTTTTATCTTCCCAAGTGGAGTAGCTCATCATTTAAAATTAACTGTTCATATTTTGGACAAGATTCTCCTTTGTCAACCTAATATTATTAGGGTACAACACTCCTTAATGAGCATGATCTTAAAGAGGCATCTTATGATTTGTAAATGTTCTATTTTATATCATAATTTATTTAGTTATCTAACATGTCTAAGGCACTGACTCTGTGGAAAACAACAAATCAATCAATGTCATAAGATACTTATGGTTCCCTATCTAAAAACCTGAGAACCTTAGCCCATGTCTTTATTTCCTTCTTCCTTGCTTCAGAAACTGTAGCCATCCAATACAAAGCCAGAAAATAAAATAGAAAGAAAATAGTTGTTCTAGTTTGCTAGCTGTTGGAATGTAATATACTAGAAACGGAGTGGCTTTTAAAAAGGGGTATTTAACAAACTGCAAGTTTAAGGTGCTAAGGCCATGAAAATGTCCCAATTAAAGCAAATCTATAAAAATGTCCAAATTAATGCACCAACAAGAGGTTACCTTCACTCAGGAAAGGCCAATGAAGTTCAGGGTTTCTCTCTCAACTGGAAAGGCACATGGTGAACGTGGCAATGTCCACAAGTTTTCTCTCCAGGCTTCTTGTTTCATGAAGCCCTGGGGGTGTATTCCTTCTTCATCTCCAAAGGTCTCTGGTGGCCTGGGTTCTCTGCTTCATGGCACTCTTGTCATTCTAAAAAGGGACTCTCTCCAAAATGCCTACTCTTTTAAAGGAGTCCAGTAAAGTAATCCAGACCCATATGGAATGGGTGGAGTCACATCTCCCTGTATTCAAAAGTTAATACCCAGAATTGAGTGAGTCACATCTCTGTGGAGATAATCTAAGCAGATTTCCCATATACAGTACTGAATAAGGTTTAAGAGAAATGGCTGACTCCATATGATGGATCAGGATTAAAATATGGCTTTTATAGGGTACATAATCCTTTCAAACTAGCACAAAAAGTCTTCTGATATTCTGATGCTTCATGTGGATCCAGAGCATAGAGGCATTATAAAACCTTAGACAATGTTAGTTGAGGTAAAATCTGCTGGGAAACTTCTGGGGAATGTTTCAACTCTAAGGAAAAGAGGTAAAAGAGAATTCATTTCATTTGCCTGCCTTCCTTGTTGCACGTGGTTATATCTGTTTGATAACTAGAACATGACTTACAAGCTTCAACCACATCATACCCAGCAAAGAAATATTCCTGATATGTTGAGGAAGATGGCAGGTAGGAAATACAGGACATTTCTGGCTCCATGGTATGAATAATTCATTAAACCAAATCTGAAATCACCCTCCCTCTAAAGTTTTAATTTTGTAGAACAACAAATATTATTTTTTTAAAATATAATTTTATTTGGATCTTCTGGTACTTGCATCCTTCTGATAGAAACTACATATTTCTTATCAAGAAGTTTACAGTCTTATAACCAGGATTAATAAAATCTGGAAAAAGACCAGAGTAACAAGAGAAATACATTATTCATGAAACCCTGGCCAGGGCAAAACTGGTTTGGCATATCCATTGTTCCTGTAACCTTTACTTCTGAGATTGTTTATCTGCAGGCCATAAATCTTAAGAATGTGCAGAAAACACTGACTCTTGTCCTTTAGATAACTTTTGGGACACCAGGAGCAAAGGGCATCTCCCTAAGAACCAAAAATGAGGACATGGAGACACCAGAAACAAATCAAATACAGGAGGTTCTTTAATAAGGAAGATCTAGCATCAAATCTACCCTACTACATATGGACAACTCTATGATTAACCAATTAGACTATGCCAAGTCAATCCTCCCCACTTCTGTCCCCAACTCTCACCTCCCATTCCCATAAAATCTACCTTAACTCTCAGGTCAGGGGGACAGATTTGAGCCTTGCCTCCTGTGTTCCTGCAGTCAACCTTGCAATAAAGTTTTTTCCTCAAAATCCCAATATTGGTATGCCAAGCAGTAAGCCCTTGCTCAAAACCATTCAGATCTATGGTGGATTAGTGTTGCTTATGTCTTGCCTGTATATATTCTTCTATTTTCTGGCATCCTAGTTTTCCTTTAGTCTCTCACCCTTCCACCACTTTCAGTTCATATTGTTTTCTTCCTTAAGGGTTGAGAGATTGGTTCACTCATTCATAATTTATTTAGGAATAGTTATATGACTCAAGTTAATTCAATAAGAACTGGTTCTAACTCTCTTTTATTTCTGGAGCTGTTTTATATGGATATTATTCTTTGGTTCTTAAAACTATGGATTATGAGCCAGGAGTAGGTAGGAGGCTGCAGAATAGTGTCAAGTTGCCTGCGAATGAAACATTAAAGCAAATGTAATGATGGAGAGAGATAATTTGCACACCTAGATCCAGCCCTGTTGTATTTTGAACTGCAATTTATTTTTGGCTAATAAATACTACTTTAAATCACCTAGGTTGAAGTTACATTTCTATCATTTGGTTTACATATTTTTTTTTCTCTAAGGAGTTCATTTAAGGAGGAATAAATATCTACTTGCTATATTATTTTAAAGTCCTGTTTTATTTGAATTCAGAAATACTCTATGAAATATATATTACCAGACATAAATGGAGGGGAAAATCATTTTAGTAAGAGAGAAGACACAAGTTATCATAAGGGAGTCTGCAGTAAAAATGTTTTCTGGGAGGATAGGCTACTAGTTATGGAGCACTTGGAAAGTAATTTGAAGTAAGATAATAACAGGTAATTTCAAGATGACAAGCTGCCTTATTTTGACGTATAATAAAGATTCAAAAAACAATTTTGAGATAGTTATATGTCCATTATTTGGCAGCAATGAGCAGATTAACTGGAAGGTGTATATGGAGGCTAATGAGAGGTCATAGTTCTTGTCTCTTGAATATGTGACCATGTCACTTGGTTTGTGCAGGGCAATTAAGTTCAAAGCAAATTGCCTCAGAGTCCAATATGGTTGTCTATATTCCTGATTAAGTCTGTACAATAAACAATTTGTAAGGTCATTGTTTTCACTGAGCAAGGGTTCACTCCTCGAAGAGCCCAGAGGCCAATGCTCTGACATCAGGATTTTGAGAGAAGAGATCTTTATTGTGAGGTCACCTGGTAAGGAAACAAAAAGCAAACTCAAATCTGTCTCTCTGATCCATCGAACTAAGGTAGACTTATGGTTGGAAACAAGGAGTTGGGAACAGTGACAGGGATTCGGGTGGGCATATTCTGATTGGTTGTATATAAGACTGTCTATATATGGTAGATATGCGCAAATGGCCACATTTTATCTTCCTTTTGAGGGACCCTGACATTTTATTTGCTTCCCATGACTCCTCATCCCCATAATCTCAGTTCCAAAGAAAGTGATATTTGTTCCTAGCATCTCAGAGGTCATTTATGGGGCAAAGAGGCAATGTTTCTATCTGCACATGCTCCGTTGGTGGATAAGTTTGACTGTGGATAAGTTTGACAACCTGTAAGACAAATTCAGAAAACAATTTTACTAATGTAGAGGACAGAACTCTAATAAGTAGCAGGTTTTGGCCTGAATCTATTTTCTAGTTGGGACTCCTGGTTATCAACCTATGGTTTCATTGTTAGATAAATGAGTCAAAGATGGCCCCTGTGCATTGGTCCATGTGTATGTTTACTTCTTCATAGCATGCTAGTGCTATTGGCCCAACAGTCCACCGCCAACTCAAATTCTTAGCCATATGGGTGCTTAAAAATAGCCCAAGTAAGCATATTTATAAAGCTTGGAGTCTACTTACCTAGGATATCCTGCAAAACTTCACCCAACAACTGCTAGCCATAGATCAGACAGACCATGAGACTATGAATTCCCCAAGCCCCCAGAAATCTCTCATCCAGAGACGGCCCACAAGAGTGTTAAGCAACATCGCCTGGACACATCAGCCCTTTCTCTGATTCCCTTCTCCCTCAGGAGTTCCCTTGCCCTGCTTTCCCTTCTGCTCTTGCACCCCTCCTTCTGGAGGGTATCCAGCAAAGATAGTATGCCCCTCCCAGGCAAACCTGTCCAAATGCCTTCTAAATAAAACTCATTGTGTGTTATTGCCAATAAATCATCAATTTTTTTTTTTTTTTTTACTTATCAGTCCCAAAACTCTCATACTCATAACAGTCATCCAATTCAGAGAGAAAAAGACAGAGAATACTTTATCTAAAGATGCAGGGTAGCATAGGGGTTAAGTGTTCAGGCTCTGCAACCCCACACAATTACTCAGTAGATTTACAACTAGGCAAGTTCCTTAACATATAGGAAGTGCTCAATTCATGTTAACTGTTGTTATTAGAAAAATGGAATTTTGCAGGAAAGAGAATTATTTATAAGATGAAAGAATAAAAGATGAAGAGGAAGATAGATTGAGAATGGAGGCGGAAAAAAAGGAGAAGGCCAGAAGGAAGAAGGGAGGAAAGAAAGAAGAAAGGAAGCAGGAGATTGGGAATGAAAGAGGGAGAGAAAGGCATGCAAATAACCAACCTTGGGAAAGGATCAGATAGGAGACGGAAAAGATCAAAGTTGTTTCATATCTTGACTCTTCGTGAACATAAAACTGGTGACACAAATATTTACACATGAAAGGCAGGAGGAGAAGATGGATTCAGAAAAGTGAAGGAAGGTTTGGTGATGGGGATTCTATACATACAATACATAATTTACCCATTTTAAAATAATAGCGTTCCCTGAAATATGTATGACTATAAAGTGATGCACTCTAACCTTGATAACGCAAAAGACCCTGGAAACATTGCAGGGCTCCACAATCTTAATTTCAAATATCAGTTCTAACAATGCTGTGACGGTCAGAAGTGTCAAGTAGAGTACTGCTTTAAAAGAGGTTATTAGTATGGTTCTTAATCACTGAATTTCCTTCCTTATCTAGATGGTGCAATGCTTGACAATTTACTTTAACATGCTTCAGTCTATGCATTGTGATTTGTGTGTGCAAGTTAACATACGCAAATTCCTGTCCCTGGGGAATTTAATTAGCATTTGAAGTGCCCTTAGTGGGATGCTTAATGCAAAAGTTTTCAACTAGCAGATGATGTACTTTAATAGGAATAAACACCTTAAAGATTGGTCACTTAGCACTTAACATGTCCTTATTGAAATCTAACCAGATAGTAAACTAAAATTTTTCTTGTTATCAGTAAATGGGTAGGATTCAAGTCTGTTGATTAAGAATAATGCATATATTCTGAAAAGAATGACTACAAAATCTTTGGGAGTCCACCAGTCTAAAGTCTTTGGTGCAACACTTCATATCTAGAGATGAGGTGGCTCTGGGGCCCTTTGCCCCACAAAGAACCTGCTGTCTTCATCAGACTACAGAACTTCTTGGCTTTGTTAATATTATGGTTTCTGTCTCTCTGGCAAGGTGCCAGCCAGTATTCCTAGAACAGAAACTGGGAACTTTTCCAAGTACAGAAGAGTTTTTTTTTTTTTTTTTTTTTTAATGACTGTTTTTGCTTATTGGTAGATTACTATGACCTCCATAATGATCACAACGATTATTTAATGATTTCTTTTCTATCTTTCTAGAGTGCTTTGAGTATTATAGGCATATCTTTTAGGGATAGTCAGAATTTCTGTGTTTAGGAGAGAGATCTTCATTATCTAAATATTAAATAAATGGTCTTTCCCTGTTATTGTAACCAAGAAATTAGGATTGAAAGGATGATTTTGATCACTGAATCATTATACAGAAATTTCTTTTTGCTTTCTGGAATATTGGAGTAGTCAGAGGAAAATACCTGAAATCTCTAAATTGTAATGCAGTTGCCTTGATCTCTGATAATGACTGTGTAGTCTTTATCTTGTGTTTTGTGATTATAAAAACCTTGTAAGTCCTTCATTTTTACCCATTTGTTCAGCTTTTCAACTTTAGGGTCTTATAATTACTAAAGACAGCCCCTAATGTTTATTTAAAGAAGGGTCTTGGGTCAGCCCAAAACTAACCCATCCCAAGTCCAAAATTATACTGTTAACTGAGAATGGCTCTAACCAGAACAGGCCCCACTTGACATTCACAGTAGTTTAACCTACAAGTCACCTGTACTTCATTATAATACTAAAAACCATGTCAATCATTCTAATAGGGCTGCCATTTCTTTACATATGTTCTGCATATAATCAATCTGCACATGCTCAATAATTAGATCACCTCTAATTACATCATCTACAACCATCAAGCTCATTATTCTAAAATCTGCCCATCTTTTAATACTATAAAACTAATAGAATTACTGCAGTTCAGAGAGTAAGATTTGGGGGCCAATAGGGCATCTGATATCCTGCTATGTACCTTAGTAATACCTTTTTTCTCCAAACCCTAATGTCTCAAGAATTGGTCATTTGAGCACATTGGGCAAGAGAATCCACTGCCTTGGTCCAGCAACATCACTGTAGCAGCCATGAACACGAATCTAACAGGGAGTGGAATCCAATAGAACAAATCGAGTTGACAGAATCATCATCTGCATACTGATGTCCTCATATTAGAATTACACTAAAGAGATAAAGAGACACGTTATCCCAAGAAAGGGCTGCTCCTTGTTATACCACTCTGAACCTCTTGAGTTTCTTTCCTTAGTACTGCACATCAGTATTTAACATCTCTGGGCACTTTTTTCTGTAGCCCTTGGGGAAGTCAGTGTCAAGACATCTCTCCTCTATTGCTTCATTTTCTTATTCTTCTACTGTCTCCTGAAAGTAAGAAAAATAGTAATAAACCACACTGTCAAAGAAGTATGTATTGTTTTTTCCTTTGGACTAATGAGATGCTTGATGAGGTAGAGAATTTAAAAGTATACCTTCCTCTCTAAAATCAAGTTTGGATACAGTAAACCTCCTTACAGTAGATTTTTCTTTGATTATGGGATGATTCACTTGAAAGATTCTTATGCAAAGAAAAATAGAATTAGCATCCATAGTCCTGGAAGGAGATTGCAAGCTTGATTCTTTTGTGGCTTGACGAATGTTCTCTTTCATTACATACACACACACACACACACACACACACACACACACACACACACACACACATATATATACTGTGGGTTCTGTTTCTCTGGAGAATGTTGACTAATACATATGGGAATGATGAAACTAATGCTCCTCAATGATGCACATACTCTCTCTGTGTCCTGGTTTTGTAACAGCCCTAAGAAACTTTGAACTAAGAAGTCTTTGACGGTGGTGGTGGTGGGTGGTGGCAGTGCAAGAGTTGAATATGGCAGGAAAGGGGTTGATTCAGTGAAACTGCATTGCTTTTTCAGGCAATTAAAGCACAGAGGGAAAGCATTTTTTAAAAAGAAACCATTTTTAGATAAAAGCTGGTGAAGCTTTCATTGTGTCATACAAAAACACCAAAAGTGAATTTGACTTTTGCAAAACCTTCATATTTATGTAATACCCCTATTCAAAAGTTTTCAGTAACTCTTTTCATTAGACAACATTTAAACATCTTATAATTTCCTAGTTTACTTTAGGCAATCTTTTATTACTGATTGCCCCAAACATGATTACATAGATCCCCTCGTATAGACAAATAGTATTGTGAATTCTAAAACCTGTTCTTTGTAGGCTCCCTTTATACATTAACAGAAGTGATACTCTTTACCTGGCTTGCCTTCCCTTCCAAATATGCTAACCATTTAAAGGCTGTTAGGGACAAGCTAAAATACAGCTTACACTGTGAAGCTTTCTCTGATTTTACTCATCAAAAGTGAGCTTCCTCTTCTGAACATTAATTTTGCCTCATATAAACTGAAGCTCTGTTGCTAGGTGCATCCACATTTTAAAACTGTTAAGCCTTGCTGATATACTGACATATTTATTACTATGAAATATCATTCTTTATCATTAATAATGTTCTTCATTTCAAATTTTATTTTTTCTAATATTAGGTTAGCCACACAATTTTCTAATAAATTGTCGGTTATAGTTTTCTGTTCATTTACTTTCAATCTATACTTATTTTGTTAGAAGTGTACCACATGCAAGCAGCATATATTTTTGTCCTTTTATTTATCCATTCAGTTATATCCGACTTTTCATTGGAGTGCTTCACCCATATAGATTAAGTGGAATTATGCATGCAATTGAGTTTAAGTCTGCCATCTTGCTGTTTGTTTTTAATTTGTCCCCTGGTCTTTGTTATTTTGATATTCCTTTGTTTCCTTCTTTTAGATAGAGTACTTTTATCTCTCTTATTGATTGTTTATGAAAATTTCATATTTATATTTTAGTGGTTGCTCTATAGATTAAATACATATCCTTAAATTATCATATGTATCTTGAACTAATACTATACTCCAATCATTTAATGTAAGAAGAATATAAAGATTGTGGAATAGGATAATTTGAGTTCATGCTTGCTCCAAAGAACAGATAAAGAAGGGACAGAGAAAAGACTGGGAGAGCAATTCCAGAGTGTAAGTGACCTGGGAGGGTCTTCTACACACATAGGGAGGGCCTGGTTGAAAAAACAGAAAAATTAAGATGCAGAGAACTAGAGACTGACCAGCTAGTGCAAACAGCCTAACATGTCTATTTCTAGATGGAGGCCCAGACCTGTCAGGAGTGCAAGGAAAGGGAAACAAGGACAAGGCAACAGTGTAGAATCTCTGACCCATGCATTTAATCCATCTCCAGACTGCTGTGCCTCTCCCTACACCTGCACCTTGATGCTGCACACACATCCCACAAGTGCAAAGCTTTAGATATTGAAGGAAATCAGCACCCAAAGTAACCCTATCAAGATATTTAAATGATGCAAAGGCAACAGAAGATCACTAACCATACAAATACAGTCCAGTCTAATGACAAATTAAAACACTTGAAGAGACACATAGTTTGAAACAACTAATCAAAAGTGTTTATATAACTTTACTAAAAAAAAAATTAAGTGGGATGAATAAAGGAGATCAAGAAGACACTAGAAGAGCATAAAGAGGAATTTGAAAGAATAAATAGAAAAACAGTAGATATCACAGAGATTAAAGATGCTATAGACCAAATAAAAATATGCTAGAGATGCAACAGCAGATCTGAAGAGGCAGAAGAAAGAATAAGCAAACTAGAGGACAGGACAACTGATTTTGAACACACAAAAGAGCAAATGACAAAAAAGATGGAAAATCTTGAATTGTATATCAGGGAAATGATGGACAAAACAAAGCACACAAATGTAAGGATCACCGGTGTCCCAGAAGGAGAAGAGAGGAGTAAAGGGCTAGGAAGATTAATGGGGGATATAATGAAGAAAACTTTCTAAACTTTTAATAGACATAAATATATAAATAAAAGACTCCCCGCAAACTCCAAATAGAATAAATCCAAATAGGCTTATCCTAAAACACATACTAATCAGGCTGTCAAATTTTGAAGAAAAGCAGAAAATCTGGAAAGTGGCAAGAGAAAAACAATCTACTACATACAAGGGAAACCACATAAGACTGAGTTTGGACAACTCAGCTGGCACTATGGAGTTGAGAAGGCAGTGGTATGATATATTTAAGATCCCCAAAGAAAAAGATTTCCAGCCAAGAATTCTATACCCAGCTAAACTGTCCTTCAAAACTGAGAGAGAGATGAAAATTTTCACAGACAAACAAAGGCTGAAAGACTGTACCAACAAGAGACCAGCTATATAAGAAATATTAAAGAGATCCTGCTGGCTGAAAAAAAAGACAGGAGAGGGAGGAATGGAGAAGGGCAAAGAACTGAAATGTACTGGTAAGGGTAACTTAGAGGATTAAAAGAGAAAGAGAGAAAAGAACATATAGATCTGACAAATAAAATCCAAAGGATAATATAGTGGATTCAGGACATGCCTTTACAGCAATAACATTGAATGTTAACAGACAAAACCTACCAATTACAAGATACAGATTGGCAGAATGGATTAAGATATATAATTTATCTATATGATGCTTACAAGAGACTTATCTTAGACACAAGGATACAAATAGATTGAAAGTGAAAGGATGGGAAAAGATGTTCCAGACAAGTTATAACCAAAAGAAAGCAGTGGAGTAGCTATACTCATATCAGGCAAAATAGATTTTAAATGTAAAGACATCATAAGAGACAGAGAAGGACACTATTATGAAAAGGAACAATTAACTAAGAAGAAATAACAGTCATAAATGTCTATGCTCCCAGTCATGGAACTCCAAAATATATGACACAGACATTGGCAAAACTCAAGGGAGCAATAGACATTTCAACAACAATAATAAGAGACTTCAATTCACCATTCTTCTCTATAGATAGAACAATCTGACAGAGAATCAAAAAGGAAATAGAGAACTTAGACATTTTGATAAATGAATTAGACCTAACTAACATGTACAGGTCATTACACCCCAAAACACCAGAACATACATTCTTCTCTAGTGCTCATGGAAAATTCTCCAGGATAGATCATATGCTGGGGCACAAAACAGGTCTTTATAAATTTAAAAAACATTGAAATTATTCAAAGCACTTTCTCTGATCACAGTGAAGTGAAATTGGAAATCAATAACCATCAAAGAACAAGACCTTTTACAAATATATGGAGACTAAATAACACACTCTGAAACAATGAGAGGATCAAAGAAGAAATCACTAAAGAACAGCTATCTGAAGACAAATGGAAATGGGAATATAACATATAAAAACTTTTAGGATATGGCAAAGGCTGTGCTGAGAGGGAAATTTATTATCCTAAATGCCTATATTAAAAAAAGAAGAAAAAGCAAAAATTGAGGACTCAACTGCTCACCTGGAGGAGCTTGAGAAAGAATGGCAAACTAATCCCAAGCCAAATAGAAGAAAAGAACTAACAAAGATTAAAAGAGAGTTAAATGGATGGGAGAAAAAAAAAGGACCAATAAAACCAAAAAAAATTGATCCTTTGAAAAAATTGATGAGCCAGTATCAAGGCTGACAAAGAGAAAAAAGAGAGAGGATGCAAATAAACAAAATCAGAAATGAGAGGGGGGTCATTGTCACAGACCCCAGAGAAATTAAAACAAAAATTCACAAGAGGATACTATGAACTATGCCAATAAACTAGACAATTAGATGAAATGAACAAATTCCTGAAAACACACAAACAAGCTACACTGACTCAAGAACAAATAGAACAGCTCAACAAACCAATCATAATAAAGAGATTCAAACACTCAACAAAAATCTTCCTACAAAGAAAAGTCCCAGTCAAGATGGCTTCACAGATAAATGTTATCAAGCATTCCAAAAAGAACTAACACCAATCATGCATGAAATTTTTCAAAAAAAAAAAAAATTGAGGAAAAGGAACACTACCTAACTCATTTTATGCAGCTAGCATCACTTTAATATCAAAACTGGGTAAAGATGCTAAGAAAGGAAAACTGCAGACCAATCTCCCTAATGAACATAGATGCAAAAATTCTCAACAAAATATTAGCAAATTGAATCCAGTAGCACATTAAAATAATTATATGGCACAACCAAGTGGGATTTATACTAGGAGTGCAAGGATGGTTCAATAGAAGAAAATCAGTTAATATGATACAGCTATTAACAAATCGAAAGGGAAAAAATAAACGATCATCTCAATTGATGCTGAGAATGCATTCAACAAAATTCATCATCTTTTTCTGATAAAAATACTTTAAAAGATAAGAATCAAAGGTAATCTCAACTTGATAAAAACCATATATGAAAAACCATAGCCAGTACCATACTCAATGGTAAGAGGCTGAAAACTTTCCCCCTTATATTGAGAATGAGACAAGGATGCCCACTGTCACCACTAATATTCAACATTGTAATAGAAGTTCTAGCAAGAGCAATCAGGCAGGACAAAGAAATAAAACACATCCAGATTGGAAAGGAAGAAATAAAACTTCCATTATTTGCAGATGACATGATACTATACTTGGAAAATCCTGAGAAATCTATAACAAAGTTAGTTGAGTTAATAAACAAATTCAGCAAGGTAGAAGGTTGTAAAATGAATGTGCAAAAATCAGTAATGTTTCTATACACAGGCATTGACCTAACTGAGGAGTCAATTAAAGAAAAACATCCATTCAAAATAGCAACTAAAATAATTAAGTGTAGGCTGGTTCGATGGTAGTGGATTATCAGAACTTATTAACATTAGTGTCACTAAAGTTGGTGTACAACCCCCCACTGCTAAATTTGACTGGCTTAAAAAAAAAGAATAAAATAATTAAGTGTCTAGGAATTTACTTAACTAGGGATGTAAAGGACTTGTACACAGATAACTACATAACATTGTGAAAGAAATCAGAGAAGATCTATATAGGTGAAATGACATTTCATGCTCATGGATAGGAAGGTTAGATGTAGTTAACATGTCAATGCTATTCAAATTGGTCTACATATTCAGTGCAGTACCAATAAAAATTTCATCAACTTAACTTGAAGACTTTGAAAAGCTAGTTACCAAATTTATCTGGAAGGGAAAGAGACCCTGAATAGTTAAAAGCATCCTAAAAAAGAGTAATGAAGTGGGAGGATTAACTCTTCCTGATTAAAAAAACTTATTATAAAGCCACAGTAGTCAAGACAGCATGAAACTGCCACAAACACAGAAGTATTGACCAATGGAATTGAATTGATATCACAGAAATACACCAAATCTATGATCAACTGATTTTTGACAAGGTCCCCAAATCCATTGAATTGGGACAAAATGGTCTTTTCAGTAAATGGGCATGGTAAACTGGATATGAACAGCCAGAAGAATGAAAGAGGACATTTACCTTACACCCTGTACAAAAATTAACTGGAATTGGGGTGGTGCTCAGTGGCAGAATTTTTGTCTGCCATGCTGGAGACCTGGGTTGGATTCCCAGTGCCTGCCCATGAAAACAACAACAACAGCAAAAGTAACTGAAATTGAATTAAGCACCTAAACATAAAAATAAGTGCTATAAAGTTTTGAGAAGAAAATGTAGGGAAACATCTTCAAGAACTAGTAATAAGAGGTAGCTCCCTAAATTTTACACCCAAACCATAAGCAACAAAAGGAAAAATAGATAAATGGGAATTCCTCAAAATCAGATGCTTTTGTGTCTCAAAAGTCTTTGTCATTGCTACTTATCTGCCTTGGTACCATGGCATCAACAATGCCATCCTGTCCAAAAGGGGAAAAAGAATTCTAGTAAATAAGTTATTAGAGGCTGAGAGAGTTCAAACAGAGTTGAGACACTACACTGGAAGTTACTCTTACACACGTTTCAGTTAGACATTGCTACTTATCATAATTTGCCAAACCCCAACCAAAACCATCCCTGCCAATCCTAAAGAATACCTAGGGCATTATATAAGATTCTACAAAGGTTCCATGAACTAGGGCAACTTTCCAATGCCTAACCACTTCCAGATGGATCCCTGGACCAGATAAATCTTGAAACGCAGATAGACCAGCCCATCCAGAATATCAACTAGTTCCATCTCCCTATACCATATTATCAATAGCCTCTTTCAACATGAAAAAATTAGAATGGGCATAGCCCAAATAACCCTAAAGAGTGGGAGAAAGATCAAAGTTGATGGTGGTGTTATACAGAGCAGGACAGATTTAACAAATGAATATGAGTGTTGAATCATTATTATAAAGAAGAGGCAGTCAATTGGAGAAAACATTTGAAAATCACACGTTGGATAAAGTTTTGATATCCTGTATAAATAAAGAAATCATACAACTCAACAACAAAAGAATGAGCAACACAATTATAAGTGGGCTAAAGATATGAATAGACATTTTTCTGAAGGGTAAATGCATATGAGTAAAAACCACATGAAGAGATAGAGGCTCATTGTCATTAGCTATAAGGGAAATCAGATTAAGATTACAATGAGATACCACCTTACAACTATAAGTATGGCTGCTAGCCAACAAACAGGAAACTGCAAATGTTGGAGAGGATGTGGAGAAATTGGGACACCTATGCACTGTTTGTAGGACTGTATAATAGTACAGCCACTATGGAAGACAGTCTGGTGGTTCGTCGGAAATTTAAATATCGAGTTGCTCTATGACCCAGCAATACCACTAGTCGGTATATATCCAGAAAGCTGAAAGCAGTGACACAAACAGAGATTTTCACACTGATGTTCATAGCAGCACTGTTCATAATTTCTAAAAGATGGAAACTATCCAAGTGCCCATCAACTGACAAGTGGGCTAACAAAATGTATATACAATAAGATGGAATATTATGCAACAGTAAGGTGAGCTGACATCCTGAATCACATGACAAGATGGATGAGCCCTGAGGACATAATGCTGAATGAAACAAGCCAGACACAAAATGATAGATACTATATGATTCCACTTTTATGACCATGGTGTGGGTAAAATCAGAGGCTTATAATACTGAATACAGGGAACCTAGAGATACAGAGAAGCTTGAGATGGATGAACAGATTGCTAATGAAGTTGAACTTAATTGTAAGGGAATAGACAGTAGCAAAGGTGGTTCATTAGTGGGTCTGTAAGTAATATAACCACATGGAAGGTGAACATGATTGAAAGGGCTTGTAGAGACTCATGTGTCCCACCAAATAACACTACAAATATAAATAACTTCTTGTGTGAATTACTGCAAAAGTATGAATCTTATACTAAGAGTGTATGATTTGGAGGTTTAGGAGGAAAAATGCTATTGCAAGCTATGGGCCATGTTTAACAGGAAAACATAAACGATACCACAACAATACCAGGGGTACATAATGGAGAGATGGACAAGGGTTAGAGGAAGGTTTGGGTTTTCTATTTGGTGAGGGTGTGTCTTTCTCTTAGGAACAATGAACTTATCTAAAATTGAGAGTGTTGATGGTTGTTGACTTTGGATGTTACACATGAGGACCAGTAGATGGAGGTGGCTGAAAGATGCACTGACTGAGAAGTATATTGGTGAACAGTGGTGTAAACAAATGATTGAACATGGTGCTACTACAAAAATGAATGAAGTTGTGAGGTATGCAATGATGTGAGTGAACCTGTGGAACATTTGGCAAAGTAAAATAAGCCAGAAACAAAAGAAGAAATATTGTATGAGCTCATTAAAAAAATACTTCTAAGAAAACTGGGACCTTGATTATAAGCTTTTACAGCAGCCTCATTTAGTTCAGAGTGGTAATTGTTATTTCTGGATTTTGAGGGACTGTTTTATATATGTATAACCTGGCATTTAGAGATAAGAATAAAGCTGATCAGGTCAGGATTGCCTGTATTTTAGAACTTCACCTACTCTTTGAGATCAAAGGAAGAAGATTTATTATTTCCAGAACCTATGTTTTCTGTAGCACATAATATAACTCAACCTGTCTAGATAAATCATTTAAACAATCCAAACGCAGGGATCCCAGAACAAAAATGAGGGCCTTTAATCCTGTATAGTTTAATATACATCCCAAAGTATATTAAGCAAATTATCTAGAAGTATTGACAAAGTCCCCTGAGGGATGGGAGAAAAATTATGGAACTATTAAAATTTACCACCTGGGAAACCCTGGAAACTATGCCAAACATTAGGGGCACCCAAACCAATAGGCCAAACCTTTAATCTTGAGGCTTGCTCTTGTGAAAGTTTATGTATGTAACAGAGAAGTTGAGCCTACCTATAGATATGCCTGAGAGTCACCTCCAGAGGACTTATTTTATGGCTCAGATGTGGCCTTTCCCTCTCTAAGCCCAATTCTGCAAGTGAAATCGTTACCCTCCTCCCCTTTGTATGACATGACATCCAGGAATGAAAGTCTCTCCCATGGGGCAGGAGATGACCCTCAGGGCTGAGCCCTGGCCCTGGTACCATGGCATCAACAATGCCATCCTGTCCAAAAGGGGAAAAAGAATTCTAGTAAATAAGTTATTAGAGGCTGAGAGAGTTCAAACAGAGTTGAGACACTACACTGGAAGTTACTCTTACACATGCTTCAGTTAGACATTGCTACTTATCATAATTTGCCAAACCCCAACTGAAACCATTCCTGCCAATCCTAAAGAATACCTAGGGCATTACATAAGATTCTACAAAGGTTCCATGAACTAGGGTAACTTTCAAATACCTAACAACCTCCAGATGGATCCCTGGACCAGATAAATCTTGAAACGCAGATGGGCCAGCCTATCCAGGATATCAACTAGTTCCATCCCCCTATATCATATTATCAACAGTCTCCTTCAACATGAAAAAATTAGAGTGGGCATAGCCTAAATAACCCTAAAAAGTGGGAGAAAGATCAAAGTTGATGGTGGTGTTATACAGAGAAGGTCAGGTTTAACAAATGAATATGAGTGCTGAATCATGCTGAATTTCTTTTAGCCTCCAGTACCTTAAAGTAGCTAGAAATAAAAACCTAAAATTGTGGAATTGTAACCCGTACCGAATTCTAAAATCTGTTCTATAACTAGTTGTTAACATACACTTGGAAATTTATTGCTTTTCTGTATATATATTATATTTTACAATTTTAAAAAATGTTAAAAAAGATGAATATAAAAGCATATCGCCATTGTTCCCGTCTGAAATTGCATGTTTTATTATTACATATGGTATAAAGTCCATAATATAATGTCATTATTTTTGCTTTAAAAAATTATATTTAAAAGAAAAGAATGAAAGAAATATATAGTCATTTTACATTACCTACTAATTTTCTATTTCTTCCATTTTTCACTTCTTCTTTTACATTCACTAGCTAAATTTTCTTTAGCTTTTAAACAATTTATAACACACTAGTTTGTGTCTGCTTGTGAGAAATTTTCTGTGGTATCATTTACCTAAAAATAACTATTTTACTTTCATTTTTAAAAGTTATTTTCATGAGAACTAGAATTCTAGGTTGACTTTCTTTTTTTCTAGACCTTAAAAGCTGTCATTTCACTGTTTCGTTGCTTGCATTATTTCTGATTAGACCTTAGTTATTGACGTCACGATTAGTTTACTATTAGAAGGGGCCTTTTTCCTCTACCTTTTTTTGTCTTTAGGATTGTTTCTTTATCTTTGATTTTGTAATTTCATCCTAATGTAACTAGATCTTTTTGTTTGCTTGTTTTGGTTCTATTCTTCTTGATGTTTATTGATTGAGTTTCTTGGATATATTGAGGATGTTATTCATCATATATGGAAAATTTTCAATCATTATGTCTTTAAATGGTTTTCTTCTTGATTCTTTCTATCCATTCCTTTCGGGACATTGCTTGTAGATATGTTTAACTTTTTGACATTGACAGTTTCTCTCAAGTTATTTACATCTTTTTTTACTTCGTGCTTCATTTTGGATAAATTCTATTGCACTAATTTTAAGTTCATTGACACATATTCTGCAATGTTTATTGTGATAGTAAACCCATCCGAGACATTTTTATTTCATATAAAATATTTTTCAGTAATATAATATACTTTGTTTCTTTTTCACCATTACTATTTCTCTGCTCATTTTGCTTTGGGATCACTTGTTCTTTTCATTACTGTAAATAACTGAGAATATCTATTATAATTGTTTAAGATTCATTTTGGTGTGTTCCAATTTCAGGGTTATCTGTAGGTTTGCCCGTGCTTCTCCTTTTCTTTTTCTTCATTCCCTAGCTTCTTTACGATCTTGCAAGTTTTTAATATATTACAGAAATCGTGTATAAAAAACAGTGACATTTGAAATGTATTATTTTATTATTTGTTTTTTTCCCCAATTGCATGAGTTCTTGTCTTTCATTTGTACCATCTTTTTTTGAAGAGTAGATAATTCATACTACACGAAATGTAGATTTGATCTGAGATCTGCCTGTAGATTTACCGCTACTGCTGCTGCCACCTCAGAGGGGACAAACTCTTTGCTTTATGAACCAATGACTAGTTCATAAAAGGCATGCAATAAACATTTACTGACCAGATAAATTAATATCATTCATTGATATATGTCTTTCCTTCTGGATTTTCACATATACAATAATAAAATATAGATTCATGTTATTTCTCACTCTTTAAATAGTTGTTTAGTAAATTAAGTTTTGAAATAACACATTTTTTTAAAAAGGAGACATATTAATGTGAAGTCTTACAAAATAGCATCACCAGTAAGGCATAATTTTCTAAAATGTTAAGTCCAAATTAACATGATTTCTGGAGTGTTTGATTTTGAGTCCATTTCTTTATTTAAGTCAACTTTTGAATTTCTTCTTGTTGTCACTGCAAAAAATCATCTATCATTTAGGACTTGCTTTTTAGTCAATGGACATATCCTCAAGATAATTTCTCACCAGTAAAATTAGAACAAACAATATCTTCAACATCACATAAAATTGCTGATTTTCTCCTTCTAATATTTAGGAAAACCTTTTTAACATAGCTACTTGTGATTCTTTAAAAGTTAGATTAAGCCTATAAGTAAATATTATTTATTATTTCCTATTTGTATGAAATGGTAGAGCTTGACTAATCTTAACTTTGCTGATTGCATGAAGTCAGTTGCTTGTGAATTGACTAAAATTAAGATGAAATGATTTTAGGGGGGTTCTAAGCTGATAATGTAAGTTAAATTCACTTTAGGAATAATTTCATGAGTAAGAGACATGGTGTTCTAGTTTGCTAGCTGCCGGAATGTAATATACCAGAAGTAGAATGGTTTTGAAAAGGGGGAATTTAAAAAGTTGCTAGTTCACGGTTCTAAGGCTGAGAAAATGTCCCATCTAAAACAATTCTATAACGATGTTCAAATGAAGGCACCACCAGAGGGTGCCCTCACTCAAGGCTGATGAAGTTCACAGGTTCCGTATCCACTGGAAAGGGATGTGGTGAACAGAGCGATGTCTACTGGCTCCTCTCCAGGCCTTCTGCTTCATGACACGCCCCCAGTGGCATTTTCCTTCTTCATCTCCAAAGGTCGCCTGCTGGTGAACTCAGTGGTTCTCTCCTCTTTCTGTCATGGTGCTGGGGCTCTCTCCTCATTCTCAAAAGGGACTCTCTCTAAAATGTCCCCTCTTTTATAGGAGTCCAGTGAACTAATCAAGACCCACATAGAATGGGGGGAGACACGTCTCCATCTAATCAAGTTTAATACTCACAACCGATTGAGTCACATCTCTGTGGAGATAACCTAATAAGTTTCCAACCTATAGTGCTGAATAGGAATTAGAAGAAACTATTGCTCCCACAAGATTGATTAGGAGTAAAACATGGTCTTTCTAGGGTACATAAATCCTTTCAAACCGGCACACATGCCACCCAGAATATTATTTAATTTGATATGTAAGTTCAATGTTTTATTTTAGTATTTTATATTTTGGTTTAATGTGGAACAAAAGTTAAAACAATTAAAATACTATTGGAATAAAATTAGGTCACTGCTTTTTTAAAAAACATAATAAGCAAGTAATCACAAGAGAACAAATACTAAATTATTGCCACAGAGATTCTTTTAAAGCAATAAAGAGAACTGAATATGAAGATGCACGTCGTTAAGCTAACAAAGACACTTCAAAAATGGACAGCACAATACTACCTAATTGTAATGTAATTATGTTAAAACACTGAATGAAGCTGCATCTGAGTTATAGTTTTTTGTTGTTGTTGTTTGCTTGTTTGTTTGTTTTTGTTTTTTGTTTTTTATAATTTTTTGTATTTTGTATTTTTATTTTTTTCTCTATATTATCATTTTATTTCTTTTTCTGTTGTCTTGCTATTTCTTTTTCTAAATCGATGAAAATGTACTAAGAAATGATGATCATACATCTATGTGATGATATTAAGAATCACTGATTGCATATGTAGAATGGAATGATTTCTAAATGTTGTGTTAGTTAATTTTTTTAATAAAAAAAAATCTCATTTGGATCAGTAGACTGATCCAAATGAGAAGTATTTATCAAATTTATACATTTTTAATTTAAGGCCTTAAGTCTCTGGAATTATTGACTCATACTTTAACTGTAGGAAATAGAGGAGCAACATATTTTTAATTAAAAACTAACACATACAAATATTATATGGACTTAGTTTTCATACTGTTATTGCCTGTGAAATATTTAAAATTCATATGTTAATCTTCAATATAAAAAATGACTATAAGTGATTTGGGGAGGGGCAGGAAAATTACATTTTCATAAAAAATAATAGCATTTTTGTTTGAAGAATAAAAATTCTAGTTATCAAAAGTAGGATTGAGAATACTGGCTTTTTGTGACATATTAATTGGTAAGCACATTGCACTGTAAAACATACTAATGAATGCAAGGACATATTAGCAATGCATGTTTACTGGGCTAATCTCTGATATTCCTATGTACTATGTTCCCACTTCTTATTTCCTTTATAGCTTTCCTAAAATAATAATAAAAACTAGAACAATATATAGTCTCTTTATTGGAAGTGTCTGAATTCCAGTTCTAATTTTAAAAAGAATTGTGGGGCGGGCCACGGTGGCTCAGCAGGCAAGAATGCTTGCCTGCCATGCCAGAGGACCCGAGTTCGTTTCCCGGTGCCTGCCCATGTAAAAAATAATAATAATAATAATTGTGAATATAGATGATTAATTTTGAATATGGATTATAATAAGCACATGGTGTGAAACTTCATTCATTGAACCCTTCCTAAAGGAAAAACCCAGGGCATGCTTTGGCAAATGAGACAATATATATTTTAAAGTAAAATATTTTTAAAATGTTTATATTACAGATTTCATATACTCAGCTCGATTATATTTCCAGTTAATCAACAGCTCTCATTTCCCATTAGCTTGAAGCTCCAACAAGCAAATCCTGACAACCTCACCTATATTCTCATTATATGCATACATAGGACTGTACTTTCAATCATAAAATCTTATATACCGTCTTTGTTACCATCCAGCAATTTGTTGCATGTTGGTAAATGTCAAGAAGAATAAAAAGAAGACCCTGTCTTTGAGAAGTTATCATCCTTGAAGGGGAGATGAAACATGTAGGTAAATAAACAAAGCAAAGAAATGAATATTATTGGAATCACTAGAGGGACTTAGATAAATTGTAGCCAGAATCCAAAGTGGGATCTGTATACCCGTTCCATGGTATGGCTAACAAATCCACTCAAGGAAAAAGGGAGGATTTTGGAAATTAACTCATGAATTTGATAGTAATGAGTAATTTATTTCTATGACATCATCCTTCTCAGGGAATCGAAAACAACTAGCAAGGGACTCAACACTCTGTTAGGACCTATTTCTGTGTTCAGCTACCACCAATATTGGCATGGATTTCTGGAACTGTACATTCTCTACCAAGTTAGACGTGTGAAGCATTTTTCAATCACCCTATTCATATGCAAAATGTTACTAGTGACTCTTCTCCAAATATTGCTTGTGTGCTCTGAGATGTGTCCTTATATTTATTTTTCTTTATTTGGGATGATTCTGCCACTTGCCTTAAAAGTGCTTTGACCGATAACCTAATATACTTTGCTATTCAGCAGAGTAGAATAGATACATTACCAAAGCAGGAGTCATAGGAACTGGGTTCTGTATCAGCCATACTAATAAATATCTGTATCATGTCAGATTTATAAATGCATGCATATGTTTATGCAATAAAAATAATGAAGGGCCTTGTATATATATCAGGTGTTATGTAAGGCAAGACAGAGTGACTGATGAGCAAGATAGTTCTGATTATGTTCACATGCTTACAGCTTGTGCCCTAGACAGAGATTGAATAAATGATCTACAGGAGTTCTGAATGTACTTAAAAAATAAAAGGTGTGTGGAAATATATAACAAAAGTTCCTATCTTTTCTGATAGTTCTAAGAGAACTTTCTGTAGAAGTAAAGTTTAAGAACTAAAAGATAAGCAGTTGTTATTCAGGTCAATTGGTAAGTAATCTTCTTCCGTGTTTAGGAAACAGCATCAAGTCTCTGAAGCAGGAAAGAGAATGAAATCTATTATAATTCAGGATTCAAAACAGGGAAGAAAGATCGATCTGAAATAAAATCTTGAAGGCAATGAAAAAATCATGCAAGTAAAATGTTTAGAGTTTTCTAGTTGATTTTATGGGTAATGGAAAGTGAAAGAAATTTCTTAAGCAGGGTTATAGCATTATCAGATTAGTATTTCAGAAGTATCATGGAGGTTGAAAAATGTCAAATGGACAAAATAGAAAAGCAAATGCATGAAATAGGTAAGTCGCACTCTAAAGTAAGAGAGAATGGCAGAATTGATGAGGACATTTAGAGTGAAGATGAAGAAAATGCAATTTCAAAGATATTTTTCAGGTTAAATGGGCAGGGCCTGCTAAATGTGAGAGATTGGGATTAGGGGCCACTCCATGGTTCTTTTTTGAGCAACTGTATAGATTGTAATGCCATTAGTTATGATGGGGGGAAATGCAAGAAAAGTATGGTCCTTGGTAAATGGATTCAAATTTGGATGTATGGTGTC
The DNA here is from genome assembly GCF_023851605.1 of Tamandua tetradactyla. Classification (NCBI taxonomy): domain Eukaryota; kingdom Metazoa; phylum Chordata; class Mammalia; order Pilosa; family Myrmecophagidae; genus Tamandua; species Tamandua tetradactyla. The sequence continues at coordinate 38,878,834 of NC_135329.1, forward strand.
TGAAATCCTTTGTAGCAACCCATTGATGATATTACAAAGGCCTCTGGATAAGCAGTTTTGGAAGCATAAGAGGTGGAGGATACTCTCCCTGAGTTGGAAGATAATCTTGTGAATCATGAGCATTGAATTATTGATCATGGAAAATAATTCATTAGCTTCTGTCCCATAACCAGGACAACTTGAATTGCCAACTTAGCCATTTCAGGTTTTAAATCAGTCCCCATTTGATAAATACTGGTTAATTTCAAAGTGTAAGTTCTGACTCCCTTATCTTCCTGGGAGGAAGGATTGGAACAAGCTTACAGTGTACATTGCACTTCAGTGGGGCTTCTGAGGAGAAATTTTGCAGGTATTTATCAGATGCCCATGAGTCAACTTGGCCAGGTGTTGGTGCCCAATTGTCTGGTCAGGAAAACACCAGTCTAACCATTATCACAAAGATATTTCATGGGTAGTTGATAAACCAGAAGGCTAGCATATTAAATCATCAGTTGATTGCATCTCTGACTGATTTAAGTCTACCATCAACAGAGGGTGTGTCTTCCACACATGAGAGAATCCAATCAGTTGGATTTGATTTAATCAGACAATTAAGGAAGAATAAAAACTTTTCACTGCTTCTTCAGCCAGCCAGACTCTCCTGTGGAGTTCATTGAGAACTTTCATCAGAGTTGCCAGCCTCACACTCTGCTCTGTAGATTTTGGACTCATATCCCCATGATTGTGTGAGACACTTTTATAAATCTCATATTTACTGATACCTCCTGTTAGTTCTGTTTCTCTAGAGAACTCTGACTAATACCTTGCCCTATTCTGCGTTCTTCCTGAAAAATTTACAAGAGTGGAATGGAACACTAAATCTATTCTGCTATTAAATTCCTCCTCAACTGCCAATGAACCACAACTCTAATCCCAGCCAGTAGGGAGGTTACAATAAACATTGCTTACTATTTTCTTTCCTTAACACTGTTGCCTTCCTTTTCTCACATTCCCCAGGCTAGAAATGAGGAGGATGCCCCCTCTTCTTCTTTAGTGGAGAATTTATCATTTGCAAGAGTCCCTTACCTTTCTATGAGAATTAAGCCTAATGATATGCATTCTGTCTGTGCAAATGTGAACCTCTCATACTATGCATTTCTGTGTGCACCAGGTATGAGTTTTAGTATGAAAGCCACAGAGTACCCAAAAACTAGAAATTTTTTTTGTATAAAAATATATTGGTTTAATATCCAAAAGATTGTATCTCAGTTAAAATCAGATTAAACAAATGGGCTAGGGAGACAATACTACAGAGGCTATAGGGATTGTAGAGAAATCAGGAGAATGTGGTTTCATAGAAGCCTAGTGCAGAAAAGGTTCCAAAAGAAGAGAATCAAAGACTGCTGAGAAGTCAACTAAGGTGAGAATTCAAAATTACTCATCAGTTTTAGAGACTTGAAGGCCATGAAGTGTTTCAGTAAGATAATCTTACAAAGGATTTATAAGATTAGGTCATGTTAAGTGATTTGCAGGAGGATTTAAATTTTTTTTTCTCTAGATTAAATCTTCTCAGAAATTAGGGGAAATTATGATTAGATATCTTAATATAACTTATCAATAAAGCATAATTGATGACATGAGGCTAAAAATATAATTGGTAAAGGAGCAGCAGTTACTCATATTAGCTAGGATTGTTGGATGCTTGTTCAATTACCTGGTTTAGACCGCACTCACGCTTTGGTCTCTGTTCAGACATAATTACAAGGCAGACTGGTTTTTGTCTTGATCCCTCACATAATGGCTTTATTTCATGTCATCATTTGGAGAAACCTCTTAAGCAGGTTGTGCTCCCCTGTCATCCAATTCTGCACTGTTGTTCTGAGGAGTAACTAATTCATGACAATATCACAGACATTTTGCAAACATGCCTTGAAGAGTAAAATAACCTTTTCAAATCAGGCATTACAATCAACTCTAATTATTTTCAGTATAAATAATCTCTAATTTAAAATCAGAAGTATTCCAAAAGCTTATGTGTAATTTGGGAAAGGAGGCAGATACCTAGAAAACTATTTCTCATAGAAACAATAACAAAAAGTGTGGTAAGATTCTTTTGCTAAGGTTTAACTCAGTTTAGCCACATTCATCCTTCATTAGTACATGCCAGATTATTAGTTCCCAGAATAAGAACAAATGAGGAGGGTAAGAAGCAGCTTGAAGTAACAAAAATATGCTGGATTACTAGTTAGGAGCCTTAAATTCAGATCCCACCCTGAGCCGTGTACACATTAGCAAGTCACCTTAGTTCTCTAGTTAATTCATAATACGACAGAAGATTGTCTTCATAATTTTTACTTAAAATTAAGCTCTAACATTTTGTGATTCTAAGTGAATCAGGATATGTGCGTGTGCACTCACATATGTGTGTGTGCATGTGTGTATGAACTAAGACACTAGAATGGCAAGGAACACCCAGGTCTAACTCTGGCTATGCCATTTATGATGGACCTTTTGGCACGCCTCCAGCTGTGGTAACTGTAGGATTGATTTTCAACTTTTGCAAAGATAGGTTACAGTAGGATTCTGCCTAAGGACATTTAGAGGACCAAAAGAAAACAAGGATACCAACAGTGAAAAATAAAACAATTTCTACTTTTCAGTTCTCCCCTTTTAGGGTATTGTGTCTTCAAATGGGAGAAATATAGCTATGATGGAGTCTTTGGTTTCCACTTTCTTATATCTAAAGCAAAATGAAAACAAAACCAAGCCAAAGGCTATTGTTCCCGGAACAGGAAATTAAAGTGGTTTATGATTCCTGAAAAGAGGGTTTATGATTCCTGAAAAGAAAGCAATCCCTTTCTTTGGTTTCAATGGGAAATAACCTTGTCCACTGTAAATAGAGTTTATTGTTCTTCGAAAACGGGTTTCTTAAAGTTGCTCTTGAAAACTGAGTTGAATTAAGAGTTTCACTATTAAGTTTGGGAATGGGTCTAACATTGGTATTGGACAGGAGGTAAGAAGAACGCGATTCAGAATAGTAAAAAAGAAAATAAAATTGTAGCTAAGGATTGGTAAAGCGATTTTCTCTTGATATAGAACGCATTCAACTTTATGTGGGTCATTGCATCCATTCAAATATCTGTTAAGCAGCTGATAAATACAGGTCACTGAAATAGAGTCAGACTTTCAAGAGAAAAAAAATGATGATGTTTATTCTCTTTTCTCCCATTCAGATTAGTGGGTTGTAAATACATAATCTGGCAATGGGGTACAGATATCACCCTAATTGTAACTTGAACACAAAATATTTACATAATTTTGAGCAAGACATTCAATTACTGTGGAGTTCAGCATTTTTAGTTTATTCAGAAGTTGTTTGAAGTCGATAATCTCTTATATCTATTTCTAGACGTTCTGATTTGAAATGAGAGAATGAATTCTTATACCAAGTAATAGCAAAAATATTAGTATTCAGAACTGTTTGTCATTGCTTTAAGTTATTCAATTAATCTTAAGTATTTGAAAGCTTTTTTTTATTTGTTTGATTTTGTGGGTTGTTTCTTATTTGTTTAATATAATTACTTGTTTGTTTTGGTAAAATTTATAACATACATTTCTCAAGATTCTACAGCATTTGTTCAAAGATGCATTATTTTCCTTCTATTTTGGAAGAACATTAAATTTTCAGGTGAGCTTATAGACTGGTTCTCTCAATAAACTTCACAAGGGAGCTTTCTTTTCTGCACTTTCTAGGAGTACTTTCACAGGGAATCATCTAGAAGTATTCCTAAGAAAGGACCCCAGCTATCCTGTCTACACCAGAAATTGCAGCACTTAGCTAACTGCACGCTTAACTATCATCTCACTGATTTCATGGGCTCTATCCCAGGGAGGTCAGTGATTACTCAAAATCAGGTTGTTTTTACTCTAGTTTTGCAGTTCCATTACTAGACCTGAGTTCCACTAAATGCTTCCACACAACTCATGTGGCAAATACATTTGACTTCAGCTCTAAAGAGAGAAGTAATCAGTGTATTCAGTGTATCACACAATATTTAGAAAATAGATTTGTTTTCTCTCGTGTTGACTTTGAAGTCAGAAGTATATAAACAAGCTGTGAAACTTCTGACTGCCATTAAAGTTCTTTTCTCTGGGGGAAAATATAAGTGTCCTTTTGCTAAAACAAGTTGAAGAATGATTGCCAAGGTACATTTGATGGAAACTGGTCTTTTAACTCTGTGGTACTCTTTTCATCTCTCTTGGAAATTGAATTAACTCAAAGTCTTTCCTTTCTTTTCTCTCTTTTTTTCTATTTATACTTCTAAGACCCTGAGCAAAGTCTTTCATCTAAAAATTCATAGGCTCACCTCCTTAAAATTCATGGCTTAAGATCTGAATACCCATTTGAGCAGATGTTCCTAAAATTCCCTGTGTTCAGGGTTATTTGAATTCTTCTCAAATAAGTTCAAAGAAATTTTACAATATATAGTATGCATGTAATTCTCTAAAACGAAACTGCAGTTTTGAAGCCTTATATTCATTAAATGGGCCACATACATGGCATGAAACAGAATGGGAAATTTTGTCCATGAGCAGTATGAAATTTTCTAAACCTTGCCACTCACACTAAGGAATCTTGTTTGATAGAGAACGATTTGGAGCTGGCTATTATGTCTTTATCTAATGAAGTTTAAAATTGCATTATTTTTAAAACAAATATTGAACTCTCTACACTTTGGATCACTGATCGTCTTGCAGACAAAGGTCATCCAGAATTTAAAGTCACAAGATAAAAGAACATTGATATGAGCACCCTACATGCTATGTAATTCAATTCAATTAAGTATCATTCTATTCTATTCCACTCTTTACTGTAGGTACTTAATATGTTCAAGGCAAAGCACAGGAAATTGTAAGAAACAAATACATTACTATAATTTTTTTATTTTATATTTTATTTTTTTTTAATTTACATGAGCAGGCACCAGGAATCAAACCCGGGTCTCCGGGATGGCAGGCGAGAACTCTGCCACTGAGTCATCGTGGCCTGCCCAAGCCACCGTGGCCCACCCTATAAATCTTTAAAAGTGAACTTATTTTGTTTCTTCATGATTAAGGCATCCTGGAACAAGTTTCACTGTGAACTTGTTAGAGGACAGCCTTGCAACATACTGAATAATGTGAGAGATTTGCTTCCTTGGATGTATGTTTTCACATTTCAAGAGAAGATGAGATTCAGAATCAGGAAGACATTCCAGAGGTTGTACACTGAAAAAAAAAACTGTTTTTCTTATCTCCCTCTGAGACATTTATTTCCATTCCAAATGGTGAGAAGAATGCTGTTCTCTCTACAACAAATTGGTTTAAACTAGTGAGCAAAGGCTTTTTTTTTTCATTTCTGAGAAGGGAAAGGGACATAGTTGCTGCTTTCCAACATCACTGCCAGATTCCTATTTTGGGGGCTGCTCACTAAGAGCTCAGATGCTGACACATGCAGGGTGACATCTTGCTTTCATTGCATTGCTCGAAATGTGGGGGTTTGAAGCTATATGTACCTACGCTGAAAACCACATGGTCGTAAATTTAATCCACTCCTGTGGGTATGGATCCACTGTGAATAGGTTACTTCAGCTAAGGTGTGACCCACCTCAATCAGAATATATATTAATCCTTTTGCTAGAGTCCCTTATAAGAGGACAAAATTCAGAAAAGTAGATAAGAAAACCATGAGAGTAAGATGCTGAAATCAGAAGAGAAGGCAGAGAGCAGCAGACGCTGTCATGTGCCTTGCTATGTGGCAGAGTTTTGGGGAAAAAAGCACAGCCCTGATGATGCCTTGATTTGAACATCTTCTAGCCTCAAACTGTAAGCTACAAACTCCCATTGTTTAAGCTCAAGTATTTCATCATATCTGCTTTGAGCAGGCTAGGAAGCTAAAACACCAAATCAGACAAAGGTTTGCCAAGGGAAATCAATATAGTTAGTGCTTTAAATGAGAAATAATAATCTGTTTCTGACAGAGAAACCATATGTCTACTTTCAGGGTGTTGCAAATATATCTATAAATAAGTAGATCAGATGATGATGATAATGAAGATAGATGATAGATAGATAGATAGATAGATAGATAGATAGATAGATAGATAGATAATTAACAATTTCCCCTCTGAGAACTGACTTTATAGTGGAGAACTCAATATAATATAGTAGGAATATTGTAAGTGTCCTCACTTATAATATATAGTGGAGGAACTCAATATAATATAGTAGGAATATTGTAAGTGTCCTCAGACAAATAATAACTAATTGCTGTGGAAATGAGTCAGGTGAAAGGATAAATTCCAAATGGTAGAGATTAATTTGAGGCAATATGTAAAAAACGCTTTTTCAAATAACATAGTTATAAGATTTCAAGGAATAGAACTAGGGTAGAAGAATAAATCTTCCAAATGGAGGCAATAACATGAACAAAATTATAGGCCAGATCTGCTACAGTCTAATTAAATTATAGCATGCTGGCGAAGGAAAATGGAGTTGAAAAGGTAGAGACTATGTTTCAGGGAGGCAGCGAATAAAAATTTGAGGAGCCTGCACAGTTTTGAATAAATTGGGAGCTATTTCAGATTGTTAAAAGAAGAATGGTAAGATCAGAAATTATTTATTTTTGTATTCTTAAATTTGTGTGGCAGATCTGAATGAACCTGGCCTTTTATACACTTGTGTATATTCCCTACCTTGAAGCTAATATATCTATTTCAAGTTACAATTATCTGATCTTTTGAGGCCTTTAAATCTTCTCATCTTTTATTAGAAACCTGTTTTGAGGGAAGTTGCCAAAAAATGTCAGCGAATATTGACTCATGTTTCAAAATGTCGTGAGCCCATCTGAATTTCAAAATTTTCAATTTCAAATCTGTCTAATACTTAGTAACCCATTTCTTCTAATAATCTTTGTATATTTGTGATGCTTAAACTATAGTCTTGACATCCCTAAGCTTCTTTCCCCCCCCACACTGATACAGTGTTTTCATTTGGTACAATGCTTGTGATATTGGCAAAGTTCATTTTATTTTTAAACACAATTTCTATTTGAAGCATGGGTGGGAAGGAGAATATATTGCAATTCAGTGGGAAATGGGTTATTTTCTGACTGTCCTTAAAACCCTTCATTTTGTCCCTTTTTTCCTGGCACATAATGTGAGGCTTGTAAGTCCATGTGTAGATGTTCAGTGTGTTTGTTGTACAATGTGCATTGAATGAATTCCTCTTCGAGGGCTATATAACAAAAAATAATTCTTTCAAACCTATTTTTGTGTAAAAACAGGATTTTAAGCTTTCAGGAAATTTTATTTAGAGTATTTCAAAATAATACTTGAAAGTAATTTTCTTTTTAAGAACTTTGAGTTGGTTTACCTGCATGTTTCAGCTTCTCTATTCATTAAAATAATATAGGTCTTGCCAGAGACCCAGGTTCAATTCCCGGAGCCTGCCCATGCAAAAAATAAAAATAAAAAATAAAATAAAATAAAAAATAATACGTCTTTAAAATTCTCTAAGCCCACTCCTCAAGTACCTTATAAAGACAACAATGTACACTGTGACAGCTAACAGACATACGTCTAGTGTTTCTGTAACTAGATGCTGTTAGTTAAACATGAAGAATAAGATATTATTAGATCAAGTTGTAGAATTGAATTTACCCCTGCCTTAAAGTAACCTACTATCTAATGACCTTTAGATATAAAATAATTACAAAAGTCTCTAGAGCAGCAAAATGAAATATTTGGCAAAGTGTTCTTTTCATTAGATGAATAAGAACCTCATTCTTAGGCTGGACATTTCTACTTGGAAATAAAAAGGAGTAATTAATGGCTGAGAAATTTTCAAGGAGAAAGTCATCAAGCCACAAATTCAAGAGGCATCTTGAATGCTAAGTCATGTTGTAGTTGTTGTACAACATAATAAGCACTACACCTACAGCATAATAAGACTGTGAACCAATGAGAAACATTAAAAGCAGATAGGGAACCAGAGAACTTTACCTTCCAAAAGAAACAATGGCATATGCATGTGATTTCATGAGATAATACTTCACAGCCAGAATGGGTCAGGGAGGAAGGGAAGGTGAGAAGATAAGCAAAATAGATGTTCCATTCAAAGTCAGACAAGATTGGAGGAAAATGAGACAGCTTCTTAAAGTGCTGAGGAAAATAACTGTCTATTGGCAAACACTCCTGAATTTATCAGTGTTCCTGCAGAGTCTGGTTCCTTTTGAGCAAGAGACACTGACTCTCTATCAAGATGGGTAGTATCTCTAAACTTTTCCTCACACACTAAGAGTGATAAAGCTAGAAATTCATTTTCTTATCTCCCATAGAGACACGTGTTTGCATTCCAGAGTAAAACTTAAAGTCTTTGTCTATTCATTTATCTATCATCTACCCTCTATTACTATCTATTCATCTATCTATCATCTATCTTCTCTCTATCTCTATCTTTATATTTATCTCTACTTCTATCTCGGTAGCGGTAGATAGCAGATTTACCAGTAAGTTTCATAATTTCGGTATTCATCTCCTGTAATGCAAATCCATTTGTTCACGCAACTACATCATGCCCTCACTGTGTTGTCCCACAGGTACTTGGGGCAGAGGGAATCAATGCAAGATGCTCTGGAGCAAAAAAAAAAGGTCTGTTTCCTGATCCAGGAGCTTTATTTTCATGTTTCTGTTGGTATATGTGTGTATATATACATGCACACACATACACATGTATGATATCTTGTAGTTATATATACACAGACATATGCATATACACATATGGAAATCTACAGCAGGCTAACTCACAAACTTGTAAGTAGGCTAATATTTCAGACCCTTCACAGTTTTGGACTTCACAATGAAGACTTATTAATCTATACCCATGGAAAATATTCTTTAAAACTGAAGGTGAGATAAAGGTATTTTCAGAGAGCAAAACAGAACAAAATAGACGTCTTTACCAGTAAAAAAAAAAAAAAAAGTATACTAAAAGACATATTAAAGGTATTCTTTCTTAGAATGAAGATAATCCTGGAGAAAACCTTATATTTTCAGAAAGAAATAAAAAGCATTGGAAAAGATTTCCAGTATGTATTTCCAATATATAATTTCCAAGAATTATATATTCATGGGAAAGTATATATAAATGAAACCAAAAAGAATACATAAATTAATAATGGTTTAATATTTATTGTATAGCAATAAGCAGCTTTTGGTGTATATAATATATATATATATGTAGAGTTAAAGTACATAACAATAATAAAACAATTTTCAGGGAAGGATATAAATGCTGTTATAATGTGTTGTTCTATTGTTATGGGGGATAAAGTAAAAGTAGCAAATTTATTAAACTGTAATTTTACAAGAATACATGTTGAATTTCTAGCTACTAAAATAATTTTTAAAAGAATGTTTACCTAAAACGATGATATAAGTAAAATTGGAATAATAAAATCTGATAAGGGCAGTGGAGGAATCGCTCAGTGGTAGAATTCTTGCCGACCATGCATGAGACCCAGGTTCGATTCCTGCAAACTGCACATGCCAAAAATAGAAAAAAAAAATCTGATTAGTCCAAAAGAAGGAAGAGGGATTACAGAATTAATAAGAGTATTTATATAAAATGTAAATATATCAATTATATTAAATCTAAATGAATTAAACACTCCAAGTAAATTGTAAAATTGTCAGAGTGCATGAAAAATAAATTTAAATGCTTCTTTCTCAAGACACACTTTTAATATAAGAACACAGGAAGGTTGCAACTAAGACGATAGGAAAAAATATACTGTGCACAAAGTAGCCATTCGAAGCTGTAGATGTATTAATAGCAGATAAAGTAGGCTTCAAGGGACTGATAAAGTGCTGCATCAAAATTGAAAACATCACTTTTTAAAACTGCATGCACCCACTAATCTAGTTTCAAAAATACATACAGCAAATTTTACAGTCTAAAAAGAGCAATCGAAAAATCTGCAATTATTTTTCACAATTTTAGCACAAGACCCACAATAGTTGATAGAACAAGCAGATGAAAATCTGCAGCTGCATAGAAGATCTGAACAGCAAATCAACAAACCTGACCTCATATATATAAATATATGCATACACATGTTATAGGCATGTGCATAATAATGAAGAGCATGATGTTTCCATGTGCTACTTCACGAACAAGTCTCAATAAATTTCAAATGACTGGAAATAAATAGCAGAGATAAACAGATATTCTCCACAGATTAGAAATTAAGCAATATACTTCTAAATAAATCCCAATTAAAAATTCAAAGCAAAAATTAGAAAAATATTGTGAATAAATCACAATGCAATTTCAAAATAGCAACATGTGCAAAATGTAAAGGAATTAATGCTTATATAAGGAAATTTATAAATTTAAATAAATATACTAGAGAAAAGAACACTGAAAGTCAAAGATCTAAATTTCCATCTCAAGAAATTAGCAAACTGGCAGCAAAACAAAGCATAAAGGATGTATAATAAAGGATAAGAGCAGATATGATGGAATGGACAGAGAATATTTCATATTTTCTGTGTATGCTTACAATAAATCAACGACCTTTATATCTTTTCCCACAAAGAACTAAAAATGTCATCCAAAGGATGAAATGAATCTGAATTTCATTCTCACTCAACTAAACTTTTAAAATTCCCCTTTGGTAAGCAAGATCTGAGGATGTGAATCATAGCCTGTTTGAATACAGATAGGGAATGTCAATTATAATTTTGTTCATCTTCCAAAAGATCAAACTCTGGGTTAATAGAATCACACTGAATAATGAAGGAGAATATCCAGACATATTTTATTTAAAAACTGTGACCTCTTAAAATTCAATTATATATGTTCTCAATAGAGATGTTTAACTCAATTATAGTGATTCTTCAAAAGAGTTTATAACAAGTCATTCCAGGGCATTCATTATGGTATCGTTCGGAAATCTGGTTGGTTGAAAAATTGTGATGAAAAACAAATCCTTATTTTTAATTTTATTTAATTTTTTAAATATATCAGTCAATATATTTTTAAGCTTTAATAATTCATTAATAAAATTTGTACAGTTATTAAGGTGTCTTTTCCTTCTTTTTTCCTTTCTTTATACACACTTCAGATGCCCAGAATAGAGGCAGCTAAACTCTTGGTGACATGCAATAATCATATAGAGCACATTTTTCCTCAATTTTTCTCTATTTTTCCACAATAATCTTATTTCCTTCCCACCCACCTATTCATCTAATTCTTTTACACAATAATTATTCTTATTATTAACCTAGGATATGCTTTCTTTGCATATATAATCATCTGTTACAAAATTAATACCATCTCTGAATCACTTACTCTAGGTTCTAGCCATGATTTTTCTTGTCTTTTTGTCTTAGAATATTTTCTGATTTTGATGGAAATATCTTTCTGTCTTTCTGACCTGGCTGAGCCCTTATTATTCAGGATTCAATGAAGAGAACAATTTTATTTTCAAGAATGCAGATTCTGAACTCTTCTATTTGATCCTCTGTGCTTATCCATATTAAAATATTTTGATACAGAACCCAATTATTATTGTAAATGTATTTCCTTGACTTTTCTTCCATATATTAAGCAAAAGAATTCGTGAACATGTTTGTTCACAATTATACACCTCGCAATAAGCAAACTGTCCAACACAGAGTAGGGTTTTCGTAATACCTGTTGAATAAAGAAATGTTAAATCTATGAACTTTTCTAGTAAACCACTAGAGATCGATCTCTTATGCTATCTAACACAATGTACTATTGCTGATGTGATCACACAAAGATTCTCCCTACTGGACCTCCAGTCTTGTTTATGACAATTGAAACTTAGGACTTAGGAAAAATCTTTAATTAGTCATGGTTCATGTTAAAATAAAAACTAGTTTCTTAGAAAAGTATCCACTAGTTTATGTACCTAATATATTCAACTTCAAAACAACTATAAAAATACTACAGTTTCAATAAGTAATGGCTTAAACGAGGAAAATTATTTCCCTTAATATTTTTTGAAATTACAGTTTGTCCCAATCTGATTTTATTTCTAAATGTATTAATAAAAGGACAGACAATGCAAAACAACTATGAAACAATAAGCTAGTGTAGATATCTTGGGAAATTTAATTTTTATGAGTTTATTATAATTATACACATTTTTTGGTAGCTATGGCATTTGAAGATCTCTTTGGGGTAGTGGGCAAAATATATTTTTATTAAAAATTAAGGGATAATTTTCTTTAAGGAACTTTGTTTTTTTAATTTTTTCCCTATGATACTTTACTCTGAACATCAGTCTTGACTACAAATGCACATTTAAAAATTATCAAGTGGTTAATTAACAATTTCTTTCTCCTTCAAAATGATTTTCTTCATAGGAATACATACATAGATTAACTAGTGTGATATAAGATTTTTCAGCCTTGAGCCATCAGTTCTTTTCACTAGAAACAGCCGCTTGCAATTATTTTAGTTGCTTCTTTTAGCTATTTCCTCCATATCTTTAACAAGCCAAATGATCAAAAAACCAAAATATTCATGCTGATATTTCTCATTACAATATTTGAAATGTTTTTATATGTTTACTACTAAAATAAAGGTATATCTAACTATCATCTATCACATTCTATTCTAAGGTTAGAGAGAAGGAAGTCTGAAGTTAGCATTATTAGAAAATTAGTAATTTGAGGTCATTACCTATATTTGCCATTATCCCCTTCTGTTCTCAGTGCTTAAATAATCCTGAGTTGAAACCCAGTTGTAGTTGAAAAGTTTGGGAAATTTATATAAACTCTATAAATCTCAGTCCTATGTAATTGTGTTAATGATACCTACTACAATCAAAGGTTTTCTTTTTTTTAAATCGAATGTTTGAATTCATGAGATAATGTTGAGTGAAATCACCAAGCATTTGTGTTTGACACACAAAAAAGTTCTCAGTAAATAGTTATTAATTTCCCTCTCCACATGTTTTCTTCAAATCAATTATTCCATTAGGATCTTAACTGCTATTCCATTTTTCAGGGCCTTACTAGATATTATCACTAAATACTCCTAACAAATAAGTATAGTACTTTTTAGGGATATTTACAATTTATTGAGGCTCTTCTGGAAAAACAAAAGATGAGATCCAAGTGAGTAAATCTATAATCATAGAAAAACACACACAAGGGAAATATATGTGAGTATAGAAAGCCTTGTGTTGTCACCCCTAAATCAATTCTAATCTGATCACCCCTCAAATTATGTATAGCTTCAAAAAATAAAACAAACATTACTCCTATTTCCAGGGGCTTTTGAAATGTGATTTTAACCTGAAGGTAAGTTCCATGGAAGTACCAAAATTGCAATAAGCCTAAGCCACTTTTAAACTGTATTCCTTTAGGGAAATTGTGAAAGTACAGAATTAGAAAGTTTAACTTGTTTGTAAAATAATTTAGGCCCTCATAAACGCACCATGCTTTCCTTTCAAAGATGAGAACAGGTGCTTCATGTTCTGACTGGTTTGGGACAATAAACAGTCACCCATACTTCAAAGGAGAGTTTGAAAATAATTTAAACAGCAGGTAGTTGCCTTAAGCAGGTTTCCACCTGCAAACAATTGATGGCATTCTGCTCTCCCCAACAGAGTGGTGAGTCAGGCAAACCACTGGGGGCGACAAACTAGCAAAAAGATTTTCATGAATGATAGAAAATAGTCTGTGAAATGACAACTAGAAGAGCTGAATCTTCCACTAAATTTATTCCACAGTTTTCTGTTAATAGAAAAATGTATATTATTAGATGATTCATATTAGTGTATTGTTTATATTCAGAGTACTATATGATTTTCCTGGTACATTTTTAAATATATATGCTAAAAAGTTTCTTAAAAATAACTGCATTTGATTATTGTATGGGCACTAGAGCAAAATAAAATATGAATTGTTCTTTTAAGTTAACCATTTGTGTGCCTTCTCCCTACTGCCAAATCTACCATTTTTTTCTTCATTTATTTGTCAGGTAACCCAAGAAATAAAATCATTCCCTTCATCACAGTGCTATGGAAATTGCATAAAAGTACAGAAATAAAAACCACAGATTCTATGTGTTAATTTGTATATTAGAATCAATTTGACTTCTCATTTAAGGTAAGAACTGCAAAATACAAAAATCATTAAAAATTTAATTTTATTCTGCCAAATTTGCTGACTAGTTGAAAACAGGAATCTTAATCTTTTTTTCTAAAACATAGGAGGAGGGAATGGCAAATATATGATGGAACATTTAAATGTGGAAAAACAAGTCAAGGTAAAAACCAAAATCAAAACATCTCTCCATTTAGTCTCTCAATTCAGAAATGAATCTTTTCATAAACTTGAAATCATCAAGTGGAAAATGTAAAATACGGAACCAAATAGGGAAGATGATAAATTGATCTCTTTGGTGTTTTAGATTAGTCTACTAATACAAAATATAAACCTTATTCAGAAGAATATAACAGAATCCTGACAACCTAATATCCACAATTTCCAGGATGTAGTCAACTTGGAGAACTTACTGCTTATAAGCGTCACACTACTAAAAAAATGCTAAGGAAATTTTGTCAGAGTGGGACATTGGGATCTTCAAGAATGAATGAAGAGCACTGGAAATGACAGCTATCTGTGTAATATGAGAATGCCTTTATTTCACATTTAATTATTTTAGTATGTTCTTGCTAAATATGGAATTACTGGGTTGAAAGCTTATTTCTTTCATAAGTTTTTGTTTTTATATTTTGTCCAGAGTTTATAGTTGTTAAATGGGGCAGCATTAGTTTGTTAAGAGCTTTCTCCTTCATATCTGATGTTTAAATCAAATAATGATGCTTAAAAGAAATTGTAAAAGTTCTCCTTGCCTGTTTGAATATTGCAAATCTACATCTATAAGATGAGTAGCCAACCTAAGCAATATGACATATGCAGTTACTCTTGTTAAAACCTATGTATGTCGAAGTTACAGAATAAAAACCAAAATGACAGAAAAATAGTTTATGGACTTTAGGGTTGGTAGGTAGAGAATTCTCAGAAGTAATATATTAGAATCCCAGAAGGAAAGAGATGGTACCCTGAAATGGATTAATTGAGAGTTTAATAGGGAACTACATACAAGGAAATCAACATAATATGGTAAAATATCTCAGGGTTATAAAGGGAAAGGTGTCATTACCTCCCCAATGGGGAAGGGCTAAGTGAGGGAATAGCTATGAAAACCCATGCTATATGGGTATGACCTTCAGAAGAGGATATGAGCTTCAGAAGAGTAGCACAATCATTGACAACTCCCATTCCTACTTTGCTCTCTTATCTTCATTGGTACCTACCATTATCTTAGAATACCTAACATCAAAGGGCAATGGGAACACATTGACGCATCCCATAAAGATCAGCTTCTAAAGTCCAATGCAGAGTAAAGAAGATGGACAGCTGATACAGAGAGATAAAAGAAGAATATTCAGCAAATATTATGAGCACATTCTATTTTTCATTCAGTGTTTCTATAGCTAGAGCAAAATATTGAAATCCAGAGGAGCTAAGTTTATTGATTTTCACAGAGAAAGATAAATCAAATTAGATTGTTTTGTTATTGCCCATATTTACGAAGTACATGCCATTTTTTTCTTACTTGATTATTTGTTTATCTGTTTATTTAGGTGTTCTTGAGGTTGGGATGGTGTTTATGATACTGCTTTGTGTTTACTGTGATGGTTACTCTTGTATGTCAACTTGGCTGGCATAATACCCATTCATTTTTATTAAAATACTAATCTAGTATTATGGTGAAGATATTTTGTTGATGTGGCTAACATCTACAATCAGTTGATTGTAAGTAAAAGAGATTACTTTTGAAAATGTGTCTGGGACTTCAGGAGAAGATGGCGGCTTAGTAAGGTGCGTGCGTCTTAGTTCCTCCTCCAGAACAACTACTAAATAACTAGAAACGGTACAGAACAGCTCATGGAGCCACGACAGACACCAGACACACAGTAGCCCAGTCTGGAACGGCTGGACCGGTTACAAGACTCCACTGTGGTGAGGTCCCCGGGCGGTGCGCACTTCCCTGGGCCGCGGCGGCTGGTGGGCGGCCCCCCTCCCTCCCTCCTTCCTGGTCTGGCTGAGAGACTCGGGATTGGTGGTTCCCCAAGCGGCCGGTGCCCCTCCCCCACAGGCGACTTCCCAGAGGGAAAGGAAAGAGTCTCCAACAGTAGTAGAGACTGAGTCCAACCTAACACCAATAGTGGCATTAATGAACAACTTCTGACTACTAAAAATAGGCCCTCAGCTCAGGCAAAACTGATCAAGGCAGAAGTTGCCTATTGGATTGGGCTAACTGAAAAAGAGGAAAGGGGGCGAAACAGAGCCTTCTACGGCTGTTTCTGCGGAAGCTTGGTTGCCTCTGGGCTCAGCGCTGGGATTACACAGGTTGCGACTGCCCCGAACACAGAGGCGGGCTGCTTTCAGGGCTCTCTACCACCTGAAACTTCCCCGCGGGATGGGTGAAACGCAACTCAGGTGGAATCCCTCTCTCAAGGAATTCAGATCCCAGGACTTCACAATTTGAAGTCATTAAAACCAACCTACAACCTTTCTTCTGTCTCCACCACACACCCAGCAGCGAGAGTCTTCCAAAGTTAAAGGAGTCACAACATCTTTTGCTGGTGGGACCCGCAGACAGACAAGCACTACATACTGGGCAGGATAAGAAAAACAGAGCCCAGAGACTTACAGGAAAGTCTTTCAACCTGCTGGGTCCCACACTCAGGGAAATCTGATTAAATGCCAAGACGCCAGAAAAAATAACAAATCACACCAGGAAAATTGAAGATATGGCCCAGTCAAAGGAACAAACCAATAGCTCAAATGAGATACAGGAGCTGAGACAACTAATTCTGAATATACGAGCAGAAATGGAAAACCTCTTCAAAAACCAAATCAGTAAATTGAGGGAGGACATGAAGAAGGCAAGGGATCAACAAAAAGAAGGAATAGAAAGTCTGAAAAAACAAATCACAGAATTTATGGGAATGAAAGATCCAGTAGAAGAGATGAAAAAAACAATGGAAACTTACAATGGTAGATTTCAAGAGACAGAGGCTAGAATTAGTGAACTGGAGGATGGAACATCTGAAATCCAAAAAGAAACAGAAACTATAGGGAAAAGAATGGAAAAATTCGAGCAGGGGCTCAGTGAATTGAATGATAATATGAAGCGCACAAATATACGTGTTGTGGGTGTCCCAGAAGGAGAAGAGAAGGGAAAAGGAGGAGAAAAACTAATGGAAGAAATTTTCACTGAAAATTTCCCAACTCTTATGAAAGACCTAAAATTACAGATCCAAGAAGTGCAGCGCACCCCAAAGAGGATAGATCCAAATAGGCATTCTCCAAGACACTTACTAGTTAGAATGTCAGAGGTCAAAGAGAAAGAGAGGATCTTGAAAGCAGCAAGAGAAAAACAATCCATCACATACAAGGAAAACCCAATAAGACTATGTGTAGATTTCTCAGCAGAAACCATGGAAGCTAGAAGACAGTGGGATGATATATTTAAATTACTAAAAGAGAAAAACTGCCAACCAAGACTTCTATATCCAGCAAAATTGTCCTTCAAAAATGAAGGAGAAATTCAAACATTTTCAGAAAATGTGTCTGGGTCTCATGCAATTATTTGAAGGCTTTCAGAGCAAAAGCTGAGATTTCCGGAAGACAAAAAATTCTACCACAAGCTATCACATTAAACATTGACTAAGTTTCCAGCCTACCATCTACCCTATAGATTTCAGACTTGCTAGCCTCCATAATCACAGAAACCAATATCTTAAAATGTCATATATATATATATACAATAAATCACACACATACACACACACACATGTATTGGTTCTGTTTCTGTGGACAATTCTAACTGATACAGAGTTTGGTACTGAGAATGGTTCTAGAGGAATTGAATCATAAGGACGAGTTTTCTGAATTGGTTCCTCAGTTTGGAATTGTTTTGCTAATCTGATATACATAAAGGCACTGATAGCTTATTTGCAGTGACAAAACAAGGGCACTGATAGTAATAATGTGATGTGGCAATCAGTATATAGAAATATCAGCATTGGATACCTCCAATCAACTTCTTTCAAGGGGCAAGGTTCTGGGTGACACATATAAGATATTTGGCACCCTACAACATCTTTGCCAAACTAATGAGTGTAATGAAATTGGTTTGTTGCTCCTAACAGCATTGCAGAAAGTGGGGAAATGAAAGGGTAAATTCAGTGCTTCAAATTCCCAGATCAAGAGATCCATAAATGACCTGAAAGCTTCTCGTCATTTCTTATCTCCTGCAGCCTGAGGGCTGAGATTTCTGAAACTCAAACCCATCCTGTGGGTGGCGAATTACAACACAAACTGAATTCCCAATCTCTCAGTTGTCTACAATGAAAGTGAGGGGGATTGGGAAGGACTAGCATCCTACGATTAAAAGAGGAACATATGAGCAGATTTTGATGTAACTGGGGACATTGAGCCCTGAAAGTCTGCTGAGTCTTCTCTGCCCGTAAAGCAGAACTTCCAATCCTTCTGAAGAGGTTTGCACTCAATGGTCTCCCTTAAGGGATTATCCTTGGAAGACTCTGCTGAGTCTCCTCAAGACCCCATCATTGGTCTTTTATTCTAGATCTATATCTAGACTGAAGTCCCAGTGGGCCTTAAAAGTTGAGTGCAAAGTGTGACCTATGAGGAGCTTCCCTGAACTGCAAAGTAAGTTCATGATTTTTCTAATTTAAACACAGAAATCCGGGGAATGTGTGTGGAAGTGGATATTAAGGGTATGAAATAACAGTGAGAACATAAAGTTGGATCAAATTGTTTTATTGATATGGGCCCACTAAGCAGATATTCTATATTCAACATTTTAAGTCAAGGGATTAGAACGGACATTAATAGATTGTTTGTAGGTGGCCTATAATAACTGAAATTGAAATGACAGAAGTGCCTTAGTGTAATATAGAAGAAGATATCCAAAGCTTATGGAGATTGGAATGTTAGACAAGATTTATCATATAATAGCTGCTCATTTGCCCCAGTGAATGAGCTGCTCATTCTTATTTCATGATGACTATGAGAAATAAATTAGTGAGAAGAGCAACAGCATCCTTGAAGAGCTCTATAGCTGTTCTCAGCAGGTCAGAAATTAAAAATAGAAACTGTTGCCACTGAACTGGGATCCATAAATGCAATGAGGATAATTATATCCTGGGGTATCAGGGGACAAATTGTAGCACTTAATTGTCAATGAACAAGATGGGCATGGTTATTGTCAATAACAAGGTGGGCAATGGAGAGTGTAATCAAGCAGTAAGAAGAATAGATTAGAGACCTATGGGGTAAGCTAGTTGATCATGGTATTCCTAGAAAAGAAATAGATTTGCAGTGTCTCCATTTTGTCAGGCTGTTATGAAAATACCTCACAATGGATTGAATCAAACAATCTAATTTATTGGCTCACATTTTTTAGGTAGAAGAGATTCAAAATCAAGATATTGGCAAGGCTTTTTTTCTTCCATGAATATACTAGTACTTTGCTGCTGGCTTTCTCCGGCAACTTTGGGATTCCTTGGTTTTCCCACCACATGGCAATGTCCTCTCCTTTCCCTTCCAGGTTCCCACTGAATTCCTACTTCTGCTTGTGGACTTCTCTGACCCTGGCTTCTGGATTCTTCTAGTAATCTGGATTAAGGCCAACAATGCTTCAGTTTACCACACCATAACTAAATATAGTATGTTCAAAAGGTTCTACTTATAATGGTTTCACAATCACAGGAACGCATATTAAGATTAAGAAATATTTAAATTAGGGTACATGATTCAATCTACCACAGGCAGTCTGCAAAATTCTTCCTTGCTCTGTATAAGTGGAACAGTTCTAAGTCAAGCGAACAGAAGCCTAACTTGAACCACCAAAATAGAGTCATAATCATCAGTCAACTCCCAGATTTGAGCCAGTTTACAGAAGCAGAATGAAGAGGAAGCAAGGTCTCTTGACCTTGTTACACTAACAAAAATTTATATATCAATGTCTCTCCTACCCTTCCCCAAAGGGACCCGTGATCCTTGGTATTGAGGTAAAGGAAATAATCATATAAGCATATTACTGGACACTGACTCTGAATTGACACTAATTCTAGGAGACCCAAAACATCACTATGGTCCACCAGTTAGAAAAGGGGCTTATGAAAGTTGGTGATCAATAAGATTTTAGCTCATGTCTGTCTCACAGTGGGTCCAGTGGGTCCCTGGACTATCCTATGGTCATTTCCCCAATTCCTGAATGCATAATGCATATTCAGTAGCTGGAAGAATACTTACTTTGGTTTCCTGACTTGTGGAGTGGGGGCTATTATGGTAGTTAAGGCCAAGTGGAAGCCTTTATACCAGCTTCTATTTAGGAAAATAGCAAACCAAATGCAGTACCACAATCTTGGAGAGAATACAAAGGTCAGTGCAACCATCAAGGACTTGTAGCAGAGATTCACACCACATCTCCATTCAACTTGTATATTTGACCTGTGAAGAAAAGAGATGGATCTTGGAGAATGACAATAGATTTTCAAAAGCATAGCCAAGTGGTAACTCCATTTCCAGCTGCCGCTGGATATCTATTAGTGCAGACCACCAGATACAGTTTACTTTCAGTTCAAAAGGCAAATGATACTCCTTCACAGTACTACCTCAGGGGAATATTCACTCTCTTGCCCTATGTCCTAATCTAGTCCAAAAGGAAATTCATTGCCTTTTCATTCTTAAAACATCATGTGGGCCCATCACATTGATGACAATCCTGATTGCACCTGTTGAACAAGAAATAGCAACCACTGTAGATTTATTGGTAAGATATTTGCATATCAGAGGATAAGAAATAAATCCAACTGAAATTCAGGACCTACCACCTCAGTGAAATATCTAGAGATCCAGCAGTGATGTGGGCATGTTAAGATGTTCCTTCTAAAATGAATAAGGCCCTTGCATCTGGCCTGTCCTCCAACCAGAACAGTGGCACAATACCTAGTCAGTCTCTGGATTTCACAGGAAACATTTTCTTCATTTGGGTATACAGCATTGACCCATTTGCCAAGTGATCTGAAATGCAGCTAGTTTTAAAAACAAGAGGAGACATCTATAACAGTTACAGGCTGCAATACAAGCTTCTCTACCACTTGAACTATAAGACCCATCAGATTCAATGGGGCTTGAAAGATTAATGACAGCTAGAGATGCTGTTTGGAGTCTTTGGCAGATCCCTATGGATGAATCACAGTGCAGACCCATAATAGTTTGAAGCAAAGTCATACTATCCTCTTTAGGTAACTGTTTTAGTTTGCTGAAGCTGGCAAAATGCAATATACCAAAAATGGGCTGGCTTTTATAATGGGGATTTATTAACTTACAAACTTACAGTTCTGAGGCCATGAAAACATCCAAATCAAGGCATTAGTAGGCAAAGCTTCTCCCTAAGAATTGGCAACCAGCACACATAATCCTCAGCTCCTCTGTTACATGGCCAGGAACATGGTGACATCTATTGGTCTCTCCCGTTTCTCACCGGTTTTGTTGCTTCCAGCTTCTGGCTTCAATGGCTTTCTCTCTTTCTGTGGTTTCTTTCTGTTTTTTGTCTGTCCTCTTTCAGCTTCTTTGCCTTTTCTCTCTGGCTCCTTTTTGTGTCTCCTCTCTGTCTTTTATCCTCTCATGAAGGACTCCTGAATGAATGGGTTGCATCTCAATTTAAGTTAAGATCCTACTTACAATGGGTCCACACCAATGAGAATGGATTAGCTTCAAGAACATGATCTTTTCTGGGATACATACAGCTTCAGACCATCACAGTAACTTTTCTTTTTGAGAAACAGCTTTTGACTTGCTATTGGGCCTTTAAGTAGAGACTGAACTTAATCATGGGTCACCAAATTACCATGAGCCCTGACCTGCCCATCATCAACTGGGTATTTTCTAGCCTACCAAATCATAAATTTGAATATGCACAGTAGTACACTACCATCAAAATGAAGTTGCCTAGGGTGCACAGGTGGTTCAGTGGTAGAATGCTTGCCTTCCATGTGGGAGACCCAGATTGGATTCCTGGACCATGCAAACGCCCCCCGCCCTCCCCCCCAAAAAAAACAATGAAGTTGCATATACATAAGCAGGATTCAGCAGGCCTGAAGGCACATGTAATTGATAAGAGTCAGTGGCCCAAATGCCCGTGACCCCACTCCTGCTATATTGCTGTCTTTCTTCAGAACTGCACTTGTGGCCTTATGAAAAGTTCTCTTTGATCAGTTGATTGAGGAAGAATATTCTTAGGCCTGGTTTACAGATGGTTTTGCACTATATTCAGGCACCACACAAAAGCATGCAGGTGTAGCATTACATCCCCTCCTGGAACATTCCTGAAAGACAGTGGTAAAAGAAATTCAAATGGATAGGAGCTTGAAGAAATGCAGAATTGCACATGGTAATTCCACTTCAATTTAGCCTACTCTCTCACCATCTAGCAACATCATCCCCATATCTGGTAGTTGACAAAGGCAGAGATTCAAGATTTCCCACCCGAACTTCAGATCTAAATCACATTTTCTGAACTAATTTATTCTAGTTCATTGAAAAGGTAGTGTTTGTTCAACTATTGATAAAATTGATACTTTGTTACTGATTTAGCTATGTATCTCCATAGATCTGGAAGATGAAATAGAACCCCAGAGGAGATATGGAGCAAATGGGAAACCCTAAATCTCTAACCACAGAAATCAGCATTTGATCATTTGCTAGATATTTAACTTTTATCAAGACATGATTAGGGCTAGAAAAATCTTTACTTTCTCTTCTAATTCTAAATTCTGTGAATTTATGACATATTAGAATCAGAAACTACTTCATAAGATGGACATGAAACACAATGATTCTTAACACTTTTATTTAACGTATTAAACTTCAAGTGCCTAATAGTGGAGATAAAAATATTTTCAGTAATATTTTAAATGATCATTCTTTTGTAGAGTTTTAGATAGTCTTAATTTTTAATCCATCATCACTGGTTTACTTTTCCCCAGATATTTTTATATAATCCCCATTAACACGCTGTCATGAATTAACACTGATTAAAATATATAATCACATTTTAATGCCTTGCTTGTTCTCATAAATTCCTTATTATTTATTAATACACACCAGAACATAATATTTGCATTTTAATTAAGATTTTCATACTTAATAATCATTTGTTTTTGCCTTTGTGTCTGTCCCCAAACAATAGCTAATTCTCAAATCTATTAATAGATACTCCTAATTCATGATTGCAATATCGTATAATTTCACACCAAACTGAGAAAATATTTGTAATCTTTCTACCTTTGCTAATGCTCTTTTAAATTATTGCTTTTTAATTCAGAAATAGTCACTATATTAAGTTGCGAAATATATTCTTTTTCTCTTTAAAATTTTTGTACTCCTTGAAAGAATGGGGGACCAAATAAAGAATTAATAAGGTATTAACGAAACCTCATGAGTGATTTAATGATTTTGCACTTTTCCCAGTAGAATTCTTTCTTTTTTTTTTTTGATTTGCTAAACCATATTGTCTTGGTATAAATTATAACTACGGCTTTCACTGTCATGGACTCTTAGAACTATTAAGTTTTCAGGGCATCCATAGCTTGCTTTCTACTTAGAATTGAATCAATTCTGTAGCATCCCTGAAATATGATCTGAACAGTCTTCCTAACTACCTTTAAAAGAGAAGCTTATTAGTACTATATTCAGTGACATCCAGCTTGACTGGGCAATACATAGGCTCTAGAGTGTTGTTTTAAAAATTATTGAAGTACCAAAATAAAGAAAAAATAATGATTTGATAAAATTATCAAAAAATTTAAGTCATAACTCTCATGAAAAAATCAAATGAGCCCATGCCAAAGACTTTAACACATTAATTAATAAATGAAACAATGAGGTTTTAAAAATTGTTCAAAAACCACTTAAGATTCAGTATAAATACATAAATCTTTATATTTAATTCAGTACTAACATTTAATAAAAGAATGTTAGAATAAGATTTCTGGGTAATATACAAGACTGGTTCATTCATAACAATAATGCCTAGCCTTTAGGGTAATATTTCCATTGGTAGAAAAATATTTACATCTCTAGCAGGAAGGGAAAAAAAAGGTTTTTTATCCCAAGTGAACAACCTGCCCGATAGCAGAGTGCATTTCTTGAAAGTACCCCTTCCTTTGATTAGATAAAAAGAAAAGAAAACTTTACTGTTATGGACCAAATTGTGTCCCCTGAAATTATATGTTCAAATCTTAACTAATGGTACTATGAATATAATCTTATTTGTATGTAGGATC
Organism: Tamandua tetradactyla; assembly: GCF_023851605.1. Classification (NCBI taxonomy): domain Eukaryota; kingdom Metazoa; phylum Chordata; class Mammalia; order Pilosa; family Myrmecophagidae; genus Tamandua; species Tamandua tetradactyla. The sequence goes on from NC_135329.1 coordinate 38,903,288, forward strand.
TTTGACGATGTTATTAGTTGAGAGAAGGTCAAGCTGGATGAGGATGAACCCTGATTCAATATGACTTGTGTCCATAGAAGTGAATTGGCAAATAAATATGTCCAAACAGAGCTGTCAGTACTTGGCTAAAGCTTCTTATAACTTTATGGAAAGATAATCCCAGTGCTATCAGAGCTTCCTAGTACTTTTATGGAAATATAGAAAACAGAAGACTTGGGTAATTTTTTTGATTTATAAAATACTATGTGGACCAAAAAAACCATGTCTCTTCAGGCCCTAGCTTTCATCTCTTACAGCTCAGGAATGAATTTACCCTGGAGGAAACTTTGTCCTGCGGGAGGATAAACTTTCAATTTACTCTTGACAAGGCCATTATTTGCCACAATTTACCAGCTTAGTATGTTGTTACCATTCCCAGGAGGTGAATTAAACATTTACAATGCTTACTTCAAGGCTGGAGTCCCCCTGAGCCTACTCCCTGAAACCCCAGCGCTCAAAACTTACAGTTAAAGACTGAAGACTTGGATTCCTCTCATCCTTCTTGAACATATTTTTCTTTCTTGGCAAGGTTTCCTGATACTAGAAAAAGTACTGATCCTTGATGTTGGGAAAGTATTGATCCTTATTACTGGCTGAAAAGCACTGGCTTCTCTTTGTAGAGGACTCTTGGATATTTGAGGGTTGACAGGCTTCACTCATGAGAGTACAGACTATGACACATATCAAAAGTGATATCAATTGTTATAAAATTTCTGTGACTAGATCCAATCAAGAACACCTGTGGTCCTTAGGATTATTAGATTAGACAAAAAGTTGATGAGGTTGGAGAATTGAGACTCCTGACACACAACTCATCCACATCTTTCAGTATGAAAGAAGTTTCGTTAAGTGGGAAATGGTTGACATTCTCCAAGAAGATCTAAAGCTCAGATAATAACATGGGTCCTTCAGGACCATGTCTTTAGTAAAACCAGTAGGCACGTCCCTTCTTAGGACATCAAACAAAGTTCATCACATGTATATATATATATTAAAAAACAACACCAGAAAGACTTTCATATGTGACCCGACACGCCTCTACTAAAATAATAGTTTTTATAATAAGTCTTTACAATGTTTTTGGGTGAACTCATACCTCCTCACTTTTCAAAGCAGTTCCTTCTCTTATGTATTTAATTCAAATCATCTAAACCATATAAAAGGCCCATAATTAGAACTGCTTAAATCTCATTACCATTTAGCACTCACCAGTATCATCATGAGTATCAAATAATTTGGAATTTCTCAATCACATCACATCAAAAACTGTGCCAGGAACATGCACCACCTGCATATGGTCAGAAGACATAAATGAAAAAGTAATCACATTATATCTTACAATACAACAGGGATTTCAATGTTATGAGCTTTCTTCAGTCAAACATGCTAAAAATGTGCTGCCTTTCAGATGCAACACAATCACTCCAGTCTCCCCAATTTATTAACCACTCTAAGTGTATTGTTAATTTCAAAATAATCTTAGTATTGATTAGGTCATCTAATGAGAGTTATTATGGGGAGCTTTCAAAGAAAGATGACTTTGAAATTATATTTTCACTTAAATGCCCATAGTCGTTGAACCTTTATGTCTTATCAAACAGAGTACCTATTGTTAGCAGATAAGTAAGGACTCATAACAAAGAAAACCTCCACCTTCATGGAACTCAATTCTAACAAAGGAGACAAACAATATACAGTATGCACTATATAATAAAATTCACTGAAATACCATACATTCCTCAAGCAATTCTTTTCATGTTCTTAATTTCTGGCTGACACATAATCCTGAGGTATTCAACCATGCTAAGCCATAATTCTAGTTTTTGATAGGTGTAGGACTATTGTATAAATGGAGTTGCTATAACAAACTGAAAGCAAAGCCAAATAGAAAGGAAATGTAACACTCAAAAAGCAGGTCCCACATGACCACAATTTGAATGTTCAATGCAATTTATTTGCTTACTTAAAGTAAATTGCACTTCTCCCCTCTCTTTCTCCGCCGGCCCGCCGCGCGGCGCCCAAGCCCCGCAGCAGCCGAGCCGCCCGACCTCCTTCTCCCCTCTCTTTCTCCGCCGGCCCGCCGCGCGGCGCCCAAGCCCCGCAGCAGCCGAGCCGCCCGACCTCCTTCTCCCCTCTCTTTCTCCGCCGGCCCGCCGCGCGGCGCCCAAGCCCCGCAGCAGCCGAGCCGCCCGACCTCCTTCTCCCCTCTCTTTCTCCGCCGGCCCGCCGCGCGGCGCCCAAGCCCCGCAGCAGCCGAGCCGCCCGACCTCCTTCTCCCCTCTCTTCCCCCTCCTACTCCGGCTGCTCTCCAACCACCACGGTGCCCTCTTCCCCCGACTTCACCGTGCTCCTCCGCCACCAGCCTCGACAGCCTTGCCGCCCTCACCTTTCCTCCTCCAGAACAGCTACTGGGGGAGTGGAGATAATACAGAGCAGCTCCCGGAGCCACGACGGAGATCAAAGGGACAGCGGACCCCATCCTGGAACGGCTGACTATCTGGGAGAACCAGCTCCGGTGAGATCACCAAGGGGCACGGGCTTTCCTGGGTGGGACGACAAGCGACCGGAGTCCCTCCCTTCCACCTTCCTGGGCCAGCTGGTAGAATTGGACAGGCGGTCCCCTTAGGCCGCGGCGGCTGGTGCCCCCACCACAAGAGGCCCCCCGGAACAACTGAGATAGTTGGGTCGGAAACCCCCAGACTGCGGAGAACAGTGACCGGGGGATCCCTTCCAAACACGTGACTCCCCCGTCGGCTGGGAACAGTGTACTCTCCCGGGCTGCGACAGCTGGCGCCCTCCCGCCACGCTTGGTGCCCCGCGCCGACTGGCTAATTTGGCCGGACGCTCTCCTGTGCTGCGACGGCCGGCGACCCTCCCCACGTTTGGAACCCCGGGCCGGCTGGCATTCTTCCAAGACGCTTAGGTTGCCGAACCTCCCCTACGGCGAGAGTTTTCCAGAGTTGAGGGACCCACAGCAACTTTCGCTGGTGGAACCCACAGACAGGCGTGTGCCACGAGCGCCACCTACTGGGCAGGATAGGAAGAACAGAACCCAGAGATTGCGCAGAAAAATCTTTCAAGCTGTGGGGTCGAACACCCGGGGAAATCTGACCAAATGCCCAGACGCCAGCAGAAGATAACGGATCACGCTCAGAAAATTGAACATATGGCCCAGTCAAACGAAGAAACCAATAGTTCAAATGAGATACAGGAGCTGAAACAACTAATGCTGAATATACGAACAGAAATGGAAAACCTCTTCAAAAATGAAATCGATAAATTGAGGGAGGACATGAAGAAGACATGGGCTGAACATAAAGAAGAAATAGAAAAACTGAAAAAACAAATCACAGAACTTATGGAAGTGAAAGATAAAGTAGAAAAGATGGAAAAAACAATGGATACCTACAATGACAGATTTAAAGAAACAGAAGATAGAATTAGTGATTTGGAGGATGAAACATCTGAATTCCAAAAAGAAACAGAAACTATCCGGAAAAGAATGGAAAAATTTGAACAAGGTATCAGGGAACTCAAGGACAATGTGAACCGTACAAATATACGTGTAGTGGGTATCCCAGAAGGAGAAGAGAAGGGAAAAGGAGGAGAAAAACTAATGGAAGAAATTATCACTGAAAATTTCCCAACTCTTATGAAAGACAAAAAATTACAGATCCAAGAAGTGCAGCGCACCCCAAAGAGATTAGACACAAATAGGCGTTCCCCAAGACACTTACTAGTTAGAATGTCAGAGGTCAAAGAGAAAGAGAGGATCTTGAAGGCAGCGAGAGAAAAACAATCCGTCACATACAAGGGAAACCCAATAAGACTATGTGTAGATTTCTCAGCAGAAACCATGGAAGCTAGAAGACAGTGGGATGATATATTTAAGTTACTAAAAGAGAAAAACTGCCAGCCAAGACTCCTATATCCAGCAAAATTGTCCTTCAAAAATGAGGGAGAAATTAAAACATTCTCAGACAAAAAGTCACTAAGAGAATTTGTGACCAAGAGACCAGCTCTGCAAGAAATACTAAAGGAAGCACTAGAGTCAGATACAAAAAGACAGAAGAGAGAGACATGGAGAAAAGTGTAGAAAGAAGGAAAGTCAGATATGATATATATAATACAAAAGGCAAAATGGTAGAGGAAAATATTATCCAAACAGTAATAACTCTAAATGTCAATGGACTGAATTCCCCAATTAAAAGACATAGACTGGCAGAATGGATTAAAAAACAGGATCCTTCTATATGCTGTCTACAGGAAACACATCTTAGACCCAAAGATAAATATAGGTTGAAAGTGAAAGGTTGGGAAAAGATATTTCATGCAAACAACAACCAGAAAAGAGCAGGAGTGTCTATACTAATATCCAACAAATTAGACTTCAAATGTAAAACAGTTAAAAGAGACAAAGAAGGACACTATATACTATTAAAAGGAACAATTAAGCAAGAAGACATAACAATCATAAATATTTACGCACCGAACCAGAATGCCCCAAAATACGTGAGGAATACACTGCAAACACTGAAGAGGGAAATAGACACATATACCATAATAGTTGGAGACTTCAATTCACCACTCTCATCAATGGACAGAACATCTACACAGAGGATCAATAAAGAAATAGAGAACCTGAATATTACTATAAATGAACTTGACTTAACAGACATTTATAGGACATTACATCCCACAACAGCAGGATACACCTTTTTCTCAAGTGCTCATGGATCATTCTCAAAGATAGACCATATGCTGGGTCACAAAGCAAGTCTTAACAAATTTAAAAATATTGAAATCATACACAACACTTTCTCGGATCATAAAGGAATGAAGTTGGAAATCAATAATAGGCGGAGGTCCAGAAAATTCATAAATACATGGAGGCTCAACAACACACTCTTAAACAACAAGTGGGTCAAAGAAGAAATTGCAAGAGAAATTAGTAAATACCTAGAGGCAAATGAAAATGAAGATACAACATATCAAAACTTATGGGACGCAGCAAAGGCAGTGCTAAGAGGGAAATTTATTGCCCTAAATGCCTTTATCAGAAAAGAAGAAAAGGCAAAAATGCAGGAATTAACTGTCCACTTGGAAGAACTGGAGAAAGAACAGCAAACTAATCCCAAAGCAAGCAAAAGGAAAGAAATAACAAAGGTTAGAGCAGAAATAAATGAAATTGAAAACATGAAAACAATAGAGAAAATCAATAAGACCAGAAGTTGGTTCTATGAGAAAATCAACAAGATTGATGGGCCCTTAGCAAGATTGACAAAAAGAAGAAGAGAGAGGATGCAAATAAATAAGATTAGAAATGAAAGAGGAGACATAACTACTGACCTCACAGAAATAAAGGAGGTAATAACAGGATACTATGAACAACTTTACGCTAATAAATACAACAATTTAGAAGAAATGGACAGGTTCCTGGAAAGACATGAACAACCAACTTTGACTCAAGAAGAAATAGACGACCTCAACAAACCAATCACAAGTAAAGAGATTGAATTAGTTATTCAAAAGCTCCCTAAAAAGAAAAGTCCAGGACCAGACGGCTTCACATGTGAATTCTATCAAACATTCCAGAAAGAATTAGTACCTACTCTCCTCAAACTCTTCAACATAATCGAAGTGGAGGGAAAACTACCTAATTCATTCTATGAAGCCAACATCACCCTCATACCAAAACCAGGCAAAGATATTACAAAAAAAGAAAACTACAGACCAATCTCTCTAATGAATACAGATGCAAAAATCCTCAATAAAATTCTAGCAAATCATATCCAACAACACATTAAAAGAATTATACATCATGACCAAGTAGGATTCATCCCAGGTATGCAAGGATGGTTCAACATAAGAAAATCAATTAATGTCATACACCATATCAACAAATCAAAGCAGAAAAATCACATGATCATCTCAATTGATGCAGAGAAGGCATTTGACAAGATTCAACATCCTTTCCTGTTGAAAACACTTCAAAAGATAGGAATACAAGGGAACTTCCTTAAAATGATAGAGGGAATATATGAAAAACCCACAGCTAATATCATCCTCAATGGGGAAAAATTGAAAACTTTCCCCCTAAGATCAGGAACAAGACAAGGATGTCCACTATCACCACTATTATTCAACATTGTGTTGGAAGTTCTAGCCAGAGCAATTAGGCAAGAAAAAGAAATACAAGGCATCAAAATAGGAAAGGAAGAAGTAAAACTATCACTGTTTGCAGACGATATGATACTATACGTAGAAAACCCAGAAAAATCCACAACAAAATTACTAGAGCTAATAAATGAGTACAGCAAAGTAGCAGGCTACAAGATCAACATTCAAAAATCTGTAGCTTTTCTATACACTAGTAATGAGCAAGATGAGGCGGAAATCAAGAAACGAATCCCATTTACAATTGCAACTAAAAGAATAAAATACCTAGGAATAAATTTAACTAAAGAGACAAAAAACCTATATAAAGAAAACTACAAAAAACTGCTAAAAGAAATCACAGAAGACCTAAATAGATGGAAGGGCATACCGTGTTCATGGATTGGAAGACTAAATATAGTTAAGATGTCAATCCTACCTAAACTGATTTACAGATTCAATGCAATACCAATCAAAATCCCAACAACTTATTTTTCAGAAATAGAAAAACCAATAAGCAAATTTATCTGGAAGGGCAGGGTGCCCCGAATTGCTAAAAACATCTTGAGGAAAAAAAACGAAGCTGGAGGTCTCGCGCTGCCTGACTTTAAGGCATATTATGAAGCCACAGTGGTCAAAACAGCATGGTATTGGCATAAAGATAGATATATCGACCAATGGAATCGAATAGAGTGCTCAGATATAGACCCTCTCATCTATGGACATTTGATCTTTGATAAGGCAGTCAAGCCAACTCACCTGGGACAGAGCAGTCTCTTCAATAAATGGTGCCTAGAGAACTGGATATCCATATGCAAAAGAATGAAAAAAGACCCATCTCTCACACCCTATACAAAAGTTAACTCAAAATGGATCAAAGATCTAAACATTAGGTCTAAGACCATAAAACAGATAGAGGAAAATGTTGGGAGATATCTTATGGATCTTACAACTGGAGGTGGTTTTATGGACCTTAAACCTAAAGCAAGAACACTGAAGAAGGAAATAAATAAATGGGAGCTCCTCAAAATTAAACACTTTTGTGCATCAGAGAACTTCATCAAGAAAGTAGAAAGACAGCCTACACAATGGGAGACAATATTTGGAAATGACATATCAGATAAAGGTCTAGTATCCAGAATTTATAAAGAGATTATTCAACTCAACAACAAAAAGACAGCCAACCCAATTACAAAATGGGAAAAAGACTTAAACAGACACCTACCAGAAGAAGAAATACGGATGGCCAAAAGGCACATGAAGAGATGCTCAATGTCCCTGGCCATTAGAGAAATGCAAATCAAAACCACAATGAGATATCATCTCACACCCACCAGAATGGCCATTATCAACAAAACAGAAAATGACAAGTGCTGGAGAGGATGCGGAGAAAGAGGCACACTTATCCACTGTTGGTGGGAATGTCAAAGGGTGCAACCACTGTGGAAGGCAGTTTGGCGGTTCCTCAAAAAGCTGAATATAGAATTGCCATACGACCCAGCAATACCATTGCTAGGTATCTACTCAAAGGACTTAAGGGCAAAGACACAAACGGACATTTGCACACCAATGTTTATAGCAGCGTTATTTACAATTGCAAAGAGATGGAAACAGCCAAAATCTCCATCAACAGAAGAGTGGCTAAACAAACTGTGGTATATACATACTATGGAATATTATGCAGCTTTAAGACAAGATAAACTTATGAACCATGTAATAACATGGATGGACCTAGAGAATATTATGCTGAGTGAATCCAGCCAAAAACTAAAGGACAAATACTGTATGGTCCCACTGATGTGAACGGACATTCGAGAATAAACTTGAAATATGTCATTGGTAACAGAGTTCAGCAGGAGTTAGAAACAGGGTAAGACAATGGGTAATTGAAGCTGAAGGGATACAGAATGTGCAACAGGACTAGATACAAAAACTCAAAAATGGACAGCACAATAATACCTAATTGTAAAGTAATCATGTTAAAATACTGAATGAAGCTGCATCTGAGCTATAGGGTTTTTTTTGTTTTTGTTTGCTTGTTGGTTTGTTTGTTGTTGTTGTTTTTTACTATTACTACTACTTTTATTTCTTTTCTTTATATTAACATTTTATATCTTTTTCTGTTGTGTTGCTAGTTCCTCTAAACCGATGCAAATGTACTAAGAAACAATGATCATGCATCTATGTGATGATGTTAAGAATTACTGAATGCATATGTAGAATGGTATGATTTCTAAATGTTGTGTTAATTTCTTTTTTTTTTCCGTTAATAAAAAAAAATAAAAATAAAAAAATAAAATAAAAAATAAAGTAAATTGCACATTAATGGGGTGCATAGGTAGTTTAGTGGTTAGAATACCTGCCTACCATGTGGGAGACCCAGGTTCGAGTGCCAGACCGTGCACCCCTCCCCCAAAAAAGAAGTAAGTTGCCAACATGACCAATAAACAATGGCCAGATCAGGACATAAAATACATTTAAAGGTCAAGAATATTTAAATCTTTAAAGCTCATCAGTTGAGAGCTGCTGGACTGTATGTGGGTGATGAGTTTTTAAAGAGCAGACACAGGAACCAGGTCCGATACGGCACTTAGTGGATGATCCAGAGTCAAGGGTGGGAAGTGTTGGTCTAAAGACAGTGTATCAGCAAGAATGTCAGCAAATCTCACCGCATGAAAAGCATTGTCAGAGACCAGAAATCAGTCTGTTTTAACCTAATGCTTGCAGAAGCAGTGTCTGCACTATTTTTATAAGAGGTGCCAATTTGACTGACTGACATTAAGCCAGTCCATACCATTTTTTAGCACAAATGTCTGTTACCACTTATCATATAAAAAACATTTTTCTCAATTTATATACATTTTATTTGTGTTCAATCTGTTTACAAGTTTTGCGATTCAAGATCACTATCATTTCAGCCCACAACAATGCCATGCCATTTTTTCTTCCATTTAATCAAATAAGATATCTAAAAAATCAAATATAAGTAACAAAACATTGCTTTCTACATAATTGACTGAGAGAGAATTTCATTTGTTCAGCATGGCCAGTTTGTATACAAAGCTTTAGTCCTTTAAACAGTACCAGACAACTGGTCCTTTAAATGTACATGTCAGTGACTTCTACCATCACAGTTCAAGAAACTTACACTATGTTACCCCTTAACCTCTTTTGTTTTTTTGTTTATCCTGCATGTATCTATTAGCATTGGGATTTGCTTTTAAATTCTGCCCTGATTAGGTAAAATGACTTTGGTAAATTCTTCACAGCATAATCCTAGGACCTTATTAAGTGTCATTGACACAATTACACTGTTCATTATATAGCTCATGAACTCTTTCAAATATGTATTAGACTCCTTCTACACTTCCATTTTATTTCTTTCCATTTTGATCAGAGGATAAACTAAATTATCAATCAATAGATGAGTAGATACTATATCTTACACATAAAATAGCTATAGTTTGATTTGATTAATAATGCCTTGTACAATTGAAGATTAAGTTTCAGAAAATATGACTCATCTTCGTTTGCTCACATGCAAAATGAGAATGATTAATCCTTTAATGGGCCACAGTTAAAATTAAATTTGATAATGCAAAATCCCCGATTAGTGTGCTACTGCAAACTCTTATTCCTTTTCAACTGATTCCCTCAGGGAATCTACCACCAGGTCCTACTGGTATGTTCCCAATGTGTTATAAAAATATTATCATTTCTATGTGTGCTCTACTGTGAAAAAAGATGAAAGATACTGAAATGAATGTAAATCTTCTTGAAGTGTGTAACACTATTTTTCAAATGTAAATTTTAGATTAAACAATAGGCTAAGTTAGAGGAAAATGTGGAAATGGGTAAGGAACTTAGTAATTTAGCAGCGCTAAAGTTCAATTTCTATGTAATCAATAGCAATACAAAGTCTAGAAATACTCCTTTTTTTGATTGTCATATTTGAGCTTATGGCCATAATTAACCTTACAATTATGCTTAATTCTCCTCTAGAAATTTTCTTCATCTCCTTTTCTTATTTGGCTCTATCCAAAGGACTCTACATTCATACACTCATCCAACATGGTATCTATTTCTCACCATTTGCCTTAGGACGGAGAGTGGAATAAATAATGTCCTTGTTTGTTATTGCTGTTTTCAGATCATTTTTCTTCCTCCCTCTAAACCATCCTCGTCATTATATTTTGAAACATGCAATTTTTTCACATTGATATAACTGAAATTGTGCTTGTTATGATTCTATTTGCATGCAATAAAATTTTATCTTTTAATTTATAAATGACATTTGTTAAGGTACTATGAGTTACTTAAGTGAGGAAGAGATATATTAACAATTACCTAGATTTAATTTCTGAGTTTTAGGATTTGACCTTCCCATAATAATTCTTCCATTAAGTAGTCTTCCTCATTTTGTTCCTGTCAGCACATTTTATTATGCTTTAAATAGCTCCCTTTTGTACTGCTCCTGATAAATCCTTAATTTGTGTCCAAATGCTTTAAAAAGTATAATCGCTCATTTATTGAACCAGAATTTGTGCCAGCCCCTGTATTAAGTGCTGAGGATGCAGAAGGCTGGGAGACAAATAAAATCTGTTGAACATCTTCCAGGTTCTGACTTTATGTGTTATAGATAAAAGTTTATCACCGTCTAAAGAGTCTTCACTTTGGGAAACCACTCCCAACCCTTTCCATGTGGTTGGATGTAGCTGATTCTGTTACCTTCCTCCTACCTTATATCCTGCAGAGTCCCTCAAAAATCACAGGAATAGAAATAAGGCAAAAATCCATCCAAACAGTCTTTTCTGTGATGCTCCTGACAGACTACCTAAATATTTATTACTCTTTCTATGAGATAGATTGTGAGCTAGTTCAATGTAAACTGAAAACATTTCTTGATTTTTGTCTTGGTTTGTCAGGCTAACAAAACAAAGTCATGAGTTGACTTAAGCAATGGAATTTTGTTGGCTCATGGTTTTAAGGTTAGAAGCCCAAAATCATAACAAGGCATGCTTTTCTGCCAAAGCCTAGTATTCTGGTGCTAACTGGTGGCTGGCAATCCCTAGGGTTTCTTGGTTGTTTCTGCCTCTTGTGATGTCCATGGTGATGTCCTCTTCTTTCTAACTTCTGTGTATTCTGGGTTTTTTTATAAAGCATCCTGTAATCTGGATTAACCCCACCCTAGTCAGTTGGGCTACACCTTAACTAAAACTAACATCTTCAACAAGTCCTATTCACAACGGATTCACACCCACATGAATACAGCTTATGGTTAAGAATATATCTGAATTGGGGTACATCATTCAATATACTATAATCATCTTTGGATATGGGGGCTATGCGATGCAAAAGGCCAGGAAATGGCAATATGATCAATACTTGGGATCTTACTAGAAATGCAGAATTTCATGCCCCACCTTGTTTCACACTGTTCTAATCTGAATTATAATAAGATTTCCAATTAATTCATGTGCTAATCGAAGCTTGAGGAGCACTGATCTCAGAAAGCTGAGAAACAAAATAATTAGAATAAAATTCTAGAGATCTCCTATAAGGATTTTCATTCAACCATTTCACAATTCACACTATCTCTGGATTTCAGTTTTATCAGCTGATAAATTGCCATCTTCACCAAACAGTGTTTGATCTTTCTGTTTTTTTGCTTTATTAAAAAAATGTGTCCTGATTCCTGAACAGACCAACTCAATTAATCCTCACAGCAAAATAGGATAGAAGTTATATCCCCATTTAATGCAAAAGCAAACTCAATAGAAGACAGGAAAAAGAGCTAAAAAAAAATCACACATATAAGTAGGATTCAACAATAAATTTAACAGATTCCAAAACTTTTTTTAAATTTCTATTTGTCATATCTTTAAAAAGTGAGGCCAAACTTCTCCATCAGAGAATAATCCAGTCATCATCCCCCGTAATAAAAACTTTCTCAGGAATGAGCCTTACATGTGGCAGCTTGGGGTCAAAGCACCCCCCACATCCCAGTACCCCCCCACACTTAGTATTCCCCTGCAGCCAGCAAACACAGCTTCAGGGGGCAGGGCATAGCCTCTCTGAAGCTAATATAGCCAATTGGTTTATTTTAAACTTATCTATGCAATCCTTTTGCATGTTAAACTCCCTCCAAAACAAGCAAGAGTAGCAGACAGTTCATTTTTAACACAAATTCTGTGCAAAGATAAGGCAGAAAGGAGAGAATCAATTTATGATATGATTTACAGATTAAAGTAACTGCCATTTCCTGGTTTTAACCTTTTAAGACCAATTTGTCTTATAAAATCAGCAAGCCAGAAATAAAGGACGTCTTCAAATGTAAAACTTCCAAGCATTTGCATTGTTATAAATTCACTTTTCAGTGAGTTTTTCTAAAAGATCATATCTACTTGAAGGCTTCCTTTTCTTTCAGTAAAAAAAAAAAGATGAAAAAAGTTAACATCTCTAAAGACAGACTAAGGTTATGAACAAGGTTAATTTGGTTCAGTCTTGCTTTTAATGATTTATTGTGGCCTAGGATTTCTTTCATTGATTTTTTTTGAAGGAAATTCACTAGGGATTTCAAAAAAAAAAATTAGAAGATCCCCTCCAGGGCTATTACATTTGATCTGGATTTTTATCTTATTTTTAAATGAATGACTGAACTGACTAAGGAAGATCCTCATCCAACTTATTTCATCATTCATTTTTACAAAGTTAACATCATCCACCAGTGAAAATATGGTATCGATCAGTAGTCAATAGCTACTTAGAAGTGTGCCAATTTCTTCCTTCCAAACTTCCTTCCAACTCAGCCGTCCTTTGCCATGACCTTTGTTGACTTCCTCCCAAACCAACAAGGGCCACCAACTTCCCCCACCATCTGCAAATCTTCCTCTGACCTGCGTGCCTCTCTGTATACAGATCACTTTTTGAAATAGCAGCAAGTGCTCATAAATTTACTTGCTGATCTTAGTTTCTTTCCTCAACTCATTACATTCAGCCACACTAACTTTACTACATAAAACTTCACTCTTACCTTATCTGATCTTTTGTTGGTGTTTTCCATCCCTGCCCAGTGCCTCTTTTAGAGTTTTCTCTTTCTTTACTTTCCAGGACATTATTCTATCTCCATTCTCTCCTCCTTTCTGACCTGAGTTTCTTTTAATGACACCTCTGTCCCTTTCATTTTTAGTATTGCTATTTCTCTAGAATCCCCGCATGAACTCTGTTTTTTTTGTCTTTCTTTTCTCCATACCTTTCCTCTTTTTACTTTTCTCCTTCCTTTATTTTCCACACCTCTTACGTCTTTTCCATTTCACTCAGCATGGTTCCTCTTTTACACTCTTCTCTCCATCTGACAGGGTTGCCAGTTTAACTAAAGGACACCAAATTAAATGATAAATAACAAATACATTTTTAGTATTTATGAACCCAGAACTGCATGGGAATTCTTATATATATATTTAAATGTATTCATTGCTTATCTGAAGTTCAAATTTAACTGAGGCTTCTGTATTTTTATTCGTAAGTACTGCAACCCTATTAACTGAAGACAAGTTAATCTACTTTCAGAGATTCAATTAGCACTTCTACATTAGTGGCTATGAAATCTTTATCTCCAGCCCATAGACTACAAATGAGCAGCCACACCTGGGTTTACAAAATATGCCACATGAAATCTCTCATCTTCTTTCAAGTTCTGATCCTCTTTTTATTCTAACTCTTTCACTCAGTTTCCCAAATGAAAAAAAAAAAGCCTTCATTCTTAGCCTTCTCCAATCTTCACACTCTCCATTCAGTGTGTCCTAATTAATCCCACCTTCTACAATTCTTCTCCGTCTTCACCCATCTCCCCTGTCACAAGCTGGAAGAATTTTTTTTTTACAAAAGTTACATTAGTTTACAATGTAATACAGGTTATAAGTAAAACGCCACAAATAAAGAGTGAAAAGGCCTCCAAACCACTATCTAAAAACATCCCCTTACACACATCAGTCACTTGCAAAGCAAAATATTTTCCACTTTATTTTGAATTTCCCTAAGAGTCATATTCTTAAAAAAAAATTGCCTTCATAGCACTCAAAAAGAAAAGTAACACCTTAGAGTAGAGGACAGTACTCTGGACTCAAATGAGAAACTTCAGCAAGTGGAGCGCTCAGGTTTGACAAGGAAAACAGGTAGAGTTCAAACAATACTGTAAGTCTGAAACCAGCAGCCCATGACTATGGCACTGGTTATGGATGAAAGAAAACCAAAATGTTCTCATTCCAACAGAAAGGACAAAAGGGTCCTCATAGTTTACTTCCTGGAATATAGTATCACCTCTTCCCATTCTTCCTTCATATTAGTTCCTTCCACACCATCGTATGACATTACAATTTGTTCCTTCACCTCCTCTTTTAATATCTTGCTTTACTTTGTCTCAAGCCCCCACTTTGTGAAAAGCACTAGCATGCCAAGGCTGTATTGCTACAAATGTCTCCTCTCTATCTTCTTGCTCTGTGTCTGCTTAGGCTCTATCCATTCTTCATCACCATAGCCAGAATAATATTTTGTAAACATAAGTTAAGTCATATTGTTACCTAATCTCTCCAATAGTTTCCCCTGCACTTCAAATAATATCCACATTATGATGCAGTAAAGCAGAGTGGCTGTGAGTAGGAGTGCAATAACAAGAATATCTGGATTTAATCCTGGTTCTACCACTTAATAGCTGGTTAGCTTTAGGGGAACTACTTTATACTGTACTTCATTATTTTTAGTTGCATAATTGGGTTAACTAGAGTACCATCTCATACAGTCACTGTGATGAATAACTGAGATAATACATGTAAAATAATCGGAACTGTAACTTGAGTTTAGAAAGTCCTAAATAAACTTTTGTTCTTATTATTGTTATGGTAGCAATACCAAGTGATCTTTTTCCCACTTTTCTCTCATAACTTATCCCATACCACACCCTCCCTTGCTCACAAATCTTCAACCACACTAGCTTTATTTTAATTCTTCAGATATGCCCAAAATAAGTGGTGATTTTCACTTCTTATTACTTCTCTATGGGGATATTCTTTCCTTGGTTTTTTTTTTTTTTTTTAATAATTAGCTATTTATTCTTCATGTATGGACTTCAATACCTCCTATCCAGGAGGCATTCCCTGATCATTATTTCTAACATGTTCTGTCATCTCCTTCCTGTTTAAGTCTTACAGATCAAATCTAACAAATAACTTATGTATTTGTTTGTTCTTAAGTTATATCTTCATTATCTGTATGTATCTCTTAGGGGAATTCAGGCTACTTTAGGGCAGGGGCTGTGATGTGTTAGGAACAGAGAAAATTTTTAACTTCAGGAATTGTATGGTTGTTAAGTACAGCCAATCATTTGAAAAGTATGTTATTTAAGTGTGAAATAAACTAAATTATATTAAACACAAATGTAATGAATACTCAGATTCATTCCTTCCCAATTCGTTCACTATTATTGTTGCCTTTGAGATGATGTCAATCATATTTGTACACTGGAAATACCATCCAATGGTGTGCTGTGGATGGTCTCTTTCCATCTCCATGTTTGGTGACATCAGACAGATAGCTTGAAGTAGGTGGTGGTAGGAGAATTAATACCACAGAAATCAGCAAACGCAACAATCAGGGCTGATTTACTGTTGTATTGTGTAACTAGATTTAGCGAAATAGTGGAAAATTCAAATAATGAAAATTAAACTTAAAATGTAACATGTCCATAGTTGTTATATCGTGAAAAACACAAAAATTGAGGAATTATTCTTCCAGAATAATTACTCTTTGATATAACCAAGAAATTGCCAGTATTGACAAAAGTTCTGGCATGAGCTTTCATTTAAAAAAAATTTTTTTTTAACATAAGCAAAAGTATCAGTTGACATTTGTGTTGAAACTGCACTATCTTGTCACCTCCAACCACAGGTATAAAATAGATACAAGATTTTGACAAAAATCATCAAAAGCTTTCTACACATTTGAGAAAGCTTTTTAGAAATGTATTTGTCTAAAGGAAATTTGCAAGAAAGAGTACTATGTATTTGATTATTACTTGTAAATTCCGTGCTACATATCTTTTATATCAGTAAAATTTATAATAAACTTATTTACACATGTGTGTATATATATATATATATATATATATATACATTCTTTTCTCCATAGAGCCAGTTGTTAAACATTTATCAGCAAGCTGCCTGGCAGGAGTCTTGTCCTTCTCTCACAATGTCCTCATTGTCTAAAACAATAATGGGTGCATTGGTGGAGTATAATCAATGTCTGCCAAAGATGTGATTAAATGTGTGACGTAAGTTGCCTGGATCACCAGAGGCATTTTGACACAAACTTATATATTAACATTACTCAAGGAATATGGAATTCTAATTACTAAGTGATTTGTCATTTCTAAATTTCACTTTTGGCAACACAAATGCCTTTTTTCTCAAATTTTTTTAAATTTACAACTTTTGAGAAGTTTAAAATTATTGTGTTCTCCTCCAAACAATGACACAGCCTTTTAAAATTTTATCATATACCCTTGCTTGAAAATAGAGTCATTACATCTTCTCCATAAACCTATTTGCCAAGATGCTTTTAATTTTTTTACCTCCCAGCCAATAATGTTTATCATTTATATTACAAAATATAACCTTTCTTGCAAATTTAAAATTTTTTTTATTAATATTGATTGCACTTTTCCAAACTGTTCATGGCCTTTTACTCTCCATTCTATGATTTATTTCCTTTCTAGCAGAATATATTAGTATCCAGAACTGTGAAAAGTCTGCAATATGACATGATTTGCAAGCTAACAAGTTATCTTGCCACAGTTTCATAGATGCTTATAGAAGATATGAAGTTCCTGGTTCAGAATCAAATGATAGTTTTTTACTTGCCAAAGTATGATAGCACTTGGTAGAGTGTCAACATTTTTCAGCTTCCTTGAGCTCCAGTTTTCACAGAGAGATATAAAGTGGGCCAAATGTTAGCTCCATGCAAAATGGATTTCATTAAGAGGAGGAACCCTCATCTTAGGGAACTTGAATCTTTTATAAAGGACAGTAAGCATACCTGCCCTTTGCTCTGGAAAGTGGTACTATCTCTAACTACTAAAGCTGTTTAATATAGAAACATCATTGAAAACTAAGACTAGTCAGTGCTTCACTCTCAGGAGTTCAGGATACAAAAGGCCCATGTCTTCCCACAATTAGGACCCTTGAGACTGCAAATGACAGAAATACAACCTTAACAATCTAAATCAAAAATGGAGTTTATCAAATTAAATAATTGGGAACTATGGAATGACTCTGGATACAAACCATGCTTGATCAAAAACATCACTTAATAACCTCAGGATTTCTTTCACCTTTCATATCTGGACTTTTCTTAATTGTGTGGGTTGGATTTATTCTCTCCTAATTCAGAAGGGCTTCTACCAAGTGGTCAAAGATAGATGGATGTAGATGCTTTCATGAGACAACCAGCAGCCTCGTCAAGATATAATCACCTATTCAAAGCTGCAGTAATCAAAATTCTAATGCAGAAATTTTGAACAGGAATTAGGAAAAAAATTGGACATTCTCCAATGACAGAAATTAGGGGAAAAATACTTAGTTGCTATCAGTAGCCAGTGAGACGATATTAACCTGGTTGTCAGAAGCAGAAACAAGGGATGGAGTATTTGAGCACCTGATCCCATTTTTCCTTCTAATTTTATGTATCTTATTTTCTTTGTTTATGCCTTGCCTTGATTTTGTAAGATATTTCAGTAGTTTTGACAAAAGCTAGCTTTGTTGCTTTTTATTACTTGCAATCAGGACAGACCTTTCAAATTCGAGACTTCATTAAATTCAAATATTAACTGAACTGGTGACTTGTACTTCATTTGAGCTTCAATTGTCAGCGAAAACAATAAACCATCTGTAACAGGTGTCTCTTCAAAAGATATGCTAAAGTCCTAATTTAGTTAATTGTGGATGTGGCCCTATTTGAAAAAAGGGTGTGTGATGGTTGGGTCTTGGTGCAACTTGGCCAGGTGTTGGTACACAGTTGTCTGGTCAAGCAAGCACTAGCCTAACCATGACTGCAGGGATGTTTCATGGCTGGTTTATTAAATCAACCATCAGTTGATTGCATCTATGGCTGATTACATCTATGATCAATTAAGGGGATTGTCTTCTGCAATGAGGGAATGCAGTCAAATTTAATCCAATCAGTTGAACACTTTCATTTCTTCAGTCAGCCAGTCTATTCTGGAGAGTGGCAACCTTCACCAGAGTTGCCAGCTAGCAGCTCGTGCATCCCCACAGTTGCACGAGACACTTTTATAAAAGCTCATATTTACAGATAACTCCTGTTGGTTCTGTTTCTCTAGAGAACCCTGAGTAATGCAGGGTGTTTGCCAATGCAGTCATGTTAAGGTGAGGGCATACTGGATTAGTGTGGGCCTAGATCCAATGACTGGATTCCTTGAAAGAAGAGGGAGATTTGAGGACAAACATATCGAGGAAAGACAGAGGCAGCGCTTGGAGACATCTTGCCATCAGCAAAGAAGCCTGGAGCCACCAGAAGCTAGGGATAGGAAAGAATGGCTACTTCCCTAGAGCCTTCCAAAGGAACATAGCCCTGCTGACACCTGGGTTTTAGGCTTCTAACTTCTAGAGCTATGTCAGAAGAAAGTTCTGTTGTTTAAGCTGCCCAGTTCGTATTGCTTTGATATGGCAGCCTTAGGAAACTAATAGACCATCTGACTTAGATAAATAAAGATGTTAGCTTTGGTAAATTAACTTCATTTTTAAGACTTGGGAGTCCAAACCTAAACTTGTTATCTAGTAGCCAGCTATGACTTCTCATTTTTCCTTCTGATTAACTAAATATGTATTATAAATTTGAAAAAACAGTGACATAAGGAGAGAAAAAAAGTTAAAAATAGGATCAAGGCAATGAATGTGGAATCTACATCAACTTTAGCTGAATGAAAATTTGGGTATGGCTTTTGAGCTGGTCATCAATTCACTGCTTCTCAGGTCCAAATTCACTCTTCATTTCTTATGTGTAAAATGACCTGGGTCATTTCAATATGTTTTTCCTTTTCCATTTGGCATGATCAAGATGCTGGAGAGATATTGCTAGAGGGAGGGTTCTTGTTTCAAGTTTCTAGTGGCCTCTTTGCCTCATTCTTTGAGAGCACATGGGTTTTTTTGTTGATTTCTTCTTTTAATATTGCTTAGGTTGCAGTTTTCTCCCAGTGTTATGTGCCTGAATATTACAGTTTTCTTCAGCATTTGACCACTTTGTTTTCTCCCATCCTTGACCAAGAAGCCCCAGCATAGCTGGGAGCCCCAGACAGTGAAGACCTATCCTCAAGTCCATATGGCTGCCCCCAAATTCCCTCCTCAGTCTTTATGTGCATGCATGTTGGGGTATCACAGAGTTGGCAGACTTACGAACTGGCCGACCAACCTACATTCTATGCAGTCACCACAGCTGCTTCAGCCCAGGCTATTCATAAAAGTGTACTATATTCCTGCAGGAGGAGACCTCTCCAACTTCTTGACCCAGCAGCATTCACAATGACACCCCACCCTTTGTGTACCAGCCTATATCAGCCTCCACTCTCTTGTGCCCAAGAGGATGGTTACCAATGGTTTTCCTAATGCAGATATTATATGCTTCATGCCTTATGCTCACAGCAGTACTCAAGTCCTCCTGCATGTCTGACTTTGCTGCAACTATGAGTCTTGGCTCACCCGAGCTACAGAGGTTATTTCTTCTTGACCAGTGACCATGTACTAGGTCTGGCCCCAGAAACCCAGCAAATTTTTCCACCATCCAATGGGCTGCAACCATATTTTTTCAACAAGGTGTGAATCCCCTTCAAAGTTTGCCCTTCCTTGGGTATACTCTCTCAGTCTTAGAATACCATTTAGAATTTTCTTTCCATCTTTATATTTTCTTTCTTTTGTTGCTTAATAAATCTTCATAATCAGAAGGTTGGAAACTATGGGCCATGGCACAAATCTGGCTGCCTGCCCATTTTTGGAGATAAATGTTTTTTAGAAAACCAAGCATATTGGTTCACTTATTGTTTATAGGCACTACAACAGCAAAGTTGAGTAATTACAATTGAGATTTTATGACCCTGTAAGTAAAAAATAAGTAATATCTGGTCCTTCAGAGAAAAAGTATGTTGATCCTTGCTTTATATTAAACTTTCTCTATTTAAAATAATCACTGTGTGTTTTTTATCTGTTGATTGGACCCAAATTGACACAATATTCATTTAGCATTTCTTTAATAATGATTTATATGAGACTATAAACATGATGCTTAAATGTCTCTTTTGGGCTATTTATATATAATAAAGAATCCTACAGATTTGCAACCCGTAATTTTTCAGAAAAGAGTTGGAAAACTAGTAGTTACTAAGTAGAGGTTACCCAGTATAGTACCTGTTCTAGTTTGCTAGCTGCCAGAATGCAACACACCAGAGATGGACTGGCTTTTAATAAATGAGGATTTATTTCATTAGTTCTTGAGAGGAAAGGCAGCTAACTTTCATCTGAGGTTCTTTCTTACATGGGAAGGCTCAGGGTGATCTCTGCCGGCCTTCTCTCCAGGCCTCTGTGTTCCAACAACTTTCCCCGGGGTGTTTTCTTTCTGCATCTCCAAAGGCTTGGACTGAGCTGTGAGTGCTGAGATGAGGTATGCTGAGCTGTTTGGGCTGTGCGACGTTGAGCTTTCTCATTTAAGCACCAGCCAATTCAATCAAACATCATTCACTGCAGTAGGCACGCCTCCTCGCCGACTGCAGATGTAATCAGCAACAGATGAGGTTCACGCATCATTGGCTCATGTCCACAGCAACAGAACTAGGCAACAGAACTAGGCACAGCAACTCATTCACCTGACTGAGTTGACAATTGAATTTAAGTACCACATGTCCACCCCTTGTCAACTTGACAACTACACACATCACTTTAAACAATATTAAGATGCAAAAAATTCTCTTCTAACTGTGGACCTATGAATCTCAAAACAAGTTATCTAGTGCCAATATGCAAAGAAGGGCAGTCACAGGATCCAAAGGGAGAAACTGGAAGGAAAATCTGCAGGACAAACACCATTGGATTTCAGAGTCTGAAAGTCATTTATCCTTCGGCTTTAGAAGGTGGTAGCCCCACCCTTTCCAAGGGCCTCTGCAGTGGCCCACCTCTTTCCAATCAACCTCAGAGAACATTGAGGAGACCACCTTTTTCTCAGCTCCACTCTCTCCAGGCATCAGGGCCACCCCTGGGATCTCTGCCATTTCTGGGGCACACGCTCAACCCCTCCATGTGGTGGCAGCCAGGCTCTCCCCAGTCCCCCAAGGAGCATGTTGTACCTTCCCCAAGGCCTGAGGCTGTACAACTCTTTCACTGCAATGAAGTGGGAGACTCATCCTTGCCCGTCAGGGTAAATTCACCCTCTCCATGTATATGGGTGGGTCCACTCTCCTGGCCAAGGTTTCTTGGCTTCAGACCTGAGCTTCCGTGGTTCTCACTCTGCAAACTCCAAGTTGTCCCTTTTGTGTCCCCCTTCGTCCAGATTGGCAGTGGTTCCTTTTACACCAACAGCCTCTTCAAGCACTCTAGGACTTCTCCATCAACTTCTTCACAGTTCCTCCAAAATCTTCCCCTTAGCCATCAAAAAAAAAAAAAAAAAAAACCATTCCAACATATCTGTTGTTTGCAAACCACAGCAGCACCCCACTCTGTTCTAGCTTGCTAGCTGCCAGAATGCAACACACCAGAGGTGGACTGGCTTTTAATAAATGAAGATTTATTTCATTAGTTCTTCAGAGGAAAGGCAGCTAACTTTCACCTGAGGTTCTTTCTTACACGGGAAGGCTCAGGGTGATCTCTGCTGGCCTTCTCTCCAGGCCTCTGGTTCCAATAACTTTCCCCAGGGTGTTTTCTTTCTGCATCTCCAAAGGCCTGGACTGAGCTGTGAGTGCTGAGATGAGGTATGCTGAGCTGCTTGGGCTGTGCTACATTGACCTGTCTCATTCAAGCACCAGCCAATTAAATCAAACATCATTCATTGCAGCAAGCATGCCTCCTAGCTGACTGCAGATGCAATGAGCAACAGATGAGGTTCACATATCATTGGCTCATGTCCACAGCAACAGAACTAGGCACCTTCACCTGACCAAGTTAACAACTGAATCTAACTACCACAGTCCCAAAAGAAGGTGATTTGGTTCTGCTGGTTTAAGTCAATGGAAAGAAAGTTGCTACACCACAGTATAAGCATTACAACAGAGAGAGAAGAAATCTTAGAAACAATCTCATCCAGGTGCTCTTAAATACTACATTTGGAGTATCATGAATGCCACTCAAAAGAAACTCCAAATCTGAGAGAAGAAAGATACCATGACTAAGTTTCCAATATCAATTCAGCAGATAAATTTAAATTGATTTTTTATATTGGACTTCTGCAAATATGGTTGATGTTTTCTTGTTGTTGTTTGTTTTGAAGAAAGCATTCCATAGTTTAAAAGTCTCAAAATCACTGACTGATAAATTCTTCTCCTTTTATAAATGAAGAAAACAAATCTGAGAGCTTCAAATTGGCTCAAAAGCACAAAGCTAGTATGTGACAGAGCCAAATCTATATACCAAATCTATTGGTCTGGGAAGCATTGCTCCTACAAGGCAAAAAATCCTACCAAGTATTCATTCTAATGAAACCTTCCTGACCCAAAGGAAAATATAAGTGTCATGGATTTAAAAGACAGCCCAATCAAGGCTATGCTAGCCTGGAGGAAAATATCAGGAAATAGATCAAACTTTACCTGATGTGTTTGTACCAACTAGGAGAATAAGATCGAGTGAAAAATCAGTTTCTGTTCAATTATACATCGATGATGCATACACATACTTTCGAAACAAGACCGAAGTAGAAAAAATGTCATTGAGAATTGAGTCTCACTGACAAATGACTTGAAATTCTAGAAATTAGTTATGCTGCATAGTTTTTAGTAATGCTATATTAGCTCGATCAAATTCCCCTGAACTCCATAAAGCAAATGTTAAATCTAACAATTTAGTCCATTCAATGTAGTTGTTGTTAGCTTTTAGTTTAATCTAAGTATTCAAGTCAATGGAAATCCAAAACTTTGGGGGGAAATGATTCACTCTACCACATATATGCATAAGTACAGTACAATTATCTTTGCAAATGTGAACAAATATGCATGATTTACCTTACTTTTTCTAACTTATATTGAGGAATGCATTTTCTTTTTGGTATTGTCCTTACTGCCGTTTAAAAGACAGTATTATGTAATGTAAATCATAGATACTTGCAACCCTGAGTCATCCTGGGCTTGATTCCTTCTTTTATTTTCACCACTACTAGAAATTAGATTCTTTGTGGTATGCTATAGCTAGTCTTACTGATGACACAATAAGAAAAAGAACACAAAAATATATGCGTATAGTTTAAAAGGAAATGACGTTTATGTACGTGGTGAACATCTCAGCATTCCCCATTCCCAGTCTGAATTGCATGATGTAAGAAGTTCATGACTGTGGAGGTCCCTGTCCTGTCATTGGCCTTTTTTTCAAACAAGCTATAAAGTTTTTCCAATGTTGGAAGAACCCTGAGAGAGCCAAAGAACAAATTAAGGAGCTAGTTTCTTGTATCGGAATATGCAAATTTTGTACCATTTGTGTTCTGTGTCAGAAGTAAAATAAAGGAAAAAACTAAAACAATTCGAATCAAAGAATCCAGCAAATTTTGAACACAGGGCAATATTTGTGCTCTGGCTTAGTACATCAGAGTCCCTACAACCTCAAGCTAATGCTTGCCTAATAGAATCTGAGATAACTCTTATAGAGGAAGAACTTCTATCAAAATTTTCTGAGGCAATTTCCACATTCTGAATATTTAAAGAATCCTTAAATATCAATAAAAATGTTTTAAAAGCATGCAACAATGGGTAAAGCATGCATCTAGCTACATCAACGAAGAGAATAATATCCAGATGTCTAATAAGCATTTCAAAACATAGTCAGGAACATTACTTAACAGGGGTATGCAAATTAAAACTAGAATGAGTTACCTCTAGCGACCTATAAGGAGGACTGAAATTAAAATAAGCCAACATACCAAAACAAAATTTTCAAAATCAAGGTTTAGAAAAAAGTTCAGAGCAACTAGAACTCTCTTACATTGCTGGTACGAGAGCCACCCGGTGCAGTAACTTTGGAAAATTGCTAGGCAATAAGTATTAAGCTAAAAGTAGACCTAACAAATGACCCAGTGTAATGGTTGATTTTCATTTATCAACTTGGCTAGGTTATGATGCTCAGTTATTTAGTCAAGCAAGCACTGGCCTGATTGTTACTGTAAGGGTATTTCTAGGGATCAAATTATGGTTAGCACCACTGGAATGGGGAGGTTATTGACTAAGAGGAACCATGAGAGAAAATTCTAGAATACTGGGGTAGGTAACTTCATCTATGTGGTGGTTTCACAGGTATATACATGTAAACATCTCATAACTGCACAATTAAAATGCACTTATTTCATACACTTGTTATATCTTAGATGCTCCAATTATTTTCATTTTTTAAAAATTTTTTTACATGGGCAGGCACCAGGAATCAAACCCAGGTCTCTGGCATGGCAGGCAAGAACTAAGCCTGCTGAGCCACCATGACCTGCCCACTCTTATTATTTTCATCTGGTGATATTTTGAATGAGATTCTGCCTTACCCAAATTCTTTTCATCATATGAAACTGCTGAGTTTTTCTGTATATTCTCCTAATTGCTTTTTAGAGAACCACCTTAATGATTTCTTGCCCTCAAACTAAGGCTTTAACTTCTGTATAGCTTTTAAGGGATATCTATTCATTGCTGCTAGTAATATTCTCTCTTTCTTTTTTTTTCTAATTCCTTGCCTTCCTAGAGACCTCTCCTCCACTCTAGGTCCAGAGGTCTGTCTCTGTTTAATTGATGTAAGACCTGGCTATTACAGGACCAAATGTCTCCTGTGTCTGAGTCATGTCTGCCAACTGCCTGATTCTGTGAGACTGACCCTTTGGGTTTCTCATTACTGTGACCCACCCAAACGATTAGACACCTTGATACTAAAGTCTGCTCAGGTATAAATGCTGATCACTTAATCTTATTAGCTCACTTAATCCTGGATTATTTCTGTTTTACTTCAAAGCTTCTACTCGGTTCTGACTAATTCCTCCATTTATAGTTCCATATTTCCAATAACGAGATACCTCATGCGCAAATTAGATGAAGCTTAGAAAGTCATTCTGTCTTACAATATACATTTATGTAGTGCCTAATATGATCGAAGTTTGAAAATAAAACATGACATTAGAAACTCAAAATAAAACACAGTATGATCCTTTGGATTTTGACAATGGATCAAATCACATTTCTCAGAACAAAAATTAAAGAACAGAAGAAATATTTGGCCTCTATAAAATATGTTATTCTTTCCCTGACAATGATATCATAAAAATGCTTTTATTCAAAATTGTAATACTAAAAAAACATACCATAAGATATTCAGGATGCTAAAATAATATTTTACACCAAGCCATTTTTCTTGCTTAGACTGCACAAACATTTTAGATTCCATTATTATTTACCTCATTTATTTTTATAAGATGTTTAAACTAGTCAGATTAATGTTGAAATTCGACCTTTGAAAAATAATGTTCTACTCATAAACTTTATATGAATAACACACAGTTTGTTACTTTCCAGCTTTGAAACTAAGTGAGGAATAGAAACACCTGAAATGAAGTTGTAGAAACTTGTTCGGGATAGTTTCTGTATTTGGCGGTTTGAAGTTGTGTGTACCCCAGAAAAACAAGAGCTTAAACCTAACCCATTCCTGTGGATGTAAACCCATTTTAAGCAGGACCTTTTAATGAGGTTACTTTAGTTAAGGTGTGACTCAGCCCAAATGGATGAATCTTAATCATATTTCTGGGGTACTTTATAAATGAAATTCTGAGAAAGAGATAGAACCACAGGAAGTAAGAAGCTGAAATACATGAAACCCAGAAGAGAATGAAGTAACCAGGAGAGACCACTGTGTGCATTGCCATATGCCAAGCTAAGGACCAAGAATTGCCAGAATTCTTGGCTGCAGAGCGCCCCGGTGTTCGGGAAGGAAGGCATTGCCATGATGATAGCTTGATATGGACTTTCTTTTAAGCTTGAAACCATAGGCAAATAAATTCCCTATCCACTTCATGCTATTTTCTTGAGCAGTCTAGGAAACTAAAATACTATAAAACATGATTTTTCAGAATTTTTAAATAAACTTTTAAACCTGTTCAAAAAGAGATTTCAACTTCATTTAGGAAATATGACATACATACACGGAAGGGATAATTAATAGTCAAACATAATAACAGAATGAATAGTACAGATATTTAGGATTATGAGTCATTTGTTGTAGGAATAAACATAGCTAGCATTTTCAGAGAAGTCTTAAGAAATGGTAATAATTTCTACAGTTTTAGGTAGAAGGAGAAGCAAGGAAACATTTCAAGTAAGGCAAACATACATTTTCATGACTTTAGATGCTGAGATAGGAATAAATAGCAATTTTATAAACAAGGAGCAGAGTTTTGTTGGAGAAGAGGAAATCAGTAGTGATCAAAAGGGAGATAAATTTAGAGTCAGACTGAAACTAGATCATAGAAAGTGTTGAAAATCTGAGAATAAGTTTCTCATTTATAAAATGGGAAGTCATCACATTTATTTAGTAACAGGTCAACAATATGAAAATATAATTCTATTAGGGACATTTTGTTCTCACTTTGGGAACAAATTAGTTGTGTATCCAAGAGAAATTATAATGGGAAGACAGTAGTGATAAACTGGCTGCCTTCACAATTACTTAGTGGCTTTAGAAATAATTTGCATATGAGGTGATAAGGATCCTGGACTAGGGTGGTAACATCAGAATCAAAAGAGGGACTGGATTTCAAAGATACTTGAAAAGGAAGTTGGATTTGCAAATTCTTTGGAAAAAAAATGGGAAGCAAGTGAGAATGACTACTTCAGCCAGAGGTTGAAGAAAATCGGGATAAATAGAAAACTAAAAATAAAACGCCAACTTGGTTAAGAATAAAATAACAGATAAGAGCTAATTAATTTTATAATGTATATTCAAATTTCAAGAAATTAGCACAAATATACATGCATATCCATAACCATACATAAAAAGCTTGCTATTTGTCACTATACATTCTGAAATAGACATGTGCACTTCCCCGGTGTCTCAGTGAGATGATATATATTTAACTGATTTTTTAAATTTTTTTAAAATACCAAAAAACACCAAACAAACGCAAACATTCTTAACTTTTGATCATTCCATTCTACATATATAATCAGTAACTCACAATATCATCACATAAGTGAGATGGTAATTTGTAAGCAGGGAAATGATCTTTTTTTCCTCACATTTGTGAACACGATTCAGAAAACACAAAGTGAAATAGATACCAAGGGGATCCTTTTTTCCCTAAAAGTATTAATAGAAGCTGTCTACTTTCTGGGACAACAACAGTGGAAATATAACTTCCAGGATCCTTTGCCAAGTGTAGCATTTACTCTGTCTTTTCTCAGAAGCAGTCTCTGGAGAGCCCTTGCAGTCCTGTGCTCCACTATACACCACTGCATAGCCTCCAAAGCTTGATAAATGGAATTTCCTGGGGACTGTAAGAAACAATATATGCTAATAAATCCCTTGGCTTCTTAAATTAGTGATAGAATTCTCACTGATACAAAAATTGGTACAAATGTATTGATATGCAATGAATCCTTGAGTAGAAATATAAAAAAGATCATTGGACCGAGTTAAGCATGAATGCACAGAGGAATCAACTATGAGATTCTAGTGGGCAATCAGATTGATAAAACAGTCATCACATTGTCACTTATAATCATCTAAAATGGCATGCTATTATAAAATTTCAGAAGCTCTGTATTAGCCATCTAAGTAAATTACAAAGGGAAAAAATTGTGAGTCAGGGCAGATGCTTCTAAATGTGATGTAAAGCGTAGAGAAAGAGAAGTGCATGTTCAGTATTCTGGAGTTCTCAGCTCAAAACACAGTCAGACAAAGCTATAGAGGCAAAAATCAGAACAGTGATTGTTCCAGTCTGCTGGCTGTCGGAATGCAATATACCAGAAATGGAATGGCTTTTAAAAGGGGGGAATTAATGAGTTGCTAGTTTACAGTTCTAAGGCTGAGAAAATGTCCCAATTAAAGCAAGTCTATAGAAATGTCCATCCAGGGAAAGATACCTTGGTTAAAGGAGGCCGATGAAGTTCAGGGTTTCTCTCTCAAGTGAGAAGGCACACAGCGAACATAGTCAGGGCTTCTCTTTTGGCTGAAAGGGCATGTGGTGGACACGATGTCATCTGCTAGCTTTCTCTCCTGGCTTCTGGTTTCATGAAGCTCCCTGGGAGGCATTTTCCTTCTTCATCTCCAAAGATCTCTGGCTGGTGGTCCAGAGATCTCTGGTGCTGCAGCATTCTCTGCTCTCTCTGAATCTCTCATTCTCCAAAACATTTCCTCTTTGGTAGGACTCCAATAAACCAATCAAGACCCACCCAAATGGGTGGAGACATGTCGTCACCTAATCCAGTTTATCAACCACTCTTGACTAAATCACATCATCCAGGGAGATGATCTGATTACAATTTCAAACATACAGTATTGAATAGGGATTATTCTACCTTTATGAAATGGGATTTTGATTAAAACATGGCTTTTCTAGGGGGCATACTTCCTTTCAAATCAGTACAGTGATTGGCAGGGGCATGGAATGGGACATGGTGGGTGTAGAGGGGAAGACATTAAGGACAAAGGGGCAGTAAGGAACTTTGGAGGATAATGAAAATATTCGATATTTGGATTGTGCTGGTGGCAGTGTCACAACTGTATACATTTGTCAAAACTTCAGAACTGTATGCCTAAAAACTGAATTTCACCGTATATAAATTATCTCGATAAACTATGGCTATATTATAATAGTTTATATCCTCTATCTACAGGGTTGAGATAAATGAAGATCAAACCCAAATTTATATCTTAAATCACTCATGAACCAATAAATCCTGTCAATTTCATGAGACATTCTTTGGCCTCATAGTTTCATCTCTAGGTCCGCATCTGGCTGCAGAGAACAAGGCAATAGCTCTGTACAATAATGATGGCCTACAGTAAATCAAGTAGAAATGTTGGAACTTAAAGGGGTCAGGATGTTTAAGGAGTATAGGTTTTATATGTCAACCATAAGAATCCACAGGAATATAAAAGCCTGTTCCTTTTGACCAGGCAATAAGGAAGACACTGCTGAGGGACCTTTGGTGTTTTTGAAAACCTAGCATGGATAGCTTCAATAGACCAGAGTTGAAAGTAGAAGATGCTGCTAAAAAAATGGACTGCTTAGTTTCATTATGTATGATGAGATTTTGGACTTGCAGAAGCTGCCTAGTACCACATAACTGAAAGAGGCAAAGTTGCTGTAAGTGAGGCAGGTTAGATACAGGAGGAGAGATGGGAAAGTGACACTAAGACCCATAAGAAAAAGTTTCTTTTGGTGTACACACACACCTACCTAACTCCTACACACACACACACACACACACAAACACACATACCTAGCCTTCCCTCAAGTCTGCAACTGAAAAGAACCAATAAAAGTGCAACTCATCAATCCCTTTATTCGTATAGCCAGAGAGAGAAATGCCCCCCCCAAATCATTATAATGCAAGGATCCCAACCTCAGACTGCTTCTCCTCATTTTGAGAATACCCACATTCATCTTTCTTCAAGTGTGTACTTTCTCTACACATTAAAGTTTTGAGCTGTACACACTGACTAGTCTTTGAGTTCTTTTTTGTGGCTGAGTCAAGAATCTTTATGGCTTCAGTCCCTGGTTGAGGTCTTGACTTCTCCAAGAATTCCCAGTACTCTCTGGCATCATAAGTACCCTAATAGGAAGCAAGGCCAAAGTACTAACTAGACTGCTTTAGTGTCAGGGGAACAGACACCTGTTACCGTCTCCAGCAGAAGAGTCCACCACATGGAGGCTAGAAACCATGGTTTGCAGGTGTCAGAGTCACCAGGAAAAGCATGACTCACTCAGGCAATGGTTGAAACACTTTACTCATATAACAAAGAGACTGAGAAAGATCAGTTTCACTCTGATCCACACACCACAGGCAGGGAGATGATAGATACACATTCCCCTTTTGCAGCATGCATAGGACCCTGCTCCCTCCCCTCCGGGAACAGATAGAGCAGCAGTCAGCCAGCTGCCCTATAATTCACACACCTAGCAAAGTAGTCTCTGTGAAAGTTCACATATACTCAGGGCAGAAGGGAGAAGTGTGGGCAAGCAGACTGCTATTTGCTAGGGGATGTATTTTATGACAAGGTAACCCACGGGAGGAGTCAGCCCCACATTCATCATCTGTCCTAGTCACAGGTGGACACATCTTGCCTCAAGAACAGGGTTTATTGGTCAGTCAGAGAGAAAGGTGGCAGGCCACATTCAGACTGACCCCTTCCATGCTTAGTTTACGAGGGTCTATGGCAATGTCTAATAGACTATATTACCGATATACAATAGATAGGCAACTGACTAGAGTGTTACCTAAGTAACGTCAGATAAAATTGAGAGCAGGTGAACATAATGTTGATGCCAGGCTCTGCAACTAAAAATAGCAAAACCGTTTCCAATTTAAGCCAGTTTTCAAACTCTAAGCCCATTTATTAAAGGTGATACTGGGTCTTCTTAAAAATAGAACTTATAATGCCAATGCACATGTATGATATATATCCCTTCAATCCTTCTTCCAAAGGGAACTATAGCCATTGTATCAGAGTAGCCAAATATTTAAGACCTATCAGGTATAGATTTTGACCTGACTTTGATGCCAGGAGACTAAAACAATCATGGTTCTACAGTTAGGGCAAAAGCTTTATCAAAGCCAGGAAATAAATGGAGTTCTAGTCCAAGACCTTGGGCAAATGGCTATTTCCATGATCGCTGAATATCTAATTGAAATGGATATCCTTAACATCTGGAAGGAATCACAGGATGATATCCTGATTTGTGGATTAAGAGTCCTTCTTCTCTCCTAGACGAGAAAATACTCCTTGAAGAATAGCAGGTATCATCACCTTAAATTACTTAAATGATGCAGGTGGGTCTTTCCAACAAATTCATTTGTTTGGTTCCAATTAAAACCAGGTAGACCATAGTGGATGGTTGTTGGTTGTTTTAAATTTACAGAAATACTATCCTCAATCACAGATGCCATCCTGATGTGTTGAATTTGCTGGGACAGATAAATCCTGCCTCTGGTGTTGTGTTTGTGGATTAGGATCTGGTATAATATATTTTTACCAATCCCCATCAATACGCAGCAGCAAAAGCAGCTTGATTTTATGTGGGGAGGCCAGAAGTACATATTTACTGTCTTGTTCCAGGATTATGTTAAGTCTCCTGCTCTCCAACACAATATAGATTGGAGGTACCTTTATCATTTTACTATTTTACAGAAAATCATGGTGGTCCAGTACACTAAAGAAACTATGATTAACAAAAATTGTACTCAGGATGTTTATTTAGACAGATGTGTCAGAGAGGGAGATGAACTCTATAAGTTTTAAGGGGTCTCTCACACCAGTGAGGTTTTCAGTAGCCCAATGATCTGAGGAAGACTGGAACATTGTGTCTAAAGTAAAAGATTGCCCCTATTTCTTATTTGGAACTATTTGGGTTTTAGAGGCAGCATGCATCACACATAGGATTACCACTCTGACATATTTATCAGGCGATTGATAAGACTGACATTTTTGAATGGGACTTAGAACAAGAAAGTGTTCTAAAGCTGGTCCAGGCTTTGATGCAAGTTGCTTTGATGCCTGGGCCATACGATCCATGAGGGGTATTCTTGATGGATAAGGATGTTGTATGGTATCTCTGGCAAGCTCCAGTGAAGAGTCACAACATATGCCCCTTGGGTTCTGATCAATGCCATAACTTTTGTGGATATTCTACTAGTAAAAGTAGCTCCTGACAGATGATTGGGCCCATTGAGTTTGAGCATTAAGAATTGAATCACATCCCCCACAAAAGACATGTTCAAGTCTTAACCTCGAGTCGTGTGGATATGAACCCGTTTGTAGATAGGATGTCTGAAGATGTGACCAAATTCAATAAGGGTGGGATCCAGTATGACTGGAGTCCTTCCCAGCAAAGGAAATCTGTATACAAAAGTAGGGGTCAGTAGGAGATAGTCATGTGATGGAGGTAGAAATTAAGCTACGGATTAATGGTAAGCACCACCAGAATGCGACAAACTCCAGAGAAAGTGTTACTCTGCCAACCCCTTGACTTTGGACCCCTTGACTTCTAGCCTCCAATATTGTGAGACAGTAAATTCTTGTGTAAGCCAACCACAAAGTGGTATTTTTTTATAATAGACTGGCAGATTAAGACTCTGATCAACCAGATATAGGACAAGAATTGACTCTTTTCCCAGAATTGCTAATCTGGAACTGGGCATTGTGAGACAGACTGAAGTACAAGAAGACATAGATACCTCCTGTTGAAAATTGTAGGTCAGGAACCAAGGACAAGGAGTTCTAGTGGATGCAAAAACAGTTTGAAACCAGTAAGCTGCATGACATGTAGCTACATAACAGGTGGATCAGAATTCTGTGACAGTATCTCTGTTGCTCTAATTCTTCTGTCGCAGCTCATGGCTAAATTCTTATAGAGATTCATTGATGACCCACTGATAAAGGAGAAAAAGAATTGGTATAATGATGATTTGGCAAAAAAAAGGATTGATGCCAAAATAAAGTCCCCCTTAGGATTGGGCTAACCTGGGAAAGCAAAATTCTCCCAGCTTCAGAGCTGTGAGCAGTACATTTGCTTTTTCACTTTGTGGGAAGGAAGCAGCAGCCTAATACAATAAAATATTCAACTTCCTAGGCAGTGACAAATGGCTTTACCAATCAGTCATGAGTCTGCGTACACAAGTTAGTAAAATTAAAGGTAAGAAGTTCTAAAGGAGAGGTATGTGGATGGATCTCTGGGAGTGTGCACAAAGCATGTGAATTTTGGGGTCTCCTGTGCCACCAACAGGATATTCACAAACAAGATTAAGAGGATCACTTTCCACGTGCATGTCAGTCAGCTTCTCACTCAAGAATCCCCATGTTTGAGCAACAGGTGCATGATTGCAGTGGCCATGATGGCAGTTATGGGAAGTGAGAGTTCATAGCTGGGCTGTCTCACACAATGCACTAAACAAGCCACCACCACTGCTGAATACCTTCCCTGCTCCCAATAGCAGAGAACAGTGATAAGCCCTTACTATAGTACAACTTTTCATGAGCACCAGACAGCTAATTGATGATAAGTTGGTTATATGGAATTTCTCCTACTCCTCAGGATCCGGAATTAATGCATGCCAGAACTGATGCTCACTCCAAAAATGAATTGGCCTTTCCTGCCTACAGTACATTTTCTGGCATCATTATCCAAGGAGAGGCTTACAGGTTGCTTGATATACCAACATGGAAGCCCACTTAATTTACCTTACACTGAGGGAAATGTTCTGTATTTCAGGAGATGTTACAGTGTACCCAGAACAAAATAATCCACTGGTCCTGCCACATACTGCATGTACCATCAAGTAATTACCAGAATTCACCAAAGGAAGGGTCTAATAAATTCTGCTAAAGGTGACATCTATGTCAAAAAACCTAAACTATGTAGATCTAAGGCTCACCAAAGAATTGGTTCCTATCAACATCACTTCTGCTGACTAACTTGTGTGCCTACATATTCTGATAATTGTAGGCTCTATGGTACCAGAACTTCAGGTTCTCTAAAAGGAGGGTTGCTTCTAACAGTAGATACAGTTAGGTTTCCACTAAACATGAAGCTGTAATTTCCACTTGGTTACTTTGGACACTTCATGAAGTAGACCGCATGGAAAGAAAGGACTTTCTGCACTGGCAGTTATGCTCATCACTGAGTTTCTTGAGTATTTAAAATTACTGCTATGTAAATTGCATTGGAGAGAATAATATCTGGGACCAAGTAGACTCATAGATGTATTTGTTGATGCTTTTATGCCCAGTGATAAACATAAATGAGCTCTTGGAGCAACCGTGTTCTGACAAGGGCAAGTACCAGGTTCCTTAGGATCGCTACACCTTGTTAACAACCTAGATAAGCTTAATTTCTGGTTAAGGGTAAGTAAAATCAATAAAGGTGATAGAGGAAAGTTTTGAGGAATAGTACAGCTTTGGGAACAGTAGGGTCAATGGGAGTAATAGCTTGTCTCACTAACCCTCCAACACTATGTCGTTTTAAGAGATTTCAGCTGACCACCACTTTGAGTACTCAGAATGATTTGGATTTAATGTGGGGAATAAAAGTAGATGTGAGTGGTGCAAGGGGTAGAGCGTATCCCGGTGATTCATAGGCTCTGTGTTCTGCTCCTTTTCTCTTGGCCTCGCCATCTGTTTCAGGGTTGTTTGGAGGACAGTTCCTAGTGTTAACAATATTTAGATTCAAGCATGCCCTTGTACTTCTTTTGTTTCTTTCCCGTGGTTTTTCTGGGAAAGGAAAGTGAGATAGCAGCAGGCTCCCTCTAAGCATGCACACATGCAGAGTCACAGAATTGTAGAAAGTTTATGCTAGCTTTGAGGAAAAGCGCAGTGCGGTAATGCCTGCTTTCCTCTATGCATGTTGCTCTCTTTTTAAAAAGTGTTTTAGCTCTAATTGACAAAAATTAAACATATCTGAGCCACATTTATAAGTTAATAAAATGATTGTATTGTCCAATTGAATTCATACAAATCAGAGATTTACTAGCAATTTCAAGAAGACACTCAAGACGTACAGACAGAGCAGGTACAGAGAGGTCTGGGCCATGAAGCATGGTTCTCTAGGGTCTTCCTTTCCACAACGGGCATGGTCTCAGGCCCAGAGTAATAGATACGTTCCATAAGGACATTGCAGACCACTTCCCAGGGAGGGAGAGTTAAGCTTATAAAACAAGACTATTTCATACATCAGACAATGGTACAATTTATGTGATATGTTCCAATGATTATTTAAATATTTTAATGTAAAACATTTATATTCAAAAACTTAGATGTATTTCCAGTGTGATGAGTTATATACATTACATGAGAGCACAGAATAGTTGAAGGAACAGCATATTCTCACTTTTCATCTCACACTCACTTCAGCTCAAACACCTACTGAACATAATGTCGAGTAAAATTGTCCAACGCGGTTCAATTGTTGTTTCTCTCTCAAACTCTTTACTTGAAAATATAAACTACATTTGATATGCTAATGTGTACCTAGAGTTGAATTCAAGATTTCTCCATGAGTAACATAAGAGCATATCAAGGAATCCGCATATCAAGGAACCCCACATAGTTGAAATTTCACCTATGAAAATCACCTGTGTGTCCACTGCATTGTACTTGGTATCATCTTCTCAGGACCTTTTCACTCAGTATATTACCCCAGCAGAGGTGGTTGCTCTGTGGACAGTTCTTTGTCATTGAAGGATAATGATAGTATGATTAGCTTTATATGAAGTATCACATATAAATGTTTACAACATAAAATATATCATGCAAAGAATAAATAAAACAACTAACTCTTTCCCAAACAGATATTTTAAAATCCAGTAACATTTTAAATTTTAGATTTAAATTTTAAATTTAAATTTACTAGATTTAAATTTTGAATCTTGTAAGAAGAATTTAAGTAAATCAAATAGAAAGTTTAATTTTTCACTAAGTATCTCTGTAATTAATCTATTAGAATCTTGAGGCAATTAGGTACCAGTGTGTAAATGTATTTTTATTTCTTTTTATAAAAAGAAAGATGATTTCATATCCAAGAACTTATTCATTATACAGTAAAATCACAAGGCACAGATTCCCAGCGATGTTGACTGTGACATATCTGGACAGATTTTCACTCCCAAAGGTCTTTGATAACTTGTGTTATATATAAGCCATTTAATACAGATATATTTGGTGTAAAAATAGTATTCATTTATATATTTAAATATTTTATAGGCTATAATGCATTTAACATATTCTGTTCTTTGTTATTGTCAACAAAGGATAAGAATTCACAGGATTAATATTCCATTTATGGGAAAAAGGCCTATTAAAGAAATATTGCTCTCTATATAAATAATAAAACTGGTTAACTATAAAGTTGTCAGGTAGAAAATTTGAATAATGCAGTGCTATAACAGTAAAGTCACTTTAGGTATGGCATTATATTCTATATTCTTCCCAAACTCAAATTTACTTTTGTTGTCTCTTCAGAATTACTTACTATTCATCACAGATGATATTCAAACTACAGCATCACTCAGTTTCACTCTGCTATGGTGATGCTATAGGACATAATTCTCTCTTTGATTGTATATGCCTAAATATATTTTGTTTTAAGCTGGATGAGACACATTTCTAGAACTCTGATATATGTAGACTCACTTGTTTTAATTGTAAAAGTCTAAAACCCTGCAGTTTTTAAAAGTTTGAAAAACCCAATTTCATAGACTGCATAGACATATTTTTCATTTATGCATGAATCTATAAAGAAACTTTTCATTATAAAGTTTATTATTCGTCAAATATCAGAATAAAGGAGACTTTATATACATATATTGACAATATGAATCAAAAAAGACAAAAATCTATTAATTTTGGAACTCTGGGAAATAAGAAATAATAGGTAAAAACTGCAAACTACTAATCTTAGCTTGACAGGGATTTTGTCTCAGATTTAGATTATTCCATTTCCTCATCGAAATGAGAAACCCACAGTTACGGTTGGGGGAATCTGCAATGGAATTCCTATTTATTTCCATGTGTGTTTTTTCATGCAGATCAGCATTTGCAGGGGGGTGAAAGTTAGTCTTCAGCACTAACTATTAATTTAGATAAACACTGGCCAACAAACTTCTTTTACTTTTAGTTATGTTTATATCTTCTCAAAAACTTTCTCTAAATGTCTTTAATACTAAATAGCCAGTCCTAAATGAAGGAAGTTGGAGCAATAAAACATTGACTTGAACTTTTATTACCAGTTTCAAGTGGTGAAGTATATTTATATATTTTCCAAAATAACTGAGGTAAACTACTCTTCGATCCTTTTCCTCTGGAATAGACCTTATGTCAGGACCACCCTCCAAAATCACCACAGGAGTGATAACATTTCATCTAATATTTATACAAGCATCCACACGTTTTTTACATTCCCTTGTGAATTTGCCATTTACAACTGCATATTTACTAAAATATTTTCTAGATAAGTCTGTGGTTAATGTGCTGAAGTGTTCATAAGTAACAGCTCCAAGGGCACACTTCAATATAATTTAATACCCACGCATTTATTAGTTTCAGTATACAAATACACTCTCCTGGAAAGTATGAAATATCTATCGGCATTTTTATTGCTCCTATGGGTAATTACCACTAGATAGTATGAGGTTCTATCTAAGTTGTTTTATCTTTTCTTTCCAACACATTTTACCTCCTTATCTGATGATATTCAGAAACAAGATAAGAAGCTTTGTTTTGCTGTAAAAGTTTAAAATAAAGTTTTAATAGTTTATCAGGGTTTTTCTTTAGTTATCAGGAAAGTTAATAAATAATATTAATAAATAGTATTAATATTATGAAAGTTAAATGCATATACTTTCATTATAAAAATCAATATAACAAAAATTTATAGACTACAATTTAAAGTCTCCTTTAACTACCTAAGGATCCTTCTTCAGGGCGACTGCAGTTCCTTCCTTAGAGAAATCAGCTATTTTCCATGTATATTCTCCCTAAAACATGTTGTAATATGTGTTTTAAGCAAAATCAGCTATTTTCCATGTATTTCTCCCTAAAACATGTTGTAATATGTGTTTTAAGCCACTATGACTATTGTATCCCTTTGGTTTTTAATACATTACTATTTATATTTGCCTAGAATTGCGAACGTTAGTTGATATGTCTTCCTCTAAGTCATGATAATTTAAATGACTGTGACTTGACTAAAAAATCAGCTGTGCAGAAGTTGACAAATTCTTAAGTTTTCTTAGCCTCTGTTTTTCAAAGCCTGAAATGGGAATCGTAATAATAAACACCTTATAAGATTTCTAGGAAAGACAAAGGAAATAATAGATTTGAAAGTTTATTTGTAACTATAAAGACTCTTAAAAAAGATTATTTGTAATTATGAGTAAACTGAAAAAATTCTTATTCAGGATTCACTTGAGCAGCATTAGGAAACTTATTCAGCAGAACCATCTGAGTTTTGTGTGAAATAGTTTATGTACAACAAAGCTCCTCAGTAACTAAACTGCAATGCATGATCCTCTCAGAAATATTGATTGCTTATACCAAAGGCAAAAAGATGCTATTATTTAATTCAAAGCAAAAATGAAATTAAAAGTGTAGGAAATTGTTTGGGGGATTTTCATGACCAGATAAACATCATGCAATAGTCTGGAGTGGGTGGAAGGGCCCTGATCACAGCACAGGGTGGTGGAGATGGGTGCCCCTGCCCCACTGGCACTGCAGATCTGTACCAATTGCAGATTGAATTAACAAATTGTGACTGCTGAATACAAGGTCTGAGCACAGATAAGCCTGGGGTAAGCATGAAAGGAAACCCAAGGACTTTCCAGGCAGAGAGGAGATGGGGTTGACAAAAACAAGCAAACAAACAAACAAACAAACAAAAAAAAAAAAAACAGAGGCTTATGGACTCAGCTGAGCTCAGAATACTGGAAAAGAGCTGTTTCCCTAGAAAAAGGACAAAAAGAGCTGGGTACCAATTCCAGCTCTTGACTGACGAACCTAGGGGGCTACAGACCAGCCTGAAGAGGATGTTTTCTAAGCATTTCAGCAACCCATTAAACAAAGCCTCAGGAATTTTCAATTGTTAGCCCTGGTCCAGGCAAGGGCAGAGTTAAAGTATGACGAGAGACAAAGTGACTAGTTAAGTGAAGGAGTTAATTTCGAAAGGTATATTTTCCCCAAGAAAAGGGAATGGGCAGAGTCCAGGATAAGTTGTGGCTCTCATTCAGAGAATTCAGACCCCAGGAGCTGAAAAACAGAAGTTTAAGCCTCCATTCTACCTCAGTCTCTGTCCCAACCATGCCGCTGGTAGGGATAGTCAACTGAGAATTAAAGCACTATGCTACTTTATGCCAGTGCAATCTGCAGGTTTACAAAAGTGCCACCTACTGGGCAGGACAGGAAAAGCATAGAATTAAGAGGCTTCACTGGAAAAAGACTGGAAAACTGCTGAATCTCATCCTCAAGGAAACTCGCTACTAATTACACCTTCTTCCTGGGTCCTGGGACTGTCTTGTCTGTGAAACTCTGATTGGGGTCGATCCTATCTGCCAGGGCAAGAGCTAACAAATTCTGATCAGTTAAAAAGAAACTATGCTAGAGATACAGAATAAGCGAACTGAATGTCAAAGGACAGATGGGAAACCAACAAGCAGACCCTAGGAAAAAGAGGGGAAATGACTCTAGAATACACTAACTAAAGAAATCAGATGCCAAGACATCAGCAAAAAATAATGAATCATACTAGGAAGAACAAAGTTATGACCCAGTGAAAGGAACAAATTGACACTTCAAATGAGATATAGAGTTGAAACAACTAATTAAAGATTTTTCAAACTAATCTTATAAATCAAATCAACATGGAGAAGGAAAATATGGCAAAAGAGATGAAGGATATGAAGAAGAGTTTTTTTTCTTTTTTACTTCTTTTGCTGGAGAGATGCAAATGTTCAAAAAAAATGATCATGGTGATGAATACACAACTATGTGATGATATTGTGAGCCATTGATTGTAACCATGTTAAGAATGCTTGCATGTTAAAAATGTTTGTATGTTTGTTTTCATTAAATGTTTGTTGTTTTCATTAAAAATATCGAAAAACAAAGAAGAAGACTGCATGATGAAACGGAAGAACTTGAAAGCTTGAAAAAACAAATGGCAGAACTTATGGGAGTGGGAGTGAAAGACACACTAGAAGTGAATAAAAAAGACAGTGGAGACATGTAACTGCAGATTTGAATAAGGAAAAGAAAGGATTTATGAACTAGATGGCAGGAGTTTTGAAATCCTGACACAAAAGAACAGATACAGAAAAGAATGGAAAACAGGGTCTCAGGGATTGAATGACATGAAGCACATAAGTATATGTGCTATGAGTGTTCTAGAAGGAGAAGAGAAGGGAAGAGGGGAAGAAAGAATAATAGAAGAAATATCATTGAAAATTTCCCAACTCTTAAGGAAAGACTCAAAATTACAGA
This sequence comes from Tamandua tetradactyla, assembly GCF_023851605.1. NCBI lineage: Eukaryota > Metazoa > Chordata > Mammalia > Pilosa > Myrmecophagidae > Tamandua > Tamandua tetradactyla. The sequence continues at coordinate 38,943,946 of NC_135329.1, forward strand.
CAGAAGAAGTGGAGTACCCCAGACAGAATAGATCAGAATAGACTTACTCCAAGATATTAACACATCAAATTGTCAAAAACAAAGATAGAATTTTGAAAGCAGCAAAAGAAAAGTGATCCATCACATACCAGGGAAGCTCGATAAGATAATGTGTGGATTTCTCAGCAGAAGCCATGGTATGATATATTAAGACACTGAAAGAGAAAACTGCCAACCAAGAATTCTATATCCAACAAAACTGTCCTTCAAAAATGAAGGACAGTATAAAATATTTTCAGACAGACACTGACAGAGTTTGTGAACAAGAGACCTGCTTTACACAAAATACTAAAGGGAGCACTACAGGCAGATAGGAAAAGACAGGAGGGAGAGGTCTGGAGGAGTATAGAAATGAAGATTATCAGTAAGGGTAAAAAGACAGAAAAATAATAAGATATGACATATAAAATTCAAAAGATAAACTGGTGGAAGAAATTACTGCCCTAATAGTAATAACTTTAAATGTTAATCGATCAAACTCCTCAACATAAAGACATAGACTGGCAGAACAGATTAAAAAACAGGACTCAGCTGTATGCTGCTTATAAGAGACTCACATGAGATCCAAAGACAAAAATAGTTTGAAAGTGAAAGAGGAAGGCTACGGCCATGTATGAAACCACAAGGAAAGATAGAGCATAAAAACCATAGTCATAACATAGTCAAACGTAGAGTGGACAATGATGATGAGTAAATGTACACATATAAGAAAGTTTTTACATGAGGGGGAACAAATGAATGTCAACATTGCAACGTGTTGAAAACAGGATGGAATCTGGAAAAAATACAATCATTGTAAACTAGTGTACTCAGTTAATAGTAAAATTGTAATATGCTTCCATTAATTGTAATAGAGGCAATATAATAAAGCTAAATGCCAATAAGAGGAGGATATAAGGGAGGGATACGGATTCTTGTTGTTTCTCCTTTTTAATTTTTATTCTTTTTTCTCTCTTTACTTTCTTTGTGGAAGAAATGGAAATATTATAGAGTGTAGTGCTGAATACATAATTATGTGGTTACAGTAGGAGCATTGATTGTTTACTTAGGAGGGATTGTATGGTGTAAGAGTAAAAAGCTTTTTACAAAACAAAGATAAGGGTAAAGTGCTGGAGAAAATGTGGAGAGATGTACCTATTCACTGTTGGGAGGGATGTATAATGGTGCAGCCTCTCTGGAGGGCAGTATGATGGTTCCCCATGAGGCTAACTATGGGGTTGTCATATGATTCTGCAGCCCCATTATTAAGTATATACTTGGAAGAACTGAAAGCAGGGCTACAAATGGATATTTGCACACAGGTGTTTATTGCAATGGTATTTACAATTTGCAATGATTGGAGGTGGCCTAAGGATACATGGACAGCTGAATGGAAAGGCCTATGGTGGTTTTCAAATACAATGGAATATTGAGCAGCTGCGAGAAGGAATGAAGTTGTGAGACATACAACTAGGTGAATGAAACTTGAGGCCATTATGTTGTGTGAAATAAGGCAGAAGTGAAAAGACAAATATCGTTAAGTCCTCACTAATATGGACTAACTATAATATGTAAACTCTGAGAAGATTTGAGAGCAGAGGTTATCAGAGTATACAAAATGGGCAGAGATTGGACAAATTTTGATTAAAAACTACGTAATGTTCACTTAGACGTACTATAAAGGTTCCCAGATTATAAACTCTTACAGCAGTAACATCTATTCCTGAGTTTTAATTGTTGTTTCTAAATTCTGAGAAGCTGAGTTCTTTGTATGTAAACCCGTTATTCTTTGAAACTTTGGGGATCAGAGCTAGAATTTCACAGCTCTGAAAGTCAGCATTACCTGGCACAGCAAATGTTAAAGAAGCTGAAAAAGATACCAGATTTAAGTTAGAAACATAATTGAAGCTGACTGAATTAGGATCAAGGTAAATCAAAATACAGGGCAAAGGATACTATTGATTGTATTTTAAAACTTCACCTTCTGTGTGAGACCAGAGGAAGAGATTTTTATTTGGTAAAATAAAATTATATTTTTCTGTAGCACATGATCTAATTTAGCCTGCATGGTCAGTTTATTCAAACAACACAGTTAGGGATTAAGATCTTGCTATTTTGTACATGTTAATGTAATACCCCAATACATTCCAGAGTAATTTGGGCAGATATTAAAAAAAATATTTGCAGTGTATTCTTGAGAGACCAGGGAAAACATGTGGAACAAATAAACTTCCTCACCTTGGGAAATTTTTTATATCCTTGCAAGCATTAGGGACTCCCAAATGAATAAGCCAAACCCTTGATCATGGGGCTTGCTCTTAAGAAACTTATTCCTCCAAAGGAGAATCTAAACCCACTTCTAATTATGCCTAAGAGTCACCCCTGGAGAACCACTTTTGTTGCTCAGATGTGGTCTTTCTCTCTCTAAGCTAACTCCGCAGGTAAATTCCCAGGAGCGTAAGTCTCCTGGCAACATGAGACGTGACTCCCAAGGATGAGTCTGGCCCTCATATCATTAGATTGTGAAAGCCTTTATGACCAAAAGGTGGAAAAGAAATGAAACAAAAATTAGCTTTCAGTGACAAAGAGATTTCAAATAGAGTTGAGAGGTCATTCTGAAGGTTATTCTTATCCCTCAAATAGATATTCATTTTTAGTTACTACTAGAATACTAGAATAGCTAGTACTAGAATAGCTAGAAATAAATACCTGAAACTGTTGAACTAAAATTCACTAGCCTTGATTCTTAAAGATGATAGTTTATACAGCTTTTATGGTGTGACTGTGTGATTGTGGAAACCTTATGACTGACCTCCCTTTATCCAATGTATGGGCAGATGAATAAGAAAATAAAGGCAAAATTATGAATTAATAATAGGGAGGATAAGGGGTTTAGGATATTTGGGGTGTTTTTTATTTTTTTACCTTTGGTGTAATGAAAGTGTTCCAAAAAATGACGGTATCAATGAATGTGCAACTATATGGTAATACTGTGAGCCACTGATTGTATATTTAGGATGATTATATGGTATGTGAATATATCACAATAAAATTGCACAAAAAAGCATAGGAAATTAACGTCTACTCTATAGTAGTGAAAGGAGGAAATGCCATCTACTGGGGCACATAATAGGAATGACTATCGCAGACAGAAAAGTGTTGTATGGCCTTTCTCTGAAATTTCTGAATAATTGTTAAAATCTTTTTAATTTCTTCATTGATTACTTGCACTGAAGATTTTTTCTCATCCATCCCACTGATTCATATTCTTCTCCTGTCCTTCAATCTCCCTTAGATTTTACCTATCAATATTATGCAGATTGCAGAAAACAAATATTTGGCAGTTCTCAGCTGTTTTATTTCCAAAATAAATGTGCTACTACTATAAAGTAGATTTTTGAAATTATACTCCATTAAGCCATTTTAATATTACAGAAGTCTACCACACAGAGCTCAGGAACAATTTTAGATTTCAAAATCCATTAGCATGTCCATTCAAACCAAACTATTTTGATAAACCAAAATTCAAATATTCTATCTCGCTAACCTTGTAAAATATTAAAATCATGAAGGTATTGGATTTTCAGTACACAAATTATATATTCTTGACTAAGTCAACTCTTTTAAGCCATTTGGATAAGCCCTTTGTGTGACCACCTGGTTTGATCTGATATTCACAAAATTGACACTTTCAACTAACTGTCTAAAGAGTTTTTATAGAAACACATATTATATAAAATAGACCATCGGTGAATAATTTGAAAACACCATTTTGCTCTCAGATATCTAAGAAATTAAAAATCATTTTACTACCAGATTTCTAATAAAATATTTTTGAAAACCATGTTCTGAAGATTAAGAAACAACTCCTATCTGTTCACATACAACTATAAGGGATCCATATCTTCTAAAACTTCCTATCTGTATTTAAAGTAACCCAGTAGTTTTGCCATGTAATTCACCTGCTTGTGAGTTCTCAAAATAGTATCCATGTCAATTTTGGTATCCAAGCTTGTTGCAAAAGCAAAAATGCCACTATTTCTCTTTTCTCTAACTTGTTTCATTATTCCAGATCAAAAATTACTAGGCCTCAAAATTAGGCGGATCTTGGTGAACGTGTGACTCTAACATCCAAGAAATATTTGCATAAGGAATAAGACATAGTAATTATTTGTGCTAATAGTTGTGATTCTTGTGGGTTTTATTAAGAATATTTAAACCTCTATGAGAATGAAGTTTGTTGCACTGCTACTTCTTAAGCTTTGAGGTCCATGAGTTTTTCCTCCAATTATAAACATCTATACGTTGTAGTAGGGCAACAACCTTCTATTTTCTGGGTGGAATTGAGAGATTACATATTCTCTCTGCTCCCTTTCATACACCTAACTGAAATGTGTAGCTGCTATGAAGTACTGTAGTGCAAATCCTTAGCAACTAAAAGGTAAAGAAAGAAAAACCTGTCCAATTGTTAACAAATGCCATCATTCCTTCTGCCACTTCGGTTAGCCTTATGCCCTACAGCACTATTTGAAAAATGGTTAATTACCTAACCTAGAACTTTGTTTAAGCATCCAAACAACTCAGAGTAAAAGCATTTGGGGGGGGGGGGGGGGCGGGGCAGGAATAGAATAATGACATAACTTACAGTGAATTAGACAATTGTTTCAAGGTTTTTTTTTTAATGGATCAATGGATCATTATGTCTGTTTTACTGATTTAAGCTTAATATGCAAAAAGAGTGACTATATTGGGGTGCGTATTTGTAAACACTGTTAGTTGTTGGCATCTAAACAGTTCAATTTCCCATGTAATATTTTCAACATGACTTTTACTTAGAATAGAAGTATGTATAGATCAGTAACTGCCAGACTATTCTGTAGCTTGTGGTCTAGTAAAAAAATTTTTAGAAGAGAAGCATTGATTCAGAGGTGTCATTACGCATTAAAGAGATCCACATACCCACTTGCTACAATAAATAATTTATTCATTAATTCAACAAATATTTACTGAGCTCCTGCTGTATTTTATTTGCTGTCAAAATAGGAGAGTAAAGTCTCTGTCATTGTGGAACCAATATTCCAGTGAAATATTAAAACATCCCCAGAGAAGAAAGAGTATAAACAGAATTAAACAATGCCTTAAGTTGAATACATTTTGTTTTATATAAGAAAAATCCTGTAACATCCTTGTTTTTGTTATTTCAACTTGAGACTTCTGACAGTGTTTTTAAAGCATTGCCTGCAGTCCATGGAATAATATTAGTGAAACAGCTTCCTACACTGACAATAATATTTTCAAAACAAAATAATACTTTCACAATATAAAATACTATCTACTTGTAGGGTGCAAGGGTGGCTCAGTGGTGGAAGGCTTGCCTTCCATGGGGGAGACACAGGTTTGATTCCCAGACCATGCACCCCCCCAAAAAATTATCTATGCCTATGGCCAGTGAGATATGCTGTATAAGGGTTATTCTGTAACCCTCATATATAACCCAGAACATAATGAGATATTCTGTACAAAAGTATAAAGGTTAGCAACTTGCAGGTTATTCCTATTGGTCTGTTTTAAAATACAACATGTATTTTATTCTTATTATTGATATTTTTTTTCACCATTTATCTTTCACAAATATCATGTCTTTGTTTCCAATTTATTTTTCCTCTGTAATTTGATGAATAATATTCTCTATGAATTATCTGGACTTGTGCTTCACAGATCTGAAAAATTATACTAAAAGTTAAAGCCAATGACTATTTTTCCCGTGTTCTTGAGGCTGTTGACCAGGTGGAAAACAAAAAACTATTAAATACAACAGACATTTACATAATAGGACCAAAATTTTTCTTAGTGATAATGCTTTTCAATAGGTATGCTTTTCAAATAAACTGCAATTCACTGAAGTAACCAATATTTGATTTATATTAGTTTTTATTCTATGTTTTCCTAGAGCTGCAAAATAGATTCCTTAAAAAAATTGTGCTTATCTCCAAATTTATTCAATTCTAATTTACCTTATTACTCCCCAAAAGTCAAATGTTACATAAAGTCCTAAACATTGGAAATGTGTAAACTGAGCCTGGGTACCATGCAGGGGCTGAGCTCCGGGAGGGAGTCTCACACTGAGTTAGTCAACAGGATTCTGTTCTGTTATTTTGATGCTCTGTCCAGTAGAGATTCAAGGGAAAAATAGTGGCCACCAGGTTCTTATATTTGCTATTAGCCTTCATTATTTTTTAACTTGAGTCTGTTATTTTATATGTTTGTTATTAATTCCAGTATTTAACTCAATGACATCTATTTCCTTTTTTTTTCCACATACGCAATAGGCATAAAATATCTGCAAATTATTTATTTTTGCAGCAATACAATCTGAATTGTATTGCTCTGTCAGATTATTGAATTCCTCAGCTTTGAAATTTTTTGTTGTAAAGCTGGATAAGCAACTATAACTAGATATCAAATGCAAATAGATTTTTAAGTATATGTTTTATATATATATATATATATCAGCACAACTCTTATTCTTCTTACAAACAAAACTATTAAGATGACCTATTTACTTATAAGATTTCTGTTTTTTCTTCATTATCTTTCCTTTGATTCATTATTTGTAACTTTGGGCACAGTCTGTCAATCTAGAACCACGCAATGATATTTTATATCACTTCAGATACGATATGTTTCTATACTCACTGTTATTTGCAGAGGTTATGTTTGGACCCATGCCTAAGATACTTATTTCACAGGCAAAACAACATTCTACAAACCTAGCTGCATTTCTAAGTGGATATATCCATGAAAGAAGGTTTACTAAATTTTTCACATCTCAAAAAATCTCTCAGGGTCCTGTTTTCTCCTTTGTATTTGTTTTGTTGTTTATTTAAGTACTAAAGAGACTCAGGAGGTTTCGAGTTCATTACACAAAAGTATAAAGGAAGATAATAGGGGGAGCTGTGCTGTGTAGTGAAAATTGTTCTGCACTTAGAAGCCAGGGAAATCAAATTCTTACCTTTGTTCTTTCATAGAATATCTCATTGACCACAGGAATCTTTTTTTTTTTTTTTTTTGTCCCACTGGGCTTCAGATGCGTCATGCATTATTTTTGTAAGGGTGGACAATAAAATCTCTGTTTTCAAAACCTGTGGTTTTATGATAGCAGTTAGGAAAAGCAGTGATCTACTAAAAATAATTTTATATGAAATCAAAGCAATAGTTCAAAGTTAGTGCTCTGACACTTGCATTTCCTTAGATAGTTATCAGGTGAATGTGTTGAGCTTCATTACTGCCTTTCCGGGTGCTAAGGATGACAGTCCAATGCTGTCATATTTTTAAACCATATTCTAACAATATATATGTGAATTTCCTATCTGGCCAACACTTGTCTTTTCCTTTTTCTCCAGATATTTTACTTTTATGTAAAATTAAGCACATGCATTTATGTTACCTTCATCAATGAATATAGGATTTATCAATTCACTTATTTCCTTTTTCTCTGCTCATCTTTTATAGCACATCTCTGTTTCCTGCACATCCAGAAATTTGTCAAGTTCAATGACATGCTGTTCTTTGTTTTCCCGTCAGATTTTTGCAATAGTTTATATGAGTAGGGATTTGGTGAATATGACTCCTTCCCTACAAAACTGTGAGAAAGGGAATAAAGGGTTAGCAAGCCAGGGCCCTGCCTGCTTACTTCATCATTTTACTTATCTGATTTATAAGCTATCTTTATTGAGAGGGATTATGGTCAAAATCTCAAACTGGTCACAATGAAAGCAAATGTCTTTTTAACTCATAGTATTCACCTCTATGCGGATTCTTAATTCCAGTGATAGAAATTTTTATTCAAGTGTCTAAGGCAGACATTTTGGTAATTTTTTATTTTACCTTTATTTTTGGACTTCATAAACAGACTTTGCAAAAAAAAAAAAAAAACGGTTCAGTATTATGTACATAGCAGACTGGTTAAAATATGGGGCTCAGAAGACATACTACTTCATGTTTGAAGCTGCTTCTGCCACATAGTAGCTGGGGTTTTTTTTTCATCTTTGTTCCCTTATATAAAATTAGGGACAATAAGAATAACCTCTCCAAAAAGGCCCATGAGAATTAAGTGTTAATACATGGTAAATGCTTCAACCAATGCTTAACATAAAATATATATTTGGTAAATGATAGCTATCTTTTTTTGTTATTGACATTTATTAAAGCTATTAATTTTTTCTGCAGCATTCCTACTCGTTTTCATTTTCTGGGTTGTAATTTGTTTATGCTACCACAAAAATTACTGTTTCAATAATTTTAACCCTATCAACTCCAATTTCACAACCACTTTGGAATTAATAAAAGTTCTTATAAATAGCAAGAACTTTTTAAAACTTTTCATCTCAATATTTTTTCACTATTGTTCTTATTATATTTGATTTATTCAAATCAGAATCCTGTTATTCTACTAGTTCTGTGAAATTAGGAAAGTTCAGTTTGAATATGTTTCTGTGTCAGTCTAATGGGAATAATAAATTATATATCATGAGATTCTTGTACCTTTTTACTAATTTTGTACAATGTTACTAATGCATGCACTTAGCAACATATAGAGAGTGCTGAAGAAATATTTGATTTTCCCAAAATATAATACACTTCCACATTCTGGAATGATTTCAGGATTTTAATATTATTCCTGGTAACCAAAATTACATCCTTCATCCACGTAAAAATACTGAAATTAATCCAGCAAAGCATTAAACCCATAAGTTCAATAAATTTTAACATTCAAGTTAGAATGAATATCAGAGAACTTCTAATACAGCTTCTGTGTATACATACTCCAATTAAATTTACTTTATATCTTATTATGAAATGCTTTCCTCAGATCTCATCAACAAAAAATGTTTAAAATACATGTAGAGATAAGTGGGGGATAGTATTTCTGGAAAGGTGGCATGAATTACTCAGTAGATTGTCTTCCCAAATATTTACCTGGTGAAAATGTCTTAAAAACCTAACCATTGGGTGATGTGATGGTTGCTCAGCAGGCAGAATTCTCACCTGCCATGCCAGAGATCTGGGTTCAATTCCTGGTGCCTGCCAATGCAAACAAACAAACAAACAAACAAAAATTAAGCATTTACACAGTTTAACCACAACACACACACTATTATAAACACATCCCAACCCAATGTGAGAAGCGCTATTCCAAATAAGTATGACCAGGAATATGGTGCATGCTACTGGCATTTTTCATCCTCCAACCCTCACCTCAACCTGTGTTGCTCCTTTTGCCTTCCCAGTTCTTACCAGTAGTGTAGGAGCTCTACTCAGGTGCTACGTACTGAAAATAATAGGCCCAGATTGTTCCTGCTTCAGCCCACCTTTAGGACAAAGTACTACTCAAGGAGACATGAGCCACTGCCCCTACCTCAGCTCTAGCACAGTGGTACAAAGTCTCTGCCTAGGGAGAGAGACAGGCATTAATAGTGAAGAAATCCACAGGTCCACTGAAGGAGCCTGTCTTTATTTGAAACAAAGCAAATTTGGCAAAGCCCATTCCTAAGAGTTTTTTAAAAACAATGGGGATAAGTGGGCCACAGTGGCTCAGCAGTCAAGAATGCTCGCCTGCCATGCCAGAGGACCCAGGTTCGATTCCCAGTGCCTGCCCATGTAAAAAAAAAACAATGGGGATATTGAAAGGTAAGCAATTAAGTGGAGGCTGGTAGTTCCATGATATTAGTAGCAACGAATAATAAAGTAAACAAGCAAATAATAAACAAATTAGATACTAGATCCTAAAGGTAAAGAAGGACAAGTTATAAAGACAAAATTGTTAATCCATCTAGAATACTCAGCAATTATAAAAATTTATGCATCAAAGCCCTAAACAACAAAGCACTAAAATATATGAAGCAAAAACTGATAAACTTGAAAGGATAAATAGATAGTTAAAAAATAATAGTTGGGCATTTCAATGCAGGGTAAAATAAGTAACCACAAGATCACATGGATATAAAATACTTGAACAACATCTTAAACCAACTATACCTACAGACCTATACACACTCCTACCAACAAGAGCAGAATTCACATTCTTCTCAAGTGCACATTAAATATTCTCTAGAATAGACCATATGTTATATTATAAAAGAAGTCTCAATAAATTAAAATGGATTGAAATAATGTCAGTTATGCTCTCTGACCACAATCAAATGAAATTAGAAATTAATAAGGGAAGGAAATTTGACAAATTCACACATAGGTGGAAGTGAAACAATACATTACTAAATAGCCAATGTATCAAAAAAGAAATCCCAAGGAAACTCCAAGAAACTCTTGGAATTATTACCATTATATATTGAAATTGATTTTAGTTATGATACATAATGAATTACTTTCATTAATGCTTGACCAGCTATTTTTACCAAAAGTATATCTTTATTCTTCATATATACATAAATGTAAAAATAACAGGTTTTTAATAATTCATCTCCAATGCAATAAACACAATATTTAGTTTTAGATTTTTTCTATTCATATTTTACTAAACATTTTATCCATCAGATCTCATAAAATAATATATTATAAACTGTATGAATCAATTCATATTATCGAGATTGTATGTAGCAAATCTAACTTTAAAATATCCTATGCTAATAAGCTCTTATAGTGTTCTTATTTGCAATGTTATTTTTTAAATGGTTTTTTGTTTCACATAATAAGCCTGTTGTTTTTTAGAATCCTTCATAAGACAAAAATGAACTAAATGTATAGAATAAATTCTAAAATTAACATATTTTGCCAGTGAAATTGACTTTTTTTCCTGATAAGAGAGGAATTTTAAATGTTTTTTTAAAAATAAAACTCTGTCATCAGCACTATAATTGTACTGTTCACTGAAAATGCATTTTTTAAAAATTGTTGATATCTAAAGTAACCACATAATTAGCACTCTCCTCTCAATAACTTTCTAATCAGTAAGCACCATGATATGAACAGTTTGCTTCTATAAGACACTTCAGTAAAGTGTTACTTTCAATACAAGAGTTTAAAATTATAGTTCCCAGGGGAAAAATAATGACTTCTATTCAAATAAAATTTTTGTTTTGATGTGTAATCTCCAGCCAACATTTGTGTGTTCCCCATAATTCTTATCCTATCTTTTAGGATATGGGGGTGATATGCTAATACAAAACCCCAACTGTCACTCCTGTGAGGAGTCTAAAAGTATAAAATATAATAGAAATAACTAAGAACAACTCTTCTGTGTTTTCTCCTACTGAGTCACCATTGCACCACCCTAAATATTCTACTGTTTATGCACCATGAGGATCAGCTCCATAGCCATTTGTTTCTCTAATGGTGGAACTATTTGCTTCCATGTGAAAAAATAACAATCCTTTTATCAGGAAAAGAAAGCCTGGTTTAATTCTGAGATGACTAAATAAAGGGAAAATTTAAGAAGGATTTAGAGTTTATATTTCTGGGTGCTTGCATTTCAAATGAAATTAAATTTTGGGTTATGTGCCTTGAGACTGTCACCTTATTTTCCTCCTTGGAGAGACTGATTCACATTCCAAAGGGCATGAAGACTAAGATTCCAGAATCCTTCCCATACCATCTCCAATGAGGTTCCCTCAGAAGCTTTCAAAGGAAGAAATTGCTATTTCCAGATCCCTCACCGACAGTAAGGTTCTGCACTCATTATACTGCTCATGTAGAGTTTTTAAAAATTAAAAAAAAAATTCTATAAGCAAATTTAATAAACAAAAATAAAGAACTATAAGGCATTCTATTGAATAAAAACTTCATCAAATTAAAAGCAAATACCTTAAATGATCTTCAATTTCCCTTACAGATAACTACCTAGAATTTGGACCATGTTCCTCTATCTCCATTGCCGCCTCCGCAGGCTGTGACTACACGCAGAAGCCTCAAGAACTCTCTCAAGTCCTACTAAGGGAAACTTATTCTGAAATGATAACAAGGTAGCAAAGATGGGTGAGAAATAGAAGAATAGTTGCTCCAGGCTGATTTCTTAACTCTCCAAGGTAAATCAGTTTATTTGTAACCATGTTCTCTCTCATTCTTTTTTTTTTTCCTTTTATGTCCCAGGCCTAATCCTACAGGACTGAAGGTAACACACTTCTAAGAGTATTATTACTTCTTTACCTAGAGAGAACTGGATTTGAAATTATAACTGAGGATGAATTTCTTCTCTACCAATGCAATTTCAGAAAATTTCTTCAGCTCTCTAAATCATACTTCCCTCTTTCAAACTTCCAGAAATTATATCTACACTTGAATGAGAAATTTCCAAACAGTAAAGTGCTTTACAAATACAGCAGAGTTTTGTCAGACTGGAACTATGAACAGTTTGAGGTATTATCCTACTTAGATGACAGATGAATGAATAGATAGATAGATAGATGATAGATAGATAGATAGATAGATAGATAGATAGATAGATAGATAGACAGACATAGTAAATATATATATATATATATATATATATATATATGTTCATAAACACCAGCATCTCAGTCAGAGATTAGAACTTTATTGACTCAGCAAACTCAGCAGCCAGAATTAATAGTTTAACACCTGCCCCCCTGTATTAGTTAGGGTTCTCTAGAGAAACGGAATCAACAGGGAACACTCACAAATATAGAATTTATAAAAATGTCTCATATGACCATGGGAATGCAGAGTCCAAAATCCGCAGGGCAGGCTGTGAAGCCGACGACTCCAATGGAGGGTCTGGATGAGCTCCACAGGAAAGGCTCGCCAGCCGAAGCAGCAAGGGAGACTGTCTCTTCTGAATCCTCCTTAAAAGGCTTCTAGTGATTAGACTAAGCATCATTCATTGCAGAAGACACTCCCCTTGTCTGATTACAAATGTAATCAGTTGTGGATGCAGCCGACATGATCATGATTTAATTCTATGAAATGTCCTCATCACAACAGCAGGCCAGCACTTGTCCAACCAGACAATCAGGTACTATCACTTGGCCAAGTTGACACGTGAATCTGACCATGACACACTCCCTATACCTAATACACTAGAAGTCAACAGGTTAAGAATCCAGTGGATAAAATTCTACACAGGGGGGCGGGGGGACATTGTCTCAGAGACAGAGTTCTTGCCTGGAGACCCGGGTTCAATTCCCTGGGCCTGCCCATGCAAAAAACAAACAAACAAACAACAACAAAAACTCTACATGAGCATTATAATGAGTGCAGAATCTTACTGTCGGTGAGGGATCTGGAAATAGCAATTTCTTCCTTTGAAAGCTTCTGAGGGAACCTCATTGGAGATGGTATGGGAAGGATTCTGGAATCTTAGTCTTCATGACCTTTGGAATGTGAATCAGTCTCTCCAAGGAGGAAAACAAGGTGACAGTCTCAAGGCACATAACCCAAAATTTAATTTCATTTGAAATGCAAGCACCCAGAAATATAAACTCTAAATCCTTCTTAAATTTTCCCTTTATTTAGTCATCTCAGAATTAAACCAGGCTTTCTTTTCCTGATAAAAGGATTGTTATTTTTTCACATGGAAGCAAATAGTTCCACCATTAGAGAAACATATGGCTATGGAGCTTGTCTTCATGGTGCATAAACAGTAGAATATTTAGGGTGGTGCAATGGTGGCTCAGTAGCAGAATCCTCACCTGCCGTGTTGGAGACTCAGGTTCAATTCTCAGAGCCTGTCTATCCCAAAAAAAGAAAAAAAAAAGTAGAATATTTAAAGAAAACTGAAAGCAAGCCTTCTCTATCTTCACAGTGTATCAATTTCCATGGCTCAGGAGGCTGAGACTTTATAGAAACACTGAGAAATCCAAAGACCACCCCCTCAACATGTCCTCCTATTGCCAAAATCTATATCATCAGCATCATCAGCATCCTCATTTTCTTCCAACATTGGAATCCCCACAAAGATATTGATGATGACCACAGCTTTTTTCACAGACTTTTTAGTTTTCAACATCCTTTCAGATTTTTTCCCTTGAAATGTTTTCTATTTTCCGTGTCCTACTCATATCATATACCATTATTTTAAAATTTAGTACACTACCCCGTGTTTTCTGGAATCCTCGTGTCTCAACAAATCCTTTTTATTTTCATTTCCCTAGATGATCCTGCTGTTATAATAAGCTAGCATTGAACAGAATCTTCGAAATCATCCAATCTAATGCTTTCATTTTAGAGATAAAAATGAAGACACACTATCATATATATAGGTGACAACTTTTGCAAAACTATTAATTATTCTCATCAGCTTTATAATTCACTCCCAGACATTTTAATAGGAAAAAGTTTCAGAAACCAAAAAAATGAACTCTACTAGGAGGTTTTTTTTTAATCATTAATAAAGTCAATATAAAATCCTTCCATGAAGGGGAAGGCAGGGGTACAAACTTTTATGCTAGTTAGTTAGGGAGCTGTGCTCTTTAGGCAGACAGGAGGAAGTTCTCTTAGAAGGAGAGGGATGGTGCTATCGGATTTAAGACATACAACAAAATGTTTCTCTTCTGGAATGGTTTAATAATTGAGTTTTATTACTATTTTCTTAGAATAAACTCTCATCTATGTGGCTTTGTTGGGTATGAGACATTTTTATAGAAGTAAACAGATACTGAATTGACTAAAAGGATCTTAAATATATGAGATAATGTTTTCTGAATTTGTATTTGTTCAATGAAGTAAAGAAAAGATTTTTTGGAAACAAATATTTGCGAAGATCAACTTCAAAACATAGACATGAGGGAAGCTCTGATTTTTAGGCAAGTAAATTACTTGTTAATTATTTGGCAAATTGACAAATTAAACTTTTCCTTTTTATTCCAGGCTCCTTAGGACCACTATCATTCAATAAGTGCACACAATGAAGACAAACTTTGGCAAATAAAGAGAAAATTTTAAAGTCATTTTTTAATTTCTTCTGGAGAATATTATTATTATTATTATTATTATTATTATTATTATTTGGTATGCATTAGAGGTTGTTGTGCCTTTTGCCTCTGAAACTGGATAGTTACAGCGGGGCCAATCTGAGTTCCAGATGAAGCTGCTAAGTCTATTGAACATTTATTTGTTGGCAACTACTTACATATGATATCCATTAATCTGGATGATGTTCCTATGGGGTAACTCTTATTCTTTCCATAATAGTTGAGACAACTAAATTGAAGAGATTAAGATTTAGAAAAAAATGGTGATCTGTCCATTGTCAAAAAATTGAGATAAAATTTGAGAAAAGGTATTTTCAAAAGTAATGAGACCCTGGAATTGCTTGAATGCCCAAATCAAATCACCAGCAAGGAAAAGCAAGCTGATAAACTTGTTCAAGTATAATTTTCAAAAAAAGTTAAAAATTTGTTGCCCAGTTTAATTGAAATGAAACCATACTGAAGGGTTTATGCAGGTTTTTTTTGGCATGGGAAGACCCTGGGAATCAAACCCAGGTCTCCAGCAGGGCAGGCAAGAACTCTGCCACTGTGCCACCATCATCGCTCAATGCAACTTTTTAATTAATGAGAGAACAATAAGATAATAAAGCTGATTCTAAGGAGAAGTCATGAATTATATTAACCAGGCAAAAAAAGTTTAAATAAATTTGATTTTAGATATGAACCTATTTAATTTCAAAATTATAAATTAGGAAGTATTTTTTCTTATGAAATTGAAATCTACAAGTTAACAAATAATGTTAGAGCCTGTGAGCTTAATCAAATAATAAATTGCAAAGTCAAACATAGGTGCTTCCTTCTGTATTTGAGGTTGGCCAACTGTAGACCTGCAAACCAAGTCTGGCATGACACCTGTTTTTGTATGGCTTGGAAGATGAGTTTTTTTTACATTATGGAGTAGTTGAATGAAAAATAAATTTAAAATAGTATTTTGTAACACTCAAAAATTTTATTCAATTCAAATTTCAATGTCCGTGAATAAAATTTTAATGGAGCACAGGCATACATATTCATTGTGCATTCGATTATACAAATATAACTATTTATAAATAATACATATGCATTTATATATAAATATAAATGCATTTATGCATACTATATAACTGTATAATAAATGAGAGTATAATAAATATTAAGACGTATTCATTTAAATATGTACATGTATAGATGCATGAAACATATAATAAATAAAAATCCCAACCAAATATATATTTGTACTCATTTGTGTATATATATATATGTATATATATATATATATATATGTATAAATAATGAATGATCAAAGAATAGTAAAATAGTAATAAAACAAATCCCAAATTTAGACATAGAATGTTGTCAATAGATGTGTTGCTTTGAAGATGTATGTACCCCAGAAAGACATGTTCTTAAAGTCTTCATTCCTGTGGGGATGGACCTATTATAGGTAGAATCTTTTCATGAGGCTATTTCAGTTAAAGGGTGAGCCACTTCATTCACAATGGGCCGTAATCCTTTATTCTGGTATCCTTTATAAACAGAATGAATATAGAAAGAGAGAGGAAGAAGGCAACAGAATCAAGACACTGAAATCAATTAAACCCAGAAGGGAAGGAAGAGACCAGCAGATGTGCATGTGACAGAAGAGTCAAGGATCACTGGTAACTGGTCTTCAGGAAGAAATCATTGCCTTAATGATGCCTTGAACTGGACAGTCTCACAGTTTCCAACTATAAGCTAATAAATTCCCATTGTTTAAGTCAACCTATTTCATAGTATCTGCTCTGAGAAGCCTAATAAATATTACAGCTACTTTCCTGATCACTCCTTCAAAGGCAAACATTCTCCTAAATTTTTCTTCCATCCATCCATCCTCCTATCCACCCAACTAGCCAGCCTTCTGTCTGTACAGATATATATACACATACACATATAAATTAATGTCAAAGCTGGAATAATATTTAATCACTGTTAATGCTATTTTTATGTACTAAAATTTGAGATGGGTTTTTGTTTGTTTATTTGTCTGGGGTTTTTTTTGTTGTTGTTGTTGTTTTTTCAGCATGGGCAGGCACCAGGAACCAAAACCAGGTCTCTGGCATGGCAGGTGAGAACCACGGCCCGCCCTGAGATGGGTTTTCACTTTTGTCTTCAGGTCTCTACTCAATAACATTCCCTCATTCAGTTTTCATTGGATGACAATTAAATTTATACATTGGCCTCTTTAAATTTGTTCATTATAAACTTCTCAATCATTTAAATTTATTTTTCACCACATCACTTAAAATCATATCATGGTCTATATCTTTTCGTTTTATATCCTGCTTATTGCCTAACACTTTCCCCCATCGGAAGATATGCTCTAGAAGAACAGGCATTTTTCTCTATAGTGTTAACTGCCATATACTCAATGCCAAAATATTGCATATTTCTTAGAAGGTCTTCCAAAAATGTGCATTGATTGACACAAATTTTTTATATTTTTTTTACCTTTTTTAGTGTTTTGACCTTTTTCTTTGTCTATTGTATGTGTGTGTGTGTGTGTTTGCATGTGCAAATCAATACACTCACTTAGAATTATAAGAGTGCCCATTCACAAGTATACTGCTTTCCATATTATTTTAGTATGTATTAAATATTTCCCATATAGGCAATGTACCACTTTGGAAAGCAAATGAGTTAATAACCAATAACCAGTTAATTTAAAAAATCAACATGTATTCATAAATGACAAACAATAAATATCATAATTTTAGTATTAGGATTTATGCTCATTTAGTTCATATAGAATTAATTCAAGGATCAAAATATATCACAATAAAAGAGAAAATTTTAAGTCAGTTTTATGGGGGTATAATTTATACAGAGTAAAATTCATCCAGTTCAGTTTTATATTATTTGAATTTTAACAACCACATTATCATTTAACCAGAACCTTAAAAAAGATATAGAAGCATTTTATCATCCCTCAAGGATGTTTCTCACTTGTAGTGTAATAAAGTCCTTCTCCCACCCTGTCTTAGTGTGCCAAGGCTTCTGTAACAAAATACTACAGAGTAGTTGGCTTAAACAACAGAAATGTTTTGGCTCTCAGTTCTGGAGACTAGAAGCTGACAATCAAAGTGTAAGGAGGTCCACACTTCCTTTAAGGAGAGAATCCATTCCTTACCCCTCCTTGGTTTCTGGTGGTTAACTAACAATGCATGGCATTCTCTGGACTGTGGTGGCATAGCTCAATCTTTGCCTCCATCACTTGGCCATCTCTCTCTATATCAGAAATCTGGGTCTCTGTTCAGATCCCCCTCCCATATAAGGACCTACTTATATAGATTAGGGCCCATCTTCAAAGCTCCTATTTATAAATGAGTTCATATACACAGGATGAGGGGTTTGCATTTGAACATGTCCTCCAGGAGGACACAATTCAATTCATAAGGCACCTCAGTCCTCTGATAAGCACTGATCTGTATTCTGTCTGCATACTTTTACCATTTCTAGAATGCCATATGATATTGTAATGTAATATATAGGTTTGGATATCTGCTTTTTCACATATACTGCATTAGAGATTTATTTATGTTGTTTGCATAACTGTAGTTTTATTTTTCTCTTTATGGCTGCATTGTATTCCATTGCATGGGTGTAACACCATTGGTTTATTCATTTCCCTGTTGTTTGGGGTGTTTACAATTTGAGGTTATTATGAATAAACTGTCATAAACACTTGTTCATAGGTTTTTTCATGTTTTCTAAGGCATTTCCTAAGCCCCTCAGCTCTTCAGCTTGATGGTTTTCACTACTTCGAAAAAATTCTCAGCCATTATCAGAAGTCTTTCTTCTGGATTATTTCCAACCTCTTTGTCTTCTATTGATATGTATGTTAGACCATATAACTTGTTTATCTTGTGATATTTTTTTCAATAATAAAGACCATGCAACTAATGATACTTTGCCCCTTTTTAAACTACTGGTTGACTCAGAACTCTATCTATTGCTCAAATTTAATGTGTACTAGAAAACTTTTCTCTTCTTCTTTATTTCTTGCCTTTGATTTCTTGTCACTTGTCTCACCACTAAGTTACCTCTATTGAAAGTCATTTTTATATTTTTTGAGAGAAGTGAGAGTTCACATATAGAGTTTACAATGAATAAGCCTGGGCTGTCCTCCATGAGGATGAGAGACCTTTCCTGGGGAGGGGACCAGCCGACAGCCAGCCCCAGACTCCAGATATATTAGTGAGGACATCAGAATTTTGCCATAGTTGAGACTCTAGGCTACTGCCTTCCTGTGAGTTATACTTAAATAAGTATAGCAGATGTATAGCCCAGCTGTCTCTAGAAAAATTTGCTGACCCACAGAAAAGCGAACAAATAAATGGTCATTTTAAGTTACAAAGTTTTGTGGTGATTCATTACTCAGCAATAAATAACATATACAGCAATTTAGCTATAAGTTACAACAATTGAAAACAAAAAGAGAAACACGATTTATACATTCACCAAGACTGAGTGTAGGGGTAGTATATTTAATCTAATAGCAAGTAAATGGTATCTTATTCTCAACAATTATGAGGACAATAAAAATACCTCCTTTATAAAAGAAAGAACATCTTCCTTAATATAACTGTGCTTTGCCAAAATGCCAATGCCATAATGAAAGCTTTCACACTGGATGTCTCCAAGGTATAACAAAATTCTGATAATAGCCCTGAGTTTTAGAGTGGATTGCAGTACATTGTTCTGGAATGATCTCCAAGGGAAAGAAAAATGAATGGCATTCTCTGAACCATTGTTTAAAATGCAAAAGATCTTTTAAAATTGCATTTTTCATTCCTACACTTTCATATGTGAGACAATGAAATTACTCTCAGAAGTACATTCTTACCTTCATAGAGAAGTATGATCTTTTTTTTGTTTGTTTATTTCATCTATAACAGAATATAAACTCACAGCACTGGATATATCGATTTCAATTCCCCTAAGTCCAATCATTGCCTTAATGTATATATTTTGTCTTTGAAAAGATTATTAACTCACTGTTATTCTTGGTTGTTCTTGTTAAATTACTGCGATAAGCATGATATATTATATATTCATTAAGCCCAAACATAGGTATTGATATCATACTAAAGGCACAAAGTTTTTTGAGTAAACCTAGTGGAGCTGTACTAATCAGCTGAGAATTCTGTTTTCACAACAGCAAATACTGTTATTTGCTTAATTATATTAGACTGCTTAACCATTGAGGCATAACCATTATTATGGAGAGTTGGGGGAAGAGGGATTGATTAGTTTTAATAATCTTAAAATAAATAATTGTGTGTAACTAGCATGTGTGTATATATCCTATCATATAATGTTCAAAATTATCATATGAATAGGTTTAAGTATTCATATGATATATACACATCTATATAGATGTGTATATAGATGAGGAAACTGGGAGTTGTATAAGTAAAGAAACAGACACAGTGAAGAAAGGTTCTATACTTCCTTAAGTGTGTGTGTGTATGTGTGTATATACGCATATATTCATATATATGCATTTTTTTAAGTTTTCATCAGAAGTAAATGAGGTAAAAAGCACACTGTGTAAAATCATGCAATAAAATGGTAAAATCATAGAATAAAATTATTGTAAAGAAAGCATAAAACTAAAGTGAATCAAGGTGAACAATGAGATGCTGAATCATTGGCTTCTCTTGTTTTATTTCCCCAATAAAATCTTTACTTTTAGAGTTGTACTTGGTTTACACAAAATTTTTCCAGAAAATTAAAGTTCCCATGTAACTTGCTACCTCCCCATACACATCGTTTTCCCTATTAGCATTTTAAATTCATGTGGTGCATTTGTTACGACTGACAAATGAAACTGGATACATCGGACTAACTATATTCCATAGTTTCCATTATGGGTCACTCAATGGAATGTACAATTCTATAATTTTGACAAATTCATATGTCATGTATACATCATTACACATCTTATGATTTTGTATTGCTTCTTTGTTTAAGTTAAAGATCGCATAGACACAAAACTCTCCTTTGCCATCCTTTGGGATTAATGAAGAAAATAGTGTTTTTCCTTTCATTACATTAGAATAAAATTTACCGTAAGAATCCAGTTACAACGAAAGAACTCTAACAGATCTGAGATGATGTACCTCCAGTGTTTTTGGGCTGAATTTAGCTTCTTACCAAGTAGAGGTTTCAAATTGTCGGATGTGTTCTGACAAGAATAGTCAAAACCTTTTACATAATTTATTTAAGATAATCACCCCTTACTCAAAGTTTCCATCTAAAATATAGAAAGGTGAGAAAAGCATCAGTCTTATCCAGAAACAGGAAATAGGCAGAAATCTACAAAGTGATTGTTTGTATTGAACTCCTCAAAAACGTGTGTACCCTGGGCAGCAAATTAGCTTGAAATCAAAGAAAATACAGGACACTAACACACAGAGACCTACAAGAGCACTGTCTTACTGGAGGCAGAGCTTGGGAGGAAAATGATGTTACAATGCAAATGGGAAAGAGGAACTCAAGTAAAAATTTAACAGACTGTTCAAGGTTTTTTTATTGGCTAGAATGAGAATATAAAACCTCTGGGAGCTGCCAATGCTAGAGGAGTTCTTTTTCACAGACCTCCAGCAGGTGCTATCCAACTATGACACCTGAAATTTTCAATAAGTAGGATAATATTTTTGTCTTCTTTCTCAGGGCTGCTGTGATAAACGCTACAGAACTGGTTAGTTTAAATAACAGGAATTTACTGCCTCATAATTGCAGAGGCTCAAAGGCCAAAATCAAGGTGGCAGGAGGATGAGGTTTCCTTCCAAGTCTCTACATTCTGTGGGTAGCTTGATGCCAATCAATCTCTGCCTCCACCACATGGCAATTCTTTGTCTGTCTTCTCTGGCTTCTACTGATTGACCTTGTCCCAGTTTCCTTTGCTTGTAAGGACCTATGCCATATTATATTAAGGCTCACCTGGTTCAATTTGTCTTCCTCCAAATAGGAACTTTGAAGATCCTATTTACAGATGAGTCCACACCCACCTGACCAGAAGTTAGGATTTGAGCATGTCTTTTGGGAGACATGACTCAATCTGCCTATCACACATACGTGTGCATGTATGTGTGTGTGTACATGTAAAATACAATTATTTTTGGAAAATTAACAAAGTGCCTAACTTACCCTACTCTTTTCTGACTTATTGAGGAATGCTTTCTATTGTTAGTGTTATTCTTGACACCATACATTTCGGTTTGCTAATGTTGTCAGAATGCAGTATACTGGAAATGGGCTTTTACAAAAGGAATTTATTAAGCTACAAGTTAGAATTCTGAGGTCATGGAATTGTCCAAATTAAGCCACATGATGCTCTGGATAGCGCAAAATTTTTGGAGAGAACTTGGGTTTGCGTGGGTCTCACCATTTCACTTTCCATATTTGTAAGATTGGCATTATATTAATATCTATAAGTTATTTCTGAACACTAAGTGGGAAAATGCATATTGAAGCATTTTATTTTAAGACTTTATGAAATTATTTATCATTATCATCATAATCTTTCACCTGCTTCAACTATTCCTTCTCCAATGATAACCTCAAAATCTGTATCCTTTATTATATATTTTTCATCCTCTCATGTCCATTTTCATCTGATTGCCATTGCCACTTTAGTTATTTTTGTCTGTCTTCATTTTAGTCACATACAAATTTGTATTTGTATACAATTTGTATATTACAAATTATACAATACTAAGCCTTTAATAAACATACAATTCTCTTTTTTACCCTGAATATTATTAAAGATTAAAATGGTTCATTTTCAGAAATAGGAAATGACATAAGGATGATAGAACCACCATGCTCAAGTCTATCCTCAAAGATTTTAATATTATTTTCAGAGTTTGTATAGTATTTCTCTTCATTTTTGTTTTTACTTAACATATGCATAATACTGCATATACAGTAAGTCGTATTATTTGAGAAACGTCACTTAAATGTGATGTGTTAACTCAGCTGTATGTCTGAAAAACTTTGGTTACAATAATCGACCTCTGAAAGTTAGAGTACATGTTAGTTTTGAAAGTGCTTTGCAAAGTATTATCTTTGCTTAGGTCTATATAGATAATTTTTGACAAATTCTTCCACCTAAGTTGCACATTCTCCTGTTGAAACCAAGGGTTTTAGTCACCATTTACTGTTCTTTAATGCCTGTTTCCTTTTCTGCCACTCTTTAGTATGCAGGTAAGCACACAGCATATATATATATATATATATATATATATATATATCTCAACCCCGACAATCACCTCAAACTTTGTCACTTTACTTCAGAACATGACCTCTATAAACTTTTTCCTATCTTGAGCACATTTTCTACTCCTCCATAGGTTCTTACTGATCCTTTAATGCTGACAAAGCCAAGTTGATATTATCACTTTATATCAGGTATCTAATGCTTTCTCCAACTTGGGAAGCATTCCTGGATTTGGGATTTTTCTGGCAGAATCTGACCTCCTACATTATACATAATGCTCATTATTCTGAACTCATTCCAGGGAACAGTAGACCTGAATCAGTGTTCGTGCTCCTTCTTTAGGCTCATGACAGCCTCTTCCCTAGAAGACATGTCTGCTTTGTTTTTTTTGTCTGTTTGTTTTTCTTTATGTAACTGAATCATTGGCAAACCTAAGCTGATAGAACAAAGTTCAGTATTGTCACATGCACTTGCCAATTCATGTTCTCCTAATCAGCACTTCTACTTCACCTGGCATTAGTGTTCCAATGCAAGAGCAGACAGCCATTGGAACAGACTCTTTGACCTCCATCCAACTAAGGCATTGAAGCCAACTGGCAGATAATGAGTTTTCATCTTACCCCCTTCAGCTTTTACCTCTCAGAGTCTAGAATACTTCAGAAAGTAATAAGCCTCTAGCCAGTTTCAGTTTGAGAACTACTCTCATTGTCTCATCTCTACATGAAGAATAAAAAAACAGCAAGATATTCTTGTAGCTCTAGACAAAAATTATTAACCTCTGAAGAACTGAAAACTAAAATTAACAAAGGCCATCTGCATAGGATTTAATTTTCATTATATACAGATAACAGGAAATGAAATTTTTATTATATTTTTAAGCTATGACCGTTGATAATTTTTGTATAGGTTTAATATGTATGTGTATATATATATATATATATATATATATATATATATATATAATTTTCATAAATAAAGGAATAATTTTGGAGGATTTTTAGAAGCACTAAGAAAATGAACAAAGTTTTCAAAATAGAAGTTTTTAAGGACCAGAATCATACAATCATACCCTGTTAGAGCTGGAAAGTACAGAGGCTCCTTTTGTGATGCCAAGCAGAGAGCTATGTAATAATGCTGTTTAATGTTGAGAAAAGACATAGAATAGGAACTTGTGGGGTTGGAAATGCTATCCTGTATACAGAGCCACAGGTTTTGTGATTTTGGCCCAGCTAAACTGTTGGTAGCTCTTAATTCTATGTGCAAAAACATGGAAAAAATAACTGAGTGCAAAAACTATTCTTTTCAAAAATCGCAAGTTTCTGTGTGATGACTCAACAGAAATTCTAACCAAGAGTTTTAATAACTCTTTTCAAAAACCACAGGCTTCTGTGTGATGACTCAAGAAGAATCTTAACCAACAGCTTGAATAATTCTTACCAATATTTGTATTTTCATAGCAAGCTACATTGTACGCAGTGATTTTGACTCATTACTTACATATTACCACAGCCTTATCACTCCAGTCGATCTCTAAAGCACTTTCCAGATTTATTAATCTGTAGTCCTATAAATGGAAAATGCTTTAATAGAGGAGATGACATTTGAGCTGATCCATGAAAAATGGGTAGATTTGATGTCTAAAAGAATGTCCCATTTTCATAATTTAAAAAGTCAGTGGAACAATGATTTTCATCCCAGGTTCTCACTTGATGCCACTGTCAGAATCATCACCTGACCCTCAGACTCTTGCTTTAATCCAATGTAATAATTCTTAACATTTATATCTTGTCCTTTTCCATTTTTACACTCATTTTGATTGATTCTTATCAAAGCTATCACAAAGCTCACAGCAGAAAATCTAAAAGAACTATGGAAAAGAAAATCATAAATGAATGTGTTGTTGTGTTCCCAAAGCTGGCTGACACAATGACTCCAAATCAGTAAAACTCATTATCTCTTAACCAAATAAAGATCAGACCAAAGATATATTAATGATGATATATGTTTTAGCTTGCTAATGCTGCTGGAATGCAATATACTGGAAATGGTTGACTTTTATAAAGGGGGTTTATTAAGTTACAAGTTTATAGTTCTAAGGCCATAAAAATGTCTAAACTAGGGTATCCAGATAAAGATACCTTAACTCAAGAAAAGCCAGTGGCATTCAGAACGCCCCTGACAGTCAGGAAGTCATGTAGCTGGCATTTGCTGGTCCTTTGGCTTCTGATTTCTAGCTGCTTCCCCAAGAAACATTTTCTTTCTTCTTCTCCAGACGTCTTTGTGTGTGTTGGCTTTAGCTTTTTTCAAAATAGCATCCTCTTAATTAATGGACACCAGTAAACAAATTAAGATCCACCTTGAATGGGTGGAGGCACATCTCCATGGAAGCCACCTAAAATCAAAAGACCCCACCCACAATTGAGTGGGCCACATTTCCATGGAAACAACTTAATCAAAAAGATCCCATAACTATGGATTAGGATTGAAAGAACATGGTTTTTCTGGAGTACACAACAATCTCAAACCAGCACAATATACTTACGTAGTGGTATTCCCACAATAAAAGAGACCATTGTAGACTAGATCTATAATATAGGTTAATCTCTACTTAGTCTATGAAAATGGAGAGAAATAGTATCAGAAAATAGAGAAGCATATGATTACTTTTCTGAAGAATAAGCCAAGTGAAAGCAGGCCACCAGTGCCACAAAGAATCTTTTAATTATATCTAGAAAGTGACACATACAAATGGTAACATCTGAATTAGAATTTTTGTGTGCCCTTGGGGTAACTAAATCAAAATTAGAATATTTAAATTAACGTACTATACTGTTATATCAATTTTCCCCCTCTGGTATCAGGATGATTTTTCCTTTCCTTCTTTCTTCATTATCTAGAATATGTCACTAACCAAGTAAATCTTCTAACTATGGATAAGCTTATGAGATGAGTTGTTTCCAAGGCTAGTAGTAAGAAGAAAAGCCAGGAGGGGTCGGTTTTCCTCAAAATTCAGCTAAATTCCTTGTATTTGAAAGATATAACTAGTGTCAGATATTTTAAAACATTGGAGTGTTTAAGTTATAGATTATTAAATGAAAAAAGAAATAGATCAGAGCAATTTGCTGACCAATTTGAATTCTAAGAAGCAATGACTTCAAAAAGTTTTAGAAAGACTATAAAATGTATCGGTTGGAATTCCCATTTTGATGTTGCTATTTTTCTTGTTTTCATTATAGCTTGAAGGTACAAGGACAGACTTGGAGAAGAAACCTTTTATTACTTTTAACCTAAAGGTAATATATATTTTTCTAGAGCAAGTTACATAATGACGTTTCAGGAAATCATTTTATGTTGCGAATTCATAGAAAATATTGTTCTTTGAAAACAGAGGGTACTCAGCCTATTTGGGATCTTCGAAAACATATTACAAACTATGCTTTCATAGAATTGTACATCTTCCATGCTTTTTTTTTTTTTTTGGCATGGGCAGGCACCGGGAATTTAACCGGGGTCTCCGGCACGGCAGGCGAGAGAACTCTGCTTGCTGAGCCACCGTGGCCTGCCCATCTTCCATGATTTTAATCCTGATATTAACCCTTCTATGATATCAGTTCCATATTATGTTCACTGGCAGGTTGGCAAGTACTCCCCATTTAGTCTCCTCTATTACTTTATTTAAAAAGAATTAAATCATACTCTCAATTCATTATCATAAATAGAAGAAATAGAATAAAAAGCCAAAGAATAAAATAGCTCATTTTTTAAAACAGCTTTCCAGTTTTATAGTAGTTTAGCAAACTCATTAAATACTTCCATACTCATAAAAATTTACTTTGTGAGTTAAAAAAAATAATTAGATGAGTATATTCATAGTAGACCTTAACTCTATCTTTCTCTCTGCCACTTTTTTTCCTATAAAATTTTGTTCTTTTGAAAAGGAATTAGTTGGGAGGGGGATAGACATATAATATTGTTGACCTTATATATATATATCAGATATTTGTCCTTAAAATAAAAATTAATTGAACCTAGCATAATGT
This sequence comes from Tamandua tetradactyla, assembly GCF_023851605.1. NCBI lineage: Eukaryota > Metazoa > Chordata > Mammalia > Pilosa > Myrmecophagidae > Tamandua > Tamandua tetradactyla. Next base: position 38,971,209 of record NC_135329.1, read on the forward strand.
TCAATCATTTTTTAAAAAGCATTTCCTGTTTCCCCTATTATGTATGTTTTTGACTTTCATAAGTATACATCATAAATTTAAGAGATACAGAAGTGACCAATAAGACCCAGAGAGTAGGAAAAGTAAAAACAAATAAGCAACCCCCCAAACCATATATAAATGATACCACTTTTTTACTCTTTTACAATTATAATATATACTATTCATATGTTCTTATTTGCAATTTCATAAATCTAATTCTCTTTAATTGGCTCCCTGTATACAACTTAGACAAAGGAAATAATTCACTCTTTTCACATTGAAATTAGAAAGAAATATAGCACACATACACAGAGACGATGCCCATATGTTTTAAAATTATAGAAATATGCTTCTAAACATTTCCAATATCAAAAAATATACAGTTGAATTTAGAAACTCTGAACAACACATGGAATGCAGCATCTTTAATATGCTAAAGCATACTTACAGAAACATCTGACAGCAAACATCAATGGTGAGAATCAAAGTGCTTTTCTTTGAAAACAGTAACTAGGTGAGAAGGCCCACTATTACCAGTTCTTCTCAACTCCACACTGAAATTCATGAACAGTGCAGAAAGGCAGGAGAAAACAAAAACAAAAGCAAAATAAAGAGCTTAGAAAGAAAGAATGAAACTGTGATTCTTACATGACACGTTTACGTGCGTGGAAAATCTAAGAAAATTAGGGTTTAGAAGACTTTAACAGTATTGCTATATATGACCTACATGTCAATTTTTTTTTAAATCTATATATCAATCACAAAAGGGTAGAAAATTAAATTAAAATGCCATTCACAATAACAGAAAAATATGAAATAACTAGAAATAATTACAACAAAGCATATGCAAGTACAACAATATAGTAAATTGCATAAAATCCTATGAAAGCTATTAAAGATTTAAATAAATGGAGAGATATACTAGGATCATTGTTTTAAAATGTTCATATTAAAAGATGTTAATTATCCACAAATAGATTTTTTTAACATAAAATGCAATTTTAATCAAAAGAACAAACTGATATTGCGGAATCTAATACGCTGATCTCTAAAATTAATGTGGAAGTGCAGAGATTCAATGGGAGCAAGAACAAAGTGAGAGAAATTTCTATATTAAGATTCAAATTTATGATAAAGCCACAGTAATTTAGGCTGGGTGCTAAGAATGCTAGGATTGACCATAAGACCAATGCAACAGGCTAGAGAATCCCCAAAGAGACGCATGCATATATGAATCCTTGTAAGTGGTGACATTTTGAAATATTGCAGATAAAGAGAGGATTTTTGATAAAAGATGCGAAGACAATAGGTCTCTATTTTAAAACATTTTCCAAAGATGGAAATCAACACATAAGGTGTATCAAATATTAATAGGAAATATGGAAAAAACAATTTAAATCCATACAATGTTAGAGCATGACCTTTTCAATAACTTGGTAAATTATAAAATGTTGAGTTGAATATGGATCAATGAAAACTTGCATACACTACTCATTAGAATCTAAATTTATATATATGCACACACATACTTTGGGGAGAAAGTTTGATTTACAGCTTCATAAACACTTATTTAATATTAGATGTGTTTTATAATTTGGAATCCCTTGAACATTAGGCAAGTAATAAAGTGAACCTAGCATATATTAAGGAACATGAAGTCTGGGCAGACACCCCCTTAATGAAATGCATTTCCATTTTTCTGGAGAAATATGTAAGTGTTCACAGTGAGTGGAATACAGACAAACTACAAAGAACTTCATGCCAATTTTATTGCCAGATTTGTCCCAGCTATAATGGAAGAAGAAAACTCTGGTTTCCTCACTTTCCTTTTGGAATTAGTCATTGTAGAAACCTAATTCTAAATCTGTATCTTGAAATGTTTGTTACTCATTCTCTGACTAAGCATTTCCATCTGGGTTACATAACCTGGAGAAAATATTGCATATATGCATCAGATCACATGTGCAAGAACCTCACAGAAGAACTGTGTTTTTGAACCATGCTGGAAAAAAACAAAATGTCTATCCACAATAAAATGTATAAATTATGATATTTTCATGCAGCAATATATGGCAATGAAAATGAAAGAACCATGGCTACACAGCATCAAGGACTTATGCCATGTTTTCTATCTTCTCTAACTATTTGTTCTCTTGGTGATTGCCCCAATCTTGCTGTTGTCAATATGATCCGATGACATTGAGATTTATATTTCAAGCCCATGCTTTTCTGTTCAAGTTGAATTTTCAGCTACATTGTTGAAATGTCACTTAACAACCCTAGTGATCTTTTAAAAACATAAATCAAATCATGTTCACTTCTCTCAGCAATACCACCACCCATGCTCCTGATTCTATACCAAGCATAATGTGTTGACAGTAGTCCAAAAATCTCTATATAATCCTGTTCACCCACCCTGTCATCTTTCTGGCATTTCCTCTCTCTGCTTGTTTCATAATAACCATCCTCATCTCTTCCTCAAACACAACTAGGCACGACTCATATATTAGTGGTGTCTGCACTTTTCCTAGATTGAATATACCTCCTCCAGCCATCTGCATTACTCCTTCCTTCAACTTGGTCTAATTATAATGCACTTCTTTTATGTGTAAATTTAACATTAATTTCCCCCCCAAAAAAATTGAGCACAAGAAAAGGACCTGGCTAAGTTTAGACTTAGGAAGTAGTGATACAATGAAACAGGATGTTAGAAGAACATAAAATTTTATCTAACTTCCAGGCAGCTAGGGGCATGGCATCAGTGGCGCCAACCATTGTCCAGCATCAGTAGCACCAACCATTGTCCAATGTCAGTGGAAATAGGTCTTGGTTTCAGCATCTAGTCTTGGTGGCAGTGTCAATGGAGTCCTCAACATACATTTCCAAGTACGCTTTTGGCTGTATTGTAGTTGCCTAACTTTTTTTTTTGCCCTGTTTTCATAGCCATAAATTCAAGCCTTCTAATTGAATTTATTAAGTAATAGATAGCTTCTAAGAGTGCATTCCAGTGTAATTATCCAGAATTGTATTGCATGAAATCAAGAATCCAGTATAGGACATTTTCCTGGACATTTTATTGATATTTATTGGATACAATTTTCCTGTTTATAAATTAAAGATAATTAAACCTATATCACAGGGTCTGCCTCACACCACACAGCAAGATTAACTCAAAAATGGATCACAGACATAAATGTAAGAACTAAAACCATAACATTTGAAAAATAAAATCTAAGAGAAATCATTCTGATCTTGAGTTAGGCAAAGATTTCTCTCCACTAATTTATCATAAGGTAATTTATCTCTTGGACCTACTTCTCCTTCATCACAGTTCTAGAGGTTAATAGCATGGGTTCTAAAATTAGTCTACCTGAATCAAATCCCAGATAGACCACTTTTTAGCTGTGATTAAGTGACGACTTCATTGACCACGTTTTTCTCATCAATAAACTGGGGAAACAATATGTAACTCACAAAATTATTTTGAAGATTAGATGCTTTATGAAAGCTTACCACAGAGATTACAGCAAAATAAGCATTCAAAAGTATTAACTATCATTCATTGTCATAATTATTATCAAGGTTTCAAATTTTTAAGTTATATATCAAAAGCAGCTGATTTTCTTGAAAGCAAGCAACAGAAAGTAACTATCTCTTTAAAAAAACTAAATGTATTAATAAAAATCTAGTCTTATGAGTATGGTATGGTGGAAGGCTGGAAGACAAGGCTTTAAAACGTGGCAGGTGGGAGCTCTGGAACTCTGGGCATCCGAAACCAGAAACCCAGCAACAGTCAGATGCTAGGAAGAGAGCACTGTAGCCACTGCAGTGATTTACCTCCTGTTCCTGGGATTCTCAATAAAACCCCAAGGCCTTGGGAAAAGGAACTGATGAGCCATATCAATATCATATCCCACCTCCTGTGTGAGGGGTAAGAATAGGCTTTTAAATTTCCATGAAGGAAAGCATCCGCAAACCCTTACAAAAATGTATGCAAAGTGGTGAAAGGTAATTCCGTTAACATGTGTGTGTGTGTGTTGGCAAGCAATCTGATGTCAAATAGTCAAGTTTGACTTTTATCTACTGCACTGTCACAGTATACCACTCAACATGCCGCAATGTAATATAACAAAAGCTGCTTAAGTGGTCTTCCCGATAGCAGGTTCATCCTTCTAAATGCTTCTTTATATAAGGTTGACTAAATAATCTTTATGTAGCAAAGAAAATTCATGATACATTTCCATTGATTGAAGAAGCTGAAAATCATGACCTATAGAAAATAAAAATCCCTTACTCCTTAACATTCATCTAAGATCTACTACATTCTACCTCCAGTTCAGCTTTCAGCTCCGTCTTCTACCAGACTCCTTCCTCAGCAATCCCTATCTCCTCAGGTGCACACACGCAAAACTCATGCATACTAGACAAATGCATGCAATGTGCACTTGGCTTTACCATACTACATTAATCACCTTTTCTCAATTGGGACCCACATTTCTTTATTTCTCTGTGTCTTTGCTCAGATTTCCCTCTGACTTTCCTATTACCTTTCCTTTCTGTTGCTGAAATACTTCTTTTTTAAAAGATCGCTTCCATGACGTCTTACCTATTTCAACGTTGAAGTTAAGAATTTATTCAATAGTCAATTGCACTTCTTTTATGTTATGTTTTTGATGAGTATAAGTCCTATCATGCTACAAATTAAATTTGTTTTCATGTATTTTGGTCTATGCATAAATTATTTTGTATGGTCAGGAAATTTCAAAAAGAAGTTACAAATTAAAAGCCTTTAAAATTGTGACTTCATCATAATATCACTGTGTAGTTATATCTGTGATGAATGTCTGATAATCAAGATTAAAAAAAATCTAAAGCAACCAGCAAATGTACTTAGATTAATTTTTTACATGAACCATTTCAGAATGTATATAAAACATGACAATTTCTAACTTCTTGCCTGAAAAGTTCTATATTTGATTTGTATGTAGACAAACTTACACCATTCATCTATGGTTTTGGAAAATTTCCTAATTTAATTTTCTAACTTGAAATTTAATATTCTATATTCTAATTTATCTTTCAGATGTTTGCATTTAATTTTTTAAATATTGAAAAGTGCTGCATTCTGTTTCTTCTATTGTTAACAAGATTGTTTTGAAAGAAAATAATCACAGACATCAATATTCAACTCTATTGGAGAAAAAGGCTGTTTAAAAATCTATTAAATCACTTTTAGCTATCATTTACTTTTGATCATTTGACAACTCTTATTTTACTAATGAAATTTTAATAAGTTATTTGCTCTTTTATGTTGATTAAAAGGAAAAAAATGCTTCTTTTCCCTTTAAAATGATGTTTTATGGATGATGATTTTTAATGAGAATACATTCTTGTTTAAAGGAAATATATGTGAAATGATGATTGACATGATATAGTGATTTATGAACAAGACTTTTTTCAAGAGATTTGACTGAACTTACAAATATTTAAAAGAACATTTAGGAAACAAACTATAGGGAAGCTGTGATAACAAATATATTTAAGTAAAGGATACAATCTCATTGTAATGAAATCAAGAAAAAATTTTGCTTACTATTGAAATACACCTTGTAAAATAATGAGATAAATACTTATAGAACCAGATACTATGAAGAATGGCATAGTCCCTGGATATTCAGCAAATATCTCTACTGAAATTTACAACACTTCCTATATCTTCCATCATTTCACAAAAAAAAACACCATTGGTCTAAATGGTATGTACTTAGAAATATAGGCTATGCATTGTCTAATTCCTTCAGAAAGATTTTATAGACTCATACTGAATTTTTCCCTTTCTCTAGGTTGAAAACATCTTTTCTATTGCTTTGTTTTTCTTCCCTGTTATCTCAACATAGGAAACACTATGATTGTTGTAATTCCAATCTTTTTCATTTCTATTTCATAAAATTTTGCATAGTGCATCATAACCAATAATATTATTACGAACAAAAGCTAATATTTGGAGAATATGTTATAATATTCTCCAAATATTATAATATAATATTATGTTTATAATATGTTTGTATATTTACCACATTTGATACAAGAATGACGTTCTAGTAGGCATCATTTTTATCATTATTGTAATGATGATGAAAAACAGGGTTGAAGAGGATACATGCATTGCCTAAATTGCATTAAAATATATTATCATGTCCTGGTCTATTTGCTCAAAATCATTTAATGGTTCTCCATTTTCCGTTGTATACTGAAAACTTATGCTCAACACAACCTCTCATCCCTGAACCATTAATAGTAGATGTATATCGCCTTTATAATGGTTTCAATATAATTTCTTTTCCTTGCTTGAAAATTAGTGCATAATATATTCCTTCAATTAAAAAAAAATTCCATTTCCACTTTCCTACTACCTGGGGTTAGCCAAACTGTCAGGTTAAAGTCACAGTACTCTAGACTGCCAAGTCTGTTCAAAGCTTCTTACCCCAACTGCAAGAGGTTAGATGGAGAAACATCCATACAAACCCTACCTCACTTCAGAAATCAAGTGAAATTTGAAGGTTTTCTCCAAATCACACTCAGGTTTAATAATTCACTGAAAAAACTCACAGAATTTACAGAAACCTAGTGTGTCAGTCTGAAAGGATTATGTGCCTAGAAAAAGCAATGTATTAATCCTGATCCATTTTACAGAGGTAGACTTTTCTTTTAATCCCTATTCAGTACTGTAGGTTGGAAACTTGATTAGACTCTATCTCCATAGAGGTGTGACATACCCAATTGTGAGTATTAATCTTTGATTAGGGGGAGATATGACTCCATCAATTCCAGGTGGGTCTTGATTAGTTTATTGGATTCCTTTTAAAAGGAAACATTTTGGAAAGAGCCCTGAGCACCATGAGAACTACAAGAGTTGACAGAGCCCATCAGCCAGAGACTTTTGGAGATGAAGAAGAAATACGCCTCTAGGGGAGCTTCAGGTAATAAGAAGCCTGGAAAGAAAGCCAGCAGATGTCACCATGTTTGCCATGTGCCTTTCCAGTTAAGGGAGTAACCCTGAATGTCATCAGCCTTCTTGAACCAAGATATATTTCCCTTGATGCCTTAAATTGAACATTTCTATAGCCTAGCTTTAATTTAGACATTTTCATGGCCTCAGAACTGTAAACTTGCAACTTAATAAATTCTCCTTTTAAAAAGCTGTTCCATTTTGGGTATGTTGCTTTCCAGCAGCTTGCAAACTAGAAAGCCTAGTATACTCACAGTTACGTCTATTACTGGAAAGGATGCACATTAAGAGCAGACAAAAGACTTGCATTGGTTTCCAAGTCAAAGCTCCCATTGTCCTCAGGATGAATTAGCCTCCTGACATCAATGTGTGATAATATGCACTGAGTATTGCCTAACTGGGAAGCTTAACTGAGCTTAAGTGCCCAAAGATTTCATACAGGCTTCAGGTCACAATTGCTTGATTGACTGTCCACATGATTGAACTCAGTCGACAGATACTGCATGGTACAAAGCCTCCACCCTAAGTTATAAGATTGAACTTTCTGGCATAAACCTGATCCTGTGTTACTGATCCTACCTAAGGTCATCTTATTAACATAAACTATCAGATGTGATCCCAGGGACTCACTATAATGGCATGACCACTTAGGAAATTCCGCACACTTAGAGGCCCTAGGAACTGAGATAAGAACAGACCTCTCCTTGGGCAAAGCCAAATTCTTGCTACACTACATTCATCTCCCTAACTTCCCATGGAAACTTCTTACCCTTCAGGTTTCATACTAAACACGTATTTCCCACAAGAGACCCTACCTGAACCTTGATGTGATACTAATAATATGTGTACTTACAAGTACATAACAGAGGCCTAGGTTACCCAGCATATCAATTATGCCACTGTGCTGGAATTGCCCATTTATGTGTATGATTTCCCCTTATAGACGTGGAAAGGTGTAGGTAATAGTAGAAAAAGTGTGCACTTCAGAAGCATTTATTTTAATCCAGAACTCCATGAGATTCAGCTTTATAAACTTCTATAGAATGTTAGAAATGATGCTAACTACCATGGCTTTTGAGAGGGCTGAGTAAGGTAAAACAAATGAAATCCTATTTCAGCAACTAGTGAACATAATTTTTTTCTCCTCTCATAGGTTTGGGGCCTATGTTGACTCTAAGTCAATCTTTTGTCTTACTTTCCAACTTTGTTTCTATTGATTGAGTCTTTATGGCCAGGTGTCTGTCACCATCCCTTAAAAAACTGGTTACCCTGACTCATCTAAGGATTGGGTTAAATTCAAAGAAGCATCTCTGAGACTTTGTAATAGTTTTTCAGAAACCTTTCTCTCAGTTTCTTTGAAATAATATTGTGAATAGATGGATCAGGATAGGGTTTTCATTGTCACTGGGTAATCATATATCATCTAACTTGAATTTGCTTTCATCGGGTTACCATACTAGAGGACAGAAGTTTCACACAACAAATAAGATTGCAAGCTCATTCACTGGTTCTACAGAAAGTTTTCTCCTCAGAATTTCCAGTTTGAATTTTATTTCTCTTCAGAATTTTTTGTTGTTGTTGTTTACTTCCATGTCCAAATGAAGAAAAGGTAGGGCTTCCTGGGAACCCAAAGAAATATGAGTCAGGTAACTTACACTGCAGTGTTCTCTGTGAATAAGATTTATATATTCAAATAAGGTCTGCTAGAAGTCACAGATAATCTGGGGGAGGGATTTGAGACATCTATTTAGAGACAGCACACAGTAATTAATCAATGGTATCTATTTAACTGAAAATCTTCTGCTTGATTCAGAGATGATGAGAAGACTCTCATAGACAATTCAAGGTCATTAGAATTACCTCTAAATACAATAGAGGAATTGAGTATACTCCTGCATTTCAAAGAGGGTACACAGAAGGATTTAAACAATGATATTTGAGTAGAATTATGCTAGAATTTATCACTTTTAACCTAGTACTAGGAACTTATGTTTCAGTAGGTGCTGCTTTCTCTTGGTTGAAAGAAGAATGCAGTGAATTTCACTTTGTGTATTTTCCTTTCAAATATAAAAGCACTTACTCAGACAAACCTCTGCCAAGCCCTCCCCATTATCAGCTTTCAAAATCCCTTTATTCCTCACATTTTGATTTTTGTCTTTGAGTAGCTATTAATTTAGTGTTACTTTCCTACAGACAGAGTCATTGTAAGTTCATTTCCATAATATATCTAGTGTTTGTGCTTTATCTTTCTTTGCCTTCATCTCACTCGAGCAATCATTTTAGTTGGCCTACTAATTCAATTCCAACTGTTCAGCTTATCTATGGCATATCGCAAAATACGCAGTCTATCTTACTCTAAATATAGCCCATCCCTTAAGCCCATTCTCCTCACTTTGGTCCCTGCAGGCCCATATATGTGTAGCTACTTATTCATTGCCCCTGTGTTATATCTTTTTCTTCTACCTATTCATTTATGTACCCTTGAGAACACCATCTTCTTCCTGGAGTCATGATGGACGTGTCAGAAAACTGTGGCTCTAGCAGGTATTTGAACAACATTTCTAGATAGCAAACCCAATGGCAATTACCACTGATTAAAGAAGAGTTACTGATAGAACCATGGCCTGATCTGGTAGTGTGTCTGGCCCACCCAACTGTAATTCTAATGCCAGTCTTTCCAATCAATGCCTGTTGCCTTCTCTTAATGTGCTTTGATCTAGAGTTGGGCTCTCCCTCTGTTGCCTCTCCAACTCCTCATACTGTTGTGAACAGCCTAAAATGCTTTTTACACCCATCTTGATTCAAAACATTTGTTCCATGTTTCGATCCCCATGTCAAACAAGAAAAGTACACCCATCTGACATGATTACTAGTACCTTAATGAATCTCTTTAGACTGTAAGACATTCTAATTAATTGTTTTTCCTTTCAAAAAATATTCAGCTATTTCCAGGACTTTTAAACCTGTGTTCTGGAATTTCCATTTAATTATGAAGTATAAAATAAATAACTTCAGAAAAAAGAAATTCCATGCTTTTGTTGACATAGTAACAGCATGCTTTTTTATAGTACAAAAGCAGAAATGATGTTTCACTGAGAGAAACACTAAAAATGTGCAGTATTTGAAGGTATTAACATTGGGCCTAACATTTACATAGTTTTACTTGGTGAATCTAAATGATTAGATTTTAGAAATTATCTAAATGGCACCAAATGGTATTTTGAATAGTGTGGTAATATTTCACAGAAATAATTAATTCCTATTTTAATTTTGTTCACTCTTTAAAATGAGTTCAAATAATTTTTAGGCAAATACCTATCTCAGTTCAGAGTTTAGTGAAGAATGATATATACAAACTCTAATTCATCCTTGTAATAGCAAATCAGGATTCAGTACCTGAAGGCAATAAACGATCATCCCACAGGGGAAGAATATGTTGCTTTTCTATTGTTACCAAGAATCTGTTTAGTAAGTCGTATCCCCAGACTGGAGTTTGATGACAGAAGAACAGAATAACACTGACAAACCCTCTTGTTTGCCCTGATACAGAAAAGTATGAGCCACATCAATACTGATTAAGCAGTAGATTTTTTTTTTCTAATTAGGCAGTAGATTTTGAACTCAAGTTACCACAATAGCCTCCCCATATAATTATACTTAGTCTAAATTAGAGATGGGCCTTCTTTGATTTTATGCTACTTTTGTGAAATGCAAAAAGAGGTTTTCCTTACAAAAAATTTGAGGTATCCTTTATTAGGAACTTCTCTTTTAGCACAGAAACAATCAGAAATTGCTGAACTCTCAGATCTAAAGAAGACAGTAAGAATAGCTTTTCCATTGAAAAGAAAAATGATTTAAATGAGCCAGAGGCCTAGATAATTAAAGATTATTAAAAACAAGCTAGCACTTTCTGAAATTATTTTCCATTGTGATTTTTGGGCATCTTGATATGATCTTTCAAAAATTTAAATGAACTTTCTACATGAAATATGTACCAACTGATGTGATCAATTTTACCTTCTACGTATCTTTAAAATTCTTTCTTATCTTTCTATTTATACTCATATTACCCTAAGTTTTTCTTCTTTCTAATAAAATTATCTAATATTATAATGACAAAAATGTGTATAAATGGATATTAAAACACATCAAATCAAGCATCATTGGAACAAAAGTCAAAATGCTAATAAGAATATTCAACTTAGAACCAGTTATCAAAATACTGCAATGAAATGCTTTCCCTATTACTTTCAGAATCATGCCGCAAGTTTTTCTAAATCAGATTATTTTGCTCCTGTTTCTTCAGAATAGTTAGGCATTTAACTATGCCTTTGAAGCTGACTAGGGGTTCAAAAACTCCTTTTATAATTACTACATTAGTTTTCTTCTGTATATGATGATTTTGAAAAACATCAGCTCAGCTACTTGAGGTTAAAAGAGAAGAGAGAAATTGGTTTTGTTTCCAGATCTTTCTCTCTAAGATAGGAATACTAGAACTATTCAGTCTACCAATCCTACAAAGTTAATTTCCCCTCTCAGTTAGTTGATCATAAATAGAAGTATGGATCATGTGCTTTCCTAATGTTTTCTCTCCACCCTCTCATTCTCTTTCCATATATAAGCTCTGCTTTTAATAATATGGACCATTTGCATTTATAAAGCACTTGTGTGTTTTGATCTTCCTTACACAGTGAGGGAGATATCACTATCTCTCCCATTTTTCTGATGGAAAAAAGAATCCCACAACTAGTTCAGTGAATTGAGCACAATTACTTAAATAACACTTTGGGCCATGCAGGGTGACTTTACGTTCTAATATTTTTCTTTTGTAATACCATAGCTTGTAATTGCAACTTTCTAAAATATGTTGAAAATGATCACATATTTAAGCATAACATAACACATTCAAACTCTTAAAAATGATACACAAAACTCAATTTTCTCCACAGATTTGAGAAGGACTGTGGAATTTATAGTTCCTGTTGAGTAATTCTGCATTTGAACTCATAAATTTGGAAATTAGGAGTATAGAGAAAATTTTATCTTTTTCTTTGATTCAAAAGTTAAATTACTGAATACATCTGAGTATTCAGAGTAAAATAATTTAGTTATTTTAAAGATGCTTTCATCAATGAAATTTAGCAGAATCTTCTTCAGGTCTTCATGAATAAAGCTATGTCACTTTTACCATTCATGTATCTTACTATAGAATTGGTCTGAGGCGATGATCACAACAAATCTTAATTGTTCAATTTGGCTATGTTATAATACTTTCACTTGTTTTGCCTCTATTTGGAACTACTTTATATCACTTAAACATTTATTATCTTTTCAGATTTTAAAAATAGTCTTCTAAAAATAGTTTTCTTAAATTCATGAGATAATGCGCCCCACAAAATTAGTTTGGCTGAAATCAAAATAATGAAACAAGACAGGTAGGGATAATTTTTGAAAAATTAATGGCAGTATGTGGTAGAACTTCTTTCATAAAATATTTTTCTTTATTTTTGAATCAGAATCGTTCTTAGCTTTCCTGAATAGGTATGTTGCCTCCTGATATCAGTGACAGTTAAATTTAGACACTGATTTATATATCAAAATAAATGTTTCAGGAAACGGAGAATAAAGGATTTGATTTTGTAAATAGATTAAATATTTCATGCAAAAATTCAAGCATTGAGAGCTCATGAAAAAATTACTAGTTATGATTCAAAAGTCCATAGTGCTGTCTCTCCAGAACATCAGCTAGTTCCATCCCCCATCCCATAATATTAACAGCCCCTTCCAGCATGAAACAGTTAGAATGGGCATAGCCCAAATATTTCTAAAGAGTGAGAGAAAGATTAAAGGTGATGATGGAGTTTTACAAAGAAGGTCGGATTTAACAAATGAGTATGACTGCTGAATCATTATATCGATATTTCTTTAAGTCTCCAGTATGTTAGAGCAGCTAGAAGTAAAAATCTAAAATTGTTGAATTGCAACCCATACCAAACTCTGAAATCTGTTCTACAACTAATTGTTGTGATGTGCTTTGAAATTTATAGCTTTTTTGTGTATGTTATTTTTCACAAAAAAGAGAAAAAAGTCGATTGCGATGATGAATACACAGCTATGTGATGATATTGTGAACCATTGATAGTACACTTTGGATGACTAGAAGGTATGTGAATATATAAATATATATCAATTTTTTTTTAAGTCCACAATGTTGTTTATTGGTTAGACAAAGGCATTGGTCCTCGTGTTTTTTGAAAACCTTAAATGATTAATTGGGATAGAAAAAAAAAGGAAATCCTATATTCTAATCTGGGTCATCAATTTAATATAAAGACATTTTTGTTTCCCTTTTGAATGTTACATTTGCTATTTCCACAAGGCTGTGTCAGTGATTGTGTTATAACAACTTTAAAAATTCCAACAGGTGTTTATTTTTCTATTAACTTATTTTTCTTTTTTTAAATACCTTTATATTTTTATTAGAGCAGTTGTAAATTTACAGAAAAGTCATGTACAATGTACAGAGTTCCTATGTACTCCCTCCACACACCTTTTCTCTATTATTTACATTTTGCATAAATATGGTAACTTTGTTACAATTGTGGAAATAGTATTATTATAACTATGTTATTAGCTATAATCCATAGTTTATTTTAGGGTTCACACTTTGTGCTGCACAGTTTATTCTGGTACATATATACAGCTAAAATCAACTGCTTTAGCCACTTTCAAATATATAATTCAGAAGTGTCAATTACATTCACAATATTTTGTGCTACCATCACCACTATCTATCAACAAAATTTTTCTAGTTTGCTAAACAGACACGCTATCAATTAACTATTAACTCCCTATCACACACTTCTGCCCTTGGTAACCAGTATTCTAATATATGACTTTATAAATTTGCGAATTCTAATTATTTCAAGTGAGATCATACAATAGATCTTTTTATATCTGGCTTATTTAATTTAACATGGTGTCTTCAGGGTTGTTTTGGTTTGCTAATACTGCCAGAATACACTGTCCAAACTAAGGCATCCACAGAAGGATACTGTTCTAGTTTGCTAGCTGCTGGAATGCAGTATACCAGAAATGGAATGGCTTTTAAAAAGGGGAATTTAATGTGTTGCTGGTTTACAGTTCTAAGGCCGAGAAATGTCCCAATTAAAACAAGTCTATAGCAATGTCCAATCTTAGGCATCCAGGGAACAATACCTTGGTTCAAGAAGGCCAATGAAGTTTAGGGTTTCTCTCTCAAGTGAGAAGGCACATGGTGAACACAATTACGGTTTCTTTCTTGGCTGGAAGGACACATGGCAAACATGGCGTCATCTGCTAGCTTTCTCTCCTGGCTTCCTGTTTCATGAAGCTCCCGGGAGGCGTTTTCCTTCTTCAACTCCAAAGGTCGCTGGCTGGTGGACTCTCTGCTTCATAGTGTTCCTCTCTCTGAATCTCTCATTCTCCAAAATTGTTCCTTTTCTACAGGACTTCAGAAACTAATCAAGACCCACTCAAATGGGTGGAGACATGTCATCCCCTAATCCAGTTTAACAACCATTCTTGACTAAATCACATCATCCAGGGAGACGATCTCATTACAGTTTCAAACATACAGTATTGAATAGAGATTATTCTACCTTTATGAAATGGGATTTATATTAAAACATGCGTTTTCTTAAGGGGCACACTTCCTTTCAAACCAGCACAGATACCTTGATTCAAGAAAGGCCAATGTCTGTCATATGGAAAGTCACATGACAAGTCTGCTGGTCATTGTTCTTGGTTCTGTTGCTTCGAGCTTCTGATGCCAGTGGTTTCCTCTCTAAGCATCTGTGGGCCTTGACTTAGCTCCTCCAGGATACAACTCTGGTTTCTGGCTTGATTAGCGTCTCATGGGAAGTCTGTTGGGCTCTGCATCTTCAAATATCCATAGCTAGGAGTTTGCATCTTCTGTCAGCACTTCAAGCATCTTCAAATGTTTGTGTCTCTGTCAGTTCTGAAGCAACTGTTCTCCAAGTGTCTCCTGAGACTTCTGCATTCCAAAACATCTGTGTCTGTGTCTGCATCTGAG
Source organism: Tamandua tetradactyla (assembly GCF_023851605.1). Taxonomy (NCBI): domain Eukaryota; kingdom Metazoa; phylum Chordata; class Mammalia; order Pilosa; family Myrmecophagidae; genus Tamandua; species Tamandua tetradactyla. The sequence goes on from NC_135329.1 coordinate 38,986,313, forward strand.
GTTTCTCAAAACGTGGCCCCTTTTAAAGGATGCCAATAAACTAATCAAGACACATGGTAAATGGGAAGAATCACATCTCCATCTACTCAAAAAGCCACATCCACAGTTGAGTGGATTATATCAAAAGGTCCCACCCTAAAATATTAAATCAGGATTAAAGTAAACATGGTACACCCAAAACAATGGATCAGGAAAAGCACATGACTTTTTTCTGGTGTACATAAAAGCTTCAAATCAGCACAAGTGTTTATCCAGGTTGTAGCATAAATTGGTACTTCATCCCTTTTTATGACTGAATAAAATTCCATGGTTTGGATAGTTTACACTTTCTTTATCTATCCTTCCATCATTAGACATTTGGGTTGCTTCTACCTGTTTGGCAATTATGAATAATGCCACTGTGAACATTGGTGTGCAAGTATAAACTTGAATTACTGCTTTTAATATTTTTAAGTATAAACCTAGAAGTGGAATTTCTAGGTCATAAAGTAATTCTATCTGGAGAGCCTCTAAACTGTTTTCCATAACTGTTATACCATTTTACATTCCCATCAATAGTATATGAAGGTTTCTATTTCTCCACATCTTCACCAGCACTTATTATTTCCCTTTTTCTTTTTTGAATAGCATCCATTCTAGTGGATGTGAAATTGTAGCTCATTGTGGTTTTGATTTTATTTGCATTTCCTAATGGTTAGTGATGTTGAGCAACTTTTCACATGCTCTTTGGTCATCTGTCTATTTTCTTTGGAGAAATTTTATTTCAAATACTTTATTTTTTAATTTGTTTGTCATTTTGTTGACTTGTAGGATTTCTTTTTATATTCTGGGTATTAAAAACTAATCAAATTTATGGTTTCCAAATATTTATTTCCATTGTGTTTATTGTCTTTTCATTTTCTTAATGTCCTCTGATGCAAATAAATTTTAATTTTGATAAAGTCCCATAAATCTTATTTCTGACATTGTTGCTTATGCTTTTGGTATAAAGTTTAAGAAACAATTGCCTAATACAAGGCCCTGAAGATGTTTCCTTATGCTATTTTCCAGGAGTTTTATAATTTTGGTTCTTGTATATGAAGCTTTGATCCATTTGGGGTTAAGTTTTTCATATTGTGTAAGGTAGGAGTCTGCCTTTTTTCTTTAAACATGGATATTCAGATTTTTTTAAGCACCATTTGAAGAGACTGTCTTTTCCCCACTGAGTGAGACTGTGATTTTATGCAAAATCAATTGGCCATAAGTGAGAGGATTTGTTTCTGAGCTCTCAATTTGATTCTATTGGTATACATGTCTGTCCTTGTACCAGCACTACACTGTTTTAATTGCTATGGCTTTGTAATAAGTCTGAAATTGAGAATGTGAGTCTTCCAACTCTGTTCTTTTTCAAGATGTTTCTGGCTATTTGGGGTCTTTTACCCTTCCATATTAATTTGGATTTCCATTTCTGCAAAGAGGGCTGTTTAATTTTAGATTGGGATTGCAGCGACTTTGCAGATCACTTTGGGGGGAACTGACATTCCATGAACACAAAATGACCTTCCATTTATATAGAGCTTTCATAATTTCATTCACCAATGTTTGTAGTTTTCTGCATAGAAGTCCTTTACATCCTTGATTAAATTTATTCTTGGATATTTAATTATGTTAGTTGCTATTGTAAATGAAATTTTTTATTGATGTCTTTTTCAGTTTATTTATTTCAACTCTATAGAAACAACACTGACTTGGGTCTTGATCTCATACCCTACCACTTTGCTGAACAACTTTATCGTTAGTATTACCTTCATGTGGCTTCTTCTTGTTGCATCATGTCATCTGCATATAGGGATAGTTTCATTACTTCATTTCCAGTATGGATACTCCTTGCTTAACTGCTTTGACTAAACCTTCCAACACAGTGTTAGATAACAGTTGTGACAATGGCCATCCTTGTCTTGTTTCTGACCTCAAGGGGAAGAGTTTCAGTCTTTCACCATAAAGTATAATGTTAGGTCTGGGTGTTTCCTTCAATTTTCAGTTTTCTGTCTAGTTTTTAAGAAGAGGGTCTAGATTTTATCAAAACCTTTTCTGTCAGTTAAGATGATCATACATTTTTTTCCTTCATTCTGTTGATGTGGTATTATATTAATTGGTTTTATTATGTTGAACCATCCTTACATACCAGAATTAAATTTCACATGATCGTGGGGTGTAATTATTTTAATGTGCTGTTGGATTTGATTTGATAGTATTTTGTTGAGGATTTTTGCATTTAAATTCATTAGAGATAGTGGTTTGGTTTGTAACTTTATTTTCTTGTAGTATATAATGACCATCTCTGCCCCATACAAGTTTTTTGCTTTAAGTCTCTTTTATCTGAAATTAGTATAGTCACCCCAACTGCCTTTTGATTACTTCTTGCACTGCGTATTTTTTTCTTGACTATCATTGTCAATCTTTGTATCTTTGACTTTAATATGGTTCACTTGCAGACAGCATAAAGTTGGGTCATGCTTTTTTATCCATGATGCCAATCTCTGCCTTTTTAAAATTAATTTTTAACAGCAAACAAATACAAACATTCTTAACTTATAATCATTCCATTCTACAGATATAATCAGTCATTTCCAATATTGTCACATAGTTGCATATTCATTATCACGATTATTTCTTAGAACTATTGCATTAATTCAGAAAAAGAAAAAAAAAAGACAAAAAAATCATACGTGCCATCCCCTTACCCCTCCCTTTCATTGATCACTAGCATTTCAGTCTAAATTTACTTTAACATCTGTTCTCCCTATTATTTATTTTTATTCTGTATGTTTTACTCTTCTGTTGATAGGGTAGATAAAAGGAGCATCAGACATAAGGTTTTCACAATCACACAGTCACATTGAAAAGCTATATCATACAATCATCTTCAAGAAACATGACTACTGGAACACAGCTCTACATTTTCAGGCAGTCTCCTCCAGTCTCTCCATTACATCTTGACTAGCAAGGTGATATCTATTTAATGTGTAAGAATAACCTACAGGAAAACCTTTCGACTCTGTTTGGAATCTCTCCGCCATTGACACTTCATTTTGTCTAATTTCACTCTTCCCCCTTTCAGTCAAGAAGGTTTTCTCAATCATTAATCCTGAGTCTCAGCTCATTCTAGGATTTCTGTCCCACATTTCCAAGAAGGTCCACAACCATGGGAGTCATGTCCCACATAGACAGGGGAAGGGCAATGAGTTTGCTTGTTGTGTTGGCTGGAGAGAGAGAGGCCACATCTGAGTAACAAAAGAGGTTCTCTTGTGTTTGACTCTTAGGCCTAAGTAAGCTTACTTAAAAGTAGGCTTTTAAGTAGGTTTGACCTATCCTTTGTGGGGTTAAGTTTCATATGAACAAACCACAAGATTGGGGGCTCAGCCTATTGCTTTGGTTGTCCCCACTGCTTGTGAGAATATCAGGAATTCAACTTGGGGAAGTTGAATTTTCCCTCTTTCTCACCATTCCCCAAAGAAGACTTTGCAAATACATTTTTATTCACTGTTCAAATCACTCTGGGATTTATTGGGGCATCACTCTGGACAAACCAACAAAATCTCATGCCCCACTCAAGGTTCCATGTACTTATGGTGTTCAATTTAACTCTCCACATAGGTTATATTAGGAAATGCACTAGTCAAAATATAAATTTTGTACCAAATAAACATTTTTTACTTTAGTCTTACACATAAATTAAAGTTTTAAAATATGAATTACCATCTATTTTCAACACCCTGCAGTAATGACATTTCCTTTGTTCTTCTTCATGCAAAAACACTTTTTAAATTTGTACATTTAGTCACTACCATTATACACTCTAGGCATTCCTAGATTATACCATCTCAGTCTTTATTGTCTATTTTTCTTTCTGATTTCATTTGCACCCCCAGCCCTCCTCCCTCAATCATTCTCACGTTCAGCTTCATTCAGTGTTTTAACATAGTTGTATTACAGTTAGGTAGTATTGTGCTATCCGTTTCTGAGTTTTTAAAATCAGTCCTGTTGCAAAATGTGTATCCCTTCAGCTCCAATTACCCAATATCTTATCCTATTTCTGTCTCCTGATGGCCTCTGTTGCCAGTGAAATTCTCCAAGTTTATTCACTAATGTCAATTCATATCAGTGAGACCATACATTATTTGTCCTTTTGTTTCTGGTTAATCTCATTCTGCATAATGTCCTTAAGGTCCATCCATGTTGTTACATATTTCATAACTTTATTGTGTCTTACAGATGCATAATATTCTAGTGTAAGTAAATATCAAAGTTTGTTTAGCCACTCCTCTGTCAACAGACATTTTGGCTGTTTCCATCTCTTTGCAACTGGAAATAATGCTGCTATAAACATTGGTGTGCAGATGTCCGTTTCTGTCCTTGCTCTCATGTCCTCTAAGTAGATACCTAACAACGGCAATTCTATATTTAGCTTCCTGAGGAACCAACAAACTGCCTTTCACAGCAGTTGTGCCATTTGACATTCCCACCAACAGTGGATAGTGTGCCTCATTCTCCACATCCTATCCAACACTTGTCATTTTATGTTTTATTGATAATGGTCATTCTGGTGAATGTGAGATGATACCTCATTGTGGTTTTGATTTGCATTTCCCTAATAGCCCTGGAAGTTGAGCATTTTTTCATGTGCCTTTTGGCCATTTGTATTTCCTCTTCTGAGAAGTGTCTGTTCACGTCTTTTGTCCATTTTGTAATTGGATTGTCTGTCTTTTTGTTGTTGAGTTGAACAATCTCTTTAGATATTCTGGATAGCAGACCTTTATCTGATATATTATTTCCAAATATTGTCTCCCATTGTGTCGGCTGTCTTTTTACTTTGTTGATGAGGTTCTTTGATGCATAAAAGTGTTTAATTTTGAGGACTTCCCATTTATTTATTTATTTCTTCAATGCTCCTGCTTTGGGTGTAAGGTCTAGAAAACCGCCTCCTATTATAAGACTTATAAGATATTCCCTGCATTTTCTTCTACCAGTTTTATGGTCTTAGATCTAATGTTTAGGTCTTTGATCCATTTTGAGTTAATTTTTGTACAAGGTGTGAGCTGTGGATCCTCTTTCATTCTTTTGCATATGGATATCCAATTCTCTAAGCACCATTTATGGAAAAGACTGTTCTGTCCCAGGTGAGTTGTTTTGACTGCCTTATCAAAGATCATTGTCCATAGGTGAGAGGGTTTATATCTGAACACTCTATTCTATTCCATTGGTCAGTATATCTATTTTTATGCCAGTACCATGCTGTTTTGACCACTCTAGCTTCATAATACGCCTTAGAGTCAGGTAGAATGAGACCTCCGACTTCATGTTTTTTTCTCAGGATACTTTTAGCTATTCGATGCACCCTTCCCTTCCAGATAAATTTGGTTATTGCTTTTTCTATTTCTGAAAAGTAAGTTTTTGGGATTTTAATTGGTATTGCATTAAATCTGTAAATCAATTTAGGTAGATCATTAACTATATTTTTAGTTTTCCAATCCATGAATGGTATGCCCTTCCTTCTATTTAGGTCTTCTGTGATTTCTTTAAAAATTTCTTGTAGGTTTCTTTGTATAGGTCTTTTGTCTCTTTAGTTAAATTTATTCCTAAATATTTTATTCTGTTAGTTGCAATTGTAAATGGAATTTTTTGTCTTGATTTCCCCCTTAGATTGTTTGTTACTAGCATATAGAAACACTACAGATTTTTGAGCATTGATCGTGTAACCTGTTACTTTGCTGTTCTCATTTATTAGCTCTAGCAGTTTTGCTGTGGATTTTTTGGGGTTTTCAACATATAGTATCATATCATCTGCAAACAGTGGGAGTTTTACTTCTTCCTTTCCAATTTTGATGCCTTGTATTTCTTTTTCTTGTCTAATTGCTCTGGCTAGAACTTCCAACACAATGCTGAATAACAGTGGTGATAGTGGACATCCTTTTCTTGTTCCTGATCTTAGGGGAAAAGTTTTCAGTTTTTCCCCATTTAGGATGATGTTAGCTGTGGGTTTTCATATATTTCCTTTATCATTTTGAGGAAGTTTCCTTCTATTCCAATCCTTTGGGGTGTTTTCAACAGGAAAGGACATTGAATTTTGCCAAATGCCTTTTCTGCATCAATTGAGATGAGCATGTGGTTTTTCTGCTTTAATTTGTTGGTATGGTGTATTACATTAATTGATTTTCTTATGTTGAACCATCCTTGCATACATGGGATGAATCCTACTTGGTCATGGGATATAATTCTTTTAATGTGCTGCTGGATTCGATTTGCTAGAATTTTGTTGAGGACTTTTGCATCTATATTCATTAGAGAGATTGGTCCGTAGTTTTCTTTTTTTATAATATCTTTTTCTGGCTTTGGTATGAGGGTGATGTTGGCTTTGTAGAATGAGTTAGGTAGCATTCCCTCCTTTTCATTTTTTTTTGAAGAATTTGAGCAGGATTGTTACTAATTCTTTCTTGAATGTTTGGTAGTATTCACATGTGAAGTCTTATGGTCCTGGACATTTTTTTGGGGGGGGTAGCTTCTTAATGACTGATTCAATTTCTTTATTTGTGATTGGTTTGTTGAGGTCATCTATTTTTTCTCGAGTCAATGTTGGCTGTTCATGCCTTTCTAGAAAGTTTCCCATTTCATCTACATTGTCATATTTATTAGCATAAAGTTGTTCATAGTATCCTCTCATTACTTCCTTTATTTCTGTGGTGTCAGTGGTTATGTCTCCTCTTCATTTCTGATTTTATTTGCATCCTCTCTCTTCTTCTATTTGTCAACCTTGCTAAGGGTCCATCAGTCTTATTGATTTTCTCATAGAACCAACTTCTGGTTTTGTTGATTTTCTCGATTGTTTCCATGTTCTCAATTTCATTTATTTCTGCTCTAATCTTCATTAGTTCTTTCCTTTTTCTTGCTTTGGGGCTAGTTTGCTATTATTTCTCTACTTCTTCCAAGTAGATAGTTAATTCCTCAATTTTTTCCCTTTCTTCTTTTTTGATATAGGCATTTAGGGCAATAAATTTCCCTCTTAGCACAGCCTTTGCTGTGTCTCATAAATTTTGATATGTTGTGTTTTCATTTTCATTTGCCTTGAGATATTTACTGATTTCTCTTGTAATTTCTTCCTTGACACACTGGTTGTTTAAGAGTGTATTGTTGAGCCTCCACATATTTGTGAATTTTCTGGCACTCTGCCTATTATTGATTTCCAACTTCATTCCTTTGTGATCTGAGAAAGTGTTTTGTATGACTTCAATCTTCTTAAATTTATTGAGACTTGCTTTGTGGCACATATGGTCTATCCTTGAGAATGATCCATGAGCACTTGAGAAAAAGGTGTATTCTGCTGTTGTGGGGTGTAATGTTCTATAAATGTCTGTTAAGTCTAGCTCATTTATTGTATTATTCTAATTCTGTGTTTCTTTATTGATCCTCTGTCTAGATGTTCCATCCATTGATGAGAGTGGAGAATTGAAGTCTCCAACTATTATGGTAGATGTGTCTATTTCTCTTTTCAGTGTTTGCTTCATGTATTTTGGAGCATTCTGGCTCAGTGTGTAAATATTTATGATTGTTATATCTTCTTGTTAAATTGTTCCTTTTATCAATACATAGTGTCCTTCTTTGTCTCTTTTAACTCTTTTACATTTGAAGTCTAATTTTTATATATTAGTATAGCTACTCCTGCTCTTTTCTGATTGTTATTTTCATGAAATATCTTTTCCCAACTTTCACTTTCAACCTATGTTTATCACTGAGTCTAAGATGTGTTTCTTGTAGACACTATATAGGTGGGTCCTGTTTTTTAATCCATTCTGCTGGTCTATGTCTTTTGATTGGGGAGTTTAATCCATTAACATTTAGTGTTATTACTGTACTGGTAGTACTTTCTTCTACCATTTTGCCTTTTGGATTTTATATGTCACATCTAATTTTTCTTCTTTTTACTTTTACTGATAGTCTTCATTTCTATGCTCTTCTCCACACCTCTCTCTCCTTTCTTTTCATATCTGCCTCTAGTGCTCCCTTTAGTACTTCTTGCAGAGCCCATCTCTTGGTCACAAATTCTCTCAGTGATTTTTTTGTCTGAAAATGTTTTAATTTCCCCTTCATTTTTCAAAGACAATTTTGCTGGATATAGAATTCTTGGCAGTTTTTTCTCTTTTAGTAACTTAAATATATCATCCCACTGTCTTCTTGCCTTCATGGTTTCTGCTGAGAAATCTATGCATACTGTTATTGGGCTTCCCTTGTATGTGATGGATTGCTTTGCTCTTGCTGCTTTCAAGATTCTCTCTTTCTCTTTGACATCTGACATTCTAATTAGTAAGTGTCTTGGAGTACATCTATTTGGATCTATTCTGTTTGGGTTATGCTGCACTTCTTGTATCTGCAATTTTAAATCTTTCATAAGAGTTGGAAAATTTTCAGTGATAATTTCCTCCACTAGTTTTTTTCCTCCTTTTCCCTTCTGTTCTCTTTTTGGAACACCCACAACACATATATTTGTATGCTTCGTATTGTCTTTCAGTTCCCTGAGTCCCTGCTCATATTTTTCCATTCTTTTCCCTATATTTTCTTTTGCTTGTCGAATTTCAGATGTTCTGTCCTCCATCTTCTGCCTCTTGAAATCTGACATTGTAGGCTTCCATTGCTTTTTACATCTCTTCTACTGTGCCTTTCATTCCCATAAGTTCTGTGAATTATTTTTTCAGACTTTTGATTTCTTCTTTTTGTTCATTCCTTGCCTTCTTCATATCCTCCCTTAATTCATTGATTTGATTTTTGATGGGGTTTTCCATTTCTGTTTGAACGTTCTGAATTGATTGTTTCAACTCCTGTATCTCATTTGAATTGTTGGTTTGTTCCTTTGACTGGGCCATATCTTCAATTTTCCAAATGTGATTCATTTTTTTTTTTTTTTGCTGTTGTTTAGTTTACCTTCATTAGTTTATTCTGGAGATTGTTTTCACTTCTTTTACCTAGGATTTTCTTGCTGGATGACTTTGTTGTCTATCTGTTCTTTTACATTCAGTTCAGCTTATTCTGGACCACTAGCTTAGGTTTTGTTTAACAGAGCAGAATTTTTCAGTTCTTGTTTTCTTGTTTCTTGCCCTTTCTGTATGGTGCCTTTCTCCCACCACCATTGGGAGGACCTACTTAGGTATTATAGACCCCAGCCAGATTTTCCCAGCCCAAACTGGACACGTGTCAGGAGGAAAGAGTCACCTTCATCAGTTTTCCTTGAGTATGAGATCCAGCAAGTTGAAAGACTTTCCTGTGAAGTCTCTGGACTCTAAGTTTTTTCTATCCTTCCCAGTATGTGGCACTTGTCTGCCTGCAGGTCTCACCAGCATAAGGTGATGTGGTACCTTTAACTTCAGTGGACTCTCCATGCTAGGGGCATGGTGGAGACAGAGGAGAGGTTGTAGGCTGGCTTTAATTGCTTCACATGTCCATACCCTGGAGTATGAAGCCTTTGAAGGAGGGGTTCCACCTGAGCTGGGCCCCACACTTCCCCTGTAGAAGACACAGGCTACAGACAGGCTCTCAAATGAGCTTGTTTCTGCCTATGCCTGGGACATTTTCCACCTGAGAAGCCCTGCCACAGTATCCAAAGGCAGTCAAGCCTTTGTAGAAACACAGCCACAAAAAAGAAAGAGAAAAATCCTTCTCAGAGCAGGACCCCTATTCCCCAGGTTTTCCAATCAAGAGCATAAGTTGGTATGTTTCTTTGTGTACCTTCAGATCCTATGTGCCCCCTCCTTTCCTTCAGGGCCCAGACCCTTTCAAGTATTGTGTGCTAGCTGATCCAAAATACCTCTGTTTCTTTTCTCCTTTTCTGTTAGCCATGCCCCCTCAGTGCTGGGGCCAAAATCAGCAACCTCCACTTTGACCAGGTTCAGCTGAGCTGGGGGCCTATTTAGTAGTCAGAATTTATAAATTAATTCCACAATTGAAGCTTAGTTGCATTCAGCCCCTGCTGCTGGTAAAGGCCCTTTCCTTTCCCCTCTGGGAAGCAGCCTGTGGGGAAGGGGCACCAGCTGCCACAGCTTGGGAACTCATGGCTCTGCAGGGGCCTGCAGCTGGTTCAGCTGGTCCAGACTGAGGTATGCTGTGTGTCTGGTCACTGATGTGGCCCCAGCAATTGTTCTGTACTGTACCTGGCTATTTACTAGCTGTTCTGGGGGATGAACTAAATCGAACACCTCACTAAGCTGCCATCTTGGCACTCTCTCCCAAACTCTGCCTTTTGATTGGAGAGTTTTATCCACTTACATTGAATGTCATTTGCAGGACTTTCTTCTGCCATTTTGTTATTTAGCCTTTATGAGTGTTAAGTATTTTTGTGCCTCACTTCTTTTAATGCCTACATTTATATTTATTTGTTTTTTGTGTGTGCTGTATTATACTGAAAGCCCTATCATTTTATCTGTATATATTTTTCATCTATTTTCCTTGTGGTTACAATTAGTTTAAAATTTAACATCCTAAATATTTAATAATCATATTTGGTTTGATATCAGCTTAACTTTAATAGCATCCACATGTACTTTTCTTACATACTCCTGTGCCACTGCCATCTTTTGTTTTTTTTTTTTTCTTCTTGTTACCAACTTATGGCTCCCTTTCATATGGCATGTTGCTTCTTTGTTGCATTTTTTACAATTTTCTCTTTGTCTCTGTGATTCAACAGTTTAATTATAATATATATTGGCATACATTCTTTCATGCTTATTTAATTTGGGGTCATTGGGATCTTGAATGTATATATTCATACACTTCACTGAATTTGGGAAGTTTTATGCCAACATATCATTTGATGCTCCTCTGCACTTTTTCTCTTTCTTCTCCTGAACTCCTCTAACACATATATTAGTATGCATGATGGTGTCCCATTGGTCTCTGTATTAGTCAAGGTACTCTAGATAAACAGAACCAAAAGGAGACAACTGTAAATATGAAATTTATAAAGATGTCTCAAACAATCATGGGAATGGAAAAGTTCAAAATCTGTAGGGCAGGCTGTGAAGCTGGCATCTCTGATGAAGGTCTGGATGAACTCCAGAGGAGAGGCTCACTGGCTGAAGAAGCAGTGAAAAAGTCTCCTTTCTTCCTTAAAATTCTTCAACTGATTGAATTATCTTGTTTGTAAGAGGCATGCATTAGTTGGATACAGATTTAAACAACCACAGTTTCAATCAACTGACTGATGATATGATATAATAACCAGCCTTCTGGCTTATCAACCAACCATGAAATATCCTTGCTGCAATGATCAAGTCAGTGCTTGCTTGACCAGACAGCTGGACATCATCACTTGGCCAAATTAACACCATAATCTAACCATAACAGTCTCTTAGATCTTTTCACTTGCTTAATTTTTTTTCTTTTTGCTCCTTTGCCTGAATCATTTCAATTGTCTTCTTTTTGAGTTCACTGATTCTTTCTTCTTCCAGCTCCAATCTGTTGTTAAACCTCTGTAGGAGATTTTTTAATTTCAGTTTTTAAATTTTTTTAAATAGTATTTATCTCTTTACTCACATTTTCATTTTGTTCATATATTGCTTTTTTGATACCTTTTTGCTCCTTCTCCATGTTTTACTTTGCCTCTTTGTGCATTTTGATTTTTTTAATAATGCCAATGTCTGATATGATCAAAATATGGTTTCCTTTATTGATTGTTTTTCATATTTTATCTTGTTCCCATGGATGGGTTATCATTTCCCATTACTTTGTCCTGTAATCTCTTGTTGCACACTCTATATTGTAAAAATTTAATGTGTTAAAGCTTGTATTTAGTCCTGAGTTTTTTGTCCCTTAAGTTTGTACCCAGTTAGTAATATGACAGATTTCTTCAATTCTCAGGAGCCAACAAAAACATATAAACCAATGCAAAGAACACCTTTTGAAGTCTTTGCAAATTGACTCTGTGTTGGCTGGTACTCTCCTTCAGAACTTTGTCTCCTACCAAAAGCTCAAACCTTGAGGAAATACTGGAGCTTCCTTTCTTGTCTTTTCTGAGCACGGGTCTTGTCCTCAGCATGAACTCATGGTTTTAGAAATTTCTTGCTTTCAGGAATCCAAATACCACCTCTTTTCCTTATGAGATAGATTTTTTTCCTTTTCAGACACTCTATTGTCTGTTTCAAAGCTAGCATTCCTTTTCCCCTGGTGTTTAGGTTTGCTAGTTTCTTACACTGGTTTAGGTGCCTGCAATCTTCTGCTTTCAGAGCAAGTTCTGGGATGTTGAACCAGAGATGAGCGCCCTGGTACTCCCATCTGATAAATTGGTGCTGACATTCAGGCACCTCAGTATGTGCCTAGGGGTTACTCTACTCCATCCAAAATGGGACAGGATCAACATTCAAAGTATAGGCTGGTTTCACACCAGCTGAGATAGAGGGTGGGAGTGAGGCCAGCAAGGGTACCACAAAGTTTTCTTATATTTTTAAATTGCATTTTATTGATTTCATGCACATGTAATTACTATAATCCTTTAACTCTTCCCAATATTCTGAAGAATATGGTTCTGCCAATTTTTGCTAATTTTTTCAAGATTTTGTGGGGGAATGGAACCCTGTAGCATCTTACACTACGGTCTTGATCCTGTTAGTTTTTGTTTTTAATACATTGATCCATGGTAATTTAGAACAGTCAGTGGGTTTGGGAATTGAAAATGGGCTTTTAATTCATGTAGATTGAGGTTCCAATCTTGGCAAATATGTGTGACATGACCACAGGAAGTTCCCTCACTTCTTTAGGTTGCAGTTTGTTCATACATGTGGTTACAAGAGCATCTCTCTTTACAGTTTTCATACAAATTAAATAAACTATTAAACATGTTAAAACATAGCAGAAATTCAATAAATATTAGACTGCTTTTTACTTCTACCTACTTAATCTGTAAGTTTATGAGAAAATAATATAAGCAAATTTAAATAAACTTCAAAGTACATAATAACTAATAATCATTAATAACCTACCTTTGCTGTTGTAGTTTTAAAAAAATAAGTTATAAAATTACCAAGACATCTAAATTGTTTTCTTAATCACTTGATTTACAAATCTCATTGTATATTTAATAATTACTTCAAGCTCCCTTGAAAATAACACATCCACAAAAGTTTTCATGCAGTTTTGTAGTTCACACATGCCTTAAAGCCCCTCTATGGATCTGCAGTTTTAAAATAACTATATCATGGGATAATCTGGATTTTTTTTGAAAAGTAAGGCAAGTATTTCAATACTTCCATGTCACAGCAGAAAAATATTTGCATTTATAAGCCTGCATACTCAGAAGGAAGTGTTCAATTTGCTTATGGAAACGTAGCTCTCAAAGCTGAGATGGTGATTACTGACAAAGGGAAAATGACAGAGACTTCCTCGGTTCTGTGACCTCTGCTTTCTCTGTGCCCAGAGCTCTCTAAAGAGCCTGGCATGACAGGCAATCACTTCATTTTCTGACTTGTAATTACCACTATTTCTTAACTGTTACTGCTTTTCCAGAGGCCTGTGTTGCTGTTCTCCTCTCCTCTATTAGAGCTGATGCTGACATTTTCTTTCAGGCTTATCTGTGCAAGATTTTCTCTCTTATGATCTTTGCATTCCCCCCAAAAGACACACACCCTATGCTGCAAATCCTTTGTTGAGGCAATAATTGAAAATGACATTTCCCCTATATGCTTAAATATAAATTTTGAAACAAAAATATTACATAAACATAGATAAATTTATACAGAATATACACAAAGTATATAGATAAAATACAAAATTCAAGCCTCCCTTTCTATTAAAGAAAAAGATCAGGGCATAGTAAAAATACATATACATGCAATTCATATTCTACTTCCTACAATTGAGGGATTTCAGGAAAATTATTTATACTTTTTGAGCCTCAGTTTTCTCATCCCTACACTAGGGGAATATACCTACTTCAAAGATCTTTTGGGAAGACTAAATGAGATATCTGCAAATGTGGATTTGTAGTCATCACTCAGAAGAAAAATATTTCAAATTTCTTTAGTTCCCAAAATACAAATTTATCTTCTTGCTCTCTCTCATTAGGGAAGATGAGAATTCCAATAGCTTCTTCTCCAACTTCAATCAAATTTTTAAAGATTTTCTGGCCTGTGTGGTGCTAAGAAAAATGATCTACAATGATTGAGCTCATCATTTTGCCTGTCACACTCGGCCTTGCAGCAACTCTGAAGATTTCTGCCATGGAAGTCAAGAGAAGCTCCCCAAAGAGAGTTTCCTTCTACTGAGTAGAGACTCACTCTCTGAGGCCCGTGTCGCTGCTATCAAGGAGACAGAACTTACTATATACACATTTTTAAAATCCATAAAAATCCACCATTGAGTATGAGCCAGTTTCTCCCAAAGTAGGAAACCCCCAAAATGTTCCCCTACCCCAACCCTCTACCACTAGCTATAGAGTACTCAAGTTGTCCTTCCATAACTTTAACCCTAAAAATACTCTGGTCTACATCCCTATTCCTTTAGAAACCACCCACTGTGTCCTGTAATCATCCTTAACAACAAAATTGTTTTATTATATTCATATAAAAAAAGGGTACAGAATAAAGACCATACTGTTTTTTAATTCTCAAGAACATGCAGCTGTATGGAAAATATAACAAACATTAATATTGCAACATTTTATCCTTTCATATATGTAAGGACATGGTTACAGTGCTCAATACATAGCTGGAATTCAATAAATGGTAATCTCCATTAATTACAACATTGTTTTAAGAACGTTGTTATAGCAAAATATTTCAGATTGCAAGGTTTTCAAAACAATGGAACAGAGAGTGAAAGAAATGCTTAAAATGATGACTATATTACCTTATCTATTAGCTTTCCTTTAAAAACTTAATTGCTAGTCTATTACTGTTCGGATTATAGGCATTTTTTTCTTTTTTGGTATGGGCAGTCTCTGGGAATTGAACCTGGATCTCTGGGATGGGAGGTAAGAACTCTGCCACTGAACCACCATTGTCCACCCTGGATCATAGGCATTTTTAATCTGGTGCAACTAACACAGGAGAAAAGATATTTGTTGTTACATCATCATTTCTTTTCCTATGAGTAAAATTTGCCTAAAGCAAGATAACTAAATAACTGCAAACTTTTTCATTTCAAAATCAAAATTTTACATGTATGAAAGTCAACCATATAAATTAAATAAAATGATGCTTTATATTGCTTGATACACAGAATTGCAATCATAAATTGAGTACTTTGTATTTTCTCAAACCTTTATATGGATTGTGTAATTTAATACCAATAAATTTCATGGTCACAAAGTATCCTTGCAGAAATGGTTAGACCAGTGCTTATCTGACCAGACAACTGGGCATCATCACCTGGCCAAGTTGACACCTGAACATAACCATCATAGTCCACTCCTTGTCAATATCACAGCCATACACATTACTTTAAGCTATACCTAATCTCTAAATAGAACACAGTAACATAACACATGCTTTGATTAACAATACTCAACAGTCCTGCATTCAACCAGAAGCATGCTAAATCTCTCCAGAATGGTGTGCATGTCTTAAAGAAACATTTATTCTTAGTTTATATCCTATGACTTAAATATTATGACATGAGCAATACAACTTCTGCATATAATAAGAAAAGAAGATATTTGCTTTATGTAAAAATACAAACATAGTCATTACAGAGCAAGGAGGAAATGTTCATACCATCACAGTCATGGTTTCTGTAACTGGTCATGTAGTCACAGTACACACCTACCATGACCTTTTTCCACTACCCTATGCTAGTTTGAAGACTGCCAGGATGTGATATACCAGAACTGGAATGGCTTTTTAAAAGGGGAATGTAATAAGTTACAAGTATACAGTTCTAAGGAAGTGATAGTCTCCAAATTAAGATGCCAACAAGAGGTTACCTCCACTCAAGAAAGGTTGATGGAGTTTGGGGTTTCTCTCCACACATGTGGAAGAGCACATGGCAACATTTGCTAGCTTTCTCTCCCACCTTCTTGTTTCATGAAGCTCCCCCAGGGGTATTTTCCTTCTTCATCTCCAAGGATCTCTGGCTGTGTGGGCTGTGTTGGTTCTGGTGGTTTTAAAGCTTTTTCCAAAATGGTTCCCTCTTACAGGGCTCCAGTAAGCAACCCCACCTTGAATGGGCAGAGACACATCTCCATGGAAACCAACACAAAAGTTACCACCCACAATGAGGTGGGTTGTATCTCCATGGAAACAATACAAAATATTCACCCAGCAATATTGAATGAGGTTTAAATGACATTGCTTTTCTGGGGTACATAATAGCTTCAAATCGGTATATACCCATGCCATGTTTCCTTTACCCTCAGCAAGCACTTTAGACATCTGTGATTCTTTGCCTGGTGAGGTGGCCCAAACCTTCATTCCTGACATTTCTGGGCCATTGGTTGTCTTGTGTGGATTAGGTTGTTTTAGCTTTCCATTGAAATTAATCACAAGGCATGGTAGCACTAAGAGGCACTCTAGGGGATCTCCTGTATTCCAGGAAAACTCTTTACCTCCATTATGTAGTTGCAGTCCTATTTCCCCTTGATAGGTTCAGTTACCCAGCCAGTACAGTAATCCCTTCTTTGCTTATTGAGTCAATGGTGTAAGAAGCCCAAAGTGGTCAGGTGGCAGTCTTAACTTCCAACTGAATGGAATCATTGTTGTCTCTCCTAGCAGTAGCACTCCACCTTTTGGAGCTAAGACACTTAGACAAGCAGATCTCAAAGTTGCAGTGACAGGAAGCAAAAATTTTCCTAGTGGATCACTTGGGGTGATAGTGAGTGGTGAGTGATACCACTCTGATTTCCATGTCTTGATTCCTGAACCCATGAATCCTGGCTATGGGAGAAACAGCACCATAGAGTGGCAGCTGTTTTGAAGTGGAGCATCCCCAGCCTCCTGAAGGACGTTGCCCCAGCCCTGTAAGGTATTGCCCCCTAACTGGCAATATAATTGGGTCTTCAAAAGACCCATTCTATCAACCCAGCTGCCTCTGGATGATGGGGAACACGGTAAGACCCATGAGTTCTGTGAATATGTGCCCATTTCTGCACTTCATTTTCTGTGAAGTCGGCTGCACGGAATACCATGAAAGTGGATCAGGTATTCCATAAATTCATGGGTGATAGTTTTGGCAAAAGCATTGCATGCAGGGAAAGTAAACCTGTATCTAGAATATATGTTTATTCCAGTTAGAACAAATTACTGCCCTTTTTATGGTGGAAGTGATTCAATGTAATTAATGTGCCAGCAGGTAGCAGGTTGATCACCTTGAGGAATGGTACTATATCAGGGGCTCAGTGTGGTTTTCTGCTGCAGAGAGATTGGGCACTTAGCAGTGGTGGTAGCCAGGTCAGCCTTGGTGAGTGGAAGTCCATGTCGCTGAGTTTAAGCACAACTTCCATCCCTACAGCAATGCCCACGTTGTTCATGAGCCCATTGGGCAATGACTGGGGAAAGAGGATGACTTGTACCCACAGAATGGGTCAACTTATCCACTTGATTATTAAAACCTTCCTCTGCTGAAGTCACCATCTGGTGAGCATTCACATGGGTCACAACATCTTCATGATTTTTGCCCACTCAAAGAGTCTATCCACACAACTATTCTCCAGACCTCTTTGCTTCCAATTGTCCAATCATGCTCCTTCAAATCCCTAACTATCAAGCCAAACCATTGGCAACAGTCCCTAAGTCAGTGTACAAATACAATTCTGGTCAGTTCTCTTTCCAAACAAAATTAACAACCAGGTGCACTGCTTGAAGTTCTGCCCACTGGGAGGATTTCCCCTCACCACTGTCCTTCAGGGACATCCCCAAAAGGGATTGTAGCATGATACCTGTCCATGTTTAGGTGGTATCTGCACATCACGCAGAACCATCTGTAAACCAGGCCGTAGTTTTCTCTTCTTCAGTCAAATGACTGAAAGGAACTCCCCAAGAGGTCATAGCTCTGGTCTGAAAAAGAGAAGGTAATGTGGCAGAAGGGGGAGCCATGGTTATTTGGGCCACTTCCTCATGTAACAACTATCTAGTGCCTCCAAGACCTGCTCAAACCCTGTCTTTTACATCCCATCCCCATTTTATGATGGCGTGCTCCTGTGTACTCTCAACTTAATGGTTTGGTGGCTCAGACAACAACCAGCTCTTGATAGGCAACTCAGGTCTCATGGTAATTTGGTGACTCATAGTTAGTATTCAGTCTCTATTAAGGCCAAAAGCTTTCTCTCAAAAAGAGATTTGTTATCTGCAGAGGATGGCACTGTTTTACTCCCAAATCATAAGGGCATGTGTTGTGATTCTTCTATATGTGCCTGCCAAAGACTCCTGAAGCATCTCTATTTGTCAGTGATACTTCCAGCATCATTAAATCTCCTGGATCATATGGTCCAACTGGCAAAGCAGCTTGCACAGCAGCCTGGACATGTCACAGAACCTTCTCTTGTTTTGGTCTCCACTCAAAACTAGCAGCTTTTCTAGTCACTAGTAAATGGGCTGGAGTAGCACATCCAAATGAGGAATATGTTGTCTCCAAAGTCCAAAGACACCAACTAGGCATTGTGTCTCCTTTTTGGTCACAGGAAAAGCCAAATGCAACAGTTTATCCTTCACCTTAGAAGGGATATCTTGACATGCCCCACACCACTGAATGCCTAAAAGTTTTACTGAGGTGGAAGCTCTCTGTATTTTTGCTGGATTGATCTCCCATCCCCTGACATGCAAATGCCTCACCAATAAATCTAGAGTAGTTGCTATTTCTTGCCCACCAGTTTCCAATTAACATGATATCATCAATATAATGGACCAGTGTGATGTCTTGTGGGAAGTAGACATGATCAAGTCTCTGCCAATATGACATAGGGCTGGACAGTTGATGTACACCTGATGTAAAACAGGGTAGGTATACTGCTGGCCTTGCCAGCTGAATGCAAACTGTCACTGGTGGTTCTTACTAACAGCTATTAAGAAAAAAAGCATTTGCCAGATCAATAGCTGCACAAGTACAAGAGAATGTATTTATTTGCTTAAACAATGATGCCATATCTGGAACAGTTGCTGTAATTGGAGTCACCACCTGGTTAAGTTTATGATAATCTGCTGTTGTCCTCAAAACTTCATCTGATTTCCACACAAGTCAAATAAGAGAGATGGATGGGGATCACCACCCTTGCATCCTTCAAGTGTTTAAGAGTGGAACTAATCTCTGCAATCCCTCCAGGAATCCTGTATTGCTTCTGATTTACTATTTTGTTAGGTACAGGCAATTTTAATGGCTTCCATTTGGCCTTTCCCACCAATATAGTCCTCACCTCACAAGTCAAGGAACGAATATGGTCATCTTGCCAGTTGCTAAGCATATTACTCCCAATTATGCATGCTGGAGCTGGGAAAATAACTACAGAATGGGGCCAGGCATCCCCTGGATCCACTGTGAAATGGACATAAGATAAAAGTCCATCTATCACTTGACCTCCATAAGCCCCTACTCTGACCGATGCACCAGAGTGACATTTTGGGCTCCTGAAATTAGTGTCACTTCTGAGTCAGTGTCTAGTAATTCATGAAATGTCTGATCATTTATTTCCTTTTCAACAATGCAGCATTACCCTGGAAAAAGCCCCAGTAACAAGGCTGGGAGGAAGGTTAACAGTGTAAATTTCTGGCAATGTATCAGGGTCTTCATCAAGGGTAGCTGGCTATTTCCTCATTCAAGGGGCCCTGGGTCTGTAGTTTCTCTAAAGTCAGAGAATTGATTAAGGAGCTGTGTTCTAGTCTGCCAGCTGCCAGAATGCAATATGCCAGAAACAGAATGGCTTTTAAAAGGGGGAATTTAATAAGTTGCTAGTTTACAGTTATAAGGTCAAGAAAATGTCCCAATTAAAGCAAGTCTATACAAATGTCCAATCAAAGGCATCCAGGGATAGATACCTTGGTTCAAGAAGGCCAATGAAGTTCAGGGTTTCTCTAAGTGAGAGGCACATGGTGAACACAGTCAAGGCTTCTCTCTCAGCTGGAAGGGCACATGGTGAACATGACATCATTTGCTAGCTTTCACTCCTGGCTTCTGGTTTCATGAAGCTCCCTTGGAAGCATTTTCCTTCTTTATCTCCAAAGATCACTGGCTGGTGGACTCTGCATCTCGTGGCTATGTTGTTCTGCTCTGCTGTCTCTGAATCTCCCATTCACCAAAACGTTCCCTTTTTTATAGGACTCCAATAAACCAATCAAAACCCACCCATATGGGTGGAGACATGTCATCACCTAATCTGGTTTGCAACCACTCTTGATTTGTTAAAATATGATTTATAAATCATATTTATCCAGGGAGATGATCTGATTACAGTTTCAAACATACAGTATTGAATAGGGATTATTCTACTTTTATGAAATGGAATTTTGATTAAAACATGGCTTTTCTAGGGGGCATACTTCCTTTCAAACCAGTACATTACACCCTCTGGCCCCTAAAAAAGACATGTTTTTACCAAATACCAAATACATTAATTTTATAACAATATCAGAAATCCTTAAACCATTTCAGGAGCAATACAAATGAAGTACAAAATTAGAAACAGTACAAACTCCTATCAAAGTTAGTTACAGGCATGGTCTGTTCTAAGGCAAAGTTCTCTGGCTCTGGACTTTTGAAAACTTATAACAAGTTCTTTGCTGCCAACATACAAAGGAGAACCAGTCATGGGATACATATATGCATTTCCATACGGCGGAAAGAACACAGGGGTCACCAGACCCATACAGTTTCAAAAACCCACACGGCAAAGTCCATTAGATTTCTAAGTCTGAAAATCATTTATCCTTGTGTCTTTAGAAAGCAGCAGTCCGACCCTTTCCAAAGGCCTATGCAGAGGCCTGCCTCTCTCCAAATACAACCTTGGGGGATATTGGGGAGACCACCTTTTTTTCTCAGCTCCACCCTCTCTAAGCATTGGGGCTGCACCCAGGCTCTCTGCTATCTCTGGGGCACATGCTCAACACACCATGTGATGGCAGCCAGGCTCTCCCCAAACCCCAAGGAATGTTCTTCACTCTCTCCAAGGTGTGAGGTGGCATGACTCTTACACTGCAACGAGGTGGAAGGCCCATCCTCTGCCTTTGGGGTAAATTCACCCTATCCATGGGTTTGGGTGGGTCTGCTTTCCTGGCCTGAGGCTTCTTGACTTCAGACCTCAGCCTCTCTTAGCAGCAGCTCTGTTTATTACAGGTCCCACAGCACTCTCGTTGGCTTTTTATGCAGTGGCCTTGGATCATGCCCATCAGACATAAGGAGTTTCCACAAATCCTTCCTGGATAACTCCATGTCCAATCCTGGCTTTCTCTCAAATGGCTGACTGGTCCCTCATCTGGTCAAATCCTCCTATTCTCTGGGGTCTTCATTTCTGGAGGCCCAGAATTTTCCAGAACATCAATTTCTGGTTTCTTTGTACTCAAGAGTCAGTTTTCAGCTTATCTCCCTCCTGTCACATTTCACTATAAGCTGTGAGGAGAAACCAGGCTGCACTTTTGACATTTAATTTGGAGATCTGTTTTGCTAAATACCCAAGTTCATGGCTTTTAAAATCTGCCTTCCAGCCAAAGTCACTAGTCAATTATGCCAGATTATCTGCAATTTCAAAACAAGGGTCGCTTTCCTTCCAGTCTGTAATGACATAATCTCATTTCTGTCTAGAGCCTGATCAGAGGTATCTTTAGAGTCCACATTTCTATGAAGATTCTCCTCAAAACATTCTAGGCCTTCTCTATCAAGCTCCTCAAAACTCTTCCAGAATCTTCCCCTTATCCATTTAAAAAGCTATTCTAACATATTTGGTATTTCCAAACTGCAGCAACACCCTACTCCTGGTACCAAATTCTGTTCTAGTTTGCCAGCTGCCAGAATGCAATATACCAGAAACAGAATGGCTTTTAAAAAGGGGAATTTAGTAAGTTGCTAGTTTACAGCTATAAGGCCAAGAAAATGTCCCAGTTTAAAACAAGTCTATAAAAATGTCCAATCAAAGGCATCCAGGGAAAGATACCTTGGTTCAAGAAGGCTGATGAAGTTCAGGGTTTCTCTAAGTGAGAAGGCACATGGTGAACACAAGCTGTGACTCTGTTTTTGAAATTCAGTTAGATTTCTTGTTTTAGTTTGCTAAATGTTGCCAGAATGCAATATAGCAGAAATGGAATGGTTTTTAAAAAAGGAACTTATTAAGCTACAAGTGTACAGTTCTGAAGCCTCAAAAATGTCTAAACTAAGGCATCCAGAAAAAGATAACTAGATTCACAGAATGATGATATCTGTCACATAGGAAGGCACATGGGTGGCATCTGCTTGTCCTTTTTCAAAGTCCCATTGCTTCCAGCATTTGATGCCAGTAGTTTCCTCTCTAAGCATCTGTGGGCCTTCACTTAGTTTTCCAGGACACAGTTCTGGGATCAGGCTTGCTTAGCATCTCATGGGAAGGCACATGGTGACGTTTGCTGGGCTGTGCATCTTCAAACATCTATATCTATGCATCTTCCTTCCCTGTTGGCACTCCAAGCATCTTGAAATGTTTGTGTGTCTGTTTGCTCAGAAGCAACTGCATTTTCTCTAAAATGTCTCCCCCTTTAAAGGACAATGGTAAACTAATCAAGAACTACCTTGAATGGGTGGGATCACATCTTCAGCTAATCAAAGGTCACACCCATAATTGAGCAAGTCACATCTCCATGGAAATAATCTAATCAAAAGTCACAACCACAACTGGGTTTGGCACAACTCCATGGAAATAATTCAATAAGTGTTTCCACCTTGCAATACTGAATCACAATTATAAAACTAAGGCTTTTCTGAAGCACATAACATCTTTAAACCAGAACACTTCTATTCGCTAGACCTGGAACTCTTTTGCTTATACAGCTCAAACAAGAATTTAGTAGATTGCTCATCTATTTTGCTTCTAAGTACCTCATGATCTTCTAGCCAATGTCATAACTCTCTGTGAATCAGATTATTTTGTCTGTTGCTTTTAATCTGCTGTCCATTATGGTAACCATGCCCACCTTTGTCTATGGCAATTAACTGTTGCCACATATATGGCTTCTGCAAACTCAAGACCCAATCAACCCCATTGTGTTTAGGTTGTCCAGCTCAGTGACAGCAGTCCCCACAGTAACATCTGACCTACAGCAAAGAACAACTACAGGCTCTTCAGGGATGATGGAGCTAATCTCACAAATTTATTCCTCAAAGTCCTAGTAAAAGGTGTGCCCTTTGAACATTTTTGAGGTGTGTGAGCAGATCTTCCATTATAAATCCACTCTAGCATTCCAATCTCACAAAGTTTTTGGATCCCTTCTTCTACATTATACCATGGCAGTTCTGGCATTTTGATCTCAGGTAATGTCAACCACCTTTTGATCCATATTTCAGTCAACCACCCAAACAAACTGCTAATGCCCTTTCTAACCCTTTGAGCTACAACATTGCATAATCACTGCTTAGTGGGCCCATATCAATAAATTCAGCTTGATCAATTTAATATTTCTTCTGCTAAATTCTCAACCCTTAATATCTATTCCCACACATATTTCCCTGATATCTGACTATGTAAATTGGAAAACTCATGCATTTCCTTTGAAGTATAGAGTACTTCCTCAAGGGTCACACTTTGTACCTCACCTTTTGGGGCCTGTTTGGACTTTAGTTTAGGTATAGGTCTTGAAGTAAAGACGGGTGGTGGGGGTGGGGCATGAAAATAATTAGAAGTGTCTTCCAAGCCAATTACCTCAGGGTATTTGCTGCAGTTTCATCTGGAAAAGCAGGATTAATTGCTCCAACAGAGAAGTGAGGGCTCTTTCTCCAGGGAAGGTGGTTACATGTTAAGCAGATACTGAAGGGCTGTCTTTAGGTGAAGGTTATATGGCATTCTGCTCAGGGTGGCCTAATGGCTGGGAAGCTGTTTTTCAAGGTAGTCTGGGGTTTTGGAAGCTCTTTCCTCAAGGCAGACTGGAGATTGGGTAGTTGATTTTCTCAGGATAGTCCGTTACAGCTCTAGCTAGTAGAAGACTCGGCAGACTACCATCATTAGCAACCTATATGTCCCCATCTCAAGTTGAAGCCTTCACCTCATCCCTTTCTCTGATAACTGTATCCAGTATATCTAAGAACAATCATCTAACATCATACCTCTTAACTCCACAAAGCTCTACTAAAGTGTCAAAAACACTCTCACCCAGTGCGTTGCCTCGTACAAGCATACAATTAGTAGAATCAAAGATTTTTGTGTGTGTATCTCTATTGCCAACTCATGCCATGGACTGTTAGTGCCATCTTGATTATTGGAAATAGAGGCATAAGTGCCTTTCAGTCTAATCAGAGTTAAAAAACAATTGTAAAAACCCATTCTTAAGATTCTGTTTCTCAAGAACCACTCCTGGTACCAAGCTATATTAGGGTTCTCTAGAGAAACAGAACCAACAGAAGATATCTCTAAATATATGAGTTGCAAAAGTGTCATACAAATTTGGGAGTGCAAGAGTTCAAGATCCATGGGGCAGGGCATGAGACTGGAAACTCTGATAAAGAACTCTACAGGAGAGACTGGCAGGCTAAGTAGTGAAAATTCTCAATTTTCACTTAAAAGCCTGTAACTAGATTAAATCTACTGATTGGATTCTCTCCTTGTTTCCTTTTGTTAATGGTTGATGTAATCAGTTTCAGATGCAATCAACTGACTGATGATTTAATAATCCAAGCTTCTGATTTATTAATAAGCCATCAAATATCCTTGTAAAAATGGTTAGACAGTGCTTGCTTGACTAGACAACTGGGAGCCATCACCTGACCAAGCTGACACCTGAACTTAACCATCACACCCTGTTTTACAGATAAGAAATTAGATTGTGAATAAAATTTCCAGGGCAATTACTTCATATATGATCATAGAGTGAGGGAATAGCAGAGCAGAGGCTGAAATACTTATATTTTTATTATTGAAAGCCAAAAAACTTAGAAATCATATTAGAGACTATTGAAACAAAAGCATATGTTGTGACTTGATGCTAAAAATCTAATATTAAATAAACTTTAGATATTTTTGATAATACTAGTATTGTTGTTAGCATCCAATGAACTATCTTTGTATTATTTGAAATTTGGTATTAATATAGGTGCTTGCTTACATCATTTTCTTTATTTCAAAATCCAAAATCTAATTTAAAAAACTCTAGGTAATTGTAGAACAACTACTTGTGCAGTAAATAATTATTTTATCCTGACATCCTTTAACCTGGTCCCACTTAAGAAAGACTATTTCTTCTGTGATATTCACCACCTTCAAATCAAATTGAGTCAAACACATCCAGAATGGCAGATAGTTTTCTTTCCTATTGTGGGTATAGCGATTTCCTGACAATTTCTTATAGGTTGGGGTAGCATTCAAGAGAGGGCCTAATAGAGTTATTTTGTCCATTTGAAAGAGATTTGTGAGATGGAACAAGGGTGGACTTATTGCTAGTTTTTTCAGTAGGATTTTGGGAAAGGGTTTCATTTTGTATTTATATCCCTCAACATCATAACTAACTTGTGCTACCACAAAAACTTCTTTCTCTCTCTCTCTCTCTCTCTCTCTTCCCCCCCCCCCCTCATTTTGGTATATTATGAAATGTGATTCTGAGTGTTACTAATTGAGAAAAAACAAATGAAGATATTGTGTGCTTATAGAGGCATGATTTTAACATTAACAATGGATTGAGCTCATGAGACTATGTTTAATTACGTTAGTAAGACCACTTATTTGAGAGTAATTTTATTTGAGAAATCAACAGTTTGGGGGGATGTTGGTGGAAGAAACTGTAGTTTAATTTAACAGATCCCTAGATTCCGATGACAAACATAGTCAGCGATACTCACTCAGTTTGAAGAAGAAAAGGAATTTAGATTATTTGAGCATTAGGCATTTAAAACTTTCATAATAAAAAATGAGCCAGTGGGATAGATGTTATACCAATTTCTAGAGGTGAAAATTAAGTTCCAGAAAATTATACAGTTAAATTCCAATGGATGGCTCTCATTCTCAAAACAAGCTCTTTTCATTGTATCATGTAAACAAATTTCAATTTTTAATGAAAAATAAAAAGTAAACACAACTTTTTCTTGCTAATGAAAACATAATCCACACTTTTTAAAAAATAATCAGTTCTGAGTGTGAATCAGTTTGCTTGTATTTTATTTGTCATGTGTGCTGAATGATAAGAATATGACAAAAATACAGTAAGAAAAATATACTTAACTTTATTTCTTTTAATTTCAAAAGTAGAACACAGTGATAAAAATGCAAACAGTATCAATGGTTACAAAATAAAATGCAAATATATCTCTTGTGCTTCCCTCTCTACTTCCACATTCTTACTCTTCCGAGGTAACCATTGGTCAGTTTTTATTTTTGACTCTTCTGATGGTGGCATCATAACTTATAACTTCACAATGGAGGAATTGGACTATTACCACCTGTGCGGTTTGAAACTGCTGTATATACCAGAAAAGCCATGTTCTTTAATCTTGATTCAATATTGCCGAGTGGGATCTTTTTGACTAAGTTATTTCCATGGAGATGTGACTCACCCAATTGTGGGCAGGATGTTTTGATAACATGGTCTCCATGGAAATATGTCGTCACTCCATTCAAGGTGGGGTTGCTTACTAGAGCTCTTTAAGAGGAAACCATTTCAGTAAAATCTACAGAGCCAACATGAGATCCAAGATTTGGCAATGCAGGACCAACCTGATGTCACCACTAGCCTTCCCATGAAATTCTAAGCAAGCCAGAACCTAGAGAGAGACACAAGGTGTTCTAGTTTGCTAGCTGCCGGAATGCAACACAGCAGAGATGGATTGGCTTTTAATAAAAGGGGATTTATTTTGTTAGTTCTTCAGAGGAAAGGCAGCTAACAATCAACTGAGGTTCCTTCTCACATGGGAAAGCATAGGATGGTCTCTGCTGTCCTTTTCTCCAGGCCTCTGGGTTCCAACAACTTTCCCTGGGGTGATTTCTTTCTGCATCTCCAAAGGCCTGGGCTGAGCTGCAAGTGCTGAAATGAGGTATGCTGAGCTGCTTGGGCTGTGCTATGTCGAGCTCTCTCATTTAAGCACCAGCCAATTAAGTCAAACATCATCCATTGCAGCAGGCACACCTCCTCGCTGACTGCAGATGTGATCTGGAGCAGATGAGGTTCACATGCCATCAGCTCATGTCTACAGAAATATATCTAGGCATCTTCACCTGGCCAAGTTGACAACTGAATCTAACTACCACACAAGGGAAGCCAAGTGATGAAACCCAGCCATGGAGAAGCCAAGTAAGAAGCCCCCACAGGAAACAGAGGCTGAATGCAATAGAAGCTAGGAACAAGGACCCAGCGGATGCCAGCCAGGTGCCTTCCCAGCTGACAGAGGTGTTCCTGATGGCATCAGCCTTTCTTGAGTGAAGGCAACCCCTTGTTGGTGGTTAATTTGGACATTTTCATGGTCTTGGAAATGTAAACTTGCAATTTAATAAGTTCCCTTTTTAAAAGTCATTCCATTTCTAGTATATTGCATCCTGGAAGTTTTAGGAATCCAATACAGTACCTGAACCAACTTATTAACCTAAATATCTCTAAAGATGGGTGTGTTACTTTGCCAACAGCCAGTATGCACTATACCAGAACTGGAATCGCTTTTGAAAAGGAGAATTTAATAAGGTACAGTCCTAAATCTATGGAAATGTTCAAACTTAGGCATCCAGAATCAGATACCTTAATTTGAGAGAGCCAAAGATGTGCAGGGTCTCTTTCTCAGCTGGGAGGGCATATGGCAATGTCTGCTAGCTATCTCCCCACACTTCCTTAGGCTGATGCATCTGGAACACCTCTGTCATCTGGGAAGTCATACTGGTTCCTTGCTGGTCCTTTACTGGTCCCTTCTTCCTAGGCTCTGTGCTTCACATTGGAACAGCCTCTGTTTCTATGGAGGCTCTTCACTTTACCTCTCCAGGGCTGGCTTTCATCTCTTGGGTTCCCGCAACTCTCTCCAGGTTCGGGCTTGCTTAACATCTTATGGCAACATCCACTGGGCCCCAAGCATCTTCAAATATCCACATCTCTCTTCTCCACATGTCCGCATCTGTGTCAGCTTTGCCATGAACTTTCTCTTGGCTCTGAGGCTTCTGTCATTTCTCTAACTTCTCCAAACTCTTTCCTCTTTTAAAGGATTCCGGTAATCTAATCAAGCCCAGTTGGAATGGGTGGAATCACATCTCCATCTAATCAAAAGTTAACACCCATAATTGGGTGTGTTGCATCTCCATGGAGACAATCTTATCAAAAGATTCCAGGTACATAATAATGATCCCATAAGATTGGATCAGGGTTAAAATGTGGCTTTTTTAGGGCACATAATAATACTTTCAAACTCGCACAATGGGAAACCAGACAGTATATGCCTCCTAATATTATGCAATAGGAAGGGCACAGCACCACCCAAGAAATTGAATCAAGTCTTTATAGCTAATTTCCAGTGTAGAGAATATAGTGATAAAGGAACAAGATAAAATATACCAACAAGAAACCAACAGCATATAAAATGAGAGATGTTCTGAAAAAACAACTGACTTGAATTCTTCAAAGAGTTAATTAATTAAAGAAAGATATTTACATGGAGTGATACTATGTTAAAAGAGATTAAGTTACATAATACTGAGACTTAATGTGTGATCATTGTGTAGGTCCTATTTTAAACAAATCAACTGTTTAAAATCACTTTTGAGAAATTCTGGAAAATTAAGTGTAACCTGGGCATTTGATGATTCCAAAGAATCATTGCTTTTTTTTATTAAGTGTGGTAATAGCTGTGACTGTAGATGAAAATGCCCATTATCTGTATGAATTCATACAGAACTATGTAGAGGTGATATGATATGGCATCTTGGGCTTAAAAATATCAACAAGCAAGCAAAAAGAAGCTTAGATGAAGCAGGAATAGTAAAACCTTGATAATTTGAAACTATCATTGGCATGTGGAGATAAACATATATATCTATACTTTATAAATGTTCAAAGACTCTGCTATACTTTTTGGAATATATTGTTTAATAATTCAGTGAAAAGAAAATATGAAAATAAGATTATATCAATTTTAATAAGGTAAATATCTGACATTTATTTATTTACTTCAATTATTTAAAATTGAATGAATTATTTTGCATATTACCAATAGATTATTAATCTTTCTCTTCTGCCGATTGCAATCCATTTATTTTATCCTTAGTGTTCTCAGTAGTAAGCTAGGTATGAAATGTAAATAAAAATAAAACACAGAAAAGTTAACTTTGGAATTTTATAGTGGGCCTAGTAGAATATTTTGGGGACTAAGTGTCATGTAAGTGTTATAAATTTGTCACAAAATGACCTGAGAAATGATATCAAATTGAAAGCAGATTCGATATGACTATAGTTGAGATGTTGTGCTGTTTTTAATCTATGTACCCCAAAAAAGCCTATGTTCTTTTTTTTTTTTTACATGGGCAGGCACCAGGAATCGAACCTGGGTCCGCTGGTATGGCAGGCAAGCATTCTTGCCTACTGAGCCACCGTGGCCCACCCAGCCTATGTTCTTTTAATCCACCCCTGTGGGTACACACTTATTTTGGATGGGATCATTTGCTTAGGTTGTTTCCATACAGATGTGACCCAGCCCATTCACGCTGGGTCTTAATCCCCTTGCTAGAGTGCTATATGAAAGGATAAAAGGCATAGACATTTTGAAGAGCACACAGAGAGACAAAATGTCCCAGGAGAAGCCAGAGGACCCACAGGAGCTGAGAGAGCCATTTTGAAGCAGAATCCAGGAGAGAAGGACCAGCAAACATCATCATGCGCCTTCCCGTGTGATAGAGTAACCCTGGACGTCAGCAGCTTTCCCCAGAAGTGTATGTTTGAAATCTAACAAACCCTCTTTGTAAAAGCCAATCCATTTCTGGTCTATTGCATTCTGGCAGCTTTAGCAAACTGAAGCAGATTTTCAATGCAGTTGGCTTGCTTGCTTAGTCGGAAACTGCCAATACGATCAATACACAATAGCCAGGTCAAAGGCACACAATACATTTAAAGGTGAAGAGTACCAGACTCTCTGAAGTCCATCGTTGGCCCACAGGCAGGTAGGTACCTTTAACAACAGGTGTTGGGAGCCAGTCCAACGCAGCATCAGTAGACAATCCCAAGTCACTGGAGAAGGCACTGATCATGATGTGGTGAGGCCACAGGAAGCCTGGAAGAACAGCCCAGACATCGGAGCCAGGAATCCTGGTGACCAGGTTCCAATCTGTCTATACTTGACACTCACCAAAGTGGTGTCTGCTCTGGATTTTTGTGCCTCCGAGTTCTGGTCAACACTATTCTTCATAACAGAGTGTCCTCTAGTAGGCATCAAGCTAATCTCTATCGTATACCCTCCCTCACATGAATATCTGATTATGAATTGTTACAAAAACAATTGTTATAATTGATAAAAAACCTATGGTGATTTTTTTTCAATTTGTTTATGTTCATATTGCAGTTAGCAGATTTACCATGTTTTGGGGACTTAAGATCATTAATATTATTTCAATACACACACTAAGAAACAATTTACTAAAAGATAGGAATAAATGGGAATTTATTCTATTTATCTTATTTCTACATCACAATAAATGTTTCTTCATGAAAACCAATGCCAATAAATACATACAAGCAATAACAATTAAGTTTTACTTCATATTGCAGGTATAGGATTTCAGTTAACTTAGGTACTTAAAATATAAGAATGGTTAAAGCAAAAGCAAAACTATTTTTTTTTAAATCCAAAGGTAGAAATTTTAAGTTTTTAATTAAAATAAATTTATATTTTAAAATGAAAATCTTTTAGTTTAACTGAGTATAACATTCACTTAGACCATTCTTGATGCACTATGCATGAGTCATATACAAACTTACAGATGTAAAAAACTTCCATTTAATCAGAATGGCATTTTCTCTTAGCCATTGCTATATGTTAAAGAATATTCATTTTTCATGAAGGAAAATCATATTAAATTCTAATGGGGATTACAACTACTAAAATATTTTAAGTCCAAATCTGTTATTGAAAGAGAAAAATAAATGTATTTTACCTGTGTTGATGTTTAGGAAAGTAATAGAGAGTTTTGTAGCTGGTATCCATTTTTCATAAAGAAGAGAATGGCTGGAATTATTTATCAGAAATTACATTTATTTTTAAAATCTAATTCTTTTTCAATTTCCTCTTCTCTATTTTGAACCCAAATGAATTTCCTCTGTACCATGAGCTAAGATGTCTCTTTTAAATTATCCAAACTTATGTAACCAACTACTAAGCAATTAGTAATTGCTGATGATAAAGAATTGAGCAACTTATACAGTCAATCATCATCTTGTATTTATCAGACATCAACAGTCAATTATCATCTTATATTTATCAGATATCGGGTAGGTATTGTTTTTAAATTTTGGTATGAAATTAATAAGTCATTTATAGAAAAGAAAAAGTATGTATTTATACATTCATGCACAATTCATGCCGCAAATATTTTTTACGTACTTACAATATACCTAGTGTGAGAGAAATACAAATATAAAAATGATAATCATTAAAAGAACATTCATGTATTTTCCAGGCCCCAAACTATTCCACATTTCCTTTGTAATTTTATCTTTAATGTTATCCTATTTGTGCTTTAGGAGCAAGACAAAGTAAACTACCGACTATAGTCTGGCATAATTTATAATTTTGTGCCCTATATTTTTGCTGACACTATTTTCTGTTTTGTGAAGGTCTATCTATCCCTCAAAGCTGGGCTCAAAGCCACCTTTTTTTTTTAAAGGTCATTGATAATGTACACATTGCTACATCCGATGATCATTTATTTGTCTCCAACTTTCTTGTCCCATCAGTGATTTTTAAATGCAATTTTATCAGATATATTCACGCACCATGCAATACATCAAAAATATATAATCAACGGCTCACAATATCATCACATAGCTGTGCATTCATCACCGCATTACTTAACAAAAAAATCATTACTTAAAAAAAAAAAGAGCGAGAAAACCCAAAAGATCCCATACCCCATATCCCCCCTATCGTTGACCCCTAGCATTGGTGTGGTATATTTGCTACTACTGATGAAAGAATATTACAGAAAGATTATTGATGAAAGAATATATTACTGTTAACTATAGCCCATAATTTGCAATAGATGCATTTTTTCCATATTCCACCCTATTATTAACTCCTTGTAATAGTTTTGTACATTTGTTGTGGTTCATGGAAGAATTTTTTTATACTTTGTACTGTTAATCACAGTTCTTTGTCCACCACAAGATTCACTGTGTTTTACAGTCCCATGTCAAACCCATCGTGTATATGTATATATGGTACGAGCAGGCTATAGGAATCTAACCCGGGTCTCCCACTTGTCAGACGAGAATTCTACCACTGAGCAACTCTTGCACCACCCTAAAGCCATCTTTTTGAAGACTAACTCAATTGCCTCTTCAAGCATGGATGTGTTATAATATTTAAAAAACGTTGATGATAAATTTCCTCCTCTTGAATAGACAGCTTTGTATTGGGTCCATTTCCCATTTCTATATGTTTCTTACTTCTGTGATAGGCAGCTATGACCAGAGACCATATCATATGCATGTATATCCAGGAAAGTACTTGGGGCTGCAGAGAGGACAGAAAAGTTAGGAGTATGTGAGGGAATTGTCTGTACTACAACGACTGTGGCTGGAGGTATGAGCCTTCCATAGGAAAAGGCACTGAATTCTTTTCTACACGTTATCAAAGAAAGATTGCAAGTGGTTAAATATAGTTTTAATTATATGTATTTGGTGACATTACACTTTTGTGGAAAACTAGTAGTTTGTATAAATAAATGTTAATACAAATTATACTTATCAAAATGCCAACTATATTCATATGTCTTACCAGGGCCTATGTTAACTACATTTGGTTAAAATAATTGCTTTTCATGAAAACTATATTTCAAAAATATAATAGCAGCCGATTTCACAGGTTACTGTTGGGTCGTTATAAATCGCTTCACAAATGTAGTCTGCTGTATAAAAGCTAATTAACAAATACAGTAAATATGGAAACACTGACACGTTCTGAAAGTTTTATTCTTTATGATAAAGTTCTGCCTCAATGCCCATTCCCAAACTAATAAATCCATTTGGATTTTGTATAAATTGGTCAACTTGAATTCTGTCATGATAATTATATGACACAAACTGATTTTCTCAGCTGAAGTGACGTGTGCAAAGTGACAAGCGAATTACATCGTTCATTACAGAGACACCCTGAGAAAAAGTGATACTGTAATTTTACAGACATTAGTAACTGAAAGGGTTAATTTGTGCTCATTCAAGTAAAGAATATTGCATGGCAGGATTTCAGGTTTCATAGGAAGAAACTTGCTACATCAACATAAGTTTATATAGTCATGTGTGTTTCTTATTATCAAATGAGGCATTTTAAGAACTGCATTTTCTGTAATTATGGACAGTGCCCAGAAAACATGATATGCAAAGGTTTAGTCTTTAAAAACAGAAAGTCCAATGGAAAAAAATAAAAAGCTCTTCTGACAGGATTATAGCTTTCTTTGTAGTGAAAAGTATAAAATATAAATGAATTTTTTTAGCTATTTTGAGAGTATTGATTAGGAAACTCTTCTTTTCCATATTTTTTTATTATAAACAGCAACAGTGACATCCAGTGTTTAATAAAATTAATGGCAGATTGTCCCTGAGGACAGTTGAGAGCTCTAATGCTTTTGAATGAAGATGTTTTTGTGTATCTTTATGTAGTGACATATTTAAAGAAAGATGCTGATTTTCTAAATCAAGTTTACTAATTTGGCAGTACTGTCACCATCAACTACTGTAGGCATGCAGATGCCACTAGCTCAGCTAGTATTCATTTGTAAAACCTTCCTGTTCCCCATAGTGCGGGACTATTAGTCTTCTCACTGGTTGTGTTAATGAGATATGCTGAATTGATTGGCTATTCATTTAAGCACTTTGCCTTATTTCTGAATCTTCTGATTCATGCACTTGAGAGCAGTTGAGTAGCAAAGAGAACATGCCTGTGGGCCCTCACGGGATTGATTAAATATGGTCCATTATATGCTCTTCAGTTTCTCTTTGCCCTTCAGTATCAAGGTGGATCACCTGGCACTTCAGCAAATTACTCTGCAATGAATTGGGACATTAGTTTCTCACTGTATCTTTCTTACCAATGTATGGATTATGTAAATTTTATTCTCCTTCTCTGTTGTGGTTTATGACCATTGAACCTGCAGAAGCCTGTCACCCCTCTTCTGAAATATGGGAATAGAGTGACTCTTCAGCCACCTCTTTCATTTCAGCTCACAACTATTAGGCAAGCTTTGCCCTGTTAAATCTTTTCATTTGTACTTGTTCTCATCAGAATGCATTTTAGATGGGCATGCAAGACTTTTTTTGATTTCTAGTCACAAGTTATTTCTCCAGCTTAATCAGGTGATGTTTCCACAGATTCCATTTAAAAATTAAGTTAGAAATAATATCAATCTTATCCAAATTTTTGAGAACAGATAGAACTCTCCAGCTCTATCTATTGATGATACAAGAATTATTGTGACACCAAAACAGATGCCCTGGGGTGATTGGCTGCTGCCACTTGGCTCCCACCAACCCAGGATCCTACATTCTCACTGTGCTTAAGGAGCCAAGTTCCACGGCAGCAGGTCCCATAGTCCTATCTAGCAACAGAGCTCTTCAGGGATGATGGAGTCTTTCTCACAAATTTATTCCTCATAATCCTGGTGAAAGATATGGACATTCCCGTACGCATTCTGCGGGTGGGTGAGAAGATCTTATAGGTAAAACACTCTAGCAGTCCAATCTCTCCAAGATTTTGGATCCCTTCATTTACACTATACATGGGAGTTCTGAATTCAGTGGATAGTGGCCGCCTATTGGTCCATGCTTCAATCAGCAACCCAAATTGTTAGACCCCTTTCTACACTGCAAACTACAATCCTGAGTCCAGTTTCTCTGTTTAGTGGGCCCATATCAATAAATTCAGCCTGATTCAACTTTATGTTTCTTCCACCATTATCCCACACCCTTAATATTCATTCCCACACATAACCCCCTGATTTCTATCTATATAAGTTGGAAAAAATCATGCAATTTTTTGGAATGTAGCACACCTCCTCATGGATCACATTTAATACCTCACATTTTTGGTTCTGTTGGGACTTCAGCCTAGTTACAGGCATGAAAAGTAAAAGAGGAACAGTGAGTGTGGGTTATGAGAGGAATTAGCAGTGTCCTGCAAGCCAGCTACCTCAGGGCGTTCCATTACAGTTTCATCTGGTGAAAAGTTGATCTCTACAGATGGAGGTGTGAGGGCTGTTTCCTTAGGGGAAGCAATTGCAGATTTATCAGGCACAGCAGGGTTATTTCTTCAAGTGGAGATAAAATGGCTCATTCCTCAGGGCAAATTAGAGGTTGGGTGGCTGTTTCCTCAGAGTAGACAGTTGCAAGTTTATCTGGCAAAGAAGACTCAGGAGAATCAAGGTTGCAATATGTGCCAGCTATCATCCTTATCAGAACATATACTTCCAATCCAATTTTCAAGATTTTTCCCAATCAATACCCTCCCTTTAAAAGGAGACACCCTGCAAGGTTGGGAATTCAATTAATGCTGTCATTCAGCCACTCACACTATAAAATTCTGTCTCGTTTTCAGAAATCTCAAGTCTGTAGCTAAAAGAAATGAGTTTCTTTCAGGGCACATACTGACATTTACATGTCCTCCATGTGGCATGTGAGCTGAGCATCTGAAGCCCTTAGTTCATCTCGGTCATCCTTTAAGAAATTTGTCATGCATACTTAGGAGTAACCAGCTAATATCATTGCATATTCTAAGATCACTAAACTCTGTTAAAATATCAAACACACTGTCTGCTAAAGCCTTGCCCTCTCATAAGCATTTGAGTAACAAGCAGTATTGCAAAGGTGATATGTTGTGTATCTCTACTGCCAATTTATACCATGGACTATTGGTGGCATTATACTTGGAAGTAGTCATAGAGCTTTTTTTTTTTTTTGTATGCTGTATAGTGGGGGTCATATTTCAATATTTCATTCTTTTTTCATGTGACTATCCCATTATTTCAGCACCATTTGTTGAATTTTTTTTGGTAGGGGTTGGAGTGCATGGGCTAGAAATCGAACCCAGGTCTCCCACATGGCAGATGAGAATACCACTGAACTACCCTTGCACTTCTGATAGTGCCTTTTAATCTAATCAGTAGTGAACCAATTCCCAAAACCCAGAATCAACTCAAAAATCTCATCCTTAAGATTTGGTTTTTCAAGTATTACTCATCAGTATCAAAACATCTATTAGTAAGGATCCTCAAAAAATCAGAACCAATATGTAAATATAAAAGCATTTATTGTAGGAATTTGCTCATATATCTGTATGGATTGAGAAGCCCAAATTCCACAGGGCAGCTGCAAGTTGGGTGCTCAATAGTGACATTGAATTCCCCAGCACAAGCTGCAAGTTGGGATGGTGGTAAAAGTGATGCATTCTCCAGGAGAAGCTTGCTGGCTGAAGTAGAGAGAGAATTTTTTCCTTCTGACTACTGAAATCTTCAGCTCTCCCTTGAAGTCCTCCACCTGATTGGATGAGAAAATTCCTCTCATTGCTGAAGGCAATCACCTTGGTCAATTGCAGTTACAATCAGCCATAGATGCAATCAACTGACTAATGATATAAATCCACAAAATACCTCACAGTAACAATCAGGCCAGTGCTTCCTCCATCAAATAACTGGACACCATAACCTAGCCAAGTTGATACAGAAAATTAGCCAACATAGTCTGTTTTTGGATTCTTCTGTTCCTTTAAAAATGGTGGTAGCTATATTACACTTTTAGCAATAACTTTTTATTCATTATGTCTTCCTGTTGGAAGTGGTGTAAACACTATGACAGTAAAAACTGCATTACTGAATTTTTGTATCTTGGTATATAATCTGTATTCATTGTCATGCTAACATGCTTAAAAGAACTTTCCAAAAATTTTCTTAACTTTATCTTTTTATTTTTGCATGTTTTAAAAGTATCATTATACATTAATATAGAAAATGAACATGGAGCCAAGTATACGTTTGCAATTCACTGAATGGACTTTTTGGGAACCAGATTTAAAATTTGCACAGGATTTATGTGAAAATGATCAAATCTATGATGCTTGTAATAATCTATAATTTTTAAATATCTTAGTATTTAGAATCTTAAACATTTTCTGTCTGAGAGATTATTGATTTGCCTAGGACAACTTTTGTTCTTTGGTTAAAGCAAAGTTAATTTAATTTCTGCCACAGCTGCTCTGACATATACAACAGCATGGCTTGGCTTAAAACGGGAATTTATTGTCTCTCAGTTTTGGAGGCTAGAAGTTCAACATCAAAGTATTGGCAGAGTCTATGTTTTCTCAGTGTCTGCAGTGTTCCCACAAATCTTCGTCACATAGCAGCCTCTCCTTGTGTCTGCTCTCTGCTCTACTCTGCTTCATACTTCTGGTTTCTACTTCTGCCATCTTCTAACTGACTGTATATGAATTCCTCTGCCTCATAAGTGCTCCAGTTATATAGATTAAGACTCAATTGTTTTTCCTCATCTAAGTGAGATCTTCAAAGATCCTATTCACAAATGATCCCACATGTTTACTCTATTAACATCATCAAAGGTCTTATTTATTAATGGGTTCTCACTCTCAGGAATACAGAGTAAGACTGAACATGCATTTATGGGGGTATGAATCAATCTTAACATTTCTATCCAAGCTGTTATTGACCTCCAAAAAGTGCTATACTTAAATTTGATTGTGAAATAAATGTAACATTTTTCTCTGTTTTTATCGATAAGGTCATTAAATTGGATATTTTTTGTTTTGTATTTGAAATACACTTACTTATTGTCTAAGCATATGCAAAGTTAGAATATTCTATACAGAAAGAAATCCTAAAGGATTAATAATTTATTGGAGAAATATACCTCAAGGGAGAATTTGCATGCAAATAGGATAAATCATTCTCTAAACTCATTGTAAAATATGGACATACCTTTTAAGTTTCTATTTAATTATCTGCATCTCCAGGATCTCCTCCTTGAATTTTTCCTAAAGTCAGTACTTACAAGACAACTGTCAAGGAAAAGGAGTCTCATCATTGTACTAGTGCTGTTTCTTCTTCTGCCACAAGGTGCCGCTGTTTAAATGGCTAATTTCATCCCAGGTTTTGCTAATTTCCTTGTCAGTCCTGATTGTTACTCAGGCCAAAATGGATCTTCAAGACAAGATGCCACCACTCTCTCCATAGTAAGCTTACTTAAGTGCATGTCACATTTGGTAACCATAATATGCAGAGCTCCTTAATTTCATATTTCAAACCATGCACGTATTGCTGAGCCAGGACCTTTCCAACCTTGTCTATCTCGCAGACCCAGATAGCTGTCCCCTTTGGGACACTAATTAATAACCCAAGAGGTGGGGCAACTTTTCTTTTTAACCATCAAAATACAAACCTATTTACCATCCTCCTCACGATCTATCAGGGTTATACAGAGGTTTCCAGGGGAAGTGCAAAAGTGACTTGTGCTTTTAAGAAAGCTATCTACAGTGATTCTGAAGAGGCTAACACTTAACCTTAAATTAGAAGTTAATGCCAGTGATCCCGAGGTGATTGTATCTCACCATACCTAGGAGCTGCTGCCAATTGGTCTTCCTGACAAGTGGAAAAAAGCTCAGCCTATGCTTTTCTTTTACAAGGTGCCCATTTATACAATGCATCATGTTCTACACCATTTATATTTCTTAGAAAATGAACCTAAAGGAATTTGAAGAATTTTGCAAATAAGTTAAAGATCCCTTTTGGAAGTGATAACACAAAGGAAGAAGGCATAATACAGCATAATTTAGTACCACTATTCTAGTAGAAAATAGGAATATTAAAAAGTGGGTAATTTGTTATTTCTTATGGGGAAGCTAAATCATTATTATTTGGTTTGATTACTGATTGCTTTGAGTCAATGCATTTTACCTTTAACAATGTAGCCTTTAATTTTGGGAATCAGTTATGGAAAAATACAATCTTAAAACCTTTAAATTGCATTTTATCATAAGTAACCAAAGAAAAAAACAGTATCTTGCACTGAGACAGTCAATCAACTTCTTTTAGTGAATTAATGGATGCATGAATAGAGAATCAGAAATGAACTCTAATCCTGCTGAGAACTTTTTGTTTTACTAATCCATTTTTCATTAGATCTTTTTCATATACCTCTTAATTATTTCTTCTATTCATATACTATAGTATGGCCTCGTAAGTAAAATAATAATTGAAAAGGAGATTGAGCTCAATAGCACATTTTCAAGATTTTAATAACTTCCCAACAAAATCTAAGTGCAAAAGCATCTAAGTTTATTTCCAACAGAGAAAACTTAAAAAGCAAAGATTTAAGCTCATCCAATCTTTTCAAAACAGGAGGTAGGAGGAGGCTGGAAGTAGAAGAAAGTACAGAAACAGTGGCTTCCCTAATAAAAATGTCTGCGGTATAGCGTTACAGAAATCAAAACCACAGGCCGTCGGAGAGAGCTTATTTGTTCGCAGCTGCCGTGATGAAACAAAAGGAGAGAAGCAATCTTAAAGGTACCCATTAGTGGTAATGACTTTCAATCGCTGCTGAATAGAGCTGGATTGGAATTGGAAGTTTTGAGATGAAAAGCCTCTGTGGTCTTAGCACCCAGTCTCCTGGTACTACGTCTGCGAGTTTGGATGCTACTTTCGTTCTTTCAGAAATAAAACGATTTGAATTGCATCATGTCTGCTGCCCTCTAGCTTATGTCCTTTTTTTCTTTTACCCACAAGAAGACAAAAGAATGTCTTTGCTATTGTTATTCAGATCTTTGACACACATGGGGCTTTTGGGCGTAATGATACACAGCTGTCATTATTTAGTCCTGTATATTGCTTTCCTCTCTTTCTGAATATTCATATACAAGGTATAAACATTGATTTGAATTAAATATTGTTTGATTGATTATTGAGGTCATTTGTGCATGCTTTGAGGTCAAATACTATGTCATATATCTCCTAGTTCCCTTTATAGCTCCCCCAGCAATTGTGGCTTGCTCATAGGAGCTGTTCAGCAAACATCTTTTGCTTGATTAGAGTTGAGCAGAACTCCTTTAGGAGCCATAGAAAAATCCTCTTGAGCAATCAGGAGATAATTTCCACTGTCTTAGACAAGTATAAACTTAGCAATATTGATGCAAGATATCTTTTTTCTTTTAAGCAAGAGGACAATAACAAGAAAATTTCACTGCAGTAGAATTGTGTTTCAGATCTGAAGGAGGATGGCTCCAGGAATGTTTCTAACATATCAGTAAATTGGTCATTTCCTTCATGACTAGAAAATAATCATCACAAATAATCAAATGTTTACTTTTCTTGGGTTCTTAACACCCACTTTCAGCTCCTATATGAGGATTTGAAATTAAATAAATACCTGTCAAATTTCTCTTTTATTGAAAGCTGTTGAAGTATAATTGGAAATGAAAGGAAGAAGAAAGACTGGTAGTTTGTCAAAGAGGCACTTTCCTACCTGGCTTGATTGAATACTGTGGCAACTAGAGTTCCGAAGTGACTGATAGACATATCTGAGAGAGGACCTTGAAAAGTCTCTGCCCAGAAAAATAAAAATTAAATGGTATATAAATATTTTTCAGGAAACCTCTTGTTACAAACTTTTCCACAGTTTTTTGAGTAACAAACACTGACTAACTTACTGACATTGAACTTGTTGGAAATAAATGGGGAAAAGCTCATGGGAATATTTGTTATTTCCATTGCTTTAGAAAATAGCCTTCAGAAAAGACATCAAAAAAAGTCAACATATTGACTCTATCTAACATTTGCGCATGCCCAATTCAGATTTCTTTTACTTATAGGAAAACTACAACAACATTTACTTTGGTCATTGTTCCCAGATGTACTTTTTATATTGTATCTCCGTTATCTCTTGGTATGTCTTCTCTTCTGATTCTTTTTTACTGCCAGAACTAAATTTCAAACATTTCACATCTCTCACTTGGATGTTGATAGTCTCTGTTTGACACAACTGAAAATAATTTCCCTCTCTCTAGAATGTCCATCTCAACTCTCAGCTGCACATTAAATCAATGCAATTGCATAGTTTCATGTATATAGCTTTGTCTTCCTTAATTGAAGTAAGAATCCTTGACTAAATCACAGCACAGGATCACGATGCACAGGACATGATACATGATATAAGTGTATGTGCCATGACCCCAAAACTAATAAATATTGTTCAAATAATTGAGTGGATACATTTTCAGATTAATTTTGTATAAAATAATAATGAATAAGTGCTAAGAGCTTTGTGTTTTATGATAGCTAGAGTTTATAGGAAAAGTATAAAAAATATAGAGATAGCTTAAATATGCACATTAACTTATTGTAATTTCTTCAATAATAATATTTTCATCTCAGGAAGAATTCTTAAGACCATATCCACACTAATTAGCCCTGAGAGATAAGTCCTCAAATTTTGATGTGGTCATCTAGGTTTCTCCTTCTCTTAAAAAAAAAAAAACGTGCACCACGCTATATACCATTTCATAACCTATTTTTTGTTCTTATTATTATTAATTATTAATCCTACCAACAGAATTGTAGCATAATTATTACAATTATGGTAGATCTATTCTTTACTCCGCTACCCAGATGCATCTCTGAACAAAATAAAAACAGGTGTAGAATTCTATTATTAAAGAAGTAATGATTTATCATAAGACAGATTAGCACATTTAAGGTTGGACACAATTGAAACCTTAATGGAACTTGTCAATTTTACCATCATTTACATCCTTTCCCAAGCCAACTGCTTTATAAGCTTTGCTTGAAGCTGTAAAACATCCATATAGCACCTCACCCAAGCCCTTTCATTCAGTTGGAATTCAGTCAATATTTAGTAACATTATAAAAGGGGTATGAAATTTTATTGTTTGCCTAGCTGCTATATACTTGGTATTTTTTGCATGATATTCCATTTAATCTTCACAACAATGACATTAGGAACAAAACTAAAATGATCAAAAATGAACATAAAAAGAGGGAAATCAATGCTTCTTTTGGCTACTGCAAATCAAGTATAGAATATGCCATTTCCTAAGTCCCCAGATCACATGTACAATTGTGTTCTGATCCTCAACAAGACTTTTCAGAAAATTTGAAAATAAAAATGAGTGCTGCTATAGAGCAGTAGTTCCTCAAACATCTCAGTCTCAGAACCTCCTTATAGTAGTAAAATTATTGAGGATCTTTATAGTATTAAAGTTATGTGAGTTATGTCTACCCATTTTACCATACTAGAAGTTAAAAATGAAAAAATATTAATTAATTAAAAATAACTATGATAAATCTATTAGACTGTAATATAAGTAACATATTTTTATGAAAATAACTATTTTCCAAAATTAATGAGGAAAGGGTTTTATAATTTTTCAAATATCTGTAATTCTCTTTGCTTTTTCGTTTAAATTTAAATCAGAAGTTATGTGATCTCTATAAAATGAAACTGTGCAACTTGTGATAGAATGAGAAATGAAAGGGAAAATATCTTATTATTATTAAAACAGTTACGACATTATGAACCTCTGACAGGGTACTGGGGACTCTGGGATTCCTGGAAAATTATCTGAGAAACATAGAATAACAGATAATACTGATTATATATGATTCAGTTCAGGTCTTACAAGCTTAGGTACATACCTGGGTCTTCCTGGGCCACCAACTTGCCTACCTCTAGACCTGCAGCCTGGGAACAGGATGTGTATGTGCCACGCTGTTAGCTGTACCCTGAGGTTCTCCATCCATCCAACTTTAGAACAAAATGTCATACAGCTTATGAGAATGTTTTTCTATATACCAATATAATTCCTGCTTTTCAATCGCTCTTAAAACCCCCGAATACTCCCATAAGCAACAGTGCCCTCTTACCCTTCAGTCTCCCAAAGACATCAGAGCTTGGTACTCAATAGCAGTTCTTTGTTCAGAGTTTGAGTTTTCCATGCCGTCAGTGGAACAATGGTCTAAAGTAGTCTACACTGTATCATTTTAAGATTTATGCTGTTTCTGTTGGTTTTTCCTTGGCCCAAGGTGAAGATATCAGACAGATAAAAATCTCTTATGGTGTTTGTCGTCTCTGGTTCTAACACTCAATGATTGAATGTGCAAACAAAAGTAAGTTAATTTTCTTGCCTGCCATTCAAGAGACCCGAGTTCAATTCCCAGTGCCTGACCATGCAAAATAAAACATAAAAAAATACATAAATAATAATGATAATAATAAGTTAATCTTCCCAAAGCAAACAGTTACATACAG
Source organism: Tamandua tetradactyla (assembly GCF_023851605.1). NCBI lineage: Eukaryota > Metazoa > Chordata > Mammalia > Pilosa > Myrmecophagidae > Tamandua > Tamandua tetradactyla. The sequence continues at coordinate 39,029,911 of NC_135329.1, forward strand.
GCACATAGCCTGAATCCAAACCAAAGCAATGTTATTTCCTTAAAGAAACCACAAAACTCTTGGGAGAATTAAATTTTCTAAAGGAAAAACTCAGTTTACATGATCATTTTATAACATCTCAAAATGAATCATATGCACTGAGACTTCTCACTGAAGTCAAGTCTTCACCAATCATTGTTTTATATATTGGCAATCCTAAAAGACCCACAATGAGATGTGACTAAAGCAAATTGATAATCCATCCCCAAGTCCCCTCAAACCTTCAGCTGTTATAGTTGAGGATAACATGGTTGTAGCTTCATATCTGACAAGTTTTCAAAAACAAAGATCAGACATATCTTACTATCTCCATGGCCACTGCGGTAGGCCTGCAGCAGTCCCAAAAGTAACTAGAACTTCAACTGATGGCTTAATTATGGGATCTTTGTAGCTAGTTACCCTCCTTATGTTGTGCCTAGATATTAACCTATGGATGAAATGACAAAAATAATAACGAGTGGTGGTACAGCTCCCACTAATTGCCAAATACCATTCTAAGTGCCTTACATATCATCACAAAAATCATATGAATTGCATACCATTATTTATATTCATTTCAGACAGGTTAAGTAATTTGCTTATGGTCATATAGCTAAGAAGTGGTAGATCTTGGATTTGAATGCAGAAAGACTGGCTCTTAAGTCTTTGCTGTAAAAATCTGCATTGGGATAAAATATTAATTTACTAGATACCTGATTTTCATGTTTCAGTAGCTCTCCATAATTATAACAATCAAAACAGTAAACACATTCTAAAAAGAAAGTGTGGGAGCTGACATTTGTTTTAACTCAAGCCTCAAAAGTGTTATAATTTAATTTGTACAAGATAAGATGACTCAGTCTATTGAGTCATTTGAAAAAAAATCATTCGGTAAAAGATTTAAAGCCCAATCCAACATTTGTCTCAAGGAAAACATACATCAAAAACCAGAGGCAAACAAGCAAGACAAATAACCAAAAGCACCAAACCCCACAAAACATACTTTAAGTTTCAGCAAAATTTTATTTTTTTATTTTAATGATCACAAAGAGAGAATTCGCAAGCATGTTATACCTGACTTTATCATTGTAAACCAGTCTAGAATAACATTTCTCAAAGCAGATTTTTTGTAACTTGCTTATTTACATAATAAATACTTTAATTGATTTTCTGTAAGACAGAAATCACATTATTTTCACAATATATTTATCTTTATCATTTTTATTTTTTGTTTGTTTAATAATATGAAGAAATGTTTTCAACAATTTCTTCCATTGGACATCTGACTTGGTTTAAACAGAGGAAACTTAGAAATTTTTTGTGTTTATCTTAATTTACAAATATGACCAGAAAAAGGATAAAAGTTTTATACCATTAAGCTATTCAGCAGTTTTTTTTGCAGTGACAAGTAATTATATAAGATGGCATTTGACATTTTAAAAAGTTTAATACATATCAATTTAAACATTAAGAAGTTCTTTGTCAATATCCCAACTATTTTGAGTAGCATCTATTCAATTCATCTACCTCAACAGAAGAAAAATCTCTTCGATCCCATCCTAAGTCACAACCAGGGATTTGATGCCAATAGCATCTAAACAGAGTCATCTTCTCCCTACCTCTATCCCTAGTAAAGTCTTTGACATTCCAGTGATACTGATATAAATAAGGACAATACTGATGGGAAACAAACAAATGTCACAAAGGGACAGAATGCATCTTTAGTTGTGTGGAACTTTGAGGCAGTCCTACACAATTTATCATGCTGAAGCAGGGGTATTTTGAGGGTTGACTGTATGAATATGAATCTGAAGTGCAACTGGTGGAGTCATATTTTCCTAACCCCTTGACTGCTCCCTAAATTACTGTCGAAGTGTCTAGAACCTTCAGAAGCACCACGGCCCAAAGCAGAACTGAATGCTTACACTTAGAGCACCAACAAAGCAGGAAAAATTTCTATCTATAATTTGTAAAATCATATTTCAGTGAAGTATCACAGTATTCAACATAAATAAAATTAGGATTTAGTTGGGAATACTTAGAAGTCTTTTCATATTTTGTTTTTTACTTAGAATAGTAAAAGTGGGTTGGGAAAATGAGCATAAGTGGAAAAGGCCATAATTTATCTAATGCCAATCCTTCTAAAGATCTTAATTTGTCCTCATCCAGCAAACTAGGGCATTTGGTTACATTACTGATTTTTCATATCATAAGATATTATAAATCTTATGCAATAATTTAGACACTTATTCTGATAATATCTGGTTATAATATGTGTGTATCACATATGTATATAATGTGTGTGTGTGTGTGTGTTCAGTGAAAGAACTAAAATAAAAGGCACACGAAGGACTGAATCTTTAGAATGAATCCCGATATATTGTGCATCTAAAATATATATTCATATAGACTATGAATGTGCTGAGGGTACACATGAAATAATCAAGACCCTACTATGGCAAAACCATGCTTTGATCCAGAGGTAGTAGAATAGCTAGGAAAGGGTGAAGGATCAGGGAAATACTAGTCAAGTGGTAATCAGAGCAGTAAGTACTCGTAAGCCTGTGAAACTGGTATAGCGAATTTATTCTTTTATATATTCATTCATTTTTTTCTTCCTTCTCTACATATACATATCTGTGTGGTATATTAAACAAATAGACATGGTCTATTTGCAGCTTACTGAGACTCTCTAGAATATATTCATTATAACCACAAATAAAGAGGTATCAGAAAACTGTTAAAATTGTAATCTTTCTCCAAGATAATTTTAAAACAATCCAATGTTCTTTCAGGTCATCATAATTTCAGATTGGCAGTGCTTAATATGCCTTTTCCAAGTTTCAGCTGAGTATCTTTATTATTAAACCTGCTTTCCATGTCTGACTTCTTGCAGATTCATGGCTCTGAGTTCAATGAGTTCCTAAGAAGTAAATAAGAAATCATGGTTTGAAAAAGCTTACCCTGCTTGAGAAAGAGAACTGGGAGTCTGGGACACTAGGAAGTCAGGATTTATAAGACCAATATCCAAGTGGGAAAGGAGGTACAGAACTGTAAGCCGTATTCTTACCCACTTTGCCTTTCAGCCAGGTGCTGAATACTGAAGGTGCACAAAGCTGGAAGCTAAGAGGCTGAGGAGAAAACTGCTCTGAAAACAGAGCAGAATTTTGAGTATTCTCACAAAGTTGACAATGCAAAAATTTCAGTTCATGCATGACAAAGAATGAGGGGCTTTTTTTTAATAGCTTATGTTTGTAGGAAGAATACCAGATATGATACAAGAAAGAATGAGGATTAACAGAAAGAGTAAACACAGAGGAAACTCTAAATGAGCAGTGATGAGACAAAGTCGTATCATTATTGTACGTATTACAAAAAATGCATGACAGTAAATGACAATATTGCAGCATGTATGTGTGTGTATATATATATCAACAAAGTAGTAAAAAGAAAACTGGAAAATAAAAATGAACTAATGCAAAAAAATGCAAAAGAAGAATTTTAAAAAGGTGAGACAAATAGAAAAGGAATAAAATGGTAAGTAGAAACCAAATTTAACAGTAACTGTATTTAAAGTAAATGGTCTAAACAGTTCAAATAAAAGTCAGTTTGTCAGACTAGATTAAAATGAAAAAGGCAATTACATCCTATGAAGAAAAGACATGCCATAAATATAAAGACACACAAAGCAGAAAATAAAATCATGAAAAAGATAGATCATGGAGACTCTAAACAAAATGTAACAAAGCTGATGATGATCTATTAATATCAACAAAGTAGACTGAAAGGCAAGAAATATTTCTAAAGAGTGGGAGGGATATTTCATAATGACAAAGGAATCAAACTACCAGGAAGACATAAAGCCTAAATGTATATGCTTATAATAGCATAGCTTCAAAATATATAAAGCAAAAATTAACAGACCAAAAGGTTTTTAACAAGATAATCTACAAACATCATGGGAGACTTTTAGACAACTCTCTTAGCAACTGACAGAATAAGCAAACAAATAATCACTAGATGCATTCTGACCTAATTTCTATTATGTACGTGAGTATATTTACATATTAAACAACACATTGAACTCGGCAACAACATGCTTGCAGTGCCATGAGTAATAAAGTTCTTTGTCTCTGCTTTGGGAATCTCCTTTCTTGTATCAGCATCCATGGAGCCATGGCATGGTAACTCATTAACAGAGTAAAGTCTCAGAACCTTCCCTTGAGAAGAATATGGCTGATGTTTATTAATGGGATGTATAAACAAGAATGCACCAAAATTTTTTAAATAAACTGAAAAAACTATACAAAAATATAGCTTTTACCTGCAATATAGTTACTGGCTTCCCAACTCCCAGTGTTACCTTTACTTCATCCAATGGATCAAATACATTGTCAAAGAAATGTTTCTAAGAGATTACTCTGTCCATAATATGGTAGATCAGATCATTGTTCCCAGCTCACCACATTCTCCCTGTCTTCATGCCCTTTGTCATGTAATTTGAATATCCCTTACTAGGGTAGCGTATATTTTCCCACCCCATTTCTGTTTGTCTTGGCAATGTAGCCTGTTTTGCCAATGGAAATGGACAGAGGTTACAGTGTGCCAATTACTAGTCAAGGCCATGGAAATTATTGTACATTTGGCTTATTTCTTTTGTGCCCCTTTGGCCCTCCATTAAAAAATCAGATGGATGCTGCTCCAAGGAGATACTGAAAGCCAATGTCACATACCAAATACACCTTGCTATCTGGAGCTAGGTTTAGTGGATCAAACCAAACCCAGAAGATATTTCATCTGACTTGAACACGTAAGTAAGAAAAAATTACTTGTTGCAAGGCATTGATATTTTGAGGATGTCTTATAGGTAACAAATGCTAATACAAATATCTCTATGCTCATCAAATTTCAGTGGCTTCCCACAAGATGAAGAATGAAGTTTATAAAACTTATGTTTAGGAATTCTGTGATTTTGCCCCACCTGCACTCCTATTTAGCTTTTCTAATTCCCTTTCATTAATCAAGTATTTTACTGAGAATTGTCTATGTTTTTATATTTGAGAGGTTACCATCTAAAATATCTCTACATGGCCAAGATCAAGTTTCACAGAAACATATCCATTACAAAAGCTTATCTCTTTCTTGATAGACATTTCAATAAAAATAATTCATTATCCTTCTCTTCCCTCAATTCATGTCTTTAAATCTATCAAAGCAGCCCTTTAATGCAATAGTCTGCCTTTAAATTCATTAACAACTTGAATTGGATTTTATTCATTCTAAAATATTTGTCCATGAATTACCATAGTGTTGTACGCATAGTGACAAGCTCATTGAATTGGATCAAATTACGGAGGGACAATATTTTGTTATATATTGTGCAAAAGGCATGAATAGTATGAAACATGAATGGGGGACTTGAGTAGACAATTAACCCTTCATAAATGTGACACGTTATCATTTTTCTCAGAATTAGTTATAAATAGCAGATGGAAATGGATCACTACTAATTAATCCTCTGCTATAATTAACAAAGTCAGAATGTGGAGCTGAGGCAGATGTGCAGCCGAGAGCAGCCAGAACTTGTATAGAATCATTCCGATTCACCAATAGCTACAAACTCGGCATATTAGAGTTGTTTCCATCTACGCATTGAATATCTAATCTCAATTAAACTTGGTCCAGCCACCCCTGGACCCTGCCCCCCAGGCAACATAAAAATGCCTCTTAGAAGAGGCATTTCTTAGAAGAAGAAGAAGTCTAAGGCTGCACTAGATCCTAGTCCTGAATCCTGTTTAACTAAGGAAAAGTTGCCCCATTCAATTAGTACCAGAGCAAAACTCTCCATACTTTTTTTCCTTTCATTAATGAACCAGTTTACTTCTTTCTTTTGGGGACTGCAATGAAAATGAAAGAATAGTTTTTCCAGCATTCACTTTCTAGCAATGGCTCCTTCCTGTCTCCACTCAATGGGCACATTACTACTGCTATGGTTCTGTAATTTGACTTGCCCCTTCCTCAATTTATCATTTGATTGATCCAGATGTGGGTAGTTAGGTCTAAGTCAAGGTTGACTCCCTTTTTACCTGACTGATTAGATCATGACATGTTATCCTGTAAAGTGCTTGCAACACCAATTATTTTCCATCATGTGGAATAGAAACTAGAAAAAAGCTGGTCAAGGAGAGAGATTTAAACAAAGATGCACAGAAATTCACAGAGATGAAAGATGGACAGGTTAGACTTACTGGGTTCTGTGCAGGCTCCAGGCTTCATTCCTGCCTTCACAGTCCATGAAAAGTTCAGACTTTCCCTTAAGTGTGTACACGTTTTTGGTGACTTGCAGCCAAAGGGGAAAAAAAAGACCAATATTTTCAAAAACATCAGAATGAAACATTTTTGTAAAGTACTATCATCAACCTACAGGAAACTTTTCAGAATTTCAAGGATATAAAACAAATGTGAAAGATGAATGTGGCACTGTCATTCACATTGATATTAAGATGAAAAAGAGTATTCTGTTGGCTGAAAATATAAACTGTTGGATTGCATGAGAGTAATCTAATAGAGTAGCAGTAAAGAAGTCTTGTGATCAAGAGTTTTCAGTTCATTTTATATTACACTGTCTTTGATACTAGCTAGCAAAAATCTGACCTTACTCCTCTGCTTGCCTTGTGCTTTCAGGAGAATCATCTCTAGCCGGGGGATATTTAATGGACTGTTGCTTGATATTTGGAAGAAGACCCAACCTAAGTGAGAATACATTGTCCTCTTATTTAAGATGCAGGCTTAGGATAATATTTACAGTCACTACTTGATTTTCCCTTGCAGTTAAGTTCATGCAAATACCTTTACATCAACATTGTTTTATTTCTAGATCATCTATAGCTTTATTCGGGATCACATACCTATTGAATTATAAAATAGTTGTTTAATGTCTAAACTGCAATTGACCTCAGAGATAAAGCAATGAACTCCATGTGACTCAATGAATTGAGTCATACATTGTGACTCACACCCTGTGGCATTCCCTCTGTGGCAGAGACTGCTGGTAATTCACCAAAGTTGAATCCCTTCACCAAAGTTGCATCCTTGTCTGACTGGGCACACAATTCAACTGCATTGCCCTATCTTTGCAGGTGGCTATGGCCATGTCCCTCAATTCTCAACAATGGAATGTGGGAGAAAGTGACCAAAACCACTTCCAGGTCTGGTCCATTAAGAACAAAAATAAAACAAACAAAAAGCTCAACTGTATAATCCTCCACTTCCTCTTTCCCCAATTTCCTAATGGATGTTGCTTCTCAGAGAGATTTTGGAAGCCACAGATGATAGAGCCTCTAACAGCTCAGGTCTCTGAATCGTTACATGGAATAGACCATTCCCACTTCCCTGATCATGTCACTGCCAATTTGATTTCACAGGCGTGAGAAATAAACTGCCAATGCATTAAGTCACTGGGATTTCAAGGTTTGTTTGTTACAGCAACTAACCATTAACTTCACTAATACATTTGTTAGCATCCAAGTAAGCTGCAGCCTTCATCTATGCCATCACATATGCACACACAAACACACACACAGCTATTCATTAAAAGCACACTCTGTGTTAAACACTTGTTAGAATAAGTTATGGAGCAAATCTTGTAGAGTACAATACTTATTGCAATGGGCTCAGTCAAATGAGAGTGTTTTTGAATGTGTGTGTCTAATATATCACAAGTCCAGTAATTTTTTTTTGACAATGGAAATATTTCCTTTTCATTATCAATGCATGTTTTTATTCTTCAAAATAATGCTCCAGGAGAAGTTTTCATATTCTTGGATTTGTGCTGGTTTTTTAGGATGGTTAATTCTTCTAGCCATCCAGGTTATATTTCTATATCTAAATTTATTTCAGGCAGCTCTAATTACAGCTAAGTGTACTAATGCTTTATTGCAACCTCCACAGGATTTACTGTTCTCTGCTAAACTGCTTACATCTGTTTATGTCTTTGCCACTATAAATCAATCCAAACAAACTGCATTCTGCTAATACTCCATCTGCCAACTCCCATTCACTGTTTACCAATAGTAAAGACTCCCCATCATTCTAATAATAAGTGAATGGGCCATTTTGTTTCTTTTCTCAGGCAGCAGGAAGCCATTCAACATGCTTGCTAGATTCTATTTAGCAAATAAATGTTTGGTAAAGGATTTAGCAGGCTGTCAGGACTCTAAATTTTGCCACAGAATATATTTAATCAGAACTCTTTGTTCTACACTTTTGTTTCTCTGTTATTGCAGAAAGTGTTCAATGTACAAACATCTTACTGACCAGAGGCCAAATCAATCAGGTTGTTGTTCTGTTTTACCTTCTCCAGCAGTTGGCTGATTGCATAAAGAGAGTCAAATCTAGGTCATATCACAGAGTGTTGAAAGACACTGTCAGCAAGGAACAGTGGGGGTCAATATGTTTGAGTAGAATATTGGTTTATATATGTAAATAAGGACAGATCAATTAAAATACAAAGGCTTTGACGTGATTCTATAAGCAGAAGTTTTCTGCTACCCAGATCAAATGTATCTTCAGTTCCATGGAAACTTATAAACTTATAACTTATAATTATTATTGGCAATAATGGCTGGGCCAGGCATGACAAATGTTTGAAAAAGTAGAAGTACCACTTGAATAATAATGTTCGGGAAAAAGGTACCTTGACCTCATATTTCCAATAATAAGTTACATTTTGTAGAATCACTCAGATTCTTCTGCTCAGTCAAGGAGGATTTGTGTGACTTGAGCTGAATTTAGAACTATTTTTCAAATTCTTCCTTGGTTTGCTCTATTTCTTCCAATGTCTATGGATAAAAGCGGGTCAAGATCAAGGCAAAGGAACTACAATATCTGTTTGGGGTTTTGGAGATACGTAGAAACATAGAAGCATTGTTTGAAGCTTGAATATTTACATTACTTTCAAACCTGCAAAAACGCTGTTTAGTAATTCTCATTTTACAAAGTAGCTCCAGCTTACGGTTGCTATATGGGTTTAAAACTCTCTGTTATCTACTTGAAATGTGATAGAAGAATTCTTTAAGGTACTAAGATACTAAATTACTAGAAAAGTTGCCATTGACTTTGGCGATTAAGGACATATCATTAATTGGCAACTAAGGGGCAAATAATGACATTATTGTAAAGACATTCTATAATTCTAAGGCTTTATTTTTATCTTTGAGTAATAGTTGGAAGTATTAGATTACCAGAGAAACAACAATAAATTACACAATAAAATGATGACTTACGTGAAGAATTATGTCCCATTATTTCCAAATTTGATTTTTAAAATCCTAAGTATGATTCAAATGATTGAGGCATCTTAAATGAGTTTACAAGTAATCAAAATGCATTAATTACTCACATGCATGTCCTATAGGGTTACATTTAGAAGTTAAATTCTGAACCAGGAATACGCAATACAAAATATTGAGTTACCATTGTTTGCCAATGTAATTGGTGATAATTATCTGAGCTCTCTAAGCATTTTGTTAAAGATAGGAAAGGACACATATTAAAGTAAGAAAGAAAGCGCTAAGGAGATATGGTTCACTCAATATATCAACCAGTTTTTGTTCCTCTCCTGTTCCCTAACTATATAGGAACCGTGATGGACTCTTATATGGTATCCTTTTGTATCAGCCAGAACCAAATTTAAATTGTCCTTCAATAGGGTTAACATTTTCTTAGGCCTCAAATTATAGCTAAAACTTTTCACGTAAAATCAAGAACACCAATAAAAATAAATAAATAAATAAATAACCAGGCATGTGAGGAGGCTAAAAAATACATCTGAAAAACATACACATATGTATTTGACAAAGGACAAGTATCTAGAGTGTATCGAGAACTCTCAAAACTCAACAGTAAAGAAAGAAACATACAAAATTTGATTACAAAATAGACAAAAGATATGAACAGACATTTTTCTGAGGGATACACAGATGACAAATAATAACATGAAAATATATTTAATAATATTAGCCATTATATTAAGGCAAATTAAAACCACAATGAAATAACATTACATATGCTAGAAAGATTATATATTTTTAAAAGTAGTTAAAACACCAAATGCTGGCAAGGATGTGGAGAAACTGGGTTATTCATTCATTGCCTGTGCAATGTAAAATGATGCATCTACTATGGAAAACAGTTTGGCAATTTCTTATGAAATGAAAGATCAACTACCATACAACCCAATAAATGTACTTGGGGGTATTCGTCCCAAAGAAATAAAGAGAAGACATGTTCATTCAAAAACCTGTATATGAATGTTCATAGGATCTTTATTTGTAATGGCCCAATACTGGAAACAACTCATACTTCAGCAGGTAAATGGTTGAATAAATTGTGGTAGAGCCATACCATGGAATATGCAAAAACAGTAATTAACTAACGGTACACAGAACAACTTGGAAGAATCAAGGGAGTTATGCTGAGTAAAAATAAAAAGGCAAATCTCAATAGGTTGTATACCATATGATTCCATTTATATAAAATTCTCAAAACGACAAAATCATAGATATAGAAAAGAGATTAATGGTTCCCAGGGGTTAAAGAGGAGTGGGAGGGTGGGAATTAAAATTTTAAAAGGACAACAGAAGGTGCCTCCTGCATCTTGACAGTAGTGGTGAATACACAAATTACACTTGCTTGTGATAAATCTGTATAGAACTAAATGTACATACACACACGTAACTAAGTACATGCAAAACTGGTAAAATCTGTAAAAAATGAGTGGATTGTAATTGTCAAGTTCCTGGTCATGATGCAATAGCTTTGCAAAATTTTACAATTGGAGAAAACTGTATGAAGATCATATGGTTCTTGCTGTATTATATCTTACATCTTGATGCAAATCTTCAATTATTACAAAATGCAGTTGTTAATTTAAAACATTTACATATGAATTTTCAAATCTATACATTGAAAAGTTTATTTTATACTTAAGAAAATTGAACTGGAAAATCAATTTAAAGATATTTTAAAATAAAATCATCAAGATTTAAGTCTAAAGAAAAAGATTATTTGGTCCTTTAGACAAAAGCACCCACGTAAAACACCTAAAGAGAAAATAGTCAGGTTGTTCTCAGGTGACTCTCAAGGAACAAAGAAGGAAGACAAGAAAATTCAAGAAAATAAAGTAAGGAATTTGTATTTATCAACCTTTTTTCTAAGTACCACTGGCACAAAAAATAATTTTAAGCATCCACACAAACACATAAACTCCATTAAATCATCACAATAATTAAGATAATTAACATATCCATGACCCCCAAAAGTTTCCTCCTGTCTCTTTGTAATGCTTTCCTCCTACTCCCTACCCCCAGGCAATAGCTGATCTGTTCTGTCATTAGTATTTTGGTATTTCCTAGAATTGTATATAAATGTTATCAAACAGTATGTACTTTGGTTTTTTTGCCAGGCTTATTTCATTTGGCATAATTCTTTTGAGACTTATCTCTGTTATAGCATGTATCAATTTTCATTCTTACAATTTTTGAATTATATTCAGTTGTATGGAAATACCATAGCTTGCTTATCCATTTGCCTGATAATGGACATCTGTGTTGTTTCCAGTTTGGGACTGTTGTAAATAAAAGAGTTAAGAACAACTGAAAGCAAGTGCTTGTTTGAGCAGATATTTTCACTTCTTTTGGGTAGTCAAGTGTTTATATCATATGGTAGAAATATGTTTAATTTTTTAAGAAACTGCTCAGCTATTTTCCAAAGTGGTTCATTTTACACTCCAACCAGCAATGTTTCAGAGCTCCAAGTTTTCCTTACGGTCCTGGTAGCCACACTAAATGTTCCTCAGCCAGCAACACATTTCCCCAGGCAGCTGTGATTTGGTTTTCTTCTATAGCTTCTATAGCTCACTCTGTGAGGTGCCTATACATAGAGAGCACATTCTGGGATGGTGAGCCCAGTATGAGATGTTCTGATTCTGTCTTTTCAGCTGCCTACCGACAGATTTTCACAGACCTACATGCACCCAGTACATGCCCAAGTGTTAGTCTGCGTCTTCCAGAAAGAGGACCAGGGATTCCCACTGGAAGCATACATTGGCACCTCCTTACCAAGCCCGTGTGGGGGTGGGGAATAGGCCAGCAAGGGACCATGAGGCAGTGTCTTGCCATTTTCACATTGCCCTTTTTGTTTATTTGGTGCTCATAATGTGTAGTGGTTTGGAGTTCTATGTAACCCAGGGATATATGTTCTTAAATTTAATCCATTCCTGTGGACATGAACACTGTAAGAAATTTTGATGAGGGTGCTTCAGTTAACATGTGGCCCACCTCAATCAGAATGGGTCTTAATACTGTTACTGTAGTATTTTATAAACAGACTGCAGTTTAGGTACAGAGAGAGAAAGTCAGAGGAATCAAGAAGTTAAAATTCAATAGGATCCAGAAGAGAACAGAGAGGCCAGGAGATGTCACAGTGTGCATTGGCTTGTGGCAGAGGAGCCAAGGACCAAGAATCACTAGCAGCTAGCCCCAAAATTCCAGTCTTCATAAAGAAAGCATCACCTTAATGATGCCTTGATTTGGATTTTCTTTTAGCCTCAAAACCATTAGCTAATAAGTTCCTATTGTTTAAACTGACCATTTCATGCTATTTGCAATGAAGCTAAACAAGCTAATTAAAAATACTGTTGTTGCACCTCTTTATTTTCTGGAGCTTTGGAAAAGTGTTTCTGGCAGTTCTTTCTGGATAACTTTTCAAAGCCTGTGTTGGGGATAGAGCCCTAGGATGTCTCACAGTGCCATCTTGGTTGAGGCACGGTCCCTCATCTGTGCTAAGCATTTGTTAAAACTATGTGGATTAAATTGACTAATCCACACAAGTGGTGAGCAACGTATCCAGAATTCTAAACCCAAATATCTGAAAGTCAAAAGTTTCTTGTTTTGTTAGTAAATTACTGCTCTCTAAGCATATCAATATACACGAGTCAGCTAACATTGCATATCTAATCTTTTCTAGACACATGGCATATAATATCCCCTTTGATTCAAGTCTACAGTTGTGTATATAAAATGTCGTTTTAGAACCCCCAGCATAGGTTATAGAAATTGCAATCACAGATGCATATTTCTTAGGTATCTCTACTCTTCCTATAGTAAAAACTCCAATCTCTCCCAGCACCATAAAACAAAACAAAATATACAACACCCCTGACATTAGTTCTGGAGCTCCTAATAATAGATATTGGGTATTCTTGGGCCAGTACTTTTGGTTTGGTAATTATCCTTTCCTCTGGCTCACTTCACTGAAGTGGTGGCCTCTGTTGCTACAGCTGTGATCTCTGCTTCAACTCTAAGCTAGTGAGGGAAGCTACTGCTGATGTTTGGACAGAGGGTGCCAATGCCTGATGTGGCTTTACTATCTCTACAAAGACAATGTCTTCTATGTCTCCTTCCTTGGCCAAATCATAAATAAACTCCTATCTATAGGTCCTCTAATTGCTAAAAAAGTTGAAAATAACAGAACATTCATGTATTGCATTTTGATTACTTAAATCTTTTATATTTGAAAAACTATCTTACAAAAATAAAAATATTTATTGTAGAAAATTTATAAAACTTACACAAGCAGCTCTACTCCTTCCATAAAACCATAAAATGAAAACACCCAAAGAAAGTTCAACAAATGAAAAACACCTCTAACTAATTTAATTCATATAAAATTTAGAGTTTACACTTTTCTGTGTTTGTATATTTGTAAATATGTATGCATATCATAATATGATATATTATATTGTGTATGCTAGGAATAATCCCATTTTGAATATAAGATAATTGCCCACTTCAATGGATGTATACAAAAATATGACAGACAAGTTAAATATATGTATATTTAACAACATAGCGATAGTTTGCATGTCTACCTATAATATTTAACATTAAATTTAATTTCCTAACTATACTTTGTAATGTTATATAAAATTAATTCATAAATATTAAATTTTTTTCCACTCAGGTTTCATGAAGCAATTTTACTCAAAATTTCCCTGTGTTTTTCACATCTGCATATTCATCATTTTGACAGCTAGTTTTTGAGTCTCCAAAGTCTTCAAGAATACATTATCTTCACATCTGTCTAAATTATTTAAAATATAACACCTTTTGAATGCATATGATGCTGTCACTGAAAATTTATCCCCAGTCTAAAGGACTGATTTATGTAATAGTAGAATTCATTTTCCCTTCATTCCCCTGTAGATATATACATATATATTCATTATTTCCTGATCTTTTCAATGAATCCAGCTACTGTTTCTGCCATTTAAGATCTTTAAAAGGGTTGTTTGCCAAGCATTAAATACTATTTATTGTGAGGTCATTTAACAAGGAATATTCACTAAGTCTATGTTATATTTTTTTGCCCTTATGCATGCGTAGGCACACACACGTCTGTCTGCTAATCCAGAAGCATCTAAATTTGCTTTGTTCACATTAATGTGTTTTTCCCAAATGAATTCAACTATTCAAAGTAATTATGTAATAGACAGATCAGCACGTATATAAATTTCAGATAGATGACATCTATCTAATGAATAATTTGAAGGATTAACACACATTTAATATTTGGGTGTTTTATTTTCTTTAAGTTTTTCTTTACTAATTATATTTCAAGACTTTAAATTTTATTAAATATTTTTTACAACATAAAATTTAACAACTGAATAGCATTCTTTTGTGTAGATCTGGGAAATTTTATTCAACTACCCCTTTTTCGAGGGACATGATTTAATCCTGAGGATCTACCAAAGAAAGTTATATAGTTGTTAAATGTGTGATGTCTGCAGTTAATCTGAGTTCAGAACCTGGCACTGAAGCTTAAATATGTGTGATTATGGACAAATTACTCCAACATTGTGAATTTCTCTCCTCTCCTCTCTGAAATAAGGTTAATCATAGTAGTTATAATGTAACAGAGAGGAATAATAATATAATACTTATGAAGAAGTTAGCAAAGAGTCTGCCACCTCATAAGGGCTCATGAATTTTAGCTACTATTATTGAATCAAATGTTTAAGGTTTCAATTGTTTTTTGGTGTGTGTGATGAATTTTTTCCCACTTCCTTATGGAAATATGTCCCTGGTGTACTCACTCAATGTAATACTGACATGCATAGAAATGCCTGAATTCAAAGGTAAATACAGCTTCAACTCAAAATGAGTTCACTGTTATTTAAATTAAGGACTGAATTATTTATTCTTCTTAAGTAGTTCTCCCTCTACCTGTCCCTGCTGGCTCACTGAGGAATTGATAATGCCACATTATCTATCATTTGGCCTAGTTAGCAAGCAGTAATTTGCTTACTTCACCATAGGGAGAGAATCCAGATATTCTTCTATGTAAAAAAGACAAAGATGATTCTTCAGTACCTCAATCTTTCATTAATAAGTTATAAGAGGCAATATGTGTGCAATCTGTTATCAAGCATTTAACTTCTTATTGAGAACTTTGCTTGTCAAAATATTTCTCACATGGTCTTATAATGACATTTCCCAGTTTCAGAATTTCCATTATCTTCTCTCTACTAAATAAACTGAGGCACCACTGAAGTAGCTTAATAAATGGTTTTCCGTCTTCCACTTTTCCCTTTTACATTGCATTCACTACACAACAGCCTGAGTGATCTCTTAAAAACACAATTAAGATATTGAATATACACACGTCTTTGAACTCCAGATCTATTATGTGCTCCTATATGCTGCCATACGGTACTGATATTTGAAATCTACCAACAGCATTTCTCCTATGACTTTCTCATAGAGATTCTTGCTAGGCTCTATCAATAATGGAAAATGGTAGGCAGAAGGAGGAAACAAAGTTCTTTCCTATCTTCCTGTTTCTGTAGCAAGTCCCAGCAGCAGCAAGTGGCTTCACCAGTAGCAATTGTTTCCAGAGCCCAACCTCATTGGAAACTCCTGGAATTAAACTTGTAGAGATGTAAAAGCCATACAGAGGAATGAGAAACATCTGGGCAACGCCCAGATCTGATATCTGAGCACCAACATCCCATTCCCTCTTCCATGCTTCTCAGGTTGCAATGACACCTGGTTTATATTCTTTGCCCAGAAGTATGAGCACCAAATCTGTGAGAGACCATCCTCTGAGCCTCTGAGCTCTGAAGTTTTTATTAATCTGTATTTTCCCTTAAACGTTAGAGACTGAAACTACTTCCTATAGTTATTATTTTGGGTTATCTTAGTGACATTTTTCACTTTTACTTTTATTAAAGTTGTGTATTTATAGGAAAACCATGCATAAAATACAGGACTCACATATACCAGCCCCCCACAAACAACTTGCCCTGTTGTTAAACTTTTGTTCCTATTGATGTAGCACATTTTTATAATTGTCCAATTAACTAAAGTCCATGGTGTAACTTAGGGTTCATTGTTTGTGTAGTATAGATCTATGGGTTTTAAAAAATATTGTTACCATATATACAATCTAACATTTCCCCTTTTAATCATACCCAGATATATGTTTGTGCAGTTAGTTGTGTTCACAATGTCAGGCTATCATGATGACCATCCATTACCAAAACATTTCCTTCATGCCAAAACACAGTACATTTTAAGCCTTAACTTCCTATTTCCTCTGTCACCTCAACCCATCCCCTGGTAACCTATATTCTAGATTCTCATTCTTTGAGGCTGCTTATTCTAATGTTTCAAAACAGTGAGATCGTACAGTATCAGTCCTTTTGTGTCTGGCATATTTCACTCATCATGACTATAGTCAAGCTTCATCCATATTGCTGCATGAATCAGGGCTTTACTACTTTTCATGACTGACTAATATCCAATTGTATGTTTATACCATATTTTATTTATCCAGTCATCAGTTGATGGACAATTGATTTGCTTCCATCTTTTGGCAATTGTGCATGATGCCATTATAACCATCAGTGTGAAAATATCTGTTTGATTCCCTGCTTTCAATTCTTTGGTGTATATATTTAGTAATGGGACAGATGGATCATATGGTATTGCTGTACTATGTTTTTGGAGGAACCACCAAACTGTATTCCGCAGTGAGTGCACCATTTTATATTGCCAGCTGCAATGAATTATTGTTCCTATTTCTCTGCATCCTCTCCAACATGTGCAATTTTCATTCTTTTTTTTTAATAGCAGCCATTCTAATGGGTATGAAATAGTATCTTGTGGTTCTGATTTGCATTTACTTGATGGCTAATGATATTGAAAATCTTGTCATGTGCTTTCTGACCATTTGTATATCTTCTTTGGAAAGATTTATTTTAACATATCTTGACCATTTTTTAATTGGTTTATTTATCTTTGTGTTAAGTTGAAGGATTTATTGAAATATTCTGGATATTAAAGGTATATTGGGATATTTGATTTCCAAATATTTTCTCCCACTGTGTAGGCTGTCATTTTACATTCATAATAAAGTCCTTTGAGGACAAAAGTTTTAAATTTTGATGAGGTCAGATTTTTTTTTCTTTTGCTGCTTGTGCTTTGTGTGTAAAGTTTAAGAAACCATTGCCTAACACAGGTCCTGAAAATGCTTCCCAACATTTTCTTCTACAAGTATGATATTTCTCACACTTATATTAAGGTCTTTGACTCAATTTGGGTTGATTTTGTATAAGATGTGAAGTAAGGGTCTCCTTCTTTTTTGGCAAATACAGATCCAGCTGTCCCAGTGTTCAATGATGAGTATTCTTTTCCAATTGAGCGGTCTCTGCTACCTTGTCAAAAATAAGTTAGCCATAAATACAAAAGTTGATTTCTGAGCTTTCAATTCTATTCCATTCTTCTATATGTCCATCCTTGTACTGGCCTCAGGCTATTTTGGTTACTGTGGCTTTGTAGTAAGTTTTAAGATTGGGAACTGTGATTCCTCCAACTTTATTCTTTTTCAAGATGACTTTAGCTATTGGGGCCCCTTCCCCTTGCATACAATTTGGATGATTGGCTCTTCCACTTCTGAAAAGGAGGCCGTTCATATTTTGATTAGAATTACATTGAATCTGTAAATTGCTTTAGGTAGAATTGACATTTTAATGAAATTCAGTCTTCTAATTCATGATCATGGAACATCCTTCCATTTACTTAGGGCTTTAATTTCTTTAAGCAATGTTTTGTAGATGTCCTTTATGTCCTTGGTTAGATTTCTTCCTAGGTACTTTATTGTTTTAGTTGCTATTGTGAATGGAATTTTTTTCTTGATTTCTTCCTCCAAATGTTTACTGTTTATGTACAGAAATACAACTGATTTGTGGGTGTTGATCTTATATCCTGCCAAATTGCAGAATTCATTTATTAGTTCTAGGAGCTTTTCAGGAGTTTCTGTATATAGTATTGTATCATCTTCAAATAGGAAATGTTTTAGCTTTTCCTTTCAAATTTCTATACTTTTTCTTTTCTTGCCAAATGGCTCTGGCTAGAACTTCTAGTATAATGTTGAATAGCTGTGGTGACAGTGGGCACCCTTGCCTTGTTCCAGATCTTAAGGAAAAGATTTCAATCTTTTTCCATTAAGTTAGATGTTAGCTGTGGGCTTTTCATATATGCCCTTTATATATTGAGGACATTTCTTTCTATTCCTAGTGTTCTAAGTGTTTTCGAAAAGAAAAGGTATTGGCTTTTGTCAAATACCTTTTCTGCATCAAATAAGATGATCATGTGGTTTTATTTCCCCTTGAATTATTAAAATGGTGTATTACATCAATAGATTTTCCTGTGTTGAACCACCCTTGTAAGCCGGGGATATATCCCACTTGATCATGGGGTACCCTTCTTACAATGTGCTGTGGGATTCAGATGTTACCATTTTGTGAGAATATTAATGAGATATTGACCTGTAATTTTCTATTCCTGTGGTGTTTTCATCTGACATTGGTATGAGATATGTTAGCCTTGTAGAATGAGTTAAGGAGTGCTTACTCCTCTTCAGTTATTTGGAAGAATCTGAGCAGAAATAGAGTTTTCTTGGAATACCTGGTAGAATTCCCTTGTGAAGACATCTGCTCCTGGGCTTTTTGTTGTTTTTCTTATAGAGAGGTTTTTGATGATGATTCGATCTCTTTACTAGTAATTGGCTTTCTGTGATCTTCTATTTTGTCTTGAGAAAGATGAGAAACATCTTTCTATGTTTCTAAGTATTTTTCCATTTCATCTAGGTAATCACATTTATTGGCATACTTTTGGTCATAGTATCCTCTTATAATTATTTTAATTTCAGGGTGGTTTGCAGTAATGTGCCCCCTTTTAATTTCTGATTTTCCTTATTTGTATCATGTCTTTTTGCTTTGTGTCTAGCAAAAGGTTTGTCAATTTTATTGATCTTTTCAAAGAATCAACTTTTAGTTTCATTATTCTATTGTTTTTCATTTTTTTTTAAATTTTATTTATCTCTGCTCTATTCTGTGTTATTTTCTTCCTTCTCACTTTGGGTTTAGTTTTCCTATCTTTTTCTAGTTCTTTTCATTTTGAAGTTAAGTCTCTGATTTGCAGTCTTTTTCCTTTATTAATGTTCATTGTGGTAGTTAGATTCAGTCATCAACTTGGCCAAGTGAATGTGCCTAGCTTTGTTGCCGCAGACATGAGCCAATGGTACGTGAACCTCATCTGTTGCTAAATACATCTGCAGTGGGCTAGGAGGTATGCTTGCTGCAATGAATGACGTTTGACTTAATTGGTTGGTGCTTAAATGAGAGCGCTCAACGTAGCACAGCCCAAGCAGCTCAGCATACCTCATCTCAGCACTCGCAGCTCAGCCCAGGCCTTTGGAGATGCAGAAAGAAATCACCCCGGGGAAAGTTGTTGGAACCCAGAGGCCTAGAGAGAAGGCCAGCAGAGACCATCCTGTGCCTTCCCACATAAGAAAGAACCTCAGTGGAAAGTTAGCTGCCTTTCCTCTGAAGAACTAACAAAATGAATCCCCTTTTATTAAAAGCCAATCCATCTCTGGTGTGTTGTATTCTGGCAGCTAGCAAACTAGAACATTAATATTCAGAGCTGTAAAGTTTCCTCAGCACTGCTTTCACTGTGTCCCAGATGTTTAGGGATGTTGTATTTTTTGCTTGCACTCATCCCAATTTCCTAATTTTGTTTCTGCTTTCTTCTTTAACCCATTGTTTAAGAGTATGTTATTTAATTTCCACATATTTCTGAATTTTCCATTTTTCCATTGTTATTGATTTCTAGCTACATTCTGTGTCAGAGAATATATGTTGTATGATTTCAATAATTCTGAATTTATTGAGACGTTTTGTTACTCAACATATGGTCTATCCTGGATAATGATCTGTGTGCACTTGAGAAGCATACATATTATGTTTCACTGGGTACAGTGTTCTATATCTGTTTGCTGTGTTTAGTTATCTTAGTGTGCCATTCAAGTCCTGTGTTTACTTTTTGAACTTTGGACTAGATGTTCTATCTCTTATTAAGAGTGTTGGGTTTAAGTTTCCTACTATTAATGTAGAACTGTCAGTTTCCTGCTTCATGTCTATTAGTATTTGCTTCAATATTTGGGGCTCTGCTATTAAGAGCATATATGTTTATAATTGTTAAATCTTCCTGTTGAATTGCTTTCCTTTATCGGTATATAATGGCCATCTTTGCCTCTTGTAAATGTTTTGACATAAAGTCAATATTATCCAACATTAGCATTGTCACCTTAGCTCTCTTTTGGTTACTACTTGCATAGTATATATATTTTTCCATCCTTTCAACTTACTTGTACCTTTGATTATAAGGTGCTTCCCTTCCAGACAGCCTATAGTTGGCCATGCTTTTTTTTATCTATTTGCCCAGTTTCTGCCTTTTGATAGGAAAGTTTGATCCTTTTACATTTAAAGTCACTACTGATAATACTAAACTTTCTTCTGCCATTTTGCTTTTTAGGCTTTATGAGTCATGCCTTTTCTGTGTCTCATATCTATTAATGTCTAATTTTTTATTTATTTGTTTTTGTTTGTGTGTTGTGCCATATCAAGTGCCCTGCCATTCCTACTTGGATATATTTTTCATCTATTTTCCTTGAGGTTACTCTGGGTTAAAATGTAACATCCTAAATATATAGCAATCATATTTGTTTTGATATCATCTTAACTTTAATGGCATGAATATATACTTTTCCTATTCCCCTTGGTGCCCCCACCATTTTTATTGTAGTTGTTACCATTACCAGCTATATATTTATACATTACATATCCAAAAACCTAAATTTAACATTGCATTTTTATGCATTTGCATTTTAGCACCTATACAAAGTAAGAGGTGAAGTTACGTACCAGATAGTATAATATAATAATACTGGCATTTGAAATTACCCAAATGGTTGCTTTTACTGCAGGTCTTTATTTCTTTATGCTGCTTTGAACCATTGCCTATTGTCATTTTGTATTTGCCTGAAAAAATATCTTTTATCTATTACTTGCAGGGCAGATCTATTGGTGATGAACTTCTTCAGCTTTTGTTTATCTGAGAATGTCTTAGTCTCTACCTTATTATTGAATGTGAAACTTACCAAATATAAAGTTCTTGGCTGCCAGTTGTTTTCTTTCAATACTTTGAAAGTATTTGAACCATTGCCTTCATGCCTCCATGGTTTCTGATGAGAAATCAACACTCCATCTAATAGGGACTCCCTTGCACATAGCATGTTGCTTTTCTCTTGCAGCTTTCGGGACTCTCTCCTTGTCATTTGCATTTGATAGTGTAATCACTATATGAAAGAGTGTATTTCTCTTCATGTCCCTCCTGTGTGATGTTCTCTATGCTCCTTGGATGTGCATGTTCATGTCTTCTGCTAAGTTTTGGAAGTTTTCTGATTATTTCTTCAAATATTCCTTCTACCCTTTCCTCTCTTTCTTTTGGGACTCCCATAATATGTATATTGGCACACTTGATGGTATCCTATACTAACTTAGACTATGTTTTACTTTTAATATTTCTTTTTTTTTTTCCTTCTCTTCAGACTTTTTCATTTCAAATGTCTTGTCTTCAAATTCACTTATTCTTCTGCCAGCTCCAATCTAATCTGGAAACCCTCCTGGGCATTTTTCATTTCAATTATTGTGCTGTTAAATTTGAGGAGTTCTGTTATGTTTCTTCTTAAAATTTTTATTTTTGTCTTTGTCCCCATGTTATTCATTCACTGTTTTCCTTATATCCTTTAGTTGTTTGTCTGTCTTTTCTTCATGTCCTTGAACATTTTAAAAATTGTTTCTTTAAAGGGTTTATTCAGTATGCCCACATCCTCATTTTCTTTGTTGGTATTTTCTGTATTTTTACCATCTTCTGTGGATGGGTCATCATTTCCTGTTTCTTCCTCTTGCAGTCTTTTATTGTACATTGTACATTTTAATATTTTAAAATATTAACTCTGGGATTTACTTCCTGGGATGTCTGTTTCTTTGTTTTGTAACCAGTTGGTGATGAGATAGAGATATTCAGCCCCTCTTTAGGAAGTTCTTCCCAGGACCAGTGCAATGTGCAGCTTTTCCCTGTCTTTCTTGGTCTCTGTCTTATCTGGAGCTTTTGCTTATTAGTGGTTTTGGAGTTTCTCTATTTGCAGGGGTTTGGCTGTCCCCTCTCTCTCCCAGAAGACAGATCGTTCTTTCCTGAGTTTTTATCGCCGCAGGGCTTTGTCACAGAGTGACCACCACTGTAGTTTTTCCACTGTTTTCATTGTCTCATATTGCTTTTATTTAAAGAGCAAATTCTGGATGGAGGGTCATCCCAGAGAGGACTTTCCCAGGTCAGGCTTTCCCAGCCAAAACAAGACCAGGGACTTATGAAGGGAGATCAGATTGGCTCCAAGGTGCCCTGGGGAGGCGACCAGGAAGGTACTGACATTTTCTGACAGCTCCCTGTAGCTGACTTCTCTGGCCTCCTCAGCAAATGCTGGTCTTCACTTAACTGTCCCTTACAGCCCTAAGGAAATGTGTGTGTTTATACCTCCGCCACCTCTGCCCAGGCCTGGGGAGGGGAAGATTGAAACAGTGGCTGCCACTGAGTTTGTATGGGATGGGATCAAAACAGTGGCTGACAGAGCCGTTGTGCAGGATGTGTTTAAACAATAGCTGCCCTTAGGGCCAGGGCCCAGTGATCCAAATTTGCCATACCTGTCAACCCATTCACATTCAGTGGCAGTTCTCAGGGTAATATTTGACCATCAGAGAAAATCCACCACAGACTTCCTCAGGGATGATGGGCTAATACTCACGAATTTATTCCTCACAGTTATGGTGAAACACTTGTCTTCTGCATATACCTGGAGTGCATGAGCAGGTCTGACGTGATAAATCTGCTCCAACATTCCAATCTCTGCAAGCCACTCATCTACACTCTATCATGACTGGCATTTCATCTTCTGCTAATATAGGCCACTTTTAGTCTATGCTTCAGCCACTAACCAGCTGAACAAACCCTTTCTAACCCATCGAGCTACAATGTTGCTTACAGAATCTCTGCATTGGGCTCAAATTCAGCTTGATTCAACTTTATAATCCTCCCATCATTAACCCACACCTTTATTATCCAGTCCCACACATAGTCCCCTGATTTCTGTTGGAAAAGTCATGCTTTGCTTTAGGAGTATAGCATGCCTTCCTGTGGATCCCATTTTGGACCTCAGCTTTCAGGGATTCAGGGACTTTATTCTGGGTCTGGAAGAAAAGAAGGTGAATGGTGAATAGGTCGTGAGAGGAATTAGCAGTAATTTATGAGCAAACTACTTCACGGCAGTCCATTACAGTTTCATCTGGTGAAACAGAGTTAATCTTTTTACAGGTTTTTGTGAGGGCTGATTCCTCAGACCTGGTTAAAAGTTGCACAGCTGATTTTTCAGGGCAGACCGAAAGGTTTGCCCTCGAAATTGACAATCTCAAGGGTATTCACTATTACTTCTCTTCAGCATTGTATTAGATGCTCTATTTAGTAAAATAAGATTAAAATAGGAATAAAAATGTGTGGATTAGAAAGGAAGAATAAGCTGTCTTTATACACAAATAATATAATTTTTAATGCAGAAAATCCCAAAGAATCTACAAAAAAGCTACTAGAATTAGTAAAGGAATTTAGTAAGGTTGTGACAGATACTCCTTTTACCCAATATTTGGGCAGAAAAATGATTAAATAAAGACATGCATGAAAAAAAATGACAGGTCAGAAAAATGGCGGAAAAATACCACTATATGAACTATGGACAATAGTTATAGTACTACTTTAATAATCTTTCATCAATTGTAACAAGTTAACTGCAGTTAAAAATACAATTACAAAATAGTGTTATCATCAACTGTGACAGATTTTCCACACCAATGCAAATGTTGGTGGTGAGGTAGTATATGGGAGACCTGTATTTAATCCATGATTGTTCTGTAAATCTTCAACTTCTCTAAAAAAAATAAAATTAAAAATATTTTAAAAACTAAGGAAAAGTAAAGTCTTAAAAAGTAAAATAACATGATTTTATGAATGACATAACGCTACAGTAATCTGTTACAGTATAGTATCAGCGTTAGGACAGGGATTTAAATGGAAAAAGAATAAAGTACACAGATATATAACTAGACATTTGTTCAGTTTGATTTTTGTCAAACTTGCCAGGCAATTCAGTAGAGAAAGAATAGTCTGAAATAAATGGTGCTGGTGCTGGTATTAATGGATACCCAAGTGCAACAGACAAACAAACAAAAAATACAACAAAATTCTCTGCTCTTACCTCTACTCTATACAAAATTAACTTGAACCCAGTCATAGCATGGGATATGGAAACCTCAAACTATAAAAGTGCTATAAGAAAACACAAATTTTCTATGTAAAGTTGGGTTAGGTCAAGACTTCTTAGAACACAAAAAGCCCATAACAGAAGAGAAAAAAATACAAATTATACTTTATCAAAATTACAAATTTCTTCCCTATGGAAGACACTGTTAAGGAAATAAGCTAATAAGCCTTGACTCAGAGAAAATGTTTTTAAAACTTATTTTAACAAGACATTTTATCCAACATTGCTAATTCAATAAAGAGTAGGCAAAAAGCTCAGTTAAGGGACAAAAAATCTAAAGGACATTTAACCTACGAATAGACACAGACGCAGAAAAGTGCATGAAGATTCTCGACATCTATAGTTATTAGACAATTCAAATTAAATTCACAATGAGTTACCACTTCACAGCTACTAGAAGAACTAATAAAGAAAGAAAAAATACCCAAATGTAATACTATCCAATGCTAGAGAAAAAGTCAAGCAATTGAAACTCATAGACTTGATGTTGGGGATGTAAAATGGTATAACAACCCTACAAAAATAATTGAGCTGTTTCTTTTTAGTGATCTTACTCCTAGGTATTAATGCAAGGGAGATAAAAGCATTTTTGCACAGAACTGTGATTATATATACAATTTTATTCATAGTTAAATTTGAGGGGGAAATACCCAAAGTTCAAAATGGTGAATGTATACAAGCAAATTGTGGTGCATCAATAAAAGGGAATTAATACAAAGGAATGGTCTACAACATGGATTAATATGAAAAGCATCATGCTAAGGGAAGGAAGTCAAACACAAAGGGCTATATACTGCCTTATTCCATTTATGACCCCCTGGAAAGGAAAAAACTGTAGGAACAGCATTCAGATCAGTGGCTGCCAAGGCCTGGGGCCAGTGAGGACATGAACTACAAAAGGTATGAATGAACATTTTGGAGTCTTGCAAATGTTCTATATCTTGAATAAAGTGGTGATTATGCAGCTGTGTACATTTAGCAACAATTTTTTAAGTGCACACCTAAAAATGTATGTTAAATATACTTCAGAGGAGGGTACATGGGTGGTTCAGTGGTTAGAATGCCCACCTTCCATGCAGGAGACCCAGGTTCGATTCCCAGACTATGCACCACAAAAAAAGAGAAAGGAAAAAAAAAAACCTCAAAGGAACTGATTTAAAAAGAAAAGTATAAGGAAAATTAAATATTTCACCTATAGAAAAATATATGTGATATAATTGTTATTATTTTTTATTCATAGCTAATAAAAATTGTTTGTAGTTTGTTGAGCCACACTAATGCTAAGAAAATTATAAAGGTTTGTAACATTCTAGCCTCAGATTTGAAAGCAGTCTTTATTTTGACACTTAAAATCCTAATCAACAGATCATAATACAATTCTCTACATTTCTGCCTACCAGAATTCTTATCTTCAGGTAACTGGCATAGTCACTATGCACTGAAAAATAAGGGTTTTTCCACATTCCTATTGATCTACAATCTTGGATTCCACTCATTGGAAATAAAAAATAAAAACACAAAATATTTAAAACACTTAATTTAGGCTTCTGTATATGAGGAGGTGAAATATCAAGAGAAAGTTAAATTAAACAAATATGTCCTTGTGAAATTTATAATCTAATGCTAGATTTAGAACTCAAAGTGCAATTAACTGGTTCCAAAGGGAAATGAGCATAGTGTTATGCAAATGGGAAGGAAAGAATAATTTTTGCCAAACCTGGCTGACTTGAAGGTCAAGATATAAGATAAAAGTGGCATGTTAAACTTAATGGGGACAGTGAGGGCAAAGACAAATAAAATGAGCTAATTGTTCATATTAAAGAGGAAATTTGATCAGTGATACAGATGAAAAGCCAGAATGGAAATGACATTTTAGAAATTTTCTTTCTATTTTTATTTTCTTTTCTGATTGAAGGAAAGAAAGATGGAAAAATATAAATCATGAGGTTTTATAAAGGAAATACTTTTCTTAGGCCTTGCTGGAAGGGCTAGAAGGCATTCACAGATAAAGCTATTAGCTACATTCTACATTAAACTTCTAATTAAAGTCTTGATACCGAGAAGGAAGAGACAGAAATGTGGGGTTTTCAAACAGAGAAGCAGCAACTCAAGGTGTATAGGTGTATTAAGCCTTTTGAGCCCTTCAGAGCCCAAACAGCTTGAAACTGTATTTCCAAAACTATTCTCCTAGTTGCAGTAAAAGCTCTTGGAGTCAAGGAGCTCAGGATTTCTCAGAGGTTTGTGACTTTGTAGAAAGAAGGACCAGCTAATATTCTAAAAGTCTTAACTATATTACAGAGTTTGGGGGAAAATGATGAAAGTCATTTTGAACAATAAGTTATATATTTAAATTTTATATTTTTATCAGTTAGGAAAAATGTGATGTCATTTTCTCTTTGGACTGGAGCTTAGCAGTCAAGTTTTCTAGGCCTCTTACTTTGCAAGCAAGAATACAGATTTTAACTGTTTTGCCTACAAATTTAATGGTGAGATTGGGGAGTTTCCCTAGCTCCCAGAAAGAATCATCTTTCTTTTTACACTGTAGTTTAAAAAGCTATCATTATACTTAGTAACAAGAAGCAAAGAATGCTTGAGTAGTTACCATCTAGGCCTGAATGTTCTCAATTCTAATCAGAAGTGGGCTGCTACACTGCACTAGGGAGTCAATGGCGCCCCCTAATGGAGGTTTAGGCAAAGTGCAGCCACGCAACGAGTTAAGAAGAAAATAAAGGAATGTAGATGGAATAAAGCCAAATATAGTGACAAACTACATTATAGAGAAGTAATTATGCATCATCCCATGGAGTTGTTTCATTTTCCTATCTAGATTTCACCATGTCTGAATGAAAAATATCCTCTGGAAATATAGCAGGATTAACATGAGTTGCTTGAACTTGATCTTCTCTTTTGAATTAAAAATATTTTTATTCTGAGTTTTGGAAATCAGTCATATGAGCGTCCAGACATGCTTACCACCCTTCCTCATCTGCTACAAATCCTAAAAAAAAACAGTCTGTGTGTATTAACGGCCTGCCTAACCTCTGAGATTTTTGTTAGTTCTGTGGAGCACTTACAGATGATCACAAGAAAGAAGAAAATGAAATTGGTATATTTATTCTTTTGGCTCCTTTGACCAAATTCCAAAGATTTTGATGACTGAAGTTTATAGTAAAAAAATAATGGAAATGTATATGTAAGTAATTGTTCCACAAAAAGTTGGAAAAACATTTCTCAAGTACATGGGTAGGCTGCCAGTTTTCATGAAATGGAGGTTTTTTTAAATGGCACCTGAAAGAACTGCTCTTAGTAGCTAGAATTACATCACTTCTGCCATTTAAGTTCCTCTTGTGTTCCATTGCACAATTAACTATCAGCAAATATAAGTGTGATGCAACCTGAAATAGAGTAGCAGTAGTGTTGAAAATTAGAGAGCTGTGCACACATTAGCTTCTGTGAAAAAGTAAGTTAATCATAGGTAGCCTGAAATTCAACTTTAACCAAAGCTGGAAAAAAAAAAAAAAACAGTAAAAAATTGTCCTCATTTTTTTTTTTTTAAATCCCTCCAGACATATAGCTACTCATATGTGTCTTCCTCAAATCACAGTTTGAAAAGAACCGGCTGAGCAGACCCAGAGGAAAATTGCAGTAAAATAGCAAATTGGGCAGGTAAATTCATTTCTTCTGCCATCTGGTGGCATTTACAAGAAAAGAGAGGCAGAAGGCCAGGTTTTTTTCTCCAGCCTCAGGCCAGAAGGCTAGTCAAAGTGCTGGGTACATTTAAGCATAGGTCAGGAGATTGCCTGGCAGGCTGTATGTAATTAGTCACAGTCATTTAAGAACAGAGCTGCCACAGTTCTCCCCTACTCTGGAACTGTCTGAAGAACATTTTGCTGTTCCTTTCTAAATTCAGGTTAGGCTTTGTGCCAGAGAAGAGAGAAAAGTACTCAATAACAGGTCTGCCAATTTATGTAGGGAAAAGAGTGCATGGTCAGCAAATGACTTTCTTAAATCCTAAAAGGCCGGTCAGCAACTACCAGCCCCCCAAACCAGAATGTTATATGCACCTCACAGGCATCCAATTTTTGTTTTGGTTTGGTTTGCTTTGTTTTAAGAAATCTAGGACAAGCATTGAGTCCTCCACCTGATTTTAGGCAGCTGTTCCATGTCATCATTTTCTGACCTAAATTTTCATTTTCTATAACCTGATTTGCTGAATTTCCTCTGTTTTGATCTTGGTTACTAATTAGTTAAAAACTCATTACATTTTCTAATAGGAAATGAAAATTTTTAATGGAAATATACATTTTTAAAATAGGAAAATAGGAGAAGTGATCACACATGAGTCAATTTGATGAGGTTTCTACTTAAAAAAAAAAGATGTACATGGTAACTAGCAATGTGTCCCCTTATATATGAAGTATCTTCATTATTTTGCTTTTCTAGAACTGTATGTGGGTTCCTTTCCTATCTGCAGGCCTAGCTACTCTGACCTTGGATGTGACACACTTTCCTGTCTATTGAAACCAACTGATGTTGAGGTAGAAGTAGTGTGACATTAATCAATAAAAGAGAGAATAACTTCTGAAGGGAATACCAGTGACAGTGATATTACAGTCAATATGATGTATACTTAAAAGGCTGCCAGTCATTTTGTCACTAATGTCAGAGATGGTGTAATTAGTAAAATGCATATTTAGAGATCAACCAATAGGTTAGAGAACTGAGTTCACGACAAACCTAAAATATCACAATCTCTAAAGTAAATTCTCCCTGAATCTAGAAAATGTGGATAAAATTGTCGCAATCCAGAGCATTTCAAGGGTTGAAAATGTAAATAGGTATAATGAAATTATCTTGCTGATATGTCAGGGACAAATTGAATTGTGTTCACATTCAATGTAGCATTACATATAATGTCATTTTAGCAAATGAGATCAATTCACTTCTATTTTCTCCAGCATGATGATTGATTACATGATCTATTTTCTACTTGATGCCAGGATATCAAGGTAGAAGCTGAGCAAGCTTGGAATCTGGTGGCCTGGATTTTGATCCTGAGTCTTTGGCTGTTCGAACAGAATTTATAACATCTCCAATTTTCAGCTCACTTGAGGTAATATTCCTTGGCATAATCATAAAAAATAAATGAGATCTCCTAGGAAAAAAAACAGCCAAGTTTATGGATTTTTTAATCAACAAGTTCTTGAGGTGCCATGTGCTTAGAATATGAGCTATATATATTTTAAGGTTTGGGGAGTGATTTATCATCCAACTAAAATTTGAAGCTGCTCATTAAACCTAAGAAAAACATACTTATTTCCTTGAAATTAGCTAAGGAAACCATGTAAAACTGGAATGATTTTTACATTTCTTCTTCAAGTGGAAAATGAGTGCGCTATGATTCTTCAAGAAATTAAGAAGGAACCAAACTAATTAGTATAACTAATAAAAGTACAGATAGGTCATAATAAGCATTATTATGGAAGTTTAATAATAAATCTTCACAAACTCTTCTAATTCATTTGAAGTTCTCCTCAATATTCAAGGTTTAAAAAAAAAGCAAAAACTAAATTGCTTTACTAAGAAGACACAATTTAAAGTACTCTTTTAAAACAACAAAATGAAAACACATTTTGTAATTATTGCAGAAAGAAAATGAAAGACTTTGATATGTTCTGCTTTAAAACGATTAAGGACAGTGCTACATAGAACACAAACAACTGTGCCTGCGATTCTCTGCAAGTAAGTGTCTTCCCTGAGGCTGCACAACTTCATGGATTCAGACGGTCCATCCGTGGGGAAAAATGAGACAGTGTTGATACGCATTAAAGTTTAAGTTGTAGATAACCTTAAGTGGGATAAGGAAGCTACGCAGAGAATACGGTATTCCATCAAGCCTGAAGAGATGATTGAGAGCTTCAAGGGTAGCAGGAAACTCATCTAATTTTCAAGTCAGTCTAGATTATTTCTGGGTAGATTTATTTAGGGTGTAGGTAAGGAACCATGGTGCATTGAAAAACTGCTGAATTGAAAGGCCTGGCTTCAGCTCTTCCAGTCTTGAAAAATGGCACTCAAGTCTTCTTGGTTTTGGTTTCTTCATATATACACTGAGTTTATCTCTTATTTCTTTTAGCTCTAAAGTTCAATTTTCTTTTTTTTTTTGTTATTGTTGTTCTAGTTTGCTAACTGACGGAATGCAATATACCAGAAACAGAATGGTTTTTAAAAAGGGGAATTTAATAAATTGCTAGTTTACAGTTCTAAGGCTGAGAAAATGTCCCAGTTAAAACAAGTTTACAGAAATGTCCAATCTAAGACATCTGGGGAAAGATACCTTGGTTCAAGAAGGTTGATGAAGTTCAGGGTTTCTCTCTCAAGTGGAAGGGCACATGGCGAACACAGTTAGAGTTTCTCTCTCATCTGGAAGGGTGTGGAGGGCCAGGAGCAATCAATCAAGCCCAAGCAGGAGCAATTAATCAGGTCCAAGCAGGGAAAGTCCCCACAACATTGGGGCGGAATGTCCCCAAGAGTTAAACAATCACCAATGTTAGGAAACTGAGGGAACGGGATGTGCTTTGGCAACAGCTAATGGCAGTCTTCTGCTTCTATGATCCGCTTGCTTGCTAGCAACTGCAAAAATCACAATATGATTTTAGCCTTTATAAGCACACCTTGAAAACCTCTGGAGGCTGCTCTCTGAATCCTCTCTTTCTTGGAGGTTTCTGAGGCAGTCACCGGCCGGCTAATAAAGATTCCAAATTGGCTTGCAAGTTTTGAATTATGGTGTCTCTCTTTCGGTGTGCCCCACAACAAGGGCACATGGCGAACATGGTGTCATCTGCTAGATTTCTCTCCAGGCTTCCTGTTTTCATGAAGCTCCCTGAGAGGTGTTTTCCTTCTTCATCTCCAAAGGTTGCTGGCTGGTGGACTCTCCTTCTTGTGGTTATGTTATTCTTCTCTGCTCTCTCTGAACCTCCTTCATTCTCCAAAATGTTTCCTCTTTTATAAGACTCCAGAAACTAATCGAGACCCACCTAAATGGGTGGAGACACGCCTCTACCTAACCCAATTTAACAACCAATCTTGATTAAATCACATCTCCAGGGAGATGATCTAATTACAGTTTCAAACATACAATACTGAATAGGGATTAGAAGAAACAGCTGCCTTTACAAAATGGGATTAGGATTAAAACATGGTTTTTCTAGGGTACATACATCATTTCAAACCAGCACATTTTTACTAAAACATGCATTTGTAAAGTATATATACTCTAGAATTAAGTCTACAGTTCAGTGTTTTTTATTTTTATTTATATTTACTAACCACCATTTAAATGAGAATGTAGAATATTTTAAGAAGCTCCCTCTTTCCCCTAACCAGCATATTGACATTCCCCGTAAAATGACTACTATACAGACTTCTATTACCTTTGGTTAGTTTTGTTTGTTCTTGACATCATATGAATGGAATATACCAAAATTATTTTATATGTTTAGCCAACTTGTTAATAGAAAACATCACTTGGTAAAATGTGTGGTGCATATCAGGTTCATGGTCTATTAAATAACTTATCAAGAGCATTATTGAATGAATAACTTCTTATTTCAAACGTTATATATTAAAATTATTGTAATTGTGTGCATTTTCAGTGATTATAAAATACATCATACTGAGGCACTTTGATCTCGTAAGTGTGATAAAACTGAAGAAATTAACCCTTAATGACAGCTTTTTAACAGAGAAATTAGCCATTTCACTTTTTTGCCATTTCATTTTTATAATGGTTAAAATTGACATAAAATGGCACAATTATTGATAACATTTCAACTACTTAGTACTTTTCATGTATGTTTTTTTTTTTTTTTTTTTTAAAGAAAGACAGAGAAGGAAGGAAGGATAGAAGGAAGGATAGAAGGAAGGAAGAAAGGGAAACATCTTTAAACATTTTCTTATTTTATTATATTTTGTTTGTTTGTTTGTTTTTTACATGGGCTGGGGCCGGGAATCGAACCGGGGTCCTCCGGCATGGCAGGCAAGCACTCTTGCCCGCTGAGCCACCGCGGCCCACTTTTCATATATGTTTTAATTCTAATCTTACACCATTTTTAAACTACAATTCTTTCCATGTTGCTCTGTTTAAAAAATCAGACCTTCTATATATGTATAAACATTACACATACACACAAATATATTCCCACCTTGTTTATCATGAGTCATAGGCCATTTACATATGTTAAATGAACATTTGAAATAAGGTAGATCACCTGGGGTATTTTTAAGTGATATTGTCTGTTCTACCCTATACACTACCACATCTTCTTTCTCTCAGCCGAATAACAGTCTCATTCTTCTGTATATATTGCATTTAAAGGGCATTTATTAAAGGTGAAGAAGAATGAAAAACTACTGAGAATCAGCTGAGAACCATAAACTGTTTTTTTCAAATAAAACATAGGACAAAGGTGAACAAAGAAGACAAAGATGCTTTGTTATCACAATATTACCACTTGAAAGTTAATTAAATGTCACATATTCAAATAATTTTTTATTGATGTCATTCCAGAGAATAAACACGATATTTATCTGAAGAATCAGATCAATGTAAAGTGGATGTTCAGTTCTTCAGAATGGTAAGAAATAACACGTATGTGTGTATATGTGTGCATATACACTTAAGGTTATCTAGGACCTCAGTAACATTTAAGATATTAAATACGATACTTCCATCTACCAGAACCTTCTACAACTGTTCCATTCTATTACTTTTTTTTTTTATCATTTAATTTAGTTTCTGTTGCTGTTCTGTACTTACTCCATGTAGGACACAGCTTACTTATTCTCACTTTGGTATATTTCACATAGATCATTCACCTCATTTCTTACCTAAGGGATACACACACGCGCACACACACACACACACACACATGCGCATATCTACATCTGTCTATATCTATGTACTTGGAAAGTCTCCAACTAAATCCTCCTTGTATCTGGCATGTAGTATGGGCCCGGCCAGAGAAGAGAACAATGAGATTTGAGATTAGAGGATACCGGAAAGACAGAGGAAGGTCCTTCCAGAATGGAAATGACAAATTACCAGTCACCCTTTGCGGTAGTTAGATTCAGTTGTCAACTTGGCTACGTGAAGGTGCCTAGTTCTATTGCTCCGGACATGAGCCAATGGCATGTGAACCTCATCTGTTGCTGATTACATATGCAGTTGGCTAGGAGGTGTGCCTCCTGCAATGAATTATGCTTGACTTAATTGGCTGGTGCTTCAATGAGAGAGCGCAATGTAGCATAGCCGAAGCAGCTCAGCATAGCTCATCTCAGCACTTGCAGCTCAGCCCAGGCCCTTGGAGATGCAGAAAGGACTCACCCTGGGGAAAGTTGTTGGAACCCAGAGGCCTGGAGAGAAGACCAGCAGAGATCAACCCATGCCTTCCCACGTAAGAAAGTACCTCAGTTGAAAGTTAGCTGCCTTTCCTCTGAAGAACTAATGAAATAAATCCTCATTTATTAAAAGCCAACCTGCCGGGCGGGCCACGGTGGCTCAGCAGGCAAGGACGCTTGCCTGCCATGCCAGAGGACACAGGTTTGATTCCCCGTGCCTGCCCATGCAAAAGAAAAAAAAGCCAACCTGCCTCTGGTGTGTTGTATTCTGGCAGCTTGCAAACTAGAACACCCTATAATCCATCTCTCAAATTGAAAGTTTTGTTTTTATGTAAAGGCCACGTCCTTTTTATTCTGCTAAACAAGCTAGTCATTTAAATCACTTAAGCATGCGAAGTAAGATCCTGGATTTTTTTTTTAAATGCCCTTTGTTAAAGTAATGTGAGAGGGTAGTAGATTGGAAATATTTGCTAACATTTTTTTTCATTCTTATTGAATGAAACATGAAATTGTGCAAGGAGAAACAATAGACATAAATGCAAGAACAGTAGTCTGGGAGCTATTAGACAGGGAAGCTAGGCTAAATAGAGAAGAATCTTGATGGCCTTGAGTATCATTGTCTTCTCCCTTGGAGTATAGAAAGAAAATGCCTCAGCAGGTCTAAGTTAGCTCTAGGGAAGGGCAGCCTGATGGGGGCTACAGTTCACCTCTGAAGCCTACCACTCTCTAACAAGGCATTTCCTTGACCCAGCAGTCAAATCATTACATAGCATCCTAAATGTTTCCTGTAGTCCATCCCTTTATATGTGGAGCTTCTTAAGCAGTAGAGGCCATCTTCCAGAATTTTTACTGTAGTGCACACTGACCAGCTTTTTCTGGTCTAAGCACCCTCTCAATGAAATAATGTCATGCACAGGGATTGTGTAGGCAGTATTAGTTTTCTTTGAGCATTTTTCCCCTTTAATAAATCCCATTTTACCATATCGATATATAGCTGGTAAAAATATATTTTGCTTGGCTTTGTCTATTCTGTCACACAGTTGTGCAGTAATTTAATTAAGCAACCACTAATTGGTGAAACAGAAACCATCTACACCCACATGGATTATTATCTAAATTTAGCATGATCTGACTATTTAGCTGTCTTCATATCATACCTTTGATATTGTAGGAAATTCTTGCCAATGATTTTATAGTAATAGCTTCAATGTGTGTTTCAGAAACTGAATATTCATATAAAAGAATACTAGACTGATCAACTTACAGAAGAGAGCACCAAAAAGGTCCCCAAGTCTTGCTTCAAAACCCTTCCTTTTAAACCCTCATTTGTACGTTGAGCTGCCACCCTGATGCTAGAGGAAGGTAGAACCAAGAGCATGGCCTCTGGGCAACCACTTGCAAAGGGTGGGGCTGCCACTCCATTAGCCCTAAGAACAAGGCATCATTTTATAAGTGACTCTCAGACCTTGAAATCTAATGGAGTATGCCCTGCATGTTTTTGGAACTGTTTGGGACCCCAAAACCCCTGTTTTTCTTCCAATTTCTCCTTATTGAAATGGGAAAATTTATCCTATGACTAACCTGAAAGTGTTATAAAATAGAGCTTGCCGAATGCTAATGAATCCCCAACACTGAAATTGTTGCCTTAAGTCAGATTCCAAAACCCTAATAGATGCCATCCCTTTGCTCTCCCTTTTCAAGATATTAAAACTGTCAAGGTAGTGCGCTCCCTAAAGATGATAAGAAACTCAACTTGGTTTATCAACATTCTACATTAGGTAGTATTTTAAGAAATGAGCATTATAATTTGTATATTTCAGATATTTATACTTTATTAAAAATGTATATGATACTGGGATACATACCTTTATATATTCTTGACTATACATACATATTTTCTCTGTATTAAATCTTAGGAATAAATTTGATAAGTCAGAGAACATGCACCTCTTTATGATTTTTGAGATATAACAAATTTGTCCTCCGGAAATTTACAGCTATTTATAATCCCAAGAGCAAGGCCATGAATTCGTTTCCCCCAAGGGCCTCTGAATATTTCTGCCACTATCATATATTTTCTAATTTTGTTTGGGAAAATAATACACTTTTTTAATATGCATTTTATCCACTTTAAAATATCCTCGAAGACTGAAAATATTGAAATCACTTAATTTCATTGATCACAAAGTAAAAGAAGCTCCCTGCCAGGTAGGAGATTCAGGCTTGATTCCCATTCCATGCACTTTCCAAAAACCAACAAAAAAAATTCAACAAGTAGTGCCACAATGACAGGATACTTGCATGGAAAAAGAATGAAATGTGATCCCACCACACAGCATACAAAAAAAAAGCTTTTAAACACAGTAATAGAAGCTAAGTTAAAGCAGAATGTTAAATTCTGCCCTTGACTAATGTTTAAGCGCTTAAATGAAAAAAAAAAAAAAAAAAGGAATACAAGAATACCACAAGGAAATCTTTTAGTACAATATTAAAAACATTACCCTTCAAGTTTTGCATCTAGAAATTGTTTACAATTCCTGCCATGTCAACTCCAGTATGCTAATTATAGAGATGCAGTTCATATTACACATTTAAAACATAACTTCAAAGTAGTTAATCTAATGGAAAACAATTATTTAAAAAGGGGAGTATATATGTTGGACATTAAAATACTTGTCAGAGTTTTACTTATTACATTTTCATCAAGGCTTCACAATTAATGATGGCTATCGGCTGATCTCCTTTGAAAGGTCATCTTTACATTTTCAAGGATTTAATTATGTATCAGAATATTATTTATAGATCTGAGCTTTATATGCTAGATCGCTGACATTTTCTTATAAAGTTGTCAGTGGGTTTCTGTAACAATAATTCTTCCTTTCCTCAACCCATCATCCATCTGGAAAAAATATATATGCTTTTGGAAGTATATTGTAATGCAAAAGTGATACTGTCTTTTGTGAGAGAAACAGAATGGTAGTTAATAAGTCTCTTGTGCAGGTTTAAAAAACTGTGTAGACACTATTTGGATCTATTCAAAGCTGTGGGTGAAGATAAATGTGAAGGAAACTGTCATCAATTCAGGTTTTCCACTCGCTTCTGATGTCCTGGGGATGGAAGAAATGGGTGTAGGAAGAACAGATGGAATCGTGTGACTGCAAAACTGCTCAGCAAAACTTTATCAGATAAAGGAACTCGTGCCTTTCATAGATGGATGGTCCTGACCATCTGGCAAATAGAATAAATGTTCTATGAAGTTTATTTTGATCAGTGGGTAGGGTAAACTAAATGGTAAAGTTGTTAAATAATATAACAAGAAGAAATTAAATTTTGAATGATTTAATATGTTAAATTGGGAGGAAGCATGTGCTGAGATTCAAATAAGTAATGCAAAAGCTAAAGTAAGCTAAAATCTGTTGCATGCAACTGTTTTAGGTAATTTTAAAATGTAAGAGATTATATTTTTAAAGGAATAATTTTTGAAATTGTTATAGTTCCAAGGAAAGAATAGACCTTGCCTCGATGCTATAACTTCCTGCAGTTGGTCTATATTTTACTTAATTGGCCTCTGGATGCCATTACTTTGCATTACCTATAATATATTTAAATTATAGAGAATGTATAATCATTTTCAGATTTATCAACTGTCTGAAACATCACCCTCCAGAATGAACATTTTAAAATTAATTCAATACAGTTATTTGGCTACAATTTAAATTGTACAATATGGACAATTTAAAGCGAGAATGGCATTAATTAGATTAATTTAAGCCTGAAGACAAAAAAGTAATAATTTGGATTTTAAAGAAGACTTGGGTGATTACTGTTATTTATTTCAACATTGCTTTCATGTATTGATTTAATGACAGATTGTTCAATTCATTTTTCTGTGGAGTAGCAAAATAGTATGTCTTAGCCTCCAAAGGCAGTAGGTACTTCCTGCACGATGAGTATAACTTATTAATAATAGAGTTTCAAGTGATGTTAGAGATTTTCAAAGCTCTCTTCTCTGATCCTCAGTCAAATGATGAGTCCTGAGAAGATAAAATATTTAACCAGGGTCAGATAGCTAGTTAGTGGCAGAGAAGATGTAATAAAGAACTTCACACACACTAGGTGCTCATACATATTCATTACATCCTCCTTTTCTATAAGTTCACTATATTAGATTACTATGAACACATGTAAATAGAAAGCACTTATTTGTTGTACCTCTTTCATCTAGTCGAGTGGTTTGTAAAAATTCATGTTCATCAAATAACTGGATGTTTGTTTAAAATGCAAGTCTTAGAGACCATTAGAGATCAGATTTAGACACTGAGGTAGAGCCTGAGATTCTATATTTTAAATGAACATGCCAGTTTATTCTGATGCAACTGGCCTAGAACAGCCACTTCTAAAATCAGTTTAAAGCACATAAGAGATAAAATTTATTTGCATATGATAAATGCAGGCCTGTAGGTACCTCCATTGTTTTGAGACCACCAGACTGCAAGTGAGAGTGATATCTAATAATGATAGCCTTAATTTTTTGAAAGGGTATATATTAAAAATATATTGAAAACCTCCACTTCAAGAATTATTAGCAAGTTTTACTTTTTAAAGTAGGATTTATTGAGGTAAATTTTATATAAACTAAAATTCACCCTTTATAGTTGTAAATCTTGATGAGTTTTGACAAATATATGCAGTCATATAAAGATAACAATAATCAAAATGTAGAATAGTCATCCCCAAAAGTTCCTGGGGACTGTGGGAGCCATTCTTATCTCTCCATCCCCAGCCATGGCAACAAGTGATCTGATTTCTGTCCTCGTTCATAGATTTGCTTTA
The DNA here is from genome assembly GCF_023851605.1 of Tamandua tetradactyla. Taxonomy (NCBI): domain Eukaryota; kingdom Metazoa; phylum Chordata; class Mammalia; order Pilosa; family Myrmecophagidae; genus Tamandua; species Tamandua tetradactyla. The sequence goes on from NC_135329.1 coordinate 39,068,992, forward strand.
TCCAGAATGCCATAAAATTAAATCATACGGTATATAATCCTTTTGTGTCTGACTTCTTTCCATTTAGGATATTTACCAGTCATTTTTGTTGTTGCATGTAGCAGTGGTTGATTTCTTCTTATCGCAGAATATTGTCTCATTGTTTCAATGTATCCGACTTTATCTATCAGTTGATAAATATTTGGATTGTTTCCAAACAAAACTTCTATAAACATTAAATGACAGGTCTTTGTGGAGACATATATTTTCATTTCTTTTAGGTAACTTTGTAGGAACAGGATTGCTGGGTTTTTTCTTTATAAGAAAATAAACTGCTTTTTAAAGTGGCTCAACCATTTTGCAATGAAACTTTGAAAGTTTCAATTACTTTAACGTACTCGCCAGCATTTCATATTGCCAGGTTACCTTTTTTAGTAATGCTTACCCAATATAGTAGGTGTGCGGTGTGAATTCTCATTGCATTTTAGTGAGCATTCCTTCATGTCTAATGGGGTTAGACCATCTTTTTTTTCAATGAAATTTCTGTTAAAATATTTCACATGTTCTATTGGGTTGTTTGGCCTCTTCCTCATTTTTATCCTTCTCCTTCTCTTCCTCCTATTCTTCCTTCCCCACGTCTCCCTCTTCTCCCCCTCTCCTCTTTTTCCATCTTTCTCTTCCCACTCCTCCTTCTCCCCCTCCTCTTTCTGCTTGAATTAAAAGAGGTATTTATATATTCTGGATACAATTTCTACATAAAGACATGTTTCGCATGTATTTTATCCAGTCTGTGACTTATCTTTTCATTTTCTTTATAGCACTTTTTGAAGACTAGTTTTTAATTTTGATAAAGTCTAATTTATCTTTCGTTTTATTTTGTGATTTGTGCTTCTTGTGTTCTACCTAATAAATCTTTGCCCAATCCAGAAGAAAAAAATGTTCTTCTATTTTTGTTCAAGTAGTTTTATTGTTTCTGATTTGACTTTTAAGTCAATGATAAATTTCATGTTAATGTTACTATAAACTGCAGGGAAAGTGGAGAGATTCACTTTTTACCTAAGTTTTCCAACTCCATTTAATGAGAAAACTATCCTTTCTTCATTGGATATTTTGGGCACCTTTGTTAAAAAGCAATTGTCCATGTATATGTAAGTGCTATATTTCCAGATTGTACTTTGTTTCATTGTTATATTTGTCTGTTCTTGGGATAAAATAACACTGTGATAATCACTGGATTTATGTAAAATACCTCATAATCAGCTAGTCTGAGACGTATGAATTAGTTCTCATTTTTCAAAATTGTTTTGGCTATTGCAGTTTCTCTGCTTTTTTCATAAATTGTAATACAGTCTTGTTAATTTCTAGCAAAAATTTGTTTGAACTTGCAGGGTATCTGTATGTCACTAAGGGGAAAGTTGGTGTGTAACAATATTTAACCTTGCAATACATGGACATATCTCTCTCCATTTAAATTTTATTTAAATTCTCTTAGTAATGTTTTGCCATTTTTGTCATACAAATCTTGAAGCATATTTTCTTAAGTATACAATAAGCGTTTCATTTTTCTATCCTAATAAATATTATTTTAAATTATTTATTTCCAAATGTTCATTGTGATTATGTAAAATTCAATGCATTTTCTATATTGACCTTCAATGCTACAATTTACTTCTTTGTTCTAACAGCATTTTTTCTTTTTTTGCATGGGCAGGCACTCTAATAGCTTTTTAAATAGATTCTTTCAGACTTTCTACAAACATGATTATGCCATCTCTGAGAAAAGTCACATTTATTTATTCTTTTCCAATCCATATGCTTTTTACTTAGAAAATGGATACATTTGTGACCTGTCTGATAATAAGGAAGATATTTAGTCTTTCATTAGTAAACATGATATTAATGTCAGTTTTCATAGATGCACTTCATCAGTGGAGAAAGGTACTTTTTATTCCTGGTTTAATGGGTATTTAATCAGAAATGAATTCTGCATTTTTTCAAATGCTGACCTGTATGTATTGAGAGAAACATATAGTTTTTTTTCTTCTTTAGTTTGTTAATGCATTGCATTAATTGATTTTCTAAAGTCAACGAACGCGTGCATTCCTGGAATAAACACCAATTGATCATGATGTACTCTCTATCATTTATATATTGTGGATTCACTTTGTGAAAATTTATTTTAGAAAATTTGTTTTTATATTCATGTAATTTTCTTTCCTTGTAATGCCTTTGATTTGGTATCAAGGTAATGCTGGTCTTACAGAACAAGTAGGCAAATATGCATTCCTCTTCAATTTATGATAATTAGAAATCAATTAACCATAAGTACTAAGGATGATTTCTGAATTCTTAATTCAGTTACATTGGATATATGTCTGTCTTTTTGCCAGCACCATGCTTTTTTATTACTGTGGCTCTGTAATAAGTTTTAAGATCCAGAAGTGTAAATCCTGCAACTCTCTTCTTTTCAAGATGGCTTTGGCTATTTGGGGCCCCTTACCCTTCCATACAAATTTATTTTTGTATGTTGTATGGTGGGTGTCACATTTCATTCTTTTTCCATGTGAGTATCCTGTTATTCCGGCACCATTTGTTGAAATGTTGTTTGTTTGTTTTGCTTGTTTATTTGTTTTTGGGGAAGTGCATGGACCGGGAATCGAACCCAGGTCTCCCACATGGCAGGTGAAAATTCTAACAGTGAACTAACCTTGCACCTACCCTTCCATGTTAATTTGATGATTGTCTTTTACATTTCTGCAAAGAAGACTGTTGGAATTTTTTTTTTATTAATTAATGGAAAAAAAGAAATTAACCCAACATTTAGAAGTCATACCATTCTACATATGCAATCAGTAATTCTTAACATCATCACATAGATGCATGATCGTCGTTTCTTAGTACATTTGCATTGGTTTAGAAGAACTAGCAACACAACAGAAAAAGATATAGAATGTTAATATAGAGAAAAAAATAAAAGTAATAATAATTTTTGAGTTTTTGTATCTAGTCCTGTTGCACAGTCTGTATCTCTTCAGCTCCAATTACCCATTATCTTACCCTGTTTCTAACTCCTGCTGGTCTCTGTTACCAATGACATATTCCAAGTTTATTCTCGAATGTCAGTTCACATCAGTGGGACCATACAGTATTTGTCTTTTAGTTTTTGGCTAGACTCACTCAGCATAATGTTCTCTAGGTCCATCCATGTTATTACATGCTTCATAAGTTTATCCTGTCTTAAAGCTGCATAATATTCCATCGTATGTATATACCACAGTTTGTTTAGCCACTCGTCTGTTGATGGACATTTTGGCTGTTTCCATCTCTTTGCAATTGTAAATAACGCTGCTATAAACATTGGTGTGCAAATGTCCGTTTGTGTCTTTGCCCTTAAGTTCTTTGAGTAGATTCCCAGCAATGGTATTGCTGGGTCGTATGGCAATTCTATATTCAGCTTTTTGAGGAACCGCCAAACTGCCTTCCACAGTGGTTGCACCATTTGACATTCCCACCAACAGTGGATAAGTGTGACTGTTGGAATTTTTATTGGAGTTGCATTGAATCTGTGAATTACTTTGGGAAGAATTGACATCTTTACAATATTTAGTCTTCCAATCCATAAACACCGAATATCCTTCCATTTCTTTAGGTCTCCTTTGATTTCTTTGACATTGTTTTGTAGTCTTCTGTGTACAAGTTCTTCACATCCTTGGTTAGATACAATCCTAGGTATTTGATTCTTTTAGTTGATGTTGTAAATGGAATCTTTTATTGAAAGTGGTGTACTAAAGTCTCCTACTCTTAACATAGATCCATTTATTTCTCCCATTAAATCTGTCATTATTCATTTCTTGTGTTATATAAATGCTATTGATTTTTGCATGTAGATCTCTTACTCTACCATTTTGCTGAAATCACTTATTGGTTCTACTAGCCTTGTGGATTTTTCAGGATTTTCTGTATATAGGATCATGTTACTGCAAATAGGAAAAATTTCACTTCTTCCTTTCCGATTTGGATCCCATTTATTTCTTTCTTTTGCCTAATTGCTCTAGCTCAAACAGCTAGCAAAATGTTGAATAACAATGATAATAGTGGGTATCCTTTTCTTATTCCTGATCTTAAAGGAGAATTTTCAGACTTTCCCTATTGAAGTACAATATTAGTGTTGGCTTTTTATATATGCCTTCAATTTTCATAATTTCCTTCTATTCTAAGTGTTTTTATCAATAGGGAGGGGTGCTGGATTTTCTCAAATACCTTTTCTGCAACAGTTGAGATAATTATGTGTTTTTTAATCTCTGCAATCTGTTAATATGGTATATTACATTAATTAGTTTTCTTACATTGATTGACTCTGGCATACCTGGAGTAAATCCCACTTGATCATTGTGTATAGTTTTTAATGTGCTGTTTAATTTGGTTTTCTGGTATTTTGTTGATGTTTTTTGCATTTATATTTGTAAGGGATATTGACCTATAATTTTCTTTCCTGTGGTATCCTTATCTGGCTTTGGCATGAGGATGATGTTGTCCTCATAAAATGAATAAGGTAGAGTTACCTTCTCTTCAAGTTTTTGTGGGAGTTTGAATGGGACTGATGTTAATTCTTCTTAGAATGCTTGGTAAAATTCGCCCATGAAACCAACTGGCTTGAGCTTTTTGGGGGAATTTTTGATGACTTATTCAACCTCTTTACTAGTTTTTGGTTTGTTGTAACCTCATATTTCCTTTGAATCAGTATAGGTAGTTCATGTGTTTCTAGGAATCTGTCCATTTTATCTAGGAATTCTGATTTATTGGCTTACCGTTGTTCAAAATATCATCTTATGGTACTTTTTCATCTCAGTGGTTTTGGTAGTAATGCCCCTTTTTCACTTCTGATTTTAGTCATTTGTGTTCTCTTTCAGTCTCTCGCTATCAGTCTAGCTAAGGGTTCATCAATTTTATTGATCTTTTCAATGAATCACTTTTTAGTGTTGTTGATTATTTCTATTGTTTTGCCATTTTTTACTTTATTTATGTCCACTCTAATCTTTATTCCCTTTCTTCTGCTTGCTTTGCATTTAGTTTGCTTTTGTTTTTCCAGATCCCCCAATTTTGAGTTTAGGTCTCTGATTTGAGCTCTTTTTGCTTTTTTAATAAAGGCTGTTCATTGTTCTATATATGCGTTTGGATCTAGTTGGCTTGGAACATTGTCCAAGTCTTCTATTTTGTACTAATCTTCTGCCTAGATATTGTATCCATTATTGAAAGTATACCTGTCCCTCCTCACATCTCTTTTATACTTCTTGCAAATTACTTCTTTTTAAGTTGTTTGCCCTGAACCAGAGATTGATCATGATTCCTCATGCACTTGTGTTCTAACCCCTATAAGAAAGAAGTGGTGTTATATGCCAAAAAATACAATACAATGATACTGGCAATTATAGTTATCTATTTTGGTTACCTTTACCAGAGGTCGTTCTTTGTGCTGTTTTTTTTTTAACTTTTTTTATTAATTCAAAAAAATTAACAAACAAAACATTATAAAGTCATTCCATTCTACATATATAATCAGTAACTCTTAATATCATCACATAGTTGCATATTCATCATTTCTTAGAACATTTGCATCAATTTAGAAAAAGAAATAAAAAGACAACAGAAAAAGAAATGAAACGATAACAGAGAAAAAAAAAAAGATTATGCATACCATACCCCTTACCCCTCGCTTTCATTTACCACCAGCATTTCAAACTAAATTTATTTTAACATTTGTTCCCCCTATTATTTATTTTTATTCCATATGTTCTACTCTTCTGTTGATATAGTAGCTAAAAGGAGCATCAGACATAAGGTTTTCACATTCACAGAGTCTCATTGTGAAAGCTTTATCATTGTTCAATCATCATCAAGAAACATGGCTACTGGAACACAGCTCTACATTTTCAGGCAGTTCCCTCCAGCCTCTCCGCTACATCTTGAACAACAAGGTGATATCTACTTAATGCGTAAGAATAACCTCCAGGATAACCTCTCGACTCTTTGGAATCTCTCCGTCATTGACACTTAGTTTCATTTCACTCTTCCCTCTTTGGTCGAGAAGGTTCTCTTAGTCCCTTGATGTTAATTCTCAGCTCATTCTAGGGTTTTTCTCAGTCCCTTGATGCTGAGTCTCAGCTCATTCCAGGATCTCTGTCCCACGTTGCCAGGAAGGTCCACATCCCTGGGAGTCATGTCCCACGCAGAGAGGGGGAGGATGGTGAGACTGCTCGTCATGTTGGCTGGAGAGAGAGACAACATCTGAGCAACAAAAGAGGCTCTCTTGTGGGTGACTCTTAGGCCTAAATTTTAAGTGGACTTGACCTATCCTTTGTGGGGTTAACTTTCATATGAACAAACCTCAAGACTGGGGGCTCAGCCTGTAGCTTTGGTTGTCCACACTGCTTGTGAGAATATCAAGAATTCAACTTGGGAAAGTTGAATTTCTCCCCATTCTCACCATTCCCCAAAGGGGGCTTGCAAATACTTTTCCAGTCACTGATCAAATCACTCTGGGATTCATCGGGGCATCACTCTGGACAAACCAACAAAATCTCATGTCCTACCTGAGATTCCAAGTACTTATGACATTCAATCAAACTATCTACATGAGTTATATTAGGAAATGCTCTAGTCAAAATATAAATTTTGTAACAAAGATTTTTTGCTTTAGTCTCACACATAAGGTGACATTTTAAAGTATTAATTATCATCTATTTTCAGCACCCTGGAATAATGACATTTCTTTGTTCTTCCTCATGCAAAAACATTTTTAAAGTTTGTACATTGTACATTTCACTATTATTATACACTCTAGGCATTCCTAGATTATACCATCTTGATCTTTACCATCTTTCTTTCTGATTTCATTTATGTCCCCAGCCCTCCTCCCTCTATCATTCTCACGTGCAGCTTCATTCAGTGTTTTAACATAATTGCATTACAGTTAGTTAGTATTGTGCTGTCCATTTCTGAGTTTTTATATTCAGTCCTGTTGCACAATCTGTACCCCTTCAGCTCCAATTACCCAATATCTCACCCTATTTCTATCTCCTGATGGTCTCTGTTACCAAGGAAATATTCCAAGTTTATTCACTAATGTCAGTTCATATCAGTGAGACCATACAGTACCTGTCCCTCTGTTTCTGGCTAATCACACTCAGCATAATGTCCAAGGTCCATTCATACTGTTACATACTTCATAACTCCATTCTGTCTTACAGCTGCATAATATTCCATCTTATGTAAATGTCACAGTTTGTTTAGTCAACTGTCTGTTGATGGACATTTTGGCTGCCTCCATCTGTTGGTAATTGTTAATGCTGCTATAAACATTGGTGTGTAAATGTCCATTTGTGTCCTTGGCCTTGTGTCCTTTGAGTAGAGACAGCATATAGATGGGTCCAGTTTTTTAATCCATTCTGCCAGACTATGTCTTTTGATTGGAGAGTTAATCCATTAACATTCAGTGTTATTACTGCATGGGTAGTACTTTCTTCTACTATTTTGCCTTCTGGATTTTATATGTCATATCTAATTTTCCTTCTTTTTACCTTGACTCATAGTCTTCCTTTCTACCCTCTTCTCCACACCTCTCTCGTCTGTCTTCGTATCTGTCTCTAGTGTTCCCTTTAGTATTTCTTGCAGAGCTGGTCTCTTGGTCGCATATTCTCTCAGTGATTTTTTGTCTGAAAATGTTTTAATTTCTCCCTCATTTTTGAAGGACAATTTCGCTGGATATAGAATTCTTGGTTGTCAGCTTTTCTCTTTTAATAATTTAAATATATTATCCTGCTGTCTTCTCGTCTCCATGGTTTCTGCTGAGAGATCTGCGCATAGTATTATTGGGCTTCCCTTGTATGTGATAGATTGCTTTTCTCTTGTTGCTTTCAAGATCCTCTCTTTTTCTTTGACCTCTGATATTCTGATTATGAAATGTCTTGGAGTATGTCTATTTGGATCTATTCTCTTTGGGGTACGCTGCACTTCTTGGATCTGTAATATTAAGTCTTTCATAAGAGTTGTGAAATTTTTAGTGATAATTTCCTCCATTAGTTTTTCTCCTCCTTTTCCCTTCTCTTCTCCTTCTGGGGCACCCACAACACATATATTCTTGTGCTTCATATTGTCTTTCAATTCCCTGAGTCCCTGCTCATATTTTTCCATTTTTCTCCCTATAGTTTCTGTTTCTTGTAGGATTTCAGATGTTCCATCCTCCAGTTTTGAAATCCTATGTTCTGTCTCTCGAAATCTACCATTGTAGGTTTCCATTGTTTTTTTCATCTTTTCTAATGTGTATTTCATTCCCATAAGTTCTGTGATTTGTTTTTTCAGACTTTCAGTTTCTTCTTTTTGTTCTTTCCTTGCCTTCTTTATATCCTCCCTCAATTCATTGATTTGGTTTTTGATGAGGTTTTCCATGTCTGTTCGTACATTCTGAATTAATTGTTTCAGCTCCTGTATGTCATTTGAATTGTTGGTTTGTTCCTTTGACTGGGCCATATCTTCGATTTTCCTAGCATGATTTGTTATTTTTTGCTGGCATCTAGGCATTTAATTACCTTAATTAGTTTATTCTGGAGATTGCTTTCACTTCTTTTATCTAGGGTTTTCTTGCTGGATGAATTTGTTGTCTATCTGTTCTTTGACATTCCGTTCAGCTTTATCTGGATCTTTAGCTTAAGTTTTGTTTAACAGAGGAGAATTTTTCAGTTCTTGTTTTCTTGTTTCTTGCCCTGCTTGTGTGGTGCCTTTCCCTCACACACACATTTAGGAGGGTCTACTTAGATATTATAGACCCCAGCCAGATTTTCCCAGACCAAACTGGCCTCCTATCAGGAGGAAAGAGTCACCTGCATCGGTTTTCACTGAGGGTGAGACCCAGCAGGTTGAAAGACTTTCCTGTGAAGTCTCTGGACTCTGTTTTTCTTATCCTGCCCTGTGTGTGGCACTTGTCTGCCTGCAGGTCCCACCAACATAAGATGATGCGGTACCTTTAACTTTGGCAGACTCTCTCTGCTGGGGGCGTGGTGGAGACAGAGGAGAGGTTGTAGGCTGGTTTTAATGGCTTCAAATTACCAAGCCCTGGGGTTTGAATTCCTTGATGGAGGGATTCCACCTGGGTGGGGCTTCACCCCTCCCCTGGGGAAGGCACAGGCTCCAGACAAGCCCCCAAAAGAGCTCACTTCTCCCTATGCCTGGGGCTGTTGCAGCCTGAAAAAGTCCTGCCGCTGTATCCAGAGGCAGTCAAGCATTTGTAGAGACACAGCCACAGAAACCTCTGTTTCCTTCTTTTTTTTTCCCCTTTTTCTGTCAGTCCTGCCCCCTGGGTGCTGGGGCAAAAATGAGCAACCTCTGCTTTGATCAGGTTCACCTAAGCTGGGGGCTTATTTTTAGTAGTCAGAATTTGTTAATTAGTTCCACAATTGGCATTTGATTGTGCCCAGTCTCTGCTGCTCATAAAGTCCTTTCCTTTCCCCTCTGGGAAGTGGCCTGTGGGGGAGGGGCGCTGGCTGCAGCAGCTTTGGGAACTCATGGTTCTGGGGGGGTGCTCGCAGCTGGTCCAGCTGGTCCAAACTGGGGTATGCTGTGTGTCCAGTCACTATTGTAGCTCCGGGAGCTGTTCTGTACTGTTTCTGGTTATTTAGTAGTTGTTCTGGAGGACGAACTAAAACGCACACGTTGTTAAGCCGCCATCTTGACCAGGAAGTCTTTGTGCTGTTTTAATCCAGTCTATTTTCTTTTCCTCTGAGTTGATGAACTCTCTTTAGCATTGTTCATAGATGAATGACCTCAGTTTCTTTGTTTGTTTTAATCTGTGAATACATTAATCTTTCCCTCATTTTTGAAAGAAAGTCTTGTGAGATATAAAATTCTTGGTTGTTTATTGTTTTCTTTCAACACTCTAAGTATTTTATCATTGCTTTTTCACTTCCTTGGTTTATGATGAGAAATCAGTACTTAATCTTATTGGGATTCCTTTGTACATAACTCTTTGCTTATCTCTTGTATCTTTCAGAACTCTCCCCTTGATTTTAGCAGTGAACAGTGTGATTACTTTGTATCTGGGGTTGATACTCTTTGAGTTTATCCTGTGTGGCATTTCTTCATCTTCTTGAATGTGAATATTCATGTCTTCCATTGTTTCTTTGAATATTCTTTCTGTCCCTTTATCACCTTCCTCTCTTCCTATCAGATTCCCTTATTTCATACATTAGTATACTTGATGGTATCCCACAGGTCTCTGAGACCTGTGAATATGAATGCATGGTCTTCTCAGTTTTATTTTTGCCTGTGTGGAGCTATGGAACTTGCTCTCCTGGGCTTGTTATTCCCTTAGGAATTCTCCTTTTTATGGTTTAAAGGAGTTTAATAAATACCACCCCCTCCCTAGTCCCTTTGAAATAGACTTTCATCCCCTCCTTGGTGTTCTCTTATGTGACTTGATGCTGGTTATTCTTTGTCCAAGGTCACTTCAACTTAATTGCTTCTCATATTGTCCCAGCTCTCTGCAAGCTACTTCTCTGCCTTCAGGACAAACTTTAAGAGGGGAAGCCTGAGTCAAGTTCCTCAACTCAGGCCTCAGAATTTCACTGAATAGATTGACACTTACAAAAAAGCACCCCATTAGGCACACAGGGGCCACTCTCTTCCCTGTGGAACAGGGTCATAATCCTCAAAGAAAATGCAGGCTGGCTTACTCCATGTTGTGGAGAGGGGGCAGCAAGTTTATCAGGCTTCCTATGGCTTTTGAAACTGCATTTTCTTGATTTAGTACTTGCCCTGCTAATGTAGCACTTTAACTATTTTCTGTAGGTTTCAGGAAGGTTACCTTTTCAGTTTGCTGAACTGCTGGAATGCAATATACCAGAAATGGATAGAAATGGATTGGCTTTATCAATGGGGATTTATTAGGTTATAAGTTTTCAGTTCTAAGGCCATGAAAATGTACAAATTACAGTATCAAGAAGAAGGTAACTTCTCTGAGGAAAGGCTGCTGGCATCCATATGTGTATGGCGACCTCTGCTGGTCCTTCTCTCCTGGGATCTGGTTTCAGTGGCTCTCTCCAAAATGGCTCTAATGCTTCTAATTAATATGCAAAGGTAGAACAGCCACAAGATAAATATTCTCATTGCCATAGGGAGAAATTGAAAGGAAAATGGGTCACTAAACCCAGACAGTTCTGAAAACCTGTAGGGCATACTTCATTAGATTGCTAGGTCTAATAGTCATCTTTAGAATGATATTTTTGTACCTTCTCCAAAGGCTTATGCAGTGGCCCTGCTTTCTCCAAACATTGGGGTTAGGGTTCTAACATCTCTAAGCCTTGGGGAAACAACCTTGTTCTCTGTTCCACCCTCTTCAAGTGTCAGGGCAGTATCTGAACTCTCTGTCATCTCTGGAGCATAGACTCACCCTTCTACAAACAGTGGGATCATAGCCAGGCTCACCCTAATCCACAGAGAACATGTTCCACCCTCTCTGAGACCTGGAGCAGCAGCATTTTTCCTGAACAACGGCAAAGCCTTCAATGCCCCAGGTATCTGAGAGCCCTGGGGTTGTAGTACTCTTCCTGAACAACAGAGAGGAAAGCCCACCCTTTGCAAATCTGGAGGGAAGTGCAATCTTTCCACAGGCATGGGTGTGTTCACTCTAATGGCTAGATGTTTCTTAAATCCAGACCTCAGCTTCCATGGTTCTGCCTTTGAAGTTATTTTCTTTAAATCTGCCCCTTTTCTGTCGTGTTTGGTCCGGGCTTGCCATGGTTCCATTTATATAGATCCTGTAGCAAACTTTTCAGTTTAGCATGCAGCATACAGGGGTTCCAACTGTCAGACAATAGGACTTTCAACAAATCCTTTCTAGGTAACATCACTTCCAGTCCTAGCTTGTTCTGAAATGGCTTACTGGCTCATTAATTAGTTAATTCCCCACATGGGGCAATTTGCTCTTGGGATTCATTTTTCAAAGACTCAGAATTTCCCAAACTATCACTTTCGAGTTTCATTGTACCCAAGAGTTCAGTTCTCAGCTTATCCCTTCCTTCTCACATTTTATTATAAGCTGCAAGGAGAATCCAGGTTTCATTTTCCACATTTAATTTGGAAATCTCTTCAGCTAAGTTATCCACCTCATCACTTTCAAATTATGCCTTACATCTGATTCTAGGACCCAATTTTGCCAAATTCTCTGACATTTTAAAACAAGAATCATCTTTCTTCCAGTAGGCAATGACACTTTTTTCATTCCTGTCTAAGGAGTAGTAGCCATAGCATCCATATTTCTGTAAAACTCCCCAAAATTCTCCCAGAATCTTCTTCCTCTTATCCATTTATAAAGCTGTTGCAGTATTTTTGGTATTTGCAAATTGCAGCATCCCACCATGGTATCAAAATTTGTTTTGGTTTGTTCAAGCTGCCAGAAGGTAATATACCAGAAATGGATTGGCTTTTTCAATGGAGATTTATTAACTTACAGATTTACAGTTATAAGTCCATGAAAATGTCCAAATTAAGACATCAAGAAGATGATACCTTCTCTGAGGAAAGTCTGCTGGCATCCATGTTTCCTCTGTCACATGGGAAGACATAGGGATGAATTAAAAGAACACGACCATTAATGGGATACATAACAGCTCTAAACCAGCAGATACTATCTTTAAGATTCTTCTATCATCTTTGCCTGAGGTGAATTGGAACAATGGCCATCCTAAGAGCCTGCCTCCAGGAATCTAAATTAACTAATCAGAATCAATGATCAGCGAAGTTTGGAAGTCTAAGGTTGTTTGTTTCACCTTGGCAGTAACAAGCTGACCAGCAGACCGAGATGTAGTCTCGCTGCTGCCTACCACTAGGCTGAGAGATCAATGATCACAGTCATTGCAATGAGGATGGAATACACAAGTGTTCATTGAATTTACCAGCCTCTTCCTCCTGCTCCTCCTTGGATTCTGCACAGTATTCCACTATACTCTGGGGTTTCAAAAAAGTTGACTCAGACAGATCCTGCCAGTTCAATAGTTGCTTTGGTAGAGGGGCTGGTTCTTCGAGCGTCTTACTCTAATATTTTTTCATAATCCTCTCTGGAGTCATTTACTTTTAATCACTTTTCCCTTTCAGAATATTTCTTGTCTTCTCTAATATTGCATTATACAGATGATTTTTCTGTATCTCTGAAAATTCTTTTATTTTCCTTTGGATAGTTGTTATTCTTTCCATTTTACATCCAGCTCCTCCCCATCTCTATGTACAAATGTTACAAATACATCTATATTTCTTCTTCATCTCTCCTTTTTCTTTGAAGCCTTTGTCTGTATCTATCTATCTCTCTCCTGGACTCAACAATCATCTTTGTGCATGCCTCATTTCTATCTAAAGAACCTTCCATTTTTGCCAGTTTCCTGTCTCACATCTGTTTGCCAGACATAAAATTTCCCCCACCTTTCAAAGTGAACATGTTCATATGTTAACTTCTTATTAAAAACTCACGATTTTCCTCTCAACAGTCACATATTGGTTAATGGTATTGCACTAATGAAGATTTCTATTCCTGGAATCTCAGTCTTTGTTTACTTTCTCTATGCTTCTTCCATCTCCTATAGAATGGTAACATGTTGGTTACACTTGTACATCTCTCACATTCCATTTCTACTGCCATCATTTTTATATGAACAGCTACAACTGCTTTGCATATGTATATTTCCCATAAATATTTTTTTCCAGTGAAGACAACTTACAATACAACTTTACTTGTGTTACTCTGCTGCTTGAAAACTTTCATTTGTCTTAATGTTTAATAAATAACATATGCATTCAGGCAGAAATTCGGGAGACTTCTTGCAATAATGTCAATATACATTTCCAGCCGTATGTGCCACTGCTTGCTTATCTGGGCTTTATTTGTCATTGGAATTGGATTACTGAGTTTTCATCAAATACGTCTGTCACTTTTCTCATTATTCATGCTTTGAACCTTTCTTCTCAGACTTACTGCTTCTTATTTTATTTCATGCTTTGCATTTTGTACATTGTATATCTTCCCTAAGGGTTTGAATTATTTAAAGACAGAGACTATATCTTACATATCTTTGGATCTCAAACTGTGACCTGAAATAGCTTGCACATGGCGAATGTTCAACAAATATTTATTCAATTAGATTAGATTCAGTTTTATCTATTTAATCTTATCGGTAGTTATCACCATATATTTGCAATGAGGTAAAAGTTTATGAATTTAAATGGTTTGATACTTCTCCACATCATCTAGTTTGTGTGTTTTCCTTAATAGCTTTTTTAAAATTGTTAATGGCATTGCAGATATAAATTTCATAGATATGCAGATATCCTATAATCTGAAATATGAAGATTTAACACTATTTTTCTAAAACTGAAGTTATTTTAATGCAAAATCCTTTTTTTTGTACTAATGAAAGAAAGTTAAATCTTGACAATTCAAGGAATTCCATTCTTTCCTGTCTAAAATGCAATCTTTTGATCAATCTTTCCCTCATAAGGGATTGAAATTTTTAGAGAGTTACATAATTTCTATGATCAGGAAAGGCTGTTTGATCCCCTGCTTTGATCTTGCTTGCATTCTCTGTAGTAATTCCTGACTAGGAACATTGGCCTGTAGTATTCATCATCTGATGCATATACTGAGGCTTTACCATAGCTTCTGTTACTCAGGTCCACACAGAACTCTGAGTTTTCCTTTCAATTTCTTGACTTGTATATACCTATTCCATCTCCAAAATGAAAGGATTCAGACACCGGTGCTTTTCCTACATTGCATGGTTGGTACTTTGGACTTGGTAAAGTTGTCCTCAGATTAATCCACCTTAATCTGTCTCTCACATTGCTTTACCACCTCTACTCCAGGTTCTGTAACAGATAGCAAGTGTGTGTGTGTGTGTGTGTGTGTGGCTTGTTCTCTCTTAGGCCAAACTTTGTGAATGTAGACAATGGCCACTTTACTTTCAGATCCCTTACTCTGCATGAAATTTCCAAGATCCACCTCTTTTATGAGGCTTTATTTATGAGTCTCATAGCTTCAGAGTCTCCTCTTTTACTTTTCTCAGTTATGTTAAAATTCCTCTTATGTTATTAAATATTTATCCTCTATCATATGATTTTTTTTCTATAAACTATTTTATACAAGCTTTTCTGAAAAAGTCCTGAGTGGAGAGAATCAAGGAAAGAAGAAAAATATGAGGAAGGGCTGTTCAATGAATACCACATTTTTATCATAAAGAAACTTTATTATTCTTTAAAAATACATGAATATTAAAGCCAATTTGTATACACAGGAAAATAGTATTCTAAAATAGAAAGTGACTTCAAACATTTAGGTCTGAATAACTGGAAAGATGGAGTTGTAATTATCTGAGATGAGATACTGTCCTGCTATAGATTGGATTCCAACAGAAGTAACAACTTCAAATTCTAACAAAATGTAAATGAAAACCATTTCTGTGAGAGATAATCAGAGAAATCACAAGTAGGGAGGGAGAGAAGTGAAACTAGGAAAGAAAGGAAGACAATAAAGGTTGCTTTAGTTATTAGGCTCCCTTTTGGGGCACTGAGAATCAGCCCTGCTGAGGATGTGGGGTGGGGGGCTGAATAAAACACATTTCTGAATCACCACCCTTTTGGGGTTAGGAAGCTGGATTGTATAAATTCCACACCCCTTTGACATCCACTGATCATTACTTCTGCACCCATGAGGAGAGTCAGTGTATATTTAGTAGGTTTCTGTACATTTAGTCAGTGTACACTTAGTAGGTCTCTAGCAGAGTGTACTGGAACACAGAATCCCCAGAGGATGTACATAGAACACAGACAGCATCTGCTACAAAGGAAATATCAGGAGACTTGTACTACTAACTTGCACTATGACCATGGACACATAACCATATTCAAGTTTATATACTTTTAATACATTGAAGCAGAAATCTGTTCTAGATTTTTAATTTGTATGCTTACATTAATCTAGTTAGCAATTTTGTTCTCTTTTCAGTTCCTTCTTTTCTTTTCATTCTTCTCTATTGTTCTCTTATTTCTTTATTCGTTGCATTAGTCTTGCAAAACTCATGTTATTTCCATCAAAAGTGAAGAAATTATTATTTTTACACAATTGATTTATTTCTGTACTTTTGCTATTATTATTTATGAGTATCTGAAAGGCATGCACACTTAGTTACCAATGTTTTAGTATATTTACAGTTCTGAGAAGTAAAAGGAAATATTTTCTAAAAATACATAAAAAGGAATGCTTCTGTCAAAGAGATAGAGATTCCTAAAGAAAGGAATGGCTTGTTATTCATCTCTCTATCATCTTTGACACTTAGAACAGTACCTCACAAATAAATAACACTTATTAAAGATTAGCTGAAATGAACTGATCAAGAAATAATTTCTTGGACTGACGCTGTATACTTACATTTTTGCTACACTGATTTTCTGAGTACTAAATTCAACCTTGAACATTTTATGCCTGGTTTATAACATCTGCTTCAATGAACAGCAGCTATGTAATAACTTGCCAAACATCAATTGAATTAGAAAGCAGTGAATCATCGGACTCTACCAATTACATGCTTAAAGGCTTTTAAGAAAAGCAAAGTCCAACACACAATTGCTATTACAATATAAATTGGTAAGCTTATTCTTAAGGATACAAAAGAGTTAAGATACAGTTTTACTCTTTCACTAGTAATATTTAAAGTAATTGTGAATTCTTCAAATCATAAATAGTGCCATTCCTTTAATATTAAAGTAGAGATATAACTTAAGCTGATTGAAATAATGGAAAAAACTTATTGAAATTGTTACTTTAGTCCATTGTTTGTTAGAATTAACTAATGTGATCAAGTCATGATTAGCTATTTACTAGGAACTTATTAATACAAACAATTATTTATTAAGTGTATTTTTAAAAGTGGTATTCATGAATGTGTAATTAGATTATTTTAATTTTGAAATTTATAAAATAGGATGGCAGTCAATTTGGACAGGAGAGAACATGGAAATTCATTTTCTAAAATGATATCTACTTCCTGGACCCTACACCACCAAAAAAAAAAATTACATCTACTATAAAACTAACAAAAAGGTATATAGTGAATTTTAGGCTATTGATTATATCAGAAAAGGTTTAAAAAGATACAGAAGATCTTAACCCTGAAAAACTTTGGACATATTTTAAATTTCTTACTCCTAAATTTTATTGTACAAATGCCATTTGTAAAGTGCATCAATACATCCAGCTAAAAAAAGCTTTTCAAATATGAAAGCTTAAAAAGAGTTTCATTTAAACAGCTTAAAATGTGGAATATTTATTGTGAACTACATGATGCCTGCATGATATGTAGCATAGATGCATATGGTAAACAGTTCCTCAAAATCATCAAGAAACAGACCATTTGAGTTACATTCTTTCCCAATTTTATTAAGATATATTCACACGCCCACACAATTCATCCAAAGTATTCAATCACTGGCTCACTATATTATCACATAGTTGTGCATAATCAATTTTAGAACATTTTCTTTACTGCAGAACAAAAAACAAGAGTAAGAAAGAAAACCCAAATCCTCCCATTGTTGACTCATAGTCCTGCATCCATAGTTTTCAATAGCTACGTTTTTCTCTTGTAACATTCTATTATTATTATTTTTTACATTTGTAGTAGTCCACACCAGAATTTATTTACATACATGACTTTAACCAATCACTTTCAATCAAATTTACCTACAAATATGTCAGTATTACTTATAATTCGAATAATTTGCCACCATCATCTCTATCCATTCACAAATATTTAAGTTCAACTTCATTAACAAGTTAGTATATGTTAGGGAACCACTCCCCTCTCCATCTATCTCTAGGTACTCTATATCCTACATTTTAAGACTCTGAGTTCTAATTAATATATATTAGTGGATTATGTAATATCTATCCTTTTGTGTCTTGCTTATTTTACTCAACATTATGTCCCCAATTTTCATCCATGTTGTCACATGCTTCATGACAACACTCCTTCTTCAAGCTACATTTTTAAAGGTCGTAATAGTGAGCTTTTAAGTCAGAGGAAAGATTGGGTGATATTAAAAAGGCACATACAGGGCGGGCCGCGGTGGCTCAGCGGGCAAAGTGCTTGCCTGCTATGCCGGAGGACCTCGGTTCGATTCCCGGCCCCAGCCCATGTAACAAAAAACGGAGAAACAGAATACAATAAAACAAGAAAATGTTTAAAAATGTTTCCCTTTCTTCCTTCCTTCCTTCCTTCTATCCTTCCTTCCTTCTCTCTGTCTTTCCTTTAAAAAAAAAAAAAAAAAAAAAAGGCACATACAATGCAATATTATTCATTCATAAAAGTAATGAAGTTCTGATACATGCAACGATATGGGTGAACCTTGAAGACATCATGTTGCGTGAAATAAGCCAGACACAAAAAGACAAATAGGACTTGACTGATACAAAATAATTAGAATAAGGGTGGAGATAAAGAATAGGAATGAGTTAAGGCTTAACATGTACGGAGTTCTAATCTGGAACAATGGAGATTTTTTTTTAATGGATGGTGGTGATGGTAACACACATTGTGAATGAAATTAGCAGCACTGAAATGTATGTATGAATGTGGGTAAAAGGGAAGATGTTAGGTTGTATATATGGCAATAGCATAAAATTAAAAAAAAATCCTTAGAACTATATTATACAGTGTACCCCAAGTTAAACCATGGACAGTAGTTAATAGTACAATTATAAAAATGTGCTTTCATCAATTATAACAAATGTACTACAATGCAAGGTATCAATAATAGAGCGACATTTGGGTATCCTGTATATTATGCATGATTATTATGTAAATCCACAACCTCTCTATCAAAAAATATTCTACTCCCCCTACACACACTTAAAAAAGACATAAATCCCTATAAGAGTCAATTATTTATATTAATGGCTCATTTAATGTTTTTTCCCTCTATTTTTGAAAATAAAAGTCAAACTGAATTTTTCTTAAAATTCACATCCTGAGAAGATAATGGAAAATTATTATCATACAGATCTCTGTTTTCATGTTTAGTAATGATTTAAAAAATCACTGACATTTTAAAAATTAAATTGTCTAATAGATTAGTAGAATCCACAAAAAGTGAGGCACTTTATGACAAAGATTTCATATAAACTCCAGGTACAACTCACATATGAGTGACTGCTACATAGTGGTTAATAATAATACTGTTTTAGGTCATGAAATTAGTACTTCTGGATAAATATTTTTACTTCGGTGATAACTGCATAGTTAAAGACACAATAGCATTTCTAAATAAAGCAAGGAGTGATTTCAGAATGAATGTAAACAGAGCTGTAAGCTAGAAGCAGCTCAGTGGTTATGAATTTCTTCCTCCACTCCCTCTTCTTAATTTCAGAATTTCAATCTGCACACGGGAGGATCTCAGTAACAGGAGTCAGTGGCAGGAACCTTCTTGGAGAGTGCATTGTTCATGATTAACCAGAAATTCTCCAAGGCAACATCTTTGTTCCACGTCACCACTGTCAAACTGACATATGCCCCAAACCTGAGACTTGAGAAAACTTATTTCCTGTATCAGTGTTGAGGGTGTTTTTCTAACTTCTCAGACGATTCTGTTACTGGTGTGTAATCCATTTGCATTGTCCAAAGGTCAAAGGTGCTGGTCTCCTGGAAACGCTCCACAAGCTACAAAGTCTATTATTAAGACTACTTGCTGGAGGGCGGGCCGCGGTGGCTCAGCGGGCAAAGTGCTTGCCTGCCATGCCGGAGGACCTCGGTTCGATTCCCGGCCCCAGCCCATGTAAAAAACAAACAAACAAACAAAATACAATAAAACAAGAAAATGTTTAAAGATGTTTCCTTTCCTTCCTTCTATCCTTCCTTCCTTCTCTCTGTCTTTCCTTCCCTTCCTCCCTCTCTCTTTAAAAAAAAAAAAAAAAAAAAAAGAAAAAAAAAAAAAGACTACTTGCTGGAGATATTAGTGAAATATACAAGTTAGTATCATTTAAAGTCCATGATAGAAGATACAGGAACACTGACAAGGCAGAGGATGGGCTTTCCACCACATTGTAGTGGAAGAGCTGGCCTGCCTCAGACCTTGGAGAGGATGCAGCACATTCATCAGGGATTTGGGAGAACCTAGCTGCCACCACATGGAGGGGTTGAGTGTGTGACGCAAAGATGGTAGACAGCCCATGTGTGGCCCAGATGCTTGGAGAGGCTGGAGAAAAGAAAACGGTGGTCTCCCTAATATCCTTCAAAGTTCCATTCAGAGTCAGGTGGGTCACTGCATACCTTCCTAGAAAGAGTGGGACTGCTGTCTTCTAAAGCACCAAAGATAAATCACTCTCAGACTTTAAAATCTAATGGACTTTGTCCCGCAGGCTTTCAAAACTGCTTGGGTCCAGTGACTGCTGTGTTCTCTCCAATTTCTCCCTCTGGAAATGGGGATATTTATCCTATGACTGTTCCTTCTTTGTATGTTTGCAGAAAATAACTTGTTCTGAGTTTTTAGAGGTCCAGAACCAGAGGAGAAATTTGCCTTAGGACAGACCATGCCTGTAACTAACTTTGATGCAATGTTGTACTGTTTCTGACTTTGTACTGCATTTGTATTTTTACTGAAATGTTTTAAACCTTCCTGATATTGTTATTGAATTAATGCATTTTGCATTTGGAAAGAACATATCTTTTGGGCTTCAAAGGGTGCAATGTGCTGGTTTGAATCTATGGTGGGTCCCAGAAAAGACATATCCTTTAACCCTCATTCAGTATTGCTGGCTGGGAGCTTTTTGATTGTTCCCATGGAGATGCGACTCACCTGATTCTGAGTATTAATTTTGGATTAGATGGAGGTATGACTCCACCCTTTCCAGGTGGATCATGTGTAGTTTACTGGAGTATTTTATAAGAGCAAGCATTTTGAAGAGAGAAAGAGAACCCACACTGCCAGAGACCTGTGGAGATGAAGAAGGACTATGTCCCCAGGGGAGTTTCATGAAGCAAGAGGCCCAGAGAGGAAGCTCACAGACATCTCCATGTTCACCATGTACCTTTCCAGTTGAGAAAAACCCTCAACTTCATCGGCCGTTCTTGAATGAAGGTAACCTCTTATTGATTCCTTTATTTGGAGAAGTGTTTATAGCCTTGCTTTAATTTGGACATATTCATGGGCTTAGAACTATAAATTAGCAACCTAAATTCCCCTTTCAAAAAAAAAAAAACCATTCCATTTCTGGTATTTTGCATTCCAGCAGCTAGCAAACTAGAACACTATCCTTTTGTCACCTTGATCAATTGGCTTTCATGAATAATTCCACCATAAACATCTGTGTGCAAATGTCTATTTGAGTCCCTGCTTTCAATTCTTCTGAGTATATTCCTAGAAATGGAATTGCCTAATCATATGGTGATCGTATTATCTAGCCACCTATGGGTCTACTGCATTACCCTCTGGAAGAGTAGTACCATCCTGCTACCCTATGAAAACTGAATATGCATGCCTTTCTCTCCACATTATCTCTAGCCTTTGAATCTTCCTGTTTATTTATTTATTTTGAATCTGCAGATTTTGTGGATATATATCGCATAATATATATTCTGTCTGAAATAAAAAAGTCTCAGTATCTTCACTTAGTTATACAATCATCATCACTTTCAACTTTAGACAGTGATCATTGCTCCAAAGAGACAAAAAACAAATAGATATACCCATACCAAAGAGAAAACCCAAAACACCCCTTAACTCTAATCACCCTCCAATTATTTATTCATACTATTGTTGTGATACTGTTGAGCTATTCTTGTTAAATAGAGTCCATATCATGTAATAGGTAGTTTTCCCATATACCACTCTATTAACCATTCATACTAGTGTCATAGCTTTGCTTTAATGCATATGAGGACTTATTTATATTTGTAGTGCTAATTGGTGAAATACATGACTTTAAACGGCACCTTTCAATCTTATTCACCTTCAGTATGGCATTATTACTTATTATCTCACTACGAAACTTCCATCACCTCTATCCACTCCCATACATTTATATTAAACCTCCTTAACATGTCTGTACAGATTAGACAGCTGCTCCCCCTTCTCTAGCTTCTCTAGGTCCCCTATATTCTATATTTTCAGTCTCTGAGTTTATATTTTCTAGAGGGTTCAAATTGGTGAAATCATACAGTATCTATCCTTTCATGTCTGGCTTATTTACCTTAGCCTTATGTCCTCATGGTTCACTCATGTTGTTACATGCTTTAGGACTTCATTTCTTCTTAGTGCTACACAACATTCCATTATATGTATATACCACATTTTGCTTATCCCCTCATCTGATGATAGACACTTGGATTGTATCCATCTTTTGACAACTGAATGATGTAACTACGAACATCACTGTTCAAATGTCTGTTCATGTCACTCCTTTCTTTTCGGGCTATATCAAATAGTGATATTGCCAAGTCTTAGGGCAACTTGATATTTAGTTTTCTGAGGAATGACCAAACTGTTTTACACAGTGGTTGCACTATAATACATTTCAGCCATCAGTGAATAAGTGTTCCAATCTCTCCACATCCTCTCCAAGATTCGTAGCTTCCTGTTTGTTTAGTGGTAGTCACTCTTATAGATGTGAGATGATATCTCATTGTGGTTTTGATTTGCATTTCCCTTATAGCTAATGAAAATGAACATCATTTCATGTGCCTTTTAGCCATTTATATTTCATTTTCAGAAAAGAATGCTAATCCATACTTCTGCCCATTTTGTATTTGAGTTGTTTGTTCTTTTGTTGTTGAGTTGTAGGATTTTGTTACATGTACTAGTGATCTTAGATATATGGTGTGCTGGTTTGAAACTGTTGTGTACCCAGAAAGTCACGTTCTTTACCCTGATTCAATATTGCAGGGTAAAATCTTTTGATTAAGTTATTTCCATGTAGATGTGACCCACCCAAATGTGGGTGGCACTTTTTAATTAGGTGGTTTCCATGGAGATGGGCCTCCACCCATTCAAGGTGAGTCACTTACTGGAGTCCTTTAAGCGGCAACCATATTGGGAAGAGCCTAAAGAGCAGACAGAGCCAACACAAGACCCACATGTTTGGAGATGAAGAAAGTGAATGCTCCTGGGAAAACTATTTGAAGCCAGAAGCCAAAGGCCTCAGTAGAGGCCAGCCACTTGCCTTCCTAGCTGACAGAGGTGTTCTGTATGCATCAGCCTTTCTTGAGTCAAGGTATCTCTCTCTAGATGCCTTAATTTGGACAGTTTTATAGCATTAGGACTTTAAACTTGTCATTTATTAAATTCCCTTTTTAAAAGCCATTCCATATCTGGTATATTGCATTCTGGAAGATTTATCAAACCAATACATATGGTTTCTAAATATTTTCTTCTATTGAGTTGACTACCCCTTCACATTTTTGGCAAAGTCCTTTGAGGCACAAAAGCATTTGATTTTGAGGTGTTTCCATTTATTTATTTTGTTCCCATTATTTATGCTTTGGGTGTAAGACCTAAGAAACTGCTTCCTATAACTAGTCTTGGAGATGTTTCCCTATATTTTCTTCTAGGAGCTTTATGATACTGGCTCTTATATTTAGGTCTTTTATCCACTTTGAATTAATTTCTGTATAGGATATGAGTTAGGGGTCCTGTTTCATTTCTTTGTCTATGGATATCCATTTCTCCCAGCCCCATTTATTGAAGGAACTATTCTTTCCCAGGTCAGTGGATTTGGCCTTGTTAAGGGTCAATTGACCTGGATCTCAAGGTCTATTTCTGAAGTCTTAATTTGATTCCATTGATTAATGTCTATCTTTGTACCAATAACATGCTGTTTTGACAACTGTGACTTTATAATAAGCTTTAAAGTCAGGAAGTATAAATCCTCCCATATCATTTTTAAAGGATATTTTTGGCTATTCAAGACATCTTTCCCTTTCAAATAAATTTGATAACTAACTTTTCCAAGTCTTCAAAGTGCATTGTTGGAATTTTTATTGGTATTGCATTGACTCTATAGGTCAACTGAGATAGAATTGATATCTTAATAACTTTAGCACCCCCCACACCCATGAACATGGAATGTCTTTCCATCTATTTAGGAATTCTTTGATTTTTTTAGCTAAGTTTTTTAGTTTTCTGTGTGCAAACCTTTTACAACCTTACTTAAGTTCATTCTTAGGTATTTGACTCTTTTTTTTTTTCTTTTTACATGGGCAGGCACCGGGAATCGAACCCAGGTCCTCTGGTGTGGCAGGCGAGCATTCTTGCCTGTTGAGCCACCATGGCCTGCCCAGTACTTGATTCTTTTAGTTGCTATTGTGAATGGAATTTTTGTTTTCTCAACTGCCTCCCCAGTTAGGTCATTACTTGTGAAAAGAAAAATTACTGATTTTTGTGCATTAACCTTGTATCCTGCCACTTTGCTAAATTTCTTTATTAGCTCAAGTAACTTTGTCATAGATTTCTCAGGACTTGTTAAATATAGGATTGTGTCATCTGAAAATAATGAAAGTTTTACTGCTTCCTTTCTGATTTACATGCCTTTTATTTCTTTTTCTTGCCAATTTTTTTCTAGCTAGAACTTCTAGCACAATGTTGAATAACATGGCCATCCTTGTTTATTCCTAATATTAAGAAGAAGGATTTCAGTCTCTCACTGTTGAGTGTTATGCTGACTGTGAGTTTTTCACATATGCCTTTTATCATATGGACGAAGTTTCCTTCAATTCCACCATTTGAATTGTTTTAATGAAGAAAAGATTCTGAGTTTTGTTGAATAATTTTTCAGTATCAATCAAGATGATCATGTGATTTTTCACTTTTGATTCATGAATACATTGTATTACATTGATTTTCTTATGCTGAACTATGCTTGCATGCCTGGAATAAACCCCACTTGGTTGTGGTGTATAATTCTTTTAAAGTGCCTTTGGATTTGATTTGCAAGTATTTTCTTGATAATTTTTGCATCTATATTCATAGGGGATATTGGCTTATAATTTTTCCTTTTGTGTAGTGTCTTTCTCTAGCTTAGATATTAAAGTGATGTTAACTTCATAAAATGAATCAATTTTTTGAAGAGTTTGAGTAGGAATGGTACTAGTTCTTTTTTCAGTGTTTCATAAGCTTCCTTTGTGAAACATTTGGCCCTGGTCGTTTCTTTGTGGGAAGCTTTTTGATGACAGATTGAATCTCTTGCAATTGATTTGTTGAGGTTTTTTATTTCTTCTTGAGTCAATATAGGTTGTCCATGTGTTTATAGGCAATGGTCCATTTTCTCTAAGTTGTCTTGTTTGTTGGCATACAGCTGTTCGTATAATTTTTTTAAATTTCTTCAGTGTCCGTGAAAAAGACCCACCTCTCATTTTTTAATTCAGTTATTTGCATTTTCTCTCTTTCTTACTTTGTCAGTCTAGTTAATTGAATGTCAATCTTATGGATTTTCTCAAAGTACCAACTTTTGGTTTCATTGATTCTAATGTTGTTTTGTTCTCAAGTTCATTTATTTCTGCTTTAATATTTGTTATTTCTGTTCTTCTACTTACTTTA
The DNA here is from genome assembly GCF_023851605.1 of Tamandua tetradactyla. Taxonomy (NCBI): domain Eukaryota; kingdom Metazoa; phylum Chordata; class Mammalia; order Pilosa; family Myrmecophagidae; genus Tamandua; species Tamandua tetradactyla. Next base: position 39,094,588 of record NC_135329.1, read on the forward strand.
AGGTTAGTTTGCCATTGTTTCTCTAGTTTTTTTCAGGTGTTCAGTTAGGTCTTTGATTTTAGCTCTAACCTTTTAATATATGCATTTAGCGCTATAAATTTCCCCCTCTGAATAGCCTGTATTGCATCCCTTCAGTTTTGATATATTGTATTCTAGTTACCATCCATCTCCAAATAATTACCCATTTCTCTTGCAATTTATTCTTTGACCCATTGGCTGCTTAAGAGTTTGTTGTTTAATCCCCGTATAGTTTGAAATTTCTGTTTCTTTGGTGTTTATTAATTTTTAGCTTCATTCCATTATCATCAGAGAAAGTGCTTTGAATAATTTCAATCTTTTAAAAACTTATTGAGACTGGTTTTAGGCCCCAGCATATGATCTATCCTGGAGAATTTTCCATGAGCACTAGAGAAGAATGTTTATCCTATTGTTTGGGATGGAAACATCTATATTTATCTGTTGGGACAAATTCATTTACCATAATGTTGAAGTTCCCTATCTTCTTATTAATACTTTGTCTGGTAGTTTTATCTATGAAAGAGAATGGTGTATTGAAGTTTCCCACTCTTATCATAGAAACATATTTTGCTCCCTTCAGTTTTGCTAATGTTTGCCTCAGGTACTTTGGAGTGCCTTGATTGGGTGCATAAATATTTATGATTGCTATTTCTTCTTGGTGAATTGTCCCCTTTATTATTATATACTGTTCTTCCATGTCTCTTATGCCATCTTTGCATTTAAATTCTATATTGTCCAATATTAGTATAGCTACCCCTGCTTTCTTTTGGTAGAGCTTGCATGGAATTTTTTTTCAACCTTTCACTTTCAATCTTTTTGCATCCTTGGGTCTGAAATGAGTGTTTTGTAATCAGCATATAGATGGATGATACTTTCTAATCCACTCTGCCAATCTGTTTCTTTTAATTGGAGACTTTAATCCATTCATATTCAAAGTTATTACTGTAAAGTCAATATTTATTCATCTTATTCTTTGATAAAATTCAATTCTTTGAGTTTTGTCAGACTTATTTTTCTTTTCACTCTTTTTATCCTTTAAGTTACCCTTACTAATGTTTTCCAATTCTATGCCCTTCTCCAACCTTCTCTCTCCTGTCTTTTTTTAAAATTTTTTAGGTGGCAGCACTCCCTCTAGTATTTCTGGCAGGGCAGTTCTTTTGTTAACAAATTCTTTCAGCATTTGATCATCTTTGAAAATTTTAAAGTGTCCCTGACTTTTGAAGGACAGCTTTGCTGAATAAAGAACTCTTGGCTGACAATTTTTTCTCTTTCAAAATCTGGAATACATTCTATTGATGGCAGTTCTTAGTCTTATGTGATTTCCCATGTATGTAGTGAATCACTTTCCTCTCATTGCTTTCAGTACTTTTTCCTTCTCTTCATCACTTGATAATCCATTAGTATGTGTCTTGGAATGGATCTATTTGAATTTTTTCTAATTGGAGTTTTTTGGGCTTCTTTGATTTGTATATGTATGTCTTTTATAAAAGCTAAGAAGTTTTCCTTAATTATATTTTTAAATACTCTTCTTAGCCCTTCACTCTTCTTTTCTCTTTCTGGGACAATAATGATTCTCATATTTGTTGTCTTATCATTTTCCTGAGATTGAAATCAACTTTTTCCATCTTTTCGTCATTTGTTCTTTGTGCATTTGCATTCATTTGCCTTATCCTCTAGCTCACTTATTCTTTCTTCTGCCTTTTCATTACTTCTGTTGTGTGTCTCTAGTATATTTTAATTTGATCTGCAGTATCTTTCATTTCCAAAAGATCTGCTATTTTTTTTTTATTTACCCCTTCAAACTCTTCTTTTGCTTTACTAGTGTTTTCTTGATATTCTTAATTTCTTTAGCAACACATTGAAGTTATTTCGGAGATTTGTATGTACTTCTTTGATTAGTTATTCCAAATTCTGTGTCTCTTCTAGCTTTATAATTTGGCTATTTGGCATGGCCATGTATTTTTGCGTCTTTGTATGCTTTTTTATTTTGCTGATTTTTTTTTTTGGCATTTGATTATCTTGATAAGATTATCTCAATGGTTTTCCCTCATTCTACCAAGATTTTTATAGTTTCTTGGGTTTACATTACAGGTCTCCTTTGGCACTTGCTTTATCAGTAATTTCTAGTCGACTATGGCCAAGTCGTTCCACGGGAGATGCAAGTCTATTTGATCTTCTATAGAGGATTTAGCAGCAGTTTGTCAAAGTGCACTTTCCCTGTCTTCCCAGCACACTGCACTCTTGAGCCACCTCTTCCCTTCAAGCTCGCTTTTTCCTGACTGCAACAGCCAGCTGGGTAGCATCCAAAATGGCTGAAAATCAAGGCAATGCCGCAGGTCTCTATATGTGCTGGGGATGACCAGCCCTGGGGTTAAAGGGTGGTGTTGGATACTGTGGTGTGCCTTGGTAGAGAATCTGCTTGAGGACATGGTTGGTCTAGTGATTCCCCACCTGCTCATTGGAATAAACTTGGGCAGTGGGGTTGAGAGTTCCACCTTCCCCAGCCCTCAGCAAGTGCCTTGCTGTTCATCAGCCTGGAAGATCTTTGCCCACTATGCACTCACAGACCTCTGGGGTGGTGGAGAAGCTCATGGCACTTCCATTTTGCTCTCTCCCTTGTCCCTGCCTCTTTGGCTCTGTACGCCTTGAGTGCCATAGACCTCTGTGGAGAAAGGATACTGGTAATGTAGCATAAAGTGTCTCTCCTGTCCACTTATGTCAGATGAGCTCTGCCATGCTCTGTGTCCCCTATCCTTCCAAGAGAAGGGCCCCAAAGTCTTCTCGAAATCCAGGCACCTGCAGCAGCCTGCACCAGAGTTGGTGGGTAGGCAATGGACACCACCACAAGGTTTCTGACAGTGGCTAAAACAAATCTGATTCTCAAGCTCCCCTGGGAGCTCCTGGTTGCAAAAGTTAGAGATGATTCCCCAACTGGTTGCAGAGATGGGAATGCAGGTGTGAACAGCAACTCCTTCGCTGCTCCAGCTGGTGCACAGCAACTGTCCTCAGAGGTGGTCATGATTAAATAAGCTCACCCCATCCTTTCAGTTGTAATTGTTCCTCTTTTTCATCCAGGTCCTCCCTATATAATGTAAAAGTCCCTCTCTGGCTGCTCATACCCTGGAGCCACTATCCTAATAGTTTTCTGCCTTTTCTCTAGCTATTACATAGTGGGAATGTTTGCTCTGCCTCTCTTATTCTGCCATCTTCCTGGAAGTCAGACTATTTTTTTTTTCCTTTGGCTGTTTTGTTGTTGTTTACCTCTTTTATTTTTAACTCTTTGGCAAAGCAGCACTGCATAAACTGTTCAGTAATTAAGACACAGCTTACCTAGTCTGTTAAATTAATAAATTCATGTACCTTAGTGGTAGCAAATTAGAAACAGAAAAAACATTACTGGGCTTCAAGAGTCCTATAATTTTTAAAGAGAGAAAGAAAGAACCATGCTAGTTATGTCCAATATGAACAGCTGAGTGTTTTAAGGAGCATCACTTACCATCTTCTTAATATTTAATATTTACAAATATCTAGCTTTAAAGTAACAAAGCAGTTGATTGTATCTACAGCATGCTATTCTATGTTACCACATCAAAAGCTTTAAAAGGAAGCTCATCTCTTAGTGGCATCTAAAAATATCCAAATACCAAGAATCTTAATTTGTGAATGGTAATATTACTTGATACACAAAGCCAATCTGATAAATTAATATTGCAGTAGAACTAAATGTCCAAGAAAAGGAAAAAACACTCCTCAAAATCAGAACTACAAACTAAGTTTTTCACTTTGCAGGACCCCTTCTTTCAATATTTGGAAGTAAAACGGGTGCATGTTAAAGTAATAATATACAAATTTATACTTTGCCTCCTCCCTCTACCAATTTAACTGTATCTCTTTGCAGAATTCCAAACCCTAAAAAACCACATATTTTTCATGCTGAAATTAATAGTGTAACAAAGTCCAAAACAAGCTGTGAAGCTGTTGATTTTCAGAAAGCTTGGAGAACTGAGATGAGCGATCCACTGTAACAGTATTTACACTGGTCAAAATGATGTTGCTTTTACTAATTCATCCCATCCAATTTCATGCTCCCTGAAACCAAGACCATTGGATCATCCTTTCTGACATTTATTGACAGCTAGTATACTAGTTCTTAGCTCCACATGCAATTGATCAAATGGAAGTTCCAGTGCATAAGTATGCATGTGGTGTGGACCACTGATTATTGCCTGCAAGCCTATTGATCATGGAGAATCCATATAAGGGTTACATTTTGGCGTAGTGCGAGCTGTCTGCAGCCAGCATTGCTTCAGAGACTTGGTCTCGGACATTATGGATGAGTTCTGAGTGGCTGGTGCCAAGGATTTCCAGGCCATCGCTGAGCACACCCGGAGCAGATACAGGACCACCTTCAGTGTGGCGACGGGGCCCAGCAGCTTCCCCAAGAGTGGGACTACCTCCCACAGGGTCATCACCCTTCCACATCCCCGCCGGAGCTGCGGGTGCTACAGGCTCCACTTCTGAAAGGCTTTTGACTTGGTTTTCAAAAATTCTGTAAAAGGAGAATATATTTACCACTTAAATATTTTCAAATTTATGGTGGGACTACGCTACCTCCAAAACGTGTCTTGTGGGTGCCTGAGGGACCTCGCTTAGTGCATTATCCCTATCTTTAGCCAAGATCTATGTCACATGGAGGGTAGCAGAGGAGTAGTCACGTAACATATAGGGTCAATGAGGTGAATGCCTGAGAAGAGAGGGTGAAGGTCCCTGCTGAGGGGCACTCATTATATGGCTCTGGGTCAGTTGGATATGAACACAGGTGGACTGAAGGGTTTGGAATCCCTCCTTCAATGAGAAGTGGCTGGACATGCTGATGGTGTCACCTTCCCCAGCCACCTGCTGCTTGGTAGTTCTGGCAGTTCCTTCCGTTTTGTGGGTTTTTAAATAAAATTAATACTGAGAAGTTTAAAATTTCAAGACTGAAATACTATGAATGACTGCGATTAATTCTGCAACTTTATTCAGAGGTTTAGCTACATTCTAGACATACAACTTTGGCCTGAGCCTGCCAGGAAAAATTAAATATGGGTCCCCAACTTGAGGGATTTTTAAATTTTAATGAACGAGTCAGACATACACATAATAAAATCTGAAAGAATGTTGGATAAATGTTAATTCAAAGTGCTAGCTATAGAAAAAGTAGATGATCAGTTATTTCTGATGTGTTGAAGGAGCAGAGAAGAAGAAAAGGACTGGTGGAGAAATTGAAGTTTGCCAACAAGTAAAAAGAAAAGCAGATTATTCTTACTGCAGAAAATAAATGGACTGAAGACATGGTATAATAACAGTGCATAGTATGGAGGGTACTTCAAGCAGGCCAACGGGGATAAAATATAAAGCAAAATGCGTACTGGAGAGTAGATTATAAAATGTCTTTTTTTGTTTTGTTTGGGGTATAATACAAGAAAGGTAATTCATTTTAAGTTTACAAATTGGTAAGTTTGTAAATGCAATGCAAACACCACTAAATCAAGTTTTAGAACTTTTCTGTGTCATAAGAAAGTTCCACCATATCTTTGCCAATAATTCCACCCCACATCTGCCCCATGAAACCAATAACCTGCTTGTCTTTTAGTGAGTTTCATATACAGGGTCATATTGTGTGCCTAACTTCTTTCACCCAACAAGATGTGTTTGAGATCCATCTTTATGATAGCATAAGTCAGTATTTTTTTTTTATTGCTGGGCAATATTACATTGTATGGATAGACAACAATTTTTCTTATCCATTCACCAGATTGTGAATATGTGGTGTGTTTCAATTTTTGGTGCTAACATTAATGCTACTCTGACTACACACACACAAGTCTTCGTATGGGCCTATATTTCCAACGCTCTTAGGTAAAAACCTAAGATTAGAAGGCAGAAGAGGACAAGTGTATGTCTCCTTTTTTGTTACAGAGGCTATTGGAGAATTTTGAGCAGAGGAGTTAGAAGATCTGAATTACTTTCTCACTCAATCTCTATTATAATCTCAAGAGAATGAACTACAGACAGGCAAAGACAAAAGCCCAAAGACCAATGAAGGGACAATTCAGATGAAAGGTCATGGGGCGTTGAAGCAAGGAGATTATGATTTTGTTGCAAAAAGTAGTACGTAGGAAAGAGAAAACAAGTAAAAACAAAACCAACAATTTAATCTATATTATATTGCCATGATAATACTTAATTGTGAGAGTACATGGAACTGTTAAACCACATCATTACCTGAATTATTTCATCTTCCTAATTTAGTTAAAATAACACATAAATTGCATAACTGACCTTGTCAACCAAGCTCCTGAGAACTTTTCCTTGAAGGTATATGATACATTTAATATGCCTCAAAGTCTATTAAATCACATATTCTGCTTTATTTTCAGAAATCTAAGGATTTTATTACTCTATCACTGTATTTTTCAATTACTTCCCTTATCTACTCTTACCTCCAAAAGAAAACATTTCATTGAATATTTTTAAATATTCTGAAATTATTAATTTTGAAATGGCAACAAGGGCATCAAAAAAACAAAAAATAAAACACTGTCCTGGAAGACAGGTCACATAGATTCTAGTTCTGATTCTGCTGTTGACTGATAAAACTGTCAAATTTCTTATCAATCTGATTGAGTATTCTCACCCATATTTTGAAGATTAGAGCATTTCTGTTTTTTTTTTTTTCGTTTTTTGTAACTCAGGAACTACGGTTGTTTTCAAACTGTCAAAATCTTTAAAGGTAGCTGTGAGATAGTACTTAACCAAAATACTGTATACTTTTGATACTGATGGAAAAAGAGTGAAAAATGGAATTAATTTGAGACAAAAAACTTTTCATCTAAGTAATACAAGCTACCTTGGAGACTGCTAATTGTTCACTATTATCCATATTTCCTATATAATGATAGAACTTCCAAGTTTACTTTTGCAGAGTAAAGGCTTCATTTCATAGTCTCTATGGCAACTGGAAGTGGACATGTGAAAAATTTTTGGTCAATGATATTATAAAAGAATTGAAATGAGCTACTTCTGGGTTAGAGCATTAATAAAATAATGTGTGTTTTAGTCAGGATTCTCTAGGGAAACAGAACCAATAGGAGATGCCTGTAAATATGAGATTTAAAAAGATATCTCACACAGCTGCAAGAATGGAAGAGTCCAAACTTTGTAGGGTAGACTGTGAAGCTGGCAGCTCTGATGAAGGGTTTGGATGAACCCCACAGAAAAGACTCACTGGCTGAAGAAGCAGTGAAAGAGTCTCTCTTCTTCCTTAAAACCCTTCCACTGTTTTAATAATCTCATTGTGGGAGGCATGCCCTTCCAATGGTTTAATTACCTCAGTGGGAGACATGCCTAGTTGACTGCAGATGTAATCAGCCAAAGATGCAATCAATAGACTGATGATTTAATACCAGCTTTTCAGTTTATCAAACAGCCATGCCTGACCAGACAACAGGACATAATCCCTTCACCAAGTTGATACCAGAATCTAACCATCACAGTCCACCCCTTGTCAACTTGGTGACTGTACACATCACCTTGAAACATGCTTAGTTTCCAAATGTAACATAACATATGTTTCACCTAACAATACTCAAAAATAACAGATATATGTTTCACCTAACAATACTCAATGTTATGTACAACTGGAAATGCACTAAATCTCTCCAGAATAGGGTGCAAGTCCAGAGGTAACATTCACTCTTAAACTCCATATTTTATGACTTAAATACTATAACGTGTACAACACAACTTATGTCATATGATAAGAGGAAAATAAGATATTTGTTTATATACAAATGCAAACATACTCATAACAAAACAGAGAGGAAATATTCATACAATTACAGTCCTCATTTCTGTAACTGGTCACATGGTCATAGTTCATATTTATCACTACTTTCTTCTACTACCTATCCCATGTTCCCCTTACCCTCAGCAAACACTTCAGCCAGTTGTGATTCTTTGGCAGATGGGTGACCAGGCCTTTATTCCTGGAGTTTCTGGGCCATTGGTAGTCCTTACTGACAGCTATTGAGAAAAAAGCATTTTTCAGATCAATAGTTATGTACCAGGTACCAAGTGATGTGTTGATTTGCTCAAGCAATGATACCATATCTGCAATAGCAGCTGCAACTAGAGTCACCACTTGATTAAGTTTGCAATAATCCATTGTCATTCTTCAAGTCCCATCTGTGTTCTGCATAGACCAAATAGGAGAGTTGAATGGAGATGTGATAGGAATCATCACTACTGCATCCTTCAAGTCTTAAGAGTGGTACTAATCTCTGCAATCCCTTCAGAAATGCGATATTGCTTCTGAGTCACTATTTTGCTAAGTAGGTGCAGTTCTAGTGGTTTCCACTTGGCCTTTCCTATATAATACCCTCACTCCATGAGTCAGAGAATCGATGTAGGGAGTCTACCAGTTGCTTAGTGTGTGGATTCCAATTGTGCATTCTGGAACTGCAAAAATCGCCACAGAAAGAGTCCAGGAACCCACTGTGAGATGAACCTGAGATAAAACTCCATCAATCACCTGACCTTCATAAGCCCCCACTCTGACTGCTGGACGAGCGTGACATTTTGGGTCTTCTGGAATTAGTGCCACTTCTGAGCCAGTGTTCAATAATCCCTGAAATATCTGATAATTTATTTTCCCCCAGTGCACAGTCACCCTGGTAAGAGGCTGTAGGTCTCCTTGGAGAAAGCTGGGAGGAAGGTTAATAGTGTAAGTTTCAGTAGTGTAAAAGGATCCTTCCCCAAGAGTCCCTGGCCCTCCCCTCAATCTAGGAGCTCTGTGTCTGTAAACTGTCTCAAGTCTGGGAATTGATAAAGGGACTGTGACTCTTTGTTTTTGCAATTCAGGTTAGACTTCTGTTCACTTGACCTAGAATTCTTCTGCTTATAGTTCTCAAGCAAGAATTTAGTAGACTGCCTGTCTATTTTACTACTAGATACTCTATAATCTACTAGACAACATCACAGTCTCAATAAGTCAGATTATTTTGACTGCTGCTTTGAACCTGTTGCCCATTATGGTGGCCACGCGCACCCTGTCTATTGTGATTAATTGTCAGTACATTGCTTCTGCCAACTCAGGATCCAATCATCCCCATTCTGTTTAAGGATTCCAGCTCAGTGACAGCAGTTCCCACAGTAATATCTGAACTACAGAGAAGGGTGACTACAGAGCTCTTCAGTGTTAATGGAGCTAGTCTCGTGAATTTATTTCTCAAATTTCTAGTGAAAGATGTGTCTTCTGGGCGCTCCTGGGGTGTGTAAGCAGGTCTTCCATAAAAAAGCCACTAGTCTCTTAAACCTCTGGATCCCCTCATCTACCCTATACCAGGGCATTTCTGGTATTTCAACTTCAGATAATGTCTGTCACATTTTGATCCATGTTTCAGTCAACCATCCAAACAGTTAATGCCCTTTCTAGCCCCCTCAAGCTATAACACTGAATGCAGAATCTCTGCTTATTGGGCCCCTATCAATAAATTCAGCTTGATCCAACCTTATATTCCTCTCACCATTATCCCACACCCTTAAAATCCATTCCCACACATAGTCCCCTAATTTCTATCTACATAGATTAGAAAATTCGTGCAATTTTTTGTAGTATAGTGTACCATCTCATGGGGCACACTTTGTACCTCACCTTTCAGAACCTTTTGAGACTTTAGTCTAGTTATACATCTTGGAGGAAAGAGGGGTGCTGGGGTGGGGCATGAAAAGAAATAGAAGTGTCTATTTCAAGCCAATTGCCTCAGGGTATTCCATCCTAGCTTCATCTGGTGAAACAAGATTAATCACACCAGACAGAGGAGTGAGGGCTATTTCCCCAGGGGAGGTGGTTACAGGGTTAGCAGGCACTGAGGGTTTAATCTCATTAGGTGGAGGTTGGATGGCAGACTCCTCTGGGGAGACTGGAGGCTGGAAGCTGTTACCTCAAAGCATGCTGGAGATCAGAAAGCTCTTTCCTCAGGGCAGTCCATTACAGGTTCATCTAGCAAATGCTCTGCAGATTCTAAGATCCTGTCTCTACCTCATCATCATTATCAAGCTATATATCACCATTCCACCTTTCAGGATCTTATTCTTTTCCAATCAAAGCCCTTACTTTAACAGCAGACACCCTGAAAGGTTAAAATTTTAGTTTATCTTGTAAATCTGCTACTTACACAATGAGGCTTTCTGTCTAGTTTTCAGAGAGCTCAAGTCTGTGACCACAGAAAATAAGATGGTCTTCAAAGACACACATGGAAACTTTACATCATTCATAGAGCACTTAAGGTACAAATTAGAAGTCTTTAGCTCATCCCTTTCCCTCACCACTGCATCCATCATATCTAACAACAACCATTCAACATGATTATACCCCTTAGTACCACTAAACTCCATAAAGGTGTCAATAACACATTCACCCAGAACCTTGCCTAGTGTAAGTGTACAATTAGCAGAATCTTATGAAGATATTTTGACTATCTCTCTTGCCAAATCACCTCATGAACTATCAGTGCCATCTTGATTATTGGAAACATAATCATTAGTGCTTCTGAGTCTAGACAGAACAAAAACCAATTGTAAAACCCATTTTTAAGATTATGTTTCTCAAGAACCACCCCACTCTGTATTAGCCAGGATTCTCTAGAGAAGCAGAACCAACAGTAGAGATCTGAAAATATGAGATTTATAAATGTGTCTCATGTAACAATGGGAATGGAAGTCTCCAAAATCCATAGGGCAGGCTCTGAAGCTGGTGACTTCAATAAAGGATCTGGATGAACTCTACAGAAGACACTCACTGGCTGAAGAAACAGTGAAAAGTCTTTGTTCTCTCTTAAAAAGCCTTCCTCTGATTGAATTATCTCATTGTGGGAAGCATGCCTTAGTTGATCACATGTAATCAGCTACAGATATAATCAACTGACGGATGATTTAATACACTAGCTTTCCCGTTTATAACTAGTCATGAAATATATTTGTAGCAATGGACAGACCAGTGCTTGCCTTGTTGGAGAGCTGGGCATAATCACTTGGCTAAGTTGACACCAGAGACTAAGCATTACAATGTATATCTGTCACTGCTTCTTCCTCCTTTCTACTGGCTAGTAGTTGCTGATATTTACAGCAGCTGCCTTGAACCCAAAGAAATAAATCTGTAGTCTGAATAGCTGTCATCTAGACTGTGCCTTGAGAGAAAAAATAGATTTCCCTTTTTTGTATGCAACTGAATTTTGGAATCTTTTTTGTTACAACAGTTAAGCTGCCATACTAACTAAAATGTAATCAGAAAGAAAAATTATAATAGAGAATTATTTGATATGATTGCAATTTCTAAGCAAAGATTTATATTTCAATTTTGGATACATCCATCCATCAATCTATTCCTTTTTTCAGAAAACAGATACATTGCACTAGATCTAAATGATCTATTCAACAGAATGATCTAGCAAATATGGGGATTCTGGATGAATGTTGAGGTTGTGGCAGACTCAAGGAAAATTATTCTATACTCTTCTGTGTCTCTTTGATCTATGACACAGAGAACAATAGCTTAGCAGATAAACATCAGCCAAAGTCCCATCTATGCCATCTAGGGAAATCAGAAACCAGAGTTCGAGTTTTATCCTTTGTAAATTTGGAACTCTAAAACCTCCCTGTACATTTGACAGTGCCAAGATGAAATGAACTAATGTTTGCTAAAGTATAACCAATTATAGGATTTAAGGGATAATTATGATTACTCATTCATTGTATAAATATTATTTTTTACTTTCTTTGAGGTAGCAGAGGGAAATACCTGAAATCTCTGAACTGTAATCCAGATGACTTGATCTCTGATAATGATTGTATAGACTTTTATCTCCTGCTCTTATGATTGTGAAACCTTGTGTCTAACCCTTAATTGTACCTACTTTTCCAGTTTTTAGACTTTAGAGTCTTAGAATCACTAACAACAACTACTAATGTTTATTAATGAAGAGCCCTAAATCAGCTCAGAACTAACCCAACCCAAGTCCAATGTTATCCTGATAACTGAAGCTGGATCTAATCAAATGGGCCTGACAGGTACAGTAGTTCAACTTTAATCTATAAGTCATCTGTAGCTCATTAGAATACCAAAAATCATACCCATTTTCATGTTAAAGTCACCATTTTCTTACATCAGTTCTGTGACTAAGCGTGTAATCAATCTGTGCATGCTCAATAATTAGATCACCTCTAATTATATTATCCAGAACCATTGTGATCATTACCCTAAAACCTGCCCATCTTTTGATACTATAAATCTTACAGAATTACTGCAGTTCAGAGAGACATATTTTGGGGTCCATAGGCCATCATAGTCTTGTTTTACACCTAGCAATACACTTTTTCTCTCCACGAAACCCAGTTATCTCAGAAACTGGTCATTTAAGTGCCTTAGGCAAATAAATCTACCACCTTTGTCTGGTAAGAAAAGCTAATTGGAAATTGTGCTTTTAGAGCAGAGGTTGTCAAATGTGATCATGTATCTGAATTACCTGGTAGACTTGCTAAAACACACCTTGAGTTTCTGGTTCAGTAGGTCTGTAGTGGAACCTGAAGATTTGCATCTCTAACTGGTTCCCAGAAAATACTGATGCAAATGCAGAAAACTGTGCATGTCACTATGTTTGAATGAACTGAAAACTGTAATATGTTGCAGCCTGGGATTTTAAGAGATATCTTTGGATTTATTTAGAGAAAAGGAATGTGGGGAAAGGAGTTACTGTCAGGACTAGACTAGGCTAGAACATAACAAACAACAGGGAGAAAGAAATAAAAGTCCCCTTCTCATTGAGGGTAATAACAGTTTTCAACCATGGGCATGCTATTGGTGAAGCATGAATTAAAAAAAAAGCTCAGAGGTGCAAAGGTAGTTCAGTGGTAGAATTCTCACCTGCCAGGTGGGAGACCTGGATTGATCCCCAGTCCATGCATTTCCCTAAAACCAAACAAACAGGCAAAACAAGCAAACAGAAAATCGATAAATGGTTCTGCATAACAAGATATTCACATGGAAAAATAATGAAATGTGAGCCTGCCATATAGCAAACAAACAAAAAAGCCCAGAGAAACTAAGCAATGTCCTATGTTGCAAGATGTAATATGGTGTTTATCTGCAAATCTGATAGGATGGTCCAGGAGCATCTCAAGAGTCAAAATGAGCAGTCCTGGGGAAGAAGTAATCTCATCAGCCCAGTGAAGATAAGTCCAATGTTGGTCAGGGAAGAATTGGAATTCACTTCAGAAAGACAAAGAATAAAAACATAGGGAAGTGTACTTACCCCAAAGTCTCTGAAATGCTAATCTGGAAAATAATCTCAAATGCTAAACTGGAAAATAAATGTTTGCAGATGTTGAAATGAGATGTTTGTAAACTGGTTTCAACAAGAAATTTTAAAAAATCTGTATATTATGTATAAATGGAGGGTTTTACACACAACATCTTGTTATGTCAACGTTTAAGAAACAAAAAAATTCAGATCTAAATATCAAGTGTTGTAAAGCAGAAAGAAAGAAACAAGTTGCACCAAATAATTGTCCCTCCTTAATTTTGTCATTCTTGAACCCATTAAATTCTTTTCTTTGTGAGAGGAATAACTGAAGTTTGAAACAAAGTTATTAATCTCTTATATTGTGGATTGAATACATTGAATCTTGGCCAAGTTCAGGTCAGAAAAATTTGCATGGATCAAGGGCATTGACTAAACAGAAATCATTTGCCAACTGTTGTAAATATTTTAGATTCTTCCCATTAACTAGTTGCAGTTACTGTACATTGGTAAAGATTCTCAAGGCTGCATCTGAAGTAGAATCTTGTTTCCATTTATTTATTTCTCTTAAAGACTCAAATCATAGTCTGTATGTTCAACTGCTATGTCTCAACTACCTAGAATTTTGCTTATTTAAAAATTAAACTTATTTCTGACCCAATCTCATTGAGCAATACAAATCTTTCTGTGATTCCCCATATATTAAAATTGAACAAAATATATTAATAATAAAATTATTAATATTGAAGTTAAAACATAGTAAGCATGAATTTTAGCTCTCTTTAGGTCAGAAATCTAATTCATTTTTGAGGAAATTATATTGTTAATGAAATCCCAAATCAGGAAAATAACAACAACAACAAATGTGAGTCTTAAAAACCGCCTTAGACTCATGACACTATATATTCAGGATATGAAAAATGTTCTCCCAAGAAATATATCCTCCAGTGCTGCTACCAGACAAAGATGGCAGATTCTTTGCCCAATGTGTTCAATGGCCAATTTCAGAGCTTCAAAGAGAGAAAGGGTTTATTGCTAGGTGTTAAGTAGGAGAGCAGATGGCCTATTGCCCCCAAAAATCTGACTCCCCAAACTGCAATAATTCTAACAGCTTTATAATATCAAAAAACAAGCAGGTATCAGAGTGATGAGCATAATGTCTTTGGATGATGCAATTAGAGGTGATAGAATTAGTGAGCATATGCATATTGATTACATGCTTATAGTTACAGAATTTTTTTTTTGTAGATGCATGATCCAGGGATCAAACCCGGGTTTCCCACATGGAAATTGATCATTCTACCACTGAATCACCTGTGTGTTCTAGTCACAGAATTTGTGTGAGAAAATTGCAGCCTTAATATGATGATATGAAGATTTTTAGTATTATTAGGAGGTATAGGTGACTTATATATTAAGGTCTAAGCTACTGCACATACCAAGCAGGGACATTTTAGTCAGACCCAGCTTCAGTTATTAAGATAACTTTGGACATGAGGTAGGTTAGTTCTGCGCTGACCCCAGGTCTTTCATTAATAAACATTATGGACTTTCCCTAGTGATCACAAGATTCTAAAATTAAAAAAAAAAACAGATAAAATGGATATAAGTGGGGGTGAGTCACAATGTTTTTGCAATCACAAATGCACAAGGTAAAGACTATACAATCATTATCAGAGATCAAGGCAGTTGGATTAGGGTTCAAAGATTTCAGATATTTCTCTCTGTCTACTCCAATATGCCGGAAAGTGAAAAGGATATCTAAATAATGATTCAGCAACCATAATCATCCCTTAAATCCTAGTTTCTCAGTTACTAACACTTCTCTCATTTGATAATTATCTCTCAATCTTAAGGGGTATCTGGGTGATGATTCTTCTAACTTTTTCATACTGAAAAGGGGTCACTGACATTATAGGGCAGAGGGATGAAAATGGTTGCTGTACTGGGAAAGATTAGTATTCCTGGGCTTCAGAGCTTATCTGGCATTGAAACAATCCAGAGGCTTTAAGTATCTGAAAAGCAAACTTTATAAGTGTGCTGGTTGGAAATGATGTGTGGACCCTAGAAAAACTATGTTTTAATTCTAATCCCATTTTGTAAATGCAGCTGCTTCTTCTAATCCCTATTCAGTATTGTATGTTTGAAACTGTAATCAGATCGTCTCCCTGGAGATGTGATTTAATTAAGAGTGGTTGCTAAACTGGATTAGGTGATGACATGTCTCCACCCATTTGTTTGGGTCTTGAGAAGTTTCTAGAGTCCTATAAAAGAAGAAACATTTTGGATAATGAGAGATTCGGAGAGAGCAGAGAATGCTGCAGCACCACAAACAGAGTCCACGAGCCAGTGACCTTTAAACATGAAGAAGGAAAACACCTCCTGGGGAGCTTCATGAACTGGGAAGCCAGGAGAGGAAGCTAGCAGATGATGCTATGCTCGCCATGTTCCCTTCCAGCTGACAGAGAAGCCTTGACTGTGTTTGCCATGTTCCTTCTCACTTGAGAGAGAAACCCTGAACTTCATCGACCTTCTTGAACCAAGGTATATTTCCCTGGATGGATGTCTTTCATTGGACATTTCTATAGACTTATTTTAATTGGGACATTTTCTTGACCTTAGAACTGTAAACTAGCAATTTATTAAATTCCCCTTTTTAAAAGCCATTCTGTTTATGGTATATTGCATTCTGGCAGCTAGCAAAATAGAACAATAAGTAGAACTTTTATAAAACCCAGCCTATCCTTTAGGGTTTCCAGGATCATTGTTATTTGAGGCTTGCCGTACTGTGGCAGTTTGCAATATTTGGCTGAAACCTGTATAAGAGTAACCTCCAGAATGACTTCTCAACTTATTTGCAATCTATTAGCCATTGAAACTTTTCTCCCTATTGGTTAACTAATCCCATAATGCCAGGGCCTGGGTTATCCCTGGGAGTCATGTTCCACATAGTCAGGGAGATATATAACCCTGGACATCATGTCCCTTGTAGAGGAGGAAAGTGAGGGCTTGCTTTAGAGAGAGAAAAAGAGACTGCATCTGAGCAACATAAAGGGTTCTCTGGGGATGACTCTAAGTATAAGTAGGCTCAGTTTTGCCATCACAGAAATAAGTTTCATGAGGGCAAGAGTCAAGATTGAGAGTTTGGCTCATTAAGTTGGGAGCCCATATTGCCTAAGAAAATATCAGGAATTCCTTAGTGGGAAAGTTTAATAGTTACATTTTTGTCCACTCCTTCAAGTGACTCTGCAAATAGTTTTTCCAGATTTTTTGCCCAAAATACTTTGAAAGGCATTAGGGCATAATATTAACTTGTACAGAATATAAAATTTTTTTTTCAAGGTTCCATGTCAAAAAAAGATGATTTGATTATTTAAATAAACTGACTAGACAGCTTAAATTAGTGTGCTATAGAAAATTTAAATTCTGGACAAAATAAAATGCCTTATTTTAGTCTCATACAAAAGTTAAAGTTTTAAAGCATAGGCAATATTATCTTTTATCCTGTATTCTGATTTACTTTAGTCTTACCCAGATAGCTTCACTCACATCTTTAATTGAAGTTTGAGTTCTTTCTTTTCTTTTTTTTTTACATGGGCAGGCACCAGGAAGTGAACAAGGTCTCTGGCATGACAGGTGAAAATTCTGCCACTGAGCCATCGTGGCCCTCCCAAATTGGATTTCTTTTTCAATTTCTTTAACATTTGCTATATGGAGTAAGGCTGACATTCAGAGCTGGAGAACTAACTCTGAATCTCAAGTGTCATACAGGTACTTAAAGTTCCAGGGAACTTCTAGGTTCTACAAAGAGCAAGACATCTCAGAATTTAGAAATAATAGTTAAAGATCGAGTAAAAGACTTCTGTAAAAGGCTTATAATTTAAGCCATAATATTCTTATAAGCATTTTTTTAACTTTTTTATTGTAGAGTATAACTTATATACAAAGAAAAGCAAATCAATAAAAAAGCAATAGTTTTCAAAGCACTATTCAACAAATAGTTACAGGACAGATCCCAGAGTTTATCATGGACTACCATACAATTTCTCTCAGGTTTTTCCTTCTAGCTGCTCCAGAATGTAGGGGGCTAGAAGATTTAAATATTTTTTTTTATCACCACAATTGATTTTTTCTTTCTTTTATTTTGTGAAAAATAACATATATACAAAAAAGCAATACATTTTGAAGCACAGGATCACAATTAACTATAGAACAAATTTCAGAGTTTGGTACGGGTTACAATTCTACAATTTTAGGTTTTTGCTTCTAGCTGCCCTAAGTTACTGGAGACTAAAAGGGATATCAATTCAATGATTCAGCAACCATATTCATTTGTTAAATCCTATCTTCTCTGTATAACTTCACGATCATCTTTGATCTTTCTATCCCTCTCTTTAGGGTGTTTGGGCTACGGCCATTCTAACTTTTTCATGTTGAAAGTGTCTGACACTAATATGGGGTAGGAAGATGGAATTATCCGATGTTCTGGAGAGGCTGGGCCATCTAGGTTTCAGGGCTTATCTGGTTTGTGGACTGATCTGAATGTTGTACATTTCTAGAAAGTTACTCTAGTGCATGGTACCCTTGTGGAATCTTCTTATAAGCATTTTTAAATGAAGCTACCTTTAGAAATGAAAATATTTAACAGTTGTCTTATATTGACAAACCACAGCAGAGGTTTAGACCTGTTTTATTTATATATTTACCAGTTACATTAATTAACAGATAAAATACAATTTATGTATTTGCCTTGCCTCTCTTTTAAAGTCCCTTTTTGTTTCAGATGGAATTCTAACATTGCTGACCACATACACTTTTAGAAAAGCATTGGTTGTTTCCATGATCTGTAGCTTTTCTAAGAATAACTCAAAGCATGGCTATCATCATCATACCACTGTCTCATATACATATCAGTATCAGGATATAACATGGACAGTGAGAACATTGTTAAGTCTTTAGGGATTGTGTTAGTTAGATTCAGTTGTCAACTTGGCCAGGTGAGCATACCTAGTCTTGTTGCTGAGGACATAAGCCAATGGTGCGTGAACCTCATCTGTTGCCAATTACATCTGCAGTCAGCTAGGAGGCGTGTCTGCTGCAATGAGTGACCTTTGACTTAATTGGCTGGTGCTTAAATGGGAGATTGCAATGTAGCACTGCTAGCAGCTTGGCATTCCTCATCTCAGCACTTGCAGCTCAGCCCGGGCCCTTGGAGATGGAGAAAGAAATTACCCCGGGGAAAGTTGTTGGAACCCAGGGGCCTGGAGAGAAGACCAGCAGAGACCATCTTGTGCCTTCCACGTAAGAAAGAACCTCAGTGGAAAGTTAGCTGCCTTTCCTCTGAAGAACCAACAAAATAAATCCCCTTTTATTAAAAGCCAATCCGTCTCTGGTGTGTTGCATTCCAGCAGCTAGCAAACTAGAACAGGGATATTTATATAACCTGAAAATATATGCATAACATTTTACCTATGCAGATTTAGCTAACAAAGGGAAATAAAACCCCTTTTAATTATTTCAATACTTCCCAAACACTTCCTATGTTATATGTTCAACTACTTTGGCACATCATCTTTACAAGGTGAAAAAACCAAATCCTCTGTAACAGTTTTCCTTTAAAAATGAGACTTGTCTTCTGAAATAAAAGATGATAACATCAAAAAATATTAACAGGATATTATTTTGATATGAAATATTTTCTTCAAGGCAGAGTACAAGGTCAAGAGAAATTTTTTGGATAAGGTTAAGAGAAACATTTTATAACATTTCATTAAGAGAAGACTAACAATCCACATTATTTTAACTGAAGGCAAAGTAAACTCTAGTTTTGTACAAATATAAGGTTAGAAGCAAAAGCTCTTTTTAAAAAATATTATAAATTGTTTTATCAATTTCTGGTCAGCATTGACTAAGACAGAATTAACTTTCTTTTTTCTTTTTTGATATGAGCAGTTTCCAGGAATCAAAACTGGGTCTCTGGCATGGCAGGGGAAAATTAAGCCACCATTGAACTGCCCAGAATTAACTTTTGTGAACCCTCTACAGCTTTCCGTATTCATTCAGGGCATATAGTCATTGATTAATACAACAAACAAAATTCACTTTCTCAAACCTTCTACAACTTTCCATGTCTATTCAAAACTTGTAGTCACTGATGACTACAACAACAACAAAAATTCACTTTTTCAAACCTTCTACAACTTTCTATTTCCATACAGAGCTTACAGTCAGATCAAAAAAAATCACATTCACAAACATTTTACAATAAAAAACAAAATTCACTTTCAAAAAGTTTTACAAGCAAAATTTACTTTAGTCAGAAATATGATCATCTTATGGAAAATAATAAAAACACTATCCATCCAATCTATAGTCTTTGTTTATCCAGACTTCATATAATTAGAAATAAACTTGATAACTAACTCACAAAGCCATTTGAACATGCATACTTCCTTCCAATAACAGTATCCATGAAGGGCGAAGAGAAAGAGATGCTGCAAAATAATGGAAGAAGGAAGAAATTTATACTTGGGTTTGGGACACAGGCATTTATATACTTTATACTCAGAACACACAAATGATTTTTTTACAATATGCCTAAAATCTTTAAGTCCAATCCAGCACTTTCTTCAAAGGTCTAAAGAGCCCAAGTTTGAAATATAATCAGCTTTTTCAGTAATTAAGGTATTTATATCCAGAAAAAAACTCAGTTTTTTCCAACATTGTTCCTGAGTACTAAATAATACCAGGAATATGTTAATTCACAAAATAAAGTCATAAAAAAGCTAATTCAGAGCTCTATTTAAATGTTACTTTCTTATTTGAAAGTCCTAGAAGTGTAAACTCTTCTGTCATCTTTTTGGTCATTTTCATCTATCTCCCTTTTAAAATTCTTCTACCATTCTTATTCCTTTATTATTACTATCTTGCACTATGCCTTGCTACATGTATGTCCTAACTAGAATATAAAATCTTTGAAGCTAAGAATTATGTCTTCTCCATTCATAACAGCACTTACTAACAAAAATATACTGACATTAACAAATCCACTACAAATTCAAATTCTTCCACAGACTGAGGTAACAGATGGCAAAGAAAATAAAAAGCCAGATTCTTTGAAGTCCAGGTAATCAAGGTTATAAAAAATTTTCATTTATATTTCTTACTAAACTTAACTGTCTTCTTAAATATGATATATTTGAAGCATCAGCATATCTCATTTCATTATATTATATATATGCCATTATTACTAGATACATTGCTCGGTTTATGAAACCCCTCTAGTCAGAATATTTAAAGAGGAATTTTGAGAATGTATTTATAATACTAGTTTATTTTACCAATAAGCTTGTATAAATTCAGGGAGACTATACCTAAGCAGAATAAAATTTCATTTGTTCAATTAAAAAAATCATCATGAAATTCCTTCCACTGGAGGTTAAAAAGATCTTTTTATTTCATAATATCCTAAAATTATGGAAAACTTTAAAGTACATTGACTATCAAGCTCTGAAAACTGCACTGTAATTGTTTAATTTGTTCCAAGATTAAACCCAGGAAAACTTCCATAGCTCTCAAGGACTTCTCATTTTACTTACTGAAATTTGGCAATTAGGCTTATTCAATTATTCCTATCCCAAGGGTATTTATACTTTAACAAAGATTTGTTTACTATGATTACCATTGCAAAGGTATTATTGGAAAAAAAATAGTTTTAACAAACCTGGCCTTTTCCACAGTGTTTTCTATGCCTACCATTTCTAATTTTCAGCCCCATTAGAAAAGTTATAAATGAAGTCTGTGGTATTTATCTATTCCATTATTTTAATTATTTCCAATTATTACATGTATTTTGCTTAACACTGTGACCCAAACAGTTGGAAAAAGTCTTTGCTTTTTCCCTAAGGCCCTCCAGTGGACCCTGCTGCCTTAGGGAAATTCCAGGGGCAGTTTCTTTCTAAAGCCAGAGTTTATTTACTGTAATTAAAAACTAAGGCTTTGACCCTTGCTACCCAGAGATTTTTCTTTTTCTCTATGACTTCAGGAGTACTAATTTATATATTTATATAAAAGCACTTATCTACTTTTTAAGCATTTTAATTGAATCTCTCAAGGATTATTTGTTAATTTGCTATTACTATCCACAGGTATGGGAATATACCTTGAAAGGCAGACAAATACAAATAGAAAGTTATTTACAAAAGATTTGCAGAACAATTATAGAGGCATTCTCAGGCAGTTTCTCCCATGAGTTTAAATAATATTGAGGCTGTATTGTGTTATGTAAATAAACCTTTTTTCATAGACTCATAACTAAAATCTTTCCAACTTTTCAATACAGCCCAAAGATTCCAATTTTAAAGAATTTCTGCAATCAGTAACCAATTAGGAATACTTGATCAACACAAATGCAGTAAGACACCAAATAACAAATTTAAAGACACTTAACACTTACTATATCTTTAAGTAATGCACCCATTAATAACTAGACCAAATACACCAATTAACAGTTAAACAAGCATTAAATACTTACTATATCTAAATAACACACTGATTAACAATTACACAAGGATTAAACATTATAACTAGATAATACATCACTTAACAGTTCAACAGATATATTTAAATTCATTAAATACCATTAATTGTTGGGTGACTTATTTTCCAGGAGTATACTCAATAGACAATTTCAAGGTCAGGGTTTTAAACCTTGTATAGACAAGCACAGGTAAGGGCTCAAATGCTACACAGAATGGTATCCAGAAAACATAAAAATGTAGAGTGCAGAACAAGGAGCAGGGGTATCCTTCTGGAAATGGGACATTTCACACTAACTTCCTGATCCATCTTTGCTCTGATGACCCACTCACCCTATCAGATGTCCAGATGTGGAACTGGGAACAGTTTCCTTCTTTGAAACTTTTTAAGGTGCCAAAAGTGTCTGGAATGCTGACAGAACAAAGAAAAACCTGGTTGTCAAGCTTCTGGACTAAAGAATGTCTGGCAGCCACAAAAGACTTGGTTACTACATTTACCTGCTCTGCTGGAGATCCAGAACTTTGGGCATTTGGACCCCTTAAGTCCAAATCTGGGTCACTAAATTTTCACCAGATAAAGGGGGTGGTTCTTTTGCTCAATGTGCTTGACCAGTTCCTGAGACACTGGTGCTTCAAAGAGACAAAAAGCTCATTGCTAGGCATGAAGCAGTACAGCAGATGGCCTATCAGCCCCCAAATCTGTCTCCTTGAACTGCAGTAATTCTAATAGTTTTGTATTATCAACAGATGGGCAGGTTTTAGGATAATGAGCACAATGGCTCCAGATGATATAATTAGAGGTGATCTAATTATTGAGCATGTGCAGATTGACTAGATGCTTAGTCACAGAACTTATGTCAAAAGTGGTCATCTTAATATGATGGTGGGTGTGATTTTCTGTATTATAATGGGGTATAAGTAACTTATAGGTTAAGTTGCTGTGCATATTCGGCATGCTCACTTTGATTAGATCCAGCCTCATTTATCAATGAAGATAACTTTGGATTTGGGATGGTGAGTTCTGGACTGACCCAAGACTCTTCATTAATAAATATTCAGGGTAGTCGTTAGTGACCACAAGTCTCCAAAGTAAAGAAAAAAAAAAAGATAAAATGGGTATATGTGAGTGTCATTCACAAAGTTTTTACAATCACAAGGGCACAAGATAAAATCTATACAATCATTAACAGAGATCAAGACAGTTGGATTACAGTTCAGATATTTCAGGTATTTCTCTCTGTCTACTCCAATATATCAGAAAGCAAAAAGGAGTATTTATATAATGATTCAGCAACCATGACCATCTCTTAAATCCTAATTTCTGTTACAATGCACCTTCAGATAAATTAATGAAAGATAGCCCCTGGAATACCCAGGAGGGCACTCATTCCAGACTGTAGAATCTGTCTCTAATCAAGAAATTTCCCCACTGCTTGGGACAAGAAGCTTCATAGTGCCTGACACATTTCATCATGGCTATAAATTTGTGACTGATGAGTTTTACCAATTATTCTATTTTCTAAATAGGATTTTAAAAATATTGTGTTACTATTACTATTCTATTTCTGTTCTATCAATATAAATTGGATATTTATATTCTAGTATAAGGCATAACTAATTTTGTTTAAATTCATAGATAGCCAGACAAGGTGGAGATGTATCTAGAGCAGATGACAACAGCAATACACCTAGACTTACAGAGTTTAAGTCTGATCCAGTAATTGGATGTGATTTTTTGACATTCTTCCTTAAGTGGCAGTAGAGACATGTGCTTTCTATGTGTGGATGGAGGAGGGTAAACAGAAATTTGGAACCCAGAAGCACTGAATTGCACAGAGACTCATAAGTGTTCACAAAATCCTGTGTCCTCATTTTCTTCATGTATAGTTGATTACATTTCACAATCATCCTTGCAATCTCATATGGCAATGTGTAAAATATTTTCTTAATAGAATGTAAGGAGAAGGATTATCATATTAAAATCTCCCACATATATTCCTTTGTACTCTTTCCCCTTCCACCAACTTGAGGATGACCTTGGAGTCCTGTGGTGGAAGGTGACAGAAACAGCAGATGGAAGGAGCCTGGGGTTTTTCATCATCATTTGGAAGAGACCTATGTGCAAATCAAAAACACTCATTTTAGTATCATTTTGGTTCACTAGATTTTCATTTTTTAGGGAAAATTTTAAACACACTCAAAAGCAAAGTGGATTGTATAGTACACTTCCATGTATCAATCTTCCAGCTTATACAATGCTTGGTTTTTAAATAAAATTGTTTCATTTATGTCCCCCAAATTAAGTAATTTTTTGCCAAATAATTATGAAGAAAATCCAAGGTCCCATATCACTTAGATTTCTAACAGATACAGACTTTTTCAAAACCAAACTTCATATCATCATCACCTAACACAATTTAGCAATAATTTTTAATACCGTTGTATGCAAAATCCAGATTCAAAATTGTTCTATTAGCTCAAAAATGACTTCTTAGAATTGGTTTCTTTGAACGAGGACTCAAAAATAAGATTGACACATTGTATTGGATGTCTCTTAAATCTACTTTCTCAAGCATTTGTCCATACCTTTTTATATGACTTGAAAATATGTTTGCATCTTTTCACTTTCTTAAGAGTGTCCATTAATGCACAGAGGTTTTTAATTTTGATGAAGGTTTTTAATTTTGATGAAGTATAATTTGTCTATTGCTTCCTTTTGTTTCTTGTGCATTTGGTATCATATATAGGAAAGCAAGCTTAATTCAAGGTCATAAAATATTGTTCTCATGTTTTCTTCTAATAGTTTTATCTCTTAAATATGGGTCTTTATTCCATTTGAAGTTATTTTCTTTATATAGTGAGAGATTGGGATTGAATTTCATATTTTGACTACAGATATCCAGTAGTCCCAACAAAATTTGTTGAAAAAACTGTTCTTTCCCCTATTGAATTGTCTTGGCATATATGTCAAAAAATTAATTGACCATAAACATATGTTTGTTTTTTTTCTGGACTTTCATTTGTATGTGTCTATACTAATACCAGAACCATACTTTTAATTTACTGTAGCTTTATAGTACACTTTGAAATCAGGAAGTGAGAGTCCTCAAGATTGTTCTTATTTTTCAAAATTGTTTTCTCTCTTTTGTGCCTTTTGTATTTCTATATGTAACTGCTGGAAAAAAAAAAAGACAGTTTGGTATTGTATTAATCAGCGGATTAACTTGGGGGAATATTGCCATGTCAACAATGTTGTTTACCTATCCATGAACACAGACTGTCTTTTCATTGATGTAGATCTTTAATTTTATTCACTGATTTTTTCCAGTGTACGTCTTGCATTTTTTGTTTAATTTATTCTGAATACTTTTACATTTTATGTTGTAAATTGAATTGTTTTCTTAATTTATTTTTGATTGTTTATGTTTATGTATAGATATGCATTTTTCTATTCTACCACTTTACTGAACTCTTTTATTAGCTTTAATAGTTTGTGTATGTGTTTCTCAGCATTTTCTATATTAAAGGTCTTGTCATCTATGATTAGAGATAGTTGCACTTTTTCCTTTCATTTATTCCCACTTTAAAGTTTGTCATTTCATTCATTCTTTTGTCTTTCATCTTAGTTTGCTCTTCTTTTTCCAGTTTCATAAGTTGGAAGATTAAATTATTGATTTGAGATCTTTCTTCTTTCAATATAGGCATGCATAGCCATACATTTCCATAAAGCACTGTTTAGCTGCATCCCATAAGTTTTGGTATGCTTTATTTCTACTTTTGATCATCTCAAAATATTTTCTAATATCCCCTTTGATTTTTTCCTTTCACCAATTTGGTTTTCAATTTGCTTTTTTTTGCATGGGCAGGCACCAGGAATTGAACCTTGGTCCCTGGCATGGCAGGGAAGAATTCTGCTACTGAACCACCATTGCACTACCCTCAGTTTGCTTTTCAGTTTCCAAAATTTACTTCTGTTATGGGTTTCTAATTTCATTCCATTGTGATTAGAAAACATATTTGTAAAAATTAAATCTTTTAAATTTACCAAGACATTTTTTGTGATTTAAAATATGGTGTATCTTGGAGAACATTCCATAAACACTTCAGAAGATTGTCTAATTTGTTATTACCAGGTGTTACATTTTGTAGATTTTGTTAAAATGTTTGGTTTGTAATTTTTCTTAAGTATTGTATTTCCATTTTGATCTTCTACCTAATTATTATTTCCATTATTGAAAGTGGGTTATTAGAATCTACACTGATTATTTTAAAATTTTCTATTTCTTCAGTTCAGTCAGTTTTTGCTTCACGTATATTGAAGTTTTCTTGCTGGGTGCATATATGTCTGTAATGTTATAACTTCTTAAAGATTGACTATTTCTTTGTTATAAAATATCTTACTTAGTTGGTAGGAACTTAAGGCAGGGCTTAAAGTGAGGATTATTCTAAGGTAAATCAGAATACAGGGTAAAGGATAACAATGTCCGTATTTTAGAAATTCACCAAAGGAAGAGAGCCTTAGTTTGCTGAAAACCTAAATTTTCTGTAGCATACAATTTAGCTCAACCTGTCTGGACAGTTCATTTAAACAACCCAAGCACATGGAGCCCAGAATGTGAATGAGGCTTTGTAATTCTTCAAAGCTTAATGTAATACTTGGATACATCCCAGAGTATGTTGGCAGATAACTAAAAAGTATTAGCAAAGTCCCTGGATGGACTAGAGAAAAAATATGGAAATATTAAACTTTCACACCGGGAAAATCCCAGATACTGTTTAAAACACTGGAGACTCCCAAATTAATAGGTCAAGATTTTGACCTTGAGGCTTGCTCTTATAAAACATTTCTGTAGTGGAGAAGTTAAGCCTACCCAGTATTACACCTTAGAATTATTTCCAGATAACTTCGTTTATTGCTCAGATGTAGCCTCTCTCTCCCTAAGCCCAGTTCTACAAATAAGATGATCACATTTTCCCTTACATGGGACATGATGTTCAAGGGGTTGAGTCTCCCTCGCAACATGGGACATGATTCCCAGGTATGAGCCTGGTCCCGGCATTGTGGGATTAACAACCTTCCTGACCTAAGTGGGGAAAAGAAATGTGACAAAACAAGGTATCAGTGGATAACTGAGTTCAAACAGAGTTGAGAATCTATTCTGAAGTCTACTTTTAAGTTGCCATCATTTGCCAAATCCCAACCCACATCATTCCTGCTAACCCTAAAGAACACTGGCTGCTCTATCTGAGATCCTAAAAATGTTTCATGCACTAAGTTTACTCTTCAGAAAGCTAAAACCTTCAGAGGTTTCCTAGGCCAAACAAGTCCTGAAAACCAGAGTTACCAGTCTTTCCAAGAACATCAACCAGTTCTATCCTCCTACCCCATATTGTCAACACCTCTTTCAACATGGAAAATGTTAGAATGGGCATAGCCCAAATGTGCCTAAAGATTGGAAGAAGCGTCAAAGGGAAAGTAGGAGTTATAACGGAGAAATTATGATTTAACAAGTGATTATTACTACTGAATCATCATACTGATATTCGTGTTTAGTCTCCGGTGTCTTGGAGCAGCTAGAAGGCCAAAAACTTAAATTGTGGAACTGTAGCCCATACCAAATTTTGAAATCTGTTCTATAACTACTTGTTAAAATGTACTTTCAAATGTCTCCTGTAGACATCATATAGTTAGGTCACTTTTTAAATGCATTTTGCCAATTTCTGTCTTTTGATGTAGTGTTAAATCCATTTGCATTTACTGTAATTACTAATAAGGTAGAATTTACAGCTGCCATTTTGTTATTTGTTTTCTCTACGTCCTTTTTGTTCCACAGTTCTTCCATTACTGCCACTTTTATGTAGTACATATATTCCAGTGTTCCTTGTTTTTCATTAATACTTTTTAGTTTTTTATTGATTGTTCTAGGATTATACTTAACATTTCAATTTATAGCAATCTAGTATGAATTAAAAGCAACTATATTTCAATGGTATTCAAAAACTGTTCTCCTCCATAGCTCCATTTCTTCTCCCCTCCTTTGTGCTGTTATTGCCACACAAATTTCTTCCTTATACATTGTATGCTCATCAACACTGGTTTATAGATACTGCTTTATGAAGTTGTCATTCAAATCAGATAGGAGAAAAGTATTACACAAAAACATATTCATAATGACTTTTATGTTTACCTTTGTAACTTACCTTTGCCCTTGCTCTTTATTTCTTCTTGTAGAATTGAGTTATTATCTAGTCTCCTTTCATTTTTTTCCTTAAAGAATTTCTTCTGTATATCTCATAGTGATGATTCGCTAGTGATACATTTTTCCTTTTAGTTTACCTAGAAATGTCCTAATTTTTCATGCATTTTTTAAAAGATCATTTTGCTGGATATTGAATTCTTGGTTGATAGTGGTTTTCTTCCAGCACTTTAAATATGCCATATGACTATCTTCTGGCTTTCATGCCTTCTGTTGAGAAACTGGTATTACTTTTTGTTTCTTTTGCACTTGAAGAGTTGCTTTTTCATTACAGTTTTCAAGATTGTCTTTGAGTGTAATTGTGGTTTCTCTAAGTGTGGATCTCTTTAATTGTATCTTGGCTGAAGTTCATTATGCTGCTTAGACATGTAGATTAAGGATTTTCATCAAATTTGGAAAGATTTTAGCCTTTATTTCTTCAAATATTCTTTTTGGCCTTTTTATCCTCTCTTTCTGTTGGGGCTTCTATTATGCGTATTTTAATATACTTGATGGTGACATACACGTTTCTTAGGCTCTTTTAATTTTTTTTTTATGTTGTTGTGAATTCTTTTTTTTTCTTTCTGTTCCTCAGACTGAATAACCTCAACTGATTTATAATGAAGTTCACTGAGTTATTTTCTTTTACTTGATTAAAACTGCTGCTGAGCATCACTAGTGAATTATTTTTCGTTTTAGATATTGCACTTTCTAACTCCAGATTTTCTATTTTTTTCTTTTTTCATCTCATCTATATCACTTTTCCTATATTTTCTTTTGGGTGAGACATTTCTTTAGTTCTTTTACATATAGTTTCCTTTAGTCATTTAAACATATATAAATGGTTGATTTAAACTCTTTGCTTAGTGAATCCAAAATCTGAATGTCATCTTGGATGGTATCTAGTGACTACTGTTTTCCCTGTGTATGTGCCTTCCTGTTTGTTTCTTTGCATGTGCAATAGTTTTCTTTTTCTTGAAAACTACATTTTAAAGAATACATTGTGGCAGTTTTGGAAATCAGATTCTCCCGATTCTCACAGATTTTGGTCACTCTTTTTCTTCTTGTTGCTGTTTGTTTGTTTAATGACCTTTCTGAATGAAATATGTGAAGTCTGGATTCTTTGTCATGTGGCCACTGAACTTTCATATAGGTTAGATTAGTGGTTAGCTAATGGTTGAGCAGAGATTTACACAAATGCCTAGGATTATTAAGTCTCTGAGTCTTTACTGAGAAGCTCTGTGTGCATGTTGGGGCATATCTCAATATCTACTTGCACAGAATCTCAAGGTTAGTCAGATGAGAGATGAGAGTCTTTGATTTTTCCTGAGCATCCACACAGTCCTGAGTATGCTCACAGCCTTTTGCATATATGCAGCCTTTTAGCTTCCCAGGTATATATTAGAGCTATTTCAAGTCCCTAGGGTCATTCACCTCATTAACCAGTTTTTCTTTTAATGTTTCTGAATGATCTTGTTGTCTGCAGTAGCAGCTATTGCAGCCTCACATAGCTGCAATGTTAAACAATTGCTACAAATTGCCTTTGACAGACATCTCTGGGGAAAAAGCCATTCACCCTGGGCAAATTCTGAGTCAGATCAAATAATGAGGATTCTTGCCAGTGGGATTTTCCAGAGAACTATCAGATAGGTCAAATGATGAAAGTGCAGTCAGAAAGGGCTTTGAAGGAGAACCAACTCAGTTCTGATTCCTCCAGTGACAATTAGTCTCCTGGTTTTCACTGTGATTGTGGGCAGCTAATTTTCAAAGCTACCATGGAGCTGTAGAGAGGACATGGGAATTGGGCAAGTTAAAATGCTGCAAAGCCCATTGTTCTTGCAGATATTCAGCTGTTCTTTATGAGTAAATGCTCCCAGGATTTTTGCAAGCATATGTTTAATTTCTAGAGTCCTTAGAAGTTAGTTCTGTCCATTTTTTGAAAGAATTTTTTATGATTATTGGAGGAGATTTTCATAAATCATTTCTCTGCCTTTACGAATGAAGTAAATTGAAGAATGAAATTTAAATACCTGTGTTCACAAATTAGCTTTTGAAACCACCAGTTCAGATACAAAATAAATATTATTTCAAATAAGTACAAAATTTTGGACACAGATATGAGGAATTGGCAAATAAATATTTTTTCTGATAAATAGTTATTAGCTGCTTTTGGTCAGATAATTGATTATTATTTGTGGAACTGTTTACATTTCAGAAGACTAGTTGCAGATAGTAAATTTCTGAGAAACACTTAGCTTAAGCATCTTTCAAATTATTAGTTGTATTGGGCATGTGATCATTTCAAGAATGCATTATCTACTCAAGTGACTGTATTAAATACCCACCAGGAAAGCCACATATAAATGTACATTTTAAAACTATAAGGGTTTGATGACATCTGTACTATTTAACTTGAACATCTTACTTTCCCCAAGAACACATTCCTTATGTTGTTCAATATACTTTTTCAAATGTTTTGGCATTCCAAAAAGGAAAGACTTGATTTAATTTCAAATTTCACAGTCATTTTTCTGCTTCAAGTTGTTTAATGTCAGTGGCAATATTTGGGCAATACAGGCATCATTTTAAGATGTTTGAACCTTGTACTACACTCTTGAATTTTGTTAGTTCCTCTATTACATCACCCTATTTCCTAAATTCCTATGCACATACATTCTAAAATAATTTTCTTATGATGTGCTGACATAGTTTGAGATTTTATATTGTACTCAGTTTAAGAACTTCATGTTCCCTGGAATCAGTTTTAGCTATATTGCTCCATTGTCCTTCTTATCAGCAAGCTGCAGACTCTGTCCCAGTGTACCAGTTGAATATTATATTCTCTGGTTCAGAAATATTCTATCCCCTTTGGAAATTTAGAGGATACCTGTGAGCTTTTGGACTTCTTTAAAAAAAAAAATAACACACACAGCTCTACAGTATCTTGGTTGTTTAAGTCCCCAAACTGGATGTCATGAAATTTCATTTAGAGCCTGAAATGTATCTTTCCTTATTTATTCTCCTTCATTAAAGCATAACAATTTAAAACAATTCTTTGCCATTGTCATTGTAAATTTTATTTCATATTTATATATCGCAAGATTGTTTATATAAAATGATTTGACTCTCCTAGCTCTTAGTATATTTTATGAGATTTTAAGGAAGACAAATAAATTTAATTGTTAAGCCTTTCTTATAAGAATTCCCACATTTCAGTCTAAGTGAAATGTAGTGCCAATCACGCTAATTGTGTAGGTTATGGAAAGTTGTAATGTAGACTGTAATTTATTAACTAGTTTTTCTCCCTCTCTTTCTATGGCTCCTTTCCATCAGCTTTTAAGCAGGCTTAACTCAATCCCATCCCTAAATGAAAAGAGAGGAAGAAATGGAGAACCTTTACTTTCATCCCCAAATATTATATTTTTATCTTCATTTCCTTAGCCAAATTTCTTAAACATTTTCAACATAAAGTCTTCATGTATTCATTATCACAGTTATTAGTGAACTAAGTTGGCTTTATCCTCACCATTTTACAGAATTTGATTTCTACCATTATCATCATTTGTGTCACTTGATCAGTGGTTAGATGGACATCTTTTTCTCTTTCCTAATAATAATGAGAAAACATTCAGCCTAGAATTTAAAACAGTAATGTAAACTGTAGGGTTTTTTGGCAGACATCTGTCATCTAGTCAAGGAAATTCCATTCTATTCTTAGTTTACTATGAGTTTTTTCATTACTGATGTTGACTGCATTTTTTATTTAATTTTTTTTAATTAGAGAAGTTGTAAACATACAGAAAATCATGCAAAAAATGAAGCATCCCCATACACCCCTATTCTAGTTTGCTAGCTGCCATAATGCAACACACCAGAGATGGATTGCTTTTAATAAAAGGCCATTTATTTCATTAGTTCTTCAGAGGAAAGGCAGCTAAC
Source organism: Tamandua tetradactyla (assembly GCF_023851605.1). Taxonomy (NCBI): domain Eukaryota; kingdom Metazoa; phylum Chordata; class Mammalia; order Pilosa; family Myrmecophagidae; genus Tamandua; species Tamandua tetradactyla. The sequence continues at coordinate 39,126,658 of NC_135329.1, forward strand.
TTTCATCTGAGGTTCTTTCTTACCTGGGAAGGGACAGGATGGTCTCTTCTGGCCTTCTCTCCAGGCCTCTGGGTTCTAACAACTTTCCCTGGGGTGATTCCTTTCTGCATCTCCAAAGGCCTGGGTTGAGCTGCAAGTGCTGAGATGAGGTATGCTGAGCTACTTGGGCTGTGCTACGTGCTCTCTCATTTAAGCACCAGCCAGTTAAATCAAACAACATGCATTGCAGCAGGCACACCTCCTAACTGACTGCAGATGTAATGAGCAACAGATGTGGTTCACATACCATTGGTTCATGTCTACAGCAACAGAACTAGGTGCCTTCACCTGGCCAAGTTGACAACTGAATCTAACTACCACACACCCCAAACCCCTATTGTTAACACTTTGTGTTAGTATGCGACCTTTGTTTCAATTGATGAAATAATACTATAATTTTATTAAATATAGTCCGTATTTTACAATAAGATATATCTCTCCTAATACACCACCCTATTACTAACACCTTGCATTAGTGTGGCACATTTGCCATAATACATAATACATGAAAGAACATTTTTATGACTGTGCTATTAACTATAGTCCATCATGTACATTAAGGTTCACTGCATTGTAACCTTATATTTTACCTTTTAATTCTAATCCAGGTAAAATTTATATAACCTGCATTTTCCTCTTTTAACCACACTCTCATATATAATTCAGTATTGCTAATGATATTCACAATGCTATACTACCATCACCACTGTCAATCTCCAAATTTTACAATCAACTCAAATAAAAAATTTGTACAAATTAAGCATTAACTCCCCATTACTTCCCTCAACTTGATAACTTATGTTTTAGATTCAACTTTTATGAGTTTTCTTATTCTAGTTATTTGTACAAGAGAACACTTGTAGTTCTCTATTTTCTAATATTAGCCATTGTAGTGGCTGTGAAATGGCATCTCCTTGTGGATTGGAATTACATGCCCCCATAGATAATGATATTGAGTATCTTTTCAAGTGCTTTTAAAAAGTCATTCATGTATCTTCTTTGGGGAAATAGCTATTCAATTCTTTTCCCATTGTTTAAATTGGGTTGTCTTTTTATTGTTGAGTTGTGGGATTTCTTGATCTATTCTGGGTCTTAAACCTTTATCACATATATGATTTTCAAATATTTTCTCCTGTCGAATAGATTATCTTTTCATTTTCATGATAAAGCCCTTAGATGCACAGAGGTTTTAATTTTGGTGAGGTCCTATGTATCTCATTTTTTTTTCTTGTTTGTGTTTTCCTATAAAGTCTAAGAAAATCATTGCCCAGCACAAGATCCTGAAGATGCTTCCCTACATTTTCTTCCAGGGGTGTTATAGTGCTGATTCTTATATTTAGATCTTTGATTCTAAATCAAAGATCTAAATGAGGTCAATTTAGAGTGAGGTCAATTTTGTGTATTATGGAAGATAAAGGACTTCCTTCAATCTTTTGTACATGAATATCCAGTTCTCACACCATTGCCACACCATTAATTGTGGAAAGGACTACTCTTTCTCCATTGAGTGGACTTAGTGGCCTTGTCAAAAATCATTTTGTCTTAGATGTGAAAGTCTATATCTGAACTCTCAGTTTGATTCCATTAGTTATCGTGTTTGTTCTTGTGCCAGTACCATGCTGTTTTGACCAATGTAGCTTTATAAGAGTTTTAAATCCAGGATGTGCATTCGGTCTTTTACAATTTTGTTTATTTTCAAGATCCTTTTGTCTATTCAGGGTCCCTTACCCTTCCAAACCAATTTGATAATTGGCTTGTCCATATCTTCAAAGCAGGCTGTTGGGATTTTGATTGGCATTGCACTGAATCTGTAAATCATTAGAGTAGAATTGCCAGTTTAACAATATTTTGTCTTCAAGTCTATGAGTTTGGAAAGTCCTTCCATTGATTAGGTATTCTTTGATTTCTTTTAGCAAAGTTTTGTAGTTTTCTATGTATAAATCCTTTACATTCTCGGTTCAATTTACTCCTAGGTATTCAATTCTTTTAGTCCCTATAATAAATAGATTTTTTAATCTATCTATTTTATGTCCTCAAATTGCTCATTACTACTGTATAGAAACACTACTGACTTTTGCATGTTGATCTTATACCCTGCCATTTTTCTGAACTCACTTATTAACTCTAGTGGCTCTGTTTTAGATTTTTCATGACTTTCTATATATATATATATAGGATCATGTAATCTACAAATATGAAAGTTTTACTTCTTTCTTTCCAATTTAGATTCCTTTTATTTCTTTTTCATGCCTAAATGTTGCTAGAACTTCCAGCACAATGTTGAATAACAATGTTATCCTTGCACTGTTCCAGATTTAAGAAGTATAGCTTTAAGTTTTTCACCATTGATATGATGTTAGCTGTAGGTTTTTCGTATCTGGCTTTGTCATGTTGAGATTGTTTCTTTCTATTTCTATTTTTCTAAATGATTTTATAAACATGCTTGATCTTGTCAAATGCCACTTGTGCTTCAATGGAGATGATTATATGGATTCTTTCTCCATTTTGTCAATGTGGGGTTACATTAATTGATTTTCTTATGTTGACCCATCCTTGGGATAAAACACACCTGATAATGGAGTATAATTCTTTCAGTGCACTGTTCAGTTCAATTTGCAAGTATTTTGTTGAGGATTTCTAAATGTATATTCATAAGGGTTAAACAGTTTTAACATGATTGGGATTAATTATTCTTGGAATGTTTGGTAGAATTTACCATGAAGTCATCTGGCCCTGGACTGTTTTTCTGTTGGGAGGTTTTTGATGACTGATTCAATCTCTTTACTTGTTATTGGTCTGGTGAGATCTTATATTTCATCTGGAGTCAGTGTAGATTAGTTATGTGTTTCTAAGTTTGCCCACTTCATCTGGGTTGTGTAATTTGTTGGCATATACTTGGGTATATCCTTTTATGGTCTTTTATCATTTATGTGGGGTCAGTAGTAGTGTCCTCCTTTCCATTTATGATTTTATTTATTTGTGTCTCTCTCTTTTTCTCTCATCAGTCTAACATAAAGGCTTGTAAATTTTATGATCTTTTCAAAGAGCCAATTTTTGGTTTTGCTAGTGCTCTTTATTGATTTTTTAATTCAATAATTCATTTATTTCTTCTCTAATCTTTGTTATTTCTTTCCTTTTGCTTGTCTTGGGTTTAGTTTGAAGTTCTTTGTCTAGTTCCTTCATGTGTGCAGTTATGTTTCTGATTTTAGCTCTTTTTCCTTCTTTAATGTAAGGATTTAGGGCTACTAAATTCCCTTTCCTCATTCTCCTCACTGCGTTCCAAAAGTTTTGATATGTTGTGCTCTCATCTGGATATCTGATTATTAATTCTGGCATAATTAATTCTGAAGGTCAGTTTCTCCCTCGTGTCTAGGGTTTTATTATTGATTTGTTTTGCATTAAGGCATTTATTTGATGCTTGATCCAACTTATTCTGGACCTTAGGAGTAGTTTCTAGTTAATGTTCAAAATTTCTCAGCTCATCTGCTTCTGTTTCTTGCCCTAAATATGTGATACAATTTTTAATATTGCACTTTCTGTGCAACTGTTTCATCTCAAAGAGAAAGCTCCCTTTCCTCTGTTCCTTCTCTGGAAATCTTGAACTGTTCTCTTTGTTTTAGGGCAGACTTTTCTTCCCAGTCCCTATGATTAGTTTAAATTATCTTCCTCACTCAGTGCCCTCTTTTCCTTATACTTTTCAGTTCTGGAATCCACCTTATGTTACAGCAGCTCAGTTTTTTCTATGAGACTTTTCTGTCTCTGGTTTCTTTTCTGTTAGGGTATCCCACCTCAGGAACTCAAATGGGTTCATTCCAGCAAGGTCAATCAATACAGAAACGTCCATTTTGCATGTAGGTGGTCCAATCAACAGATGCTGGATTGAGTGTGTGCACCTCTTTCCAACATTTCTTTTGTGGTCTCACTCTCTTTTTTTAGCTCTTATGGGTTATTTTGTATGTAGGACTCTTCAGAAACTTGTATTCCATCCAGGGTCTCTGTGTATGTGTACGTGGGTATGTTATGAAAGTGGTTCTAACTTGTTGCTGTGAGTGGCTGTACAGTCTGCCTCTATGACAGGAGAGACTTGAACTGTGCTGCCTCTGAAGGATACCTAAGTTTCACAGGGATGAAGTGAAAGAGAGTCGTGAATCTTGGAGGGAAATCTCACCTGATCTTTGAGATTATTTTTCTTTTACTTTTTCTCTTAATCAGCATATATAGAGTCGTTCTCCAGTCTCTATCATCCTCCAGAGCTCTAATCCAGTGAAATATGTCCTTTTATTTGTTGATATTGAGGAGAAACTGTTCCAGGGGGATGTCTTACATCACCATGTTGATCAATGCCAAGTGTTTTTAAAATGATATTTTATCTGTTGATATTATCATATAGTTTTTCTTTTTACTTTTGTTTTTAAAAGAAATAAATTACATTGATTGATTTTCAGATGTTGATAAACTCTTGCATTTCTTAGCTGAAACACATATTGTAAGATACATTTACACATTTACGGATTATATTAAATTTTATTTTGTGAGGCTTTTTGTGTCTACATTTATAAAAGATATTGTTTTATAGTTTTCTCTTAAATATCTTTAAAAATATTGCGGTTTGTTTTTGATACCCTCTGAAATGAGTAGAGAAATGTTTCCTCTTTATTTTACAATCAATATTAAGTAGATGAATAAATGTTGCAATTTATGAAATTGTAAAATAGAACTCATGATTTCAAAGACTGAAGAATGAGAAAGGTCAGAAACTTGCTTCTGTTAATTTGCTAAAGCATGAATCAGTTATGTCAGAAGAAAACCAAATGTTATTTTCAAAATATTCAAAACTTAATAAAACATGAAATGCAGTTTATTGAGTTAGTATAAATTGTGAATTGACTTTAATTATCTCCCTTTAAAAGTATAACTTCTTGAAGTGTAAGAGTAAAAAATAGTGTGGGAAATAGCAGTAAATGCTGAACTAAAGAATAAAAAGTAGCTTTATTTCTTAGACATTTCTCTTTGCCAGATTGTTTTTCCTTTTTTAAATTGCTCTTCTAATAATTGTGTATGCCCTTGATTATGCTGGTGCAAATTCAGATGTTTTTTTCCACACATGTGGTATTGTTTTCAGAAGTCATCAACTTAGAAACCCAGAATTTCCAGGATGCCAAGTTTAAAAAAAAAAAGAAGGAAAAACAAATTGTCTTTCCTATTGGATGAAAATTTGTGCAAGTATATCAGATCTGAAGGTTTTTCTTTATTTCCTTTTCATAGTATAAATCATAAGGTCAGTATTTTCTGGGTTTTGCTTTATTTGCAGGGATTTCCTCAAGAACTCTCTGTGATCCTGAGTACCAAGATTCTAATACTTAGAAATTAGGAGCATGACCTGGAGAAGATTAAGTGCATAATACAGAGTTTTAATGCATACATATAAAAAGGTTCATTGAGAAACTTCTCCCTAGTAGAGAGTGCAAACCCTTTAAAAGATTAAGTATTATATTTCTTTTGTAATCTCTCTAGTGTCTATAAAATAGTTCACTTGGAAGGTGATACTCCAGTGGCTCACTGAAGAGATGGAAATTTCCACTGAAATTTTTCCATGTACTTTATATTCCACAGTTTTGAACATAAAAGCAAATATAAAATACACACATATATTTATGTTTTTGATCAAAATTTCATATAATCTTCTATCATTTGAAGCTGGATTTTGAAATTACAACAAGATACAACAGAATAAAGGAGAAAAGCATGAGGATACAAATCTTATCATTAATATCCAGTTTGATTTCCCAGAAGTAAGTACTGTCAAATAACATATTTCTAATCTTTCTGGATTCTGCATTTATACATTTGTATCTTTCTTTTTATCTCCAATTTTTTTCTCTTTTTCTCTTCTTCTTCCTCCTTCTCTTCCTCTCTCCTACAGAACTTTTATGCACCTCCTATTTATTTACATGTAAGCAACAGCTTTTTTCAGGTATATTTACCCTGTTATTTTGTTGTTGTTAACTGAATCACTTTCCAACAAATATGCAGACTTTCCCTTTTATGTATTGTCTTTTATATCACTGAATCATTTTGCCAAAAAGTGGTTATGATCTCTCCTGGATCCACTGAACAAATTATACTGTATTCTTTACATTCAGTTTCATAGATTTTGACACACAGCTTTAAATATTTGTCTTTTCTTGGACAAAACAATACTTATATTTTCAGAAGCGATGTTTTTCTTTCACAGCTTGCAAAATCAAATTAGATGATGCAGTTAATGAAGAAGTAAAAAGATGGTCTGATGGATTTTACACAACAGCAAATCAACTTTAAGGTGATAATAGAAATTCAAGGAAGAGATTGATCTTGGGTTAGGCATTGTGATGGTCAGGTTCATGTGTCAACTTGGCCAGGTGGTGGGGCTCAATTGTCTGGTCAGGAAGCACTAGCCTGTCTCTTGCTATGAGGACATTTCATGGAATTAAATCATGACCAGATTGGTCACATCTGCAGATTACTGCATTTGCAATCAGCTAAGGGGAGTGTCTTCTGCAATGAGTGATGCTCAATCTAATCACCAGCAAGCTTTTAAGGAGAATTCAGAAGAGACAATCACTCTTACTAGTTCAGCCAGCCAGCCTCTCCAGAATGTTCACTGGGAATCTTCATTGGAGCTGCCAGCTCATGGCATGCCCTACAGATCTTGGGCTCTTACATCCCCACAGTTGTGTAAGATAATTTATTCAATTTTATATTTACAGATAACTTCTGCTGATTCTATTTCTCTAGAGAATCTAGCTAATACAGCTTGGTATCAGGAGTGGTTCTTAAGAAATAGAATCTTAAAAATGTTTTTTTTTTAAATACAAAAATACAGGTGGCTTCCACCTCAGTGAAATCTCTAGGTGTCCGGTGACGTGGGGAATGTGGAGATGTCCCTCCTAAGGTGAAGGATAAGTTGATGCATCTGGCCCCTCCTACAACCAAAAAAAGAGGCACAATGCTTAATTGGTCACTTTGGATTTTGTCAACAGCATATTACTCATTTAGGTATGCAACTCTGGCCAATTTATTGAGGGACTAGACAAGCAGCTAATTTTGAATAAGGACCTGAACAAGAGGAGGCTCTGTGACAGGCCTAGACTGCTATACAAGCTGCTCTAACACATGGACCACATGATCAGGCAGAACTAATGATGCTGGAAGTGGCAGTGGCAAATAGAGATGCTCTCTGGAGCCTTTGGCAGGATCTTATAGGAGAATCACAACAAAAATAGACATTTAGGATTTTGGAGCAAAGCCTTACCATCTGCTGCAGATAACTACTGTCCTTTTGAGAAAAAGCTTTTGCCCTGCCACTGTGCCTTAGTAGAGACTGAACACTTAAACCATGGCTCACCAAGTTACCATGAGACTTGAGTTACCTACCATGAGCTGGGTGCTGTCTGATCCACCAAACCATAAAGTTGGCTGTGCACAGTTGCATGCCATCATAAAATGAAAATGGTATATACGAGATATGGCCAGAGCAGGTCCTGAAGGCACAAGTAAGTAACATGAGGAAGTGACCCAAATGCCCATGGTCTGCACTCCTGCCACATTACCTTCTCTCCCAGGCCAGAGGTATGGCCTCTTGGGGAGTTCCTTACAGAGACTTGACTGAGGAAGAGAAAACTTGGGCCTGGTTTACAGATGGTTCTGCATGATATGCAAGTACCACCTGAAAGTGGACATCTGCAGCACTACAGACCTTTTCTGGGATGCCCCTGAAGGGGAAATCCTCCCGGTGGGATGAACTTCAAGAAGTAGACCCTGGTTATTCATTTTGCTTGAAAGGAGAACTGGCCAGAGGTGCATTTGGATACTGACTCATGGTCTATTGCTAATGGTTTGGTTATATGGTCAGGGACTTGGAAAAATCATGATTGGATGATTGGTGACAAAGAGTTTTGAGGAAAAGCTATGTTGATAGACCTCTCTGAGTGGGCACAAAACACGAAGATATTTGTGTCTCATGTGAATGCACACCAGTGGTTGATTCACCAGAGGAAGGTTTTAATAATAAATTGGATGAGATGACCTGTTTAATGGATACCAGTCAGCCTCTTTCCCAGCAACTGCTGGACTTCCACTCACAAAGGCTGACCTGGCTAAAGCCACTACTGAGTGCCCAATCTGTGAGCAGCAGAGACCCACACTCAGCCCCTGATGTGGCACCATCCCCCAAAATGGTCAACCAGCTACATGGTAGGAGGTTGATTATATTGAACCACTTCCATCATGGAAGGGGCAGCTATTTGTTCTAATTGGAATAGACACACATTCTGGAAATAGATTTGCTTTCTTGCGCATAATGTTCTGCCAAAACTGCCATGTGTGGACTTATGGAAAGCCTTATTCGTCATCATGGTGCTTTACACAGCATTGCTTCTGATCAAGGACCCTACTTCACAGCAAATGAAGTGTGGGAATGGGCACATGCTCACGAATTCTCTGCTCTTACTATGTTCCCGATCGTTCAGAGGCAACAGGTTGATAGAACTTTGGAATGGCCTTTTGAAAACTCAATTACATTTCCAACTAGATAGCAATACCTTGCAGGGCTGAAGCGATGTTCTCCAGGAGGCTGTGTATGCTTTGAATCAGCATCCACTGTGTGGTGCTATTTCTCCCATAACTAAGATTCATGGGTCCAGGAATCAAGGAGAGGAAATAGGAGTGGCACCACTCACTATTCCCACTAAAGATCCACTAGGAAAATTTTTGCTTTCTGTTCCTGCAATCTTGAGCTCTGCTGGTTTACAGGATTTAGCTCCAGAAGGGGGAGTGCTTCCACCAGGAGAAACAACAATGATTCCATTGAACTGGAATCTAAGACCATTGCCTGGTCTCTTTGGGCTACTCATGTCCCTGGATCAACAAGACAAGAAGGGAATTACTTTACTGGGATGATTGAACCTGACTATCATGGGGAAAGAAGACTTCAACTACACAATGGAGGTAAAGAAGAGTTTTCCTGGAATATAGGAGATCCCCTAGGGCATTTCTTCATACTACCATGCCCTGTGATTGAATACAATGTAAAACTGCAACAACCCAATCCAGGCAGGATGACTAATGGCTCTAAAACTTCAGGAATGAAGGTTTGGGTACCCCGCCAGGCAACGAACCACAGCCAGCTAAAGTGCTTGTTGAGGGTAAAAGGAACTTACAATGGGTAGTAGCATAAGGTAATTATAACTATGATCTATGACCATGTGATTAGTTACAGAAATGAGGACTGTGGTGGCAAAAATATTTCTCCCTTTCTTCATCTATGTAATTATACATAAATTAAATATCTTTGTTTTCCTCATTTTATCCCCTTTAACATATGACGTAAGCTGTTTTGTTCATGTTATAACATTTGAGTTGTAGGATATAAAGCTTAGGAAGGAATATTACCCAAGGGCTTGCACCCTATATTGGAGAGATTTAATGTACTTCTGGATGTATGCAGGACAGTTGATTATCATTTGTCAAGGAAAAAATGTGTCTAATATTGTTTTCTACTTAGAGATTAAGTATGGTTTAAGATGATGTGTACAGCTGCCAGGTTGATGATGGGTGGTGACTGTGATGGCCAGATTCATGTGTCAGCTTTGCCAGATGGTGGTGCTCAATTGTCTGGTTGGTCAAGCACTGGCCTGTCTGTTGCTATGAGGACATTTCATGGACTTAAATCATGATCACATTGGCTGCATCCATTGCAATCAACTAAGGGGAGTACATTCTGCAATGAGTGACACTTAATCTAATCACTGGAAGGCTTTTAAGGAGGATTCAGAAGATACAGTCATTCTTTCTGCTTCAACCAGCCAGCCTCTCCTGAGAGTTTATTGGTCCTTCTTTGGAACTGCTGGCTTGTGGCCTGCCTTGCAGCTCTTGGACTCTATATCCCCATGGTTGCATGAAACACTTTTATAAGTTTTATATTTACATATATCTCCTGCTGATTCTGGTTCTCTAAAGTGAACCCTAGCTACTACAGGTATGAACCACTTAAATGCACATTTTTATCTATGATCTTGGTGGCAGTTCCAATCTATCAACATAATTCCTTGCACCATAGGTATTTGAATGTTGAAATCCTCAAAATTTTCAAAAACAGATCAAGACACCCAATCCATTTTACTTATGGTTTTTCTATGCAGTCTGCACTTCAATAAAAGGAGTGGAAAAGATGAGAAATGAAAGAGTAGGAAGCAACATCAACCCCACATCCTTTCTTCCCTTTTTTCATTGTTAGGGTTTTATAAAGGCATAAGAATATTTATTTCTTCCCTTTATAAGGAAAAGAGTGAATTGAATTGGATATAAGAAATTGAATAAAGACAGATAGTGATAAAATGTGTGTGTTACTTATAACACATGGATTATAAGAACATGGATTGTTGTACATGTTCTAGCAATATAGCCCAAAAGCTTGCTGACACTTTTTACCTTTTCTTACTCCTTCACTCTTACATCAGATCACGGGGAGAACACACAAAGAAAAATTTGATTCTGAGGTGTAGAAACACTTACCAGGATTGTTTCTCACATTGGTCTGAACACAGAGAAAGAAATACCAAAAAATCACAACACTTGTACCTGTAAATAGATACAATTATTACATAGAGACATATGGACCAGTAGATATCTCTGGTTTGCATTCCCCCTTCAAATAACCTTATAGTTTTCCTTGATGAGGTGTGGCTAAGGAGCATAGAGAGAGGTCAGCTATGTGAGTTTTATAGAAATTAATCCCCATGGAAACATGAAGCCAGGAGAATGATTATCCTTCCTTTTTTCCATAGTGCCATATGTAACAGTTATAAGTATCAGAGAATATTTGTGATATATTTATCCCTGCCATGCACTTAGGTATTGTTTCAAATCATTGATCACCACCAGTACCACCTATGTTATTAAATGTGTCTTTGGTGAAATATATTTCCAAGGCTGAAAAATTAAAACTCAGTTTTAAAGTGCTTACCCTACTATTCATAAATACAGTATTTTTCTGGTTTCAGGTCACCCAGATATCTAAAATATTTAAGAAGTTTCTAATTTCTGGCTTCCATGCCACAAATCTACTGAAACTGCTTCTCTGAAGCATCTGAATGCTTTAATGTTGCCAAAATCAATTGTAAATTTAACAAAATGTATCACGTTAATGAAATGTTATACCAAATATGCTGATGCTATCTTTTGCTTGAAATAGTCTACTTCATTTTTTCATTACCTGATTCTATTTCAATTTACTTACACAACTCTTCTTCTTGTTTTAGACTTCGTTACCTCTTAAATTACTGGGCTTCACAACAATTGTTATTGGTGTCGATGTTCTTGTCCAAAATTTACAATCTACATTTCTTTGAAACTTTCATCAAAGCTCAGAGTTTTGAGCACTGTGCACTGCATTCTTCACTCTGTATTTACCTGTAGATTCTAGGTTCACAGGCTGGTAAGCAGCTTCAAATATCTATTGGATACATCCATTAGTACACTCTTGATTAAGATCTTCAATTTTCTCCTTGCTATCTCTCACTTGCATCATTGCAATAACCTCTATACTAGTATATATGAACTACCACATTGTTCTACTCAAATAAACTCTTTATAGGTCAATGTAACTTTTCTAAAACACACATAGGCCCATGCCATTTCTGTGAATAAAATTATTCCATAACTTTCTATTGCCTATAAAAGAAAGCATAAGTACCTTCACTTGTCTAACAATTAGGATTAGATTCTATTGTAAAAAAAAAAAAAAAGAAACCTAAATTAATATGAGATTTCTCTTTTTTGTAAAAGTCTAGACTATCCTGACCTGGACAAATGCAACATCATGCGGTTAGGGATTCAGGGCCTTTGTATTTGGCCTATCATATGCAATTTCCATTATTAGCTATTAAAGTGTTCATTTGGGGAAGAGAAACTAGAAAACATACAATAATCATTTGCCCACATAATTTATCAGTTGTCACTGAGGAATGAAAAAAGTGATGACTGTTTCTCTAAAAGAGTAAACCCTTGTTTAGTCTATCTGGGAACCCCTTCTTTAGCTCTCTGGAAGGATTTCTTTTGCATTGTCCTCTGTTATGGGTTTATTTGTATTCCCTAAGTTGAAGTTGAAGTCTTCACCCTCAGCTCCTCAGGATGGCATTATTTGGAAATAAGGTCATTGCAGGCATAATTAAATTAAGATCAAGTAATTCTGGGGTGGTTCAATGGCTCAGTGGCAGAATTCTTGCCTGCCATGCTGAAGACCTGAATTCAATTCCCGATGCCTGCCCACACAAAAAGAAATGATCAAGTAATACCGGAATATGGTAGGCTATTATTTCAATAGGACTGGTGTCCTTAGAAAAAAAGAGACGAGATACATATAGGGAAGAAGTCCATGTGAACGTACAGACACAGAGAGAAAACTGCCATGGGAAGATGATGGCAGAGACCAGAGTGTTGTTACCAAAATCCAAGCAAGCAGTTGGAAGTGGTAAGAAAGGATTTTTCCCAGAAGCTTCAGAGGAAGCATGCTCTACCTGCACTTTGATTTCAGACTTCTACTATCCAGACTTGTGAAAGAATAAATTGTTTTTGTTTATGTCATCCAGTTTGTGGTACTTTTACAGCAGCTCTAGTAAACTAATGCATCTTCCATAGAAGGTAGTACTATCCATGTTAGCATCTCACATGGGTATTTGAGGATGAATTTGTAGATAAATATCCACAGGCTTTGCAAGTTTTGCAATTTCTTTCGTTAAATAAATTCTCTCATAACTTGGTAGTTATCTATTGGCAACCAGCCATTTTATAAAAAAATCACCATATGGAAACATTTTCTAAACCAGTTTTTACACTGATAGCTCTTTTACATTTGTGCTGTGCCAGTTTTAAATTGTTGTTTACCCCAGAAAAGCCATGTTCTTTAATCCTAATTCAATATCATTTGGTGGAACATTTTTATGAAGTTGTTTCCATGGAGATGTGTCTGTACCCATTCAAGATGGTCACATACTAGAGTTGTTTAAGAAGGAAACATTTTTTAAAAACTTCAGAACAGATACAGACAGAGACTTTTGAAGTTGCAGAAAGAAAATGCCCCTGGGAAGCCATTTGTGAAGCCAAAAGACCAGCAGATGCCAGTCATGTGCCTTCACAGATTGACTTTTTTGAGTCAAGGTAGCTTTCTATGGATGCATTAGTTTGAACATATTTATGGTCTTAGAACTATAAACTTGTAACATCATACGTTGCCTTTATAAAATCCAACCCATTTCTAGTATATTGCATTTCTGGCAGCATTAACAAACTAAAACACTTGCCTCTGTGTTCAGCCCGTCATCCCCTTCTTCCCACCCCCAGCTTGGGGAAGAAATAAGCACTCAACACCTTCTCTACTAGTAGGCTTCTGGGTTGTCCAACATACTGCATCACCTTTATCCCTTGATAAAGCTGCTGCAACTAAACTGCTGCAGATAGTGCCTTCATCGGGAATTGAGAAGCAGTTGGTTTTTCAGTTCTCCAAGGTTTTAATAAGCATTTATGTCAGTTTCACTTTAGAATATGTAGATATTCTTTCCTTACCAGAATCAATTGTCCTTCCATCTCTGTTTCCAGAGTGCCTAGTTCTAACCTGACTCTCCTTTGGGTTTGATAAAATTGACCCCCTTCCCCGAAAACAAAAATCCAACACCTAGCCACATCAGCATCCCAGTGTACATATAGATGAGACTTCATGTCTACCTGATTCCTTTAAACCAATGTAGACTCTCCTTTAGGTAATCTTACATGAAGCAACATTACTGGCTTAGAAATTCTTTCAACATGTTGTTGGATTCAGTTTGCTAGTATTGTGTTCAGGATTTTCGAATCTTTATTCATAAGAGGTTTTGGTCTGTAGTTTTCTTTTCTTGTGGTATCCTGATCTGGCTTTGGTATGTGGATGACATTTGCCTCATAGAATGAGGTAGTGTTCCCTCCTGTTCAATTATTTGGGAGAGTCTGAGCAGAATAGGAGTTAGGTCCTCTTGGAATATTTCATAGAATTCCCCTGTGAAGTCAACTGATCCTGAGCTTTCTTTTTTGGAAGGTTTTGGATTTTGATTCAATCTCTTTACCAGTAATTGGTTTGTGTGATCTTCAATTTCTTCTTGAGTCAATGTAGCAAGTTTGTGTGTTTTAAAGAATTTGTTCATTTCATCTAGGTTATCTAATTTATTGGCATACAGTTATTAACAGAATCTTCTTATGATTCTTTTTATTTCAGTGGACTCAGTAGTAATGTTCCACTTTCCGTTTCCAATTTTAATTCTTTGTATCCTCTCTCTTTTCTTCTTTGTCAATCTAGCTAAAGTTTTCTCAATTTGATTTTCTTTATTTTTTATCTTTTCATAGAAACAACTTTTTATTTTGCTTATTTTCTCTGTTTTTGTTACTATTTTCTATTTCATTTGTCTTTGTTCTAATATTTGTTTTTCCTTCCTTCTGCTCACTTTGGGTTTATTTTTCTCTTCTTTTTGTAGTTCTTCCAGTTTGAAAGTTAGGTCTATGATTTGAAGTCTTTCTTCTTTTTTAATGTAAGCATTTAAACTCTAAATTTACTGTTCATACCTACCTTCTTAACATCCCATAAGTTTTAGTATGTTTTATATTCATTTTTATTTGCCTTAAGATATTCCCTAATTTTGCTTTTGATTTCCTCTTTAATCCATTGTTTTTTAAAAGGTCTTTATTGCATAATATAACATATATACAAAGCAAAGAAAGGGAAAAAACTATAATTTTCAAAGCACTCTTCACCACATAGTTACGGGACATATCCAAGAGTTTGTCATGGGCTACCATACAATCCTCATAGATTTTTCATTCTAGCTGCTCCAGAATATAGGAGGCTAGAAGAAATACTGTTTTTTATCATCACAATATAATTTTTTTTCTTTTTTGTGAAAAATAATGCATACAAAAAACCCGAATATTTTCAAAGCACAGCACAACAATTAGTTGTAGAACAGATTTCAGAATTTGGTAGGATACAATTCCACAATTATAGGCTTTTACTTCTAGCAGCTTTAAGATATAGGGACTAAAAGAAATACCAATTTAATGATTCAGTAATCATATGCATTTGTTAAACTCTACCCTCTCTGTATAACTCCACCATCACCTTTGATTGTTCTATTTCACTCTTTATGGGTATTTGGGCTATGGCCATTCTAACTTTTTCATGTTGGGAAGGGCTGTCAATAATATGGGTTAGGGAGATGGAACTAGCTGATGCTTTGGAGAGGCTGGGCATCAGCTCTATGTTTCAGGACTAACTGGTCCAGGGACCCATATGGAGGTTGTAGGTTTCTGGAAAGTTACCCTCATGCATGAAACCTTTGTAGAATCTTATATATTGCCCTAGGTGTTCTTTAGGATTGGCTGGAATGGTTCTGGCTGGTGTTTGGCAAGTTATGATAGGTAGCAATGCCTAACTGAAGCTTGCATAAGAGTGACCTCCAGAGTAGTCTCTCAACTCTATTTGAACTCTCTCTGGCACTAATATTTTATTAGTTACACTTCTTTCCCCCATTTTGATCAGGATGGCATTATTGATCCCACTGTGCCAGGGCTGGACTCAACACTGGGAGTCATTTCCCATGCCACCAGGGAGACTTTCCTCTCTGAATTTCATGTCCCATGTAGGGAAGAGTAATCTTTTTTTTTTTTTTTTAACATTGTGCTGTCAACTTCTACGTATTTATGAATTTTCCATTTATCCCTCTATTATGGATTTCAAGCTTCATTCCATTGCAGTCAGAGAATACACATTATATGATTTCAATACTCTTTAGGTTCTTGAGACTTGTTTTGTGACCCAAAATATGGTTTATCTTGGAGAATGATCCATGTGCACTCAAGAAGAATGTGTGTTCTGTTTACATTGGGTGCAATGTTCTAAATATGTCGTTAGGTCCAGTTGTTTAGTATACCGTTCAAGTGCCGTACTTCCATATTGATCTTCAGACTAGATATTCTACCCATTATTAAGAGCGTTGCATTAAAATCTTCTACTATTGATATAGAACCATCAATTTATTCCTTCAAAATAGGCTGTTTTTTTACTTAAAGTCTATTTTATCTAACATTAGTTTAGTCACATTAGATCTGATTTGGTTACTACTTGCATAGTATTTTTTATTTTTTTTTACATCTTTCACTCTCAACCTTCTTGTATCTTGAATTTAATGTGAGTCATTTGCAGCACTATATAGTAGGATCATGCTTTTGTACATCTATTCTGCCAATCTCTACCTTGACTAGGGAATTTAATCCACTTATATTTAAAGCCATAACTGATGATACTGGACTTTCTTCTGTTATTTTGCTGTTCAGTCTTTGTAAGATTTATACCTTTTTGTGTCCATTATTTCTGTTAATGCTTAATTTTATTTTATTTATTTATTTATTTTTTACATGGGCAGGCACTGGGAATTGAACCCGTGTCCTCTGGCATGGTAGGTGAGCATTCTTGCCTGCTGAGCCACCGTGGCCCGCCCAATGTTTAATTTTATATTTATTGAATTTTTTGTGTTTTACCATACTATGTGCCTTCCCATTTTATATCTGGATATTTTTTCATCTTTTTACCATGTGGTTACCATGGGGTTAAAAAATGAAATCCTAAATGCATAACAATCATATCAGCTTTGATACCTATTTAACTTCAATAGCATGCACATAGACTTTGTCCTCCTGCCATTTATTTTGTGCATACTTTTTTGTCCTCTCACCATTTATTTTGTACAATGACATTTTTTATGCATGTATGTCCAAAGACTTAGATTTCTCATTACTTTTCATGCATTTGCAGTTTAGCAGCTGTAGGAAGTAAGAAGTGGAGTGAAATAACAAACAATACAATAATACTGGCATTTGTAATTATCCAAATGATTATTTTTACAACAGGCCATTATTCTTCAAGCTGTTGTGAACCACCTACTAGTGTTCTGTCACTTCAGTCTGAAGAGTTCACTTTAGCATTGCTTTTAGGGCAGGTCTACTGGTGATGAACTCTCTCAGCTTTTATTTATCTGATAATGGATTAATCTCACCCTCATTTTTGAAAGGGAGCATCACTGGATGTAAAACTCTTGACTGATAATTGTTTTATTTCAGGAGTTTAAGTATTTCAATCCATTGACTTCTTTCCTCCATGGTTTCTGATAAGAAATCTGCACTCATTTGACTTGGGTGTGCCTTGTATATAGTATATTGCTTTATTCTTGCATCTTTGAGAACTCTCTCCTTGTCCTTTGCATTTGACAGTGTGATCAATATATGATGAGGTATATTTTTCTTCATGTTTATCTTATTTGGTGTTCTCTGAGGTGGTATGTACATATTCATATCTTTTACTAAGTATGGGAAGTTCTCTGTCATTATATCTTTGGCCATGCCTTCAATCTCTTTTTCTCTTTGTTCTCCTTCGGGGGCTCCAATCACATCTATATTGGTTCCCCTGATGTTGCCCCAGAGGTGTCTTTGTTATTTTCACTTTTAATATTTCTTTTTTTCTTTTTGGTCCTCAACCTGTCTCCTTTTAAGTGCCTTGTCTTCAAGTCCATTGACTTTTCATTTTTATTTTTTATTATTTAATTATTATTATTATTGTTTTGTTTCATTTTGTTTTTTTACATGAGCAGGCACCAGGAAAGAAACCCAGGTCTCCGGCATGACAGGAATGCCTGCTGAGCCACCATGGCCTGCCCCCTTGACTTTTTCTTAAGCCTCCTCCAATATGCTCCTGAGACCCTCCTGGGCATTTTTCATTTAAGTTATTGTGGTCCTCAAGTGGGGTAATTCTGTTGGGTTGCTTTAAAGATTTCTATCTCTTTACTTAGACTCTCATCTTGCTTATTCATTGTTTTTATGAGATCCCTTATTTCTTTTTTCTGTACTTTCCTTAATCTCCTTGAGATTTTTAAATATTTTTTAAAGACATTTTTTTCAATATGCTCATATCCTCTTCTTCTTCGTTGGCATTTTCTGTATTTCCATTCTGTTCCTTTGGATGAGCCATCATATCCTGTTTCTTTGTTTGTAATTTGAATTTTTGTTGCATATCATACACTTTAATATGTTAAAGTGTAACTCTGGTATTTATTCCCTGAGTTGTTTGTTTCTTGGTTTTGTAACCAGCTGGTGACAAGACAGATTTTCTTGACTTTCATCCCTCCTATCAGGAAGGTCTTCCCAAGGTGAATGCATTGTGGAGAGTTTTCTCCCTCTTTTTGGGCCTCCATCTTGTTCTTGGATTTTGCTTCTTAGTTGTTTTGTAGTAGCCCTGTTTATAAGAGTTTGTTTGTCCCTTCTGTTTCCCAGGAGATAGCTCTTCCTCTCCTGGGTACTTAAAGATGGCCAGGCTTTTTCCCAAACTGTCTGCCTCTATAGTTTTTTTTTGTTGTTTGTTTTTTCTTTTTTACTCCTTTCATAGTCTCAAGATGTTTGCCTAGAAGGCATATTCTTGGAGGAGAGACTCCAACAGCCAGTCTTTTCCAGATGAAACAGGGCCAATGAACCACAGAGGAGTGGCAAACAGTCTCCAATGTACTCTGAGGGGAATTAGGAAGAGTGCCAAGAATTTCTCTGATGGCTACCCAAAGCTAAAATTTCCTGGTTTGCCCCACCAATGTAGCCTTTCAGCTAACTGTCCCTTACAGCTGTAAGGAAACACTGCATCTTCAAATCACCACCATCTCCACCCTTGTCCAGAGCAGTATTGAAACACCTTTGTCTAGATTGAGTGAAAAAAATTGCTGCCCTCAGAGCTGGACCCCAAGTGTTCTAAATTCACTAATCAAAAGCCATGATCAGATAGCAATAGCAGTGTAACTCAGTGTTAGAATTCTCGCCTGTCATGCTGAAGACCTGTGTTTGAGTCTCTGGGCCTGCAAATATATACACATATATATGCATGTGTGTGTATATATATATATATATATATATATATATATAATTCAATATTTGAAGACAAAATTCCCATATGATTTAAAAAAATAAAATACTTTGAAAATCTCATCACCATGGTCAAGACTCTCCTCTCAGCTACCACTGCCATTATGCCAGCTCTAATGTAAACAGAAGTAGATTCACATTTTTTACAAAGCTCGGTATTTCCTATTTAAGCAGAATAGTAAAGAATGAAACTACAGGTTAAGCCATCAATTTGGCTCAATGATATTCACTGACCAAATCAAACATAGGATGTCATTCTTCAAAGAACTAGAATAAATTAGACTACTAAAATTTATTGAGTACCTTTCATGTACTGCACTAGTTTAAGAGTTTAATATTAATTTAATCCTCAAAATGACCCTATGAGATGGGTCAAATAACTGTTTTGAAACTCTGAGGATGGGAACAATACAGTAGAGCATACAGGGAAGAGCAGGAGGAAGACACTGATAAATTAAAGTAAACAGCAATAAATTGCTGTATGTGGAAACTTCCAGTGCCCATCCTGCACTCTATTGGCAGGTCACCATGAGGTCCAGTCCATGATGAGTTCACTTCTCCACTGATCATGCCTCTTTTTTTTTTAATGAGTCCTACAGTTTTGTTGCTTTTCAAAATTGCTTGGCTATTCTATTCCTTTGTATTTCCATATAAATTTTTAAATCAGCTTATCAATTTTTACAAAAAGCCTTACTAGGATTGTGATTGTAATAGTGTTGAATCTAAAGATTAGTTATCATTTAGATTAGGTCATCATTTTGACTAATATATTTGTCTATATACATTCTCTCTGTATTAGCTAGGGTTCCCTAGAGAAATGGATGCTATGAAGCATCTGGTTGTTAGGCAAAATAAATGTTTGGCTGTACCAGGCTATCATTACTTGATGGTGAAGATGGTAGTGATGATGATGATGATGATGATGATGATGATGATGATGATGATAACACCTAATTTTTATTGAGCATTTCTTTTTGCCAGGTACGATGTGAGGCTCTTACATGCATTGCTTCATTTAACTCTCACAAAAAAAGCTATAAGGTATTATCCCTATTTTATAAATGAGGAAACTGAGGATCCCAGAACCTAAATAACTTGCCCAAGGTCACTGGTGCAGTAAGTGGTAGATCCATGATTTGAACCCAGATCTAGTCCAAGGTCTATGCTACAATAATTATTAAAATAATATTTCTGGGTTCAATTCCTAGTGCCTGCCCATGCAAAAAAAATTATTTCTATAAAGATGGCTGAGAGGAATTAAAGGAAACCTAAATAAATACTGTGATCATGGATTAGAAGACTCAATAATGTTAATATGTCAATTCTCTCCAGCCAATCTATAGATAACTAATCCTTAGATTCAACAGTATTACAATCACAATCACAGTAAGCCTTTTAGTAAAAATTGATAAACTGGTTTAAAAATTTATATGGAAATACAAAGGAATAGAATAGCCAAACAATTTTGAAAAGTAACAAAACTGTAGGAGTCATTAAAAAAAAAAGAGCCATGATCAGTGGGGAAGTGAATTCGCCATGGACTGGACCTCATGGTGACCTGCCAACAGAGTGCAGGATGGGCACTGGAAGTTTCCACATACAGCAATTTGTTGCTGTTTACTGTAATTTATCAGTGTCTTCCTCCTGCTCTTCCCTGAATGCTCTACTGTATTGTTCCCAACTGTTTCAGACGGTTCCTACCTATCTAATGTTACTTTGGTGGAAGGCCTAAGTCCTAGAGCTACCTACTCTACCATCTTCCCTGGAAGTCTCAACTTCATTACCTTCCAGTTGTATTTCCTTTTTATTTGTGTCATACCATTAAAAAGATTCTTAATCATAACTTAAATTGAGGAATTCTATAATTTCTTATTTACTCTAACATTGTGTGGGTGAATTATGTTTTATCATTCAGGTCTTCCTTGAAATTCACTTATTTTTCTTTCTAAGTAATAGTTTGAAGCAAATTAAACTTTCGTAACCTGTGCATTTATCAAATAATTCCCATTTGCAATATTCCCAAGCTTACTATTTTTATCATAAATTTCACCTATCTTGATTAGATTTCAAGTTATTTCTCAAAATATTATGGTCTACTTCTTCAATTTAATTTATACTTATTTATGCACTTTTATTTATGTTCTATTAAGGGTTCTTCCCTTATGGTTGCCAAACTTTTCATATTCTTTTTTATATTAGAATATTTAATTTTATTATCATTTCAACTAATATATTTGTCTGTATACATTCACCCCATATTAGCTAGAGTTCCCTAGAGAAATGGAATCAGCAAAAGATATTCATGAATATAAAATTTATAAAAATGTCTCACGTAATCATGGGGATGAAAAGTCTGAGGACTGTGGGACAGGATGTAAGCTGGTAGCTCCAAAGAAGGTCCTCAACAAACAAGGAAAGGCTGGATAGCTGAAGCAAGAAGAGTGACTGCCTCTTCTGAATCCTCCTTCAGAGCCTTCCAGTGATAAGATTAATCACCACTCATTGTAGAAGACACTCCCCTTAGCTAATTACAAATGGAATCATCTGCAGTATACAGCCAACATGATCATGATTTAAGTCCATGAAATGTCTTCATAGCAACAAACAGGCCAGCGTTTGCCTGACCAGTCAACCAGGTTCCACTACTTGGCCAAGTTGACACATGGAGCTGACATGACAGTCCACTTGTCAACTTGGCAGTTATATGCATTACCTTAAACCATATTTAATCTCTAAATAGAATATAGTAACAGACACATTTTTTACTCACCTTACAATACTCAACTGTCCCTTGTACAACTGGAAATGCATTAAATCTCTCCAGAATGAGGTGTAAGTCCTTGGGTAATATTCATGCTTAAACTTGATATCTTACAACTAAAATACTATACCATGAACAAAACAGCATTACAGTCCTCATTTCTGAAACTGACCAGGTGATTGTAGTTCATATTTATCACTACATTCTTCCATGATCCATTCCATGTTTCCTTTACCCTCAACAAGCACTTCAGCTGGCCACAATTCTTTGCCTGGTGGGGTGACTCAAACCTTCATTTCTGAAGTTTCATAGCCATTGGTAGTACTGCCTGGATTGGGAATTTAGTTACAGTGCATGGTAGTACTAAGAGATGTCCTAGGGGATCTCCTATATCCCAGAAAAACTCTTCTTTACCTCCACTGTGTAATTGTAGTCTTATTTCCTCTTGATAGTCAGGGTCAATCACCCCAGCCATTAAAGTAATCCCTTTCCTGACTTGTTGATCCAGGTGCATGAGTAGCTCAAAGTGACCAGGTGGCAATCTTAGATTCCAGATCAAAGAAAACATTATTGTTTCTCTTTCTGGAACTAAACCCTGTAGACCAATAGAGCTCAAGGTCACAGGGACAGGAAGGAAAAATTTTCCTAGTGCATCACTAAGGGAAATAGTAAGTGGTGCCATTCCCATTTCCATTCCTTGATTCCTGAATCCATGAATACTGGCTATGGGAGAAACAGCACCACAAAGTGGACACATATTTAAGCATACACAGCCTCTCAGAGAACATCATTCCAGCCCTGAAAGGTATTGCCACCTAGTTGGCACTGTAATTTAGTTTTCAAAGGGCCATTCCACTCCTCTATCAATCCAGCTGCCTGTGGATGATGGGGAACATGGTAAGACCAGAGAATTCCATGCACTTCATTTGATGTGAAGTGGGTTCCTTGATCAGAAGAAATGCTGTGTTGAATACCATGATGATGAATAAGGCATTCTGTAAATCCACAGATGGCACTTTTGGCAGAACCATTATGTGCAGGGAAAGCAAACCCATATCCAGAGTAGGTGTCTATTCCAATTAGAACAAATTACCTCCCCTTTCACGATGTGAGTGGTCCAATGTAATCAACCTGCCACCATGTAGCTGTGGGTCCATGGATCACAGCGGGACCCGCTGGACCCACTGTGAGATGTACCTGAGCTAAAACCCCAAAAGGGGTTTTATGGAGGTCGATCATCTGACCTCCATAAACCTCCTCTCTGACTTGTGGATCAGAGTGACATTTTGGGTACCCTGGAATTAAAGTGACTTCTGAACCAGTATCTAATAATCCCCCAAATATCTGATCATTTCCTTTTCCCCAACTTACAGTTACCCTGGTAGGCCATCAGTCTCCTTGGGGAAGGCTTGGAGAAAGATTAACAGTATAAATTTGTGGCAGTGTAACAGGATCCTCCCCCAAAAGGACCTGGACTCCCTCTCATTCAAGGGGATCTGGATTTGTAAGCTGTCTCAAATCTAGAAATTGATTAAGGGGCTGCGACTCTATTTTTGTAATCTGAATTAGTCTTCTGCTCACTTGACCTAGAACACTTTTATTTATATAGTTCAAACAAGAATTTAGTAGACTGCTCATCTATTGCATTTCTAGGTACCTCATGATCTACTAGCCAACACCACAAGTCTCTGTGAGTCAGATTATTATGACTCCTGCTTTGAGTCTGCTGTCCATTATGATAGCCACATCTACCTTGTCTTTGGCGATTAAGTGCTGCCACCTGGCTTCTGCCTACTTGGAATATGATCATCCCTGTTGTGTTTAAAGATTCCAGCTCAGTGACAGCAGTTCCCACAGTAATATCTGACCTACAGAGAAGGGTGACTACAGAGTTTCTCAGGGATGATGGAACTAGTCTCATGAATTTATTTCTCACAGTTCTGGTAAAAGGTGCATCCTCCAGACATTACCCCAGACACGTTGGCATATGAGCAGACTTTCCATGATAAATCCACTCTAACATACCAATCTCTCTAAGCAGTTGGATCCCCTCATCTACATTATACCAGGGCAATTTTGGCATTTCAGCGTCAGGTAATGTTCACCACCATTTGATCCATGTTTCCAGCCAACCATCCAAACAATTTGTTAATGCCTTTTCTAACCACTCCAACTATAGCATTGAATGCTGAATCTCTGTTTAGTGAGTCCATATCAATAAATTCAGCCTGATCCAGCTTTATATTGCTCCCACCATTATCTCACACCCTTAAAATACATTGCCACACATATTGCCCTGATTTCTGTCTATATAAATTGGAAAACTCATGCAGTTCTTTTGGAGTATAATGTACCTTTTTATGGGTGATGCTTTGTATCACCTTTTGGGTCTTGTTGGGACTTTAGCCTAGTTATAGGTCTATAAGAAATGAGGGGTGGTGGGGTGGGTCATGAAAAGAATTAGAAGTATCTTCCAAGCCAATTGCTTCAGGGCATTCACTTGCAGTTTCATCTGGTGAAACATGATTAATCACTCAAGGGTGAATCCCTTCAGGTGGAGGTTGCATGGCCAACTCCTCAGGGCAGGTTGGAGGCGTGGTGGCTATGCCATCAGGGCAGACTACTACAGGGTTATTTAGGAAAGACTCAGCATGATCTAAGGTTTCATCCTCCCCACCACCATCATTATCCATCCATATGTTGCCATCCCATTGTTCAAGTCCTACACCTTTCCAATCACTGCCCTCACTTTAATGGTAGACACCATGCAAGACTGAGAGTTCAGTTTACATTGTAAAGTGCTACTCTAACAGTGAGACTCTGAGTCTGATTTTCAGAAATCTCAAGTCTGTGGCTACAGGAAATAGGATTTCTTTTCAGAGAATTCTCAAAACTTTTACATCTATCATATGGAGTGTAAGCTTCCTATTTGAAATGTTCAGCTCATCCCTTTCCCTCATCCATGTATACAGCATATCTAACAACAACCAGCCAACATCTCTGTACCTCCTAACTCCACAAAACTCCCTAAAGGTGTCACAAACATTATCCCCCAGAGGCTGACTTCAAATAAGTGAAACTTTAGAAGAATCCAATGGTGATATTTTGACTATCTCTTTTGCCAGCTCACTCCATGGATTGGGAGTGTCATTCTGATTATGGGAAGCAGAGTCCTTAGTGCCTTTGAGTCCAGTCAGAGCAGAAAACCAATCATAAAAACACATTTTTAAGATTCTGTTTCTTAAGACCTACTCCTGGTACCAAGCTGTATTAGTTAAGGTTCTCTTGAGAAACAGAATCAGCAGGAGATATTCTTAAATATAACTTTTATAAAAGTGTCTCACATAACCA
This sequence comes from Tamandua tetradactyla, assembly GCF_023851605.1. Lineage (NCBI taxonomy): Eukaryota > Metazoa > Chordata > Mammalia > Pilosa > Myrmecophagidae > Tamandua > Tamandua tetradactyla. Next base: position 39,151,826 of record NC_135329.1, read on the forward strand.
TGGGGATGTAAAGCCCAATGTCTGTATGGCAGGCTGCAAGCTGACAGCTCCAATGAAAGTCTTCAACAAACTCTCAGGAGAGGCTGTCTGGGCAACCATGGGGATATAAGTCCAAGATCTATAAGGTAGGCCACCCGGCCAAGTTGACACATGAACCTGACCATGACATTCCCTAAACTTCAAGAAATGGCTTAGTCCTACACCATTTGTGAAATTTGAAACTTTACATATTCCTGAATGCTAGTTTCATCATCAGTGAAAATAATATTAGAGCAAATAAATTGTTACTTATCTTACATCACTGTTATCTAATTGCTAGTCTACCCTATTATGTAGCTAGATTAAGGTAAATCACATAGAATGCATTTGATAAATACAACTGATCCTCATATTTGTGAGTTCTGTATTTTTGAATTCACCTACTTGCTAAAATTTATTTATAACCCCCAAAACAATAATTGTAGCACTTTTGTGGTCATTTGTAGATATGTGCTGTATCCAGCTGTGCTTAAATTAGATGATACTCTGCTTACTTTTTCATTTCTTCAACTGTAAACAAGCGTCTTTTTTCATTGTATATTTAGTTTTATGTTTTGGTGCAGTTTATTGGTAATTTTGCTTTTCAAATGACCCTCAAGCATAGTACTGAAATGCTGTTTTGTCTTCTCTTCTAGTTTGCTAGCTGCCGGAATGCAACACACCAAAGATGGATTGGTTTTTAATAAAGGGGATTTATTTTGTTGGTTCTTCAGAGGAAAGGCAGCTAACTTTCAACCTGAGGTTCTTTCTTACGTGGGAAGGCACAGGATGGTCTCTGTTGGCCTTCTCTCCAGGCCTCTGGGTTCCAACAACTTTCCCCAGGGTGACTTCTTTCTGAATCTCCAAAAGCCTGGGCTGAGCTGCAAGTGCTGAGATGAGGAATGCTGAGCTGCTTGGGCTGTGCTACATTGAGCTCTCTCATTTAAGCACCAGCCAATTAAGTCAAACGTCATTCATTTCAGCAGGGACGCCTCCTAGCCGACTGCAAATGTAATTAGCCACAGATGAGGTTCAGGTACCATTGGTTCATGTCCACAGCAACAGAACTAGGTGCCTTCACCTGGCCAAGTTTATGACTGAATCTAACTACCACATCTTCCAAAGTGCAAGAAGGTTGGTATGTGCCTTACAGGAAAATGTGTGTTAGATCGTCTTCATTCAGACATGATCTGTAATGCTCTCACCCACAAATTTAATGTTAAAGAATTAACACTATATATTAAATAATGTCTTTAAGCAGAAATACATATATATAACCATTTTATATATTGACCACTTGATGAAAGGGTGCTGAACAGAGGCTCATAGGTATCTAACCCTGCACGTCTCTTAGTGAGTAGAGTGCTTCAGTACTCACTAATTCAGTGTTTGAGGCAACATCACAGGTGATAACTATCACAAATAACAAGAATCCACTGTATGTGATATCTTTTTTTTTTTAATGGGCAGGCAAAAAAAAAAAAAAAAAACATGGGCAAAAAAATTTGTTTTTGCTCAATGACTATTAAGACACCTGAAAATCCACCATAACTTAATGAGTGAAGCTCATCCCCAAGGGTCATATCACACAGTGCCAGAAAGATTTAAATTCCTGGGAGTCACATCCCAAATAGCAGGGGAGGGAAGTGAGTTTATTTGCAGAGTTGGCTTAGAGAGAGGCCACATCTGAGCAACAAAAGAGGTTCTCTGGGGGTATTCTTAGGCATACTTATAATTAGATTCCCCTTTGCAGGAGTAAATTTCATAAGAGCAAGCCCCATGATCAAAGGTTTGGCTTATCATTTGGTAGTCCCTAATGCCTGTGAGAATATCAAGAATTCCCCAGGTGAGGAAGTTTAATTGTTCCACATTTTTTCCCATCTCTCAAGGAAACATTGCAAATACTTTTATATTTTCTGCCCAGATTTCTCAGGGATGTATCAGGACATCACACTAACATGTGCAAACCCAACAAGATCTCACGCCCTATACGTGTAATTATGGTATTTGAATAAATGGATCATACAAGTTAAGTTAGATTATGTGCTACAAAAAATATAAAGTTTGCACCAAATAAACTTATCTTTCTTTGTTCTGGCACAGAAGTGGAAGTTTGAAATGCAGTCAGTATAATTATTTACCTTTTAGTCTCATTTACCTTAGCCCTAACCAGAGCAGCTTTGTACATATCACTAATTGAATTCTGATCTATTTTCCAGCTTTTTAAACAGTTGCTGTGTGGGGATAATGCTGACTTCCAGAGCTGCAGAACTCTTGTTCTGAGTCTCACATGTGATACAGACAACTGAAGTTCAGGCATTGACCAGGTTATACACAAAGAGCTCAGCACCTTAGAATTTAGAATTAAATACTACAATTCAGGAGTTCCTATATTTTTTAAATAAATCATTTGATAATTTTTAACTTTTGACTGGTATTTTTAGGCCATTTACATTATTCTTATAGTGAATTTATATTGATATATTGATTATTGACATAGCTGAGCTAAGAATTTGTACTATTTTCTATCTGTTACAGTTTTCTTTGTTTCATTTTTTCTTTCTTTTTAATTTCTAAAGTTTTCAATTCAGTATTTTATAATTCAATTTTATCTGCCCTCAGTAGGTGTAATAGATACTTCATTTTAAACCATTTTAGTGGTGCATCTATGGTTTCCAATGTACATTTTTCAGATCTTCTAAATCCAACTTCAAATTTCATTGTCATGATTTATGTATGCATCATGCAGATACCTCATGACAGCATATTCCCAATTTCTCCCTCTTATACCTTGTGATGTGACTTCATACATTTCACTTTTCTATGTCCTTTTAAAACCCAACACATTCTTTTTTCTTACTTCTTTAAACAGCTATATTTCATATAATTTTTAAAAAAGGAAATGCAATTATTTATTTTATCTTCATTTATTCCTTATTGAAGCTTTCCCTTTTGTTGTGTAGATCCAAGTTTCTTACCTACATTGTTTCCTTTCTGCCTGAAGAAATTATTTTAACATTTCTTGCAGGCAATTCTCTGTTTTTGATTGTTTGTGAAATTCTTTATCTCCTCCTCTTATTTCAGGGATAATTTCACTAGAGGGAAAATTCTTGGTTGGAAGTTCTTTTCCTTTCAACATGTTAAAGACTTCAATTTATTCTTTTCTTGTTTGAAGAGTTTATGATAAAATAAATCTGCTCTAATTTGTATCTTTTCTCTCTGTAGTTAATATGTCCTCCACCACTGGCTTTCTTTAAGATTTTCCCTTTCTACCTAAGCCAAGTAATACATTTGCAATTTGAATATTGTTTGTCTAAGTGAAGGTTTATGTGTGTATGTGTGTGTGTATGTGTGTGTGTTTATCCGGATTGGTGTACTCTGAAATTCTTTGATCTGTGATCTAGTGCATGACTTTAATCTTGGAAAGTTCTTGGTCAACATACTTTAAAATATTGAATTTGCTCCTTTCTCTCTTTATTTTTCTTCTGAATTCCAATTATGCATGTGCTCATCTTTTGATATTTATCCTCAGTTCTTGGATATTTTATTTCTTATGGGGCTGTTTTTCATTCTTTTTTCTTTGTGTTTCAGACTGGTAAGTGTCTAATGAACTATCTTTACAGCCAATGATTCTTTCATCAGATGTGTCGAAACTACTGTTAAGCCATTGAAGACAATCTTCATTTCCACTACTATGTTTTTGATTTCTGGCTTTTCCTTTCAAATATTTTTAGAGCTTCTTTCTCTCTTCTGACATCATCTCTGGTCTGGCATGTTATCTACCTTTTCCATTAGAACTTTCCACATTAATTATAGCAATTTTAAATACCCTCTTTGATAATTTCAAAATCTGTGTCATATCTGAGTCTGGTTGTGACGATTACTTTTTCTGTTCATGAAAAAGACTTCATCAAAAAAGCTAAATATTTTCTGAAGCTACAAGCAATGAAGAATCCATATTCCTTTATTGTGCTTTTTTTTTTTTTCTTCCCCTCTTGGCTTTGGGATTTCCTTTTGCACTGCTGTTAAGTGAAAGGCTGTGTCTTCTGTTTCTTTCAGCTTTAACCCACTGCTATTATTCCTAGAAGCTGCTTAGTGCAGTCTCAAGGTATGGAGGTGAGATGTTTTATCTTCTAATTAAGTATCTGTCCTCTAGTGAGTCTTTCAGGTGTGTCATCTTCAGAAATACCTGTTCTTCTTTGACAATAAAATTTTCTTCCCCTCTACCCCTAGTCCCTCCCAAGGCGCAACATTATCAGTCTATTTTCTTGAAGCCCTCTTCTTTGATGACCATCTTATTTTATTTTTATTGATGGCACATAAGCCCATGAAAAGTTGCTCAACATCGTTTGTCATTAGGGTAACATAAATTAAACTAAAATGAGATACTACTAGAATATTGAAATGGGAAATGACTGACTATATCAAATATTATGGCAATGAGGAAGGAACTCTCATTCGCGCTTCTGGAAATTTAGAATGTTACATTCATTTTGGAACGTCTTTTAGTAGTTTCTGAAGTAGTTAGACATATACCAAGCATATGATCTAGACATTCCAATTTAAGATATTTACTCTAGAGAAGAGAAAACATATACCCATTTAAAACTTATACATGAATGTTCATGGCAATTTTATTTGTGATCACCAAAGCCAGAATGAACTTAAGCAGCAAGAAAATGGCTAAAAATTGCGGTGAAGCCATACAGTGGAACACTATATTCAGCAACAAAAATGAATGAACTCAATGCAAACACCAATATGCTGAATCTTGAAAGAATAATACTTTTGAGTATGTGGAAAAAGACAGGTAAAGAAAGAGCACAAACTGTATGATTATATTTGTGTAAAAATATAGAGAATGCAAACTAACTTTTACTGGCAAAACGCAGGTCACTATTTGCCATGGTATGGAGTTGTGTGAGAAGAGATGAAAAAATTATTATTAAAGGATATAAAAACTTTTTGAGATGGATATATTCACTATCTCGATTGTGTTGATAATTATACAGATATATATATATATAAAACCAAATCATACACCTTTAAATATGTATTGTTCATTGTGTGCCAATTATAATTCAATTAATAAAAATGTATCTCATGAAATTTCTATGCCTGAACCAGCTTTCAGACCTAAAACCAAATGATTGAAGATATTGAGCCACAAGGCATAAATAAAGGCCTACATATACAAAAGTTAGTATATATATTCTACTGAACCCCCAATTCTTCTCAAAAGGAAGTTATGAATATTTAATTGGGTTACTGTGCACTAAAGAAAAGGAAATACCTGATAATTTGTTTTAGAACATCATTGAACACATTGTCTCATGACAACATCGATATGCAGAAACCCAAAATATCTTGACATCTCCCTATTTATGACTTCCTATTGGAGTCTTGGCTAAGGCCTGTCTCTGGTAGGTCCATTATGGCCCATGACCCACTATATGGCTATTTATTCAGTTCTTGAATGAATAAATAGCATAAACATGTTGGAATTTGACACAATTTCCTTGTTGGGTCCTTTGTACTTAAGAGCTATCATATCAGAAAGATCAAGTGGAAGCTTCTAAAACTGTTTCATTCCTTATGGTGGCTAAGACTGTAAATCAAGAACAATGTCTTAACCCCAAGGACTGGGTAAATGAATGCCACTCTTAAAGATGTAAAGGATGCAAAAGTAACGTCCTCATCATATCTCCATTTAAATCACCAGTTAGTATCCTGCAAAAAACATATGGGTCTTGGAGTGAAAAGTGGACTACTGCAACCCTACCCAGGTAGTTGCTGTAATTGCAGCTGCGATGCAAGATGTTGCATCTTTGGTATAGTAAATTCACGTGGATCATACGGCCATGATCATAAATAGAACAGAAAGAGTTCACATTTACATGTATAAAACAAAAGGAGGCATTTAAAATTTGGCTCAAGACTAAGATAACTACCCAAAATTCTGTTATAATGTAGAAAGATCTGACTTATCTGGAAATATCATTAAATATCATATTGGTTCATTATATCAAAGACATCATGCAAAAGGTCCCCCAAAATAAAATATTTAGGTATCAATTGTCAGTAGAATGCTGGAACATCTAAGGAAAAATAAAGTATAAATTACTAAATCTTGTACCATTCATCACAAAGAAAGTAGCATAATGCCTCTTGTGCCTATTCATGTTCTGGAAATAGCACATTCTACACCTGAGAAAATTGCTTCAACCCATATACTACATGACTCCATAAGTTGCCAACCTTGAATAAGGCTCAGAGCAGGAAAGGGCTCTACAGCAATTCCAGGATGAAGCTTATGGAACATTGCCACTTGGAGCCTATGACCTGGAGCAAGGCAATGTACAGTTTATGGCAAGCTCCAATTTGGAATTCACAGTGAGGACCAGTTGAAAGTCATGTCATCTGCTTGAAGGTCATGTCACCTGCAGTGAATAATTATGAGTCTTTTCTAAAAAAAAAAACTATTGATGTGTGACTGAGTATTGGTAGAGAAAAGAGTACCTAACAAGGGGCTGGTAAATTTTTTGCCACAATATAAATATATGTTTTCACTATGAAAAATTCTTTATAAAATTTTTGTCCCAATCCTGATAGTAACAAATTTACTATTTTTCAACTGTGATTTATAGGAAGAAGGTAAACAATTAGATTACTCCTGGATGTACAATTTCATTTTTACAAAGAAATCTAAACATTTGACACATGAGCTCATTTTGAGGCACTTTTTCCAGAGACTTTTTAAATGACAATTTTCTCATTAAAGCTAGGATTTCCATTGTGCTAGATTGAGAGGAACTTTTAATAAAGGTCAGACATGTACAATCATAATCCCTTTGCACTTTAATAAAATCAGTCATTTAAATGACAATATATCAAAGAAAAGCATTTATATAGATTTTCTCATGTGTATGTTTAATAATACATCTCATCTACAATGCTACATATTAAAGACCTTTGGTTAAAATTTGAAATATAGTAGTGAGTCGTTTAGTGATAAGCTTTATCTTCTAAGGTCTCTCAGGGTAACTAAAATAATGGTAGAAGTAGAAGGTATGTAGTCTATTTTGAAATAGACTAATGAAGTCTATTTTATAACCTCTGAGCTACAGTCTGCTACATTTTGACAAAAAGTAATTGCTTCCTTTATTTTGCCCAAGGGCTATATTTTTAACTAAAAAACAAGTGAAAATAAAAATTACAGAATGCATGTTTAGTTAAATGTGTAAATGAATGGGAAAACATTACTATTAAACAGCCATATAAACTCAAACTGAGATTAATTGCTTAGTTGTACACTGAAATAAAGAATAAAGGGAAGTTTATTTCTGTCTTAATTCCATTTTAAATTATAACAACCATGCCAAAACATTATATTGTTTTAAGAATTATGAATAATTCAGTATGACTCACAACGATTAAAGATTTGAAGGGAAAAAAAGAGAAAATATATATATGTTTACTAAGAAGTAGATTTTTATTGCAGCAAATGCTATTGTCTGCAATAAAATTGCATGTTGCACTTGGAATTTTCAGTTTGGGAGTTTATCAAATAATTTTAACTTTTGATTGCAAATAAGGGTTTTATTGAGGGGGGAAAGGATGAGACCAAGCCAGAAGCACTGTCTTCGCAAATAGAGAGGGTATGAGAGCAGAAATGTGATTCCTATGTTTGCTTGCTTCAGAAAACACTGATGTCACAAAGCAATGATCAGGATGTCACAGCTGTCTAATTTTGAGCTTTATTTTTACCCTAATGAGGACAAACATCATTTCATTCTACCACCACTAATAGTCTAGACCCTTGCATCAAGAAGAAAACCTCTGGGCCTAGGTGAGATCTTCTAGGAACTGAGTAGAAATAGAGATTAGAGTTCTGAGAAATAATCTCTGGGACATGTCATTATCTAAAAATTGAGAAACTGAATTGAATATATGAAAATAAATGGAGAAGAAATAGACAGTGAAGGTTGAGAAAAGCCAGATATGTGTATTTTCCTGGAATCTAAATTTGCAAAGTGTATGAGAAAGTTGAAACTATGAAGGTGGCCAAATGCAGGTATAAATATTGATGAGAGGTTGAATAAGAGAAAGATCAGCTGGTCATTTGCTATATGATGATGCAATGCAAGGTTAGAAATGTTTGATTGGTGTAGTAAGGATATAAGTGTGACTGGAATATCTTCAAGAGAAAATGAAAAGTGAGGAAGTAGAACAAGCATAGATAACTCAAGGGTTTATACAGATGAAGAGATTGGAGACAGAAAGATCAATCAAGGCATATTTATTTGTTGAAGAGAATTTTCCAAAGAGAGAGGAAAGCAAAAGGTATATGGGGAGGAGAGATTTCTGGAAAATTCTGTAGGTGAAAATGAATACAGTTCTGTGAATAACTTAGCTCAGAGGGATGTACTAGTAGTTCATTGTAACAAATGGTATGATAATGGAGGATGATTGGTAGATTTGAAGATGAGAATTTAGAAAAGTTCTCTTTTCTGAGTAAACTCAGGGGCAAAAATCAACAGCTGGGAGTGAAGAGGAAACAGTGTTAAAAAGTGTTGATAAAAGAATGCATGAATTATTGTAAGGATCAGAATGAATTGACTAGGCAAGAGTAATGAGATTGCAGGCATCAGTAGGAGCCAGAATAAGGTATGCAATTCTGCAGTGTTGTATATATGTGCAGCATCTATATTCCATATTCAAAATCAGAAAACTTGTGTTTTTCTCCAGCCAACAGTAGCAGAATGTTGCAGTAACAGTAGCATTGTAGTAGCAGTAGCAATATAGGTGCAGAATACATAGTGAACTAGTTTAAGGTGGGTTTCCTTTAATAAATACATACCCAATTATTGATTTATACAAATACATATCATTATTTTCTATAAATGAGATCACTGCATCTTATTTGTAATCCTTGTAGTCAGTTAGTGAAATATTCTGGACATATTTCTATGTTATATGAAAAAATACAGATCTACAGCATTATTTTAAATAGTTGCATTGTATTCTACAATGTGTGTGTGTGACCAAACATTGATTATCAGTCCTTGTGTGTTTATAACTTTATTTCTTAAATAATAAACTGTTTGAAATACACTTTTGTGTATTGCCTTTGAACATATTTCAAGAAATGGAATTGCCAAGTCAAGTGTTTGGATACTTTTCTTTTTAAATAAGTACTGTCAACTTCCACTTCCAGGAAGATGGAATAGCACTTTTTGCCATTTCTCCCATAAAGTAAGGCAAACATCTTGAATATTTTATATAAAGGAAACATAATAAAATTCTGAAAATTGAAGAGAAAGCTAAAAATATTGAGACCCATGGAACAACATTGTAGTGAGCTCCCTGGATTTTCTTTTGTCCGCATATATCCAAAATCTGAATAAGCTGGCAACTCAGAAATGTTAATGGGCAGAGGTATAAACAAAACCCTACTCTCTCAAGTGAAAGAAAACAGGCAGCTTAGTGAGATAGAAAATTTTAGATAATAATAACTATTCTAGCCAACACTAGAGAAATCAACTATAGTCTCACCCCTACCCATACAAGCAAAGGTTAGGTGGGGGGCCTAGACTTCCACACTTGTGAACCTGTAATGAAGAACCACAACACTCCTATTAGGGTAATGTCATAGAAAACCAACTAGGGAACCGGAATTTTCACCCCAGCCAGCCCATAATGACCATCTCCTTCCCAACAATGTCAGTAGAGAGCAAATGCAGCACCTGGATTTCCAACCACCTGACAAGAATTAGATGCTGCTCCTTCTCCACATCAGAATGGTTTCAGAGGAGGCTTAGTAGAGAGCCAGAACTCTCATTATCACCCAGCAGTAATGATACAACCCTTTCCATTGTGATAGTGGAGTCCAAGTTGGGAGCTAGAATCCCCAAGTCTGCCAATCAGTAATAAGAGCACATCTTTTTGGAGTCAGTAAAGGCTAAGTGGGGAATTTGAAATTCTAATGGGTCAGCAACACCTTTCCCCCACCAGACAAGTGTCAGTGGAAGCCAACTACCAGAGAACGTTTAAATAAGATATGGAAACTTATGACATAATACAAAAAATGTCCAGAATTAAGTTGAAAATCACTTGTTATACAAAGAACTGGGAATATCTTAAAGTGAATAGAAAGAATAGAGGAAAGCTACAATATGAGAGGGATGTTAGAATTTTCTAACAAAGATTTTTGAAACAGCCATAAAAACATGTTTCAAGGAAAATATGAACACACTGAAACAAATGAAAAATAGAACTTTAGCAAACACATAGAAAGTATAATCACAGAAATAGAAAATATAAAAACTACCAATTGGACATTTTGAACTGAAATATACAATAGACAAATTAAAGGGCAGTGGATGGGTTGAACATCAAAATGGAGGGGACAAAGAAAAGAATCAGTGACCAGCACCACAGAAATTATTCAATCTGAACAACAGAGAAAGCTGACATTTGAAAAAGAATAGCACCTCACTTATGGTGTTACCATAAGAAAAGATTTAATATTTGTGTCATTGGAGTCTCAGAAGAAAAGAAGAGAGTAAGGCTGAAAAAGTACTCAAGACAACAATGGCTTAAGACTTGTTAAATTTGACAAGACATAAGCATACCACCTCAAGAAGGTGAATGAACAACAGGATAAAGTCACAGAAATACACACCAAGGCATCAAAATTAAAGCTGTGAAAATAAAATATGAAGAAAATATCTTGAGAGCAGTCAAAGAAAAATGAAAGCTTACCTATAGAGATTAAAAAACCCAGATGGCAGACAATTTCTCTTCAGAAACAATGGAGGCCAGAAGTAAGTGGCACAATAAGCTTCAAGTTCTGAGAGTGTCAACTAAGGTTGAGCCAGAATTCTATGCCCAGTGAAAGTATCCTTTGAGAATTATGGAGGAACCAAGATATTTTCAGAGAAAGTAAAACTACGAGAATGTGTGACCAGTGGACCTAAATAATGGTTAATAGAGTTCTCTAATAGATAGTAAGACACAAAAAAAGGAATCTTCAATATCAGGAAAGAAGAATACCATAAATGAAAGTATTACTAAGTAAAATAGGCTTTATTCTTGTCTAGAGTTTATAAATTGTGTTTCACATTTGAAGCAAAAAGTATAGCTCTGCCTAATGTGTTTCTTAGGTATATAGAGGAAATAGTAAAGATGATTTTGTTATAAATGAGGGAGGGCAAAGGGACATAATGGGATGTAATGTTATGCAAGTAGATGGTGACTATATATATATATATGTGTGTGTGTGTATATATATGTATATATACACATATATATTTATATATATGGTCAAAACAGCATACTACTATCATAAAGACAGATGAACTGAACAATGAATAAAATTGAGTGCTCAGAAATAATCCTCTCATTTATTGACAGTTGCTCTTTCATAAAGCTGTCAAGTCTACAGAATTGGGACAGAGCAACTTCTTCAATAAATAGTACTGGATATCCATATCCAAAGGAATGAAACAGAATCCCCATCTCACCTGAAACAAAAATGATCTCAAAGTGGATCAAAACCTAAACATTAGAGCTAAGAACTTCAAAAAAAAACTTTTAGAAGAAAACGTAGGGAAATATCTTAAGGATCTTGTGATGTGATATCAGGTTGTTATCATGAGCAATGAAAGAAGAAATACATAAATGGGATCTCCTCAAAATCGAAAACTTTTGACCACCAAAGAATTTTTCAGGAAAGTAAAAAGGCAGCCTACACAATGAGAGAAAATATTTGGAAAACACATTTTTAAGATAAGGATTTAATATCCACAATATATAAAGAGATTCTATAACTGAACAAGAAGAAAGTCAAACAAGTCAAGTAAAAAGTGGGCAAAAGACATGGACAGACAGTTTTGCAAAGAGGCTCAAAAACATGAAAAGATGTTCAAGTTCACTGGCTATAAGGGAAATGCAAATTAAAACCACAATGAAATATCACCTCACATCTACTAGAATGGCCATTACAAAAAACAAAACAATGAAAAACAAACAAACAAACAAACAAAAACCCAGAAAACTACAAATGCTGGAGAAGAGATGGAGAAAGAGGCATACATTCACTGTTGGTGGGAATGTAGAATTTTGCCACACTCCGGATGGCAGTTTGCCAGTTCCTCCAGAAACTAAGTATGAAATTGCTGTATGATCAAGCAATCCCATTGCTAAATATATACTCAGAAGACATGAAAGCATGGACACAAATGAACATTTGCACACCAATGTTTATAGCATCATTATTCACAATTTCCAAGAGATGGAAACAGGCCAAATGTCCATCAATAGATGAATGGATAAACATACTGTGGTATATACATACAATTAAATATTACACAGCTGCAAAACAGAATGAAGTTCTGAAGCTTGCAAGAATGTGGATGAACATTGAGGACATTATGTTAAGTGAAATCAGCCAGAAACAAAAGGACAAATACTGTAAGGTCTTACTAATATGATGAGCTAACATTAATGAGTGAACTTTGAGAGTGAAAGTTGAGAACAAATATTTTCAGGAGATAGGAAGATGGTAGAGATAGGGAACTTGATGATGAAAGAGTTCAGAATGTTCAACAGGATTGATTGTAAAGATCTAGAAATGGTTAACACAATGATATGTCATGATAGCATATTATTGTACATATGTGAGCAAGGCTGAGTGTAAGCATAGTTGAGAAAGGAAGGCTAGGCGCATCTATGACACCAGAGAAAACATAGAAGACAAAGCCTGTGACTGTTTAACTTAGCAAAACCTAGAGTAGATGATGATGATGATTAAATGTACAAATATACTAAAGCTTTTACATGAGGGAGAACAAATGAATATTAACATTGCAAGGTGTTGAAAATGGGATGGTACATGGAAAAATAAAATCAATGCAAATTAGGTCCATAGTGAAAACTAACACTGTTTATGCTTCCATTAAATATGACAAAGGCAATATACCAAAACTAAATATCAATAAAAGGGAGGGATATGGGAATCTTGGTGATGTTGCTGTTTCTCCTTTTTATTTTGCTTTTTAGTTTTGAATTTCTTCTTCTTCTTTATTTCCTCTTCTTTCTTTGCAGAAGAAATGGAAATGTCTTTATTAGATTGTGGTGGTGACTGTATAACAATATACCAGGTACCATTGATTGCTTACCTAGGCTGGATTACATGGCGTGTGAATAAAATTGTTTAAAAAATAAAAAGAGAGATACAAATGCTGGAGAAAATGTGGCAAGAGGGAGATGTACCTATTCATTGTTAGTAGGGAAGTGGAATGGTGCATCTCCTTTGGAGGGCAATGTGGTGGCTCCAAAGGAGGCTAAGTATAGGGCTGCCATATGATCCTGCAACCCCATTATTAGATAAACATGTGGAAGAATGGAAAGCAGGGACATGAATGTGCCTTTGCACACTGATGTTTATGGTGGCACTATTCATGATTTGCAATGGATGGAGGTAGCCTCAGGATACATCAAGTGATCGGTGGAATGGTGAACTGTGGTGTGTACATAAAACGGAATTTTGAATGGCTGCAAGAAGAAATGAAATTTTTAGATATGCAACTAGGTGAATGAAGTTTGAGGACAATATGTTGAGTGAAAAAAGCCAGAAACAAAATGTCAAATATTATAATGCCTAACTAATATGGACTAATTGTAATGTACAAACTCTGAGAATTGAATTCAGAGAATAGGTTAGCAGGGAAAGGTTTATTGTAAATATTATTAGATTGCAAGCTCTTACAGCAGTCACATCTATTCCTGACTTATAATGGTTACTTATAAAGATGCTGCATTTGTTGTGCATAACCTAGTCATTCCCTAGAACTTTATTATTTGTGTGATACCTGAAACTCAGAGCTAGAGTTTTGCAGCTCTGAAAGTCAGCATTTCTCTATACAGCAACTGTTTTCTCTTATGTTTTATTGTGAATTATAAAGCAAAGAAAGAAAAAACAATAATTTTCAAAGTATACTTCAACAAGTAGTTGCAGAGCAGACTTCGGAGTTTGTTATGGGTTACATTTCCACTATTTCAGATTTTACATTCTAGCTGCTCCAAAACACTGGAGGTTAGAAGGAACTTTAATATCATGATTCAGCAGTCATACTTGTCTGTTAAGTCCTATCTTATATAACTCTTTCTCCTTTGATTCTTCTCCCATTCTATAGGTATATTTAGACAATACCAGTTCTGATTTTTCATAATGAGAAGAGACATCTACAATAAAGGATAGAAGGATGTAAATAATTGATAATCTTGGAGAAGCTGTCCCTCTAGGTTTTAGGATTCATCTGAACTAGTAACTCTCTGGGAATTATAAGTTCCAGTCAAACAGACTTAATCATGAAACTTTTTTTTTATAGAGTCTCAGTTCAAGTGCTGTTTTTAACAGTTAAGAGGAGTGATGTTGATTGGGGTTTAGCAAGCCATGGCAATTAGCATTATCTAACTGAAACTTTCATAATGGTAACCTTGAGAATAGTTTCTTGATTCCATTTGATCTCTTCTGGCCACCGATGTCTTCTTTTATTTTACTTCTTTTCCCCCTTTTGGTTCAATAGTTGTTATCATTCCCATAATGCCAGGGTCAGACTCATTCCAGGGAGTCAGGCCCCATGTTGTGAGGGAGATTTTTTAACCCTGAATGCCAGTGTCCCTCATAGGGCAATGACTTCTTGCACAGTTGGGCTTAAAGAGAGAGAGAGAGGCCACATCTAAGCAACAAAATAGTTTTCCTGGAAGTAACTCCTAAGCCTTGTTATGGGTAGTCTTAGATTCTCCCCTACTGAGACAAGTTTCATAAGGGCAAGCTTCAAAATCAAGGCCTTGGCCTATTTTCCTGCGAGTCCTTAATAGTTGAGAGGGTATCTGGGCTTCTTATATTTTCTTCCCTTCAGACCCTCAAGGGAGTCTACCAGGGCTTTTTTCTTTTTAAGGTGCATGGTTTAGGAATTGAACCTGGGTCTCCCACACGTCAGCAAGCATTCTACCACTGAACCACCCACACACGTTCTGCCAGTACTTTTTAATTATCAGCCCATCATAGTCTGAGATGTATCTGAGTATTGCATTAAGCTATGCAAAATTACAACTCCTCATTCCCATTCTGGGCTCCAGGAGTTCAGATTGTTTTAGTGAGCTATCCAAACTGATTGATTTAGATCACGTGTTATAGAGAATTAAGGTTCTAGACGTAATAAACCCTTCTGCCTTTGTTCTCTCACAGTAGGTGAAGGTCTAGGGTACATACACTATCATTTTTTACCCTGTGCTCTGACTTATCTTAGTCCCAGCCAGACTGGCTTCATAGTCAACTCTAGTTGTGGCTTTGATCTTTTTTTTGTTTTTAGGTTACTTTAACTGTTATGATATATAGCTATGCTAACTTTCAGGGCTGCTGCACTCTAATTCTGGGTCTCAGGTGTCACAGAATAACTGAAATTTCCCCAGAAATACCAGCTGATACACATATAACTCAGTGTCTCAGAATCTGAAACTACACTTCTAACTTCAGACTAAAAGTGGCTTCTATAAGGGTTTACAATCTAGGCTCCAATTTTCTTGTATTTACCACAAGAGACCTTAGCATATTTATTATTTTGTCCCTAGCTTATTTTGCACAACACATTGTCCCCAAGGTTTATTCAGTTTGTTGAGTGTCTCTCAACATCCTTCCTTTTTTATAGCCACACCATCTTCCATCTTACAAATGTATCACAGTTGCAATTCTGCTTCTCAGACATTGTACTGTACAGCTCCCTACATCTTTTGGGCATCAAGGGCAACATCCAAAATAAACAAACCATATCTTACAGCTTCTCACTTGTTTGTATTGTCAGAAGTATTCCCAATTTTAGACAACTTTCATTGGTCCATAGCAACAAAGAATCAACAAGCACAGCATCACCAAATATCAAATCTGTCCCTTATCACTTGTCCTTTCTCCCCAATTAGTTGCTCCTGGTAGTGCTGTGATAATGTTGATGTCTTCCTCTTAACTATTGGCCACTGCATGTATTTTTAGTTCTCCTGTTATATCCTCTACTATTGACTACTTGTTCATTATCAAGCATTGGAAATATTTCATGTGAGAATGTATTTATAATTATAGATTTAATCAATGGGATTCATGACACCACACATACATTTTAAATAATATTCACCTTCAATATGGCAATATTACTTATAACCCTACTAATTAGTTACCCTCACTTCTATCCATACCCTCTTAGAGCAACTGCTAAATGCTGAAAAATTGATCAGACTTCAATTAGAAATGTGAATAAAGCTGACCTGGTTAGAACTAAGGTAAATCAGATCTAATATAAAGGGTTACATTAACTGTAATTTAAATTTCAAGTTCTATAAGAGAACAAAGGAGGAAATGTTTATTTAGTGTATATTTTCTGTAGCACACGATCTAATTTTACTTGTAGGTTCAGTTTATCTGAACACATTACATGGAGCATGAAATAAGGAGTGAGATTTTGTTGGTTAGCACATTGTATTATTCAGGGTTCTCTAGAGAAATAGAACCACAGGAGATATCTGTGAATATGAAATTTATAAAGGAGTCTCATGCAACCATGGGAATGGAAGAGTCCAAACTCCATAGGGCAGGCTATGAAGATGGCAGCTCCTGTGAAGGTTTTGGATAGACTGCACAGGAGAGAGTCACTGGCTGAAGAAGCAGTGAAAACATCTCTTCTTCCTTAGAAGTCTTCAACTGATTGGATTATCTCATTGGTGGGAGGCACGCCTTAAGTGATCACAGATGTAATCAGCCTCAGATGAAATCAACTGACTGATGATTTAATACTCCAGCCTTCTGGTTTATCAACCAGCCATGAAATATCCTTGCAGCAATGGTCAGGACAGTGCTTGCCCGGCCAGACAACTGGTCATAATAATGTGGCCATGTTGACACAAGAACCTAATCATCACAGTTCACCCCTTGTAAACTTAGCAGCTATTCACATCACCTTGAAATAAGCTTGATTTTCAAATGGAACACAATAGAAGACGTATGTTTTGCCTAACAATATTCAACTGTCCTGCATATAGCCAGAAACACACTACATCTCTTCAAAATTGTGTGCAAGTCCTTAAGTAACATTAACTCATAAACTTCATATCCTATGACTTAAATACTATAACATGAACAATACAACATGGCATATGACAACAGGAGAACAAGATATTTGCTTATTTATAAATGTAAACATACTCATAACAAAACAGGGAGGAAATATTCATACAATCACAGTCCTCATTTCTGTAACTGATCATGTAGTCATCGTTCATATTTATCACTACCTTCTTCTACGACCCATTTCACGTGCCCTTTACCCTCAGGAAGCTCTTCAGATAACCATGTTTCTTTGCCAGGTGGGATGACACAAACCTTCATTTTTGAAGTCTCTAGGCCATTGGTAATCCTGCCTGGATTGGGTTATGTTAGTTTTCCATTTTCTTTAATCACATGGCATTGTAGTACAAAGAGACAATGTAGCAGATCTCCTATATTCCAGGAAAACTCCTTTTTACCTTCATTGCGTAGTTGCAGTCCTTGATAGTCAGGACTGCTCATGCCAGACAAAAGAGTAATCCCCTTTCATGCCTATTAATTCAATGGCATGAGAAGCCCAAAGTGGCCAGGTGGCAGTCTTGGCTTCCAGTTCAGTGGAATTACTGATGCATCTCCTGCTAAGAGCACACCTCCTTTTGGAACTAGGGCCTGTAGATCAGCAGGGCCTAAAGTTTCAGGAACAGGAAGTAAAAATTTTCCTAGTGGATCACTGGGGGTAATAGTGTCACTCCCATTTTCACCCTCTGGACCTGTGAATTTTGGCTATGGGAGGAACAACACCATAAAGTAGATGCTCATTCAAAGCATACAGAACCCACAAGAGAACACTGACTCATTTGCCAGGTATCACCACCTAGTTGGTACTGTAATTGGATCTTCAGAAGGCCATTCCACCATTCTACTAACTCAACTGCCTCTAGATGATGGGGAACATGGTACAACCAGAGAATTTTATGAGCATGTGACCATACCTGCACTTCATTTGCTGTGGCGTGGGTTCCTTGATGAGAAACAATGCTGATCAATTCATGTAAAATAACATGACAGTGGGTAAGGCATTCCGTAAGTCAAGGGATGGTAGTTTTTGTGGAAGCATTGCATGCAGAGAAGGCTAATCTATATCTGGAGTATGTGTCTATTCCATTTAGAACAAATTGCTGCCCCTTCCATGATGGAAATGGTCCAATGCTATCAATTTGCCACAACAGGTTGATTGAGGCAGGCTGATCACCTTGGGGTATGGTATCATATCTGGGGACTGAGTGTAAGTCTCTGCTTCTGACAGATTGGGCACTCAGCAGTGGCTATAGCAAGCTCAGCCTTGGTGAGTGGAAATCCAAGTTGCTGAGCCCATGTATAACCTCCATCCAGACTACTTTGCCCACTTTGTTCATGAGCCCATTGGGCAATGGCAGAAAGAAGATGGCTTGTGTCCAGGATGTGTCGTCTTATCCACTTGATTATTAAAACCTTCCTCTGCTGAAGCCACCCTCTGGTGAGCATTCACATGGGATACAAGTACCTTCATGTTCTTTGCCCATTCAGAAAGGCCAATCCAATCTTCAAATCATGCTCTTTACTGTCATTCAAATCCTTGAGACCCTGCTCAATTTTTCCCATTCTTTTCTCTATCTGTTAATCCTTCTGTAAGATTTTAACTATCCTGTCTTCTAGCTCACTGATTCTTCTTGCCTGTTCAAATCTGTTGTTGAATTCCTTTAGTGCATTTTAAATCCCTTCTATTGTGATTTTTATTGCCATCATTTGTTGTGTTTCTTTTTATACTTTCAAATTTCTCTTTATGTTCACACAGTATCTTTTAAATAGCTTTTATCTCTTTAGTCATAGTTTCCTTCATCTACTTGTATTGATTTAGGAGATTTATGTGAACATCGTTGATTAGTTGTTTTAAATCCTGTGTCTCATCTGAAATTTTAATGTGTTCCTTTGAATGGGTTCTATCTTCTTTTTACTTAGTATTGCTTGTAATTTTTTTCTGATGTCTAGGCATCTGATAATCTTGATGAGTTTATTCTAGAGACTAGTTTCTCTCTTTTGCCTATGGTTTTCCTGTTGATTGGCTTTGTGCTGAGGCACTTCTTTGACTCCTGTTTCAACTTATTCTAGACCTTTGGAATAGCTCATGTTTAACTAATCAGATGTTTTTCAGCTCTTATTCATCTGATTCTTGCCCTGGATGTATAGTACAGTTTTTGAGATTGCACTATTTCTGCAATTATTTCACCTCCAGTAGTAAGTTTTCTTTCCCTACTCCTTCTCCAGAATTGCTGACCTGCTTTACTTGTTTCTGATTTGCTGCTATAGTTTTTTAGTCCTCCCTTCATTGTCTGTAGCTGCTTTTTCCTGGAGGCAAATTCTGGGAGGAGGGCCATCTGAGAGAGGACTTTTCCAAGTCAATATTTCTCCATCCAAATAGGGCCAAGGATCCACCAAAGCGGTATAGATTTGTTGCAAGGTGACTTGGGGAGGAGACTAGAAGGAAACCAAACTTCCTTTTGGAAGCTCACCAGGTCTATGCTTTCCTGGCCTACCCAGCAGATGGCTGTCTTCAACCAACTGTTCCATGCAGTTCTAAGGTGGTACTATGCCTTTAAGTCTCAACTACCTCTGCTCCTGTTGGAGGCAAGGCTGAAACAGAGGCTGCTATTGGCTTTTGTTCAGGGTGCATTGAAACCCTAGCCAGATCTGGGACCCAATGATCTGAATTTTCTGATCAAAAGCTGCAATTGGTGCTTTGGCATGCCCCACCCCCCATTCTTGGGAAGAACTGCCTTCAGAAAACTTTCCCCACAGCCCCAGGAAAGCACTGCGTATCTAAATCACCTCTATTTCCACCCCTATTGGATGCTTCTTTGTCTTCAGCTGGCTTAAACTGTAGCAGCCTTCAGAGCCAGGGCTCGGCATTCCAAATTCACTAATCAAAAGCCACGATCAGTGTTCAGCCATACTCCCCCCAGTCCCACATCCCCCATTCTTGGGGAAGAGGGTTTTTATTTCTAGTTATGGACTTCAGCAGCCTGCCATGAGTGGAGGATGGGCACCAGCTTCAACAGCTTGGTAGCTTTTACTCATAGCTTTTCACTGCAGGGTATCAGTCTCTTCCTTCCTCTCTTCCATGGATAGTGTACAGTGTTCTGCTAGTATCTGGAGGCCCCCAACCAGTTGTTTCCAATAGTTATCAGGTATTTATTAGCTGCCCTGAAGGACAGAGTCTTGAAGCTCCCTACTTTCCATCTTAGAAACTTCTCTGCTTTCCTTTTATTAAAATATTTCTTTCAGTAAGAACGTGAACATAGCTCTTTATGCAATCAGTTTTTTTGTTTGTTTGTTTGTTTGTTAGTTTTTTTGCATGGGCAGGCACCGGGAATCGAACCCGGGTCTCCGGCGTGGCAGGCAAGAACTTTGCCTGCTGAGCCGCTGTGGCCCACCCAGTATGATTTTTAATATATTAGTTAAGCTATGTCTCAGTTTCCAGAAATATTACAAAAATAGTAATAACATCTTCAAACTTGTTGAAAGAAGTTAGAAAAGTTTGCAAAACACCATTGCATTTACTGAAATATTTCAGTAAATATTAGTTGTTGTTGATCAAAGCACAACAAATAAAGCAGGATCCTTTTTCTTATTTAATACTCGGTCAAGAAAAAGGACTTAGTACACTAAAAATCACATTTTTCATATCCTTTCTGACCAAATATCAAAGTGCTAATTCAGCCTTCACTCACCTCTAGAAGGAATGGCATAAGGTAATCTTTACAAATATTCTTCCATTTGCCCTACTGTTTCATGATTTCTCAACTTTGAACATACTCTTTACCCTAGGACACTTAACAGCTCCCTCATTAGCCTAATCTGATTTGAATTTATGAAGCTGATTGCTTTTTGACTGCTCTTTGGTTGCCTTATTCCTTTTTCTTTAACCTTTTGATTGCCAATTCATTTGCACTTTTTACTACAATGATTGCCTAATGATTTCACGTGATTCATTGCTGCTTTATTCCATGATTGCCCTTTCAGCTGTCTCCCCTTTGACTGCCTGGGGTTCATCATTTCATGTACTCAGCTGCCACTTAACAGATTTCCTTATCCTAATCCAGCTGTTTATCTCTTTTCATCATCTTTACTATTCTCCCCTTTTACATGGTCCCACTAACTGGATACCAAATTCTAATTTAGAAGGATGCTATTTTTTTGTAATCATATCACTTTTCTCCAATGCAGCAGGTTGATGCAGCCATTATACATCTCTAAATAATGTAGCAATTTTTTTCTAAGGCTTTCTTATCCATCATTCAGTCTTTTGAATTCTATTATGTTTTCATGCTCTGAGTGGTGAATATGATTCATTTCCATATTTTGAATAATCTATATGAAAATATTTAAAATTTGAAGAATCTTTTTGAATTTATCATTTTTATGTTAAATGCCTGCTTTATCACATCTCTTCTCTTAGCCCTAATTAGCATCCCAGTAATTTTCACTTCTTCTGTACCTACAGAATTATGTTTCTAATTAAGAATTTCTAAGAACAAAAATAATTCATTTTTTCCTATCTATTTGGCGAACTGTAATTTTAGTGACATTAAATGTATTGGCTTTATATACCCCTTCCTATACCCTTATTTGTTTTCTTCATATTTTTTGCTGATTTTATAGCTTAATGGTAGTGAATCATTTAAACTCCTGTTTTCTTTAATCTTAATAGTCTGATTCTTAAACTCTGTCATCTGTCTCTATTGTCTTACCTTTTAAATTTGTTTGAAATATTACTCTAAATTGAAAGCATTCTGATGGGCTTAATGGAAGTAAATTTGGAAAGTTAAATAAACAGTGGCTTTGGAAATGAGTTAGATAATGTGCATTTTGAGCTTATTCAATGATACTCTGTGATCTTCTGTATTAGCCAAACAATAGTGTCCATTACAGAGTATCTAGAAAAATTAACTGAGAAGATGTATACCATTAACACCCCAAACACTTGGTTGTTCTGAACCCATACATTTTATAAAGGAAAGACATACTCTTTACATTAGTGACAAATGAGTGAAGTGGTTTCTATATGAAGAACAAACAAAATGACCAACTACAATTAGGTTTCTAAATAATTACAGCCACAATTAAATCCAGAAGAATGATTCTGGAATGGAGTCTTAGTTTATAATCCATAAAATAAAAATTTTTTAAATCCAAACTAGACTTCTAAACTGCCTTTGTTGCTTAAAGATATGAGAAAATACAGTACTTTGTCTTTTTATATAAGGCTTTAAACTTTTTAATTGTTGCATTTTATGCATTCGTCCCTTAATATGGGTTTAAAATAAACTTTTCTACATTTTTGTTGTCATACGCTATTTATTCCTTGATTTCCCTTGGTTGTTAAAGGAACCAAAACATACTTTGTGGCCTCTGAAGACAGTAAAGTCAGCATTTTGTTCTGTAGGTGCTGAAGTGCCATCTGGTAACTGCCAGTTTATAGTTAGTCAATATTATATTGGGCTAACATTAGCTGTGTCTTAATATTATGCTTCTCAAAACAGTTTAGGGGAATACATTGGAGTGGAAAAGAGGAGAAGTTAAAAATAACATTTTCTGCACAGCTGGATGGGAACTATTCAAGAGTTAGAAAACTGCACAGTAGCAAAACTGTAGAACTTTTACCTAATTGTGCATTCCTCTTATTATAAATCTTTTTCTATGCCTGAGTAAGGGTACTATGTGCCAATGTAATGTTCACTTATAGACATAATTCAATATATAATGTGATGTTATGGGAATTTTACTTACCTTTATAATACTTAGTCTAAAAAACAGGAGCAATATTCATAATAGTTCAGTGTGGTATGGTACAAGCTTCAGATAATTAGAAAAAGTTTGACCATATTCAAGAAAGGCTATGGAGTGCTAACAGTTGTCTGACACAATCTATGTAAAGAAAATGGACATGAATATTGAAAAGGGAAATAAATACAGGCCATTCTATAAAGTGGATTGAGAATGTATTTAATATAAAAATGAAGAAAAACTCAAACAAGCAATATTTTTTCATGCTTTCCAACTTGCTTTTGACAGTAGAATATGTCAAAATAATTTATTAAAGTAACAGCCATGTGTGGGCATCAGTGGCTCAGGGCCAGAGTCCTCTCCTGCCATGCTGGAGACCCAGGTTCAGTTCCCAGTGCCCGCCCATATTAAAAAAAAAAAAAAAAAAAACAGTTCGTGGCAAAGTAAATAAACAAAGTTTTACATATTGTTAACTGGCTCCTAAAGAGGGACATAACTGTATTTTCAAGTTGCATAATCAGTCAAATGTAAATTTATTTTTCTGTATCAATTTATTTGATAAATAAATAATAAGATATTATTTTGTCTGCTTGCATAATGTTTTATGTAGTTAATTCCAATAAATTCAATGATTTCAGTGTTTTTTGGCAATTTCAAGTTTACATTCAGTCTTCAGAGTTTCTTCTCTCCTCGAAGTGCACATTTGTTCTAAAGGTACACAGTGGTACATTAGGGAGGGTATAGCTGGTAAGTACATGGCTTATTTTTCTCCATCAGTATCACATTTATAACGGAACATTCTCTGATTGTTTTGATCATTGGCATCCACCCTTCTTGGTATATGGGTAGATGTCTAAATTACCCTGTGCTCTCTCTTGTCCTTAGAAACATCAAATCTTTCTTCTTTCTGCTCACCTCAAATACCAGGCATCTTCAGCTTATTTAGCAATGACACAGAAACTTTTCAAATCTCTTTGGTATCGTGCAAAATTTCAATTGCTCTTCAATACAAACTTATTATATTAGTCAGAGTTCTCTAGAGAAACAGAACCAAAAGATGAATTCTGTAAATAGATTTATAGAAGTGTCTCACAAAATGGTGGGAATGCAAGAGTCCAAAATCAGTAGGACAGGCTGTGAGGCTGGCAACTCTGATGAAGACTTTTAATAAACTCCACAGGAGAGGCCCACTGGCTGATGAAACAGTGAAAATTCTCCCTTCTCCCTTAAATGTCTTCAACTGATTGGATCAAGCACAACTAATTGGATTATATCATTTGCAGGAGCCATCACCTTAGTTGACTGCAGATGTAATCAGCTACAGGTACAATCAACTGACTGAGGATTTAATAAACCAACCCTCTGGTTCATCAACTAGCCATGAAATATCCTTGCAGTAATGGCCAGGCCTGTGCTTACCTGACCAGACAACTAGGCATCATCACCTGGCCAAATTGACATCAGAATCTAATCATCACACATATGAATCCAGGAGTTTGTCTCAAATCCTTACCTCATTTACACACTGATCTCATGTGGGAAAGTTTCTCTTTATAAAACTTTCTGCCTTCTCAGATTTCATCTACAAAATAACATTTATCTTTTATATCTTTGGACCCAAATTTCTCTAGACATATGATCATCTGCGTTTTTTCCATCTGCCCCTTGGAGTGTCCCTGCCAGAGGAGGCGTAGGCCCAGATTTCTCTCCAGTACTCACTCGCACCTAAGCTGTACCAAATGAAAAACTTGGATTCCCAAGTCTTTGACATTGCTAATTCAGTCTAAGTACCCTGGTGGAAATGCAAAGCCCCAAATTTGCCTCATTGTTTTCTGTATTGGTGCTGAAGGCCTTCCACTATGGTAATATTTTCAGAATGTCTTAGCCTCAATATCTATATTAATAACAAAAGGCTGAATGTAATTTTTTAATTACCTGATAAATCACATAAAGCACTACTTCTTAAACTTAAAATTAGAGTTTCTCACTTAGACGTCTCTACACTTATAAGGAATTCTTGTATTTTCTTCCATTCAATCCCTTGGTCCTTGATTTACGGTGCTCAATAAAGTTTAGATATTATATAAATTTTCCAGTAATCTAAAATAAGAGAAGTGAGAATGATATGTACAACCTCATCCTTGGTGAAACAGAAAACCAAGAAACCTTAAAAGCAAAAAGAAAGAGAAAGGAGGAAGAAAAGGAATTGTAGTTGGAGAAAAATGAACACTCTCAAATTAGAAATATTGAACAGAGGACTCTCAAGGCCTAAGTGAATGCAATGAAAGCGGGGCTAGGAGAGGATTCCATTGTCTACAGAGGCAGTAGATGGTTGGGAGCTAAGTAACTAGGGAATCAAAGTGCAGTAATTTAGAGGAGCAGAAATACATAACCAACTTTCAACCTTCATACCACTGTTACAGAGAATAGTTATAAAAGCGTTGAACTCTACAATACCAATTCTAACATCTGCTCTATTGGAAAAGATGTTTTGCTGGGAGAACAATGATGAGAAAAGCTTGTTTCCACACACAATCATGCCAAAACAGAGCTCATCTGACATTTTAATTTAACAAAACACTTGTAAAAGTATACAATGAAGTATCCAACTTTCAAGTGTTACTCGTATAAACTTCCAAAATAGACAATCACATGTCAAGGAAATTATAGTGTACTATAGGAAATAATATTCAAATTGTTAGAGGATAATGAGAAAATTTGATTTCAATGTAAATAATGGCAATGTAGCTGGTAGACAAAATAGTTCGAAGCCAACATTATATTATTTTCCTTTCTTATTTTTCTTCTTCTTATTTTTGGGAAATAAGCCAAAAGACAATGCAGACTGCTTCCTAAAGAGGCAATAATGCTGAAAAAGAAACAAAATTCTAGATGTTCTACAAAAAAAAAGAGATAGATTAGATATATAGCATTTAATTCAGAGCTTTTTCAAAATATATTTACCATTCACACACTGACAGAGAATTTTCTCTTTTCTTTAAATAGTCAACTTATAAAAATAAAAAATTCCTACCTGCAATTGTTGTTTATAATAATTATAGTAGACATTTAAATGCTTGCAATTGAAAAATATTATTTTTAATCATATTTATTCTAGGAGTTTTGCAATTTGTGGCAGTTCAAAGAGATTTATTTCTAGCAGAGAAGGTATTGAAAAGGTTGATAAAAATCCATTTTGACTTATAGAGTTTAAAACTACCATACATTTTTTTGCAATGAAATATTTTGGCACTCAAAATAACTTGTCTAAGAGAAAAATGGCAGTTCCCCACAAAATCAATCTCTTGTACAATCAATTTTTTTTACTATTATTATTTATTGAAAACGATGGTGTCTCAACTTCAATACTAACAGCAACTTAATTTTAGATTCTTAGAGATTCGGGAAAAAATGCAGAAGTAAAATTAAAGGAAAAGTGCAACTCCGTTTTACTATAAGTTGTAGCTTATTATAGCACACTGGAGTGACCTAATGTAATTAAGTCTCAGGTAAGACAATTACACTATGGTGGTTTTGTAATATGTGTAAATATAAAATTTTTCTCAGATAATTCTCAAAGTTAATAAAATATCATCATATTACCCAGAGGAATGCTTGCATTAAATTAATATTAATTAGGACAATTGAAAGTCATTCTCTTTCAATAATGCAGCATATTATTCTCATATTGGAACAAGATTTCTGGAAAAGTTTTGATTTCCAAAGTTTATATTTTTCATGGGTATTTGTAAAGAATGGAATGATAATGCAGAAAGAAGTTCATGCAGGTTTTCCTTCCTAATTTTGAATATACTCAACCAAGTGATTTTTCTGTATTTGGAGGATCTCCTCCTCCCTTAGGGGATTTTAAGTTTCTCAAGTGAAGGAAGTTATTTATTTCACTCTGTACACCCTGAGCATATAACCATGCCTGTTTATAGTAGGAGCTCCATGAATACCTGGTGACCATTCAAAGCTCCTAGGAAATGCCTTGTGACTTTCTTTTTTTTTTTTTTTACATGGGCAGGCACCGGGAATTGAACCCAGGTCCTCAGGCATGGCAGGCAAGCACTCTTACCTGCTGAGCCACCGTGGCCTGCCCCTTTGTGACTTTCTTGTTAAAACTTTAATGTTTGGATTTTTTTTCATTAACAGCATGACAATTACATCTTTTGCAGTGTGATCTTTTTTCTTTTTTTAAAAACGTTTTAAGTTTAGGATTATTTTTGTTATACTGCACATAAAGGACTAAAGACAGACACTATGATTTATATTTTAAATCTGATTTACAATCTCATGTTCAATTCAGGTAGAGCAGGGGAAGGAAAGGGCAGGGAATTCAGGATTTTAGTGGCCCAGATTCCACTATGGGTAAATGGAAGGGTCTGCAGTGGTGACCAGAGAGCAGAAGTGTGCAATTATCATCAAATGCCTTGTCCTCTATCACTTTTGAAGTTAACAGATCTGGGGTTCCTAATCTGTGCCAGTTTAAAACTGTTGTATATCCCAGAAAAGACATGTTCTTTAAATCCTGAAATCCTGATTCAATATTGTTTAGGTGGGACCTTTTGGTTAGGTTGTTTCCATGGAAATGTTACCCACCCAATTGTGGGCGGGATTTTTCTTTAATAAGTTGTTGCCATGAAGATGTGACTCACAATTGTGGGTGGGACCTTTTTATTAGGTTGTTTCCATGAAAATGGGTCTCTGCCCATTCAAGATGGGGACCAGAATATTTAATGAACCAGAAACATACATAAAGGGAATGGGTGATTCAATAAAGGCAAATTAATTCACTATAATGAAAAGAATGAGGCTTGGAATCATAGGAAGAAAAATACAAATGTAATTCTCATTAAAATATGAAAATCCCTGACTATTGCTGAAGTCTTCCTCTAAAGTTTTATTTCACAAACTGTCCAAAACCACCATATCCAAACTCCCTAAAAAACCATTGCAATGTTAAACTGAGCATTATTTTGTTGATTTGTGAATCATATTTCCACCACAAAACAACGAAGAAAAGCAGATCTCTAAATCAGTCAAGAGAGAAATAATTGGATAAGACACTTTTTTACAAAACATATGTAACATCGAATCATAGTAGGTGTGCCAGTTTGAAAGTATTATGTATTAAATTAAAACTTGTGGGAGTAGCCATTTCTTTTAATCTTGATTCAATACTGTAGGTTAAAAAACTTTTGATTAGAATATCTCCATGGAGATGTGACAGGCATAATTGTGGGTGTGATCTTTTGATTACATGGAGATGTGACCCCACTCATTCCAGGTGGGTCTTGATTAGTTTACTGGAATCCTTTAAAGGAGGAAACATTTTGCAGAGAAACTTCAGAACAGGTAGAAATGATGGAGCTGACTAACTTCAGAACAGAGCTGACACAGCTGTCAACACTTGGAAAACAGACACAGATGCTTGGAGATGTTTGGAGCCCAGAAGACATCACCATGAGATGTTAAGCAAGTCAGAAGCTGGAGAGAGCCAATGGGAGCCAAGAGATGAAAACCAGCCCCTGAGAAGCAAAGTAAGGAACCCCACAGGAATAGAGGCTGAAAGCAACAGAGCCGACAGAGGTGTTCTTGATCCGTCAGCATTTCTTGACTGAAGGTACCCTCTAGTTGGTGCTTTAATGTGGGCACTTTCACTTCTTTAGAACTGTAAACCTGCAGCTTATTAAATGCCCCTTTTTAAAGGGTGTTGCAATTCTGGCATATCACATTCTAGCAACTTGCAAGCTAACACAGTAGGCAATAGGATAGCGTCACAACAAATTTCACAGGGACATTATTGGGCAGAAAGAAATTTTTGGTCAATCAAAAAATAATCAAGGGGAAAAAGAAGAAGCAATCCTGGGCTTCCAGTTTCAGCTCTGATATGTAAAAAACCTAGAGGCTATCACTCATGTTCTAATAAAAAGAGAAAGCTGGACAAACTGAAAAGCAGACATTTCTTTTACCTATCAGAGAACTGACATCTTAGGGAAAACTGCCAGCCTAAAATTTGGAGAGCCAGCACAGCCAAGGTTTGCTTACATGTAGCAGAAGCTTGTAGAAAGCTTGTAGAAATACTTAAGTGGCCACTTTGATGAATAGTTGGTGGCAGATAGGTCAGACTAGCATGGAATTGAGTAACTCCTGGAAACTATAGTCTTGGGGCTCTCTCCCACATTTGTGGGCTTTACCTCCCCAATTAGTATTTTTTAATTTCATAATTTGTTTTCATAGTAACTGTAAGCATTCTTCATTTTTTGTGTGTGAATACAAGTCATTTATCAGATGCTTTGCAAATAGTTTCTCACAGTATTTAACTTGTTCTTTTACTTAATAAACAGTTACCTTCAAAGAGTAGAAATTATTTAATTTTGATGAAATGCAATTTTTCCTTTAAATAGATTATTCATTTTGCCTCTTCTTAGGAAATCTTTGTCTAACACTGCTTGACAAATATTTTTTCTATGCCTTATTCCCAATAAAGTATAATTTCAAGCTTTACATTTAGATCTATGTACAATTTTGAGTTACTTTTGCATTTTTAATAAGGTATAGATCAAAGTTCATTTTTTGTGAGTAAAAATATGCAATTATTCTAGCACCATTGTTTTAAAGATAGTCTTTTCTCCATTGAATTGCCTTTTTATCTTTCTCAAAATCAACTTTCTGTTTGTGCACAGGTTTATTTTGGAGCTATTTTTCTATTATACTGGTCTATTTGTTTATCTTTATACCGATTTCAATAAGTATTGAAATCAGCTATTGTTAGTCAACAACTTTATTTTTTTGCATATCCACATAAAGTTTAGACTTATTTTGTTGATTGCTACAAAATAAGTCAAAATTCGGAGTTCTAGAACTGATTTGAGAATGTAGAGAGACCCAGTAAGTTAGATTTTTCACAACAGAATACTAGACAACAGAGAACTGGGCAAGAGAATAGAGAATTCTTGAGAACTTCAGAGGGTCCTTGTTCAGTGATCAGCAGTGTACCAAGCACATTCCTAAACGTTACATGAGACTAGGAAAAGAACCACATGTGAGAATTTGAGGGTATATTACCTACTAACAGAGGACTAGGAATAGTTCCTGTTTCCCCCACTAAGACTGGAAAACTTGCAAATATTTATTACCTAATAGTTCTGGAAGTTGAAAGACAAAAATGAGTCTCACTGCACTAAATACAAGATTTTCACAAGTCTGCATTCCTTTCTGGAGGTCCTAGGGGTTAATATGTTCTCTTTCTTTTTTTACATTTTAGAGACAGCTTTCATTCCTTGCCTAATTGTCCCTTCCATCTTTAAAGCCAGCAACAACCATTGAATTTTTCTCACATTAAATAATTCTGAAATTGACTCTTCTGCCTCTATATTCCATATTTGGGTATGTTTGAGATTACTTTGGGTGTACCTGGATAATTCAGGATAGTGTCCCTATCTCAAGATCAGCTGATTAGCACCTAATACCATCTGTAACCTAATTCCCTCTTGCTATAGAGCAAAACATATTTACAAGTTACCGTGAGTAGGATATGACATCTTTATGGTACATTATTCTGCCCGCCACAGTACCTAAAATGATAAATTATACATCTAGAATCCAATCAATGATGACTAGATATGCAAAGAAGCAAGCAAATCAACCCAAACCAAACAAAAATTGATACAGATGTTAGAATTAGCAGATCAGGACAATAAAGCAACATTTTAACTAAGTGCCATATGTTCAAGATTTAAGTGTAAATATGAAAGATATATGAAAATCCAAATCGAACTTCTAGAGATGAAAGTTAAAATGACTGAGGTAAAAATATATTAGAATGGTTTAACAGCAGGCAGAAATACAGGTTAACTTAAAGTCACAGCAGTAGAAACTATGCAAATGAAATACATAAGGAAATAAAGAAAATTTTTTAAACTAAATTGAGCCAAAGTATGCTGTGTGACAACTTCAAGTGGACCAAAATACATGTAATAATCATTAATGCAGAGGAGAGAAAAGAGGAAAATTTGAAGAAATACATTCTAAAAAGTTTCCATATATGTGAAAACTGTAAACTCACAGATTGAAGAAACTTAAAAACCCCAAGGGAAAAAAAATAAAACAACATTAAGATATGGAATACTGCAATTGTTCAAGTTCCACAATTAAAGGAAAAAAACTTAAAAGTTACCAGAGGTAAAAAAGATATGTTACATACCTAAGACAAAAGATAGGAATATCGTCAAATTTCTCACTGGAAATAATCCAAGCTAGAAGACAAGGAGGAACATCTTTGAAATACTAGGAAAGAAAAAACATAAAACTGGAATTCCATGTCCAGAAAAATATCTTTCAAAAATGTTAATGAAATAAAGATATTTCCTGAAATACAAAATAGCATAGTTTTAATAGCAAACATCTAGAAAATAATTTTTGATGAAAGAAATAATAATCAATGTATATTCAATCTATTGAATACTATAAAACAATGAAAGTGCATTAGTTCTAGCTAGTCACATCCAGCCTAGCTAAATTTTGAAAACATAACAATTGAAAAACATAAGTCATGAGAGAATGCAAACAATAAGAATGCATCATATATAAAGTTAAAAACATGTCAAACATAACATATTATTGATGTTTTCAACCATATGTCATTATAATATAGAGAAAAGCATGGAGATGATAAAAAACAGGATAGTGATTTCATACAAAAGCATTCAGAAGAAAACATGTATGTGGCCTCTAATTTATTAACTATTTTTCTTAAGCTGTATGCTATTTTATTGGGAATTTGGTTTATATTTATTCTTTAAGCCACACATATTTGTTTTGCTTATTTTGCATGTGTGTATGGTTTTGTATTTCATGAAATAAAAATAAAAATACTTTTTAGTGAAACGTTCTTGTTTTCAACTATGAACATAATGGAATACATTAATTAATACATAAGATAATTAGTACATACTTAGAAATTGAATTATAACTTTCATCTAATATATTTGTATGTATAGAATACTCAGATGTTCTATTATAGAACTCATGGTATAAATAAGAGATTTAAGGAAATGAAACATGAAAGAATTCCAAATATTGTGATACCTAACATTAATAAACACCTAGTCATTAATCTTCACAATATTGTTTTCCTTTCCTGTACCACTCAAATAAGAAACATAAGGAGATAATTTGAATAATTAACTTGCCTGAGGTCACACTGCTGTTTATTAGTATGATCTAGCAGAAAGCAAAATTTCCAACCCATTTCATAATATAAAATTCAATTTTTAAAAGAATTTGAATTCGTAATACTTAAATACTTTGAAGATGAAATTCTTATAGGCAAAGGAAATTGAACATAAAAGTAGAAGCCAGAATTTCAGTCATATTGGGAAGATGAAATTCTTATAGGCAAAGGAAATTGGACATAAAAGTAGAAGCCAGAATTTCAGTCATATTGGGTTAAGACCTGTACTCATTCAGTGCCACCATACCTTAACTAATAATAATGACATCTTCAAAAGTCCAATTTACAAACAAGCTCACACCCATGGCACTTGGGGTTAGGACTTGAACATGACCTTTTCGAGAGACATGATTTGATCCCCAACCTAAACACTTCTTCATTTACTTACTTCACAGCATATTTTGAGGATCCTTTTCCAAAGAGATAATAATATCTTTACATTTGTGATTCAGTCCAATATAATAAATAATTTTGATACTTCAACATATTTTAAAGTTGCTTAGGACCTTGTACAACCTGTAAAAGCCCAGCTTGTATCCTTGTAAGCTAAAATGTATAAACCATTTTCTTGCTTTTGTCAACAAAAAAATGCCACAAAAAACTCCATGTAGCAGAATCTGTCTAGGAACTTTCATTAGCTTTTGGGTTATATAATTCATAAGAGATGCTTTGTGTTATTACACTAACTCCAAAATTCTGCTTATATACTTCCTTCAATAATTTCTTTCAGATGCATGAGAAGGAATAAATGGAAAATATTTACTTATGTAAAATATCTTAGTGCCTGCAATGTTTTTCAAATTAATAAGTAGTTATCAGATCATAAGTTCAATGTACTTTCTATTTGCCAACACTTATCTATAAAAATTAATGCAGCACATAGTCAGAGATTTATAAATAGATTTGCCATTCAAAATATGCTAAACTGATGGCAGTTCCTTTAAATGGAAACATGGCTATTATTATTCACTTTTAATAATAAAAATTTTGAGAAAATGAGCTAACATGATACAATTGAAGAGGCGCAACAGCATTATGGAAAAGATATGCATGCTACAAGCAGAGTAATTTAGTCAAATCTCAGATCAATTATCCTTAAATTTAGGTGAATTATTAATTTCTAAGTTATCCGTGTCCATTCTGTTAAAAGGGAAAAATAATATTTTCTACCTTAAAGTATCGTTGTTTGATTTGCTAAAGCTGATGGAAAACAATATACCAGAAATTGATTGGCTTTTATAAAAGAGTTATTAAGTTACAAGTTATAATCCTGAGGCTTTGAAAATGTCCAAATTAAAGTACCTGAAAAGAAGGTAGCTTCTTGGAAGAAAGACCGATGTTCTCTGTCCAGAGTTTCTCTGTCAAGCAGAAGGTGAATGTCTGTTGTCCTTCTCCCATTGGTTTCTGGCTCCAAATGGGTCTCTCAGCTTCTGGCATCTTCTGGGGCTTCTGGCATCTCTTGTATCTCTAAATGTCTGTGTCTACTCTCCGTGTTGGCTCTTTTAAGAACTTTAGTAAAGTAATTAAGACCTGCCCTGAATGTACACAGTCACATCTCCATCTAATCGGAAGGTCCCACCCACAGTTGGGTAGATCGCATCTCCATGGAAACAATCTAATCAAAATGTCCCACCCACAATTGTATGGGTCACATCTCCATAGAAACAACCCAATCAAAAGTTTCCACCCAACAATAAGACTGCCCCAATAAGAATGGATTTGGATTAAAAGAACATGGCTTTTCTGGGGTACATAACACTTTCAAATGAGTGCAATCATAATGAGGACTGAATTAATATTCTTATCTGCTTAAAAGAGTGCTGTGCTTGTTATGAAATAAAAGTACATGAAAAAATATTAAATGATGATTTTTCTGTATACTTTTGCAGTTTTCTATTTTTAATATGTCATGTTTCCTTATTAAAAATTTGTATGACACTTAGAAACCATCACAATAGCTCAGAACCAAACATATTTACAGGGATAAGTGTTATTTTCATATAAAGAATTGATATCAGAGTTATGAAGAGCCTTTGCAGTAATGGTGAACTATGAGGAAAAGTGTCTCCAAGGCAATTCTTAGGAAAAGCTGATGTGTCAGGTTAGGTACTCTAGGAAGCAAATGATGAGTTGGAGATAGAAGGGGAACAAACTTTGGGGGCATGACAACTATGGAAGACAAAAGGAAGAGAGATCAGTTGTACATAGGAAAATCTATAAGCAAAAATGTAGGTTTGAAACATGTGAAATGAGAGGAGTAAGAAGAATTTGGTAGGAAAATTCTTAGACAGCAGTGGTCTCTACAGAAGTCTCAGCCCACCATAGAAATTTAAAGAAATATTAAGCACTGTGGAATACCTCCTGGGGCAGAAACGTCCTAACCCTAGTATCCCCACTGTGCTCAGTCATTAACGTCAGCTGTCTAGAAAGTGTCTTTAGTTCTAATGCTGTGGCAGATCCTGTGGGTGCTACAGCTTGGGGTTTTCAGCTGACTACAATCTCATGGCGGAGTTGCTGTTGAAGGAAGATCCAAGTGATGCACCGACATGCCTTCCACATTTCACTTGTTGCATCATACAGGTCCAATTTCCCATATCTGTTCAGAGTACCCTCTCTGTGGTTACCATGGACCTTTCTTCTGAGGGGAACTTAGAAGATGGTGGCCAGTGGATTGAACTATGAACACAAAATGTTGGTTGGGGTATCAGAGAAGTAACTACTCATCTTGGGATTGCAACTGATATTATGTTGCTCATTCTCTATCCATTCTAAATTTGCCTTATCCTCAGCTATCACATCTGCAGGTCTTTTTGTTCACTGAGTGGTAAGAACCAACCCTTATTTTTGAGGCATCTGTTTCCCTGGTAGCTATATCTTTATCAGGGTGTAGGTGATGCCCTTTTCCATTCACAGTCACAACTAGGCAAGAGAGTACCAAGATGCACAGTCATCCAACACTTTATATTATCCTTCTTTTCTTATGTATAATACCCATAAATGCTTGAAAAAAACTGATTGATATGATATATACAAGAAAATTTGTGACAAGAAGAAAAATATCAATGGAGAATCACAGTCTAAATAAAGAATTAAATGGACATTCAAGAATGTAAAAATAAAATAAATTAAAAATCAATATCTAAAATAAATTTTAAAAATCAATATCTAAGACTTCCATTCCTGGTCAAACCAGTGGTAACAGGGACCATTTAATTACTATGCAATTACCATGCAAAATTACTAAGAAAAGTTAATAAATAGGGCAATATAATGAAACAGTTTCCAACAGATGTTGGAAAGTAGATACTTTAGTTTGCTAAAGCTGCCACAATGCAGCTTTAGCCAGAAAAGGATTGACTTTAATGAAGGGAATATATTAGGTTACAAATTTACAGTTCTAAGGCCATGAAAATATCTAAAGTCAAGTATCAACAAGAGGATGCCTACACTCAAGAAAGCCAGCTGACATCTGGAACACTTCTGCCAGTTGGGAAGGCATGTGGTTGATATTTTGGAGTCCTTGCTCTCAGTTCACTGTTTTCAGCTTCTAATTCCGTTGGCTCTCTCTCTCTAAGCATCTGTGGGTCCTTTCTTAGCTTCTTCAAGTCAAAAACTGGATTTCACTTCTTAGCTTAGCATCTCCTGGGGCATTTCTGTCTACATCTACAAATGTCAGTGTCTGTACTTTCTCCAAAATATCTGCTTCTTAAAGCATGATTACAACCCACCTTGAATGGGTGGGGTCACATCTCCATGGAAACAACCTAATCAAAAAGTCCCACCCAAGAATTGGTCTGACCCCACAAGATTGATGGAAGAACATGGCTTTTCTGGGGTACATAGCAATTTCCAACCAGCACAGTGGGCAGTATAGAACAGGGACACTGAAAGAGAGAAGAAGACAGAAGTGAGACCTACAACTGCTCCAGTAACACCAACAAAACATTAAAGGCAAACCTCAAGTTAATCAAATTATTTCCAAATAACTAAACATTATCCAAAAACAAAGATTAAGATTATTTTTCAAATTTTAAAATATCTAGCTACTAAGAAGATTTTAAAAATACAGTGTACAGCATAAAATAAAAATTTAGCAGGCAAAGTAGAAATTATGACCAAATATGTGGAGAAAACTCAACAAATGAAAATCAACTCAGACAAAATTACAGACAGTAGAAAAAGTAGATAAGAACTTTAATATAGTTATTATAATAATATTTCATATTTTTTAGAAAGAGAAGATATTTGGTATGTTAAGAAAAGATGCAAAAATATAAGAAAGAAGCAGATTGAACTTGTATAGAAGAAAAACAATGTCTGAAATGAAAATTACACTGGATAGGGTTAGCAGCACATAGAAGGAAACGGACTGAAAAAACAGCATCAGTGAGCTGTGGAGTAAATTCATGCTGAATATTATATTCATAATTGCAGCCTCCAAAGGAGACAGAAAAAATGTGAAGAAGTAATGGCTAAATCTTTTCAAATTTTGATGAGAGCTATAAATGTAGAGATTTTAAATAGTTCAGTAAACTCAAAACACACACACACACGGAGCTCACTATATCAAAATATGTTAAAACCAAATTGCTTAAAATCAGTGGTAAATCTTTCTATAAACCTCAAAATATTAAAAACATCTAAAGACAGAAAACAAATTATGTGCAGAGAAAAATTTATCCATAAGACAATGGAACAATATCTTCGAAGTATAAAAAAGGAAAAGATATACCTATTAAAAACAGAGGTGAAGTAGAGCTTTTGTCACCATATGATAGCTAAAGAGTATATCCCCAGCAGACAAGTCAAAGGAAAATGTACCAAATGGAATTCTGTATCTGGACAAAATAGTGAAGAGTATCAAAAAATGGTAAATGTGTGGGTAAATATTAATCTTTTTTAAAAAATTAAAACTTTGAAATAAAATTTTATGGTTTAAAGTCATAATGTATTATGGAGTTTATATTATATGTAGGACAAAAATATTTGGCCACTTTAACACAAAGGCCTAGAGTTGGGAAATATACAATTTAGGTACTAATATTGCATGTAAATTGACCTAGTCTAGTTTGAAAGTTATTGTGATAAATTAAAATGCATATTTTAAACACTAAAGCAATAACAAAATAAACAATTAAAAACATAATTAATTCAAAAATATAAGAATACTTAAATGGGAAACATCCCATGAGGTCAGTGTTACCTTAATAATGAAATCAGAAAATAGAAATAGAACACAAATAGCAAGATGGAAGATTTAAGCACAAACATATCAATAATCATATTAAATATAAACAGCATACCATACATTAAACTGTATATTCCAGGTTCCAAGTTGTCAGATTAGATAAAAAAACACTAAGAACCCATTGCATTCTGCTGAAAGGAAACACAGTTTGGATATACAGAAAAACTAGGCTAAAAATATTCATATCATAAATAGTATATTTCAGAGCAAAGATTATTAGCAGGTAATATGGATTGAATCATTTTCCTCAGAAGACTTGTTAAAGTCCTCACCCTGGTCCTGTGGGTAAGATTCATTTGTAAGTGGAATATTTGAAAGTGAGGCCAAAGGGTGGATGCCAATTCAACATGAGCTGGAGTCCCTAGAAAGAGAGGAAATTTGGACACAAGGGAATAAGAAAGAAGGAAGGGAAATAGCCATGTGGCAGAGGCAGAGATTGAGTTACAGACCATCAGCAAGCCAGCTCCAGAGCACTACAGATTTCAGAGATATTTCTGACACCTTTATTTGGAGCTTCTGTCCTTCAAAATTCTGAGAAAATAAATTTCTCTGGTTTAAACAAACTAGTCTGTGGTACTTCATTACACCGTTTTAGCAAACTAAGATACCTAGGACAGAGGGAGTTCTTTTAAAGTGACAACATGTTGAATAAATCTAAAGGACTTAAGCATCATGAAAGTTTATTCACCAAGAAACCAATCTTCAAAACCCATGAATCAAAAAACGGATAATCTGAAAGAAGTAATAGACCAAGCCACAATTATAATAAAGGGATTCAACATCTCCACAGTAGCTGACCAAACAAGGGTCAAGAAAATAAAAACAGATATTGCAGAATTGAGTGACTGTTGTTTAGTTTGCAAAAGCTGACAAAATACATTATACCAGAAATGGGTAGCTTTTACAGTAGGGATTTATTAACTTACAACTTTATAGTTTGAAGCCATGAAAAATGCCCATATCAAAGCATGAACAGGATAACACCGTCTTGTTTAAGAAAGGCTGCTGGTTATCTGGGACACCACTGTCACATGGGAAGCCACGGTCACATGGGAAGCCACATCGTGGCACTTGCTAGTCCTTCTCTCCTGGATTTTGCTGCTTTCAACTTCTGGCTGCTCCATCCTGTGTGGCTTTCTTTCAGAGGTTCTGTATCCTATTCTCTTTCAGCTTCTCTTGGAATTTTTTTTGTCTTTTCTCTGTTTCTAATCCTCTATCAAAGGTACCAGCAAGAGGATTAAGACCCATTTTGAACAATACCGGTCATATCTCCATTGAAATAACCGAATCAAAAGGTCCCACCTATTGGGACCTAATCAGCAGACCTGAACACGCAGGAATGTATTAAAAGAATATGAGCTTTTCCAGGGTACATACAGCTTCAAACTACCACAACTATCGATGTATATTACCTAATTGACACTTATTTATAGACCAAGGTCCTCAACAACAGAATTCTTTTCAAGTGTATATGGAGTACTTAAAACTAGATCATATTCTCTGTTATAAAACAAACCATAATACTTTTAAAAGGAAAAATATATTTTCAAAATATTCACTCCAGTCACAGTGGAATGCAATTAGAAATCATTAACTGAAAAATAATGGTAAAAATCCCTAATTTTTGCATATTAATTATTGTACTTCTAGATAATCCATTTTGAATGACATCCTAACAATATTGAAATTTTCTAATCCATGAACCTTATTTAGCTCATCATTTAATTTGTCTTTTAACATTTTCTCAGCAATGTTTTATATTTTGTTGTCTATGTCTTGAACATATTTAGAAAAATTAATCCACAGGTATTTAAGATATCTGATGCTACTGCATATAGCATACACTTTTTTAAATTTCAAGTCCCAGTGCTCTTTGCTGATATATAGAAAAACAATAGATTTTTGCATATTGAATTTGTGTCACATGATCTTCATATATTTGTTATTATTTGAATTAGCTTTTCTTTTAGCTTCTTTGGCTCTTCAAGCAAATACCATGAAATGAATTATCTTAAAAACAGGAATTTATTTGTTCATCATTCTGAGGCCAAATCAAGGTGTCATCAAGGAGATGCTTTCTTCCCTAAAGCTAGTGTTCCAGACTGGCTGCTGCTGACGCTTTACTCCTGGGATCCTCTGTCAAATAGCAATGCACAGCGTGGCCTCTCCGGGCAACTTCCTTTCTTCCAGATTCCTTTGACCATCAGCTTTTGCTTCCCTTGATTTTCTCTCTCTGATTGTATCCTATCCTGCCTATAAGAACTCCAGTAATAGGATTAATAACCCCCCTGATTGAGTTGGGCCATACCTTAATGGAAGCAACCTCATCAAAAAGTCCTATATAAAATGAGTTCATACCCACAGGAATGGATTAACTTTAAGAGCATGTTTTTTGGGGTACATGGCTCCAAACCACCACAGTTTATTTATTTGTTTGTTATCTTAAGATTTTCTACTGATGTGATTTTTTTCATCTGTGAATTAAAGGCATTATTATTTCTTTCCAATCTGTATGCTTTCAAAATTTATTTTCCTAACCTTACTCTACTGACTTATACTTGTATTAGTATGGGCTGAGTGGTGAATGTCGACTTTCTTGAAATTCTTTCTCCAAAAGAAAGCACTGAGTACTTAAGCATGATGTTATGTGAAGGTTTTTTCTATATGCCCTTGATTAGTTTAAAAAGATTTTCTTATATTTCTAACTTGTTTAGAGTTTTCTTCACGAATGAGTATTGAATATTGGCAAATGCATTTTCTGTTCTATTGAATTAATCACGCAGTTTTTCTCCTCCAGTTTTATTAATATGGCACATCAATTTATTTTCAAGTGTTAAAGAAGATTTTAATTTCTGAAATAAACCCCACTAGTCATAATGTGTTTCTCTTTGTCAAATATTATTGTAATTCAATTTGCATTGTTTTGTTAAATATGCATCTATGTTTGTGACAGTCTTTGCATTGCAGTTTCCTTTCTTTCAAATATTTTGACTTGAATATCAAGCCCTCATATGTGGGTATGAAAATGTTCTCTCTTCTCTTTTTTAAAGGTCATGAGTATGATTGATATACATGTAAGATTATTATAAGCTACTTATCCTATCTTTGTGCTTAGATTTAAAGTGCTGTCTGTTTGATAGCGTATAGTCAGGTCTTGCATTTTTATTCAGTGCAATGGTTGCTCCCTTTTAATTACAATACATGGTTCTCATGTTTATATTTTTTTATATTTTCTAGTTGTTAAATATGTCATTTGTTTGATTCTGTATTTTATCTCTCTTCCTTTGAGTTAAATATAATTTCTTTCATTCTTGACTCCTGGATAAGGCTCTTTTATTCACCTCATCTATTTTCATCTCATTTTATAGCACTTCCACATATGGTGGAAAGAACTGCAATAATATTGTTTTGTTTTCCTTTCCCATTGTTGGTGCTATAGTCTTCCAGATTTTAATCTTTTATACATTATAAATGTTACTCTACATTGAAATTTTCCTGCAAATAGTCAATTAACTTTTTTGGGGGGGGGGAAATTGGCCCGGGAATCAGACCCGGGTCTCCCTTATGAAAGGCGAGCATTCTACAACTGAACCCTCCCGTGCACCCTCAATTAGCTTTTTTAAATGCAGTTTTATTTAGATATATTCATACACCACATAACCATCCAAGGTGTACAACTCATGGTTCACAGTGATATCATAGATTTGTGCATTCATCACCATAATCGATTTTTGAACAATTTCATTACGCCAAAAAATAAAGATAAGAATTAAAAATATAAATTAAAATAAAATGCACAGAACATCCGATACCCTTATCCCCCCTATTATTTATTTATTTAGTGTCTTTATTTTCATACTTACTTGCCCATACCCTATTAGTCACAAGGTTTTCACAATCACAAGGTCACACTTTAAAAACTATGTGGTTATACAATCATCTTCAAGAATCAGGGCTACTGGATTACAGTTCAACAGTTTCAGGTATTTCCTTTTAGCTATTCATATACACTAACAACTAAAAAAGAATATCTTTATAATGCATAAGCATTGACTCCAGAATGACCTCTTGACTCTATTTGGAATCTCTCAGCCCCTGAAACTTTATTTTGTTTCATTTCTCTTCCCACTTTTGGTCAAGAAGGCTTTCTCAATCCCATGATGACAGAATGAGGCTCATCCCAGGGAGTGATGCCCCACATTGCCAGAGAGATGCCCACCCCTTGGAGTTCTGTTTCATATAGGTCAAAAGGACAGTGCGTTTATATGTAGAGTTGGCTTAGAGAAAGAGGCTGCATCTGAGTAACAAAAGAGGTTCCCTGGGAGTGACTCTTAGGCATAATTATAGGTAGGCTTAGCTTCTCCTTTGCAGGAGTTTTATAAGGGCAAGTCTTATAAATAGGGCTTGACCTATTAAATTGGTAGACCCCAATGCTTGTGAGAATATCAGTCTTTCCCAAGTGTGGAAGTTTAATATTTCCACATTTTTCCAAGTCCCACAAGGGGACATGGCAAATACTAGTTTATTATCTGTCCAGATTATGCTGGGGTATATTGGGACATGACTCTAGCCTATTCTAACAAACAAAATCTCACATCCTGTTCAAGGTTCCGTGTAATTATGGTGTTCAAATAAACTGACCATACAAGTAAATTAACTAGTGTGCTACAGAAAAATATAAATTTTGTGCTAAATAAAAAGCGCTTTCTTTGACCTCACACAGAAGTTGAAGTTCAAAACACACTCAGTATAAAACTTTATCTTTTAATATGACTTACTTTTGCCTTAACTAGATCAGTTTCGGTTGCATTTCTAATCAATGTCTGATCTTTTTTTCAGCTTTTCAAACAGTTGCTGTATGGGGTAATGCTGAGTTTCATAGCTGCAGAACTCTACCTCTGAATCTCAGGTACCACACAGATAACTGAAGTTCTAGAGCATGACCAGTTTATACATAAAGAGCTCAGAATCTCAGAATTTAGAAATAATGTTAAAAATCAGAAATAAATGTGACTACTATAAGAGCTTACAATCTAGGAATCTTTCAATAAGCCTTCCCTTGATAACCTATCCTCTCAAATTCAATTCTCAGAGTTTGCATATTATAGTTAGTTCATATTAGTGAGGCATTACAATATTTGTCTTTTCTTTTCTGGCTTATTTCCCTCAACATACTGTCCTCAAGTGTCATTCATCTAATTATATACCTGACAACTTCATTTTTTCTTGCAGCCCTTCAATATTCCATTGTATATATTCACCACAGTCCACTCTTCTGTTACTCAACTGATGTGCCCTTAGGCGACCAACATCCATTGCAAATTGTGAATACTGCCCCATAAACACCAGTGTGAAAATGTCCATTAGTGTCCCTGTTTTCAGTTCTTCCAATAATGAAATTATAAAATCAAAAGGCAACCTTAGGGCCGTGGGCAGAGTTCTCATCTGCCATGCCAAAGACCTGGGTTCAATTCCTGGTGCCTGCCCATGCAAAAAAAAAAAAAAGAAAAAAAAATCATTTTAGGGCAGGCCACAATGGCTCAGCAGGTAAAGTTCTTGCCTGCCATGCTAGGGACCCAAGTGTGCAAAGTTCTCACTTGCCATGCTGGAGACCCAGGTTCCATTTCCAGTGCCTGTCCCTGAGGGGGAAAAAAAAAGGCTACCTTATACTTATCCTCCTGTGGAACTACCACATTGCCCTCCAGAGGGTGGCATGATTCTAATTCCCTGACAACAGTGAATAGGTATATCAATCTCTTCACATTTTCTTGAGCATTTGTATCTTATTTAGTTTTTAAACAGTTCTATTCACACACTATGCAATCCATCCTATCTAAACAATCGATGGTTCCCAGTATATAATCACATACTTATGCATTCACCACAACAATCTATATGAGGATATTTCCATTTCTTTCACAAAAAAAAGATGAAGAGAAAAAAATGATAAAAACAAGTTTAAAAAACAAAATAAAAATGAGAAACATGAACAATAGCAAGAGTTCTGTAACCCACCATTATATCCCTCTTTTATTGACATTTAGATTTGATATACTGGCTTTGTTACAGTTAATGGAAGTATATTACAATTCACTATCAACTATGGACCTTAGTTTGCATTGATTGTATTCTTTCCACGTACCATCCCATTTTCAACACCTTGCAATGTTGACATTCATTTGTCTTCCCTCATTTCTTACATTTCTAAATTTAATTGTCATCATTGTCCACTCTAATTTTGCTAAGTTATACCCTTCCAATCCCTACTTTCTAATTTTCCTTCTGGTGTCATACATACTCCTAGCCTTCCTCTTAAACCATACATACAGTCGCCTTTGATCAATAGTTATACAATATTGTGCTACAATCAAATATTTTGTTCTAAGCATTTCTGGATCTTTACAATCAATCTTGTTCAACATTCTGTACTCTTTCAGCATCAATTGCCCAATTTCTACCCTCTTTTTAGCTCCTGATAACCTGTGTTCTTAACTTTAACTCTCAAATTCACTCATTAATGTTAGTTCATATTAGTGGAGACTATCCAGTATCTGTCCTTTTGATTCTCATTGATTTCATTCACTATAATGTCCTTAAGGTTGATACTTTTTGTTACATGAGTCATGACTTTACTCTGTCTTAAAGCTGCATAATATTCCATTGTATGTATATACCACAGTTTGTTTATCCACTCATCTGTTGATGGACATTTGGGCTGTCTCTGTCTTTTGGCAATCATGAATAATACTACTATAGACATCAGTGTACAAATGTCCATTCATATCCTGCCTTCGGTTCCTCCAAATATAGCCCTAGTAAAGGAATTTCTGGATCATATGGAAATTCTATAATTAGCTTCAGGAGAAAGTGCCAAATTGCCTTCCAGAGTGGTTGTACCATT
This sequence comes from Tamandua tetradactyla, assembly GCF_023851605.1. NCBI lineage: Eukaryota > Metazoa > Chordata > Mammalia > Pilosa > Myrmecophagidae > Tamandua > Tamandua tetradactyla. The sequence goes on from NC_135329.1 coordinate 39,196,152, forward strand.
TTACATTCCCACCACAGTGAAGAAGTGTGCCTATTTCTCCACATCCTCTCCAGCACTTATAGTTTTCTGTTTGTTTGTTTGTTTATAATTGCAATTCTACTAGGTGTGAGATAATATCTTTGTGATTTTGATTTACATTTCCTTAATAACCAGTGAACTTGAACATCTTTTCATATGTTTTGAGCCCCTTGTATTTCCTCTTTGGAAAAGTGTCCATCCATCTTTTTTTCCCATCTTTGAAGTCGGTTGGTTGCTTTTGCTGTAACGTGGTAGACTCTCTTTATATATTCTGGATGTTAAACCCTTACCTGAAATGTGATTTCCAAATATTATCTCCCATTGTGTATAGCCTGCCTTTTTTTTTTTGTCTGCCTTCTTATTTACCTGAGAAAATCCTTTGGTGTACAAAAGTATTCAAGTTTGAGGATATTCCATTTATCTATTCCTTCTTTCATTGCATGTATTTTGGGGAAAGGTCTAGGAAGTATCCTATCATAAGGTCTTTAAGATGTTTCCTTATATTTTATTCTTAAAGTTTTGTGTTCTTAGTTACAAATGTTTAGGGCTTTGATTCATTATGAATTAGTGTTTCTGTAAGGTGTGAAATTGGGGTCCTCTTTCATTCTTTTAGATGTGGCTATCCAGTTCTCCAAGTACTATTTATTGAAGAGGGTGCTCTAACACAATTGAGTCAACTTGACTGCTTTATCAAAGAACAACTGTTCATATATGAGAAGGTCTATTTCTGCATATTCGGTTATATTCCAGTGGTCAATATTTCAATCTTTATGTCATCCCCTGCTGCTTTGAGTACTATAGCTTTTTAGTATGCTTTAAAGTCAACAGCGTGAGACCTCGCACTTTGTTTTTCTTTCTCAAGATATTTTTAGCTATCTGGGTTCCCTGCCCTTCCAAATAAATTTGGCTACTGGTTTTTCAATTTCTGCAAAGTAAGTTACGGGGATGTTAATTGGTATCACATTGACTCTATAAATCAACTTGAATAGAATTGACACCTTAACTATAGTCAGTCTTCCAATCCATGAATATGGTATATTTTTTCCTTTGATAAAGGTCTTCTTTGAGTTTTTTTAAGCAATTTCTTGTAGTTCTGTGTATACAGATCTTTTGCGACATTGGTTAAAATTGTTCCTAAACATTAAAAAATATTATTCCTAAATATTTGACACTTTTGGTTGCTATTAAAAATTGAATTTTTTTCTTTGATTACCTCCTTAGACTGGCCCTTATTAGTGTACAGAAATGCACTGATTTTTGCGTGTTGATCTTGTACCCTGCCATTTTGCTGTATCCATTTATTAGCTTTAGTAGATTTGCTATAGATTCTTGGGGAGTCTCAGCATAAAATATGTGCTAGTATGAAAGGATTATGTACCCTAGAAAAGTCATGTTTTAATCTTGATCCAGTCTTGTGGTACCAATTGTTTCTTTTAATCCCTGTTCTGTACTATAGGTTGGAAATCTGATTACATTATCTCCATGGAGATGTGACTAACTGAATTGTGGGTATTAATCTTTGGTTAGAGGGAGATATGATCTAATCTAATCTCCTGGATTATGCAGCCATTCCAGGAGGACCTTGATTAGTTTACTGGAATCCTTTAAAAGAGAAAGTATTTTTTGAAACAGCAGCAGAGCCATGACAGAGTCACAGAAGCCTTTGGAGATGAAGAAGGAAAATGCCCTGGAGGAAGCTTCATGAAACAAGAAACCTGGAGAGAAAGCTAGCAGGTATTGCTATGTTCACCATGTGCCTTTCAGTTGAGAGAGAAATCCTGAACATAATTGGTCTTCTGGAACCAAGGTATCTTACTCTGGATACCTTAGATTAGACATTTCTGTAGTCTTGCTTAAATTTGGGTATTTTCAGACTCTTAGAACTGTATACTAGCAACTGAACAAATTCCCCTTTTTAAAAACCATTCTGTTTCTGGTATATCCCATTTGATCAGCTAGCAAACTAGAAAATGTCATCTGCAAACAGTGAGTTTTATTCCTTCCTTTCCAATTTGGATGTCTTTTATTTCTTTGTCCTGCCTAATGGCTATAGAACAATATTGAATAACAGTGGTAGCAGTGGGTATCCTTGTCTTGTTCCTGATCTTAGAGGGAAAACTTTCCGTCTTTCCCCGTTGAGGATGATGTTAGCTCTGGGTTTTTCCTATAGTTCCTTTATCATATTGAGAAAATTTCCTTCTATTCCTAGACTTTGAAGTGTTTTCATCAAGAAACATTGTTGAATTTTGTCAAATTCCTTTTCTAAATCAATTGAGATGATTGTGTTTTTTTTTTTTACTTTGATTTGTTTATATGGTGTATTACATTAATTGGTTTTCTTCTGTTGAACCACCCTTGAATACCTGGAATAAATCCTACTTAGTAATGGTTCATAATTATTTTAATGTGCTGCTGGATTTGATTTGTGAATATTTTGTTGAGGGTTTTTGCATCTGTTTTCATTACAGAGATTGGTAATTTTCTTTTCATGGAGCATCTTTGTCTGGCTTTGGTATTAGGGTGATGTTGGATTCATAGAATGAGTTACAGAGCTTTCCCTCTTTTTCCAATTTTTTGAAGAGTTTGACAGAATTAGTATAAATTCTTTCTTGAATTCTTGGTAGTATTCACATGTGAAGCCATCTGGTCCTGGGCTATTCTTTTTTAGAGCTTGTTGATGACAATTTCAGTCTCTTTACTTGTGATTGGTTTGTTGAGGCCGTCTATTTCTTCTCAAGTCAATTTTGCGTCTTCATACTTTTCTAGGAAGTTGTCCATATCATATACATTGTCAAGTTTAGTAGCATATAATTGCTTATAGTATCTTCTCATTATCTCCTTTGTTTCTTTGGGGTCAGTAGTTATGTTCCCTCTCCCATTTCTGATTTTATTTATTTGCATCCATCAATTATGTTGATTTTCTCAAAGAAACGACTTCTGATATTGTTGACTCTATTGTTTTTATATTTTCAATTTCATTTATTTCTGTTCTAATATTTGCTATTTCTTTCCTTCTGTTTGTGTTAGGGTTAGTTTATTATTTCTTAATTACATTTGTCTGGGTAAACCGTTATTCTTCAATTTTTGCTCTTTCTTCTTTTTTACTAAGGGAATAAATTTCTGTTTCAGGATTGCCTTTGCTCCATTTTATAAGTTTTCATATATTGTGTTTTCATTTTCCCTGCCTCTATATTTACTGATCTAAGAATTTCTTTCTTAACTCACTGGTTGGTTAGCCTCCCTATATTTGTGAATTTTTCCACCAGTTATTGATATCCAACTTCATTCCTTTATGACCTTAGAAAGTGTTTTGTATAATTTCAGTCTTTTTAAATGTATTGAGATTTGCTCTGTGCCTGAACATGTGTTCTAACCTAGAGAGTGATTCATGAGCATTTGAGAAAATATACAACTTGCTGTTGTGGAGTGTAATGCTCTGTAAATGTCTGTTAAGTCTAGTTCATTTATCTTACTCTACAAAATCTCTGTTTCTCTACTCACCCTCTGTCTAGATGTTCTATCCATTTTAAGACTGGTGTACTAAAAATTTTCCAACTATTACTCTAGAAATGTCTATAAATTCTCCCTTCAGCATTGTTATTGTCTATTTCATGTATTTTAGGACACTTGGCTCAGTGCATAAATATTTATGATTGTTATGTCTTCTTGCATGAATTGTCCCTTTTATTAATACATACAGTCCTTCTATGTTCCTTTGTTTTACCCTTGAATTGTAATTTATCTGATATTAGTATAGATGCCCCCTGCTCCTTACTTTTGTTTGCATAAAATAACTTTTCCAGCCTTTCACTTTCAAGCATTTTTGTCCTTGGGTCTAAAGTGAGTCTCTTTTAGACAGCATATGGATAGGTCCTGTTTTTAATCCATTCTGCCTTTCTTTTGATTGGGGAGTTTAGTCCATTAACTTTTAATTTCATGACTGTAAAGGCAGAAATCTCTTCAAATTTTGTCTTTTGGAATTTATATGTCTTACTTGATTTTTTTCTCTCTCTTTTGTTTTTCTTTTACTCTTACTGATAATCTTCATTTCTACACTTTTCTCCAAATTTCTCTCTCCTGTCTTTTCCTATCTGACTGTAGTACTCACTTTAATATTTCAGAGCAGGTCTCTTGTTCACAAACTTTTGGTGTCTGTCTGAAAATATTTTAAACTCTCAGTCATTTTTGAAGGCCAATTTTGTCATGTATAGAATTCTTGGCTGGTACTTTTTCTCTTTCCGTATCTTAAACATATCATGCCACTGCCTTCTGACCTCCATGGTTTCAGCTGAGAAATCTACACATAGTCTTATTGAGCTTCCCAGATATGTGATGGATCATTTTTCTCTTGATGCTTTCACTTTCAGAATTCTCTCTTTGTCTTTGAAATTTGACAATCTGGGTAGTAAGTGTTGGGTATTAGTCTACTTCAATCTATTCTGTTTTGAGTACACTATGCTTCTTGGGTCTGTAATTTTATGTCTTGTATAAGAAATGGGCAGTTTTCAGTGAATATTTCCTCCTTTATTTTTTTCTTTGCTCCTTTTTCCTTCTTTTCTGCTGGGATGCTCACAACATGTATATCCGGGCTTCATATTATCATTCAATTCCCTAAGACACTGATCATATTTTTCTATTCTTTTCTGTGTAGGATTTCAGATGTCCTGTCCTATAGTTCACTTGTTCTTTCTTATGCTTCCTCAAATTTTCTATTGTAAGTGTCCATTGTGTTTTTCAACTCTTCCATTGGGCCTTTCATTCCCATAAGTTCTACCATTTGTTTTTTCAAATGTTTGAGTTCTTCCTTATGGTCACCCAATATTTTCTTTATACCCTTCTTAGCTTTTGTCATATCTTCCCTCAACTCATTGATTTGATTTTTTTATTTGATTTAACATGTCTGTTTGAACATCTCTAATTAGTTGTCTCAACTCTTGTATCTCATTTTAGCTGCTAGTTTATTCCTTTGACTGAGCCATATTTTGTTTTTCCTAATATGACTCATAATTACTTTTGTTGGTGTCTAGGCATCTATTTTCCTTGATTAATTTATTCTGGGGGTTGTTTTTGCCATTTTACTTAGGATTTTCTTGTTGGCTGACTTTGTTCTTTATCTGTTCTTTGGCATTCAATTGAACTTGTTCTAGACATCTAGTATAGCTTCTGTTTAACTGATCCACATTTTTCAGCTCTTGTATTTCTTGTTCTTGCTTTGCCTAAATTGAAGCTTTTTTTCTTTTCTTTGAGGAGAATGTTTCCATTTACAATTGACTCCATCATATTTTCCCAGAACTGACAAGCCAAGATCTCAGGAGAAAGGTAGAATCAGTATCAAATTTCTCTGAGGATGAGACCCAAGAGGCTTTCAATCTTTTCTGAGAATCCTCTTCATTCTGTTCTTTTCCTATCTTGTGTGGCAGGTGGCACTCGTTAGCCCACAGATCCTCACTGGCTTCAAGTGCTGCATGCCTTTAATTCTCAGCAGAATCTGCCCAGGTCTGTGCTATGATCTTGGCCCTCCCACCTGTTCCAGACTTATGTAGGATGTGTTTCCTGTCACAGATGTTCCCAGAACAGTTGTTCCAGACAATTCCTGTGCTATTCACTAATTGCTCTAGAGGACTAACTAAATTCGACACCTCTCTATGCTGCCATCTTGCAAGAAACTTTAAAAGAACACATTGTGATATTTAGCATTTACGTACACTTTGTTATTAATGACACTCTCCAATACTTTGTGTAGATGCAATTTTCAGTTCAACATCATTTTACTTCTTGAGCAACTTTCATTGACATTTTGTGTAGTATAAATCTGCTGGAAAAAACTTCTGTCATGTTGATTGGGAAATCTCTTTATTGTACCTTCATTTTTGACATTTTTTTTTTACTGTAACATTCTAAGTTGACCTTTAAATGCCATTCAAATGCCTCTCAGTTGTCTCCTTATTCACTAATTCTTCCTTTTGCCTATTCATATCTTCTGTTGAATGTCCATAGGGCATTTTTCTTGAGGGGGGCATGGGCAGTCACTGGGAATCGAACCAGGTCTCTGGCATGGCAGACGAGAACTCTGCCTGCTGAGCCACTGTGGCCCACGACCTAGGGTAATTTTAATATCCATTATCGAGTCTTTCATCATCTAAAGCTCTGTTATGTTCTGTTTTAAATATTCTAATTTATTTTTCTTTTAATTTATATATTGTCTTCTTGATTCCCTCTATTTCTATGTACATATTTTCCCTTAACTCATTGAACGTATTTAAGAGATTTGACTGAAACTCTTTGATTTGCTCCAGCTTCTTGCTTCTTTTTGTTGTTTTAATTTGTTCCATGGAATGAGGCATCTCATCCTGTTTCTTTATAAGGCTTCTGAATTTTTTGTTGAAGACTGGATATTTGATTATTTGATGTGTCAAATGTAGAAGTCAGTTTCTACTTTCTGCCTAAAGTTTTAATGTAGATAGGCTGTGAGATAAGGCTTTTATTTAATTTTTGGTCTAGTGTATTCTGAACATTTACAATAGCCCATGGCTATCATTTAGCTTTTCTGAGGTGTTTCTAAGTCTGCATTTTGCCTTGCATAGGCAGTAACTCTCAAGAGCACCTTATATATGCAATTATTTCCTCTCCTGGAAAGGATTTCATTTTCCCTGTTTCTACTCTGGGAGTCCTGGGTTGGTCTGTTTTATTTTATAAGTTTTCCCTCTCTATTGACTGCAGTTTGTTAAGTTCCATTCCTATATTCTGGACTAAACTTTCCCTCCAGCTTTCAATTCTGTGTCTGCACTGCCATTTGGCAGTTCTACTCCCCTTTTTCGCACATGCTCAAATTAATTTAATATGTCTGTGGTTTTATGCAATATTTATTCAAATTTCTGTATGTACTATTTATTTTTCCTGGCTTGGTCAGTGAACTGAAATATATTGCTCTTATTTTCTCTATTATTTCCAAAATCACATATCTTTTAATACTCCTTGTGACTGTTTTGAACTCTTCAATACATTCTTTGATAATTTAATTTAAGAACAAATTTTATTTAGGCACATAGGATTTTTTAATGGAAATTCATAAACATATGTATTTGAGCTGGAAAGCAAAGCATAGAATATTAATGTCAAGATATGGATCTCAATTTGGTCTCTGTCTGTAAGCTATTTGATTTTGAACGTGTTGTTTATCCTTGCTGAAATTCACTTTTAAAATGAGGATGCTAATACATGCCTCATAGATTTATCATATACTGTGTCATTAACAATCTTTGTTATATCTACAGATATTACATTTTAAATTATATTAAAATAATATTCTTATGGAAAGTTTCTATTTTTCCCTCAGAGGAAATCTTAAGATGTTCACTACTGGAGTCTTTTAATTAGTTCTAGTTCTCATGGAGGAAAGAAAAATTTTCTCCCTCATTAATCACTGGATTACTTAATTACTTAATAAAGTAATAATCATATGAGTTAATTTATTTGACAACATTTATTGAGCATCTATTATTTATTGGAATTATCTAAGAAGATACAATTCTTGCTTACAGAATTGGGTAATGTTTCCTAAAGTTTAAGTAGATAATAATTACTTATATATCTTGTTAAAAATGCTTATTTCCAGTGCATCTTCCAGAAGTTAGAACAGGATTTGAAAATATCCAGAATCATTCTAGCCTGATTCTGATGCAGCTTGTCCACAGATCACAACATAAAAAAATCTTACTCTGGTCCATTTCTATCCAGATGTGACATTTGTCAATAGAGTAAAAATTCAATAGTAGCTATACTCTTGTCTCTGTCTAAGTGGCTGTTTTTCTGACCCTACGGATAAATATAATGAAAAACAACTCTTGGGTTTTCTCATAACCAAAACAAAAGTTGAATTCCCTGAAACAGCATAGAATTATGTGACAAAAATTCTCTTTGGAAAATCCCTACCAGGATGTTCAACCCTCGAAAGCCAATTAAGCCCTTAGTTAAACACACCTAACCAAATTAAAAATAAAACCTTGCTTACACTACACCAACATCTATAAAATTAACAAATCCCTACTCCAATCAATAAAACCTGGCAAACTTCCACATTTCTATTTGAGTATCTGACCATACATTCCCCATCTTCGAAATTGCTTTTGCTTTTGCAGTATAAGAGTTTCCTCACTGTGGCAGTCTTGGTGTCCTGAAAAAAATGCTGTAAATTGAAACTCAGTTCCAACTAGTTTTTTGACAAGTTCAGAAGTTCCACCCCAATATAGTTCCAGACCTTCTGGGGCTGTGGGTTCCAGTGAACAACGAGGTAAAGTATTCACAATAAGCCCCTTGTATCTACTGCTTGACTGCCATGATGCTGCATGTCCAAAGTAAGCTTTTTTTATATCTACATTTCATAGCTTGCATCAAGTTCAATGCCCCTTTGTTCAAGACTTTAGTTTACGTATCTTTCATATCAGTTTTTTTTGTTTGTTTGTTTCAGTTCTTTGGCTTTGGCTGTACAATCTGTGTTATTTGGTTTCATTTCTGTTACTCTTGTTCCTCCCCTCCATTTTCCTTTTTTTTCCTCATTGCCTCTCTCAAAGGCATAGGACTTGGGAATCAATGAGGCCTGAAAGGTGACTTCCAACCTACATCCATAGTGAGTGGCTTATGGTGTTAACTCTTATCCTTAAAATTGTCATGAGTCTCCCTTTCTGCCCATAGAGCTGCTCCCGATTTGGTCCAAATACCTGTTTAGTCCTTCTACTTTTGGGGGGATTCCAGTCAAGTCAGAACATTTTCCAGGTGGTTGAGTTGAAAGGCTCAGGGGTCCAAGATTTGAAGTGTACAAGCAATACTTTCTCTGACCACAGCCTAATGGGCTTTTCTAGCTCTGAATACCACTCTTCTCCACTCACTCAATCTCCTGTTTGTTATATGTACTCACATATAGACCTGCCACCTGTGACTTTCTTGTTCATGAGTGGATTTGATGAAAGATAATTTGTCTTTGTAGTAGCTGCTCTGGAGAATTGTTAATGTTAACAAAATTGTTCATTTAAAAGGCAACTTAGATAAGAAAGGAATTCAGGAACAATAGGAAGCATTTCTTATTGGCATGGAGAAGACTCCAGATGAAATTTTGAATCAAAAATCACTTCACTAAAATATTCTTTCGTCAAAGCTAATGAGCATTTTGACAAACTTAAGTCACACAAACTAGACTTGTTTCCTGAGTAAATCTTAATGCTTTTTTTCCTACAGCTGTCTCCCTATATTTAGTTCACTGTCCTCCCTCCTAGCCTTCTGATTTTTCTGCTTTTTCACTGTGTCAACTCCTCCCTTCTCTTCCTCTTGTCCAGATCCCTTACCTTTTCCAACAACTCTCCTAAAACTCCAAAATGTAAGTTGCTTTAAACTTCCATGTCTACAATGAGTGAGCTATGTGGCAACCATAGAATTAAAACACTGAACTCGAGAAGAATTTAAAGCTGTCATAAGTAATTTCTTTAAACCCAAACAAGACCAACAAATAATTATAGAAAAATTTACAATTCTTTTGGATGCATACGATCCAGAGTTACTTGACCTATATCAATTTATTACACATGTTGGCTAGAATCTCAAATGCTAAATCCCAGATGGAAAAGTTGTTTACTCTGACCCACAAAAGGAAGTAAGTGTCCCCCTTTCCACAATAAATATAAGGGTCAAAAAAGACCCCCCCCCCAAAAAAGAAAATCTTCTATAAGATTAAACATCAGGGCAAAGAAAATCTTAAAAAGTCGCCTCTATAAATGTTGAGGAAGCTTTAACTCTCAAACAGATAACTTTAACTTACCTCATCTGCTAGAAGTTCAATTCTGATAAAAATATTAAAGAAAAAATAGAAAGCCAGCACTTTTATAGAAACTAGCAAGTTTTGTATTTTTGTTTTGTATTTCTATATTTCTGAGTCACTTGTTTGTTTTATGGCTGAAATTTTTAAACTATCACTCCTCTATTTATATATATATATATATATATATATATATATATATATATAAATCTAAATAAATATATATTGTGTCTATATATATTTGTGTCTATATATATATATATTTGTGTCTATTTTTATGTTTGTGTCTATATATATATATATGTATACATTATATGTGTCAAATTTATTACCTCTGAATGTTATTGCAAAATTATCTTATAAGATCCATTAAAAGAGCTCTGTTCAAATTGGCTTAAAGATAAATAACCATTTATATCAAACATGCAATTTTACTCTACATGAGTATGTTCATTTTAAGTCCATACATGTTTTCTGACCAAACAAAATAGAATTATATCTAAAAGATGTTTATGATGATGAAAGTATAACTTTATGCTTAAGCAAATTCAGTAATTATTCTGAAAAAAATTATTTCAATACTAACTATGCTTTATATTTTGTCAGCCTGTTCTTTAAATATGTCAGCCTAAAAACAGTTTCCAAGATCTTCTTTATAAAATACATAAGATATATGAGACATTTTTGTCTATAAAGGAAAAGTTAATCTTGTACTGAAGGAGAATGACTTGTTCCAGAATGAGAAGGAAGAACAAGCACAACGCCTCAATAAATATGGAAAGTTGTAGAAAGTTCAAAGAAGTTTAATTTGTCATGGTCAAAAATGGCTAAGATTTGTTAGGTTTATTTTAAGAAATTTTATATAAAATAATATATTCATAAAAAATTAGAATTTGGTTTTCTTTCTGTTAAAATGGCAAACTTTTCTTGGATTATTAGTCTATTCTTACTAAAGGGTTGTAAAGATTTTTTTTTTTCTGAACCATCTGAGTAATCTGCCTATAATGCAAAGATTTTTTTACCTGTCTAATTTCCTGTGGCTTTTATTGACCTTGTCATCTTTTATTGTTTGAAAGAACAAGTCTTCTCACTTTTATAAAAAAAAAACAGTTTTTTTTTTCTTCAAACATGTTAAATACACTCTTTATTTTTAAAATCCTTTATTGTCACTTTAGTTAAAAAAGCTAAGTATTGCTTGGCAGTGACCTATGATCATATTTAAGCAAGAAGTGTTCAAGCCTGAAATTTTTGATATTTTTCTCTCCTAAATCAAATTCTGGCAGTCTTCTTGATCTCAAACTATGTTTGAGATTTTCCAGAGGCCCCTTGGAAAAACCACAAAGGATTTTTTCTTTAACCTTCTAAAAAGAGAGGTGCTAGAAAGTGTTAGGTTTATTTGATATATTATGAGTTGCAATGAAAGTGCTTTCAAATTAAAAGGAATTTTCTAACCTTCTGATGGTTAAGCTTGTATAGATAAAATGTTATCAATATAAATATTTAAAAAATTATATCAAATTCTTAGAGACTTGTCAGTTAACCACATTATAGTGTTATCTGTCATACTTTCAATTTTCTTTAAAAATGTTACATGCCAAAAAGCAACAAATTTCATTATAAATTTCATTGTTTTACTCTAATGCTTCCCTGAAAGTACTTGCCATCAGCTACAGGTCAGAGCTTTATCTTCAATGAAAAAAAGGGACTTTAACAAAGAAGAAAGGAGGGTACATATAATGTTCCATCTATCAATTGCATAAGCCCAGTAAAACTCTAAAGTTGTAAAGATGGGACAAAGGTCATATAAGTCAACCAGCATAGCCCTTTAAATATCTTCAAATAGAATTACACATCATCCCCCTCCTATGGAATATAAATATATCCTTGTTTTCATATGTCTATTTTCTAGGTGGAAGAAAGTTTTCTCTTGTCACAAGGCTACTGTCCTCACAGTAGCTAAAAAGCCATTAGACTTTGTTTTCTCCACCTGAGAAATTCCTTCTATTCTCTGAAGTGACAGAAAAATGCACTTTATTGAAACTATAGGGAAACTTTTCAAGGTCTCACCCATTGACCCAATGCTTCACTGCTCCTACTATCTTCAATCATCAGGTAAAACAGCAAAAACGACAATAAATGGTACCTTGAAACTTCAATTAATTAAACATTAAATTAATTAAACATTCTACCACTGAACCACCCTTGCACCCTCTTCCCTTATACTTAATGGCTATAAGATCTAGCCCATTAGAAAAATATCAGCTATACCCCTATAAAATCATAATGGGAAGACAAATGAGATTTACTATTTCTTCTACTATATTAGAGTTCAGACTATTAAAATATGAAATTGTTAATTAATTTAAATAACTAATCACATACACCAGGTCCACCTTTCACATATCTAGGCTGCCTTTTTTGAGATTCCTCCAAAGCAAACCATACATGACCTTCAATGCAGAGATTTGGACTATTGAAAGAGATATCAATGAAAGTCTGCTTTAGAAGTAGAAAAATCTGACTTATGACCAACAACAAACTGTAAAAACTGCAAAGAATTGACTCTAGGGTCCATGTGTTACAACTGAAACATCCTTCATACTCTTGGGAGATCACCTAATTTCGGACAGCAAAAAAGACACAAAGATCCCAGAAACATATGACATTTGATGTGAACAGCTAATCCAAGATGGGCAGAACAAGCAGATGACCCCCAACCAAAGCTATCTCTTCTATAACAAGATCATATCCTCTTTTATCTCCTTTTTTGTGCCTCTTTATCTCTTCATAATCTTTTATCACACTCAAGATCCTTAAACTCTATTTAAAATTACTCCATCCCTGCCTTTATTCTTTTTACCTTACTGTATTAGCTAGGTTTCTCTAAAGAAACAGAATCAACAGGAGATATCCATAGATATAAAAGTTATAAAAGTGTCTCACATGGCCATGGGAATGTAGAGTCCAAGGTCTGTAGGGCATGCCACAAGCTGGCAACTCCAATGAAGTCTGCAATGAAACTCAGGAGAGGCTGACTGGGCAAACATAGGGATGGAAGTGTCCAAATCCATAGTGCAGCCTGTCCAGCTGTTGACTCCAGCAAAGGGTCTGGATGAACTTCACATGAGAAGCTCATTGGCTGAAACAGGAAAAGTGACTGTCTTTTCTGAATACTCATTAAAAGCCTTCCTCTGATTAGATTAAGTGAAATTCATTGCAGAAGACACTTCCTGTAGCTGATTACAAACAAAACCAGCTGTGACTGCAGCTGATGTAATCATTATTTAAGTCCATCAAATGTCCTAATAACAACAGACAGGCCAGCTTCTGCCCAACCAGACAACCAGGCACCACCACATGATTAAGTTGACACATGAACCTTACCATGACAGTCTACCCCTTGTCAACTTGGCATCTATGCATATCAGCTTAAACCATACTTAATCTCTAAATAGAAAACAATAACAGACTCATTTTTTCCTTGCTTAACAATACTCCACTGTCCTGCATACAACTTGAAATGTATTAAATCTCCCTATAATAGAGTGCAAGCCCTTGGGCAATATTCATTCTTAAACTTGATATATTACAACTTTAATATTATAACATGAACAAAACAGCATTACAGTCCTCATTTCTGTAACTGATCACTTGGTCATAGTTCAGATTTATCACTACCTTCTTCCACTACCTATTCCATGTTCCCTTTACCCTCAGCAAACAATTCAGCTGACCATGGCTCTTTGCCTGGTGGGGTGACCCAAACCTTCATTTCTAAAGTTTCAGAGCCATTGGTAGTCCTACTTGGATTGGTTTGTTGCAGTTTTACATTGATTTTAATCACAGGGCATGGTTGTACTAAAAGACACCCTAGGGGATTTCCTATATTCCAGGAAAACTCTTCTTTACCTCCATTGTTGCAGTCCTATTTCCCCCTGATAGTCAGGGTCATTCATTCCAGCCAGTAGAGTAATTCCTTACTTGACTTGTTGATCCAGGGGCATGAGTAGCCCAAAATGACCAGGTGCATTCTTGGTTAGATTCTAGCTCAATGGAATCATTATGATTTCTCCTGGTGGAAGGACTTCCCCTTCTGGAACTAAAACCTGTAGACCAGCAGAACTCAAGGCCACAGGGACAGGAAGCAAAAATTTTCCTAGTGGATAGCTAGGGGTAATAGTGAGTGGTGCCACTCCCATTTCCACCCCATGTTTCTACCCCTATGGTAGAAACAGCACCATACTGTTGGCATGCTGGTTCAGAGCATATACAGCCTTCTGAAGGACATCACCTAACCCCTGCAAGGTATTGCCACCTGGTTGCACTGCAATTGAGTTTTCAAAAGGCCATTCTAGCATTCTATCGATCCAGCTAATTCTGGTTGATGGGGAACATGGTAAAACCAGAGAATTCCATTATCATATGCCCATTCCTGCACTTCATTTGCTGTGAAATGGGTTCCTTTTTTCAAAGCAATGCTGTCTGGAATACCATGACAATGGATAAGGCATCCTGTAAGTACAGGGATGGTAGTTTTGTCAGAAGCACCACACAGGGAAAGCAAACCTGTATCCACAGAATGTGTCTGTGCCTATTCCATTCAGAACAAATATTTACCCTTTCTATGATGGGAGTGATCCAATATAATCAACCTGCCACCATGTAGTTGGCTGATTATCTCAGGTAATAGTGCCATATCAGGGGCCAAGGGTGGGTCTCTGCTGCTGGCAGATTGGGCATTAAGTGACGGCTGTAGCGAGGTCAGTGTTCATGAGTGGAAGTCCATGTTGCTGAGCTGATGTATAATCTCCATCCTTACCACCATGACCCTTTGTTCATGGGCCCATTGGACAATGACAGGAGTTGCTGGAGAAAAAGGCTGATTGGTATCCACAGAATGGGTCACATTATCCACTTTATTATTAAAATCTTCCTCTGCTGAAGTCAACCTTCTGGTGCACATTCACATGGGACATAAATATCTTCATGTTTTTAGCCCAGTTAGAAAGGTCTATCTACATAACACTCCCAGACCTTTTTGTCACCAATTTTCCTATCATGGTCTTTCCAAGTCCTTGACCATCCAGCCAAACCATTAGCAATGGCCCGTGAGTCAGTATAAAAACACATCTCTGATCAGTTCTCTTCCTAAGCAAAATGAACAACCAGGTGCACTTCTTGAAGTTCTGCCCATTGAAAGAATTTTCTCTCACCACTGTCCTTCAGGGACATCCTGGAAAGGAGCTGTAGTGCCATAGCTGCCCACTTATGGGTGATACCTGCATATCATGCAGAACCATCTGTAAACCAGGCCTGGGTTTTCCCTTCCTCAGTCAATTCACTGTAAGAAATCCCCCAAGAGGCCACAGCTCTTGTCTGGAAAACAGAAGGTAATGTGGCAGGAGTGGGGACCATGGGTATTTGGGCCACATCCTCATGTAACTTACTTGTGCCTTCAGAACCTGCTCTGGCCCTATCTAGTATATACCATTTTCATTTTATGATGGAGTGTTGCTGCACATGCCCAACTTTATGGCTTGGTGGTCAGACAACACCCAGATCATGGTAGGCAACTCAGGTCTCATGGTAACTTGGTGGCCCATGGTTAAGTATTCAGTCCCTATGAAGGCCCAATAGCAGGTCAAAAGCTGTTTCTCAAAAGGAGAGTAGTTACCTGCAGCAGATGGTAAGGCTTTGCTCCAAAATCCTAATGATCTGCATTGTGATCCTCCTATGGGGCCTGTAAAAGGCCCCATACAGCATCTCTATTTGCCCCTGATACTTCCAACACCATTGGATCTGCTGGAACATGTGGTACAACCGGAAGAGCAGCTTAAAGAGCAGAAAGCAACAAGAAAATTAGTTCATTTTCTGGTCACTCAATAAATGGGCTGGA
This sequence comes from Tamandua tetradactyla, assembly GCF_023851605.1. Taxonomy (NCBI): domain Eukaryota; kingdom Metazoa; phylum Chordata; class Mammalia; order Pilosa; family Myrmecophagidae; genus Tamandua; species Tamandua tetradactyla. The sequence continues at coordinate 39,211,871 of NC_135329.1, forward strand.
GTAGCACACCCAACTGAGGAATACATTGTTGCCAAAATTCAAAGAGACCAATGAGGCATTGTGCATCTTTTTTGTTATAGGCAGGGCCAGATATAGCAACTTATCCTTTGCCTTAGAAGGCTTATCTCAACACGCCCCCAAACCACTGGACACCTAGAAATTTCACTGAGGTGGAAGACCCCTGTATTTTTGTTAGTTTTATATTCCAACTTCTGGCATGCAAATGCTTTACCAATAAGTCTAGAGTAGTGGCTACTTCTTGCTCAGTATGTCTAATCAACATGATATCATCAATGTAATGGACCAGTGTGATGTGTTGTGGGAGTGAGAAAACAATCAAGATCCCTGCTGACAAGATTATGACATAGTACTGGAGAGTTGATAAACCCCTGATGAACTTGCCAGCCAAAACAAAACTGCTTCTGGTGGTTCTTACTAATAGCTATTGAGAAAAAAAGTGTCTGCCAGATCAATAGCTGCATCCCAGGCACCAGGGGATGCATTGATTTGCACAAGTAATGATACCACCTCCAGAATGGCAATTGCAATTGGAGTTACCACCTGGTTGAACTTACAATAATCAACTGTCATCCTCCAAGACCCATGTGTTTTCTACATAGGCCAAACAGGAGAGTTGAATGGGGATGTGGTGAGAATCACTACCCCTGAATTCTTCAATTTCTTAAGAGTGGCAGTAATCTCTGCAGTCCCTCCAGGAATCTGGTATTGCTTTTGATTTACTGTTTTCCTAGGTAGGGGAAGTTCTACTGGTTTCCGATTGGCCTTCTCTACCATAATAGACTTCACTCCAGGAGTTAGAGAGTGAATTTGAGATTTCTGCCAGTTTTTCAGTATGTCTATTACAATTATGTATTCTGGAGCTAGGGAAATAACTACAGAATGGATCCAGGGACCCACAGAATGTTTTGACTCCTACTTTGAGTCTGCTGTCCATTATGAGAGTCATGTCTACCTTGTCTTTGGTGATTAAGTGCTGCCTCCTGGCTTCTGTCAACTCATGATCCAATCATCATTGTGCTTAAGGATTCTGGCTCAGTGACAGAAGTTTTTACAGTAATATTTGATCAACAGAGAAGGACAACTACAGAGCTCTTCAGGGATGATGGTGCTAGTCTCACAAATTTATTTCTCACAGTTCTGGTAAAAGGTGCATTCTCCAGACATTCCTAGGGTATATGAGCAGGCTTTCTATCATAAATCCATTTTAACATTCCAATCTCTCTAAACAACTCGATCCCCTCATCTAAATTATACCAGGGCAGTTCTGGCATGTCAACTTCAGGTAATGTCAGCCATCTTTTGATCCAGGTTTCAGTCAGCCATCCAAACAAATTGTTAATGCCTTTTTTAACCCTGTGAGCTATGTTGAATACAGAATCTCTGCTTAGTGGGCCCATAACAATAAATTCAGCCTGATCCAGCTTTATATTCCTCCCACTGTTATCCCACACCTTTAAAATCCATTCTCACAAATATTGTCCTGATTTCTGTCTATATAAATTGGAAACTCATGCAGTTCTTTGGGAGTATAATGCATTTCCTCATGGGTGACACTTTGTACCCCATCTTTTGGGTCCTGTTGGGACTTTAGTTATAGGTCTGGAAGAAATGAAGGATGGTGGGGTGGGTCATGAAAATAATTAGAAGTATCTTCCAAGCCATTTGTTTCAGGGTATTCATTTGCAGTTTCATCTGGTAAAACATGATTAATCACTGTAGTGCTAATCCCTTCATGTGGAGGCTGTGTGGCGAACTCCTCAGGGCAGGTTGGAGGTGGGGCAGATATGTCCTCAGAGCAGATTATGACAGGGTTACCTACGAAAGACTCAGCATGATTTAGGGTTTCAACCTCTCCACCAACATCATTATCAACCCATATGTTACCATCCCATTTTTCAGGATCCCACTCCTTTCCAATCAGTGCCCTCACTTTAATGTCAGACACCATGCAAGATTAAGATTTCAGTTTACATCGTTAAGTTGATACTCTAACAATGAGATTCTGAGTCTGATTTTAGGAGATCTCAAGTCTGTGGCTACAGGAAATAAGATATTCTTCCAGAGCACTTATAAAAAAACATTTACATTTGTTATACATTGGGTAAGCTTCTCATTTGAAGCCTTCGGCCCATTCCTTTCCCTCCTTAATGTATACAGCATATCTAACAATAACCAGCCAACATCGCTATACCTATTACCACAAAACTCCATAAAGGTGTCAAAAATATTATCCCTGAGAGCCTGGGTTCATACATGTGAAGCATTAGAAGAATCCAATGGTGATATTTTGAATATCTCTTTTGCCACCTCACCCCATGGATTGGCAGTGTCATTCTAATTATGGGAAACAGAGCCATTAGTGCCTTTGAGTCCAGTCAGAGTAGAAAATCAGTCATAAAAACCCATTTTTAAGGTTCTGTTTCTTAAGAACTACCCTACTCCTGGTACCAAGCTGTATTAGCTAGGGTTCTCTAGAGAAACAGAATTAGCAGGAGATATTCATAGATATAAAATTTATAAAAGTATCTCACATAACTGTGAAAATATAGAGTCTGAGGTCTACAGGACAGACCACAAGCTGGTAAGTCTGATGAAGCCCACAATGTACTCTCAGGAGAGGCTGGCTGGGCAACCATGGGGATGGATGAGTCCAAACCTAAAGGGCAGGCTGTGAAGCTGACAACTCCAACAAAGGGTCTGGATGAACTCCACAGGAGATGCTCACCAGCTGAAACAGGAAGAGTGACTATCTCTTTTGAATCCTCCTTAAACATCTTCCTTTTATTAGATTGGGCGTCACTCATTGCAGGAGACCATCACCTTAGCTGATTGGATACAGCTGGCATAATCATGATTTAAGTTCATGAAATGTTCTCATAGCAAGACAGGCCAGCACTTGCCTGATCAGATAATTGGGCACCACCACCTGGCCACCAGGTTCAGGTTAACACATGAACCTGACCATGACACTTACCTAATCCTCCCCACAACAGCTGCATCCTCTCATTTTAAGGTCATCCTTAGGTTACCTGGGACAATTGCCACTATCATTTTTTCTTTTCCTTGAATAAATTGAACAGAACAAATATAATAGTTATATGTCAGATTAAAAAAAAAGACAACCTGGATTTCCTGGGTAGACGCCTTGACACAGGGAACTTATTTTCAATTATTGATTGAGTTACCAGGGATCTTGGCTTAGAGATATCCTAATGGGAACACATATTATTTCTTCAGTCATAAAAATGCTCATAATATCCAATGGTCATTGTCTAGTTTCTTAATTCTTAAATGCCTTTGTACAGCCACAAAGCTGACCAATGTCATAACTGAGACTGCAAAGCTTTAGAAAACTGAATTACCAAGCTACAGATAATTCATGAGATACAGGAAACAACTAGTGGTAAATGAGACTAACAATGTCTTTGGTCAAATCCTCATAACTAAGGGAATGATCAAAAGGTGGAAATCAATAAGTATAATCAAAAATAGCTCCTTGCTTTTCTCAGAACCAACACAAAAGTTAAATTCCCTGAACTAGCACATGATTACATGAGAAACAACCACTCTTGGAAGTCTCTACCCTGAAAAGTCAGCTAAGCCCTTAGTTAAGTACACCTAACCCAAATAAAAGTAAAATACCGCTTATAGTAAACCCACCCCTATAAGATTAGCATGACCCTGATCTCATTGATAAAACCTAGTCAACTTTTTTCTTTCTGTTTATAAAACTGCCCACAAACTCCCCAGTCTTGCACCTGTTTATACTTTTGCAGGCGAACAGTTTCCTTGCTGCAGATATCTTGGTTTCCTGAAAAAGAAAATGCTGTGAATTACAACTCAACTTCAATTTTTGTTTTGACACCACTCAGAGCTCCCATTTGGAATACAGACTGGTGTCATGAGAAATTGGTCAAGCCCTTTTTCTAACCAGTTTTACTTTGTAATTTTAATCTGTTATCATCAAAGATTTTTTCCCTGTCACCACTATGTCACTTGGGGAAAATATTAAAAGGCTAACAACCTCCCTCTATCCCTCAATTGCAAACTCCTCCATGAACCAAAGAAAGATATGTTCTTTAAGGGACAGAATATGTGCTGTCTCTCCTGGAAGAGTCCAGGTTTTTGCCTCTTGACCTGGTGTTCCAACCATTTTGCCATTTGTCTCAGTGAGCATCTTGTGGTTGTACAATGAATTGTAACACTACCATGAGTCTTGCACAATCCAAAGGCAGCAGTTACAGCTGGGTAATAGAATGCAGAGTTTGAGTCAGACACCCTGGATTTTTCATACATCTCAACCACTTTTTAGCTCTATGACATTGTGCAAATTACTTATCATTAGCCATTAGTTACCTAATCTATAAAATGGAAATAATAATAGTACTAGTCTCAAAGGACTGCTCTGAAGATTAAATGAGCTCACATATATAAAGTACTTAGCCCAGTATCTGCACTCATTAAATGTTTGTTATCATCAATCATTTTATTTTCGTCAACTTCATTGGTATACTAGTGTGGATTTGGGAGCATTTGTGAAAGGTGCTGTTGGCAAAACATCACTTGGAACCTAAAGTTGACTTTCATTAACTTCGTAATTTTTCTTTTCTTTAATGACATTCCATAATTGCTGAAATTTAAATCAGTGTGATGCTTTTACTTGCTACTAACAATTATCTAACCAAATCATTGCTTTCTTTCACTTTGGGTCACTGAAAACAATTTTCTTTCATTCATCTTACCTAGAGGTTAATGATAATTAAAAAAAAAAAAAAAGTAGACTTGCACTTTGGAAAAGTAATGCAACTTTTGCCTCTCAATATGACTCAGACTAAAGAGTATTAATTAAAGGAAGAATCCAGGTAATGTATTCATTTTATTTTTTAATAATTTGCAACATTCAAAGGTTTATAAGCACTTCCTGTACTCCTAAACTTAAAGTCATTAGTGTAGTTGTCACATTCTTTAAGTTCAAAAGGTAAAAATTAAAAGGTTACTGGTATGGAAGTGCAAGAAGGAAATATAATTATGATTATGAAATTTTACTTGAATAGTGTTAAACAATAGATGAGCCAACCTTGGCCACTCATCAGTAAGATTGCTTTTTTGTTCTATTTTTTTTTGTCTTGTTTTTGATACAGTATCTGTAAACTTGTTCTCTTAAGGTATGTAATCAAGTACTAGATTTTTAGCCTAAAATGTTATCTAGCATATACTTGGTTATACTGAAAAAGCAATCCATACTACTTTTGTTGGGGTGGTGGTTAAGGAAAAGAAATAATGAAGGTATGAATATAGCTGTAAGATGAAGGTTACAGAGGCAGAAAATGATGAGGCTACCTCTGTTACTGCTTGCTCCCTTCTCACCTAGTATAATCAAATGATACTAAGAAGATGTAGTCATTAGACTACATCTCCCTTCCAAAATTCACTGTGGGAAATAATTAAAAGAAAACCATTATTATTTTTCTGGTTTCTGTTAAATCAGTAAAAATAGAGAATGATCTTTCAAAGATATTCAGTACCAGAACTAAAGAGCCTATCCCTATAAAAATCACAGATTTTCCAAAAAAATGGCAGCACTTTCTTTGGAAAGCCTCCAGACTTTAAAAACCTTGAATTTAATTAAAATGTATACTGTTCATATGATTTTATTGCTATGGATATGACTAAGGTTAATTATTTATCACTATACCACTGATTTTAGAAATTGTGATACATTAGCTACTGTTCAAATTCAAACTCACAGCTACCTTACATATATTAATCATGCTTTTAATCTTACCTTTACATGTAAGTAGAACCCATCTGTGCTGGTTTGAATCTATGGTGGACCCCAGAAAAGCCATGCCTTTTAGTCTTCATTTAATATTGCTGAGTGGGAGGATTTTGATTGTTCCCATGAAGACGTGACCCACCCAATTGTGGGTGGTAACTTTTGATTAGATGATTTCCATGGAGGTGTGTCTCCACCCATTGAAGGTGGAGTTGCTTACTGGAATCCTTTAAAAGAGGAAACCTTCTGGAGAGAGTCCCTTATTGAGAAAGGGACGAGAAAGTCAGCAGATGCCACCATGTTTGCCATGTGCCCTTCCAGCTGAGAGAGAAACGTTGAATGTCATCAGCATTCTTGAATCAAGGTATCTTTCCTTGGATGTATTACATTGGACATTTCTATAGACTTGCTTTAATTGGGACATTTTCTCAACCTTAGAACTGTAAATTAGCAACTTATTGAATTCTCCTTTTTAAAAGCCATTTTGTTTCTGGTATATTGCATTCCAGCAGCTAGCAAACTAGAACACCTGCTGTGCATATTGTTAATGTATATGTCTGTGAATTTAACAATTTTAGCATTCTTGATAGAATGTTTACAAATTTGTTGTTGCACAGCAGGATCACAGAAGGGCTTTCAAACTGTATGTACCTGCAAAACTCATGTTCTTAAACTAATCCTTTTTTGTGGGTGTAAAGCTATTGCAAGACCTTCTGAGTAGGTTACTTCTATTAAGGCATGACCCAAGTTAAGGCTTAAACCTCTTACTGGAGTCCTTTAGAAAGGGAATGAATATATAGAGAGAGACAGAATCTTCATATATACATAGAAAAAGCCACAGAGTCAAAAAAAAGTAAAAGCAATAAAAGCCCAAGAGAAGGGAGAGACCAGCAGATGCCCCCCTGTACATTGCCATGTGACAGAGGAGTCCACAACCATAGGCAGCCAGACATGAAGAAGAAAGAATTGCACTGATGAGGCCATGAATTAGATATTTGTATAGCCTCAAAAGTGTAAGCTTGTAAGCTAATAAATTCCCATTGTTAAAAGCCAACCCCTTAATGGTATCTGCTTTAGGCAGTTTAGCAGACTAAATCAAGCATTGTTATTCGAATCAATATAAAACGACTGTGGCTAGAACTTTCTATGACACAGTGAAAAGAGTATCCAGGAAGTTAAAACTTGTAAACGTAAAATAAAATCTTTCTTATAGTAAAGAAATACATTAGCCTAGACTTCACTGGCTTGGACCACAGGCATAAAGAAAGAAACAGACACCTACATTAGGAAAAGAGCTGTCCTCACTAGACTTCCTCACCTTCATAAACAGAGAATCCTATATGTTCAGGATGAGTTGAAGAATGAGGTCTACAAACTTTGAGAAAGACCTGGTCACTCTAAGTCTCTATCTTCCATAAATATGGAATCTTGCATACCTGAGGTTAGATAGTCCCACCTCAGGCTATTTGACTCTGTGTTCAGTGATCAGATTAGGATGGCCAGCTAGGAAGGGATGCAGGAACTTTAGTGCGGAAACCAAGAAATCTCCAGGCAAACTAGGATGAATCAGTCAATTGAAAACAAGAGGGATCCTTAAATACTAAACCCATCCTATAGTCCAAATCTTAAATAGTTGCACTAACATTTGCCCTTTGTCTTTGTTTACCTCAGTAACCATAAACACCTAGTCAGCCCTCACCTTGAGCACTCAAATTTAACACATTATACTGCATATTCCCAATATCTAATCTATTTCCCATGCCTCATCAACCACTGAAAAGTTTCTATCCAAATTTAGTAGTATTTCTCTATTAAAGAAACTTAGTGCACAATTAAAATCCTTCCCACAAAGAAAATGTGAGCTCCAGAAATCTCCTGCCTTATATTATCAAGCACTTAAGAAAGAAATAATACCTATCTTAAACAAATTCTTCTAGAAAATATAAGAAAATGAAGGAATACTTCCAAATTCATTTTATATAACAGCATAATCTTGAAACCTAAATTTTTCAATTTCATTATTGAAAAGGAAAATTGCAGGTCAATCATCTCTTAAACACAGATTTAAGAATTTCAATTAAAAATTATCAAAGAGATTCAAACACTATTTAAAAACTACAGTATGACCAATGGGGGTTTATTCCAAGAACGTAAGGTTACTTTCACATTAAAAATTTATCATTGTCAAATACCACATTAACACAACAAAAAGGTAAAAGATCATGTGATCTACCAAATGGATGCATTAAAATTGCTTGGTAAAATATAATATCCATTCATGAAAAATAATAGTAAACTAAGGATAGAAGGGAACATCACTAATCTAATAAAATCTTATACAATATAACATATTTTGAAGGATATTACTGAAATAGTTCACCTGAAGTCAAGAATGAGAAAAAAATATTTGCTATCACCATTTTAAACAATATTTGATTGGAAGTTTTAATTGGAAAAATAAGACAAAAATATTTTGTCTTATTTTGTAAGATACAAAAATGTAAAGGATTAAAAAGAAGTAAAGATAATGTCATCATTTGCATACACATGAATTTACATGGAGAATGTCTGATGTACTTACAATCAAGATATTATAATTAATATGACACTTCAGATGGGCACTGGATATGAGACCAATGCAAAAACCATCTTTTTCTTCAATATATCAGTAATAGAAAACACAAAAAAGAAAATTTTAAAAATACATAATCTAAAATAAAAATAGCAGAGAATGAATCTTAAAAAATTGGTGAATGACCTCTGTAGACAAAGCTAGAAAATATATTGAGTGAAATTATAGAAGACAATTTAACAAGGAAGACTTGATTGTGAAACAATATCACATTCATAGTTAGCAAGATTATCTATGATTGCAATGTCTAACTTATCCAGTGAGTCAATGTAGTACAATCATGATCACAGTTGGATTTTTTTAATTGAAATGTGATTCATTTTAAAGGTAGGCTCAACAGAGTTTGTTGATGGATTATTTATTTTCTGCATCTACAAGCATATCTTTATATATCCCTTTTTTTAAATACAATATTAGCTTACTATCCAAACTATTTGGCATTTAACTTTTTCACTTATTATTAGGCAGAGATTATTGCTTTTATATGGATGAAAGAAGCTAATCACTTTCTTTTTCATTTCTTTTTTCAAGTTGTATCTAGGTTAACATGCACATAAGTTTTAAAGAAAAATAATTCTACCAGATTTAATGTAAAAAACAGCAGGCCCCTGACTGTCTCAAGCAGCATTTCCTTCTTTCCAGAGGTACCAGTTTCACCTCTTTTACTTGATTATTTTTGGATCTGTCTCCATTTTTTAGATTACATTCTTGCGTTGCTACTTCTTGATTCTTTAGTTTTAGATATGATCCGTTTGCCTTTCCCCTCTGGAAGAGGAGGGAAGGGTTAGACTCAGCTCTCTTCTACCCTTTGTAACCCACTCACTTATCACACCCCATCTTTCTCCTGATATGGTCAGATTGTAATTTGTGTTAGTTCAATAAAAAAATTGAAAAACTGGCTGATTTGTGACTAAACACATATCACTACTGAATCTGTGGCAAACTATAGTTATTCCCCTTTGCTGAAAAACATTCTATTAGCCTCAGCTACTAATTACCTACTGTTCTCTTTTTCTTTGTTATCTTTATATTTATAATGAATTCAGCATAATTGGATGTTTGTTGCCAGTATTATGAAGTAATTTAAAAATTTATTTGAAAATTGTTAGGATTATGCATAGCTGAGTGATCTTAAAGGAAAAAAAATGTGGTTGGGTTTTTCTCACTGGATATCATTATTTATAAAACTAAAGAGATTAGGACAGTGATTTTGTACCAGAGGGATAAGGTCACCTTAAAGAATGGTCCCTGGAGCAGCAGCATCTCCAGGGAGGTAGTTACAAGTGCAGAATTAGTTCCCAAATCTAATCTCCCAAGCCACTGAGTCATACTATCCATTCTTACAAGCCCTAAAAGTGTTTCTGACATACATTAAAGTTTGAGAATTATTGATAAATGTTAATGGAAACACACTAGGTGAATAGAAAAAAGAGACCCACCCATATATGGACACTTAATTTATGATAAAGGTGGGCCATCAAAGCAATGGAGAAAAAGTGGTATTTTCATTAATTGGATCTTGTATTATGGTATATTCAAAGGGAAATAGCGGCCCTATCTCAGACTGTGTGATATTATTTCCACATGGATCATAGAGCTAAATGTACAGATAAAACAAAAAAAGTTTTAGATTTCTTAATAATAAAATATCTTCCTGACCTGGGATAGAAGAGATATTTACAACAAAATTAAAACAGGATCAACACAAAGCAAAGTAGTGGTAATTCAGGTTTCATTGCTATTAATTCCATTTATCAAAACACATTCTGAAGAGAATGAAAAGGCAAGACAGAGAGAGGCAAAATTTGTGTGTGCGTATGTGTGTGCAAGTTGGGAAAAATAGTTAAACAGGTACTTTACAAAGAAAGAGTTAGCATGAAAAGATATTCAAGCCAATTCATTACCAAGGAAATGGAAATTAAAACCATACTTTTATTATTTCTTATCCCCCCCCACACACACATACATGCCACAGTTACACACAGTATAGCTAAAATTAGAAAGATTGGTAATATCAAGCATGGCTGAGAATGTAGGTAACTGGAACTTTCATACTCTGTTCATAGAAATATGAAGAATTACAACTGCTTTGGAAAACTGTTTATTAGTATTTTGTAAAGTTTAATGTAGCCATATTGTATTATTCAAGAATTCCACTTCTAAGTATATATACAACAGAAATGTACACATATGCTCACTAAAAGATATTTGCTATAATATTCATAACAGAGACAAGCAAACTGTCCATCAATTGTGATATAAATGCATAAATGTGATACATTAATACAATGGAATTCTATGCAGTAATAAAGATGTTCAGTAATAAAAATATCATAGCATGGATAAATTGCATAATCTAATGTTGAGGGAAAGAAGAAAAAGAAAAAAGAGTACATATTGTATGACAGCGCTATATGAAAGACATAAATAGTCAAAATTCATGACTAGACATTTGCACGCTGGCGTTATGGTGGCAGTGTTCACAATTTGCAATGGATAGAGGTGACCTAAGAGCATACGGATTGAAGTATGGAAAGGTGAACTGGGGGAAATAGATACAATGAAATATTGAGGAGCTGCAAGAAGAAATGAAGTTGTGAGACAAGTAGCTGGGTGAATGAACCTTGAGGACATTTATGTTGAATGGAATAAGCAAAAAACTAAACAACAAGTATTAGTAAGGCCTTATTCATGTGGACTAACTATAGTGTGCAAACTCTGAGAATTGACTTTGAAAGCATAGGTTATCAGGGGATAAAGCAAGGGCAGGGATTGAGCAATGGACGAGTGAGAAATAGAATGCTCAGTAAGGCTTACTGTAAAGGTTCCTAGATTGTAAGGTCTTAGAGCAGCCATACTATTCCTGAGTTTTAACTGTTATTTCTAAATTCTGAGATGCTGAGTAGTTTGTATATAACTTGGTCATTCCCTGGAATGATGGGTAGCTTTATGACACCTTTGACTCAAAGTTATAGTTCTGCACTCTAAAATTCAGCATTAACTGATACACCTGTTAAAGAGGCTGAAAAAGAGATCAGACATCAATTAGAAATATGAATGAAGATGATCTGGTTAGGACTAAGGAAAACCAGAATACAGGCTAAATGATAATATTGACTGGATTTTGAAACTTCAAGTTGTGTGTGAGATCAAAAGAAGAGATGTTTACCCAGTAGAAAATTTATATTTTCAGGAGCACACTATCTAATTTAATCTGTATGGTCAGTTTATTCAAACACCATAATTACATAGAACCTTGAACAGGGAGTGATAGCTTGCTATTTTGTATAAGTTATGCTATTTCCCTGATAATTCCATCATAGAATTCTCTGGGCAGGAAATTAAAAAAGCATTTGACAAGTCCCCTTGAGGGACTGGGAATAATGTGGAAATATTAAATTTCCACACCTGTAGAATTCCTAATATTCTCAAAATGATTACGGAATCCCAATTTAATAAGCCAAACCTTCAACCTTGGGGCTTGTCCTTATGAAACTTACTCCTGTAAATGAGAAGCTAAGCCTATTTATAATTATGCTTAAGAATAACCCTCAGAGAACTGCTTTTGTTGCTCAGATGTGGCCTCTCTCCTTAAGCCAATTATACAAAAAATCTCTCCATGGGCCATGACTCCCAGGAATGTAAATCTCCCTGGCAACATGAGACATGCCTCCCAGGGATGAGTCTGGCCTTAGCATCATGGAACTGATAAAGACTTTTTTACCAAAAGGGGGAAAATAAATGAAACAAAATAAAGTTTCAGAGCTGAGAGATTTCAAGTATAATCAGGAGGTCAATCTGTAGGTTATTCTTATGTACTACAGAGATATTCCTTTTTTAGTCGCTAGCATATTAGAATAGTTAGAAGGAAATAACTGAAACTGTTCAACTGTAATCTAGTAGCCTTGATTCTTGAAGATGATATTACAACCATATAGCTTTTATGGTGTGATCATGTAATTGTGATAACCTTATGACGAACACTCCCTTTACCCAGCGTATGTACAGATGAGTAGGAAAATAAAGTCAGTAAATAAATATAAAAAACAAATAGCAAACAAATAAATAACGGGGGGGTGGATAAGGGGTTTGTAATGTTTTGGATGTTCTTTTATATTTTTATTTTTATTTTGGAGTAATGGAAAGTTCTAAAATTGATTGTGGTGATGAATGCATGCACAACTGTATGATGACATTGTGAGCCATTGATTGTATACTTTGGATGCTTATATGGTATGTGAATATATATCAATGAATTGCACAAAAATACTTCTACAAGGTCAAATATGGAAAGAATACAAAGCAGAGTATTTTCGAATCTATGCCACTTTTTCCTATTAGAAGATCTTATTATTTAAAGAATCTAGAAGAATTTCAGTTTATAAAAATAAAATTAAAACCAATGTATAGAATACTTGCAAGGAAACTCAGAACTGTTTTTAAAAATATAACCACAAGAAGTTGCCCAATAAAACTTTAATGTTCATCATAGAATGATTTTAGTATAAATGCAAAACCAGTGGACTTCATATTAACGAGCTTGTACCTCAAGAGGGATTGGTGTTAGGTCTGCAAGACTATCCCATCTGCTAAAGAACAGGGGGAGGGTGTGGCGCGACTTACAGAGACAGACTTCCCATCTCCAGCTAGTGGTCTCCCTGCATTTCAGTGTAATATAGCCTTCCTTTTAATTGGCACTGATATCCTCTGTCTTGGTGCACACTTTCCCTGGAATCTTACTTTCTGTACTTTAGACTCTTAGCTAAAATAATACAATTTCAAATGATAAATGGGTATATGTGGGAAAAAACACAGCTGTTGGATACTATGGACTCTAGTTAACAGTAATGTTTTAGCATTCTTTCATCCACAGTAACAAATGTACCACATCAATACTATGGGTCAACATTATGGGGGAATAAGGGCTACAGGAGGATTTGGGTTTTATTTTTATTTTATTTTATTTTATTTTATTTATTTATTTATTTATTTATTTATTTATTTATTTATTTATTTATGTTTTTGACATGGGCAGGCTCAGGAAAATGAACCCGGGTCTCGGGCATGGCAGGCAAGAACTCTGCCACAGAGCTACTGTTGCACCGGGTTTTATTTTTTATACTTATTTCTGTTCTGGAGTAATAAAAATGTTCTAAAATTGACCATGAGTGTGTATGCACAAATATATGATGATACTGTGAGCCAGTGATTGTATAATTTGGATGGTTTGTGTAACATGTGAATATATCTCAATAAAATAGAAAAAACAATTTAAAATAGCCCAGAGTAATCTATGATATTGGAAATCACAAGTAATCATCTTCTGGAAGGAGGCAAGTTTATTGTTTGCAAAAGAATAAAATGTAAGGTTTTGACACAAAATGTCTTCTTTAGGGTGGTTTGATACATACATGGATGCTTATGTTTTCCCATAATTCAATCAAGCTTAAGACATATGACTTGGACATTTTTGTATAAATCTCATATTCCATTAAGGTTTAGCCAAAAAATGAATAATTCCCAGAAATGCATTAATCTAAGAATAGGTTTCTTTTTTCTTTTTTTTTGACATGGGCAGGCACTGGGAACCGAACTCGGATTGCAGGCAACTCAGGGAAGAACTCTGCCACTGAGCCACCGTTGCCCGCCCTATATTTCTTCTTATAGGATTATTTTCATTCTCTCTCACCCCTCCACACACAGTTGCTTTTCTGTCTGTTTATTCCAATTAATTCAGCTAACTGCGAGATTAATTCTTGCCAAAATTTCCACTTTGAGAATATTTATCTTTAAGGTCATTTTCTGTATTGCTATAACTTAGTACCAAACCCTAACAGTTAATTTTACTATCCCTTTTTGTCCTAACTTGAACTTTACACTGAAGCAGAGGTTTAATAGGATGACTCCAAACTAAACTAAATTAAAATACAGTTACATACATAATACATTTTACCCCCACAGTTTCTATGATTTGTTTTGTCCAGCCGGGTAAAATTTAGTATGAGTAAAGAATTACAGGAAATTTTCCTTCAGTGTCAAACCATGCTGATTTCTTTTAGTATTTTTGACCTACATCTGCAGAAAGAAAACAGGTATTTTCATTGTTTGCTCCCTTTTTCTCCAGCTAAAATCTATATATTTGATTTGAGAGCAGGTGCAGTAGAAAGGGATTGACTTTCAAATGGGTTTGTTTTTAATTCCAAAACATATTTTAAACCATTTCATAAGCTCTTCCAATAATATCACAATTTTAAAAGAGCCCTAATTAATGAATGATGCAGTCAATTTGAATCAACTTGTGTTTAGGACAAAGAAAACATTTTGGACAGGGATTTGGGTGGTACAGGGAACAACATCTTACATAGCTTTATAAAATGAGCTCTGTAAATTCAGTTACATACAAATATTCAGCTGCTATGACTCAGAAAAATTCTATGGACTTGAGGTTTTATAATTTATCATACACTTTATACCTTAACCCATCACTTGAGATATGAATTACAACCATTTGTTCACATTATAAATAATTTTTTAACATTAATATTTCAATGAATATTCATGACTTGATTTCCTTACTTCAATCTGTTTAAATTATGAATTTTTATTTGGAAAGAGAAATGTTTTCTGTCTCATAAAAATAAGCTTACTTTTCATTAAATATTCAAGAAGATCTCAAAAGATGCTAAGCCCTATTTTTTTCACATAATTGCAGATGGAATTTAAAACAATCAATTTTTTATTCCTCCTTCAACAATTCTATAAACAATATCATTGAAATTGTTTGAAAGTTTAGATGAGATAATATTAGAACTCTAGGTATCTGGAGATCAAATTTGATTATCCCCCTAATATATCAATTTCTAGTGCCTATTTAAGATTTATAGAGAAATCAAGTTTAAAATTAATTACTGCCAATATGTACAAATACTGAAACAACTGCTCCTGCTTGGTCAGCAAAGAGTAAAAAAAATTTTTTAATTACCTCTTGCATTATATCTTGATGTACAATTCAAATGACTATATAAAAAAATGTTCTTTCTTTAGAGTAGTAAGCATAAGTTAGGACATAATTATTATCTTTACATTTGTTTCTGATATTAAACATCTACAAATGATTCTTTGGCTTTTATTATTTTTATGTTTCAAACTAAAGAATGTAACTTTCATCCTAAAATTAGATTCATATTGGCTTTTCATGTCTTTCAACTTTCATTTGTTTTGACATTTGATTTTTATGAAGGTCTGCTTCCTAGACTCATGTTTACTTCATTTTGTATTCTATAAATATAATTTAATACTTTTTCCTTGTTTTTGTAAAACTTCACAATATTCAATTAAAAATAAACCACCATATTAGCACATTTTTAAAAATGTAAAGAATATTTAGGAGTTACTTCCTCTTCAAACCTCCTTCCCGACAAATACCTATGGTAGCAGTGATGGCGAAAGCCAAGGTTAGAGGGAGGGTCAAGGGTGCACCAGATTCCTTTTCTCGTTCTGAAACAAGGCTTCCATGTCCATAGTCCTTTGATCTTATCCCTGGTTATAATACCTCAGCCAGGCTCTTGAGATAAAAATGCTTGGATAGTCTGAGGTAGAGTTACTATTGAAATAGAGAAGGATGTAATTTCTAACTTTTGAATGCCAAGAGTTGTTAGCACCTGTAAATAACAACTCTGTTTTCAACTTTGACAATAGTGAGAGAAATGTAAAGGAGATGAGTGAATATGGAGTACTTTTATCCATTTTTCTGTCATTGCTGATTCATTTAGAAGATATAGTAGTGTTATAAAATTGACCGAAATCACTATTTTTCTTGTATTAATTATCATGAGTTTAATGTTAGTTTTTAAAATATTTGTATTGAGAAATCTTCACACATGTACAATCCATACATAGTACACAGTCAATGGCTCACAACATCAACACATAGTTGTGTATTTATCACCATGATCATTCTTTAGAACATTTGTATTGCTTCAGAAAAAGAAAAATATGAAAAATCTCATATATTCCATACCCTCATCCCTTCCTCTCACTGACCATCCATATTTCCATCCACTCAATTTATTTTACCCTTTGTCCCCCCATTATTATTTATCATTTATCCATTTTTAGTCTAATGTAATTAATTTATATTAGAAAACTTTAAAATATCTGGACCAAAAGTGGAAAAAAATGTGTTTTAAGCCAGACATTGACAGTAGAAAGGAAAACCATCAGTTACTAACACCTAATATTTTAAAATAATCAATCTATTAACTGAGATAGAAAAAATATTACCAGGAGTTCAAATGAGCAGAAGTAATTGGTCATCCACACTTTCTTTTTTTTTTTTATTAATTAAAGAAAAAAAAAAGAAATTAACCCAACATTTAGAAATCATTCCATTCTACATATGCAATCAGTAATTCTTAACATCATCACATAGATGTATGATCATCATTTCTTAGTACATTTGCATCGATTTAGAAGAAGAACTAGCAAAACAACAGAAAAAGATATAGAATGTTAATATAGAGAAAAAAATACAAATAATAATAATAGTAAAAAAAAAAAAAAAGACAAACGGACAAACAGACAGACAAAAAAAACCTATAGGTCAGATGCAGCTTCATCAGTGTTTTAACATGATTACTTTACAATTAGGTATTATTGTGCTGTCCATTTTTGAGTTTTTGTATCTAATCCTGTTGCACAGTCTGTATCCCTTCAGTTCAAATTACCCATTATTTAACCCTGTTTCTAACTTCTGCTGGACTCTGTTACCAATGACATACTCCAAGTTTATTCTCGAATGTCGGTTCACATCAGTGGGACCATACAGTATTTGTCCTTTAGTTTTTGGCTAGACTCACTCAGCATAATGTTCTCTAGGTCCATCCATGTTATTACATGCTTCATAAGTTTATTCTGTCTTAAAGCTGCATAATATTCCATCGTATGTGTATACCACAGTTTGTTTAGCCACTCGTCTGTTGATGGACATTTTGGCTGTTTCCATCTCTTTGCAATTGTAAATAACGCTGCTATAAACATTGGTGTGCAAATGTCCATTTGTGTCTTTGCCCTTAAGTCCTTTGAGTAGATACCCAGCAATGGTATTGCTGGGTCGTATGGCAATTCTATATACAGCTTTTTGAGGAACTGCCAAACTGCCTTCCACAGTGGTTGCACCATTTGACATTCCCACCAACAGTGGATAAGTGTGCCTCTTTCTCCACATCCTCTCCAGCACTTGTCATTTTCTGTTTTGTTGATAATGGCTATTCTGGTGGGTGTGAGATGATATCTCGTTGTGGTTTTGATTTTCTTTTCTCTAATGGCCAGGGACATTGAGCATCTCTTCATGTGCCTTTTGGCCATTTGTATTTCCTCTACTGATAGTTGTCTGTTCAAGTCTTTTTCCCATTTTGTAATTGGGTTGGCTGTCTTTTTGTTGTTGTTGAGTTGAACAATCTCATTATAAATTCTGGATACTAGACCTTTATCTGATATGTCATTTCCAAATATTGTCTCCCATTGTGTAGGCTGTCTTTCTACTTTCTTGATGAAGTTCTTTGATGCACAAAAGTGTTTAATTTTGAGGAGCTCCCATTTATTTATTTCCTTCTTCAGTGCTCTTGCTTTAGGTTTAAGGTCCATAAAACTGCCTCCAATTGTAAGTTTCATAAGATATCTCCCTATATTTTCCTCTGACTGTTTTATGGTCTTGGACTGAATGTTTATATCTTTGATCCATTTTGAGTTAACTTTTGTGTAAGGTGTGAGATATGGGTCTTCTTTCATTCTTTTGCATAAGGATATCCAGTTCTCAAGGCATCATTTATTGAAGAGACTGTTCTGTCCCAGGTGAGTTGGCTTGACTGCCTTATCCAAGATCAAATGTCCATAGATGAGAGGGTCTATATATGAGCACTCTATTCGATTCCATTGGTCGATATATCTATCTTTATGCCAATACCATGCTGTTTTGACCACTGTGGCTTCATAATATGCCTTAAAGTCAGGCAGCGCAAGACCTCCAGCTTTGTTTTTTTTCCTCAAGATGTTTTTAGCAATTCAGGGCACCCTGCCCTTCCAGATAAATGTGCCCATTGGTTTTTCTATTTCTGAAAAATAAGTTGTTGGGATTTTGATTGGTATTGCATTGAATCTGTAAATCAATTTAGGTAGGATTGACATCTTAACTATATTTAGTCTTCCAATCCATGAACACGGTATGCCCTTCCATCTATTTAGGTCTTCTGTGATTTCTTTTAACAGTTTTTTGTAGCTTTCTTTATATAGGTTTTTTGTCTCTTTTGTTAAATTTATTCCTAGGTATTTTATTCTTTTAGTTGCAATTGTAAATGGGATTTGTTTCTTGATTTCCACCTCAGCTTGTTCATTACTAGTGTATAGAAATGCTACAGATTTTTGAATGTTGATCTTGTAACCTGCTACTTTGCTGTACTCATTTATTAGCTCTAGTAGTTTTGTTGTGGATTTTTGCTGGTTTTCGACGTATAGTATCATATTGTCTGCAAACAGTGATAGTTTTATTTCTTCCTTTCCAATTTTGATGCCTTGCATTTCTTTTTCTTGTCTAATTGCTCTGGCTAGAACCTCCAACACAATGTTGAATAATAGTGGTGATAATGGACATTCTTGTCTTGATCCTGATCTTAGGGGGAAAGTTTTCATTTTTTCCCCATTGAGGATGGTAATAGCTGTGGGTTTTTCATATATTCCCTTTATAATTTTAAGGAAGTTCCCTTGTATTCCTATCCTTTGAAGTGTTTTCAACAGGAAAGGATGTTGAATCTTGTCAAATGCCTTCTCTGCATCAATTGAGATGATCATGTGATTTTTCTGCTTTGATTTGTTGATATGGTGTATTACATTAATTGATTTTCTTATGTTGAACCATCCTTGCATACCTGGGATGAATCCTACTTGGTCATGATGTATAATTCTTTTAATGTGCTGTTGGATACGATTTGCTAGAATTTTATTGAGGATTTTTGCATCTATATTCATTAGAGAGATTGATCTGTAGTTTCATTTTTTTGTAATATCTTTGTCTGGTTTTGGTATGAGGGTGATGTTGGCTTCATAGAATGAATTAGGTAGTTTCCCTCCACTTCAATTTTTTTGAAGAGTTTGAGGAGAGTTGGTACTAATTCTTTCTGGAATGTTTGATAGAATTCACATGTGAAGCCGTCTGATCCTGGACTTTTCTTTTTAGGAAGCTTTTGAATGACTAATTCAATTTCTTTACTTGTGATTGGTTTGTTGAGGTCATCTATGTCTTCTTGAGTCAAAGTTGGTTGTTCATATCTTTCCAGGAACCCGTCCATTTCATCTAAATTGTTGTATTTATTAGCATAAAGTTGTTCATAGTATCCTGTTATTACCTCCTTTATTTCTGTGAAATCAGTAGTTATGTCTCCTCTTCAATTTCTGATCTTATTTATTTGCATCCTCGCTCTTCTTCTTTTTGTCAATCTTGCTAAGGGCCCATCAATCTTATTGATTTTCTCATAAAACCAACTTCTGGTCTTATTGATTTTCTCTATTGTTTTCATGTTTTCAATTTCATTTATTTCTGCTCTAATCTTTGTTATTTCTTTCCTTTTGCTTGCTTTGGGGTTAGTTTGCTGTTCTTTCTCCAGTTCTTCCAAGTGGACAGTTAACTCCTGCATTTTTGCCTTTTCTTCTTTTCTGATGTAGGCATTTAGGGCAATAAATTTCCCTTTTAGCACTGCCTTTGCTGCATCCCATAAGTTTTGATATGTTGTGTTTTCATTTTCATTCGCCTCGAGGTATTTACTAATTTCTCTTGCAATTTCTTCTTTGACCCACTCATTGTTTAGGAGTGTTTTGTTGAGCCTGTTGAAAATTATTTGTGAATTTTCTGGCACTCCGCCTATTATTGATTTCCAACTTCATTCCTTTATGATCTGAGAAAGTGTTGTGTATGATTTCAATCTTTTTAAATTTGTTAAGACTTGCTTTGTGACCCAACATATGGTCTATCTTTGAGAATGATCCATGAGCACTTGAGAAAAAGGTGTATCCTGCTGTTGTGGGATGTAATGTCATATAAATGTCTGTTAAGTCTAGCTCATTTATAGTAATATTCAGATTCTCTATTTCTTTGTTGATCCTCTGTCTAGATGTTCTGTCCATTGATGAGAGTGGTGAATTGAAGTCTCCAACTATTATGGTATATGTGTCTATTTCCCTTTTCAGTGTTTGCAGTGTATTCCTCATGTATTTTGGGGCATTCTGGTTCGGTGCATAAATATTTATGATTGTTATGTCTTCTTGTTTAATTGTTCCTTTTATTAGTAGATAGTGTCCTTCTTTGTCTCTTTTAACTGTTTTACATTTGAAGTCTAATTTGTTGGATATTAGTATAGCTACTCCTGCTCTTTTCTGGTTGTTATTTGCATGAAATATCTTTTCCCAACCTTTCACTTTCAACCTATGTTTATCTTTGTGTCTAAGATGTGTTTCCTGTAGACAGCATATAGAAGGATCCTGTTTTTTAATCCATTCTGCCAGTCTATGTCTTTTGATTGGGGAATTCAGTCCATTAACATTTAGTGTTATTACTGTTTGGATAATATTTTCCTCTACCATTTTGCCTTTTGTATTATATATATCATATCTGACTTTCCTTCTTTCTACACTCTTCTCCATACCTCTCTCTTCTGTCTTTTCGTATCTGACACTAGTGCTCCCTTTAGTATTTCTTGCAGAGCTGGTCTCTTGGTCACAAATTCTCTTAGTGACTTTTTGTCTGAGAATGTTTTAATTTCTCCCTCATTTTTGAAGGACAATTTTGCTGGATATAGGAGTCTTGGTTGGCAGTTTTTCTCTTTTATTAATTTAAATATATCATCCCACTGTCTTCTAGCTTCCATGGTTTCTGCTGAGAAATCTACACATAGTCTTATTGGGTTTCCCTTGTATGTGATGGATTGTTTTTCTCTTGCTGTTTTCAAGATCCTCTCTTTCTCTTTGACCTCTGACATTCTAACTAGTAAGTGTCTTGGAGAATGCCTATTTGGGTCTATTCTCTTTGGGGTGCACTGCACTTCTTGGATCTGTAATTTTAGGTCTTTCATAAGAGTTGGGAAATTTTCAGTGATAATTTCTTCCATTAGTTTTTCTCCTCCTTTTCCCTTCTCTTCTCCTTCTGGGACACCCACAGCACGTATATTTGTGCGCTTCATATTGTCCTTCAGTTCCCTGATCCCATGTTCAAATTTTTCCATTCTTTTCCCTATAGTTTCTGTTTCTTTTTGGAATTCAGATGTTCCATCCTCCAAATCACTAATTCTATCTTCTGTCTCTTTAAATCTATCATTGTAGGTATCCATTGTTTTTTCCATCTCTTCTACTTTATCCTTCACTTCCATAAGTTCTGTGATTTGTTTTTTCAGTTTTTCTATTTCTTCTTTTTGTTCAGCCCATGTCTTCTTCATGTCCTCCCTCAATTTATCGATTTCGTTTTTGAAGAGGTTTTCCATTTCTGTTCGTATATTCAGTATTAGTTGTCTCAGCTCCTGTATCTCATTTGAACTATTGGTTTGTTCCTTTGACTGGGCCATATTTTCAATTTTCTGAGCGTGATCCGTTATCTTCTGCTGGCGTCTGGGCATTTAGTCAGATTTCCCTGGGTGTTGGACCCAACAGGTTGAAAGATTTTTCTGTGAAATCTCTGGGTTCTGTTTTTCCTATCCTGCCCAGTAGGTGGCGCTCGTGGCACACGTTTGTCTGCGGGTCCCACCAGTAAAAGGTGCTGTGTGTCCTTTAACTTTGGAAAACTCTCGCTGTGGGGGAGGTTCGCCAGCCGAAGCGGCTTGGAAGAGTGCCAGCAGGCCCAGGGATCCGCACATGGGGAGGGCCACCAGCCGCCACAGCCCGGGAGAGCGCCTGTCCGAATCTCCTAGTTGGCCCGGGGCACCAAGCGTGGAGGGAGGGCGCCAACTGCTGTGGCCCGGGAGAGTGCACCTTCCCAGCCGGACTGGGAAGTCATGTGTTTGGAAGGGACCCCAGTCACCGTTCTCCGTGGCCTGGGGATCTCCGATCCAATTCTCCCAGTTTGTCTGGGGGGCCACACGTGGGGGGGCTACCAGCCGCCGTGGCTTGAGGGTACTGTCTGTCCAATTCTCCCAGCTGGCCTGGAAAGGAGGAAGGGAGGGACTCTGGCCGCTTGCTGCCCCGGCCCGGGGAAGCCCGTGCCCCTCGGCGATCTCACCAGAGCGGGTTCTCCCAGCCAGTCAGCCGTTCCAGGATGGGGTACGCTGTCTTTTTTATCTCTGTCCTGGCTCCGGAAGCTGTTCTGTATCGTTTGTACTCCCCTAGTAGCTGTTCTGGAGGAGGAACTAAGATCTGCTCGTCTTACTAAGCCGCCATCTTATCCGGAAGTCCCATCCACATATTCTTATACCACTGAGCTAAGAAATCATCTCTCCCACTTCAACTCCATCCTTAGCTTCCAGGCCCCCTTTGTTCTGCTGTAAGTTCTAGCCCAGAGGTCTATAAAGACGAAAGGTTAAGGGAATACACATGATTGTGCCACAAAAAGATACAAAACACTTATCCTACAATAGAGAAACATTATATGTTAATATGCAGTGGAGGAAAACAGCCCTATGGTAATTGTTTAGAGATTATTTAAATTGTTAATGTGTTTTTAAAAATTTAAAAAAATGCTTTTCCATTTTCAAGAGCCAAATTCTACTAGAAGAATTGATAGTAGTGGAATTCCAGGTAGAAAGCTTATCAAATAAGCCACCACTGATATACTTTCATATCCTTCATCTGAAAATGGATTTGTTTTCTTAAAGTTTAATTTTCAGTATTACCTATGGTATATCTTGAAAATAAACAGTTTATATATCCTCACCTCTATTTTTAAAGTAGTGGTAAATATGCCAGAAAATCAAGTCCATTGCCGCCCAAAGTTATATAGACTCAAACAAGCTTAATGTCCAGAGAATCAGACATACATCTTTTCATCTGAGCAATAAGTCTTGTACACAACCTTTCAGTTTCTTTAAATCAAGTTTACTCTTGGATAGTTTCCATGTATTCTGTCTCTTCTTCTATGTACCTTTTAAAACCTTAGTATCTCTTACTTCTGTTATTCTGATAACTGATCTCAAAAATAACTTTTAACCATAATATAGATTTGATACTGGACCTTTGTCATTCTGATTTCCACTTTTCAGACTGTCTCCTGCTTTTTTTATTTTATCGGGACTTCATTAAAAATATTTTTAATTAAAAATATGTTATAATCCTTTGATACTTAACAGTAATATACATTCAAGGCAATGGTTCTGAGATTCATACAATTGATAATGTCAATTTCTAATTGAAATCCTCTTTGCCCCCATAGCTTTCAGAAGACAATTCAAACTGTAGCATATTACCAAAGCTAGCCCTTCATGACTTATCTTGCTTACCTTCACCATTCATCCTCATACCACCCATATGGATGCTTTTCACCTTTCAAATTGTTACCCAAGCCTGGACCAATGGCAATTTCTTTCTCCGCATGGACACTGTCTCATGTTCCCTTTCATTTGTGCTAACTTTCAACATCCAGATATCAAAATTCTTGAGGCACTATAGTAGCCAGTGCTTGTACTTTTATCTTGCCCAGGACTAATCTTTACCACCTGCTCTTCTGTAATCATTGTTCTACTTTTTTAATTTCAGTGACTCCCTTAAAGGTAGGTACCTGCCCCATACACCATTATATTCTCAAATTCAGGTACAGCTCCAGGCTTCAATACATTTTCAATTCATTTGCTAAATGAAGTACTATCAAAATGAAAAAGACTGGCTGATTGTATAATTAGACTACATTTCTCTTTTGATATGCATAATTAAGCAATGTTGATATACATACAAACAATGACTCCTTAACATTTATTTTAAAATGTCATTTAGCCTTTGATTTATTTTTCCTTCTATTTAAAATTTTTCTTTGATTTTATCACTAGTGAAGAACTGGGAGGAAAAGGTATTTTCTGAACCTGTAAACTAATTTCTGTAACCGCTTTTCCCCATCTTGTCAAACATCTTTAGCCAGAAAACAGGCTGAAAATTGCCAACTGCTCTTTCCAGGAGCACTAACATATTAACACTTCCTACTTTCAGTAGGGGAACTGTCATTCCATTGTTTCATTGTGTCCTGTTATTATGGTGCAGATTATTTGATTCTTTATTATTATGTCATTTGCAATAGAGTGAACTGATGGTAACTAAATGAAAGAACCCTGTTTCCTGCCAAAACTGCGAATTAGAAGCATGTATTTCTCTTTAAGCCTGGGCTTTAAGTATATCTGACATCTGAAAATTAGTATTTTTATAGATTTCTTTCCATCTCATTGGAATGTTAGAGAATATGAGAGGTTCAAGTGTTGCATAAAGTTCTAGTTAATTTAATGAAGTGCTATAACTTATTTCTATTAGGTTGGTTTTGAAAGCAAAGGGGAAAAAAAACCACTGAAAGATCTTCAGTAATTCTCAGGACCTAATGTTTGAACTTCCAGAGACTGTGTTAAGACTATAATCCAATAGCAAATTCTGCTTTGTTAAAATTCATAACATTTGATGAAGTGTTCTGTGGGGATTAGAAGCTATATACACCCCAAGAAACATATTCTTAAACTTAATCTACTCCTCCTATGTGAACCCTTTCTAAGTAGGACCCTTTGCTGAAGTTACCGAGGATAAGGTGTGGCCTTCTGCAATCCCGGTGGGTCTTAATCCTATTACTCAGATGTTTTATAAGCAAGGTTAAATTCCCACAGAGTGAGAGAAAGCCACAGAAGAAAGAAGCTGACATGAATGGAATCTGGAAGAGAAGGGAGAGATCAGGAGATGCTACCATATGCCTTCCCATGTGACAAGTTAAGGATCAGGATTACCAGCCACCACCCCAGAGCACCACAGTCTTCATGAAGAAAGCATTGTCTTGATTTGGACCTTCTTTTAGCTTCAAAACTGTGAGCTAATAAATTCCCATTGTTGAACCTGATCCACTTCATGGCATTTGCTTCAGCAGCCAAGGAAAGTAAAACAAGTTCCATTTTCTGTAATGAGCGATATTAACAAATTGAAAGTCTTGTCTTTTTCTATAGACACTTCAATGGATGTGCAACGATTTCCAATACTGCTTTTAAAATGACTGAAAGGTATGAGGGAGATAACTCCCATGTGAACTATTCAGTGATGAAATAAGAATAAACAGGATTGAACTGAGATGTAGCCCAAGAAATCTTCAGAGAGTAATAGTGCTATTTCTTAAAGTAAAGATCCTATTTTAATTCAAGTCCTAAAGAACGATCTATAGACCTATTGACTCTCAGTGGTCAGACAAGCTTCTTCTCAAATAACGCTCACTGCTTCCCTTGTCAGGTTTATGCAGACACATGGAGTAAGGCTGTGAGTCTTAAACACACACCTTGGAAACATACTCAGGAGGGAATGTTTATCATTTCCAACCATCTAACACCTGAAACTATATCTACTTCATTAGATAGAAAAACTAAAGAGTTTATTGCTAGTGCAATTCCTACCATTAACTTACTGTGCACCTAGATCAGTTATTGTAAAGGGTGGGAAATAGCTCCTAAAATATTCTTCAGTGATAGTGGCATTTAAATGAAAACAAAATTAAATGCAAATAATGCAGCAATAATTCCTTTGTGTAAGGTAAAAATGTTAAACAGCTCTCTCTAGTAATGAAATAGTGTCATTTTTATATTAGCTAATACTAAATTTAATATAAAACATGATTTAAAATTTAATATTAAATGTTACTATTAGCAAAAGCAATAAGACATTATCTCATCCAGTTACCTGCCATCTTCCAAGTTAATGTATGTACCCATACATCTAAGAACAAGATTAAGGAACATTAAGAAAGTTATACTATTCTTCCAAGTTCATCAGACTCCAAAGAAGTGGAGAAGACCATAGATTCCAGGATACTGATTTCCAAGAGATATATTAGAAAGAGAATTTACTCTGTATAGGTTCTAATTAGGAGATGTACTTCTTTATAAATGTGTGATATAACCACTGTTCTGTTACATAAGTTATGTCAGGGTTTTCTAGGGAAACAGAAGTGACAGGAGATATCTGTAAATATTAAGAGATTTTTTTATAAAAGTTGTCTCACGTGATTATGAGGAAGCATAGTTTCAAATTCAATAGGGCAGGCTGCAAGCTGGGGAATCTGATGACGGCTTTCAATGAATTCCCCAGGAGAAGCTGGCAGGCTAAAGTAGAGATGGAAATTCTCTCTTCTGACTGCTGAAATCATCTTCTGCTTTTAAAGTCTTCAACAGATTGGATGAGATACCTCATTGTTAAGGCAATCTTCCCAGATGACTGTAGATGCAATCAGCTTACTGATGATTTAAACCTATGAAATGTTCTCACAGTAAAAGTCAGGCCTGTGTTTGTTTATCCAAACATGTGGACACCATCACCTGGCCAAATTGACTCACGAACCTAACCATCACAGCTATTAACCTACTTTGTAAAATAATGTGATGAATATGAAGGATAATGCATTTAAAACACTTTTCACAAATTTACTCAACTTGTGTGTGTGTGTGTGTTTTCTCCTCTAGTACAGTGTTCTTGCTGTCTCCTCTTGATTTAGGAATTAATGTACACATATTAGGAACTAATGTACACATATTTTATAAGTTAACATTGGCAGGAAATGCAGGCTTCCCATTTTCTAATTATCCACAGATCCTCCGTTCCTCCAAATGGCATAACAAATGTCAATGTTTGTAATATCAATAAGAAACTCATTGTACTTGACATATGTCACTCTTTAAAATTAAAGAATTAAAATTAAAAAGCAAAGAATTATTTTAAATGTATATAAATTGTAATGGTGTCTCTTATCCTTACGTTTCAAAATAGTTTTCAGCATTAAGTGTTGCTCAGTGCCTCAGTTAAATAAATAAGTTTTGTTGTTTTCTCTAGGTCTATTGTTAAAAGTGGAGGTGATGGGTGTGAGTGGTTTTCTTGCACACAATGGTATAAAATTGGGTTCAGCATTCAAAGCCTTCACTTTTCTATCACTAGCTCAATTCACTAGACTGGTCTTCCTTATAAAAACATTTATTTCTCCTTTTATAAATAAAGGAAATTGCAGCAACTGTGGGAGAAACAAATGTTACTTTTTGCATAAGAAAAGCATCTTTATTATATAAGCAAAGCTAGAATCCAAAATGGACTATCATAAGTCTATTAACAGAAAGAAAATGCATTCTCAAATGGTGAGAAAGTCTACTTTCCATGCAAAGTTCTATGTACATGAAAGTTTTTCTGAATACTCACTGGATATATGTCCTGCTCTTTGTAGAATGGGATGGGAGGAAGACTTTTGAGGTTTCTAAATTTACTACTGGCACTCATCAAACAGCATATGTTAAGAGATTGGTTGAGTGAAGTTAGTTTTTAATGTCCCTGGTGAATTAAGGAATAAACAGACACACACATTATTGTATTAACTCAGTTAACAAATGAGAAAGAAACAAACCTTATAATCTGTGTAATCTTTGTATTCGTTGTCTACTCAAATTCCCCATGTACCTGATATTTGATAGATAATCAACATATGCAATTGTTGTTTAACACATGAAGCATATTTTACCCTCACTTGTATATATATATATGTCTTTTTCTTTGCCTGGCATTCTTTGTATCTTATAGCAACAGACATTTATACTTTCTGAATATTTCTTTTAATTTCCAAAGTATTTCTGAATACTTTTATTTTTAGGATTTTTACTAATTACAGTGAGTTCAGGCAAGGCAAGATGGGATGAAAAAGTCTTAAGGGGAGTACAGATAAGTTTTGTATTAGGTACAATACGGAGCACTGTTTCCTGCCTATCAGTAAATAGATACATTGTATTTGAGTCCTCCAAATGGTCAAGCTCACATTTTCTACATTTCTGAGGACTACAAAAAAAAGAGAAACAATAAGCAATAATAGATATTGGGGGAAATTGATTAAAACAAACAAACAAAAACAACAAAAATAACAAAACAGGATACCCAATGTTAGTGAGAGAATACAGACTCTTCTTAACCCTGTGAAAATAAAACAACCTTCTTCCATGCAAACTGTATATCATATAGCTTCAGTGCAGCATGTAAATTTATGAGCTTACATAGCCCTGGTTAAACAGCAATCCTACTGCTATTGTTGGGTAAGATGGTCATAAATAGTCAGGATGCTACGAAACCAGATAGGCAAAGTTACTTTATGGAGCGTCTTAGGAAGTTTTATAGTGCTCTGCAATGGTGTATTGGCACGTTCCTTACCTTAGTTAAGCAGAAAATAAGGCATAGCTGAGAATGAAATTCTGTGTACAACAACAACAAAAAACACAGATCTGACATTGATTTTTCCCCTTTAGGTGATAAATAAAACTTAGTAAGATTTTTCTATTTTTTCAAATAAGCAAAGTCTTTTCAATATACAGTGAAGAGCTTATCTGCTTTTGTGCTACTTATAACTATGAGCAGCTACTGTTCTGCAAATAGTCATATAGGAACTCAAACCAAGGACTGTGTATTTCAGTGCAGACCCACACAGAACAAGAGATTACGGGAGGTGCAGGGAACAATAGATAAGGATCAGAAAGAAAAATCTAGACTGGATCAAAATTAAAATTGTGTTATGATTTAAGACCTTTGGTAGTTCTTACTTTCATTGAGGTAGAAATAAATATAGCCATCCCTCTAAACCTTATTTAGCATGTTTTATTCAAGACCCCTATATTAAAACACTTAGCAAACTGATTTTAATGGATATGTTTAATTATTCTTGCCTGACCAGTCTAAATTCAGTGAATGAATCATGCTTACCACTGTATCTTCCATATTTCACCTAAGCCCCTGCCTACAGTAGGAGTTCGGTAAATATTTACTGAATAACAGAATGGATTTCAATTCACACATAAAGGGAATGCTACCTACCTCCCATTCTGGGATTCTAAGCCAAGTATATGGTTCTCATTTCTTTCCCTGCCACTGCTCAGCTCCAGGAGATTATAAAACTCTGCCCAGAGTTTTGCTTCCATTTCTCATATTTGAAATACTTTGGCTCTTTGTGTAGAAGAAACAAGATGGTAAAAGTATACTGGAAAAGTAGGACAGCCTCCACAGAGGCAAGACATTGTTATTTAAGGCATGTATAAAAATTAGCATATGTTCCTATTTCAACTTTAGAAGTCTCATCTCAGTGACTTCTATCAGCGGCATTTATTTGATTCAAAGGTGTCTACTCCACGTGGGAAATTAAGTATTTTTGAAAGACATGCCTCCTCATGTAAGTCAATCAAAATCATTGCTGCTTGTTATCTTGTTGACTTCAGGATAATTATATTCCTTTGTGGTTCCATGTATATGTCAAAACACCTTTGCTTTTTAATAAAAAATTATTCTTTTGTACAAAAAGGTATATTTATCATGTTTCATTGAATTTTGCCTTACTTGAATAAAATATTACTTTGTTCTATCTGATTCAATGAGATGATTTCAGAGAAGTCTTCTCAAAGCAAGTTGCAGAAGAACCTGAGACGTGAAAGATCAGTTACACATAATTATGTCAAAGAGTGTATTATGAGGAAGGGGTGAAAGAACATTCCAAGACAAGAAAACAGCATTTACAAAGTACATGTTTTAGAAAACTGCATAATTTGTTCAAGAAACTGAGAGAAGTGCAGTATGCTAACAGTGTGAAAGCAAAGCCAGGAATGGGAACAGGTGGAGATGAGGCTGCAAAAACCGTTTGGAGCCTATTTAGAGAACAGAAATGTTAAGTGTTTTATTATTAATCAATTGTTAGACTACTGGAATTTGAGTGTTTTTAAAAAGGAAAAGTAACGTGGTAAGAATTTTGTTTTGAAAAGATAACTGAATCTGAGGGGAGAATAGCAAGAGTGGATAAAAATTCAAGTTAGGGAATTAGGTATATAATCCTTCCTGGAATAGTCTGTTGACTGTAAAAATGGAAAGAAAGAGTAGAATACATCAGAAAGTTGAAAGATAAAATTGAAATAAATTTGTAATGAATTGTTATGGCAGTGGGCGTGAGAGGGAATGATTTTTGAAGTCACACTGATGGGGACCTGGTTTGGGAGTGAAGATTTAGAGCTAAGTTACGGACAAGGCACACTGGAGTTAATCATTGAGATATATGAGTAAGTCAACTAATAAATTTCTTTTTCTTAATTTCATTCTAATTACTTGCTTTAGGTACTATTTCTGTGTAATAACCTTATCACCAAATTAATGGCATCAAATAGCAATCATCTGATTATGGTCTTGGATCCCATGGGCATGGAGATGGTGACTTATTTTTGCTCCATTATATCTAGGGCCACAGTTGGGAAGACCCAAATGTTGGGTGATGAAATCATCTATAAGCTGATTCACTTCCATGCCTGACATTTGGGCTGGGAGTATTCGAAAACTGTCTTCACATGACCTTTCCATGTGGCTTAGTTTCTTCACACTGTGGGGGCCTCAGGGAAAGTTAATTTCTTCTGAGGTATCTTTGGGACTAAGTGTAAGTATTCCAGTGAACAATGTGGAAGTTTATCAACTATTCTCTGAAAGCTTCAGAAGTCATGCAATATCATATTTTATTTCATTCAAGGGATTCACAAACCTTTCCTCTCAGATTTAATGAAGGAGATACAACAAAGTCACATTGTAGAGGACCATGCAAGACTGACGATATCGCCACCACCTGAGGAATATACAATCTGCCTCTTTGTTACTTGTTTCTTATAACCAGAGTTCCTGGTTCACATGGCCAGGACCTCATCTTCTACACAGTTTGTTTACCACTGTACTGTGAATACAACAAATTAAAAGGATCATTACTATTTTCTTTTTTCTGTTGTTTTCTTTTTTGTACTTTAAAACCATATTTTAACAACTTATAAAATGCCATGTATATATAAAACATACAAAAGAACTTTTGCAAAGTAATAGAAAAATAAATAATCATATAAAATATTGTCCATGGTACCACAATCTAGAAGTCAATCACTGATGGTGATTTTTCCTTACTTGGGATATTTAATTTTATAACATCAAATAAGAATATTTTTCTTCCCTCCTTTAGCACTATTTAGTATTCATTTATATCATTGAAAGTTCTTCATAAATATAATTTTTAAGTAGCATTTGGTTAAAAAATATACAGTGTTTGGTCAAAGATGTTTGTTTTAGTTTGTTAATGCTGCCAGAATGGAATATACCAGAAATTCATTGGCTTTTATAAAGGGAATTTATTAAGTTACATGTTTACAGTTCGAAGGCCATAAAACAAAGGCATACAGAGAGAGATACCTTGGCTCAAGGAAGGTCGAGGGCGGGCCATGGTGGCTCAGCAGGTAGGAATGTTTGCCTGCGATGCCAGAGGACCTGGGTTCGATTCCCACTGCCTGCCCATGTTAAAAAAAAAAGGTCGAATGATGTCCAGAATTTCTCTGACAGGTGGGAAGGCATGTGGCTGGCATCTGAAGTCCTTGCTCCCAGTTCCTTGGTTTGTGCTTCTGACTCCAGGAGTTTCCTCTTTAAGCATCTGTGGGTCTGACTTAGCTGTTGTATGGCAAAACACTGGGTTCTGGCTTACTTAGCCTCTCTTGGGAAGACACTTGGCAGCATCTACTGGGCTCTGCATCTCCAAATGTCTGTGTCTATGTCACCTCTATGCTTTCTGCAAATTGTTTCCTCTTTTAAAAGACTCCAGTAAATTAATCAAGACCAACCTTGAATTGGTGGAGTCACATCTCCATCTAATCAAAAGGTCACACCCACAATTGGGTGTGTCACAACTCCATAGAAACAATCCCATCAAAGTTTCCACCACACACATTGAATCAGGATTAAAAGAAACGTGGGTGCCCACCCAAGAATGGATCAGGAAAAAGGACATGTCCTTTCCCAGGTACATAACAGCTTCAAACTGGCACAGTATTTAATAAATATTTGTTCTACATAGTATTAACAATAATGATAAAAATGGAAATATTTGAATAAAAATAAAAGTATGCATTAAATGTTGAATTTATGAGGAGAGAAATATCTGATTTGGATGGTTATGGGAAGACATCACAGGGGAATGGGAATTAAATGTGCTTCCTTTCCTAAAGAAATGAAAAAATAGCCTTCAAATAACTTTTTCTAGATGCTTGCAGTGAATTTTGTCTATGCTAAGTGAGTCATTGGATTCCTTTTATTTTCTATTTTAAGGAACAGAAAATCATGCATTTTAGGTTTTGTTTTGTTTTTCTGAGAGGAATTAGAAAGTGAATGTATGCATGTTATTAAAAATCATCCTAATAATTAAATTATTTCATTATCCAAATCTATTGCATTGATGTGCTTTTTAATGTATGATTTGTGTCCCAAGTTTTTACTCTGATTGTAGTGCAAAAATATTTCCTGAGTTGAAAAGTTGTTAAAGCATGCATAGCCTCAAGGTGAAATCTCTCATAGGCATATTTTTCAACTTGCTGTAAAAAACAAACATTATATTTTTCACGTCCTTGGGAAATACAGTAAGTAAAAACAAATTCTAAATATAAACAAAAAGAAAAAAGAGTTCTTGATTATTACAGAAAGTTGGCTTTGAGAAATAAGAGGGATTCATTTTTATCAAAAGAAAATAAATTCCTTTCATCCTAAAAAAAGAGTATTCATTTTATTCAAGTAAAAATTCAAATAATTTAATGATACTTGTGTTTGTTTGAAACTGTAGGTACCCCAGAAATCATGCACTTAAAGCTAATCTATTCCTGTGGGTGTGAAACCATTATAAGTAAGA
This sequence comes from Tamandua tetradactyla, assembly GCF_023851605.1. NCBI lineage: Eukaryota > Metazoa > Chordata > Mammalia > Pilosa > Myrmecophagidae > Tamandua > Tamandua tetradactyla. Next base: position 39,245,192 of record NC_135329.1, read on the forward strand.
TCATCTGATGAGGCTACTTCAGTTAAAGTGTGACCCACCTCATTTAGAATGAGTCATAATCCTCTTACTTGAGTTTTTCATAAATGGAATGAATCAAAAGAGAAAGAAAGGCCACAGAAACAAAAAACTAAAAGCAACAAATCCTGGAAGAGAAGGGAGAGATCAACAGACACACCATTGTGCCTTGCCATGTGGCAAAGGAGCCAAGGATCACCAGCAGCCAGTCTCCTGGAAGAAAGGATTACCTTGTTAATACCTTGATTTGGACATTCTCATTGCCTCAAACTGTAAGCTAAGAAATTTCCATTTTTAAAGCCAACCCATTTCATAGTATCTGCTTTGAGCACACTAAGAAGCTGAATTAATATTTATATCAGAAACAAGGAAAACAGAGTAGTTCTGAAAATATAACATATGGCTAGCTGAAATGTCATACTGTTTTATAAGAATATGTCATACTATTTTTATAAGAATATTTATAAGGATAAGAAATCTTATAGAGAATAACTGCATCATTAAAAGTGTATACCAGGAAACTGAGACACAATTAAGGAAAGAATTTAGGGATTTGTTATTGAATTAGGACAAGAATCTAGACCTAATGAGTCTTAATCCAGGGTTTGCATAGAAGAGCCTCCATTATAATACTACTTACAAGCAAAACAGCAACAAAGAAAAATAGAAGATTTAGGGATATCTTTCCTTCAAATTTAGTCTTGGGTAATTTCTTATTTATTCCTCCCTTCTTAACAGACCCACGGCTTCCTCTAAGAGTATTAGGGCCAATTATTTGTTATAATGTGGCCAAGCTACTATATAAAAAAATTACGTAAAAATTGAGTAGGACCTTTTCTAAGTATGGTATTTCTCAAATCGATCATTTTGTTTGAGTCTAAAAATGAATGTTCATATGTTTAAAAATGAATGTTTATTCAGGGTTTTTTTAATTTTTATTTTTTGAAACCTATTTAGAAAGTCTATTTCTTAATGAATATCTGTGGGTCTTTCAAGCTGTGAAGTAGCAGAAGCCCTCATCACTCTCCATCTCCAGCTGCCCAGCTGCCGCATAGCAAATCTGCCCCCTCCCCCAGCTTGGTCCAGCTTTGAGTCTTGGCAAAAATCACAAAAACATTGCCTCCCAGATAATTCCGAATATATATTCTTAGATTCATGCAGTCAAGTCAAAATCATCATGCTATCGTCTTCTCTGATATAGCATTTAGTAACCCAGGTATTAACAGTCAATAGGATTTTGGAACTGATCCCAATCATCTTAGGTCTCTGCCTAAAACGATTAAATGGCACAGAGCATCATGTCATTGTGTTGTCTGTAGTCCAAAGCGTGAGCACGAGTACAATGAATTACTGAAATTTCAGTAGAACTGTGATTAAAGAAGCAACTCTCTCAATAAAGCAAACTGCATGGGCAATAAGAGAATCCATTGAGTTTCAATGATTTCTGCAGGAAAATAACAATAAAAACCACAGCAAGTGAATAAAAACCCTCAAATAATTGATTTAAATAGCCATAGAATAAATTGTTAGATAAATCACCACCCTGTGAAATTATCTGGGAATATCCCCATATGGAATAATGAGAAAATTATCTAAGTAATTTAGTTAATTAAATATTTAAGCTTAATTATAAAACAAATTCCATATTTTTTTTCAATTTTTCTTTGGGCTGGTCCCAAGGTATTTTAAAAGGCCAGTCAGATCTTTGTTTAAAAATGGTTTCCCCAAACACATTTTTACTTTTTTCTGCTTGGAGCATTGATGTGATGGGCTGTGCTGGAACAGCCATTTTAGACCATGAGGCAAAGACCAAGAGAATGTTAGAGACCTTAGAAGTGGTGACTAAGAGTCATTACTAACAATTTTCTAGGCTGAGATCCTTAACTGAATGACAATAAACAAAAGGAACCAGAACAAACTTAATTTTTTAAGTCTTTGATTAACTGGATTTTTTGCATTTCAAATCAATGTAATTCTTAACTATAATCAGGGTTATTATATTGATTAATGAAGATACATATAAGTAAACATTCATATCTTTTTCTTAATGGGTACTATGAAAACCAAAATACAGCTAGTTTTAATTTTTATTTGCCTCACTTTCTCAAGTAACTATGGGATGGGCTTAAATTCATTACATAAATATTTTTATTGTGTTGACTATTATTAAAGGAAAAGAAAAGCAACAATTTTCTGTTATAAAGGAATATTTGGGCCAATAAATAACCAAAGCAACATAAGAGTACTTCTAATTATAATGAGAAAAGGTGAAGGAAATAAGAATCAAGCTAATAAGGGACATGCCAGCACTCTCACTAGTGATCCACATGTCCTTTTCCAAGTATCACCACAGCCTACTCTTACATAACAATGATTAATCATGTAATTTCTTCCCTGGGTTCAGTGACCTTTTCAATGACCAAATGAATTTTCTGTGGAAATAAAAGTTCAATGTGAAGAGAGTTCAGAAATAAATAACTTTTCTGGAGGCCATTTTCACACCAACAATAAGAAATGGGTGTGAAAAAAGTTTTATTAACTGTTTCTAATTTCAATCTCATTTCATTATGCTTTAGAAAAGTGCTATTGCAAATCACTGGAGGAGTTAGACATATTTGTTTTGAGTTGCATAGAAGCTACTACTGGTGGCTACAACAGAGGACCCACTAGAATAAATTTTGCAAGACTACCAGAGAAGTCAACATTCAACCAACTAATCATAATGTTTAGAGTAACAAACATAAACTGTGTGTAGTAATTAGGTTTCCTAAAACAAATATTCAACAGGAACAAAGTGCAAAGATTTTTAGTACTCAATGTTTTTTTTCAGGAAGTCATTTGCATCTGCCAGTGCAGAAATCTGTGAAGTTCAATATTGTATAACATACTGTCTTTCCAACATGTTGCTCTGTTACTTCTTTTAGGTGTTGTCCCTGTCTCAGGGTCACAATCAAGTTGCTGCCGTATAATTTCCTGCCTTGGGAAAGGGAGCAAACAAAATTAAATAGAAGAGCATGCACCCAATATTGACAGATAATACTGAAAGTAGCACTCTGCATTTCCCGTTGTCCCTAACTTAGACATTCATTTGTACAGAACTGCGAGGATGGGTGGTAAATGTCATCTCTAGCTGAGTGGCCATGCAGTCTGTCTTAAATTAAATTACAATGATTGAAATGGAGATGAATTGGGGAACAAGTAGCAGTCTGCCACTGTCCACCTCTCAGAAATCCAAAAACCTGTGTGTAACTGGGTATATTTATTTCTACACATAAAGCATATTCTCATCTTCTCTGGAAAAATAGAAAAAAAAATTCTATCACAACATCCAATCCAAAATCCAAGATCTCTTATTGTTGTTTCGTCCTATCATGCTGAGATGTTTTCAGATTGGGTAAAATATTAACTATTGGATAAAACATTAACTATTGGATACGGTGTCTGACCACCCAGTTTCCAATATACATTGATTGAGTGGGAGCTGGATAACTCCAATTAAAAAAAATTCAAATTCAGATGAAGGCATGGGTCTTGGAAATACACATCAGTTAGTGCTCTACAATAGTGGTCAAATCCAGTGAACAGGATTAGTGAAGAGCCTCAGCCTTGGTAATGAAGGAAAGGGAAAGTTCCCTGATGTTGCACTCTGAGAATGAACACCTTGTTCAGTGTGTGCTGTGGATCATGACTCTGCATTCCCAGAGGTTATTTCCACGTCTGCTTTCCTTTCTAGCTAGCTAACAATTGGGTTTAGGAAAGTGTGCCTTCATTATGGGCTGCATAATTTTAGCTGCCTAATTCATGCTACATCCTTGATTAGAACAATCATGTGCACACCAGGCTTCTTATGTTTGGCAATATAATTTTCTTAAAAACTAACTCAACTTCTGTTAATTTTTCTCCTATGCAATTCCATATACAAGTAACTGAATTCTGATATTTTTCTGGAGTTGCTTCTCAGCCTCCTGTATTTACTGACTCTTTGTCCATTGCTTCCTTCTCTCCCTAATTTTAATGAAGCTGAAAAGGAATCTGGAACAACCTCACACAGAGAAATAAATAAGAAAATTCTTACAATTCAACCATAAGAATTCATACGTTTCATTGTTTAACATTTATATTTATATATAAAATAGTTGAAAAACAGCCATGTAGAACATCTTATTTATCTCAATAGTTAAACTGGAATAACAGGTAGACATAATTTATCTTTCAAATAATGAAACACTTCTTAATTACGTAATCGCTCTAATTCAACAAGTAAATACCTTAATCATTGTACCCTTCCTTTGAAGACACATTAATTTTCCAACAACATCCTCAAATGAAGTACCAGTCAAGCTATCCCTGATAATCCCTTTCCCTCCCCTGGAAGAAAAGACTCTTAATTCTGGCTCAGTGACATTGCTCAAACTTTTTCTCCTGAAGTGCAGCTCTCCTCCCTGAGGCATGGTTTGTACCCTAGCTATTTAGAGAACACATATTGTTTGGCTTCAGCCCATGGTCAATCTATTTGCTAAATCTTTCTTTGTCACGCTATCAAACTACACAAAACTGCTTGATTCTTATCTTTCCACCTACAGGAAACATGCCCTATAGGAAAACACCATCTCCTCTACTTACTTTTTATTCACATAGATTTTCTATTGCCTTATTAGGTGCAGTTTATAGAGTAATTCATTGTTGTAAAACAGTTCTTTAAGAAGTTAAGCTAAGCTTAATAACTGAGGTTTTTCATTTTTATTAATGTGCATTATTCACTGTTAAAATAAAAACGATTTCAATATTTAGAATGAGCCTCTCCACTATTTTCATAGAACACATCAAGATCTGTAAATATGTCTAATATTTACGAGTTTCTTTGCATACAAAACAGAACTATCCTTGTAAAATGTATTTACAGCAAAAACTTGATATTAACTACTTATTATCCCTTTATAGGATAACCAATTAATATCATTTTTAGATTTTATTTTAAGAATTTCCTTAGTCATATGAATTTTCCCTTGAAACATAATTCTATTAACTGGCCAACATATGTGATAAAAAATTTAATGACTTGTCCCTCTTAGCCTTGCTCAACATTTTGTTATTCATCCAATTAATTCTGCAATATTTATTTGATGCTAATATGCGCCAGGTGCTTCTCTCAATTGGGAAATAGAATGGTAAATAAAGCAGAATAAATCATTCTTTGGGGGGATATAAAAAATGAATTAGTAAATTTTATCATTTTTAGGTCTTAGATGGAGATAAATGACACAGGTAAAAATGTACCAAAAAAAAAAAAAGTTAAATGTGGGTTTCCCTGTTAACTGGGGTGATTGGGACGACCGTGTTGAACCGTGTCTCATCTGCTCCTCTGCCACTGGTGACTCCTGCCCCTGTGCTGTCTCCTGCAAATGCAAGGAGTGCACATGCGCTTCCTGCAAGAGAAACTGCTATTCTTGCTGCCTCCTGGACTGTGTCAAGTAGTCCCAGGGCTCTTTCTGTAAAGGGGCATTGAGACAAGTACCACTGCTGTGCTTCCGGGTGGTAGGGGAGTGAGAGAGCACTGATCCGAGATGTAAACAGAGGAACACGTATAAACCTGGATTTTTTTGTCCATGCACCCTCATTTGTTTGCTACTTTCCTTTTTTCTGTGAAATATGTAAGGAATAATTAAAAACTCATTGATAAAGTGGAAGAAAGAGAAAGAGGAGGAGGAGATATTTACTAAAAAAGGGAGGGAGACAAGCAGAACAGTATCTCAGACAGGAAGATCAATGCGGCAAAGGGCCAGGGTTGGGAATGTGGTGGGCATGTTTGAGGGACAGTGAGGAACCAGTGAGGCAGAAATAGAGTGAGCTAAGAACAGGCTTGGGTCAGAGACTGCATGGGAAGTGGGAGGGCAGAACTTTTGTGAGGAGTCTGGCTTTCATTGTGAAAGAGGTTGGAAACAGGTACAGAATTTTTTAACAGAAGAGTTGAGAGTTGCTGTGTTTATTTTCCTAATGCAATGGTAGCCACGGGTATATCTTAGGAAGAAGTTATTCAGTTCACAAAAGTGAACTGAAATATTAGGCAACAATAAATCAAATAACCCTACAAGAGGTATTATAAAACTAGTGAGTCAGTCATATAGATCAATCAGGAAACATTTTTTGAGTGCTTACTATTTATTGAGCATTCTGGGAGTACAGAAGAATTTTATAATTTCTAGGTTTCAATCTACTTGGAAAGATGTAGCCAATATGTGTTATAAAAAGAATAAACGATATAAGCAGCATAGGTTAAGGATAAGTAGTAGTTGGACAGGGATTTAAAGGCATTAATGATATTCCATTTCTTAATGTGCTTTCTGATTTCACAGGTGTTTGATTTTTTATCATTATTTTACTTCACATACCACATGCATAGGAACATATGCCAAATATGTGCATATATTCATATTTATGAAATAGTTCATAATATAAAGAAACAAAAAAGCATGATACAAATTATTAATGCTTTCTGATTTAGTGAAACAGAGATCAAATATCTACAGTCATAAGGAAAATTTCTTGGAGAGACCAGACTTGACAAAAGGAGTGATCCAAAATATAGATAAAATGTAAAGGAACCTTGTACTTGTACTGTGCCAGGGGTCTTTTAAGCTATCAACATTCAACTTTGATGCTGGACAAGGTACAGGTGACTCAACAGACCAACTTCAATAAAGGAGAATGGCAGAGAAAAGCACAACCGGTAATGGTATCTGCGAGCATGAATGTCAAAACACAACTTTCAATCTAATCCAGTGAGAATTCACAAGAAAGGGAAGACAACAGAAATGGAAAAATAAAGTGCAGCATTCTTTCTATTTTCAAGATGTTGTCACTTTTAAAGGTCCCTGACTTGCCCCTGAAACTTTGCAGCCAATGGATTAAAAGAAGTCCATTCTGAGCCTAGCATCTGACATGTAAAAATAACAATATCTTCAAAATATACAGCTTTTCCAATAAGAGGGATTTGATGGGAATGGAAAATTCCTTGGTAGAGTGAAAACATCATTTTGAATGGACTGTAATTACTTGGTTAATGTTTATGGGAAAAAATGATTTCTTGTACTCTTTTTCTTTTGGCATGGGCAGGCACCAAAAATCAAACCTGGGTCTCCAGCACAGCAGGCGAGAACTCTGCCACTATGCCACCATTGCCTGCCCAATTTCTTGCACATTTTTAACTAAACAAATATTTTAAACTGAATTATTAGAAAGACAATAAAAGAAAATCATGCTAAAATGCATATTGAATTTGAAGCAAGTGGTTCATTTTCTCCTTTCCAATTAAAAAAGAAATCTACACTGCAACAACAGCCACAAAACCCTGAAATACATTTTAAAATATTTACAAGAAAATCTGACATCTCCCTGGATGGCTGAATTATTGCAACAATGAAGATTCACAGATGCTAGCAACTGGGTAGCATATGATCAGAAATAATTATCAACATGTTTCTCTCATATGACGTCTCTCATTAAAATGTAATTTGTCATATTGGAGAGTTTCTAATACCTTAAATCATATTTCATTACTGTTTTAGTCTGCCAGGCTGCCGAAATCAATATACCAGAAATGGTTGGCTTTTACAGTGGGGATTTATTAGCTTACGAGCTTACAGTTCTGAAGCCGTGAACATGTCCAAAAATCAAGGTGTCATCAGGCAATGCTTTGTTCCTAAAGACAGGCTACTGGCAATCCTGGACTTCTCTGTCCTATGGCAAGGTACATGGTGGCATCTGCTGGTCTCTCTCTTCTTTTCCAGATTTCACTGCTTTCAGCTTCTGTGTTTTGTGGATTTTTCTTTGTCTGAATTTCATCCTCTTATGAAAGACCCCAGTAAGAGGATTAAAACCAACCCTGGGCCATGCATTAACTGAAGTAACCTAATCAAAAGGTCCTACTTATAATAGGTTTACACCCACAGGAATGGATTAGCTTTAAGGAAATACCTTTCTGGGGTCCATACAGCTTCAAACCATCACAATCACTGAAGTTTTAATATATTTTTTAAAATCAGATTTCCTTTTATGTTGTCAACAATAAGAAAATCCATATTTTTTGTGAAATTATTCTTGTGAAAAGTAACAAGTATCTGCTAAAATTATAATATATAATTTGTGGTCTTAATTTATGCTTCATAATTGATAATATTCATATTTTGCTTTGAATGAAACAGGCACTGTAACAGGACCCTCACTTTTACTTTTTGGATATTCAAAATTATATTATTGGCTTTTATTAATTACATCGCTTTAAAACTTTCAGGAGGCTTTTATTATTGCAAGAATGAATCTTCTTACTAAATCAGTGTAGATCATTCTTAAAGAAACCATATTGCTTAACTATAGGGGATTAAAAAATGAAGTCCTATCAATAAAATATTCAATGCCTCTAGCCAAGTGTCATCTTTTATGTCATGGATTCATAGAAATAGCCTTCAAATAGATATTCTTCACCTAAATCTCTCTGTTCAGAAGCTATACCAAATTTCCTTGGACTGAAATGTCTGGTATAAATGATGAGAATACTTGTCTTATGACACAGAAAGGTGTTGACTAATGCTGCTATTTGTCAGAGACAGTGTCTTCAAGTTCACATTGTCATAAAAATCACTTGAAGTATGACTATAAGTTTAAACAACTATGAAGCATTGAGGTAGAAATGTCATGCATGACAGTGATAGAGATGCTACAGTGTCCTACCAGACAACTAAGATGGGGCATATTTTATTATCTCTTTCTTGAGAGCTCTTTTAACACTAACTTTCTATCTCTTTTCATCACTGGTAAAAGTCTAAGAAGTGTGGAGCTTCTCCTAGGCTTAGCTGACCCCAGAATATCTTTTTCCCTCCAACATTTACCCAGGGTAGAAAAAGGGAAACAAGAGATGGGAAGTGAGAGAGTCCAGGCAAGCCTTTGAATTATCTCAGGCTAGGATGGGCCATTTCCTCTGAATGAAGATCCTAAGGGAGAAAAGGTTCAGGTCAACATGAAAGAGAGTGACATAGAATTAGGGCACAAAGGAGGTAGCGTTGGAGGATTTAAAAACCTCTGCTATTCACAATACTACTTTACAATTGTAATGATGACAAATGTCTCTGACTATTAAGAAAGACTGTGGCAAAAAAGATTTTGTCCTCTCTGATCCCAAGTTACTCTGACCGAATGAATTCATCCTGTTTATATTGAGTGGTGAAATTTTTTCGTCACTGCATTTGTCTTATGTTGGAATTTCCCAAACAAAGAACTGAAAACCAGTCATTTACTTGGGGTGAGATCCTAACAGGTATCAGTAACGGGGTGAGAGGTGAGCTAAGAAAGGGAAAGAATGCAGTGAAAGATGTATTATTGAGCCGGTTTTCTCTGGGGACAGCAGCATCTGCTGCATTCTTTTCTTTCCCAATGTGATGCAATTTTATTTTACTATGATTTTTTTCTTCAATTTAATTTTAAAAAGATGGATTTTTTCCTTATATAGAAAGGAATCTTGTGTAAGTATGGCTGGTAGTGTACAAGGCTTCAGGCTCTCCTCCTGTGTTTTTAGGAGTTATTATTTCAGGGAGCATATCTTGCTATTCATTAATACTTAGTAGCTAAGATGAGTCCAGTTTTCCCAGTTATCCTCATATTTTATTACAAAAAAATTTCAAGACCATGTATTATTCCATTTACTATCCTAAACAATTAGCATAGTGTGAAATTTATAGTATGTACACAATAAATATTTATTGAATGAATGAATGAATTCTTATATTACAATTATTCTTTTGGTAGACCCGTGTGCTATTCAAAAAGTTTTCTAGGCTCTCTTTCACAATGGATAAGACCACTTGGCTTTTGTAACTATGTTTTACTGTCAGAGAGGACTTTGGAGTTTATTTTATCATTGCAAACATCTAAGGTCACTGATTAGTTCATGACACCATTGCAGGTAGACAAGGAGTATATAATTCCTCAACTGAACGGGGCTTTAGTTAGGTGCTGTTTTTCAAATAAAGAAATCGATGCAGAGAGACAGACCAAACCTGTATGAATTGTGTTTTGTCAAACAAAGCTGTCACAAGAACAAATATTGAGTCCATTTAGAAAACTGGGAATTTTGCTGTAATTGGATCAAAACTTCCTCAGGGTTTGGAACTATATAAGCAGTGAGGAGGTTGCAGATTTTCACATTTCATTTGTATTCTAGGTTTAGAATTTCTATCAGAATTATTAAGCCAACGATTGTTTATTGCAGTTTATCTGAGAAAAGGCAATAAGCCAACACTGTCTTTGGAAGTAAGTTATAAGATACAGTTGTCTTATTTCCCTAACATACCTGCCTCTTAAAATGAAGGTAGAGTTTTGCTTACACTGAGCAAAGAAATAAATGGCCTCTTATATAATAGAATCTATCAGCAAAAGTGTCTTTATTTTAATGCTGCTCTATAATTTTAATAACTATTTCAATCAGAACTATCACATTTCTGTGACCACTGAAGTGTCAAATAATTCTAGACTATATCCTTCTTTTATTCTTCTTCCAGAATCAATTTCTTGTGAAATAAATGGAGCTTATCTCATTATAAATCCAGCCAGATAATTTATTTTTAAAAAGTTTCTTTTAATTTATTTATTTTACATCAGAAATAGCTTGTGAATATTACTTATCTCTGGCACTTCTAAGTGAAAGGATTCCTGTTATTTATTAGTCATTTCGGTTATACTTGACCTGCATTTCTAAGAGAGAAATTTTCTTCTTTTCAAGAATAATGATCAGCAGCATAGAACATTTTATGTTTCGCAGAATGCAATTGATTTAATGTAAACACTATTTGAAAGATAAACTTGTTACAAAGTATGGCAATTTAGAAAAATATACGCTATATGACACATTCACTTAATCAAAGGGAAAGTTATTTTGGTTAAGATGCCTTCATAGCTTTTTGCAACAGGGCCTCTTATTCTTTGATGTCTCAAAACATACAGCAAGAACGAGCCCCAAATACAGGCCATTTCATTAAGAATGAGCACAAATGGTGGTTTGCATTATCTGTTTCGATAAACAAAGGTATTCTATTAATTGCACTTTAAAATGTCAAAACAATTAGTTGAGCAGAGATGAACTGAGAGTATATAATTAACTATATAAAAATTAACCAGGGATATTTAAAAAAATAATAGTGTAGATTTATAATTAAAGGTGCATTCAAAGTTAACCAGCAGTGAAATTCTCAGTCAGGAGAAGAAAGAGGAGGGATCTACAATTACTGAGCATATACTATGCACTAACAGCATATGTAGATGAACTCATTGCATCTTCAAAATAACTTTAGCTGTACATGTCATTATCTCAATTTAATAGATGAGAAAAATTTCAATATAGCAATGATTCTATAACTTGTCGCATGGTAAATGGGAAAACTCTGAATAGAATTTGAAAAAAAACCCCATTCCTTGTCTACTATAACATGCTGTGCTATTGTTAGGACCCTGTTATTTTCTACTCTTTCCCTCAGGCTTTATATCTAAACTGGTTGGCCCATACTAGACTAGTATGATGGACAGGTTCATGTTTCAACTGGGCCAGGTGATACTGCCCAGTTGTCTGGTCAAGCCACTGTGTGGACATTTCATGGACTTAAATCATAAGCATGTTGGCTGCATCCAAGGCTGATTACAACTGCAATCAGCTCAGGAGAGTGTCTTCTGCAATGAGTGACATGTAACATAATCACCGGAAGGTTTTAAGGAGAATTCAGAAGAGACAATGCCTCTTTTCTGCTTCAGCCAGCCAGCCTCTTCTCAGAGTTTGTTAAGGACCTTCATTGGAGCTGCTAGCTCATGGTCTGCCATCCAGGTCTTGGACTCTTACATCCCCACAGATATGTGAGACATTTTTATAAATCTCATATTTACAGATATCTCTTGCTGGTTCTGTTCCTCCAGAGAATCCTAGCAATTACAGCTTGGTACTGACAGTGGGGTTGATCTTGAGAAATAAAATCTTAAAAATGGGTTTTTACAGTTAGTTTTCTACTCTGACTAGACTCAGAGGCACTAATCCCTCTGTTTTCCATAATCAGGATGGCACTGACAGTCCATGGGGTGAGTTAGCAAAAGAGATAGTCAAAATATTGCCATTAGATTCTGCTAATTGCACTCTTATATGAGGCAAGGCTCTGGGTGAGTGTTTTTTACACATTTATGGAGTTTTGTGGAATTAAGAAGTATAATAATGTTGGCTGGTTGTGGTTGGATATGCTGGATACAGTGATGAGGCAAAGGGATGAGCTGAAGGCTTCAAATGAGAAGCTTAAGCACCATATGAAAGATGTAAACATTTCTATGAGTGCCTTGAAGGAAATTCTTACTTCTTATAGTTACAGACTTGAGATCTCTGAAAATTAGACTCAGATTCAGAGTCTCATTATTAGAGTTACAGCTTTAAAATGTGAACTATAACTTCAACCTTGCAGGATGTCTGCCATTAAAGTGACAGCATTGATTGGAACAGAGTGGGATCCTGAAAAATGGAACAGTGAAATATAGATTGATAATGATGGCTATGGAGACCCTAGATTGTGCTGTGTCTTTTCTAGATAATCCTGGAATGGTCTGCCCTGAGGAAATATCCACCCCATTTCCAGTCTGCCCTGAGGAAAGAGCTTCCCAACCGACCACTTGAAGATAATAACCCTTCAGTGCCTATGAGACAGGCAACTACCTCCTGTGGGTAAACAGACATTGTCCTCTACCTGAAATGATTAATCCTGATTCACCAAATAAAACTGCAAAGGAATACTCAGGTAATTGGCCTGGAAGACACTTCTAATTCTTTTCATAACCCACTCCCACCATCCCTCTTTTCTTCCAGACCTAAAACTAGACTAAATTTCCAACAGGCCCAAAAAAGTGAGGTACAAAGTGTCTCCATGAGAAGGTACAATATACTCCAAAAGAACTGCATGAGTTTTCCAATTTATGTAGACAGAATTCAAGGGAATATGTGTGGCAATGGATTTTAAGGGTGTGGGATAATAGTGGAAGGAACATAAAGCTGGATCAGGCTGAATTTATTGATATGGGCCCACTAAGCAAAGATTCTGCATGCAGTGGTAAAGCTTGAGGGGTCAGAAAGACATTAACAGTTTGTTTGGGTAGTTGGCTAAACCATGGATCAAAAGGTTATGGACATTACCTGAGGTTGAAGTGTCAGTACTTCCCTGGTATAATGAAGGTGAGGAGAGCCAAAGGCTTATTGAGACTGGAATATTAGAGTGGATTTTTCACGGAAGGCCTGTCATTACACCCTTAAATCAATCGGGATGATCGAACCTCAAATTGGCAGAAGCCAGGTGGCAGCACTTAATTACCAAAGACAAGGTGAGCATGACTAGCATATTGGACAGAAGACTCAAAGAAGGTGTCAAAATAATCTGACTCACAGAGACTTGTGGCATTGGTTAGAATCATGGGGTACCTGGAAGTATAATAGGTGGGCAGCTTACTACATTCTCGTTTGAGTTGTATAAGCAGAGGAGTTCTAGGTTAAGTGAACAGAAGTCTAACTTGAATTGCAAAAGCAGAAATTACAGCCCCTTAATCAATTTCCAGACTTGAGACAGTTTACAGACCCAGAGCCCCTTGAATGAAGGGAAGGCCAGGTTCCTTTTAGGATGGACCGTGTTACATTGCTACAAATTGATACCGTTAACTTTCCTTCAAGTTTTCCCCAAGGAGATCTATGATCTTTTATTAGGTAACTATGCATTGGGGAAAAGGAAATTATCAGATATTTTGAGAAGTGCTAGACTCTGGATCAGAAGTGACATTAACTCCAGGGGACCCAAAACGTCACTCTGGTCCACCGGTCTAAGTGGGGGCTTATGGAGGTCAAGCTATTAAGGGAGTTTTACCTCAGGTCTGTCTTAGAGTGGGTCCCTAGACCCATTCTCTAGTTATTTTCCCAGTTCCAGAATGCATAATTGGAAAAAACATACTGAGCAACTGGCAGAATCCTCACATTGGTTCTATTGATTCTCTGGCTCATGGAGTGAGTGCTGTTATGGTAGGAAAAGCCAAGTGTATGCCACTAGAATTGCCCCTACCTAGCAAAATAGTAAATAAGAAGAAATACTGTATTCCTAGAAAGATTACAGAGATTAGTGCCATTCTTAAAAACTTGAAGGATGCAGGGGTGGTGAGTTTCACCATATCCCCATTCAACTCTTCTATTTGGCATGTACAGAAAACAGATGGATGGGTCATGGAGGATGACAGTGGATTGTCATAAACTCAACCAGGTGTGGACTCCAGTTGCAGCCACTGTTCTGGATGTGGTGTTGCTTGAACAAATCAGCACATTGCCTGGTACCTGGTATGCAGCTATTGATCTGACAAATACTTTTTTCTCAATAACAGTTAGTAAGGACCATCAAAAACAGTTTGCTTTCAGTTGGTAAGGTCAGCAATATAGTTTCAATTGTCCTGCCTCATGGGTATGTCGACTCTCCAGGCCTATGGCATAATCTTGTCCACAGGGACCTTGATCATTTCTCCCTTTCACAAGACATCACACTGATCCATTATATTGATGCTATCATGTTGATTGGACTTAGTGAGCAATAAGTAGCAACTACTTTAGACTGATTGGTAAGGCATTGGTGTGTCAGAGGTTGGGAGATAAAACCAACAAAAATACAGAGGACTTGCACCTCAGTGAAATTTCTAGGTGTCCAGTGGTATGGGACATGTCGAGATATCTCTTCTAAGGTGAAGTATAAGTTGCTCAAAAAAGATACACAATGCCTAGTTGGTCTCTTTGGATTTTGGTGGCAACATATTTTTCATTTAGGTGCGCTACTCCTGCCCATTTATTGAGTGACCAGAAAAGCAGCTAGTTTTGAGTGGGGACCTGAACCAGAGGAGGTTCTGCCACAGGTCCAGGCTGCTGTACAAGAAGCTCTGCCACTTGGACCGTGTGATCCAGCAGAACCAATGGTGCTGGAAGTGTCAGTGGCAAATAGAGGTGCTATCTGATGCCTTTGGCAGGCCCCAATGAGAGAATCATAATGCAAACCCTTAAG
This sequence comes from Tamandua tetradactyla, assembly GCF_023851605.1. NCBI lineage: Eukaryota > Metazoa > Chordata > Mammalia > Pilosa > Myrmecophagidae > Tamandua > Tamandua tetradactyla. The sequence goes on from NC_135329.1 coordinate 39,260,299, forward strand.
ACTTTGGAGCAAAGCCTTACCATCCACCACAAATAACTACTCTCCTTTCGAGAAATAAACTTTGGCCTGTTATTTGTCCTTAGTAGAGACTGAATGATCAACCATCAGCCACCAAGTTACCATGAGACCTGAGCTGCCTGTCATGAGCTGGGTGTTGTCTGACTGACCAAGCCATAAAGTGGGCCCTGCACAGCAGCATTCCATCATAAAGTTGAAATGGTATGTTTGAAATAGGGCCAGAACAGGTCCTGAAGCACAAGTAAGTTACATGAGGAAGTAGCCCAAATGTCAATGGTCTGCACTCTTGCCTCATTACCTTCACTTTCCAGACCAAAGCTTTGGCTTCTTGGGGAGTTCCTTAAAGTCAGTTTCCTGAAGAAGAAAAAACTCCAGCCTGATTTACAGATGGTTATGCACAATATGCAGCTACCACCCAAAAGTGGACAGCTGGAGCACTGCAGCCCCTTTTCAGGATGCCCCTGAAGGACAGTGGTGAGGGGAAATCCTCCCAGTAGGCAGAACTTCAAGCAGTGAACCTGGTTGTTCATTTTTCTCTGAAGGAGACCTGGCCAGAGATGAGGTGCATCTATATACTAACTCATGGTCTGTTGCTAGTGGTTTGCCTGGATGGTCAGGGACTTGGAAGGAGCATGATTGGGAGATTGATGACAAAGAGGTCTGGGAAAGAGGTATGTGGGTAGAACTTTCTGAGTGGGCAAAAAACATGAAGATATTTGCATCCCATGTTGAATGCACACCTGAGAATGATCTCAGAGACCCACACTCAGCCCCAATATGGCATCATTCAATCATTCACTGAGGTGATCAACCAATTAGATGATGTAAAGTTGATTACATTGGACCACTTCCATCATGGAAGGGGCAACAATTTGTTCTAACTGGAATAGACCCTTAGTCTGGATATGGGTTTGCTTTCCCTGCACTCAATGCTTCTGCCAAAATTACCACCCATGGACTTATGGAATGCCTACCCACTATCATGGTATTCAACACAGCATTGCTTCTGATTAAGGAACCTACTTCACAGCAAATGAAGTACAGGAATGTGCACATGCTCATGGAATTCTCTAGTTTTGCCATATTCCCTCTCATCCAGCTCCTTCATTGGAACTGCCAGCTTGTGGTCTGCCCTTCAGATCTTGGACTCTTATATGTCCATGGTAGTGTGAGATACTTTTGTAAATCTCATATTTACAGATCTCTCCTCTTGGTTATGTTACTCTAGAGAACCCTAGCTAATTCAACTAATCAAAAATAATTGCATAGAATTCTTTTATTCTTCCTATTCTTTCAAATTTGAATATCTAAATTGTAGACTTCTCTATTTCAAATATGTAGGGCTTACTCAACTGCAAAAATATGACTTTGGGTATTTTCTTTCGTATTTCCCACTTTTTTGATGTATACAAATGTTTAAGGAGCAAGTAGTTTGGTTCTGTTCCAAAGGTACACATTCAGACGACCTATTTTAAAAATTTTTTTTATTAATTAAAAAAAATTAGCAACAAACAAAACATTAAGATATCATTCCATTCTACATATACAATCAGTAATTCTTAATATCATCACATATTTGCATATTCATCATTTCTTAGAACATTTGCATCGATTTAGAAAAAGAAATAAAAAGACAACAGAAAAAGAAATAAAACGATAATAGAGAAAAAAAAGATTATACATACCATGCCCCTTACCCCTCGCTTTCATTTACCACTAGCATTTCAAACTAAATTAATTTTAACATTTGTTCCCCCTATTATTTATTTTTATTCCATATGTTCTATTGATAAAGTAGATAAAAGGAGCATCAGACACAAGGTTTTCACATTCACAGAGTCTCATTGTGAAAACTATATCATTGTTCAATCATCATCAATAAATATGGTTACTGGAATACAGCTCTAGATTTTCAGGCAGTTCCCTCCAGCCTCTCCACTACATCTTGAGCAACAAGGGGATATCTACTTAATGCGTAAGAATAACCTCCAGGATAACCTTTCGACTCTGTTTGGAATCTCTCAGCCATTGACACTTAGTCTCATTTCACTCTTCCCCCTTTGGTCAAGAAGGTTCTTTCAATCCCTTGATGTTAATTCTCAGCTCATTCTAGGGTTTTTCTCAGTCAGACTACCTTTTATTTGAAACTCTTTTCCATGGTGTGCCTCCGTTTTCTAGACTTCTAAGGAATTTATGCACTTGTCTGATTTTAGACAGGCATAAACAATTTTCTAAAACAAATAATTATTTAGAATATGTTCAATTATCCATTTATCCATCCAATAACTTCATCTCAAACATCTAGATGCCAGGAAATCTTCAATTTCATGCATAGTGCATGTAGACATAAAAAAAGAAACAGGTCCTTGTTCCTAGAGAAGTCAGCACTTTGGGGTTTTTATAGGTGTTAAAATGTAGTTATGATCCTGAAGTCTCTCCTGTAACAGAAATCAATATTCTGTGAAAGTTTATACTTAAACTAGCTTTGGAGGTCATACAATTTGAGTGAGGGAGAATTCCCAGAGTATAATTTCAAAAGGGGGAAATGGATGAAGTTCTGAAGGAAAAGGGAAGGCACTGGATATTTGAGGAAGTTTAAGAAAGTTGGGTATGAGTAGTGGACTGTAAGAGAGAAGGGAGAAGAAATGAGATTAAAAAGACATTGGTGATGGTGGTAGCACAGCACTCTGAACATGATTAGCAGGACTGAGATATACATATGATTCTGAATATGATTAAAAGGGAAAATGTTAGATCCTATATATGATAATAAAATGAAAAATTTCAAAATCCATAGAACTACACTGCACAGTGAACCCTAAGTTAAACCATGCATTTAATTAATAATACAATTATAAAATTGCTATCACCAGTTGTAATATATATTCCACACCAATGCAAGGTGTTATTGGTGGGGTGGTATATGGGGATCCTGTGTTTTAGTCATGGTTTTTCTGTAATATCACAACTTCTTTAAGAAAGGAAGTGGGTAAGAGATTTTGTTGAGATTGTGAAAGGCCTTGTGACTGAGAAGACATGGATTTAATATTTTTCCCTCAAGCCAATGTGGAGCCTTTTATGAGTTTTTAAGAAGAGGCTATTATCATTCATTAGAATTTTTAAAACATCACTCTGGCTGCAGAGTTGAGAATAGTTTGGGGATGGGACAAAAGGACAAATGAGAATGTAGAAAAGCCACTTAGAGATGCATGCATTTATCTGATGGAGAAAGGATTGCAGCTCAGACATTAATATTGATAGTGGTGGTGAGAAGTGAATTACTTATCAAAGTATTTCAGATATAGAAGAATAAAATTTAGTGATATAGTGGTGTGATGAAGAAGAGGCAGGGATCAAAGATGACTAGTCGTATTTTAGTTTGTAAGCTGCTGGAATGAGATACACTAGAAACAGGATGGCTTTTTAAAAAGAGAATTTATTAAGTTGCAAGTTTGCAGTTCTAAGGTCATGAAAGTGTCCAAATTAAGACAAGTCTATGCAAATGTCCAAACTAAGGCATCCAGGGAAAGATACTTCGGCTCAAGAAGACGGATGATGTTCGTTTTTTTTCTTTTTCTCAGCTGAAAAGGCACATGATGATATCCATTAGCTTTCTTTCTGGATTTCTTCAACAGCTTCTCCAGGGGTGTTTTCTTTGTACATCTCTAAGGGTCTGTGGCTATGTGGGCTCTGAAGCTTTTTCCAAAATAGTTCTGTCTTAAAGGGCTCCAGTAAGCAGCCCTACTTTGAATGGTTGGAGACCCATCTCCATGAAAACCATCTAATCAAAATTTACCACCCTCAATGGTCACACCTCTATGGAAACAATAAGAAAGATTCCACTCAGCAATATTTGAATAAGGATTAAAGGGCATGGATTTTCTGCGGTACATAATAGCTTCAAACTTGCATAAGTAGTATTGTGGTAATATAAGCTCTATGCTATAAGGTGTACTTCTGAAGAAGTACTGGTTTGGGGGAAAAGACAGATACATTAGATTTAAGGATTCTTTGAGACATTGAGTTAAGATGTCTGAGACACAACTGACTACATGGATGTGGAGTCCAAAAGAATGAAAGAGCCTTATATAATACTTGTTTATAAAAAATCTGTTTGTTTGCTTATGGTTTAAGTTGACTCTAATTTTGGTAGCCAAGAGAACAAATAAATAAAAAATTCTGTCAACAAAGTGTTGCCTTGCCTTTATACTCTAAACTAATGCTGATTTTAACTTCTTCCTTTTTTTAAATCATTTTTATACAACAAGATGGCAGTTTATTTTTCTCTGATATAATCACCTGGCATTTAGCTGGTTTCCCATATCGGTAGGCAACTCTGCCTGACCAGAGTGTTCAGGGAACTTGGCTTTTTCTATCTTTTGCTCACTATCTCTTAAGGTGTTATCTTCACCTCTGTGAATGAATTACCTTAGCCATGCTAAGTTATATTATTGCTATACTATAGCAATAGGTATATATAATAGGTATATATATATTGCTATTACTCTATCTAACCTATGGCTATAAACAAACTCTCTAGTAGATTGGAAGATAGAGCCAGATCTCATTTGCAAGGATATTAATCAGCCTACCAGATTATTCCTTAAGCATGTGATTTGAACTTTTTCAATTATTTCTCTATTCTGAACCTCAAAGAAGTTATCATATTTGATTTTTACTTATTCATGTATTGGAATTTTATTGTATTTGAAAACATAAGTCCTGAGATATGTCCCAATGAGAGAACAGAGTCCCTACTCTGTGGATTTTTTAATCCAGTGGAGAGGCAGTTAAAACCTAGGAAAGAAGCAAATGGATACTGAGTTGCAAACAGTTTAAGAGTTGTGCAAAACAAGAGCCAGAGCCTGAGTTAACTAAAAAAGTTAGGAAGGCAGTAAATATAGGCCATGGAAGACTCCTCTGAAGAGATAATGTGTGCAAGTGTCGTTTTCTAAAAATGTTTTAAGATACCAAGAAACAAGTGGGGTTAAGTAAAAGTATGGAAATTCTGATGGATATGTATATTTTCAAGGACAGATGGAGGTTAAAGAAAGATGACTAGTCATCAGCTTAAGACACAGGAACTAATGATAAGATAGCTATGGCTGGATGAAGAGTACCCTTTATAAATACTAAGGCAAAATATAATTGCAATGCAATGATTCCTTTGGAGTGCATTTTTAATTTGCATATAAGCCACTATTTGGAAATAGATTCTTCAAAGCCTGTGTCTAAAATATGTCTTTTCACTACCAATACCACATAAGTTTATACAGCCTCCTCTCCCACTCCATATTCCCTCGAGGTGACTTACATAAAAAATCTACATGTGGAAACCTAAGTCCAGCAGGCTTACGTTGGAAATTTTGTGATTAAAGCTCAGGTCAGTTGTATGGCTCTACTAGCATTTTTAAAAATCATTTCAGTACAATAGATAACTAATTATAGACATAATATTTATAAGGACATATCATATACTAGACCCTTAGGACTTTGGGGCAATAGTGACAAGTGGACTAAAATATATAAATATAATTAAATTGTGCCATAGGAAAGAAGCATAAGGAGGGGTTGTGAAGTAACTTTAGATAGCCTTAGGAACTAGGCTTCATGAAGTTTAAGATTATTCAGGCTGCAGATCATGATGGAACTTTTAGACCATAGTAAGCCACTTGAAATTTAATCTTGGCCCAATGGGAGGCCATTGAAAGTTTATGTTTTTAAAAAGTGACACAATTTGACACATGTCATATAAAGGCCACTCTAACTCATATTTTAGGCTTTAAAATAATTTAGAAAATTTACATAATATATTTTGAGACAAAAGAAGAGAAGCAGGAAGACAAATACAAAAGCTGCTTCATTGATGTCTGTGACAGATAATGGTGACCCAGAGAAAGTAATGGCAACAGAAATAACAAGAAATAGATATAATGGAGTGAAATTGCAGAGATTGAGTGGATAGTATTTGTTATGATCTGGAAGGTTGTTCTGAAAGCTTGGTGCAGACAACCCCAAAACAAACTTACATAGTAAAAAAAAATGTTAAATATAAAAAGTCCCATTCCTTGAAAGTCTACTTTCAAGAAATGTGAAAATTCTAATCCTAAAAAAAAAAAAAAAAGAACAGCCAACAGCGTTATATGAAAACAATTATCAAACACACAAAGGAGGAAATAGCATCCTTATAACTAACAGGTTATGAGACATGTGCATATGAAAAATAAGTGGAAATCTTGAGAATTAAAGCTATCTTTATTAAAGTACAAAATGAAGTAGATTAAAGAAACATTGGTTAGGAAATAAGTGAAATGATCTGGATGAAGATTGAAATATTTAATTGAGGAAGTCTCTTTAAAACACACTAGAGAAACATGAAGATGTAAAATAGCAAAGATTTAGAGACCTAGAGAATTGGAAGCTCCACTATGTTTTTTTTAAGTTCCAAAAATATATCATGGGTGGACAAGGGGATGGGCAAAATGATAACACAAAAGCTTGAAAATTATCCATACTTACAGGCAATTTATGAAACTTCAGTATATAAAATATAAAGAAACATACATTAAAACTTCAAGAACAGAAATAAATATTAACTAACAAAACAGTGCAGACTCACTGTAGACTGATTATCAGCAAAGTAGATAGCGGAAGTCAATGAAATATTGCCAGTTAAAATCATTTATTGTCAACAGACAGGCAAAATTTAAGTTTATGAAAATTAAATGTAAAGGTGTAGTGAAAAAAGACTTCTCACATCCTTCAGGTTGGAGTGGAAATTCGTTTAAACATGTGGGAATGAAATTTAGCAATATCTGATTAGATTGAAAGTGTCCAGAAGGCAAAATACTAAATAGCAATTAAAGTTATATAACTGCGATATAAATAAATTTCAGGACGTTATGCACTAATTCATAATAAGGTAAATGTCATTAAGACATGTATTGCATGATAATAGCTTGGCATTATTTTAATAAAATATATAAAACTGATAATGATGATGATAGACAGACAGATAGATAGATAGACAGGTAGATGACAGCGAGGGAGAAATAGTTGGACTCAAAGTTATCAACGCTAATTCACCTTGCAAAGAGATAGACTACCTGAGACATTTTGATATTCACTTTGTGATTGTTATTCAAGCAACATGTGGAATTATTTACTTTTATCTTTATGTATACATTTATCTAATCTATCATCTATAATCATGTCTTTATTTTAAAAGACAGTTATTGCTTGTTGTCCATCCAAAATCCTTGTGAAGTCAGATCTTCATTATTTTCTCTTTCAAGCAGTCACCATTCTTTCAACTTCAAAGAACTCATCAGCTTCATAGTATTTAGCACTGATCCAAAGCAATATATATCCAAGGTCATGTACACTATGTTCTGAGTCATATCAAAAAAAAATTGGAAAAGTGGATGCCTGCAGAAATTTTTGAAATAGAAATTATTCTACCATTGTGTTCAGAGAACAACAAAAAAACAATACGACAGTATTTGATATTAAACTTTTTTAGAGTCAGATAATACAATAGTCATTACTAAATTGAAGTGCTTTCTTTATAGTACTGAAAATTAGTTCAAAAAACCATCTTTCTCTGAAGAAATTTGGATTTCAAAAAATAATTTTTAAATGCATGTTACTCATTTATAAGAATAAAATTCAGTCACATCAGCAAATTATATTTCAAATTTAGGTTATTTATGTTTTGTGAAGATATGTACGCATGGGTATCAGTTAATGCACGTATAATAGAAAAATTTTCATCAGTGAATCATTAGAATGACCTTTAAAAATGTTACATATTGTTTTGGGTCCCCAATTTTCTTTGACTATGAAGTCTAAATTATCATATATTGAATTCTAATTAGTTCGCTTAGCATTGTGTTATGAGCAATGTAATGAAATCTACACAACACAATGAAAAATTTGTGAATCTCTCTTCTGTATTTATGGGAAACAGAATTTCTCTATAAGTATAGAGATTAAATTATACTATATGAACCTTATTCAAACTATTCATAGCTGGAAGTGTTTTATATTTTCATGATATGCTTAGAAATTTTCTAATGAGAGCAAATTCACCATGAAGAGTAATTTTACAAATTAAAACATAATTTCTGATACGTTTTACTCTTTTATTATATATATGAAACATACAATTTGTGGTAAAAATTCAACATTTTCTAATTTTCTGTGAAGTAATAACTAAAAAGTCCCCTTCTTCCCAGTGAATTCTACTCTTCAAAGGTAGTCAATGTCAAAAATTGGGATGTATTCTTCCAAATATTTTGCATTCATAAAGAAATGCATATTATAAAAATGCACATATTTATGTTGTATGATGAATGATTTGTTAAAACAATGAGTGTGTTGGACAGACTATAGGGTAACCTCCCTAGATCCCCATTTCCTGATACCTATACCCTTCTCTAACCCTCTCCCATGGAGTGTGGGCGTGACCCATGAGTTTCTTCAAACCAAGAGAATATGGCAAAAATGATGGAATGTTTGTGATTATATGCAAAGGATATTTGATTGTGACATAAGTTTGTAACAACTTTCTGAATATTTCCTCTCCTTCCCTGACTTTGAAGAAACAATAAGCCATAGTGGGGAAGCCTGCATGGCAAGGAATTTACAAGTGGTCTCTATGTTTTAAGGGCAACCTTTGACAAGACACTGAAGCCCTGAGTCCTATGAGATCAAGGAACTGAATTCTGCCAACAATATGAGATACCTGGTGGGCTTCGGTGGCTCAGCAGGCAAGGACGCTTGCCTGCCATGCCAGAGTGCCAGAGGACCCGGGTTTGATTCCCGGTGCTTGCCCATGTGAAAAAAAAAACGAGGTACCTTAGAAGCAGATCCTTCCCGAATTAAGTCTCAGATGAGACTGCAGCCCCAGATGATCTCTTTTATTATTTTTAACTTTTTTATTGTATAGCATAACATATACAAAATAAAAAAATAAAAAAGCAATACTTTTCAAAGCACTCTTCAACAAGTAGTTACAGGACAGGACAGATCCCAGAGTTTGTCATGGGCTACCATACAATCCTCTCATATTTTTCTGCTAGCTGCTCCAGAAAACAGAAGGCTAGAGGGCTTAAAAACTTTACCATCACAATCAACTTTTTTTCCTTCTTTTTTTTTTTTTTTTTGTGAACAATAGCATATATACAAGTAAGTTATAAATTTCAAAGCACATCACAATTAGTTGTAGAACATATTTTAGACTTTGCCATGGGTTACAATTTCACAATTTTAGGTTTTTACTTGTAGCTACTCTAAAATACTGGAGGCTAAAAGAGATATCAATTTAATGATCCAGCATTCTTATCCATTTGTTAAATCCTATCTTCTATGTATAAGTCCACCATCAGCTTTGATCTTTCCATACCTCTGTTTGGGTTTGTCTGGAAGAGTCTGTCACTAATATGGAATAGGAAGATGGAACTATCTGATGTTCTGGAAAGGCTGTGCTAGGTTTCACAATTTATCTGGTTCAAGGACCCATCTGGAGTTTGTAGGTTTCTGGAAAGTTACTCTACTGCTTGGAACCCTTGTGGAATCTTATATATTGTCCTAGGTGTTCTTTAGGATTGACTGTAATGGTCCTGGTTGCGGGTTGGCAGGTTATGATAAGTAGCAAGGTCTACCTGAAGCTTGCGTAAGAGCAACCTCCAGAGCAGCCTCTCAACTCTATTTGAACTCTCTCTGCCACTGATACTTTATTAATTACAGTTCTCTTCCCCCTTTTGGTCAGAATGTAGTTGTTGATCCCACAGTGCCAGGTTTGGATTCATCCCTGGGAGTCCTCTACCACTTAGCCAGGGAAACTTTCCCTAGGTGACTTCTTGATTACAGCCTTATAAAACAATTACCTGTGGTCCTAGCTAAGCCATGCCTGGACTACTAACTGAAATGTGGTAATGTGGTTGTGATGGTTAAATTTAGGTGTCAACCTGGCTATAATTATGATGTGCAGTTCTTTGGTTAAATACTGGCCTTGCTGTTACTGTGGAGATATTTCATAGATGGTATTAGCATCTACCATTAGTTAACTTTAAGGAAAGATGACTCTTGGTAATATGATTGGGGAGGTCATCCCAATCAGTTGGAGGTCTTAATAGCAAGAATTGAAGATTCCAAAGATTAGAAGAATTACTCCCTTAAGACTTCAACATCACCTTTTTTGGAATTTCTGGCCTGAAATTTGTTCTATGAAATTTTGACTTGCCAGTTCCAATGTTTGCATGATCCAATTCATTATAATAAATCTCAGTTTATATAAATATATATCTCCTATTGGTTCTGATTCTCCACAGAACCATGGCTGATATAATTATCATTCAGCATTAGAAGACTAATATACTGAAATCAAACATATTAAATATATTTTTCTACAATTTGCTTTTGTCACTAAGTGACATATTGTGGAGATTGATGTATGTAAATATATAGAGAGGTACTTAGATGCATGCACTTCAAATTATGCATGAAAATGAAACAATATTCTACACACATGTTTGTGTACTCACGCAGTGAAAAGCAAAAGTTTCACTCCACTTCCAATCATATAAATTTTATTCCTTAGAGGCAATACTTATTAATAGTTTCTTTCACAACCATAATTTAAAATAATTTACAAATGGTTGTTTCTTGGTTGTTCTTGTTTTTCCTGAATTAATTAAATACTTTTAAAATTACAGATGAATTATCTAGCAAACATTATTTGTCTATTCTTCCTTTCTCCAATGTTGGCAGTTACTGTATAACTTCATTCTCTATTTTATCATATTTTAACATTAAATAATTTACCTTCCACTATGGAAAGTAGAAATATTAACTTATCTACATTTCATACTTACACTTCAATATCTTAACTGAAGAATGCTTTTGCTTCATGTGTGTATATCTATTAGGGGAAACCATCAGAAACTGTTTTATGTAAACTGAACCAGAAGAAAATTTTCAGTGTCCTACTTCAGGGCTTTATCAACTTTCTGAACCCATGTCATAAAATAGTTCACACAGCTCTTTATCACCTCTCCAATCCACAGGACTTCATATTAATCCACTATATTTATGATGGACTTGGAAAGAAGAAAGCAATAACTATTCTAAAAACCTCAGTAAGACCCATATGTGTCAAAGGTAGGGAAATAAATCTCACCAAAATTCAAGTTATGTCACTTCCATGAAATTTCTAGGGTTACAGCAGTCTGTGGGGTTGAGATATCTCTTGAGAAGGAAAAGTTGTGTTTGGTTCCACTATCACCAAGAAAGAGGCAGAATGCCCTGTGGAAAACTGAATTTTGGAGGCAATAAAAAATGCACTTATTTGATTAGGCTATTTACAGTCATTTACAGATAATGAAATGCCTAGCAGTAGAACCCAAAACAAGAGAAGATTCTCCAGAAGACATGGGCAAACCACATTCCAGAGTGCGCTCAATGGTTTTTCAAGTGCTATGGCAGATAAGAATACTGGAAGTTGTGGGTGAATCACTACACAGACCTTTGTGATTTGCTAAGCAAAGTCTTGCCATCCTTTGTAAAAGATCTTTCCCTTTTTAATAAGTAGTATTTGGCTTGTTCAGCTCCTAATATAGAATGAATGTTTGACCATGGTCACCAAGTTAATATGCAATCTGAGTTGCCCATCATGAACTAAGTCTTCTCTGAGCTAAAAGACTATATAGGATAATGCCCAATCAAAGATACCTAGATCCTAATTACTAAAACTTGCAAATATTTTAATTCACATGGCAAAAGCAACTTTTCTTCTGGCAAAGAATTTTGAAATGAGAAAATTATCCTGAATTTTTTTGGTGGCCATAATGTCTACCATCCATAAAAGAAAGTGTCAGGGGTGTCAGAGTCAAAAAAGGAGATGTAATGAAGGAAGCAGAAGTCAGGAAGTTGGAGAGATACATGAAGATGCATTTTGTTTGCTTTAAGATTGAGGGAGGTGCCATGAGCTAAAGAATAAGAAGTTCTAGAATCTGGAAGAGGAAAGGAAATGGATTCTTTCTTAAGTCTCAAGAGAGACAGCCTCACTAACAACTTGATTCCAGCCTAATGAAATGGGTTTTGGAATTCTGAAATATAGAATTTTAAAATCATAAATTTTGTTGTTTTAAGTCACTAAATTTTCAAATGTATTACAGCAGCAACAGAAAATTAATACTTAGGATCAGGCTTGAAAAGCCCCCAAGGGCACAGCCAGTTATGTAAAAACATGTCCCAGATGTCCAAGTCTCTAATTTTTGCCAATTTGCCTCCTCTGTATCAACCCATTTTTTTGGCATTATGGGGAATTGGCTGAAGGAGAAAGAATTAAGATATTTTTTAACAAACATTTTGTATGATAGGTTGGTCCATCAAGCTTTAGAGCAAAATAGTATAACAGACAAGTAACTTTCATTGTTTTTTATGATTTGTATTTTTTTGTAATAACTAAAACCATGACTAACAACATTTGACATCATACAGATCAGTAATAGGATATAATGTGAACAGTGAGAATATTGTTAAGTTTTTAGGAATTTTAAACAATTTTTAACTATATGAATAATATTTTACCCATGCAAATTTAGCTAACAGAAGGATAGAATATTTTAATATTTTGTACACACTTCCTGTGTAATAAGTTACATTATTTTAGCACCTCACTTTTACAAGGTGAAAGAACAAATTCTTTGTAACAGTTTTCCCTTAAGAGGGAGAAGTCTTGTCTTTTGAAATAAAGAATGAGAAGGTCAACATAAACATCAGTAGGATATTATTTTGATGCAATATAAAATCTCTGTCTTCATGATAAAGTACTCAGATGGTTGAGACATTCATTAAGAACAGACTAACAATAAACATTATTTTAACAAAATTTACCTTTTCAAACCTTCAGGAAGTTTCCATATCCATTTGGGGCTTGTTGTCAGCAATTACTATAACAAAGAAAATTCATTTTTCCAAACCTTCTACAACCCTTCATATTCATTCAGGGCTTGTAGTCAGCAATGACTACAAATAAAGTTTACTATCATGCTAAGAATATGTTAGTTCACAGAGTTAATACCTTGCAAGCTGTGCTCTGAGGCAGTTGGAGGTTAGTTGGGTCTGCTGCTAAAACATTCTTAAATATATTGGAATTATTTCTAAACCCTTGGAGTAACACTGTCTACCTGATCAGAATGGGCATCTTATTTTTAGGTCCAGTCAAAGGCAAATAGGTATTGAAGGACAGGGTGAAGATGGATATTAAAAAATATGTCTTTAAGATTTAGGACTGAGAGCCTAAATGCAGACAGAAGCTACTTGCCTGGTTCGTCCGAGGATGGCTTCATCTCATGCAGCCTTTGCAATGCCAAGAGGCCTCAATCTAGTAGGCAGCTCAGGGCAAGCAAGGGGGTAAACACTAGCCATGTTTACTAGTCTTAAATTGGCCCCCAGGAAATGAATAAGATCCCTCCCTAGAGAGGGAGTATGGCATTCAGGGACAATGAAAAATGGATGGGACAAGCTAGAATATCTCCAAGGTAGAGGAGAGGCATGGTGAAGTTTCCAGCTTTGGCTTTATGGTCAACCCCCATAGGGACAAGTCTGAGTGGAGGTAAGCCCAGGGTTTCAGTTCAGAACAGAATAAGAGGCTCTATTACTTAAGTAAGAAATGAATAATCTTAACTGCCATGTTGAGTATCACCCAAGGCTCCTCTAGGTTGATAGTCAGGTGTGAAGTGGCCTTGGGCACCCTCAGTCTTCTTCATTGGCTGTATGCAGGGTTCTGGGGACCATTCTGGCCCTAGACAATGCAGTCCCTAGCCCAATGCTCATGTTGGCAGCACCTGGAGGAAGACCTTGTAGGTCCCGAGGTTGAGAGTTGTCTCAATGTTTCTGGCACCCTCTCTGCAAGCAACCTTGTGACCTGCAGTGGAAGCAAAGACCTCGAGGCTTGGAGCCAGGATTTAGGTGACCTTGAAGGGATAGTGCACTTTTAGCAGTGACTGCAATAAACTGAGTTCTGTTTACCTCTCTTCACGTTCTCCTCCTTCTTGGCTTTGTCCTGATAAAATCAGAAAAGACAGTTTCTAATCAGTCATTAGTGGGAGTTTATAGGCACATGGAAATCTTTTACAGCTCTCTCCAAATGTAAGGGGCAGACTGGCTGGTAAAATTAGTGTCCAGCAAAATCGGACCTTCCCAGGAATCGAGGCTGCCATTGGTATAGTTTTAAGATCTTCCACTAACCTCCCCTGGAATAGGGCTGTTTTTTTCTCATTTTTCTGAATGATCTCCTTCAGCTTATTAAAATTAACCAGGTTGGTGGTAAATATTCTCATGCCTTTTAGCAAACAAGTTTTAAAAATGGATAATTAAAAACCTCTTTTCTAACAGAAATTGAGACATGCACATAACATAAGCAACAAGTCCCTCTCAGGTCCTTGTCTTGGTAGAGCTCTATAAACATATGGGCATATGGAAATTTTGGCTACCCTCCCTGTCTCTTACAGAATGGAACATAGCATTGTAATTGAGAGTCCCATTGGAGGACTATGTTTCTCCATCATTTAGCATAAAATGATTGTTTGCTTTTTTCATTTTCTCTGGAAAAAAGATATAAAGGAGTCTTGCTAGCAACAGTGTGAGGACGTGGCATCCCAATGCATGTCAGAGCTGGGTGTTTCCCTCTCCTCTGGCTCAATCTCTTGGGAACATGGGGAATACAGCTCCTGGGTGCCCCAGGGATACCTTTCCTAAGAGATGTTTGGAAATCTGCCTCTGGGGATTCCCAAGCCCTCCCAGAAGAATTCCAATGCAATGTTCTTGAGGAGTCCTCCTGCTGTCCCACTTTCTTGGGAACATAGGGACTGAAATTGCCAGGCATCCCTAGGACAAGTAGTCAGGCATTCCCTGAAGATGTCTGGACTTAAAGGGGTTGCTTGTCCCATCTGAGAGAAGTCTAGAACAATGCTCTTAGGAATACATTTCCTGAGTTTCCTCAGGAAATAAATTCTTGAATAGTTTCCTGAGGATTAAAAGTTAAGTGTGCTGCAGAAGAAGGGATGTTTTATATTCAACCACAAGGGGTCTCAATAGAGACTACATGATCAAGGCCTGGAGGAGAGTCACTCCCATTAGAAAATACCCACTTCCCATGAGCATAGACCAGAGGTGATGCCATAGAAAGTTAAAGACAATACATTGTTTGGTAGAATAAATCTTAACATCTTCTGTGTTACAGAAGATGGAGTGTCTCAGAAGACAGAGAAAGCTAGACAGAGGAGAAAGGAGATTCTCATGGGAGCAGGGGAGAGGACCTCTGTGGAAGAGATGAAAAGAGGATCCAGCAGGAAGAAGGGTCTGGATCCCCAGAGAATGTGGGGACAAGTCTCAGATAACTGAGGAGGTGTGTTTGTGTGTGGAGAGAGTGAGAGAGAGAGACAGAGGCAGACTTGATTTGGCGTCCATTGTAATCCTGCTCAACATGAAAAGAAGCCCCCAGTCAGGTCCCAAGGGCAGTATTACCTGCCACACTGAACCTTCTTGAATCTGCACACTGTGTAGAGGGGCTCCTGCCACCTCTGAGAAGGAAGCCAGAAGCTCAGGGTGGACTGAATTTATGTCCTGGGGAAGTCAAATAAAAGCCCCTAGATTCTTAAAGATGGAGTTGTATGATGTGAGTATAGCAATGAACTAAGTAAGAAGAAAAAGTGAAAGCATGCCACTGAGCTTCCCAGTCCATAGCCATGAACTGTCCAGGCAGTTGGAGAGAAGTGTCTCTTGGCTGGCTTGCCAAATATGTGGCCAAGTTCAGATTCCTAGGTTCTTGGCCATGCCATGAGAAAGAATTCAAGGGCACAGCACAGCATAGAGTAAGCAGACAGAAAATTTATTAGGAACACATGTGAGAGTTTGGAACATGCAGGCACTCACAAAGAAAAGAGAGGTAAGAGGCGAGAGGCCTTAAATACTCATTGGAACCACTTTTGGATATGAAGAGAACCACAGTTTCTGTAAGGCCATTTTAATTCTGTCTGCTAGAATTTGAGGTGTACATGGCAGGCAATCTGGAAAGAAGTTTGGATTAAAGTGGGGGAAAACAAAGGCAACTGGAACCCACAAGCACAAGCTAAAACCCATGAGAATGAATGGCATATTGGTTAGTCCTTAAGGTCTCCAACTTTGGTGATGTGGAATTCTGTAGTAGAAGCTGGTGCCTTTTGTTCTGGACCAGAAGTTGTAGCACTTGAGAGAGGACCAAGGGGATCCAGCTGTTCTTATATGCATGGGAACATGAAAGCAAAATACATTAACTTCAATTAAGATTCTGTTTTAATAATTTTTTTAACAAAATCATATGTCTATTAATCAATGATAGGATTTATGTCAAGATTGCTAAGTAAGTAGGCAAGTCTTAAAAATGCAGAAAACCTTGGATGTATATTTTGAGCAATACCCAACAGCCAGAAAGCTGTTTGAGGTAAGAAATTATATTTTGAAAATTATTTTTAAGAGGAATTATTTAGTGTTTTCCTCTCTTTTGGAAAATGAATTCTTTTCCTGGTGCATCATAGTTAAAAGTTGGAATATAGGTAATATTGTCGTATCTCCCTAAATTTCGGCAGAGTTCACTCTGTCATCTACTATAATACATTAAAGCCTTAGCTCTTTTAAATGGATGATTTAATTAAATGGAGAAGGCAACATTCATTGCAATGGGTAGGGAAAAGTATTATAAAAGTGGCAATTTTACTGGTCTTTGAGGAAAGCTATCAGATTTAAACATTAAATATTTTTGAGACTTATGCATTCATCTAGTTTTTCAAATGTAGAAAGTTTCTTTATATCTATGGCCATACTTTTCTGATATTTTAATTTCAATACTCAGCTTTTGAATAGTGATTACCATTATTTCTTCATAAAAGTCATTGCAAAACACACTAATGAACACAAATTGTCAGTTTTAAGAGAATGTAATACAGTATTCAATAGATTGGAAGGGGAAGGTATCCAGGGAAAATCGAATAACCTACAACTCAACCTTGTATCACATAGAATGTTTTCATTTCTGTTTTAAAATTCAGTAACATTTTTAAAGCAGTGCTGGCAATGACTTGTTACTGTTGTTGACAAGAAAATGTGGGGAACACACTCAGTTCTCACAGTCATTCTCTAAAATGGCTGGTTTGTAACTCATACAGTTCATTCACTCTGGGTTGGCCATTATATGGCTGATGTTAGAGCACTGTTTGCCAGAGTCCATGAATATTGGTTTTCATAAAACTGTAGTTAGTACCAATATTCTTCAGATTCTGGCACCTGCAGGCACTGGGTTTTGTCTGTTAGTATAATTTCTAACATCAAGAGATGCGTTGGAAAACCCATGGGGGACTGCGAGATTAAATGCCAATGAGTTATTTTCACCCAGTAGCATAACTTCAATTCAATTAATATTAAATGTTATACATCATTTTCTTCCACTTAGGATCCTTAAATATTTACCATTCTCAGTAAGGTGTTTATTGACAAGAAAGCCTCAAAACATTTTAAGATAGTTCTTTGACTTATAAAATTGCCATGTTACTGCATTTGATGCAATTGTCACCTATAAGTAGGAATAATTATCTCTACTTGCACATGAGGAAACTGAGCCCTGGAGAAAATGACTTGCAATCACATAAATAGCAACTGGTAAAGCTAGAACTCAAACCAAGTTCTTTACTTTACATATCAGTGTTCTCTCATAAAGTAGTGAATTCAGTAATTATTTCAGTTAGTTGTTAATATGTACAAATTTACTTTCCTTTATTATCTGATATCACTTCATTTTTCAGTGCAAGTTTAACTTTGTTGGTGCATCAGATACAACCAAAGAAGGTTCTAATTTTGTATACTCATAGAATAGCATTAGCTGAGTTACTAAATCAAATATTAGAGACACCAGACTGAGTAATAGATTAATTGTTTATCCAGTATAACAATTGAAATCATCATTAAAAGTGGCATTAGAAGCAATTTTGGTCAACATTTGAAAATCACTGACTCTATATAAACATTGTTGTATTTCCCTTGATTAGAGATCTGAAAAACTCATTCAAGGTTATATTGCATCTTAAGCAGAAAAGTTTAAGTAAAGAAGCTGCTTGGATTCTGGAGACAATAAGGAGGCAAATCATATTAAAATTTACTAGTACATACAATATTGCCAAGGTTTAAGAGGTGTTCATTCATATTTGTTGACCTATCTGAAACATATGTGAAAGAAACAATTAGATTAATCTAGAAAATTAGATGTCAACTTAATAACATGAAAAAGGAGGTATAATGCTGGCTGAATATTAAAGAAATCCTGTTGTACTATTTTCTTATTATTCTATTCACTCATTATTTGTTTATTTTCTTCCCCAAACTCCTTTATATAGATACTCCTTATATTTCTTATTTTAGAACATCCTAATGGAAAACCTAAAGATTTAATTCCACGTTATTCCATTAAAATGTTTTGATTCTGAAAGCAAAGAATTACCTTTTGCTAGATAACATGTACGTACTCTTTGAGTGTATTTCTGAGCAAATCAATGCAAAGTTACATTTCTTAGCAAAATTTGTGTTATTGACTTTTACACTGTAGTGATAACTCAATTACTGAGAAAGGAGATCATTTTATTTTGGAGTCATGTCAATATTATGCAAGGCAAATTAAAGGGTTTTCATTTTGAAGGTAATATAAAAAATGTTTTAGCTTGAAAGCTTCAAAACAGTCCTGTCATAATTTAATTAGATAAAAATGTCCATTGGATAATTGATTGCTGGCCCTTTTTGCATTTCCTACTGCCTGTGGGTTTAGAAAATAGAATAGAAAGGTGCAGTGCATTTGGTGGGATTTTACAGAAGCTTAAGCCCTAGCCACACTTTTTGAAAGATGCCTAATAAACCATTTACACAGGCATTATGCGATTTCTACATGGATCTTCTAGTTAGGATTCAAAATGAGTATTGGTAATCCTGCTTGTGCAAGAAAGACTGGAGTCTTTTAAGGACACGCCCTGGCAAATGACAAGATGTTAGAGGAGGACAAAATTTTTTCAGACGTGACATTTACACGCAAGGCACATCACACTGTATTATTTTGGTTTCTCTCTTCTCAGTGATAAAAATGGTGAACACTAAGCAATTACTGATGCTGGAGAAGCCAGTTGTGACATCTTCTCAGGCTCCAGAAGAAAAAAAAGTATTACAAGAGAAATATTCCAAAATATACTATTCCTGAAAATCAACAGTGTAGTCTTCATTCTAGTTATTACAATCAAGTATTGTATCAAATCAAGGTAGGTGAATACCACCAATTCCAAACTACACACAACCATCCTGACAGAATACTACAGAGAAAATTTCAGCACTTATTTTTTTTTAAATGTCTGTTCTCACCACAAAGGAACTGTGACATGCATCATCTGGTTGATTCATGAGCCAGTCTAAGAATTGACTGGACTCTGAAGAACCACGCAGGGGCATAGGGCTATGGTTTTCATGACCACGAGATGGCACCTTGCCCATATTAGGGAGATAGCATCTGCAATCCAAGTCCTCAAATCTTTCAAAAGGCACAAACTCTAGGATTTCCTTAGCAATAAATAGATGGATGATGGAGGGATGGATGAATGAATGGAATTTACATATAGAAGAATGTTTTATTTTTATTAGCTCCTAAGTCTTCACAATATTTTACACAAATGTCACATTCAAGATGTTAATGAGCTTTAGCATATTAGAGCTACTCTATGGTACTCTTCCTTCTTATTATTTCTCTTCTGCTCAATATTTCCTCCACTAGTGCTGAAGCCCACTCCCGGGTCACTTATTAGCTAGCATGCCAATTCTTCAAGGATCAAAAATAATTTCTCTCTGTAAGGATAGATATCTGAATAATAGATACTGTGGGGCTTTAGGACCCTTACTTTGAAAAATCCACAAGCAGTATGTTCCCTAGTTGCTTTGAACATAAGGTTTTTTTTTTTCTAATGAGATAACCCTTGTATTTTTGTGATTCTGCTCTACTAGTTCATTTCAATTGGGCTCATACCTCCTGGGGTGGGGGGTGGCTATCTTGGTGGTCTTACAGCTCATTTACAAAGGCTCCACATCTTTGACTTAGTCAGGCCCTTGAACGCATTCCCAACTGGAAAAAATCTAAAATAGGCTAAGGAAATTGTCATATCAGAGACCAAAATTTCTAGTCATTTATATTTTTTCATTAAATTCCATAGATATCAGGCATCGTGTAGTTCACAGACAAACAGAAAAATGCCTTCCTTTCCCAGATGCAGAAAAATAACGAGCAGAGTAAGCTATTAAGAGCACAGTTTTTTAAATGGTCTTTATATATATATATTTTTTTTTTCTTTTTCTTTTTTTTTTGGCATGGGCAGGCTCAAGGAATTGAACTGGGTCTCTGGCATGGCAGACCAGAATTCTACCGTTAAGCCATCCTTGCACCACCCCAAATGGTCTTTTTTAAAGACCCATTTTGGGCCTGGAGGCAATTTGACCATACAGGTCTAAAGCAAAGGCAAATTTATCTTTACATGACTAAAGTAAAATCTAATTTATCTGTACATCTTGAATTCGCCACACTTGCCTAAGACATCTGTGAATCAAGCCATTAGGACTCTCCAACCTCGCACAGCTGCTGGGATGTTCTAAGCATTTTTGAACTTCAGCTTTGATTTCTTGGAGATGAAGTTTTTGTTCATGAACAGAAGCTGGGGATGGGGTGGGGGTGGAGGTGGATGGAAATAAGTTTGGTTAGTAGGTCGTTAGTATTTCATTCCCTTAGAAGATTTATTATTATTATTATTTTTTTTGCTTAACCAATCATATTTTTTCTTGTGTAATTTCATTATATTTATTATATAGCTGTCTCTTTCTTGGGAGGATGAATTCATCTCAGGTTATAAGAAGTCTGAGATCTTTGGTGCTCATTCAGGTCTTTCATCTTTTACTGTTGGACTTAACGGGACAATGTCCTCATTATTTGTCAATGGACTTAAACTAGATCTTGGGGAATTTGTTAGAAAGCATAAACTTGAGGAGGAAGCCACTCCTTTAGATGAGCTAATTAAATTAGCTAAACATTTTAAAAGGACTCTGGATCAGGATAAAAATAAAAGGTATTATAATGTCTTTAAAATTGCAGCAACTTCAAAAAAATGGAATAAAAAAATATGTTAAATAGTCCCCAATTGCCACTTTAATGACAGCCAGTACAAAAATAAAAGTCCCTCTAAGGGAAAAAACATAAAAGACAATACCTGTCTATACTGCAAGCAGAAGGGATGGAAAAATGAGGTTTTTTAAAGAAATTAAAGTGAACATTGGGTGAATAAAAGACCCAATTTAAAATGGTTTCCTCATGTGCTTTCTTTAAAATAAATAAATAAATAAATAAGGGTGTTCTATACAGAAAAAGGAGTTTGGAGCTATAGAGGCTGCGATGGGAAAGTTTTAGTTTAGACAAACTTATATACATTTGAGAGATATACTTGCAAAACGATACTGGCCTCCACCAAGGAGTGGGGTGCATTTTTTTACTGATATTCAAAAGCTTCTAAAAGATATAATGATTCTAAATAGCCTCTTTAAAGGATTCCTTAAAGCATGCTGAAAAAATATATATATATAAAGTGGGATAAGGATAGAAAGCCAGAGCATTCTTTTGTATAAACTAGTGAGTTTTATATCTCTATGTTTTGTCTTTCTAAGTTTTTGTGTCTGTTTCTTTGACTCATGACTAAAAGTACTGAATACTAATTTAATATCGTTAATTTAAAAGAAAACAGGGGCAGACCATGGTGACTCAGCTGGCAGAGTTCTCGCCTGCCATGCCAGAGACCCAAGTTTGATTCCTGGTGCCTGCCCATGAAAAACAAACAAAAAAACAGCTCAAAACAGCTGTCTCCTAAGTTATCACTATAAATTAAAAAAAAAAAAATAGATGTAGTTTTGGAAATATTTTTCCTAAATGTATACTGGTTTCTGATCAAATAAACTAGTCTTATAGCTAAGATATTTGAGGTGATAATATATTTAAAATTGTATTTAATTAGAGTCATTATTCTGACAAGTTTTATTTTGATAGTAGTTGTGTTTTGTAAGATGTCAGCTTAAAGATAGTTTCTAAGATCATTTTGCTTTTGGCAGCAACTTATATATGTAACGTATACAGGATGTGTTTTTTTTTTGTTGTTGTTGTTTGTTTATTTGTTTGCATGGGCAGGCACCAGGAATTGAACCCGGGTCTCCGGCATGTGAGACGAAAATTCTGCCACTGAGCCACTATTACACTGCCCAGGATGTGTTTTGTTAAGGAAAGAAAAGGTAGTTCTGTCCTAAAGTAAAATGACTGTTTCAGAATGAAAGGGGAAATATAAGATAAAATCTTAATGAATATACAAAGTCGTAGGTTTGTGGAAAAGGAATTTTATTTCTTATGGTCAAAGTCATTTAAGATTTGATGGGTCAATCTGCAAAATTTTTTAAGCATCGTAGTTTCAGATAGTATATTGCAAAACTAGAATTTGGTTTTCTTCTTGTTAAAAATGAGAAAATTTTCTAAGATTATTGGTTGTTCTTAGTGAGATATAAAGATTTATTTTTCTGAGTGATTAGTGTAAAAGGCAGAAATCTGTATTTTATCAAAATAACTTTATATTACCTTTATTGTGCTGCTGTTGAGAGAAGCAAGTTTTCTCACTTTTGAAAAATACTAGTTTTTTTGTTTTGTTTTGTATTTAACCATCATGTTATCTCCTATCTCCTATGCTTATTTTTTAAAAATCTTTTATTGTCACTTTGGTTAAAAAAGACAGCCAATGTTGTTTCCCAGTGATCCTATATATCAAAGTATTCAAACCACTTGACATCTTTGGACAGTTTGCCTTCTCAAATAAAATGCTAAATGATATATATTTTTTTATTTTGTATTGGTTTTGATATTTTCCAGAGGGTACCTGGAAGATCATGAAGGAATTGTTCTTTCACCTTATAAAAAGAGATGTTCTTAAAAAAATATTTAGTTTTATTTAATATGTTATAAATTATATGACAAGTGTTGTCAAACTGAAAGGGATTTTCTAGCCTTCTGCTTGTTAGACTTTTATAAGCAAAATACTATTAATATTTATATTCCAGAAACTATATGAAGTTCCCAAAGTTCTGCTGTGTCATCATTGTCTATGATATGTCCTGGTATTGATATGCCTAATATGATAAATAAATAAATTTCATTTATTCTTAAAAAATTATATGCCACATAAGTAACCAAATTTATTTATGATTGCATTATTTTGTAATGAACTATCATTAGATTTTTCACTTTTATAAAACAGCAATTAGTTGATCATGGTCATTCTTTGTCTTTTCTCCTTTAAGATATTTTATTCTGTAATCCATAGATAGTTTTTTGTGTTATTCTAATACTTTCCTTAAAACACATGCTATCAGCTATAATTCAGAGTTTTTTGTCTTCAACAAAAAGAGACTGTCTCAGGGACCCATGGGAAGAACTCTGCCAGGTACTCTGGGGTACTATATTCTAATGATGTTGCTTAAAGAACATTGAGACCATATGCATTGGGCTGCTAAATCTGCTGAAATGCAATATACCAGAAATGGAATGGCTTTATGAAGTGAATTTATGATGTTACAAGTTTACAGTTCTAAGGCCAGAAAAATGTCCAAACTAAGGCATTCAGGAAAAGATACCTTCACTCAAGAAAGGCCAATCTGGGAAGGCATGTGATTGGTTTCCATTGGTCCTTGTTCCTGGTTCCATTGCTTCCAGCTTCTGATGCCAGTGGTTTCCTCTCTAAGCATCTGTGGACCTTCACTTAGCTCCTCTAGGACACGACTCTGGCTTCTAACTTGCTTAGCATTTCATGGATGTCTGCTAGGTTCTGCCCATGTCTGGGCATCTGCTCTCTCTGTCGGCACTATAAAAATATCTCTGAACATCCATGTCTCTGTTCACTCTGAAACAACTGTTCTCCAAGCACCTGCATCTGAGGTTTCTACAAAATGTCTCCCCTTTTGTTTACTAAAAGACTAGTAAACTAATCAAGACCCACCTTGAATGATGGAGTCACATATCCATCTAATCAAAAGGTCAAACCCACAACTGGGTGTGTCACATCTTCATGGAAACAATCCAATCAAAGTTTCCCACCCTAAACAATAGTTCTGGCCTCACAAGTTTGGATCAAAATCAAAACATGGCCTTTGTCGGGGACAAAATAGTCTCAAACCAGCACATCAAACCAAAGACTGAGTCAGGATTTCTAGAAATCTTGTGGGAGGCTGATAGTTTCATGAGCTTGCTTACACAAGGTCAAGCAGCACAAGAAGTAATTACTTGAGCTGAATTAATTGCTGAAGAATGATTATGTATCTTGTTTAGAATATTTTTGCTCATGTTTTAATATTTTGTTTTCTAGATGTAAGCAGTCCCTTTTGCTAGCTATAACTCATAAAACATTTATCTTTTCTCCCTGCTTGATCCCCCAAACTCAGAAATTCTTATTGAATATTCTTATTTTCATGGAAATATAATTATTTGCATAATTTCAATTAAAATCTCCTCCTTTTTACAGGATATAATTAGAGACATTAGTTATATAACCAGAGCTCTGGCTAAAATGTCAATAAATAAATAAATGCTATGTTTATATACCTGATAAATAAGGTGATCAATCAATTATTAATCCATTTATAAAACAATTACCATTAATAGAGACAATCAAAATTTTATTTAATGAAATATGGGGACAAATACATTGTCTTAAAATTCCAGGAGCCATTGTGGGCTTGCATGTAATTGTCTCTTGGACTAATTATATTGCAAAGATGTTCTGCAATAAACTCTAAAGCCCTCGAGACGAATCATCACACAATGAACAGTGATTCTCAATCACCTTCAGCCATCAGTTGAAGACTGCAAAAACTGATTCCCATTACTGCTGGTTCTCCAGAATTAATGAGTACAATTTAGAGTACTCAGATAAACTTGCCTCATGCCTTTTCTTGCCTAGTTACTTAATCCCATTCATATGCAAATGAAAGAGTGAGGCTGTAATGACTGTGAGACTGTAAAACCTTGGCCACTACTGATGGCTTTGTCCAGAAAAGAAAAAGGCAAATACCAAGATTCTCCAAGAGACTAAAAACATTTGAAGACTGTCATGCATGGCTATCATACTCTCTGGGAGAGAAAATGATCAAAATTGTTAAATAAATGGGCAAAGGGATGGAAGCGACTTGTGTTTACATGCCTAAAGCAAAGGCCATCCCATTTATACCTGACTGATGAAAAAGCTAGTTTGTCTATACACGTTAAAATTGTCTACATATGCCTAGGACAAGTTATCAGTGAGATGAGCTATGTGAGACTGATCCTGCACAACAGTTACAACATTCTAATGTTCTTTGAAACTGAGCCTTGATTTTCCTGAAAACAAAATTTCATCAGGAACTAAAGTTGGCAGTGGTGGTGGTAGGGGTGGAGGTGGGATTAAATTTCATCAGTGGCTCGATTACATTTCTTCCCGCTAAGGTTGTTTTTCTTATATTTTTACTTAACCAATCATATTTTTTCTTGTGTAACCTCATTATATTTGCTATATACTTTGCCTCTTTCCTCGGAGAAGGAGTGCTTTGTCACAGCATTGAACTTTCCCCAATTTGCAAATTGCTTCCTTGTGATAAACAGTCTCTTTTTTCTAAATCCTTAAAATATGTCTTTTATTTCACAAGGCAAATGTTTTTCTTTCCTCCAGAACCAACATAGTTCTCATCATAATGGGAATCTATCATATATTTTGTGAAGTAATAGATCAGCAAAAAAATTCATAATATAGTTCAATAACCAAGAAAATATCATAGAAATAGATAGGTGTGTGTTCTTCACTCAGGATAAGGAACGCCTATTTTAAACCATTTCCTTTAATATTTCCCAGTTCTGAAAGTACAAATGACTTTCTGCTTGAAAATGTCATTTTAATTTTCAAATGAAACAAATACATACAAATGGCTATGTTATAGTATCCCATTGTTTGGTCAAGATATTACTGGTCTGGTTATTACTGTGAGGATATTTTATGGGTTTAAATCATTAGTTAATTGCATCTATGGTTGATCAACAAAGGAGTTTGCCTTCAGCAATGAGAGAAGTCTCATCAAATATGCTGGAAACCTTAAAGGGAGAACTGATGATTTCGGCATTCAGAAAAGAATTTTTAACTCTACTTCAGCAGCCGGTTTCTCCTGAGGAATACATCAAGACCTTCATTGGAATTCCAGACTTGTTGCCTGCCCTATGGAATTCAGACTTGCCATTTCCCATTGTCATGTGAGCCGAGTCCTATCATAAATCTCACAATAATTACATACACATATGTATGTATATATGTGTGTGTGTGTGTTTAAGTGCATACCCTGTCAGTTCTGTTTCCCTGGAGAACTCTTATACAATGCAGATATTTCTAAGATAAATGAGTCAGTAGCAAAGCTTGTGATAAAAAGCCTATTCCAAAACAATATATATATATTTTATCATCAAGGTCTATTTCATACTTTCTTGCAGAGAGCACCTAAGTGTTTCATCTCCCTGGTAGGTATGCTTAAGCAAACTGAAAATACAATGGGAGAGAAGACAATAGAACAATATAAGAAGAATTACAATGAGAACAATCAAAATGAACTGAGAAATCAGTAGCACATTTGAACCCAAAATTATACATCCGTGTCATAGCAAATGTATTCTGCATTTCTCACATCCAAACACTGATTGGTGAAGTATCTTGAGGAATTTGGGACTTGTTATAGGGCTATCTAAAGAATTTTTTTAATGAGGAATGTACATTTGAGGTATTTTTCTTTAATGAGGACTGTGCATTTGGAAAATTTCACTTCTTTTAATAGCTGTTTTTCTATGGAAGAATTTAGCTTTTAAATTTGTATTTGTACATTGACTTCCTATTTAAAATTTTCAAAAAGAGAAGCAAATAAGGTTTCATCACAAAGATATTTTTTAAAAGCTGGAGGTATTAGGGTTTATGAGAAACACATTGAATCAGACTTAAATATTTCTTTATCAAAACAGAAGATTACGGGCGGGCCGCGGTGGCTCAGCGGGCAAAGTGCTTGCCTGCTATGCCGGAGGACCTCGGTTCGATTCCCGGCCCCAGCCCATGTAACAAATACGGAGAAACAGAATACAATAAAAACAAGAAAATGTTTAAAGATGTTTCCCTTTCTTCCTTCCTTCCTTCCTTCTATCCTTCCTTCCTTCTCTCTGTCTTTCCTTTAAAAAAAAAAAAAAAAAAAAAAAAAAAAAAAAAAACAGAAGATTACTGAGAAAGAAAATTAGTCTTCAGTCTAAAATCAGGCAAACAAGAACATCTGGCTGTGATCCTGTTTGCTTGGAGGTTTCTTTGTAAGCCTCAACCCAGGCAACACATCACTCTTCTAAAATTTCCACATCTAGATTAAAAAGAAGAGAATTAGAAAAACATGAAAATTCCATCATCATAATAAAGCACCATATGCCAAATATCTGAATTTAAAAATTAAATGTATTACATTTCCCAGTGCTTTCTTGGTATGCCTAAAAAAAAATAAATAAATGAAACAAAAAAATATGATGATTGCAAAAATTATTTGGTTCCTTTTAATTTTTAAATTTATTTTTGAATCAAAGAAGTTATAAATTTATAGAAAACTCTAGCACAGTTTTCCTATTAGTAATACTTTGCATCAGGGTCCTAACTTTGTTAGAATTAATGAGACAATATTATTACAATTATGCTATTAGCTGTACTCCTCAGTTTACATGGGGGTTTATGGTTTGTGTTGTACAGGTCTAATTTAAAAATAATAATTCTAGTAACATAAATGCAACCTAAAATTTCCCCTTCTCACTATTCAAATATATGTCAATGTCAATTACATTCACAATGCTTTACTACCACCACCACCACCCATTACCAAAACTTTTCCATCACCCCATGCAGAAATTCTACACCAATTAAGTATTAACTCCCCATCCCATATCCCTCTCTTTGCCCCTGGTAAACTGTATTCTGGTTCTTGACTCTATGAGTTTCCTCATTCTAATTGTTTCTTGTCAGTGAGATCATATAATATTTGTCCTTTTGTGTCCAGAGTAATTCACTCAGTATGGTATCTTCAGGGTTCATCCATGTTGTTGCATTTATCAGAACTTCATTCTCTTTCACAGCTGAATAACAATCCATTGTATGCATATGCCGCCTTTTGCCTATCCATTCATCTGTGGATGGACATGTTTCTTAATAAATTCAGAAATGCTTAGTTTATTTTTGGATTGGTGAGAAAGCACCTCTTAGTATGTATGAACAAAATGAATTCAAAAGAACCCTACCTGTATTTGAGCAAAACTTTTTTGACCTTAGGGCTCAATAATCATGACAAAAATAGCAAACACTGTGTATTACCTTCTGCGTGCTTCATAAAGCACTATCTTAAGTGACTTCCATGTATTTATTTTCGAAAATCAAGTCAAATCAGTTTAAATACCATAAGAACACATATTTTTAGATGATAGGATATACAGGCTCTTCATAATGAGATGCTTAAGGTAGAAGAAAGACAAGACAGATGGCAGGGCAGGTGGGCACTGCTAAGGAAATCAAAAGCAGGAAAGAGTGCAAAGAGAAGAGACTATGTAAGGAATGGATGGAAACTAAGACAAAGTTATCTCATGTAAATTTTTAGAGGTAGGTTTTTACATGTAAACATCTTTGTTTTGTTACCTAGCCACAGTTTCCTTTCCCTACATTTCCCCTTGTGTTTTTGATGGAGAGTCGAGATTTCAAAAAATTATTGTAACCTACAGACAATGACTATCACAAATCTCTATGCCAACTTTCAAAACAAAGTTGCAGGGAAGTAGTTTTGTAATACAGAACTGCCCAGTTGGTAGCAACATTGTTTCTCTGTAACTTTTATAACTTTTCCTACCTACAGCTTTTCTTTTTGAGTTCATGTTACAGGCAACCAGTCACAAATTATATAACCTGAACATGTGCAGAAATATGGACTGGAGTCCTTAAATGACTTCTGAGACACCAAGAACAAAAATCACCCTCCTGAGAATCAAAGTTTCATGGGTTGAGAGGCTCGAAACAAATCCAGTTGTGAGAGGTCCTTTAAGGAAAGTTGGTCTGGAGCCTGCCTTACCATATATGGTCAAATCTGTGCCTAACTAATCAAACCACACCAAATTAAGTTTACCAATAGTAGCTCCTGCCTCTTATCCCAAAACAATTCCCTGTAGCCCTTAAGTCAAGAAGACATATTTGAACCTTGCCTCTGTCTCTTTACTGGCTGACCTCACAATAAAGCTCTATCTTTTCACAAAATCCCAACATCATAGAATTGAGTCCTGTGAGCTCTGGGCAGCAAGCCCTTGCTCCTTAACGATATTACTATTATTCTTTTAAGATGTAAATTATTTTAATAGCTTATGCATTCATATTGTTTAAAAATCATAATGATATAAAACCAGATGGTGCAATCTCTTTCCCTTCCAGGTATATCCACACTCTGCTTCCCCCGAAAGTTGTTGAAGGTCATCCTTTATAAATTTCTTGGGTATTGTTCTAGCATTTCTTTATGAAATTAAAAGTAAATATGAATACATAACTTTATTTTATCGCTTTTCCAAACAAAATATAGCTGACTATAAATATGGGTTCTCCACCTTGACTTAAAGATCTGCCAGTATATTTGAAATGTTAAAACGTGTCATAGTCCTTAATGAATTAATATAAGGGAATTTTATCACTGTTTTATATTTGCTTTACTTTTGGAAATTTAATTTGAAACTCTCAGGTCAAATCCTCTTTGGCACTACCCCTCCTGTTCCTGTACATTGGCAAACTAGAAATTTTTTTTTTTTTAATTTAAAAATGATGCAACTAAGATGCAAAGCTTTCTTTAAGATGTGGACACAACTTTGAAGTAAAAACCCAAATCACTTTATATTTTAATTGAAAACACATACATTTCATGTGCTAAATTCTCTGTGGTTGTTGTATTTCAAATTAGGTTTGGTAGTACATCACTTATAATTGTTTAAAACTTTATTTCCAAGTTCAAAAAGAAATAGGCTCTTTTTAAGATACAGAGTATGTCTTTCATTCTTCATTTCTCACACAAAATTTTAAACTTTGTATGACTATGATCAGAAAGGGGAGGTCTGCGATGGAATGAAAAAATATTTTAATAGTGTTTGTAAGGATAGATGCTACTCAATAATTTCATTCATGATTTGCATGTTTCAAAAACCATTCGTCACCCCCACGTGGGACAAGATGGCCAGGGATATAAGTCTCTTGGGCAATGTGGGACATGATTCCCAGGATGAGCCTGGCCCGGCACTGTGGGATTGACAATGCATCCCTGACAAAAAGGGGAAAAGAAATTTATCAAAATAAGGTATTATTGCCTAAGAGAGTTCAAATACAGGTGACAGGCTATTCTGGAGGCTACTCTTAGACAAGCTTCAGCTAGATATTGCTAATTGCCGTGGTATGGCAAACCCCAATCAACAGTATTCTTATAAACCCTAAAGAATACCCAGGGTTCTAACTAAGACTCTATGAAAGTTTCACTCACTAAGTTTATTTTTTCAGAAACCTATAACTCCAGATGGCTCCTAGGCCAGATAAACTCTGAAACCCAGGAACACCTATCTCTCCATGCGCATCAACCATAATATTGATACCCTTTTTTAACATGAAGAATTTAGAATGACCATTGCCTAAATATTCCTAAAACATGGTAAAAGGATCAAAGAAGAAGGAGGAGTTGTAACAAAAAAAGATAGGATTTAACAAATGAGTATGACTGCTGAATCATTATATTAGATATTTCCTTTTAGTCTCCAGTGTCTTCGAGCAGTTAAAAGGACACACCTGAAAGGGTGGAGCTGTATCCCATACCACACTTCAAAATTTGTTCTAAAATTATTTCTTAAAATGTACCTTGAAATGTATTGCTTATAAATATATATGTTATATTTCACAATAAAAAATGTTTAAAAAGACATAGCAACTGAAAAATTTCACATAATATCATAAACATATAGGATTTCAATAAATCTAAATTTTCCGCATAGTGAATTGTAAAATATGTACAGCTTAACAAATGGTAAAATAATACCCACGAATCCTTCAGGTCAAGTCATAGAACATAGTCAGGTTCCTGGAAACCCCCTACATGCACCACCTTACCAGTGAAACTTACAACTACCCGGATTTTAATGTTATTCAGTTTCCAGATATTTTCAGTATTTATATCTAATTAAATTTCCCTAATAATGTATTTTTATTTTGGCTGTCTTAGTACATTATATAAATAAAATCATACATTAAATATACTTTTACATTTGGCATTATTTGCTCAACAATAAATCTCTAAGATTCACCTATGTTATTACATGTCTTTTCTGTTTCATTTTTGTTTCTTTATAGTATGTTATGATATAAATTCACTAGGATTTGCTTATCCAACTGAGAAGTATTTTTTAATTTGGATCTATCATGCACAGTGCAACTATGAACAGTCTTACACAAATATTCACAAGCATATAAGCACACATTTTGGTAGGGAAAATTAAAAAAAAAAAATATGACCAGAGAATATAATCTTACATTCACTCAGAATTAATAAATCCATATCTGCATTTATTCCTATATCTATACTTAAAACTGTATCTTTGTCCATGCTTATACATATGACTGCTTGCCCCTTAAATTAATAAAAAGTTATTTCACATGAATAAATGCCAGAATTCTACTAAAACCCAACTGTTTTAGAGGCGATAGTATCAGCAAATGCAATGTTATCCTCTCAATAACTTAGAAAAGATAACAGTTTATCGGGATTTTATGGATTATAAATAATCAGTATGCTTTGAAGGTAATTTACATAATCAGTACCCTTAATATAAAGCATTTCTCTTAATAATACAAGAATTACCATATTTGAAAGTTCTATCTTGAAAGACTATCTTTTGCCTTTGCAGAAATTGAATTTGATTTCTTACTTAGAATATATATAGAAGGGTGAAAATAGTTAACTTTTTGTGAATTTCATACAATTTCCAATGTGATATCACTACCAAGCAAAATATTACCTCCTATACATCAAAACTAATAAACACCTAAAAATTTAATGGAAAACATTATTTTCTATTATCATGTGATAATTGCCAAATTAACTGATATCACCACTAAAATAATTTTCTGCATTCCCTTTTTACATATTTTTATACCTGATACTTGTTGGGACTTGACAACTTATAAATAAGATTAAAAATCTCAAGAATTAGTTGACAAAAATTCAATTTGAGTTTAAAATACTTCAAACTGAGTTTATATATTATTGTAGGAATAAAGATTATGAACTTCTGTCCCAAACTTCCTTGCCCTACAAAATGATTTATGCCATCACATGAATTATAAATAATAATGTTTGGAGATAAGGCTTTATAAATCAAAAGGTGGAACAGGTTATAATAAAATTTCATTAACAAATACAGTACTATTTACATACAGAAAAGAAATAATACATTTGACAGAGATTAATATATACCTGAGGGAACAATTTAAACTTTAGGCCTAGTTAATGTTTCATAGAAAGATAGAGAAATGAGCTAGAGCTAGAGGTAAAACTAAAGAGAGAGAGACAGAGTGACAGAGAGACAAACAGAAA
The DNA here is from genome assembly GCF_023851605.1 of Tamandua tetradactyla. NCBI lineage: Eukaryota > Metazoa > Chordata > Mammalia > Pilosa > Myrmecophagidae > Tamandua > Tamandua tetradactyla. Next base: position 39,293,137 of record NC_135329.1, read on the forward strand.
GAGACAGAAAAAGACAGACAGAAAGGGGTGGAGAAGGAAAACATAAACTGCCTTACATTTCCATCCAGGAAACAGGATTAGGTCATCAACTAAACGTTCTGTCAGTCACAATTCACACAGAATTCTTTTAATTAAAAGTAATAAAATGTCATCACATTTAATATAGCCATTTATATACTTAACATTAGTCATTGTGACTTATGGCCACTTCATTGTAATTTATTTCCTCTTTCTTGTGTGTGTCCTTGATTTTACGGTTTTGGTCTTGTGCCTTTCATTCCTGTTGTTACTTAAATTGCCTGCGTGCTTTTTGTTTTTTGTTCATGTCTGCTCCCATTTCCTTCATATTTGGTAGTTCTTCTGTATTATTTCATTTTACTAGTGGTTGTCTTCCATTCTCTAACATTCATAATAAACGTATATGTATTTTACTAATGTATAAGAACAAGGTACCATATATTTTCTTGACTGAGATGTTCCCTTCTCCAAATAATAATGGACTCTTGGAAAGTTGTTTTAACTACTCTAATACTCAGTGGTTAAATCATATATAAATTTTTATTTTTCCCTTTCTCTGCCCCTCATTCCATCAATCTTCCTACATTTTCTAATGTAGTGTGGATCTTTTTTCTGGAATATTATTAAGTTCATTTTGAAATATAGAGATTGCATCTCAATAATCAGTATGAGAGAGTTAATTTTCTAAAGGACTCATATACAAATCTTGTGATTCTTCTCATATTTCTCCAACTGCCTTCTTAATTCAGTTGAGGCTCCTCATAAATGAGGTTGACTTTCTACTTTGTCATGGATAAAGCACGAGACAGTGATATACGAGATCTGGCTTTCTCTTTGGTCGCCACCACATCAGAAAAAAGAAAGTGTGTATGGCTGGCAACCTATGGTGGAAATTGTGGAAACAGGATACTAGTGGGGCCTAAGGAAGATAAGTTCCCATCTTTTCCCTCCTTTGTGGATTGAGGTGTGATTGCTTCTTATATTCCTTCAAGATAATTCCTGCTAGCAAAAACAACAACACAGCCTAATAATTAACTTGCTAGTCTACAATATAGATTTGGACACCACTATTATGGTGATCATATTCTAGAGTGGTATGACAGTGTAAGAAATAAACAAATGTCTCTGCATGGCTTTTTCCTTTCTGCAGAAGTGTTCAAGGAACGGTTCACCAATCCATGGGAAGCAAAATAGAGTTATTATCCCACCCAGTCCTGATATGATGAGGGGAAATATTGGGATCCATAAACTCAAAGCATATATTTATATAGAGCATGCTACATAGAGAAGTGTTAACTTTAACCCAGGGACTTAGCTATTCTAAAAGGATCTTGTAGGTTGGGTGTTAGGTGATATAAATACCCAGACTTTATAGTCTCTTTCCATCAATTTTCTGCCATTCTACCAGGAATCCCTATTGAACAAGCCTAATGAAGCCAATAGCAAGGAAATACTGTTGATGTGACAAAGAATACCTTAGAAAAGTTAAAGACTAGAAGCTATCTGTAGCTTAGAAAAGATAAAGACAAAGAAGCTATCTTGTACAGTTAAAGAAAAATCAAGTAAGCTGCTTCTCTTTTATGTTCTTATGGATACCAGAAGCAATCAGCTAAAGCTCCTTGAGGGCATGGGAGGCACCAGAAATCGAACCAAGTCTCTGGTATGGTAGAAGAGAATTCTGCCTGCTGAGTCACCATCACACTGCCCTGGGCCATCCCATTTTAACTGCCATGTTTACTTCAGTAACCATGCCAACTTTGTCTCTGGTTAATAAGCTCTAGCATATTGCCTCTCACTCTGGTGGACCATCATGTTAATTGAAATCTAGGAGCCCATTTCAGTGTTGTTATTTCCCCACACAATCACTAACCTTCAGAATTCAGTTACATTGAGCTTTACAAGGATTTTGAAGTTCTCTTCATCAAAATATCTTGTTGAATGGAGCAACCCCAATTATGTCCTGGAGATGAAACAGGATATTTCAGGTGAGACTTGCATATATTAATCCATTCCAGCATTTTAATCTCTTTAAATTTTAAATGCCTTTCTCTGAATTATACCAAGGAGACTCTAGCATATCACATTTATTTCATATAGGTCACTATTTTGACCCCAAAGTGTCCTTTGATGGGATTGAATGACCTCTACTTAGGATAGAAGTCATTCAACTACTATTGACTTACTTTCAACTACTGAATCTCATACATTTAAATCAGAATTTCAGAAAAATTCATTCAAATTTTAAATACAATCCAGTAAATATTTTTCTATGCCTTATCACTCTTTCTTAGACTCCACAAATAGTCTGTAGTTTTCTGCCCCTCTTCCAGCTTTCTAATCTCTCAGAAGAGTGCCTCATTAAAAAAAAAAGTAAGTTGTAGACATAATCCAGCTGACAAGGTATTTTGAATAATGTAATTTCCATACATCAAACCCCTCCAACAGAGGAGAGAACATAGAAAGAAGTGCAAAATGCAGCATGCTGATAAAAATCTCTAGCATAAGTATGAATTCTATAGTTTAGCATTTCAGACAGAATACCCCCTCTAGGAATGAATACTCAGCAACTACGATGCACCTTATAATTCAGTGACTAGGTCAGGCTTTTTCTTGATACCTTCTAAAAAGAAAACAAAAATACTTTCCTATATATATAGTGTCTTACAAGCCAAATCACACTGTCTACATAAGTTTTCTGTATACTCTGATCCTTATGCAGGAAAAATACATTTATCTGTTGCCATCTATTTGTAATTATTGACACAGGGAATTTTCCCAGGCTCTGAATTGGATATTTGAGATAAAATAGTATACAATACAGATTTGGACACCACCTTGATGGTAATCATATTCTAGAGGGGCATGACAGTGCAATAAAGAAACAAAATTATCATTGTGAATGTAGTATCACTCATGGAATAGAGGGCATTACAAAGAAGAATATGGGGCTCATGATTTAAATTTGGGATAAAGTTGTGACACATTTGAAATCTGAAGAGCAGAAATCATGAAAACAACATAATTACCTGTTCCTGATTGAAAAAAAATAATGAGACTTGGAATAATTTCTTTGTCCCTGCAAACATGATTTCCTAAACTTGTGTTTAATAAAAACTGAGACCAATGAAAATGAGCTTAGCTACTATTTCCACAAAATACTTACTCTAGGAAGGTAAGACTGTGAAAAGAAAGCAAAAAAAAAAAACAAACAAAAAGAAACACCAAGTCAGCTTACATGCCAAACTAAGAACTTGTTCCTAAAGGTTTTATTCCAAGGCCCTTCATCTTTTGCTCCCAGCAATCCACATCTCTAATATTATGAACTCTGTCCAGTCCCTGCCAGTTCACCACATAAAATCTCCCTTAAAATCACCCAGCTTTGGTCCTAAATTACATTTAAATACCTTTCCATATATTCCTTTTTAAAGAAGCTACAAGGATTCTACCAACTCAATGTTCTCTTTTGCTATATTAAGTTTAATAAGCTCAGTTTTGTTTCATCAACAAACCTTCTTGCTGATTTTTCTGTTCCCATGAACAGATGAGTAGAAATAAGCCAGATGAAGATGAAGTCATAGAATGAAGAGGAAGCCACCTAATATGTATGTGAGATCTAGGAGTCAAGAGATAGCCAGGCAAGTTCCAAGGAATGAGAGAAATTCTGAGTGAAGATACGAATTCTGAAAGTTGAACTAGGGAAGTAAACAAGTACCATCACATTCACAGTTTCATAAGCTAAAATAGGAGTTTGGACTATGTTCTAAGATTAATAGGGAGCTACTGAGGAATATGAAAGACAGGATCAATATAAGATGAATTGCCTTGTGTGATGATCGTTTTAACTATAGCTTGAAAAACAGGTTTAACAGGGACAATCTAGAGTGATTGTTTAAAAGGTTGTTTCAATTACACAAGCAAGAGGTGACTTCTCATCTTGGAATGAAGCAGGGATTGAAAGATGAGATAAAAATCTGAAATTTTGCAGGAAGTTAAATTGATAGAACTTGATGCTTGATTGCAAATGTGGAATGAGGGTGGCAGTAGCAATATCTTCTGTGTATCATACACCACAGTGAGGTAAACACAATATGTTCTCATAGGAAACTCGTTGAAACATATATTGGGAATTTCATGAGGAATTTCATTCTTCAAATAGATTTGTCATTGAGCATGCAAGTGCTAATCTCATATTTTTATTTTTCCAGGATTTGTAGCCTAATGACAAGTTGTGATTGTCATTAGGTTTTTATTTACCTGAAAAACAGTGACTCTCTATTTTAGTCATGGATTGTGAACTCAGCAAGGAAAACCCTACATGGCAACGGAGAAAAGCGAGAGTGATAAATGCTATTCCAGAGTTCAATTTCTTACAAAATGGTATTTTTCTGAAAGTTTAAGCTGTGCAATTTAGAAATCACTTTAAGAATCACTTTAAAACCACTTTAAAACATTTTCTCTCATTAAACTCTCCCACAGTTTGATTCACATACTCAACCTACTCTTGGCTTCCATCACATCTGATGCTGTCATCAAGCCAGGATTTCTTAGGCTTTTTATCACTAGGTGCAATCAACTTAAGTTGCTTCCATGATGCCTTCTCATTTCCCTTTTGTGAAGTTGTGCTGAAATAACTTGAGAATAATCTCCGCACAATTTTCTGATATGACCTTTTTTCTACACTGTGTGGATCTGGAAGAATGAGACAGAAATTCAAATGGGCTCACGTTACTTATGATAAAAAAATCATAAACAGAGCATAGATTACTTGGACAGCATAAACAGCTAATTAAACTTTGTGATTGCCTAAAATAAACATTGAATTTTCTAGCCTTACTCCTATAAACTTCTCTGTACGGATTTTAAAACTGCAACCCACATAGTTCCAACAGACAGTATTGATGTTGTGTCCATGTTTTGCACTGATGAAGTCACACAGGTGCCTGACATAAATGATAAGAAAAATTAGAGATGCTAGCTTTGTACATAAAATCATAAAAAATTTTAAGTGCAGACCTGGACAACCAATTGCTCTCTCAAAGACATATATAGACTGAGAATAGCTCCACAATATAATTCTGTTTAACATGCATTGCATGTGTATTTTGTGCAGAGAGCTTTTTTTTAACAGCATACATTGAAATAAAGATCAACTGCAACGCATGTAAACACATTTTATTCCCCGGTATCTTTTAAGTTTCAATAAATGTTTGAGATTATTACGATAGCAAATCATCTAATTGAGTCAATCATAAGAATTCTATAGGGTTATTATTGCCTTTGTTTACAGGTGGAAAAACTGAGTTCAGTGTTCCTATGAGAACTATCAAGATGCTGTGAGAGGATGAGATGATGAAGTGTCTACAGAGATAGTAGATTTTATGTCTTTTTTTTTTCCATTACTTTCCCTCTTACTTCTCCCTCTGCTCAAGAGTTATTGAGGTGGAGCTAGAGAGCAGGTAAAAGGACTACAATGCAATGTTTTTTGTTTTTTTTTTTTTGCCTCCTTCTTTGCTTCCCTTACCATTTTGGCTCACATGGAATTGATACATACAACTGTTAGAGTACTTATCACATTGCTATAATTACATATTTCTCTCCCTGCCTATGCCACCATTCTGTGATTATCCAAAGAACAAGTTTGTTTTTCCTTTCTTTCTATGCTTTTATTTTTTTTTCTCTTTTTCCATTCTTTTCCTTCTTCTTCAAGTTCACAAGGATCAAGACATAGTAAATACTTCACAATTGTTTTAAACTAATTTAACTTTACCAAAACATTATACTGTGGCTTGCAATTATCAGTTTTATTCAGTAGCCCAGTACTGCATAGCTACATTCCTACTAATATATATCCACAGGTCATGAAGTCTGAATGTAGAAAGGAATGTATGCCAGCTTTCCTGACTGAAATGACCTAACCTTAATCCTAAAATTGAATAAACATCTAACAGTCCATAAAAATATCAGCAATTCAAATTGCTCCCAGGAAAAATGGGAGAACAAAGCTCTCTCTCTTTATTTTTTTTTACAGGAAAATGCCATCAAACTCACCACTATGAAACTATCACTGTAATAACTGATTATTTTAGAGAATTATTAACTGTTGCTAAAATCATTAGGTGAAATAATGCTAAAGAATGGAATATTCTTGCAATACCAAAATACCGCATTACAAATTATTTATTAACTGCAAATGAAAAGGGTAACAATAAATAAATTGGTGGAGTTCACCTTAACCAAGTAATCAAATGGCAAATCTGATAGTATGTGCCCCTGATAGGATGATGCACTGAGAAGAAATTTTATCACTTATGCAGTATTCTTTCTAATATGTCTGACCATAATTTAATCATGGGGAAATAATCAGAGAAATATATGCTATACAAAAAGTATAAAAGACAAAATTGCTTTGTTTGTTTAGAAATGTCAGTTCATGAAATATAAAGACACTAAACTGTCATAGGTAAAAGTTTACCATGACTTAATAACAAAGCATAGGTTACCAGAATCATTAAAAAAAATACTAAAGCATGTATAGTCATTACTGGTATCATAGATGAAATTTTATTGTGTTTTATATTACATAATATCATTGTATTGCTATTAAAGTTTCTATGTTTGATTAGTATTGGGAATATGTAGGAAACTGTGTTGTCCTTAGAAAAATGTGCTACAATATTTAGAAGTATAATGTCATGATATTTGAACATATTTCTAATGCTTAAGAAAAATTTAAAAAATTGATGACTGTTGAATTCAGGTTAGGCTGTATACAGACTCACTGTATCAATATTTCAGTTGAAGAATAGGTTGAAATTATTTAAAATAAAGTGAAGGAAAAAATACTAGACTCATGAGATGGGGAAATACTGATGTGAAAAAAATGGAAAAAGTAGAATTAAGTAAATATTATATTGATAAATTTCAAAATTCCAGATTTGAAAAGAGCAGAAATGTCAGTACAAATATGGAAAAATATTCAAGATATTTGCAATGGAAATAAGGAAATGGGTACTAAAAATGTGAATAGAATGACTTTATATCTGTATAGAAAATAAAACTAATAATATATATATATATATATTTTGTTTCCAAAAAGTCTTTCTCTAGAAAAACTCCCCCAAACCAGTAAATAACTCCTAAATATGAGAAAGGAAAGTGGATGTCTAGGGAAGGAGCTGGACAGGAGCTTTTTTACCATATGCACTTTGTATTTTTTCAGACTTATCAGATACCTTTACTAAAATAAAACATGTAAGTGATTATTTCAATAAAATTATTTTAATAGCCTTCAGAATAAAATACAGGAAATCCACACAAAATGTATTGTGCATAAACTTCATAAAATCATTATTCCCTAATTCATAAATATGCAAAGTTAATAAAAAATTACAATTAGACTGTAAGAAGATTTCTCATCAGGAAAAACTGTCTTGAAATTCTGTAAGAAAAATAACTGGAAACCCAGAATTTTATAACCAGGGAAACTATTATTCAGGGAAGAAGGTAAAATAGAATCATTTTTAGATAAGAGACTTTGAAAATTACCTTTCCTAGTATAAAGAATGTTTTACTTCAGCAAGAAGAGATATAAATAAAAAAAAAACTGGGTACAAGTTTCAAATATGTACTTGAAGTTGACCAAACAAATGTTTTTCAATGTAAATAACATTGACTATCAAAAAGGAGAAGAGAGAGAAGGACATCTGTGGAAGATGACAATGCAGGAACCTCCAGGACTCAGTCTTTCCACCAAAACAACTATTAAGCAGGGTGGTCCACAGTGGCTCAGTGGCAGAGTTCTTGCCTGCCATGCTGGAGACCTGGGTTTCATTCCCAGTGCCTCCCTATGCAATAAGTAAGAAAAAAAACAACAACTATTAAACAGTCAGGAACTATCAGAAACAATTATTCATTGTTTTTAAATGACTATTTAAAACTCTAGAGGCCAGAAGAACACTGTATGATATCCAGGGAGGAACAGGTGGTAATTATATTAAAGAACATTAAATAGATCACTCCATACAATGGCTACCATTCCCCATTCTCATGGCAGGTCACCCTGAGGTCCAGTCTCCTGTTGGCTCCTGGTAACAAAAATGGATGTAAAAGTCCTCTTCCCCAAGAACAGCGCTGGGCATGACTGATCACTGATTCTGGCTTTTGATTGGCCAATTCATATTACTGAGTCCCAGCTCTGAGCACAACTATTCTTTCAGAGTTTCCTGAACAGGGGCAGAGGCAATGGAGATTTAAAGATGGAACACTTCCTCAGTGCTCAGGGGTATAGTTAGCTGAAGGGCCACATTTACTGGGCAGTTCAGGAAAGCTCACCTTTGGAGAGTTGTTGGAAAAGATTTTGGCAACCTTTCTTGACCCCCTTCCCAGAGCACTTTGAAGCCCACCTTTCAATGGTTCTTGGCTCTGTTTTGGCTGAGAAAGACTGACCTGGAAAAGTCCTTTCTAGGGTAAACCTTCTTCCAAAATTTGCTCTCCGGGGAAAAGCAGCATGAGCCAACAAAAAGTGCATAAAATATATAGAAGCAGACAGCCTAGGACAAAAGCCTGCTGGCTTCAAATACCCAGGAGGGAGGTGCCTGGGAAACAGAGGGGACAGCCAAACTTCTTTAATCAAGAGGACTTGAAAACAACTAACAGAACTGCAGAGTTGTAGACCACAATAACTGAAACGAAAACTTCTCAGGAGGGTTTCAAGAACAGACTGGAGGTGATAGCTAAAAGAATCAATGAACTTGAAGACAAGATACTTGAAATGAGTCAGACTGAAAAGGAAAAGATAAAAGAAATATTATAAACAAAATTAACTTGATACCTCTGGGGCACCATTAAATGTGCTGATATACACTTTATGGGAGTCCTAGAGGAGAAGAAAGAAAGGGCAGAAGGAATATTCAGAGAAGTAATAAGAGACAACTTCCCAGACATAGAAAAAGACATGAATATGCACACCCAGGAAGCTCAGAGAATACCAAGCAGGGTAAACATGAATAAAAATAAACCCCATGATATATTGATCACACTTTCAATGCAAAGGACAAAGAGAGAGTGCTGAAAGCTGCAAGAGAGAAGCAATGTGTTGCACACAAGGAATACCCAATTAGATTGAGTGCAATTTTCTCAGCAGAAAGCATGGAGGGATGAAGCAGAGGTCTGAAATACTTAAAGTGCTGAAAGAAAACAATTGTAGCCAAGATATTTATATCCCATGAGACTCTTCTTCAAAAAATGAGGGTGACATGGCAAACTCTGGGATCTGTCCTGTAACTACCTGTTGAAGAGTACTTTGAGAAGTACTGCCTTTTTCTTTCTTTGCATTGTATATATGTTATATCATACAATAAAAAAGTTAAAAAAAATGAAAGTGAGATTATGACATTCTCAAATAAACAAAAACTGAAGAAATACATTACCAGTAGACCTGACATAAGAGCTACGCTGAAGGGAATTCTTCAGTTGGAAGCAAAGGGACATTAGACAGTGGTTCAAAGCAGTATAAAAAAATAAAGACCTGCTGTAGGGGCAACCATTTGGGTAATTATAAATGTCAATATTATTGTATTGTATTATTTGGTATGTAAGTCCACTTCTTACTTCCTACAGGTGGTAAAATGCAAATGTATGACAAGTAATGATAAAGCTAGGTTTTGGATATTCAATGTACAAAGGTATAAGTTGTAACAAGTACAAAAATATGGTTGGGCAAAAGGGGTATAGGAAAAGAATATGTGCATACTATGGAAGGTAACATGGTATCAAACCAAATATGATTGTTATATATTCAGGATATTACATTTCAGCACCCTGGTAAACTACAAGGAACATACACAAAATTATATATGTGTATATTCAGATGGATATAAGGAGGCATTCACAGTGGTAAAATACAATAAAAGCAAACAAATATAAAAATAGGGTCTAATGGAACTAAGGGACAAAATGGTATAAGACTTAGAAGGGCTAAATAGCAAAATGGCAGAAGAAAGTCCATATTATCAGTGGTTTTAAATGTAAATGGCTTAAATTCTCCAGTTGATAGGCCAAGATTGGCTGAATGATTAGAAAGCATGATGCTACTATATGCTATCTGCAAGAGACTTATCTTAAAGTCAAAGATATAAATAGTGCGTGGGTGGAAGGATGGAAAAATATACAATACAGGTAGTAACCAAAGAGAGCTGGCACAGCTATACCAATGTTGGATAAAATAAACTTTGAGTCAAATACTTGTTACAAGGGACAAAGATGATTATTTTATATTGATAAATGGGACAATTTAATAGGAGGATGTAACAACCATAATTATATATATGCACCTAATCGTAAAGCCCCAAAATATATGAAACAAATACTGACAGATCTGAATGGAGAAACTGGCAGTCTTACATTAATAATAGAAGAACTTAATGCACCACTCTCAATAATGGATAAAACATGTAGTTTGAAGATCACTATGGAAGTATAGGACTTGAAAGATACACTAAGCCATCTAGAACTTAGAAACATATATATAACACTGCACACAACAAAAACAGAATGCACATTGTTCTTGAACACACATGGGTCATTCTCTAGGATAGATTATATGTCGTGTCATATAAGTCTCAATAAATTCAAAAATACTGAATAATAAAGTATATATCCTCTGACCACAGCAAACTGAAGTTAGAAATCAACAACAGAGGGAGAAATGAAAAATTTGAAAATGCATGTAAATTAAACAGCAAACTCTTAAACAACCAATAAGTTAGAGAGAATTTCAGAAGTGAAATCAGGAAATATCTTGAGGCAAATTAAAATAAAGGTAAAACATACCAAAATTTATGGGATGCAACAAAGGCAGTATTGAGAGGGAAATTTTACCTCTAAATGCTTATATTAAACAAGAATAAAGACTTCAAATCAGAAATCTAGCATCAAAATTGGAAGGACAAGAAAAAGCAAAGTAAACCCAAAGGGAGAAGAAGGAAGGAAATAAAGATTAGAGCAGCATAAATGAAATAGAAAACAAATATAAAAAGTGTAATTTTGTTGGTTCTTTGAAAATATCAGCGAAATTGACTAACTTATAGCTAGACTGACAAAAAAAACAATAGAGGATACAAGTAATAAAAATCAGAAATGAACAGGCCATATTACTACTGACCCTGCTGAAATAAAAAGGAGTATAAGAGGATACCATGAACAAATGTATGCAAATAAATTACATAAACTATGAAACAGAAAAATTCTTAGAGACATTCAAACTACCTACATTGACTCCAGAAGAAATAGAAGATCTATATAAATCAATTACTGGTAAAGAGATTGAATCAGTAATAATTCCTAAAAAGGAAAGCCTGGGGTCATATGGCTTCACAGGATAATTCTAAACAAATATTCCAAAAAGACTTAACTGCAATTCGGCTCAAACTCTTCAAAAAAATTGAAGACAAGGAAACACTCCCTAACTCATTGTTGGATGTCGGCATCACTCTCATACCAAAGTCAAATAAAAATACTACAAGCAAAGAAAATTACAGACCAATAGTTCTTATGAATATACATGCAAAAATCCTCAACAGAATGCAAAAAAAAGTAAATCTAATAGTCTATTAAAAGAATTACATACCACAAACAAGTGGGATTCAGTCCATGTATGTAAGGTTGGCTCAAAATAAGAAAACCAATTAGTGTAATACACCACATTAACAGAAGGAAGGCAAATAACACTTTATCACCTCAATTGATGCAGAAAAAGCATTTGACAAAATCTAGTGCCACTTATTAATAAAAGAAAACGTATAACATCAGGAATAGAAGGAAACTCCTTCAACACGAGAAAGGGCATACATGATAATCCCACAGGTTACATTCTACTTAATGGCAAAAGACTGAAAGTTTTCCCTCTAAGATAGGAATAAAAAAAAAAAAAGCATGCCCATTTCACAACTGTCATTCAACATTATACTGGAAATTCTTGCAAGAGCAATTAGACAATAGAAAGCAATAAAAGGCATCTAACCTGGAAAGAAAGAAGTAAAAATTTCCCTATTTGAAGATGATAAAATCTTATATACAGAGAATCCTGGAAAAGCACACAATAAAACTTGAAGACCTCATAAAAGAATTCAGCAAAGGGATGGGTTACAACACCCCAAAATCATTAGTGTTTCTACACATACGCAATGATCATTCAGAAGAATAAATCAAGTAAAAAATATTCCATTCACAATAGCAACTAACAGATTTAAACATCTATGAATAAACCAAAGATGTAAAGGACTTTACACAGAAAACTAAAATGCGCTGCTAAAAGAAATTAAAGAAGATTAAGCAAATGGAAAGACCTTCCGTGTACATAGATTGGAAGACTAATTATTGTTAGATGTCCATACTTCCCAAAGTCATTTATAGATTCAATGCAATCCCAATCAAAATTCCAACAACTGCAAATTGCAAAATTTTCAATTTGCAGAAATTTTTTTAAAAATCATCAAATTTATGAGGAATTTTAAGGAGCCTCAACTAACTAAAACCGTATTGGAAATGAACAATGAATTTGCAGAACTTACCCTTCCAATCTTAAAAACAAAGTCATGATAATAAAAACAGCATGGTACTGGTGCAAGAACAGACATATACAACAATGGAATACAATTGTGATCTCAAAAAGCAACCCTCACATTATTGTCAACTGATTTTTGACAAGATGTCAAAGACCACCAAAACTGGAAAAGAACAGTCTCTTCAACAAATGGGTTGGGAAAACTGGCTCTCCATTTGTACAAAAAGAAAGAGGACCCTACCTCACAGCATACACAATTATCAACTCAAAATGGATTGAAGACCTTGACATAGAACTATCAAACTCCTAGTCAAATAGGTAGGAAAGCATTTTCATGACCTTGTGTTAAGGAATGGTTCCTTATATTTTAAACCCAGAAGCACAAGCAACAACAACAACAACAACAACAAAAGGATAAATGGAATCATATCAAAATTAAAAATTTTGTTCCTCAAAGGAATTTATAATGAAAGTAAAATGAGAGAAATATTTGGAAATCACAAAATTGATAAATACCTAATATCATGAATATATAAAGAAATCCTTCATTTCAACAACAAGCAAAGAGAAACAACCGAATTGAAAAATGGACACAAGATATGAAGAGGCTTCTCTCCAAAAGAGATAAGCAAATGGCCAGAAAAAAACATAGAAAGAAGCTCAGCATCATTAGCCGTTAGGGAAATGCATATCAAAACCAAAATGAGATACCATTTTATACCCTTTAGAATGGCTGTTATTTAAAAAAAAAAAAAACCTAAAAACAGAAAACAAGTATTGGAGAGGATGCGGAAAAATAAGAACACTCATTCATTGCTGGTGGCAATGTGAAATGCTGCAGCTGCTGTGGAAGGGAATTTGGAGGTTCCTTAGAAAGCTGTGTATATAACTAACGTATGACCTGGCAATCCAACTCTTAGGTATCTATTTAAATGAATTGAAAGTAGGGATTCAAATAGATTTTCGCACAACATTGATCATAGCAACATTATACCCAGCTGCCAAAAGATGGAAGCAACCCAGTGTCCATCAACTGATATATAGATAAATAAAATGTGGTATATATATATAATGAAATATTATCCACCATAAAAAAGAATGAAGTCCTGATGTATGTGACAACATGGATGAACCATGATATGATATGATATGATATGATATGATATGATATGATATGATATGATATAATATAATATAATGTAATATGATATAATATGATATAATAACTGATATGTTATTATGGCAGTCACTGACCACAAGTGGCTATTCAGTTCTTGGAAGGTGGCTAGTCCAAACTGAGAGATGCTCTATGTGTAAAATAGATTTTACAAACCAGTTTATTATTTTAAAATTAATAAATTGGAAAATATATCTAATAAAACAAATTTGTCTTTGAGTTTTGAGAGAACAAACACTTTTCCCTTCATGTGAAAAGCAACCTTACTAATAGATTAAAGTAGTGTTTCTTAAACTTTTTATCTCAGGATCACCTTACAGTTTTAAAAACGGTCAAAGATCTCAAAAACCTATATTATTCGTATCTACCAATATTTATTATATTAAGAACTTAAATGGAGAACATTTTAAAATGCTTGTTATGTATTTATATATTGTGCCAGTTTGAAAGGATTATGCGCCCTAAAAAAGCCATGTTTTAATCCTGATCCATCTTGTGGAGACAGTCATGGTTTTTTTTTTATCCCTATTCCACACGGTAGGTTTGAAACTTGATTAGATTATCTCCACGGAGATATGACACGCCCAGTTGTGGGTACTGACCCTTGAATAGAAGATGTGACTCATCCCATGCCAGGTGGTTCTTTTTTTTTTTTTTTTTTTTTTTAAAGGGAAACATTTTTAAACATTTTCTTGTTTTATTGTATTCTGTTTCTCCGTTTTTGTTACATGGGCTGGGGCCGGGAATCGAACCGAGGTCCTCCGGCATAGCAGGCAAGCACTTTGCCCGCTGAGCCACCGCGGCCCGCCCGCCAGGTGGTTCTTGATTAGTTTACTTGAATCCTTTAAAAGAGGAAACATTTTGGAGAGAGCCACAGAGCCACAAGAACCACAGGAACCCAGACAGGCATAGACTTTTGGAGAAAAAGAAGGAAAAGGCTCCTGGAAGAGCTTCATGAAACAAGAATCCTGGAGAGAAAGCTAGCAGAAGCCGCCATGTTCACCATTTGTCTTTCCAGTTGAGAGAGAAAACCAGAACTTCTTGAGTAAAGGTAACCTCTTGTTGGTGCCTTAATTTGGACATTTTTATAGACTTGTTTTAATTGAGACATTTTCACAGCCTTTGAACTTTAAACTTGCAATTTAGTAAATTGTCCCTTTTAAAAGCTGTTCTGTTTCTGGTATGTTGCGTTCTGGCAACCAGTAAACTAGAACATATATTAATTCACTACATATTAACATAAGTAACATTTTTAAACTGTTTTATAAAAACTGTATTTTTCAGAACACAAAAGTTGAAAATGCTGCTTTTACATTGTTACAATTATCTTTAATATCTGGCTTAAAAGAAGATAGCTACATTTTCACTTCTTCTGCATTCAATCTATAATATGCCATATACCCTTTCAAAAACTTTAGTATATACATATGAAAGCATGAAGGTGAAAAAGACAAATCGTATTTTAGTACTATTCTGAAAATTGTTTTAACTCCATGACCCTTTGAAGTGGTTACACAGTCTTTAAGTGTATCTGAACCACACTTTGAAAAGCATTGACTTTTAGACTTAAACAAACAAAACACTTGGAAACATTTCAGTGATAAGCCAGTCAATTTACAAAGCAAACTTGAAAAATGAGGGAATAGCTATATCAGTTTTTTTTTATATGATACCTTTGTTCTTACAAAAATTTGCATGATAAAATCACCACCAAGAAAGGTTTTTTTCCTACAATTGAAAACAATTTCTTATAGCAATTCTATAAGATTATGTCTTATAGAAGAAAGCTAAAAGCATATTATCTATTGCTATAAGAAAATTGAAGATAAGTTATTTTGGCATTTAACATTGAAATTTGAATCAACATTATTAGGATATATGATGAGATAAAATAATAAAGATAAATCATATAATATTATTTCAACATTATAGTAAAATCAGTACCACATTAACTATCAATATGAAAAAAAAATCACCATAAAGGACATTTTAATTTCCAAATATTATTTTATTTAAATTTTTAAAGATCCTTTTTCATTATATTATTGTATATTTCTAAGTAAAAAGTTTTTAACTACATAGTTATGAAAATAGATAATCACATAAATATGTAAAAGTTAAAAAATCAATCAGGAATAACATAATAAATATATAGATGCAAATAGTTCCTATTTGCATTTATCTTTTTTCCATTCAGCAACAAACAAAAGAGAAGGAAAGAAAGAAACATGGTAAAATCTTAGAGCTTATATTTGAGCTAATTCACATGACCTTTCATCTTGTCCAACACTGGCAGAAAGAACATTACATCTGTGTTAGATATGTAGCAATTATTTCTTCCTATTTTGGGATTCAATCAATGAACTATAAACATCTGGTGGTATATAACTATCTTCACTTAAAATTATACTCTCCTTTTTGGAGCTTTTATTTTGGTCAAATTTTCATACCTTCAAAGAATTCTTGCCATAACAATATCTTGACTCCCTTTTGATACTGTCACAAAGCAGGGAAGAATAGTATAATGGTTTGAAATAAGAGGAATAGCATGTGTCACTAATTGTTCATAGTTCAGTAGTTGAGAATTTGACAAGAAACAATTAATTTTCCCTATTTCCCCATACAAGAAGATGTATGTTCTCTTTAAAGAGATAACACACACTACTTAAAATATATTTAAAATATGATCCCTTTTTTTAAAATTGCTATTGTACATTAATTTTTAAAGGTAACTGGTTAGTTTAATGAAAATATTAATGATATCCGTTTGTTAAAAGAAAACTGGAAAACTTTTCAAATGAAGTTTTCTTACTTATTGCTAATTTTGTTCTTTCAGAGTTAGCCAGAAAATTTCCTGTTTGTTGAAAAAATGCCTCCAAATGTATTAAATGAAAACTGACAGGTAGTGCAGTATACTGAAACAAGCATGGGCTTTGTGGCTAGTGATCAGCTTGGTTTTAAGCATTGTTTGCCACTAAACAGTAGGTGGCATTTAGCCGTTAGCCTCAGTTGTTTCATGTGTCAAAGACAGATAATAATAATTGTCTCATGGATAGTTAGAATTAAATGTAGTAAGCATCTTGAATATAGTTAGTACTGAGTAAATGTCATTCCTCATTTTTTCCCTTTATTTTTAGCTGTTTTATAAGAATTTGCATGTGAAATAGTGATTATAGATTATTGCTATTTGCTAATTAAAAGATGTCTTAAAGGAAGGACTTCTTAGCTTGCATATGATTATCACAACTTCATTGAAGTCCCCTTTTTCACAGGAATTGGGGAAATTCCACAACCTAAGAGAAGATTTGCAGCTCAGCCTCTGATTCTTGAGGTATGTCATCACAGTCAACCATTGCTTCAGATAAACAAGGGACGCAGAAGCAGAGGCATATAGCAGGGTAGAGGGGGCAATGCACAGAAGAATCTAGACATTAGTCTCAGAAATCTACGGAAAAATCACTGGTGATCCTTTTGACTAACGTGACTATTTATCCAGTTGAAAAAAGAAAGTGACATAGAGAATAGGAGTGAAAGATAGTTTGAAGTAATGAAGTTTCAAATTTAGAGGATTTAATTTCCAAGATGTACTGATTTAAAACTGTCATGTACCCCAGAAAAACTTTGCTCATTGAAGCCTGATTCAATATTGTAGGGTGAAACACTTCTGATTGGATTGTTTTCATGACTTATGACACACCCAATTGCGGTGGTGGCCTTTTGATTAGATGGGATGTGATGCTGCCCATTTAAGGTATGTCCTGATGAGTGTACTGGAGTCCATTAAAAGAGGAAACATTTTGGAGAAACCTCATAAGCAGCAGAGCTGATAGAGCCATCAGGAGACTCAGACATTTGGAGATAAAGAAAGTAAATGACCCCAGGGAAGCTGTTTGAAACCAGAAACCAAAAAACCCAATAGATGCCAGCAACATGCCTTCCCAGCTGACAGAGGTGTTCTGGACCTACTGGCCTCTCCTGAACCAAGGTATCTTTCTATAGATACCTTGGTTTGTATATTTTTATAGCCTTAGAACTATAAACTTGCAACTAAATAAATTCCCTTTTTAAAAGTCATTCTGTCTCTGGTATATTGTGTTCCAGCAGTATTTAGAAAACTTATGCACAAGGATTCATAACATTTTTGACAGAAGTACTCTGTAATGTTAGAAGTCGTGGTCTTGAGCTAACTAACAGGTTTAACACTCCTGAGTCTCTAAGAATGGGTGTCTCCATCATCTGAATTTCCTTTCAGTGGTTCCACCCCATGCACCATGTAAAACATAATCTCCCTGTGACAGGCAAGATTTTCTGATATAGCTTCTACTCAGTCAACCTCTTGCCTTGCCATAATTACTTCATTTTACAGTATTCACCTTGCTCAGGTGCTACATCAATGAACTTTGCAAACTTCACTCATATCTTGCATCATGAAGCTGGTCCCCATCCCTAGTTAGGCTTTATTGCCTTGTGAAAATCCACCATAGTGTTTTCCACAGTGTTTCACACAGTTGACATGTGTTTCTCTCTCCACATTAGACCAAAGTTCTTTAAGGGTCTGGGCCATGTAGTTATTCATTTCCATACGAGGTAGGAGCTCAGAAAGATTTATTTTTTGTAATCAGTTATATTGAACTAAAAAGATAACAATCAAAACCATGCTTTTTGTGCATTCCTTGATTATATCCCTTAGGCCGAGAGTATCAAATGTGTTTGTATAGGGTTGCAGGAGTTGGAGTTATCGGGGAGTCAAAGCTCTGCTGAATTCTTTACATCCACTATGCCATGTTACCATTACAGATATTCTATAAAATGAGCATTACTAGCCTTTTAAAAAGTTGGGATGCAGAATTTGAGGCAGAAAGAGGGTATCTTGCCAAAACATCCATAATCTGTAAATAACTAAAACTGGATGAAAACCTAGGTGCTTGTGATTCCAAAATGTGTACTCTGGTGTTATACACTATTGCATAAAACTTGCAGTTTTCAACTTTTTTGTTTTCTTCTCTATGGCTGCTGCTTTTTTAGCATTACATTCTGGTAAAAATTAGAAAAACTGAGAAAATATCAAGGCCATTGAGTTCTTGCTTCATTCCCTTGGTTGTAGATTTATTTTTGCTGTACCTACAAAGTGTTATCCAGCTGTGAACTGTCTTGAAAGGTGCTTTGAAAGATGCACGCACTGGGATGTTAAGAACTAAAGAGCAGCTGTCCTACTGAGAAATCACAGCATTCACATCCATCTACTGCTTAAATTCACTGTGACATCAGTACGTAGAAGGCTTCAAAAGAAGCTAAAAGTGATTAGGAGAATTGACTATATTTCATCTATGTATATCATTCAATTAAAAAGACAAATCCTGATCATCAACAATATTACCTAAAGGGAAAAAAATGTCTTTTAAAGGACAGAAACATACAGTACAAATGAAATGTGCAATACAAATGTTTTTGTGCGTTAGTGAGTAAGGATATCTAGAGGGTACATGATGTTATAAAAGATGTTTGTCAGACTTTTTCTACCCTGTTCAAAATAGTACTTCTGAAATAATGTCTGATATAAAAAAAATCTTGTCTAGCAAAAATGATTCTTAGCATTGCTACACTTTGCCTATTTTGGATGCTATAAGTTTTCATACATTATAAAAGCCAAGAATAATATAAAATTTCAATTTTGCTTACATTTCCAAGTTGTATTGCAGTTTCATAAGATTACACACTGCAAAAGAGCATATAGGAAAATATATTACTTTTAATATAGTAGTATTTTAATTTTTAAGTGGAATGTTTTTTTTGCATGGGCAGGCACTGGGAATTGAAGCCAGGTCTCTGGCGTGGCAGGCAAGAACCCTGTCTGCCGAGGCACCATGGCCCACCCTTTT
Source organism: Tamandua tetradactyla (assembly GCF_023851605.1). NCBI lineage: Eukaryota > Metazoa > Chordata > Mammalia > Pilosa > Myrmecophagidae > Tamandua > Tamandua tetradactyla. Next base: position 39,312,773 of record NC_135329.1, read on the forward strand.
TAAAATTTTTATTATTTTATTTTTTGGAGTCTGACTTTTTAAATTGCACTAAACCCAGTTTTTGTCCCTATTAGCCAGTAAGAGACAGAGAGGGAGTCGGATTTAATCATGCCCACAATTGAAGAAGCACAACAACAATGAATTCTTTTGAGAATATCCCATTTGCCAGATTCTTCCTTAACCACTTCTCAGATATTATCTCAAGTAAATCATATTGTAATCCTATTAAACAAATAAAAGTAAAATTTCTTTTATCAGTCCATAAGATTAAAAAAGATATTATGAAATTTGCTCCAATATTATATTAGCATGGTGTCCAAATCCCATATTCTTAACCACCATTTTCTAGCTTTGCCTTAAGTGTTTTACTTCAAGCAGTTGGGCTTGTTAGGTGTATCTTTAGCTGATGAGTTCATATGGAAAAATCAAATTGAATAAACCAGTAACATCATCTGCAATGTATATTAGTTACATAGATAGTCTTTCTCATTGGTAGGAAAATACTTAATAATTTCTAACCTTCCAACTTTACCACTTTTCAACTTATTCTCCACTTGTTATTAAATACTTGCAGTTTTCGCAAACACAAACTTTTGCATTATGCTGATATTCCTCTCCTCCTTGGTGTGGTTCCCTCCACCTGAGTTCCACCCTCTCTTCTAGATAATCCCAAATATTGCCAGCCTCCCTTTAGGTAACTGTCTTTCACCTCAAGCAATAGCACCTTGAATGCACCAACTATGCTGACCTCCCTGTTTACATTGGAATTCTCAGAATCTATTTCTCCTATGACACATCAATCATGGATGATATCATTTTCAACTTTGCATCTGTAGTGCCAAATATTGAAGATGGATCAGAGGTACTTGCTAAATATCTTTGATACGGATTGAATCATAACATTGAATCCCCCACAAAGACATGTCCAAGTTCTCATCCCCAGACTGGAGGATGAAAATTTGTAAATAGGATCTTCTTTAAAATGAGGCCAAACCAAATCAGAGTGAGACTTAATCCAATATACCTGGACACCTTAAAAGCAGAGGAAATTGGACACATGGTGTGGTAGTTAGATTCAGTTGTCAATTTGGCCAGGTGAAGGCACCTAGTTCTGTTGCTGTGAATATGAGCCAGTGGTATGTGAACCTCATCTGTTGCTGATTTACATCTGCAGAAGGCTAGGAGGCGTGTCTGCTGCAATGAATGATGTTTGACTTAATTGGCTGGTGCTTAAATGAGAGAGCTCAACGTAGCACAGCCCAAGCAGCTCGGCATTCCTCATCTCAGCACTTGCAGCTTAACCCAGGCCTTTGGAGATGCAGAAAGGAATCACCCCAGGGAAAGTTGTTGGAACCCAGAGGCCAGTAGAGATCACCCTGAGCCTTCCCATGTAAGAAAGAACCTCAGATGAAAGTTACCTGCCTTTCCTCTGAAGAGCTAATGAAGTAAATCCTCTTTTATTAAAAGCCAATCAGTCTCTTGTGTGTTGCATTCCAGCAGCTAGCAAACTAGAACACATGGGTAGGAGGAGGCAGGAAACAGAAGTCCACATGTCAGAAGCAGAGCTTGAGTCAAGAGATTGTCAGCAAGCCACCAACAGAATGTCACAGACTTTGAAGAAAGTATGACCTTGACAATGCCTTGTTTTTGGATTTCTGGTTCCCAAAACTGTGAGACAATCAATTTCTCTTCTTTGAATCAGACCATTCTGTGGTATTTGTTATAGCAGCTCTAGCAAACTAAAACAATTTCTTTGACTGATCTACTCAAAGCAAAATAATCAATGACTTGAGAATCTGGGAAAATAGGTTATATTTTTAACTTGTCACAAAGTTTTACATCAATTTTGATGAGTCAGTTTATTTAAATAGAAAAAATTCCTTTTTAAATTTTTATAAAATTGATATTCTGATACAAAGGTAATATTAAGAACTTCATTAATATGCAATGATTTATCATTAAAAATAATATGATAGTGGGTGGGCCACGGTGGCTCAGCGGGCAGAGTTCTCGCCTGCCATGCTGGAGGCCCGGGTTCGATTCCTGGTGCCTGCCCATGCAAAAAAATAAAAATAATGTGGTAGTATTTTTTCCCATCATTTCTCACCATTCTGGTTCACCAGCGCCAACTGCACTTAACCTTTGGCTTGAATTTTTTATGTTACCTATGTATTTATTTTAAAAACAGATATTATTTTTATAGATTTATCAAATTTATACATATTGAATTTCTTTTTAATACAAAATCACTTTTCATAAATTTGCTTTTATTGAAAGTGACGATTTAGCTCTTTAACTATCCCTTTCATTCCTTATCCTTAGTGTTGCTGTTCAGTGTAGAGCCTAGTTGCAAATGTCTTATTTTAATTTACTTATTTTCCCATACATTTCTTTAATTGTTTTCTGGATATTTGAATATTTCATTTACCATATTCTCTATTCTAACATACTGTATTTTGCATGCCAGACTTTCTCCTAAATTCTTTACCTTCTGTTCCCATTTTGAATGGTTCCTCTACAGGCCTAACATACAGCCAGCACTCCTAAAATGGATCCAATTTGCATAAAACAAGTATTTTCCTCTCTCTGAGATTATATATTTGGTATGAAAGACATATCCTCCAGGATCTCATAAATACCCATATTCAGTCTGTCATTTTTACTGGAAAAATCCAATCTCTTTGTTTTTGAAGGACCTGAAGAAATCAAGTTATGTATTTCTAGGACCCGCTGAAGGCACATCATTGGGGGAGAGTAAAAGTTTGACTCAGAGTTTAAAGCACTATCTTGAACAATGATTAGGGGAATTGGCACCTTTTCTGGAGCTCCCCCCCCCCCCATAAACTTTCTTTTGTTTTGTTCCTACCTTTAGCACTGCATAGAGAGACACTATTCTGGGTGTGTACTCTTTCAGGCTGCAATCATTGTAATCTGGATTCATGTGGAAAAAGGAGAACACTAGTGTGAGAAACAGCCCACAGCCTGGTGTGGGGGGATTGTCACTGCTGTAAATAGAGTGACTTTTCACCTGGATTCTCTTTATTAGGTACATAACTTTAGATATGTTTATCTTTCTCTTCAGTTTCTTCATACCACAGTTAGCAATACCTATCTCAAAAATGTTGCAAGGATTAAATGAAAGCAACTATTAAAGCACTTTGTGTCAAGCCAGATGAGGGAACTTTTATGCATTGCTGTTAATTCACTAGAATATAAGTTCAATATGCAAATATTCTTTTTTATTTATGACTGTCTCCAGCCCTGAGACCGATATCCATATCACATATATTCTGTTGAACAAATTAATTTTGCTACTTTAATTATTAATCTATAGCAAATTACCTTAAAATATCTCTAATGATGATCTTTTTGGTATAATTATTCTAGGATATAGGCTTTTTATATTCCTAGAATAGTCATTTTAGGATATTGTTTGTCACATCATTTATAATCCTCAGAGAACAAGATCATTTCTCATTTAATTACTTACATTTAAATGCCACGCCATTTTGAATTAAATGGCAAATAAGTGTGAACTACTATGACTTTTAAAAATTACAGAAATGAGGATCATGTGGATATGTAAAACAATTATTCTTCACAGATTGACAAAATCCTACAAAAACAAAAAACTCACTAGTGGTCCCAACAGATCTTGAAATGATCCAGAGTTTAATGGCAAGAAATGATTACATAGTTGTGATATGAAGATAACACTGGGAATAAAAATAAATTACTAGGAGACTCTGGTACATAAGCTTAGGTATGGACATAATCGTAATGTTTCATCACTTGTTCCATACTTAAACATATGCTATTCTAAATTATTCAGTTACTTTAAATTCTGTGATATTTGGAGTCAGGAAAAATAAATTTGTCAGCCCACAGATTTGGAAATCAACTACACAACTCTGTGATATTTTAACCATCAGGAATACTGTTTAATATTTAATCTTCTAGTACCTTATTAATAGTTATGAGGAATGCCGCAAACATAAAAAAAGGAATTAAAATGAAAGCCTTGCTCATTCTTGCAAATAGAATATGGCTGTTTTGCTCACAATACATCCACAAACTGCAGAAGGTTGTCATAAACCCGGTGCTTAGAAGTATGAAGTGTGTTTCAGTAACCTATTGAACTCTGCTAGAAAGAAGAAAAACTTTTAGTATAAAATAACTTAATTGAGTCCAGAGGGAATGGACCGAGAAAGACCTACCGGCATGACAAACCTATAGAGGTCCAGTAGAAAAACCTTTGAAGAAAACTAGCTTGCTAAGAGTTCAGCGTAATACTTGCTGAATCTGGCCACTATTTGGTTTAAATACATTTTATGAATAAAATAGATGAGCCTTTCCCAAGGCAGTACCACAGATAAAGCATGCAGGCTGAGTGTCAGAGGCAAAGTGTGTTTCTGATAAAAACTACTGAGCAAAAAACTGCTCTCAGTCATGTGCAAGCACTAAGGCTCAACCATTGGTGTGAAGCAGGGATTTCAAAACTGTTTTGGTTGTAAGCTTGACTAAGGAATATGTTTTATATTGTAATCTGAAATATTTATATACTGTAACTATACATATATTATTATCTATTTTATTATTTTTTAATGTTGATTGCCACCCACTTAGGTGTTCAAAAAAAAAAAACAGTACAAAACTGAATATTTCTCTACATGACACCTTGGGAGTTGTAGTGTTAGGACATGGCATCTGGTGAAATTCCAGATCTATGGCTGGAGGAGAAAGAAGTCTCACAAGCAAATCATTGAGTGACTCAAAGTTTTCAACTATATAACATGATTCAAGAATTTAGTGGAAAGTCAGAGACAGCTGATTTAAAAGGAAGTCTTATGGTTGAGCAAATCCAAAGAAAAAGAAGCTGTGCTCAAGTAGAGGAACTGAAGTCAGATATCTAAGAAGTGCTGAAATTAGAAAAAAAAAAAAAGGTGAATGTGAAATGAAAACTTAAGAGGAATTGCCGTGAATGCGTATGGTGCTCTGTTTTGTTTGTTAATAGTTTACACATGGTGCATAAATAAGATGGAGAAATTTAAATTTTTAGAGATGAGAAGGGGAATAAGAAACGATATATATATAATATTAAATTAATTGCAGTGAGTGATTACATGTGAGAAGTGGTCTTCTCACATGAGCGAGGGAGCTAGTTATTTAGTAGAAAAAGTTCAGTTTATAGTTGTAGCAACTGAGGTTCATAGAGGCTGAGTTAACTATGTAAAATTTGGTTAGTGGAAGTTCTTGGAACGTTCTCATAGGTGATTTTGAGTTTACAGGTTTACAGTTAGGACACAAGAATGTCTAGAAAGACACAAGAAAGAGTTATTTCTTAGAATATGTGAGGAAGTTGCCCTGAGAAAAACTGAAAACAATTGAGGTCTCTCATGGTAAAACCAATCTGGCAAATTAATATGTATTTTCTCTAAAGATTTGGTCAAATAATTTGAAACAGAAAAAAACACTATGCCCTTTCAAAATAAAAAAATAATTTAAATATCATACTTTCTGAGGAAATGGATGTGAATTATTTTAGAGAAGTGCTACGTGATAGAAATATAATGTGAGGGAAACAGGTAGATTTAATTTTTTTTACTAAAAATATTAAGGAAAAACAAACATGAACAGGTAGAATTTTATTTAATAATATATTTTATTTAACTCAATGCATCCAAAATGACCACATATAATCAATATACAAATTATTAAAGCAATTCTTATTTGTACTAAATCTTTGGAATCCAGTGCCTGTTTTACAACTATAGCACATCTCAATATGCACTAGCCACATTTCATGTGCTCAGTAGCCATATGTGACCACTGGCTAATGTTTGAAGCAATATAGTTTTGGAATGCTACTCTAGATTTAGGAGTCTTACCTTTCCTGTCTTTAGATATGTTTCTTTTGATTTAGGTAGCTGAATATTACTGCTGGAATACTGTCATAACTAATTCAAATAAGGTTTACAGGCAAGTTATTAGGATTGTGAAGTACCAAAAAGTAGAATGAATTAGAACTGCAATGAATTCACAGTACAGGTTGCTTATCATTGCTTTAGTGTGCTTGCTTGCTAACACAATTTGCATATGTGATCTGAGATTTGCTTTCACTGAAATATTATTTAGTAGAGAAGTGATGTGGAAGAATATCTAAAGCCCTACCTTACCTCCAAAAATTATAAGGTATAGGTACCATCAGAAAGATCCTAACGTGAATGCCAAATTTGGATTTAATTAGTTCAAATGCTAAATTTCTTTGTGATGTATTCTACAGTTAAGCCTGCAGGTAATATATTCCACAAATTTTTAACTCACCAACCATTTCAAGGTTTTATTTTAGTCGAGTCAAGAAATCACTATTTTGGTTTAATCCTTGTTCAACCTCCTCAAAACAATATTGGCAAGTTGGTCTAACTCTGCAACTTTCAGTTTCCTTAACTGTTTAGTGAGAAAGTTGGAGGATCTCTGCTTCTGGTTCAATTGTAAAAGTTGCAATAGATCATTACTCTTAGCCAAAAAATAAAGACAAATCATAGAAACTATTAAAATAATACTTAAAAAAATTTGGAAAGCACAGGACACCTAAAATGAATTAAATTCCAGAAATTCAGAAGTGATTTATTGCTACTTTCATGACCAGAGGAACTGCACAAGAAGGAAGAGTCAGAATAGACTAAGTAAAAAGAAAGTAGCCAAATTTGTAATGCATTTTCAATATCCTTGTGTGGGCTGGCAGGTCAGATTTGTTCCCAGGAGCTCCAGCCGTAGAACAAGTCTTTACTAACCTGCCAACTTTCCCACACGTCTTCACCGAGTGTGGCAAAATCTAATGTCAAAAAGGGTGGGAGGAGAAAGAAAGGTGAAAGTGGTTCTTCCCAGAGACTCATCCCAGTTCTTTCATATACAAAACAGCAGCTATCAAAAGGTATTTTAGTCTGTAAGGTGCTGGAATGCAATATACCTGAAACAGAATGGCTTTTAAAAAGGGGAATTTATTAAGCTGTAAGTATACTGTTCGAAGGCCATGAAAATGTCCAAATTAGAACACCAACAAAAGGTTACCTTCACACAAGAAAGGCTGATGAAGTTCAAGGTTTCTCTCACAACTGGGACGGCACATGCTGATGTCTGCTAGCCTTTTCTCCTCATTTTATAAGGCTTCTTCAATGGTTTCCCTAGGGCTCTGTCCATTCTGGTGGCTCTTGGGGCTCTGGTGGCTCTAAAGCTTTTTCCAAAATGATTCCCTCTTAAAGGGCTCCAGTAAGCAATCTCAACTTGGATAGGTGGAGACAAACCTCCGTGGAAGACCATCTAATCAAAAGTTGCCCCCCACAATTGGGTGGGTCACAGCTCCATGGAAACAATCAGAAAGGTCTCACCCACTAATACTGAATGAAGATTAAAGGACACAGCTTTTCTTGGGAACATAATAACTTTGAACTGGCACAAAGTGTATGTGGTATTATACATTAAAAAAAATTACAAAACATACATATGCAAACAAGGCCAAGAAAATAGACCCACAACCAAGACATACATTTACCAAATTACAGTTTCAAAATTTCTGGAGGCAGACATTGAGAAACCTGAATGAAAATATAGACAAATCCCGTAATTGTAATTATGATTTCAGTGTTAATCTCTCAGCAATTGCTAGCAAATATGTTCTTAAACATAATCCATTCTGTGGGTGTGAACTTTTGTAAACAGGACCCTTTGAAGAGGTTACCTCAGTTAAGGTGTGGCCCAGTGGAATAAGGATGGGTCTTAATACTATTACTGAAGGCTTTGCAGTGAAGACCACAGAAAGAAAGAAAATGGAGGGAGTACCCAAAAGCTGGAAGTCAACAAAACCTGGAAGAGAGAACCAGGAGAGAATGCATTTGTATTGTCATATGGCAGAAAAGCCAAAGTCCAAGGATCACCATCAGCCAGCCCTAGAATGCCGCAGTCTTCTGGAAGAAACCTTGATAACACCTTAATTTGTACTACTCCTTAGCTCAAAACCATGCACCAATGAATTCTGACTTATTTAAGCCTACCCATTGCATGATATTTCCTTTTGAAGCCAGGAGACTAAACTATCTAGAATATCCTCAAATATGTGGAAAGCAAGCAACACAATTCTCAATAACCTTACATTAAACAGAATCACAAATAAAGTTAGGAAATATTTCAAATTGAATGAAAATTGCAATGAAACAACAAAATTTTGTAGGCTATGCTAAAGCAAGTAGATCTGAAATCACCATACTCCCTCCTTCCCAACTTAGCTATGAGTTCACATAGCCAGATGCTATTTTAAAATAAAACAGAATAGGAGGCTGGAATCTGAATGTTTGAGTATTTACTAATTGAGGAGTATGTTAAATATAATTTAAGCTACCTAAATTAGGAAAAAAAGATCTCTCAATATTTAGGATTTAAAAAATATTTTTCTGCTATCCACAAAGGGAGGGCATAGCTAATAAGAAAGATCAGCTTATTAGGAATTAAAAAGACAACATTTTGTTCTCACATTTCAGTCTAAATCAGCAATGTTCAACATGGTAGCCATTAGTGGCATGTGACTCTTGACCAGTTGCGTGGCTAATATGCCTGAGGAACTGAACTTTTATTTTATTTCCTTTTAATTAAACTTAAATTTAAAGACAGATACTTGATTCATTTATTGGCCAACCTTTAAATAAGTTTGAAACAATTTTAGTTTGTGAATTGACTTTTTCAACTGGAAATTGTATAAAATCTAAATACAGATAAAATATTTATGATAAAAATATATCATCAAAATGAGATGTGCCATTAAGTGTGCAATACACAGAGGCCTTCAAGGACTTAGCATGAAAAAATTTTTAAATTTCTCAATATTTAAAAAATTGTGATTAAATATTGAGGCTATATTGCACAAATGAGGTTAAATACAATATATTTAGGCTAATTTTACCTGTTTTTTCCTTTTTAAAATTTCTTAGATGTGTTATTTGGGACATCTAAAAAATATAGAGACAAAATAGGGTCTTGTGCACAGTGAACATTCAAAAGTGTTCATTACTATTCTTCCTCTTTTTAATAGGAAAAATATTGTAATCCAGTCATAAGATCTTGGGCTTAAGCTAAAAAGCCCAAGTATAATTATACTATATACCTGCCTAATACATAGGTATATAGTCTTTCCTAAGCTTGCTGGATGAGAATATCTGTAATTAGTCCTTTTTGGGGTTCCTTTACTACCATTATAGTTTTTAACACCTCAATTGTTACCATTACTTTTCTCTTCTACAAGATAAAAGGCTGGACTGAGTTCTGGCTGTATAGTTCTTACTATCTCCATTCTCCTAGCACAATGTCCATTACAAAACTACTGCTCAATAATTATTTACTCAATGAAAATGGTTGTAAACTTTTGATCCTTTGGTTATAAATATAAAAGCATTTCTCGGTCAAGTACAAACTTGAAGTTAGCCATCACTTTGAAAAAAATGATGGTTATTTATGAATCCTAACTACAAAAGCAAATTTCTGAAAACCTGATACATAATTGGAAGCTGTCAAAGAATTCTCCCACTTTCTTGTTTCATTCCTTCATAAGTTTAATATCATTTTATACCTGATGGATCACTTGTTCTCTTTTCTCCTTTAGACAAACAAATATTTAATTGGCAGTAACAAAAAATCAAAAAAATAAATATTTCAGGATCATTTATCTATGATCAGATGCTGTTATAAATATATAAATATGTACATGAATGAGGACAGTAACTATATGTGTATTAATGATGACAGTAAGTGGGAGACATGGTTCCTTCCCCACAGAAGTTCACAGCTATGATAAAGTTATAAGGACATGCACAGTAAAGGGAGTTCTTTCAGGTTAATATATCAAATTTATTAACATTCTGGGCATGAACTTGCCTAGTCTGTCTTTAAAATATGTTTCTTCATTAATATACATGCTAAAATATTAATGTGTTGGGGAAAGGGGTAGAAAAGCCCCTTTCTTTATAAATAAAAATATTTATTATTTTTCAAACTGAATAAATATTCTACAAGAAATGGTAATTGCAATACAAATAATATTGAAATTTATTAATTTGACCATGTATTTCCCATAGTGGATCAAACTGAAATGAAAATTAATCGAAGTAAAGTATCCCAAGATAATACCTGTCAGGTTGTAAAATGTTTTAAGTGAGAATATTTTATCTCCAACTCACAGGCCTCTTTACCTACCTTCAGTCAAGATATTTAATTTTATTTTCAGATGACAGCCATTCTTTCTTTTTCCTTATGAAAACTTTCATAATACAAGATTACCATTTCAATAATCCTATTTATCACCAAACTTTGACAAGATTAAAGTATTTGAAGTAGGATTTTTTCTTATATCCATCATAATTTTATAATATGGGTATGAAATTCTAATACAAGAATATTTTCAGAAACTGGTGAATAAGGAAGATTATCTTTTTCTGTGTTCCTGGGAATCATATGGCAAATGACTTCATTGCTCTTTTAGTCATACTTCAGGATATTTCAGAAGAAAACAGACACATACAAACTTATTTTTTAATATAATTTATTACAAGTTAATCTATATATATATATATATTTATATATTGCATGGGACTATGTTTTATTTCAATGTAATTAATACTGATTTACCTCTAATTCATATGCATAATTAAAGCTGTTTTTAAATGTATGGGTTAAAATTGTTTATTTGTATGATGGCATATATCCATAAAGAGATGCATAAAAGGATGAACACCAAAATATGAAAGATGTTTTTTTAGAATGGTGGGATTCTGTTGATTTTTCTATTCTCTTTCTTTTACTTTTCTATATATGTTTGTGTATATTTTATAATAAGGATGCACCTTTATATAATCAGAAATACAATGAATCTTAATTCTGAAACTAACAATATAAAAGTTAATTTATAACTGTTTGCCTTAGACATTTCCACAAGTTAATAATGTCTTACATGTGTCTTTATATATATATATATATATATATATATACATATATATGCCTTTTAATTTAATTAATATGCCTTCTAATCTTTCTATTTGTTAAAGAAAGAAGATATTCAGTTCTTTCCTAAAATTTGCATTTTAATCGTAATCATATTGCTCTGATTTTTCCATTATCTCAAGCAGTTATCCCTACTTTCTTCTAATATGAAATGCTTAAGCACAGGATCTTCTTCATTGATAAGCTTAATTTTTTTTTTTTTTTTTTTTTTGCACGGGCAGGCACCAGGAATAGAGCCCAGGTCTCTGGCATGGCAGGCCAGAACTTTGCCTACTGAACTACCATGGCCTGCCCAATAAGCTTAATTTTTTTCATTTGTGGCATAAAATTATCACGCTAAATTACTAGAAGTTCAAAATGACAGCTTAAACAAAGACTCACAACCAAATAAGTAAAAGCTTATCAAAACAATTTGTACCGTTAGTCCTCACGTTAATAAAAAGCATATTTCTGACTTCTAAATAGTGCTTGTCAGTTTTATAGCCCCTAAATGGTTGCTTAGACTTTTCCGCAAGTACCGTATTTCAAAACCTATTATTTTTAAATGGTAATTGAAGTGACTTGTTCAGATAGCATTACTACTTTCTTGGTCTACAGTTAATTTTCCATTCTGATCATCTGATTCTGTCAAGCCCTCTGCTTCATGAAATTGTATTTGTACTTTCAAGGTTATCAAGGCTTATTTTACGAGTTTTGATTTAAACAGACTTTCCCAAAACTTCCTAGAGGCAAATCATAAGAGAAGGACTAGGTTCCCCGACACCCGTCTTCCACCCAGGTGTGGCCCGACGTGGTCTCAAGGACTCCTTTTCTGAAGACATGAAGAAGTGAGAGTTTGCTGCCTAACAACACTACCCCTGGGAGAAAAGTTTTCATCTCAGGCTAAAAGTTTTAGGAATTCTGTAATTCTAAGGACTGAAGAAAAATATTTATTCCAGATATCTGATTCAAATCTAAGAAACATGCATTTCTGTAGCTACAGCAGATTAGGTAGTGGCCTTGTGAATTGTATGAAGTCTATAGATGAAAATGCCTGAATCCAGTCCATTTAGTTAGTCTGAAATTATCAGACTCTTCTTTTATCCCTCTAGTTCCACACCTTTAAGCTATTTCACAGGTCATTAACATTAGTGGGTGGTGCTTACATGGGGAAATATAAAAATGTTTCTCTGAAAGCTCCTTTGCAAAGAAAACTAATAAGAAGCCCTAAGCTAAGATTGACTTAAGAAAGTCATTTGCTTGGTGTATAGGTGTTGCTGGCATTGTGATTGTCACTCATTACTGCACATAAGATTTACTCATAAACTTCCTGGAAATTGCTTAACAGATGACACATATCAAGTCATACTCTTCCCTCTTGTTAAGATTGTATTAAAAAACTTCAGTTGTAAATGAATGGACCAAAAATCTACAAACTAAAAATCACATACACCTGATGGAGCAGGAGCTTTGATATCCACAGCCCACAAAACTTTGGGTCAATGACTGGCCTCTCTAAGTCTAGGTTTCTTCATCTATGAAATGAGTGGATTGGCTTGAATAATTTTAAACACTCCCTCCAGCTTTAACACTGTGCTGCTGAGGGAATACTCTGGCTTGATTATAGAATTATAACCACTCCATAAAGCAAAATCACCAAAGATTCATTATTACAAGATATGGCACTCTCGAAGGAAGCCCTTAATATTAAATGTATCATTCTTCTCTGGGATCTTCACATAGTGTCTTGTCTGCTCTCTGTTCAGGGGCTTCAGTCAAATCTCCCCCAAACCCCAGGGCCTCCAGAGTTGCTCTTCATTTCTCTCCCCGCCCCATCAAAATAGAGCTGGTTTGGTCTAGCTTCATAAACCTCCTACCCAAAGTTTGAAATAGAAGTTGCTAGATCATTATTTGGTCCTAAGCAGCAAATATTAACTTAACAAATTCACACTAAGATATAAATTTCTTTGCAATGTTTTTGTTAAAAGTCGAACCAGTAGCTCCCCCTTAGAATTCTCTTTCAGGCAGTCTAGTCTTTCATAATATCTAACATATTATAAGTTTCTATTTATTTTTATATTGATTTGTCTTTCTCCTTCACTCAATTCTACTTTCAAGAACAATAGATTTTAGTTTACTTCTTCTTAGTACTCTGAGAAGTAATTAATTATGCCATTAGACTTTGAATAATTTAACTTATCAACAGTTTCTAGTGCAAATTGGTTACTGTTTTTTTTTAATGTAAAAATGTGTTTATTCACAATCCTTGAGAAGTTACCATTCCTTCAAAAAATTCTTTATGAACAAAATGCCAAGAAAAATTTCAATAGTAAGCTTATGTCAACCAAAAATATACATTTGACGTATACAAACTTTAAAAAGCATACACAGGCAATGTGAATGTAAATTACCTTTAAAATATTTCCAATGACATAGTTACAACTTAAATTATGTCAAAACAGACATAAATAATAGCATTATCTGATGTATTATGTTTATATATTTAGTCAAAGTGTCATTTATTTCTATGACATTAAAAAAAAGAAATGAAACTACAGATGTCCTTGCCTTGCAGTTCAAATATTGAAAGGGCCACATGATTTTTTTTTAAGTACAGCAAGAACTTTTATTTTACTATTTATATCTGGACCTTCCTATGTTTTTAAGAACATGCACTATCATTGTTGCAAGAAAAAGAAAATAAAAAAACACTATGGAAAAAAGTGAAAAACCGTCTGTTTACTATAATTTTACTCAATCCTCAACAAAATCAAGTAAAGCAATTATGTCAGGGAGTGTTTTGCCTTTTAAATTGATACATAAATTTTAGGGAAAAGAAGAGCTAGCTATTGTATATCATAAAATGTAACTACGTATATTGACATAATTAGTTCCATCCTGTTAAAACACCGTGTACTACAAGGCAAAGAAAAGCTTAATATCAATTGATCCTTCCATAACAGAAATCATTTTATTTACTTTGAAATACCCGTACCCGTATTATGTCTTTTTAGTTTTGCTTCCCTAATAAATCATGCACAGAGAATATGTTCTGGGTAAAATCTTTCTCATTTAAGATTGGAAATGTAGAATTTTTTTTAAATGACATCAAGAAATTTAATGTCAATTAACTTAAGCCAATATTCATTTACAGTGACAATGTAAAATGAAGTGAAAATCAAATATATATTTTCTTAAATATTACTTTTGATTATTACCAACTTTAAATGTCCAAACCCTGAAGGACTATTTTTATCATATTACCCTTTGTTCACATTCAAACAATATTATCAAACTAGGATATACAATAAGTATTGAAAGAAACTGAATACTTTAGCATTCCTTTGGGGACATCTACTCAAATTAATTATGCTTACTACTAAGCAATAAATTTCTAATAAGTCATAGAAATAAGTAATTCTGAAAAAGGAAACAATATTCTATATCTGAATCTGGCAATCCCTCTTCATGCTCCCTTCATATCCAATGAGAAGTAAAAAAAAAATGCATTAATATTTTCACATTTAGATCCTGAAATAGACTTAATAAAGCATTCCCAGTGACATTAATAAAATTATTTTAAAGAGTGAAAATCTAAAGAATGCTATGAAGAAAACAGGTAATTAAAATAAACTTATTCAGTAGCATGGCAATGATTTCTTTTTTCTTGAAATGCAGAAGGCAGATGATGAAATTGCACTTAATTCTGAAGCAATTCAGATATATCCTATTATTCCTATTCCCTTCTAATAAACATTTACAAAATGGTTTCTTACCTCCCCTTTACAAAAAGGCTTGGCACAACCATTTATACATTCTGGTTGATTTTTAACATTTGGTAATAAACGGGATCACACAATTTTACCCTATCGATTCTGTTGATCTGTAGCAGAATGCTTTATGACAGAATCAGACAGTTCTAATACAGGATTTACAAATCCGGAATACTCAGAATTGCCATTATCATCCATTTCAGCACTAACAAAATCATTCTCCCACTCCAGCCCATTGGAATCATCAGAGGCTGAGGTAGGATTACTTCCAGTCTTCTTGCTGCTGTACTTAAGTGCTGCCCAGAGAATATCTTCCTCTGTTTTGGAACGTTCTCTCATTGGAAGCATTCTATTCATTCCTTCTTCATCTTCCCACTCTAGGTCTAAGGATGTGCTGTCATCATTTCCACTAGTTGATTTAGTTTTGGTCACTAAGTCACAACTGCTTTCTGTATTTGGGGTCAGAACTGTAGCATCTGATGAGAGTCTACTACTTCGATAAACTTCATACTGTGACTTCACATTTCTCAAACAAGGTTCAAAGTCATCTTCTGGGCCAGAACTCTGATATTCTTCTCCATTGCTGGAAGGATGGTACCGCTGCATAGCCCTCTGCTTTTCTTGCTCCAAGAGCTTTCGCTGCTTTGCTGCCAGGGCTGCTTCATGCTGTGCAGCGTATAAAGCTGCTTTGCTTCTTCTAGTCTTAACTTCTCTTCTTGTAAGGCTAACTCTTTTTGAATTTTCATATCAAGATTTTTCTGTTTTTCGGCAATAGAATCATAATGCCTCTCTCTTAGGTCAACAATTTCTTCCTCAGTAAGGGGCCCATCTGGGGAATTCCTGATATTCTTGCAAGCAGTGGGGACAACCAATACAACAGGCTGAGCCCTCAATCTTGGAGCTTGCCCCTATGAAATTTATTCCGTTGACTGCTTCCTGGGCTTTCCCCTTCATACTTTCTACTAGATTCTCAAACTCTATTGTTAAGTGCTCACCTCTTGAGCATGTTCTAAAATACTCGGACCCTCCGCCGCCTCCTACTCGCTGCAGCCGCCCGGCTTCTTAGCGGAGGATCCCAAAGCACTGCGTCCAGCAGCAGTTCCCCATCGCATGCCGCCCAGACGCCGCCGCTCCTCCTCCAACTCCCGCGCAAAGCCCAAACCCAGGCCCGGCAGCCGCATTCGCGCGGCACAAGCCTGAGAGGGATACCCGGGCCGAGGGCGAGCCGGCCGGAGCGCGGCGGCGACAGGGGCTGAGGCGACAGGAAGGACCAGGCGCGGGGAACAAAGGCTGCGGTTACTCCAGCGGTCGTCGAGATGCCGCCGTCGTGGGAGGGAGGAGAGCCGGACTGCGTGCGGGGTCTGGACTCCCTCGCGGTCCTCATGGCCGCTCGCACCTCGCAGGCCCCAGCTGGGAACCGGTTACTCTGTTTTTTGAGGAAGTTTGTCTAGCAATGAAAAGAATGACCTCCCTTTTTTATATATTTCAGAGCAATTTAGGGTTTAAAATAGCCAGTCGCATTCAGTTGCAAAAAGTGCATTTATCCAGGTATGTCTTTTAATTGTTCTTTGGTAGAGAACCCTATTCAAGTGGTTAAGAATAATACTATGTAAATTCTAAGTTAGACACTAATGGCAATAACTTAATTCTTTTCTAAGTCCAACAGAGATAAAAAAGAGGAATACAGTCCTTATATACAGATCTACAGCTAGAGCTAACCTAGAAAGAAAAAAACAAAAGATAGTTTTGCAAAACTGAAGTTGTGAGCGAATTATAACCTGTATAAGCCATGTGTCCAGGATTTTAAAGGAAATTTTAAATTAACGGTGATCTGATTTTTTTCATTTTGTTGTTCCCAGCCCATATTTCCTTCGTTGGAATTGAACAGAGTCTGGTTAAATAAAATGCTGGGGAAAAACAAAACCTCATGAAGTTCAGCTTCTATTCTGTTCTTTGCAGCCTCACTTTCCTAAAGAACAAGGATGTGGTATTCCTCCAATATTCCCCTTATCCATTCTAATGTAACTAAACTAAGAATCATTTGAGCATGAGTTCATTTGATTAAGGAAATTTAGGAAGTTCCTTCTTTCCCTACTAAGGATGCGTACCAGGGCAAGCCACTGAAGGGGCTCCTTCAAAGGCAGAAAACACTCACGGGAAATATAATAAGGCTGGAGTATTTTATTGAACAGTGTTTTCTTAGTGTAAAATGGACCAAAAATATCTATGTTTACCTGGAATTCTTACCATGCAATAAAGCCTCTACTATTTTTCTGATTAAAACTTTGTATTGCCATGAATTTATACAACACATTCAACTTCAAATCTCCTGTGGGAACAAGTAAAATGCAAAAACATAATGAATATATGTAAATATTGAGTACATATCTACATATATGCTCAGATATTCTTTGAAATGAGCAGTCATATTTCTTATTGATGACTTCATTTTTTTTTAATCTGCTGCAATGGAAAATTCACTAAAATTTTATGGCATATACTATTTCTGAAATAGAAATATTCCTTTGGATGTGCCATTGATTCTTCTATACTCAAAAGGGAATTCTATGGTAATCTATTACCAAATAAAATTGTGGAGCGAATGTATTTCCTGCTTGAATTAATATAGTTATTTCCTCTTCCCAGTGCAAGTGTATCTTCTAGAAAGCCTGTCATCTGAATTCCAGGGTAATCAGAAGCTTATGGTGGTTAATTACGTTTGTGAATTGTGCCCCCTCTGGACATTTAGTATAGATATAGAAAAAAAGTTCCATGTTACATATTATAAAGTCGAATTTCTGTTTTCTGCATATTAAATACTATGGCAAAAGAGAAATACTTTGAAAATTGTGTAGTTAATTCATCCATTTGTTTATTTACTAAAATAAACAATTAAAGGCTATTAGATATTAGAAACAAAAAGAAGAAACAGCTTTTTTGGGGGGTATCCACTCTAAGGGACAATAGATAATCTTTTAAATAGCAATTAAAATAAATGTGAAGAATGAGAGTAGCAGAAGAATCCCAACCTGGTTGAGTGTAAGCAGGTGAGTTAACGATCTCATATAAAAAGATCCTTTGCATTAAAATTGACATTTTTATAACACAAACAGAAAATCAAAATATCTTATTAATAGCATGTTCTGAAGAATAATCTCAATCCCACTATTTAATCTATTTTAAATATTTATTTTAAATGATAACCTCACAGCCACAGAGTGCTCATAATGCAGGGAAAATCTTCATGGATATAGAGTTGGTCACCTGCTTTTGCATCTTTCTTGGGCAAGCCTTGTATTTCTACTTAGAAGCCCACATTGCTCAGGGACTTTGCATTTCATTAATTTCTTATTCATGTTCTATTCTAATAATGGAAAACAGTTTTACTTAATTATTATTCTGAAAGTCCAACTAAGAGTTCTTTAATTTCTAATCTCAAATCATTTAAATATTGATGGGAATGAAAATGGGGCAACACTTAAGCATTATTTACGTTCTCCCTGCAGGAATAGCCTTAGTCAATATTAGTCATCTCTTTTCTTTCAACCTCCCTTCTCTCTCTCTTTCTTACACACACACTCACGTGTGCACACACACACAGATACACCTATCCACACATACACAAACCTGCACTCACATAGATTCCTAATATACATGATGCTGCTGTTCTATACTTTACCATCCATAAATTTCTATGAACATCAATCGTCCTTTAACTATGAGAGCATGAATCTCTTCTTTGGGAGCCTGTTAACCCTCCTGGAAGACAAGGCATGTGTTATTCAGCAGTGATAAGATGCACCAAGGGCTAAAATCTAGTTACTTTTTTTTCTCATGAAATCTAATCATCAACAAATTCTCTGGTTCAAATCAAGTAAATTGCAATTTTTATGTTAAAAAAAGTTCAGTCAATAAATTAAAGTCACAATTGCTCCATGTTAAAAGTTCTTAAACTAATTTTTACATCACCTAAGAATATGCTGAACAAGTCATCTTATGTACTTGAATTCTTTGAAATGAAGAGCAAAATTGTGTGGATTTTTGATGGGAGTTTATGTGTCTATGTCTATTTTTCTAGAAGGTAATTGATGCTGTCTTTATTTTAAATTTTAATATTTTGTTCATGTTTTTTTCATTAATTTTGTTTTAAAATATTGCATTGAAATTTTATTTATCTTTATTATTGAGGTTTTTGTTGCCTTCTTAAATTTTGCCCTTGTGCCCAGTATCTCACACGACATATCCTATTCCCCTCCTCATGCCATGTCAGCAAAGCCATGATTCCCTTGTATCGTATCCCTTTCTGCTTCAGTGAGACAACTTCTAGGGCACAGCAACCCAGAACTCAGCAGTAGAAGGTAGAAGGAATCCTTGTGTAAGACTCCCAAAGAGGAATTTTTAAGGGACCACTGAGTTTCCCAAATGATATAATGATGTAAAAAATCAAATAAGTTGGAATATTGTGACCTGAGATATAAAAATAATAATAAGAAGAAACATTAAAAAATCTTACTTCCATCATGTTTCATAGGTCTAAGCTCTTTTGCAAAATTCATTTCGTTTTATCCTCAGAATGATACTGTGCAATTTAAATCTCATTAACCTCACATGGTTGAGGGAAACAACAAAATCTACAGAGAGATTATGATTTACTCCAGATCACAAACAATTTGAATTTAAATTTTCTGTGTCTGAGATCATCACTGTTTCGTTTTACTTAAAATATCTTCATTTAAGTAGGTGGTTTAAAATGAAATAAAATGTTAGAATATTTTTAGGAACTCTTTTAGCTCATGCCAGATGTTAATCTAAGTACCTAAATATATTATCTTTTAGTTCTCACAGATTCTGCTTACCGTTCTACATAGCGCATCATGGAAAAACAGGCTTAGGCACAACAAAGATGTCCAGCAAATAAATGCTTTCTTACTGACCCAGCACAAGGGGTCCAAAAGAGCAAAGGAAGATATCCTATCTTGGCCAGTCCTCTAGGGAGGATAACTGTTCGGGTCGGTGTCTGTAGTGGCAGCCCCACATGCCCCACTTGGCATTGGAGAGGAGGGACAGCTGTCCTCTCAGAGTGAGGATTTATATACCCCAAAGAGAGGAGGCCCTGCCACTGAGAGTTCTGGCCCTGATAAGTAGCCGGGGTTGCTTGTTCCCAGTTTAAGTTTAAGGCCAATCCATTCCATTAGACCTACTGTCTCCAACTGCTGTGGAAAGGAAACCAACTGAGACATGAGCGTACTGATAGAGAGGGAGGAGGAGGGAGAAGGCCAGGCTGGGAGATGGCGGCTGGGTGTGTCTGTGATCTCCCCAGCAGAACTGTTATGAATTCAATTAGCAGATGGAGAAATTGAACCAAAAAGAAATTTAGCAAATTGCCCAGGGTCACTCAGTGTAAAGAGAACACCTGGATTCAAACTCAGGCATTCCAGAGCCTCACTCTGTTGTTCTTCCTCTCTGGTTAAGCACCTCAACTCAGCAAAATTGCTGGATGTTAACAAACACAGTATATATGGTAACAAATAAAGGATTAATAGATACCTGAAAGCTCTTATAATTGTATGTATTTTACGTTTCCAAAGAGTTTAGATTTTTTGTATTTAAAAATTCATCCTTTTAAGTATGTATTCATTTTCTATTGCTTCTACAATAGACTTCCACAGACTTACGGGTTTAAAACAACCCAACTTTATTCTCTTGAAGTTTTAAGGATGAGAAGTCTAAAATTAAGATGCATGATGAGTTATTTCTGTAGGACTTCAGGGAGGACTGAAGTCCTCGCCTTCTCCAGCTTCTAAAAGCTGCCTCCATTCCTTGACGTGTAGCCCCTTTCTCTGTCTTCAAACCCAGCAATGGCTGGTTGAGTCTTCCTCATACTGCGTCACTCTGACACTTCTCTTTTGTAGTCAAATTCCCCTCTAATTTCTTATAAGAAACATTGTGATCCCATTGGTTTCACCAGGATAATTCAGTAAAATCTGCCATTTTGAGATTCTTTTTAAAATCACATCTATGAAGTACCTTTTACCATGCAATAGGTTCGGGGGATTTTGGGTGGTCATTAATTAGCCTACCACATAGAAGTACTATACTTAAATTAACAGCTTCCTAATATCACCATGATATACTACTAATAAATTATCATTTATTATACTGAAATTACAGTCACATGCTTCATCTTACTGAAGTGGCAATGCTACTTTATCTCTGAAGATTTAAGAAAATGTTAGTTTCTGATATAATTAGATTATTTTCATTGGAAATCAATTTGGGACTTGCTAAGCCTTCAAATAGTATATCATAATAATATTTAATTTCTCAATAATTTTCTAAATAATGCAATATTTTGCATTAATTAAATTAATGAAATATATTTCATGAAACATATTGCAAAAATGTGTTCTTAAAGATACTGAATGTGATTAAATGACTTTAAGAATGCACTTAAAAATTCTAATAGTAGTCTTAATAATCCTTTCCATGTTTCTCTGAGAAAACAGATGAATGGTTATTCATTTTCTACAATAGTTCTCTTCTATTCTGGGCTATATTTGGAAGCATCTCATAGGATTAATGAAGTGTCTCTCACTTATTCTAAGTTTTCTGAACCTATTGCTGACAATAGACTTTCCCTGGAGTCCTGCACCAATTTCACCTTCTTCAAATTCAATCTGCCTGAAAATTTCCACGAGTCCACCAACTTCTATGAGCCTCCATTCTCCTCCCTGTCACAAAAGAAAAAATTCCTACTTATTTAGGAATAATTTTTAAGATACAGGTGTACGGAAGATACTGTTGAAGCAGACTGACTACTTTGAAAATACGAGAAAATAAGCGTAAGTTGTAAAGTAACTGTAACTAAAAGAGTTTAACTGTGGTTTCAGAGACTCTCACAAATACCCCTCCATTTTATCCTTGAATCTGCAGGCTAATAGAATCTCAACTCCTGAGCTCATGCAGCAAAGTTTGTACTTCTTGGTAAGTTGTCTAAAACCCTTCCCAATGATATTTTCAAATATATTGCATCCAGGACCTAAGTCACATATCTCCTATCCATTGTTACCTGCCCCTTGATCTCTGGAAACCTACATGACATTCAGAATTTAACCTTCCTTGACATTTAGAAAAAGTATAAATATTACTTCTAAGGCTCAAAGTTTTAAAACAAGACTTTGTCTACACCAAGCCCAAATACTTTATAAAATATATCCATAATAATGCATTCTTGACATTTTTAGAGTATAGTTTAAAATTTTGGAGAATAAAATGGCAGCCATTTTATTTTATTTCATGATTTGTGGCTTAAGAATTTGGGCAGAATTCAATGAGCACTTTTGCTGCATATGACATTGAATGAGTTCTTGCAATGGTACTCAGATTGCAGATAGGCTGGTCTACAGGGTACAAAATTACTCATTCACAAGTCTCGTGTCTTGGAACATAAGGATTGAAAACTGGCATCAGCTGGAGTGTTCCACTGGAAAAGATTATAAGAGGCTCAGGCTGATGCAGCTGGATTTTTAATGTCACAGGCTTGGAAAATTCAGAATGTCACTTCAACTGGCCAAATTCAGACTAGATTTTGAAGGGAAGAGAAATTGACTACAACTCGCAAATTCAGAAGTAGCAAAAAATATAGAGTCCTCTTCAATCTACTGTAATAAACTGCTCTATTTCTCCTTCAAATTGCCTTAAGTTAATATATTGTGCATCTGTATATTTGGGTGGTAAATTTTTCTTAATTTCTTTTTAGGGTTTCTTTTTAGATCAGACTTGTTAGCTCATCAATGCTTAATTACTGAACCTAATCACCTAGTATAAAAATAAAAAATTAAGAAAAGCAAATAAAATTAAATATTATGTTGATATGCAAATACATTACTATTTCCTTTCAAAATTCCAAAGATAGCATGTAATGATTAGCCTTGGAACATCTGGAGAAGAAAGAGTTTAAGTTCACAGATATGTTCATTTTTTATCACTATTGTTATTGGAAAAATTAGTTGGCTTTCAATAGGTGGCTTTCAATAGGTGGTTTATTTACACAAAGATGGAATTCAGAATAGTAGGAAAAATTTAGAGCAGAAGGTTGTTTTTATAGTTTTTAAACTCCTATTATTGACCGATACTGAGTGCTAAAAAAAAATCAATGTTAGAAATAGAATGAATTTTTCTGTATTCTAGCTTCTTTTAAAATAATTGGTGTGTCATGTTTTTTGTAAGTTGAATTGTGCTATCAAGTCAATATCTAGTGCCATTAGTAATTAGAACCAACAAATTCAGTTGAATTTTAAATTATTGTTAATATAAGATAGCCACATATAGTGCCAATGAATTAATGGTGGGGATTCTCAGATCTTTTCAAAAGTTTTCAAGCCTGGAAGGGAAATGAATACATTAACTGCATGAAAAGCAAAAGAGATAAGTTAAAGTAAAGAGAAACTAAAAAAACTGGAAAAATAATTTTTTACTGCAAATCCAGTGTGCTCTGCTGCAATCTAGAAGAATTTCCAAATAAGAAACAGATTCAAGGGTTTTTCCTTCACTATTGAACCGTCTCCCATTTATAGATGTCAATTGTGAATTTTATCCTAGGATTAAAATTTATAACACAGTAACAAATTCCACTGTGAAGAATGACGTCACCAGGAAGGCAATGTTCCAGGGTTCTATCCCTGTACAGCAGTCTTAAATAAGAAGAAAAACAGATACAACTATCGTTATCAGAATCTAGAAAAACAAGTAGATTCAGTAACTGGGTGATCACCAAAAAAAAGAAGAAAAAGGCAATTTGAAAAGGGCTGGAAAACCTTGTGATGTTTTTGCTGGACCTTCCTGCAAAACCTCCTGGCTTGCTATGGAGCTAGCCCCTGCTCCAAAAGAGGTCCCTAGTCCTGGTTCTGCAGGCAGCAGTGTAATCCTTGTGCACAATCCAGTGTGCATGTATGTCTGTGTCAGTCTGTCTGGCAGCTACCTGAAAGAATGAACCATGACATTCATCACAGGTTGGCTATCCCAGGACTTTCCCTGAATGTAGAGGCAGTTCACAGGACAGCTAAAATGCTGTAGGAGAAGAGTTAAATCACAGCTACGTGGGAAAAAGGATTGTCAGTTCTGGCACATAATAGTGTAGAATAAGAGATGGGAGGAGAAAGGGGGGTATTTGGATCTGTATAAAGGGGGTTATGGCTAGAACCAGGGATGCATGCCCAGGAGAAGACCCATATTCAAAAAAGAATGGGGAGGATCCTATGTTTTCACTGTAGGATGTTCTTTAAATTCATTTTTAGTCAGGTTAAGCTTTGATGGAGAACACTCATACAGACAAATCTGCACAGAAAGGAAAGGTGTTTTGTTTATTTTTTAGCTTTAAAAAAAATTTTTTTTTGCCAGCTCATGGTCTAGAATAATTATACCAAGTGTCAAAGAAGAGTCTTAACACAAAGGCAATCAACAATAAAATCCTAGGCAAGTGAGAGAAACTTACCTTCAGAGTAAATTTATCAGTATGATAAGACACCTAGGTATCAGCAAACAATTACAGCCCACACTAAGGTACAGGATGATATGGCCCAGTAAAGAATCACATTAAGACTTCAAAGGAGACTCAAAATTTGGAACAATTAATTGAAGCTGTTCAAACAAATCTCCTTAATTGATTCAAGAAAAATACAACTAAAGAGATAAAAGATATTGAGAGGACAATGAATGAGCAAAAAGAAGAATTTGACAGTTTAAAATGAAACATAACAAAAATCATGGGGATGAAAAAACAAATAGAAGAGATTAAAATTACACTAGAGGGCTACATCAGCAGATTTGAACATGTAGAGGAAAGAATCAGTATAATAGCAGACAGGTTAATCAAAATCTTACAAACCGAAGAACAGATAGAGAAAAGAATGGAAAAAACTGAGCAATGTTTCAGGGATTTGAATGACATCATCAATCACAAAACACACATGCTATGTGTTTCCTAATTAGAGAAGACAAGGGGAAAGGAGCAGTAAGACTATTTGAAGGAATAATGGCTGAAAATTTCCTTTTATGAAAGACATAAACATAAATATTTACGTCCAAGAAGCACAACACACTGCAAACAGAATAAATCCTAACAGACCTAATCCAAGACACAGACTAACCAAAATGTCAAATGCCAAAGATAAAGAATGTGTCCTGAAAGCAGCAAGAGAAAAGTAATTCAACACATACAAGGGAACTGCAATAAGATTAAGTTCCAGTTTCTCAACAAAAACCATGGAAGTAAGAAGGCAGTGGTATGACAGATTTAAGGTACAAAAAAAGAAATACTGCCAGCCAAGAATTCTTTATCCAGCAAAACTGTCCTTAAAAAATGAGGGAGAGTTTAAAATATTCATAGTTAAACAACTGCTCAGTAAAAATATTCACAGTTTACAATTTGTTAGTAAACATTCAAATTAAGAATTGTAGGGGGTTCAGTGATAGTTGAAGTGTAGTTCAGTGGTAAAATTCTCTGCTGCCCTGCGGGAGACCCAGGATCAATTCCCAGTCTGTTCACCCCCCCAAAACAAACAAAAACAAACAAACAAACAACAACAACAACAATGAAAATTCAACAATGATGCTGCAATAACGGATACTCACATGGAAAAATAATGAAATGTGACCCCGCCATACAGCATACAAAAAAAAAAAAAATTAAGAATTGTAAATGAGCTATTATTTCAGTTACATATACACTCAAAGCAAATATTCAAATTAAAAATTGTGAGTGGGCTCTTTTGATTGGTTGCATATACCTTCAAATTAAAGTTTTAAGTGAGCTAACTAGAATAGACATGACCTGGCTGTAAACAAGCATCATGAAAACACCTGTTACAGCGTGATTGTAAATCATTCATCTAATACAAAATAAAAATACATAATAACAAGTAAAGGAAATATGCTAAAGTAACAACTACAATAACAAGTAAAGGAAATTCATTGTAGGTAGTTGGTTCAGAGTCAACAGTGGCAGCACCGCTCATTTTAATTACGGTAGTTAGTGGTTACACAGTGGGTCTAGAGCTAAAGGGAGCTAGAATAAGATACCAGACAACTTCCGGACTATAGGTCAAAATAAATGAAGTATACTTTTGGGGCTCACCAAGAGAAGTCACTCAATGCCAAAAGAGTTTCAGTCTTCATTGTATGCTTCACACTAAACTATGTGCAAAAGAACACTTAATTTCTAATACCAGTAGAGTAGGAATAAAAGCAAAATTGTTTAATAGAATGCTGAACACATTAGTACATTACTTTATCTCAAGTATATAAATAGATTCTAAAATGATTTGTGCTCCTTCCTCCCCAAAGAACGGCCACTAAAGAACTATGCAAGGGGGCAGTACAATGGTGGCTCAGTAGCAGAATTTTCACCTGCCATGCTGGAGACCTGGGTTCATTTCCTAGAGCCTGCCCATGCAAAACAACAAACAAAAAAGAACTATGCAAGCAATGGCAGATTTAATAAGATTTTCACTTTGAACTGCAAAATCAAGATAAGTATATAAAATGATCACACTGAACACACTTTACAAGGTCTATTCAAGATTGCATATAGGAGTATATTTATACATACATATGAATTTTATATGAACAGAATAATTATAGGTCAGTTGATTAAATTTTTAAATGCTGTGGCAAGCTTTGGGAAAACATTAAAGTCTGATAGGAAGGCATTAACATTCATTACATAAAGAAATCTGAAATTGATGTCAAATGTCTTAATTGCCACTCCAATAGCTGTGTAGACCTGAATTAGCCTCTTAACCTGTTACTCAACCTTAATATAAAACAGGGATTATAATCATTTCTACCTTTCATAAGACTGCAGTGAGAATCAAGCATAATACTTATTCAAGTGCTATGAAAACTTTTGTACAATTGTAGAGTGTCATCCAAATGCCCATGAAAGCCTCTTAAACTATAATTTTGAAATTTGCCATTTCTTTGCCACTACAATTTTGAATATAAGCCCTTGGTTATTACCAGCACCATAAAACTTTGTGGAGTCCCAGCTCCTCCCTCAAGCCACAGTAATGAGCAACATGATCCAAACCTCATTCCATGATGAGTTCAGAGTACCCCAATCCACACAATCAAATGAGTTCTCCTTGAACTCGTTCTGCCAAGGTATCAGAGATGATGTTATTTCTGTGATATTGCTTAACTGGGAGGCTAGGTTTAAAACTGCCACTGGCCTTTATGCTCATTATGTGAAGAAAACCTGCATTAAATTTAAACCTATCAGATGCAAACAAACTGATGGCACCATGCAAGCCTCTGAATCTGGATTTCTGGAATCAGGTCTATCTCTGTTCTTTGATTAGCAAATCAAAGAATTCCTTCCCTACCCTCTTAAGAATATTTGTATTTCCTGTTTCTGTGAATTTTAATTACAAACCTTCAGACTATGTTTTTTAAGTGTCTATTTGCGTTTAATAGATTAACTTTACTTTCCATTTTTGTTACGTCTATGTACTTTTCAAAATTTCAATAGTGAACATATAGTATACTTATTCAACACTTTAGAATTTGAGAGAAAGAAATCTAACATCTTCTTAAAATTAAGATTACACACATAAAAACACACAACCATATAGCTTTTGTTTTCAAATTTTAATTTTCCTTCTCAGTTTTTTCCTATGATAATAATTTTCTTTATTGGCAGCAATTCTGCATATACTTCATTTGTGGACTTTCAACATCTTTATCTTTCCTACATTCTACTAACTTCCCTCATGATGAGCCCTGACTTTCCAAGTTAGAAGTTAGAACTGTCACATCTTCCATCTCCTTTTCAGCTATATGACAGCCGCGTTTCTTAGGCTCCATCAAGTAGAATCCCAATGGGAGATTTCAATTCAGAAATGAGCAGCTTGAGGAGGTGGCCACATGAGCAGTAATCAGTATAGAGACAAGCATGGTTGTGGGAGCAGCTAGTTCTTTGAATGTGGCAGTGGTGGGTATCCAGGTGCCAAGTGGAGAATGGAGTGTTGTTCTCACTAGTAAATCCCGGTGAGGGGGCTGCACAGTGATTTTGGCTGCTTAGTTTCAGAATTTTGCCTTCTGAACTTCTAAGAATCTGTGCACTTCAAAATATTCTTTAGTATACATTTTTAAATGTTTCTTCAATCGTGAAATATAACATACATAAAAAAGCAATTAATTTACAAGTACATTTTAACAAGTAGTTATAAAACAAATTTTAAAGTTTGGTATGGGTTATAGTTCCACAATCTTTCATTTTTAATTCTAGCTGCTCCAAGACACTGGAGACTAAAAGAAATATCATTATAATGATTCAGCAGTCATCCTCATTTGTTGAATCCTATCTTCTGTGTTATACTCCTCTTTTTTTTTGTGATAAATAACATATACACAAAAAAGCAAGAAATTTCAAAGTACATTGTAACAATTAGTTGTAGAACAGATTTCAGAGTTTGGTTGGGTTACAATTCTACAATTTTAGGTTTTTACTTCTAGCTGCTCTAAGGTGCTGGAGACTAAAAGAAATACCAATATAATGATCAGACTGATATTGTTTTCAATAATCAATATGTGATTATTAAAGAAAAACTGCTTGAGCAGGGAGATCTCAAATGGTTATTAGGTTACATTGGCTTATCAAGGAAATTAGAGGTTATCCAAAGGGGAAGTTATGATAACTGGTTGACATTTATTTCAAAGGAGGGACTTAAAAAGTGGTGAATGACCATATATTGGTTATTCTAGCCACTGTCTACTTATGATAGGTTCTTTCTGTTGGAAGAAACTGCTTCTTTTTTAAAAATAATTGAAGAAGCTGTAGGTTTATGGAAAAGTCATGTAAAAATACATCATTCCAATATTCCTCCTTCCCTATGTACATTTAATTTGTATGCTGTATGGCGGGGGTCACATTTCATACTTTTTCCATGTAAAGATCCCTTTATTGTAGCACCATTTGTTGAAATTTTTGTTCGTCTGTTTATTTGTTAGTTTGTTTTTTGGGGAAGTGCATGGATGGGAATCAAACCTAGGTCTCCCGCAAGGCAGGTGAGAATTCTACCACTGAACGATGCTTGCACCCCCACATTTTTGTAGAAGCCAAGAGTTTAAAGCAAGACCTACAGAATTTGTTGCAAGCTGCTGGCCTCGGGATGGCAGCGGTAGACTGTGGCGATTGTTATGTAGAGCAGTCTGGGAGGAAGAGAATGTTTACCCCAAACAGTTATGTTAAGTATGAAGAACACTGTGAGATAAGAATCTTGCTCCCTCAGGAAATGCCTGCATATCTATTGACATCCTGTGGTATATAACTAAGATCTGGTTGAAAATAAAGTTGTCTGAATTCTGTCTGAAGTAAACTCAAGCTTCAGACCCCCTGAGCCCGTCTGTGTCTTTCTTTCTTTCTTTCTTCCTTTCTTTCTTTTTCATCATTCCTTAATATCCTTCGAGCTCCGTTTCTACAGGAAGCAACACATTTTAAACTTTTTTATTATATAATATAACATATATATATACGAAGCAAACAAAGAAATAAATGATAGTTTTCAAAGCACTCTTCAACGAGTAGTTACAAGACAGATCCCAGAGTTGTCATGGGCTACCATATGATCCTCTCAGATTTTTCCTTCTAGCTGTTGCAGAATATAGGAAGCTTGTTCATCTTCAATATGGGTATATTACTTATAGACCCACTAGAGAACTGCATTCTCTTCTGCCTATTCCCTTACATTGGAGTTCAAACTCATTAGCTAACCGTTCACCCATCTCTACCTTCTACATATCTCTAAGTCTTGTATATTCTGTATTATAAACCAATGTTTTATCTTTACCATGGTCGTAAAAGTGGAATCATACAGTATCTATCCTTTTGTGTCTGTCGTATTTCACTCACCATTATGTCCTCGAGGCTCATCCATCTTGTCATGTGCTTCAGGACATCATTTTGTCTTACTGCTGCATAATATTCCATCATAGGTATATGCTACATTTTGTCAATCCACTAATCTGTTGATGGACATTTGGTTTGTTTCCATCTTTTGGTGATTGTGAATAATGCTGCTATGAATATCAGTGTGCAAATGTCTGTTTGTGTCACTGCTTTCAGGTCTTCTGGGTATATACCAAGTAGTGCTATTGCTGGATGACAGGGTAACTAGATATTTAGTTTCCTAAAGCACCGCCAAGCTGTCTTCCATAGTGGCTACACCATTATACATTCTCACCAGCAGTGCATATGTCCCAATTTCTTGACATCCTCTCTAACATTTATACTTTCCTGTTTGTTTAATAGCAGCCATTCTTACAGGGGTGAGGCGGTATCTCATTGTAGTTTTAATCTGCATTTTCCTTATAGCCAGTGAAAGTGAACATCTCTTCATGTGCTTTTGAGCCATCTGTATTTGCTCTTCAGAAAAATGCCTATTTATATCTTTAGCCTATTTTATAATTGGGTTGTTTGTTCTTTTGTTATTAAGTTATATGATATCCTTATGCATACAGGATACCAAATGTAATATGTAATTTCCAAATATTTTCTCCCATTGTTTTGACTGCCTCTTCACCTGTTTGACAAAGTCTTTTGAGGTGCAGAAGCATTTGATTTTGAGGAGTTCCCATTTATCTATTTTTTTTCTTTTGTCATATGTACTTTGATTGTAAAGTTTAGGAAGCTACCTCCTACTACTAGTCTTGAAGATGTTTCCCTACATTTTTTTCTGTAAGCTTTATGGTGCTAATTCTTATATTTGGGTGTGTGATCCACTTTGAGTTAATTTTTGTATAGGGTATAAGGTAGGGGTCCTCTTTCATTCTCTTGGCTATTGATATCCAGCGCTTCTATGTCCACTTATTGAAAAGACTATTTTGTACCAGTTCAGTGGATTTGGAGGCCTTAACAAAAATCAGTTGACCATAGATTTGGTGGTCTATCTCTGCACTCTCAATTCTATTCCATTCTTCAATACTTTTGTCTTTGGGCCAGTACCATGCTGTTTTGACCTCTATGGCTTTACAATAGTTTTAAAGTCAGGGAGTCTTAATCCTGATACTTTTCTTTTTTAGGATGCTTTTAGCTTTTCGAGGTCTCTTTCCCTTCCAGGTGAATTTGGTAACTAGCCTTTCCAAGTCTTCAAAGTAGTTTTTTGGAATTTTGATTGGTACTGCATTGACTCTATAGATCACTTTGGGTAGAACTGACATCTTAACTATATTTAGCCTTCCTATCCAAGAGCTGGGAGTGTCTTTCCATCTATTTAGATCTTCTTTGATTTCTTTCAGCAATGTTATGTCATTTTTGCTTATTTTGCTGATTTTGCTTATTTGCATCCACTCTCTTTTTTCCTTTGTTAGTCTTGCTAGTGGCTCTTTGATCTAGTTTGCTAGCTGCTGGAATGCAATATACTAGAAACAGAATGGCTTTTTAAAAAGGGGAACATAAAAGGTTGCTAGTTTACAGTTCTAAGGTCATGGAAATGTCCAAATACAAGTATATCAAAATATCTGATCTAAGGCATCCAGGGAGAGATACCTTGGTTCAAGAAGGCTGATGAAGTTCAGGAATTCTCTCTCCTGTTGTAGCGAACAGGGTGACATCTACTAGCTCCCTCTCTAGGTCTCTTGCTTATGAAGATCTCTGGCAACCTCCTTCTTCATCTCCAAAGGTTGCTGGCTGGTGGACTCTGTGGTTCTTTCGTCATCCTGTCTTAGTTCTGTGGCTCTCTCCTCATTCTCAAAAGGAACACTCTCCAAAATGTCTCCTCTGTTATAGGACTCCAGTAAACTAATCAATACCCACATAGAATGGGTGAAGATACGTCTCCATCTAATCAAGTTTAATACACACAATTGATTGAGTCACATCTCCGTGGAGATGACCTAATCAAGTTTCCAACCTACAGTGCTAAATAGGGATTAGAGTAAAACATTGATCCCATAAGACTGATAAGGATTAAAACATGGCTTTTCTAGGGTACATGAATCCTTTCAAATCAGCACACCCATCAATTATATATTGATTTTCTCAAAGAATCAATGTTTGGTTTTATTGCTTCTTTCTATTCTTTTGTTCTCTTTCATTTAACTCTGTTTTAATCTTTGTTATTTCTCTTCCTCTATTTGCTTTGGGGTTAGTTTGCTGTTCTTTCTCAAGTTCTTCAGGTGATCAGTTAAGTCCTCAACTTTTGCTTTTTCTTGTTTTTTATGTAGGCATTTAGGGCAATAAATTTTCCTCTCAGCACAGCTATTGCCACTTCCCATAAGTTCTGATATATTTTATTCTCATTTTCATTTGTCTCCAGAGAGATACTAATTTCTCTAGCAATTTCTTCTTTGACCCACTGATTGTTTAAGAACGTGTTATTTAATCCCCATATATTTGTAAATATTCTCATTCTTTGGTGGTTATTGAGTCCAACTTCATTTCATTGTGATCAGAGAAAGTGCTTTGAATGGTTTCCATGTTTTTAAATTTATAAAGACCGGTTTTGTTCCTCAACATATGATCTATCCTGGAGAATGTTCCATGAACACTAGAGAAGAATATATATCCTGGTACTTGGGGGTGCAATGTCTCTTGGGTCTAATATAAATGTCTGTTGGGTCTAATTCATTTATCAAGTTGTTTAACTTCTCTATGTTCTTGTTGATCTTCTATCTGGTTGTTCTATCTATAGAGGAGAAAGGTGCATTGAAGTCCCCTACTATTATTGTAGAAATGCCTATTACTCCCTACAGTTTTGCCAATGTTTGTCTCATGTACTTTGGCGCTCCTTGTTTGGGAGCATAAACATTTATGATCATTTCTCCTTGGTGGATTATCCTTTTAATTAATATATAGTATCCTTCTTCGTCTCTTATAATGTCTTTACATTTAAAGTCTGTTTTGTCTGCTTTCTTTTGGTTACCACTTGTGTAGAAAATCTTTTTCCATCCTTTCACTTTCAATTTACTTGCATCCTTTTGTCTAAGATGAGTCTCTTGTAAGCAGCATATAGCTGGATTATATTTCTTGGTCTGTTCATTCTGCCAATCTGTATCTTTTAATTGGTAAATTTAGTCCCTTAACATTCAAAGTTATTACTTAAAAGATGTTTCTTGAATCTACCATCTTATCCTTTTATTTTATTTGTCAGATCTATATATTCTTTTCCTTCTTTCTCTTTTCATCCTTTAAGTTACCCTTATTGGTACTCTTCAATTCTGTGCCCTCCTCCAGACCTCCCTCTCCTGTCTTTTTTTCAACTGGCAGAACTCCCATTAGTATTTCTTATAGGGTCAGTCTCTTGCTGACAAATTCTTTCAGGATTTATTTTTCTGTAAAAAGTTTAATCTCTCCCTCAGTTTTGAAGGACAATTTGATTGTGTACAGAATTCGTGGCTGGAAGTCTTTCTCTTTCATGATCTTAAATATATCATACCACTGCCTTCTTGCCTCCATGGTGCCAGTTGAGTAGTCTGAACTCAGTCTTAATGTGGTTTCTCTTGCATGTAGTAGATTGTTTTTCTTATGCTGCTTTCAGGATTTTCTACTTCTCTTCAACAATTGACAGACTGATTAGTATGTGTCTTGGGGAAGGCCTATTTGGATTTATTTTATTTGGTGTTCGTTGAGCTTCTTTGACTTGTATATTTATGTCCTGTATAAGTGTTTTGAAGTTTTCCCCCATTTTATCCTCAACTACTCTTCCTAGCCCTTTACTCCTCTCTTCTGGAACACCAATGATTCTTATATTTGTGCGCTTTGTTTTGTCTATCATTTCCCTGAGATCTAATTCAAATCTTTCATCTATTTTGCCATTTGCTGTTTTGAGTGTTCAAAATTAGTTATCCTGTCCTCTAGTTCACTTATTCTTTCTTCTGCCTCTTCAAATCTGATGTTGTGTGTCTCTAGTATGTTTTTTATTTGTTCTACAGAATCTTTAATCTCTGTGTTATCTGCTATTTTTCTATGTATTCTTTCAAATTCTTCTTTATGCTTTTCAAGTGTCTTCTTGATCTCCTTTATGTCCTTGGCTATCCCATTTATTTTATTTAGTAGACTTATAGGAACATCTTTGATTTAGTTGCTCCAGTGTCTCTGTTTCCTCTGGTGTTTTAATTTGGTCATTAGGCTGGGCTATGTATGTCTGCACTGTGGTATGCTTAGTGATCTTCTGTTGTTTTTGCTGCATGTAAATATCACCCTAAGTGGTGCAGAAGACTCCCAGCTCAGTTATACTCTGGAATCACTGTCTCAGTTGCCCTCCCATTCCTTCTCTAACTTTTCCTTGGAGCAGGGCTGAACTCTATCTATCCTATTCCACCATCTTCTTGGAACCCTCTGCACCCTCACTTTTAACACTTTGCATTAGTGTGGTAACATTTTTATATTTGATGAAGGAATATTATAATTGTAACATTAACTCTACTTCATAGTTTACATTAGGGTGTATTTTTACCCCAATATGCCAACCTGTTATTAACAACTTGCTTTATTGTGGTATGTTTGTTGCACCTCAGGAAAGAAGATTTTTATAATTGTACTATGAATAATATTTCCCCCTTTTAATCACATTCACATATACAATTCAGTGCTGTTAATTACACTCACAATGTTGGGTGGCCACCAGCATCAAACATTTTCAAAATTTTACAACCAACCTAAGTAGAAATTCTGTAGAAATTAAACATTCCTTGTCCCCAACCTAGACCTTGGCAACCTATTTTCCAGATTCTAACTGTATGACTTTGCTTATTCCAATTATTTCCTATCAATAGGGTCATAAAATGTTTCTCCTTTGGTGCCTGACTTATTTTACTCATCATTTTATCTTCAAGACTCATCTATATTTTTTCATGTACCAGATCTTCATTTCTTTTTAATGCTGAATAGTATTCCATTCTATGTATATAATATATTTTGTTTATCTATTCATCATGTGATGTACACTTGGGTTGCTTCCATCTTTCTTGGCAATTGTGAATAATGCCACTATGAACATTGGTGTGTGAATATGCATTTGAGTCCCTGCTTTCAATTCTTGTTAGTAAATACCCAGTAGAGGGATTGTCAGATCATATGGCAATTTTAGACATAACTTTTTGAAGAACTGCCAAAATGTCTTCCACAGTAACTGTACCATTTTACATTCTCACCAGCAGTGAAAGTTAGTGTTTCTATTCTCCCCATTCTCTCCATTTCAAGTTCATTTTTGCATATTGTGTAAGATAGAGCTCTTCCTTCATTCTTTTTCATATAAATACCTTGTTTCCCACCACCATTTACTGAAAGAACTATTCTTTAGCAATAGTATGGTTTTGGCAGCCTTGTCTAATATAAATTGGCTGTAGAGGTGAGGGTATATTTCTGAACCTGCCGTTTGATTCCATTATCTATCCTTGCGCTAGTACCATGCTGTTTTGAGCACTGTAGCTCTGTTATAATATTTAAGGTCATGGGGTGTGAGTCCTCCACCTTCATTCTTCTTTTTCAAGATGGTTTTGACTTTTCTGGTCTCCTTGCTCTTGCAAATAAATTTGATAATTGACTTTTCCATTTCTGAAAAGTAAGCTGTTGGAAGTTTTATTAGGATTGGGTTGAATGCATAAATCACTTTGGGTAGAATTGATATCTTAATAGTATTTAGCCTTCTAATCCATGAGCAAGGAATGTCCTTCCATTTATTTTGACCTTTGATTTCTTTTAGTAAAGTTTTGTAGCTTCCTGGGTACAATTTCTTTACATCCTTGGTTAAATTTATTCCTTCATGTTTGACTCTTTATGTTGCTATTATAAATGGAATTTTTTTCTTGATTTCCTCATCATATTGTTCCTTATTAGTATATGGAAACACTACTTATTTGTTGCTTTTGTACCCAATCCTTTGCTAAATTCATGTATCAGCTCTACAAGCTTTATTGTCGATTTCAGGATTTTCTGTACATAGGATCATTATCATATTCAAGTAAGAAAGTTTTAATTCTTCATTTTTCAATTTGGATGACTTCTATTTGTTTTTCTTGCCTAATTTCTCTGGCAAGAAATTACAGCACAATGTTGAATGACAGTGGGAGAATGAGCATCGATATCTCATTTCTGATCTTAGAGGAAAAGCTTTCAGTTTTTCACCATTGGGAATGATATTAGCTGTGTTTTTTTCACATATGTCCTTTACCATGTTGTGGAAGTTTCCTTATATTCTTAGTTCTATTAGCGTTTTCACCAAGATGGAATGCTGGATTTTGTCAAATACCTTTCCTACTTCAATTGAGATGATCATGTGTATTTTGTCTTCATTTCGTTAATGTGGTATATTACATTAATTGATTTCCCCAGGTTGAACCATCCCTGAGATAAAGGCCACTTGATCATGGCATGTTATTTTTTTAATGCACTGTTGGATTTGATTCACAAGTATTTTTGAACAGTCTTGCTTCTATATATGTAAAAGAAATTCGTTTTAAATTTTCTTTTCTTGTAGTATCTTTATCTGGCTTTGGTATTAGGGTGATTTTGGCCTTGCTTATGAGTTAAGCATTTTTCCCTCTGCTCAATTTTTTGGAAGTGATTGAGCAGGGTTGGGAGGAATTTTCTTGGAGTGCCTGGTAGAATTTTCCTGGAAAGATATTTGTTCTTGGGGTTTCTTTGTTGGGAGGTTTTAATGACTAGTTCAATCTCTACTTGTAATTGGTCTATTGAGATTTTCTTTTTCTTCTAGAATTAGGGTAGGTTGTTTAAATTTTTCTAGAAATTTGTCCATTTCATCTTGATTTTCTAATGTGAAGGCATCCACTTGTTCAGAGTATTCTCTTATGATTCTTTTCATTTCTGTGGGGTCAGTAGTAATGGCCCACTCTCATTTCTGATTTTATTAGCATATTTT
This sequence comes from Tamandua tetradactyla, assembly GCF_023851605.1. NCBI lineage: Eukaryota > Metazoa > Chordata > Mammalia > Pilosa > Myrmecophagidae > Tamandua > Tamandua tetradactyla. The sequence continues at coordinate 39,349,446 of NC_135329.1, forward strand.
ATCTTTTGTCTTCTTCAGTCAAGCTAAGAGTTTTTCAATTTTATTGATCTTTTCAAAGAACCAAGTTCTAAGTTTTGTTAATGCTCTCTACTGTTTTTTTTTAATTATTATTTTCAATTCATTTCTGCTCTAATCTTATTTTTTACGCCTGCTTGCTTTACATTTAGTTATTTCCTACTTCCTCCAAGTGTGCAGTTAGGTCTTTGATTTTAGCCCATTCTTATTTTTTTTTCTTTTTTGGCATGGGCAGGCACCAATTGTCGAACCCAGGTCTCTGGCATGGGAGGCAAGAATTCTGCCACTAAGCTTTTACCATAGCACCACCCTCTTATATTTTTTAATGTAAGTATTTTGGGCTATAAAACTCCCTGTCAACACTGCCTTCACAGTAGCCTATAAGTTTTGATATGTTGTGTTCTTGTTTTCATTTGTCTTCAGATATTTACTGACTTCCCTTGTAATTTCTTATTTGACCCAGTGATTGTTTAAAAATATGTTATTGAACTTCCACATATCTGTTGATTTTCAAGTTTACTGTCTGTTACTGATCTCCTGCTTCATTCCATTTTGATCAGACAAGATACTTCATTTCAATTGTTTAAAACTTAGTCAGGCTTGTTTGGTGATGCAACATGTAATTTATACTGGAGAATGATCCATGTGCACTTGAGAGAGTATATATCCTGCTATTTTGAGGTATAATGTTCTGTATGTCTGTTAGGTCTAGTTCAGTTATCATATTACTCATGCTTTCTGTTTCCTTATTGATCTTCTGTCTAGTTGTTCTATCCATTGATAAGAATGGTCTATTGAAGTCTCCAAGTAATATTGCAGAGGCATCTCTTCTTCCCTTCAATTTTGCCAGTGTTTGTCTCATATATTTAAGGGAACATGGGTAGGTGCATAAATATTATGATTGTTATTTCTACTTAGTGAATTTCTCATTTTTTAAATATATAGTGTCCTACTTTGTCCTTATAATATCTTTTGACTTAAAGTATATTTTTCCAATGTTTATATAGCTGTTCTTCCACTTTCTTGATTACTATTTGCCTGTATTTTTTTTTTCCATCTTTCACTTTCAACCTATTTGTGTCTTTGGATCTACAGTGAGTTTCTTTAAAACAACATATGATTGATCATGCTTTTTTATCCATTCTTCCAATCTGTGTCCTTTGATTGGGGTGTTTAATCTATTAGCATTCAGCATTATTACAGTAAAGGCATTACTTACTTCAGCCATTCTGTCCTTTGGTTTTTGTAGGTCATATCTTTTTTGTGTGTCCTTTCCTTTATAGCAGCCTCCTTTTCTGCACAGTTGATCTTTTGTGATGTATCAGATTGATCCCTTTCTCATTTCTGTGTCTATATATTTTTAAAATACTCTCTATGTGGTAACCCTGGGGTTTCTATTACACAAACTGCATCTATGGCCTACTAATTTGAAAAGATATGAACTTAGCTACAATAGCATACACATTCTTTGTTCCCATATCCCTCTCTTTCTACTCTTTAAGTTGACTTTGGCCCACATGGCCTCTTTATGTTGTATGTGTCCATTTTCAGGAAATAAGCCTTTTTCTTATTTCATTTTATTTTGAATCTTACAAGAATTAAAGAGTAGAGTTGTATATTGAGGATACAGTATTACTGGGGTTTGCATTTACCTTTTTAGTTACCGTTCTGATGACCTTCATTTTTTCACACTACTCCAAGTCACTCTCTTCTGCATTTCCCTTGCAACTAACAGAAATCTCTTTAGTAATTCTTGTAGGCAGTTTTTTTTTTTTTTTGGTTTATTTCTTATTAACTCTCTCAGTTTCTGTTTATCTTGTGAATATTTAAAACTCTCTTTTTTGAAGGACATTTCTTCCAGATGAAGCAGTTGAAGGCTGACAGTTTTCCTTTTTCAGTATCTTAAATGTATCACACCATTGCCTTTTTGCATCCATGGTTTCTAGATATGCATAGGATTCTAAGTCACTGCTGTGAGTGGCTCTATAGTCTGCACCCATGGCAGGAAGGACCCAGGCCATGCTCCCTCTGTGTGACTCTCAAGCTGCATGAGACTGAGTGATGGGAAGGGACCTGAACTGGCAGGAAGAAAATCTCCTATATGATCTTGGAGAATTCCTTCTCTTTATCTTGAATTCAGCATTTATAGCGTCCTTCTCCCATCTCTATTGTGCTCTAGAATCCTAAACAAGTGGAATTTGTCCTTTTATTAGTTGATTCTGAGGGCAGATTTTTCTAGGGTAGTCTTGCATCAGTTATTGATTATGTCACCCAGATACAATATTTTTATTACCAAAAACATGACAGAGTTGAATTTATTCAATCCAGCTTGTGCATTGACTCTCTGAATAGATAAAAAAAGGAGAAATCAAACAAGGTTTGCAGTAAGGACTTTAGCTCAGTAGCTTAAACTTTGGTGTCATTTCACAACCCTGGGGTGAGGTATAAACTATTTATATAGACTTTGTCATAAATTCAATTAAATGACTAGGTGTATGATATTTAATTTCTTTGCCAGTTTGTTCTTAATTTATCTTTAACATAAATGAGGTCTGCATATCTTGTCAATAACAAGACTGATGAGCCTCTGTGAGAACTTGTGCCATTATCCTGTCCCTCTTTATTTTGCCCAAATGATTCCCACCAGTGAGTTGTATAACCACCAAAAATAAAAGGCACTTTTGTCAGAAATGTTGTGGGATCCTTATGACCACTTAAATAAATTTGATGACGTAGTCCTCTGCACATGGGGAGATGGTAATTTCCCAGAGGTAACTGTCTTCTTTGTGCTTTCAGAGGCCACTGGGCCCATAATCGGATAAAGACCTCTCAAAAATGTGAGTCTGGCGTGAACAAGCATAACTGATGACACTGCAGGGCCTTCTTAATTTAGGTGTACCTGGATTTTCCTTTTTCCTCAATAATTCTGGCAATTTTGAGTTTCAAAACACTTGTGCAGTTTGCCTTTCCCATCTTCATTTTTATAACAGTTGCATTTGAAGTCTGGAAAAAGGAGTAAATGTTACTTTTAAATATTAAAATGAAGTGTATATTTCCTTAAACAGTAATTGAAACAACATATATTAGGAATTAATTTTAATTAAATTAATTAATATAATATCAATGGCAATAACAAAACTGTCAATAATTTTAAGTACTTTTTATTTAGTGCTTACAATGGTTCAAGAAGTATATGCTAAGTACTTAGCATAAATTATCGCATTAAATCTTTACAACAGTATTTTAAAGAAGATATTATTATCTTAGAAGAAACAAATGGCAGTTTTGACCATTACATATAAACTTTAATTTTTCATATCGATCATAGCAAACAAACTGATTTGTAACAATTTGTGAACTTGATAGTTTATCAAATTTGCAAACAAATTATAAATTTGAGAGTTTGTAATTGTTAAATATGGATACGCAAACACATAAGAACGTGTATATGTATATATCTTATGTAGATATACATATTAAATATACATATATATGATTTAAATATACAGGAAATATTCTGTATATTGTTATTATTCCATTGTATTTAGTAATGCAATAAGAAAAGCAATAGACTATAATATATAGAGCTTTTCACAATTTTTGAAGGAAGCATGATCTCTTAACATATGATGCTGAGAATTCCAAATAGGAAACATAGCTGGATGATAGTGGATTACAACTAATGACCACACTTTACAGCTATAATCCACAAAATATTACCAAAAAGAAAAAGATATAACATTAAGTGGCTTGCCTGAAATTAAAAAAAAAAAAGTATTACTTCTCATTTAGACATTTGGGGATTGAATTATGTTTCCCTCAAAAGATATGTTCAATTCTTAGTCTGCGTTCCTGCAAAGGTGAACCTGTTTATATTTAGGGATTTTAACATGTTATGATTAGTTCACTTGAGGACTCGTTTGGCAATAGTACCTAGGAAGATCCATTTTAGATGAGGTCAAATCGAATCAGGGTGGACCCTAATTCGGATGACTGGAGGGCTTATAAAGGAAGAATGAAAAAAAGAAAAAAGGCAGAAATTCAGAGGCCATCTGTGAAGAAATCAGAAGTCAGGGAAAGCCACAGGAGGAACCCTGTGCTGGAGGCAGAGGTGCAAGGTAAGGAACCCCAAGGGTTAGGGCATCCCAGCCCCAGAATTTCACTGATTCTCCAATAAAGCATGGCCTTTTGAGAGCTTATTTTTGGCTTCTAGGCTCCAATATGTTAAAACATTAAATTTCCATGGTTTAAACCAACCAATTGTGTGGTATTTGTTATAGCAGTCATGCAAGCTAGGACAATTTCTGTTTAAAGCACTCTAAGTCAAGCATATGCTTTAAAAACTATAGAAACTGTATATTCTTTTGAACTTTTGTGAATAATTATGGTAAATGGCCATGACGAAAATTTATGCTCTTGCTTTAATCCATAGACATATGTCATTGTTTCAATGTTTTTACATTAAATAAGATTTTTTTAAAATCATAATTTTGTTTATTTTTGTAAAATCATTTAAAAATGTCTGGCACATTTATTTTATGCATTTTCTACCTAAATAATGAATAAAAGTTGCCTATAACATTTTTCTAGTAACTTTAATAAAATAAAAATCTAATATTAATCGCAATAACAAAAATGCCAACAATTATAAGCACAATTTATTTAATGTTTATCATGGGTCAGGAAGTATATGCTAAGCTTTTAGCATAAACTACCTCATTAAATCTTTACAACACTTTGAAGAAGATATTATTAAGTCCACATTAGAGATGAAAAATGAGGCTTAAAATTGTTTAAGATAACACAAGTAAACTAATTTGTTTTCATTTTAAAACATATGCTTTTATCAATGTTCTATGCCATAAATTCTAATAATAGCATAACTGCTATTCATTGAACTGTTACTATGTGCCTGATACTCTGTGGCTAGATACATTATTTCATTTAATTTATAAATGCTGTCTGGGTATACAATTTCCTTGATGCAATACAAAAAGAAAGCTGCCATCTACTGAATGATTTCATGGACTAAATTTTCGATTCTACTTCATATAATCTTTACAGCAACCTAATATTCAAAGTACACTCATAAACATCTTTAAAATGAAGAAATAGATGAGTTTCAAGTATGTCAAGCAATTTACCAATGGTCTCACAGATAGAAAATGGTTAAAGTAGGATGACATAGGAAACATGTTTATCCTAACTTAAAACAAATGTCCTTCAAATACATCATTTATTTTCCCAATGGTAATTCAAACTGCCAGGATAGAAAGTTTCCACAGAATCTTTCAAACCCGATTTTAACTTCTAGGGCTTTGTTTTCTTGATTCTGTCCAGGTATGAATGACATTGTGCCTCAGAATAAGACCAAAGTAGAAAGTCCATTTGTGAACATTGGATTTCTGTATATTGTGCCAATATTGAAAAGATAAGGGCTTAGATAGCAATTACAGTTAAAACTATGCATATATACACATACATATTTATGTATATCTATAAAATTATGCTTCTATACATAAAAATGCATTTTCGATAGAGCAACTCAATATTTTATAGCAGTTCCCTTTTACCACCTGAATGTCTCAAGAATAATTGCAAGGTCTACAAAAACCAACGAACACATTCTAATCTTTTCGATTAAAAAATAGCGTCTAGTGTTTTTAATTTGAGAGAGACATGTGTTATCAGTGTCAAATGACCAAGTCCTGAAAATTTGCCATGAATAAGAGAATGGGAAATGCAGAGATGAAGCGCTAGACTACTCTATCCTCACATCAAATAGACTAGAGGAGATGGAACTTCACAGAATTAAACACGCAATCCAGGTAGTGATATAGATCTCATAAAGGGCATGAGAGACCCTTTCCCAGGGGATGTCTTTTGAGAAACATCTAATACACAGAAATGATGAGGCCACAATACAGTACAAATAGCTGCATGGAATCGTGGGAGAGAAACTACAATGGCCCCTTACACCTCAGGTAACAAAGAGCCATGAAATAGCATCAGAACACTCCCATAACTTTCCAAGAAGAATATAGAAGAATGGAGACAGAGATGACAGGCCTGAAAGAACATTTCAGAGTGTATGAATATGCTTTGGAGATCCACTGCTAAAAGCTAGAGCTTTGAATCAACCATAGGAATAATATTGCTGTAAGAGTTTATAAAAGTATTTGGTAACTAAAAAGGATATCCTGAAAAACGATTAAGTTTATCTTGTTGATGAAATAGCTTCTATTATCAAGCAGGGATAAATACTGGAGAAAAATAAGTTTATTTGTAGAAAAATGAACTGATATATATATATATTTTTTTTATAGCTCAGATGCAGCTTCATTCAGTGTTTTAACATGATTACTTTACAATTAGGTATTATTGTGCTGTCCATTTTTGAGTTTTTGTATCTAGTCCTGTTGCACAGTCTGTATCCCTTCAGCTTCAATTACCCATTGTCTTACCCTGTTTCTAACTCCTGCTGAACTCTGTTACCAATGACATATTTCAAGTTTATTCTCGAATGTCCATTCACATCAGTGGGACCATACAGTATTTGTCCTTTAGTTTTTGGCTGGATTCACTCAGCATAATATTCTCTAGGTCCATCCATGTTATTACATGGTTCATAAGTTTATCTTGTCTTAAAGCTGCACATGCAAGGAATACAAAGTCTTGAGGCTTAGTATAACCTTTTGTTGTTTTAATTTTTAAATTATATTTTCAAACATATGCTCAGTATGATTTTCTTTAAATACTAGATATTTTTTCAGTTGAAGCACCTCTAACTGTAAAGCAACAGGCAAATTAGTAATTTTTAAAAAATGAAATAAATAATGCTTTCCAGGTTTCCAGACACTGCGTAGTGTTAGGTTACATTTTTTTCTATAAAAGAGTAGAAAGAGAGGGAAGGATGACTTCGCAATGAACCTTCCTAACACTTGACTCTCATTCTTTTCTCTTCCCCTCACACAGGAAAGTCTGTTGTTTTAGATTTCATGTACAGTTTAATTTAATTACAAAGGAGAAAAAAGTATTACAAATGCATTTTTGGCATACCTGTATATTTTTCAGTATAGTACATGTTGTCCCCATGTTCCATTTCTAATTTTGTGCATGTACAGTCAATAAAGTATTGAATATTTTGCTGAACATATGGAACAGCACATTATAAATAAATACAATCTGCAAAATGTAATGAAAGACTTGCCAATGCATTTTCTAAGGTATTTTTTGAAATATTTAATGCCATCACTCTTGTAATTTACCAATTTACCTTTTTCATTCTTTAATATGCATTGAATGGGCTGAAATAACAGTATTTAAATCAAATATCTCAATCTCCAATATCAAATGCTATTTTTGATAAAGAATTAAGGACAAGTTCTTCTATTTACATAAATCATTGAATGACTGTTTCCCACTTCCCCTGTTCCTTCCCACATGCACTATTCCTAACTCCATTGGACTATTAATTTGCTTCCAAAAAACTATTAGGTAAAAATGGAGTATTATCTTATTTCAGGAAATGAATGTCAGCATTCCTCTGAAAAAGGAATAAAGCTATATTGCTTCACAATATTCTGTAAACAAAACTGTCATACATATAAAAGTTATTTCCTCCTTCATTTTTTTAAAATTTGAAGTAGCAGTCACTGATCACATATCACAGGATATATTTTCATTTTGTTCTGTAGCTTCAACCATCACCTCCTAGGAACTAGTTAATAATCAGAATGCTTAGATTGTTACAGTCTCTTCTTTGTGAAACCTACTTTTTAATGCTGACTGGTTTATGAAAATGACCAGAGTCACAGAATGCCCACAAAGATGACTACCTCAAAGTAAATATGCAAATAAATTATTTACTCTTTTCAGTAAGTTTTGGAGGATTTGTTACCTCTAAAGCTTTAGTTTGTGGATGGTCCATATTGTTTTAAAAGGGAATGTTATGATTTGGGGCAAAAGATCAGTAAAGTCATTGAATCAGCGAAGCAAGGAAAAACTCCTTTTTTTGTTTTGGTTTGTTTTATTTTATTTTGTCTAAACTTCATGGAGGAAATTTTTGCTTGAAGTAGAATTCTAGGTAGTCTGATATTTGTTGTTGATGTTGTTCTTTGTTTTCTGTCAGTACTTAAAAACACCATCCCATTATATTATTATGGTTTTCATAATATCACCGAAAAGTCATTCATTGGTTTCACTCTTTCAACTTTCAGGTATATTTGAATCATTTTTTCTGGCTCCTTTTAAGATGTTCTTTTCCATTTGCTTTTCTGCACTTTGCAGTTTGTGCATAGATGCTGTTTTCTTTTTATATACTCTGTCAGGGGAAAAGTCACTGATTTTATTAGATTTCTGGTTGGTATCTTTTATCAGACTTCAAAAATACTTTAAACATTATCTCCTAAAATATTGCTCCTGTTACATTTTTTTTTTTGCTCTTCTAGTTCTGCTTCTTCAATTCTTATGTTAGATTTCATGAGTGTGCCCTGTATACTCCTTAAATTCTTTTTTATTTTCTTATGTTCCTTTCTTCTCTGTGCTTCACTTTAAATTCTTTTGTTATTCTGACTTTGTCGATGATTTCTTCTGTTTTTGCTCTTAAATCTATTGAATGACTTCTTAATTTTAACTGTCACATTTTTAGTTTAGAATGTTTTCTTAATTTTAACTGTTATATTTTTAGTTTAGAATGTTGATTTGATTCTTTCTATAAAAAAAATCTCCTTTGACATTTTCTATCATTCCCCTATTTGATCAATATTGTACTTTATATGCTTTATCATATTAATATAAGTATTAAATTTATATTAAATTGATATATATAAATATTATGATGTATAGAAATATTCATTTAAATTTAAATTCAAAGTCCTTGCTTTGTCTTTAAAATCTAGATTATTTATGGATGTGTATTATGAAAGTGTTTATTTCTTATTATCAGTCACTGTTTCCTGTTTCTTTAATATCTAATAATTTCACATTTTATGACAGAAATCATGTTCAATAGGTTATAGAAACTCTAGATTATGTTATATCTCTCTAAAGATATTAAGTTTTATTATGACAAAAAATTAAACAGTGAATTATTTTGATCCAGTTAAAAAAAGGTTTTAGGCTATTTTTAGTGTAGGTTTATTTAACTTTTCCTCTTAATCTAAGCATGTGATACTTAGCTGTAAGAGATGTTTTTTTTTCCCTGGAATCTCAAATAACTACCATGCTATTCACCAAGATCTCTCCATTGAGGCTAGTTCCATCATCATATAGCTGTACATTTGTCATCATAATTGATTTTTGAACATTTTCATTACTCAGAAAAAATAAAAATAACACAACAAAAAAAACCAACAAAGAAATGGGCAAATGACTTTAATAGATATTTTTCTAGAGAAGATATACAAATGGTCAAAACCCACATAACAAGATAATCATTATCATTAGACATTAGGGAAACAGAACTCAGAACCCCAATGCAATACATCACCAGAATGACTACTATTTTTGAATATATATAACAAGTGCTAGTGAGGATAACAAGCAGCAAAAATCCTCATACTTTGTTAATGGGTTTGTATAATGGCGTGGCTATTGTGAGAAACACTTTGATGGTTCCTCAGAAAGTTGACTATAGAATTACCATATGACCGAGCAATCCTACTTTTAGGTATATATCTAAAATAGTTGAAAGCAGGGACCCAAATGGATATTTGCACACTGATATTCATAGCAGCCTTATTCACAATTGCCAAAGTATGGAAGCAACCCAAGTGTTGGGTGGATAAACAGAATACAGTATATACATACAATGGAATAGTATTTAGTTGTAAAAAGGAATGATGTTCTGATAATGTGCTACAATGTGAATGAACGTTGAAGCTATCAGTTGAAGTTAGATCAGCCAGACACAAAAGGACAAATATTGAATGATCTCATTGTATGAAATAATTGGAATACATAGATTCATTGAGTCAGAAATTAGAGTACAAGTTACTATTGGCAGGAATGGAGGTGGGAAATATGAAGTTAATTCTCAATTGGTACAGTTTCTTTTGGATGATGGAAAAATTTTGCAATGGATCATGATAATGGATGCACAATGTTTTGAATGCATGAAACATCACTGAATTGTATACTTGAAAGTGGCTAAAATCATTAATATTGTTTTATATCATTACCTGAATAGAATTGCACAATCAAGAAATGATCCCTGACATAAACTATAGACCATAGTTAATAATAATAATATAATAGTAATATTATTATGTCATCAATTGTAACAAATGTATCACACTATTAAAAAATGTTAAAAATAAGGAAAATAGAGGACCTTTGGGGGGAAATTTACTTCCCATCTGGTTCTTCTGTTAATGTACAACTGCTCTAAAATAAATTAAAAACACTATAGATAAATCAAAATGAACTTCCAAAAAAATTTCAATTAATCCACAGGAAGGCAGGAATAAGAAAAAAGAAATAAAAAAAAGAGGAAACAAAGAAAACAAAATATACAATGTCAAAATTAAGCCCTAACATATAAAATATGCAAACATAAATATGTAAATAAAAATATTAAATACTCATGGCATAACTTACCAACTAAAAGAGGGAGATTGGAAAAGTGAAAAACAAAAATACTTACTCCAAAAATCTTTTACAAAACTATATATTGTCTGTAGGAAACATATATATTTCAAATATAATCAAACAGGTTATAAATTAATGAATGGAAAAATGCATACTTTAATAAGAAAAAAGCAGGAATGACTATATTAATAACAGATAAAGTAGATCCCAGAGCAAAGGAAATACCAGGTACAGAGGGAGACATTACATAATGACAAAATAGCCAATATCCCAAGAAGACATAGCAATCACAAACATCAATTTACCAAACAAGAAAGCTACAAAAATATATGGAAGAAAAACACAGAACTGAAAGAAAAAATAGACAATTTTATACCTATTGTTTGAAACTTAACAACCCTCTTTTAAGAATTGATAGAACAAACTAGACAGAAAATCAACAAGGATATAAAGAACTCAGAAATACCATTAACTAATCAGTTGTCAATGATTTTTATTGAACACACCACTCAACAAAAGCAGAATGCATGGTTTTTCAAGCACCAATAGAACCTACATATACCAAATTCTGGTCCATAAAACCAACCACAGCAAATTTAAAAGAAATGACATCATTCAGAGTCTGCTGTCTGACCACAATAGAATCAAATTAGGATTCAGCAATACAAAACTAACAGGAAAACCTCCACATACTTGAAAACTAAACAACACACTTGCATATAATTAATAAATAAAGAAGAATTCTAGAGGGAAATCAAAATGAACATTGAAATAAATTAAAATGAATATACAGCAAATCAAAACTTGTGGGACAGAGTTAAAGCAATGTGAAAGAGGGAAATCACAGCATTAAATACATATAATAACAGAAAAAGAGGGCAGTCTTAAATCAGTGATCTAAACTCTCACCCAATAATGTAGGAAAAGTAGAGCAAAGCAAACACACACAAAAAAGACAGAAGATACTAATTAAGAGCTGAAATCAATGAAACAGAACTAGAAAATTTAGTTAAATGAAAACCTTGTTCTCTTTAAGAAGACTTAAAAAACTAGCAACCTCTAGGAAGAGAGATAGTGAAAAGTAAAAAAGAGAAGGTGAAAATTACTGATAAAAAATTACTGATAATTACCGATAAAAATATTTACAGGATAAAAACAAGAGATAGCAATACAGAGCCTTCAGCCCTCAAATGGATAATAAATGAAAAACTCTACACATAAAATGTTTATAATCTAAAAGAAATAAACCAATTCCCTGAGAACCAAAAGATAAATACAATCCATCCAATAGTTATTAAGTAATATGAGCAGTCCAACGACTATTAAATAACTTGAATTTGCAATTTTAAAATTCTATAAAAGTCATCTCAAGGCCCAGAAGGTTACACTGAAAAATAACACAAAACTTTAAAGAAGAATTCACACTAATTTTACACAATCTTTCACAGAAAACAGAAGAGGGAGGAGCGCTTCCAAATTCACTTTCTGAAGCCACTCTCTATTTCCAAAAAACAGTGCCAAAAGGAAAAAAAACCCTCCAAGACTACAGACCAATATACTTCCCAATACATACTCAACAATCTCTGACAAAATAAAAGCAAATAGAATTCAACAATATATAAAAATGATTTGTACACTATGACCAAGTTCAGTCACTTAATGTCTGCAGGTTGTACTGATTACTGCATTTCTTTTATGCCCTTAATTAAATTTATCCTTAAATATTTTATTCTTTTAATTACTACTGTAAATAGACTTCTTTCCTCAGGGATGCAAATTGGGTTTAATATCTGAAAATCAATCCCTGTGCTCTATTAACAGACTAATAAAAATTCCATCTTCACATGTATTTGAAGCAGAAAAAAATGACATAAAACTAGGTGTACATATTATATCAATATCAGTTTCTTGGTTTTCATATTGTTTTATAATTATGTGAGATGTGGCCAATGGAAAAATCTAGGTAGGAGGTAGAGGAAAACTCCCTGTACTGACTTTACAACTTAATTGCAATAAGTTTCAATATAACATTACATAGCAGCTTGGCAATCATTTCAAAATAAATAGAAATAAAAGGTATCCAAATTGATTTCTTCCTCAGATCATGCATTGGTGGTAAATAGAAATACAATTGATTTTTATGTGTTGATCTTGTATTCTACCACTTTGCTGTACCCATTTATTAGCTCTAGTAGCTTAACTTTTTCTTGCCTAATTGCTCTAGCTAGAACTTCCAGCATGATATGGAATAACAATGGGGACAGGGGGCATCCTCGTTTTGTTCCTCAGCTTAGAGGGAAAGCTTTCAGTCTTTCCCCATTAGGTATGATGTTAGCTGTGAGTTTTGCAGATACTCCCTTTATCATGCTGAGGAAGTACCCTTCTATTCCTAAACTTTGAAGTGTTTTCATCCAGAAAGGATGCTAAATTTTGTCAAATGACTTTTCTGCCTCAATAGAGAATGTCATATGGTTTCTTCTCTTTAATCTGTTGATGTGGTGATTACATAAATTTATTTTCTTGTGTTGAACCACCTTTGCATACCTGGAATAAAACCTACTTGGGCATGGTGTATAATTCTTTTAATATGTCACAGGATATGATTTCCATGTATTTTGCCGGGAATTTTTGCATTGGTATTTATTAAAGAGATTGGTCTGTAATTTTCTTTTCTTCTTAGTACCTTTGTCTGGCTTTGGTCTTATGGTGATGTTGGCTTCATAGAACATCCCCTCCTATTTCTGATATTATTCGTTTGCATCCTCTTTCTTTTTTAATTTATCAATCTAGCTAAGGGTTCATCAATTTTATTGATTTCCTCAAAGAACCATCTTTGATTTTATTTTTCTTTCTATTGTCTTCATGCCCTCAATTTCATTTATTTCTGCTGTAATATATGTTATTTTTTCTCATCTGTTTACTTTGTGGTTAGTATACTGTCCTTTCTCTAGTTCTCCCAGATGAGCATTTAATTTCTTGATTTTTGCTTTTTTCTCTTTTTAGTATAGGCAATTATGGTAATAAATATCCCTCTCTGCACTGCCTTTGCTGCACCTCATAATTTTTGATATGTTGCATTCTCATTTTCATTTGTCTCAAGATATTTACTGATTTCTTTTGCAATTTCTTCCTTGACCCACTGATTGGTTAAAAATGTGTTTTTAACCTTCGTAAATTTGTGGATTTTCCAGTCTTCCACCTGTTATTAGACTGCCAACTGTATTTTACTGTGATCTGAGAAGATGCTTTGTATAGTTTTAATCTTTTTAAATTCTGAGACATGCTTTGTTCTCCATCTTGTGGTGTATTCTGGATAATGATCTGTGAGCACTGGAGAAAAATGTGTATCTTGCTGCTGTTGGTTATAATGTTCTGTAAATGTCTCTTAAGTTTAGTTCATTTATTGTATTATTCAAGATTTCTATTTCTTTATTGATCCTCTGTCTAAACATTCTATCTATTGATAAGAATGGTGTATTGCAGTATTCAACTATTATTGTAGAAATACCTACTTCTCCCTTTAAAGTTGTCAGTGTGTGTCTCGGGTATTTTGGGTCACTCTGGGTTGGTGCACTGATATTTATGATTGTTATGCATTCCAGCAGAATTGTCCCTTTTGTTAATACATAGCGTCCTTCTTTATCTTTTTTAATTTCTTTATATTTGAAGTCTAATTGGTCTGATATCAGTATAGCTACCCTGTTCTTTTCTGATTGTTGTGTCCATAAAGTATCTTTTTCCAAACTTTCACTTTCAAAACCTGTTTTGTCCTTGGGTTTTAAGCAAGTCTTTTGCAGACTGTATACGGATGGATCCTGTTTTGTTGTTGTTGTTGTTGTATGTTTTTAATCCATTCTGCCAATCTATGTCTTTTGATTGAGAAATTTAATTCATTAACATTTAGTGCTCTTTCTGTAAAAGCAGTACTTTCTTCAACTATTTTGTCTTTTTTATTCTATCTGTCACATTTTATTTTTAATCTTTTTCTCTCTCCTTAGTTATTCTTACTGCTAATCTTCATTTCTACACTCTTCACCAAATCTTTTTCTCCTATCTTTTCCTATCTGCCTGTAGCAATCCCTTTCATATTTCTTTTAAAATAGGTCTCTTGTTCACAAACTCTCTTGGTATCTGCTTATCTGTAAATATTTTAAATTCTCCCTCATTTTGAAGGACATTTTTGCTAGATCTAGAATTCTTGTTGCCAGTTTTTTCTCTCTCAGTATCTTAAGTAGATCATACTACTGTCTTTTCACCTCCATGGTTTCTAATGAGATCTCTTCACTTAGTCTTATCAAGCTTCTCTTGTATGTGATGGATTGAGTTTTTATTGCTGTCTTCAGAATTCTCTCTTTTTCTTTGACATTTATCAACTTGATTACTAAGTGGCATGGAGTAAGTCTATTTGGATCTATTCTGTTCGGGGTATGCTGTGCTACTTGGATCTGTAGTTTTGTATCTTTCTTGACAATTGGGAAATTTTCAGTGATTATTTCTTCCATTATTCTTTCTGCCCCTTTTTTCTTTCTTTTCACCTTCTGGTACACCCATAACATGAATATTTGTGTGCTTCATGTTGTCATTCAATTCCCTTATACCCTGCTCATATTTTTCCAGTATTTTTCCTGTGTGTTCTTTGTGTCTGGGATTTCAGATGCCCACTCCTCTAGCTCAACAATCCTCTCTTCTCCCCTTCAGATCTGCTGTTGTATGCCTTCATTGAGTTTTTCATGTCCTTTATTGTGGCTTTCAATCCAATAAATTCTGCTATTTGTTTTTTCAAGCTTTCAAGTTCTTTTTCAGGGACCTCTTGTGTCTTTTTTATATCCTTCATCTCATTTGCCACAATTTCCTTCAATGAATTGATTTAGAAGATTTGTTTGAATATTTTTAATTAGTTGTTTTAACTCTTCTATCTCAGTTGATGTGTCAGTTTGTTCCTTTGGTTGAGCCACATCTTCATGCTTCATGGTATGAGTCATAAATTTCTGCTGGTATCTAGGCATGTGTTCTAGTTTGCTAGCTGCTGGAATGCGATATACCAGAAATAGAACGGTTTTTAAAAGGGGGACTATATTAAGCTGAAAGTCCACAGTTCTAAGGCCATGAAAATGCCCTGTGCATCCATAGAAAGATACCTTGGTTCAAGAAGACTGATAACATCCAGGGCTTCTCTCTCAACTGTAAAGTCACATGACAAACATGGCAGCATCTGCTAGCTTTCTCTCCAGGCTTCTTGTTTCATGAAGCTCCCCAAGGGCAATTTCCTTCTTCAGCTCCAAAGATCTCTGGCTGTGTGGGCTCTGTAGCTGTTTTCAAAATGGTTCTCTCTTAAAGGGCTCCAGCAAGCAACCCCACCTTGAATGGGTGGAGACACGCATCCGTGGAAATCATCTAGTCAAAAGTTACCACCCTCAATTGGATGGATCACATCTCCATGGATAATTGAAAAAAACTTCCACTCAGCAATACTGAGTGAGGATTAAAGGACATGGCTTTTCTGGGGTCCACAAATTCAAACCAATAAAGCATCTGATTTTCTTTCTCAGTTTATTCTGGAGATCACTTTCTCTTTTGCTTAGCATTTTTATTTTGTTTGTTTGTTGGCTTTGTTCTCTGTCTGTTCATCTCTCTTGCCAGCCAGTTGCCAGATTGGCCCTGTCTTTGGTCTTCTCCAAAACCAGATGCCAGTTAGTCTCAGGGATGGGTGTAGGCACTGGGCACCACAGCACATTCTCTGTTAGTGGTTAAAACAAATCTGCTGGTTTCTAGTGGAACTGGGTTTGTTTTAGGGCACTTCTTTAAAGTTGGGTCATCTGTATTTCTCAGTCAAAACATGGGCATTTTCCAAGACAGGGAGTCTAGACCAACTCCAATGAGCCAGAGATATTTTTCTGAAGATTCTCTTTAAAAGCCCTTCCATTCTTTTGCACTTTCTGGTCTGCCCAGCAGATGGCACGATTCAATAATTTAATCTTCCTCAGAAGCTGTTTGTTTCATAGCCCAGGATACATATGGCCAGACAGGACTGGGATAGTAGGCATCCTGTGCTCTCCCTTTGCAGGTCAAAATCTGCCCATTTTTATTTGTGGCAGAGGACTCCCTCAAATGACCCAGTTTTCAGCTGGCCCCCAGGTAAGGATCTGTCCACGTGTTACTGTTTCTCTCAGGGAAGGAGGAAGGAATTATAGACCCAGGCTGGAAATACAGCTTCTGTCCATGTTTTCTCAGACTCTCTGTCTCTCACTGACCTGGACCTCAAAAGGTGAGGGTCTGTCCACTTCTGTAAGATCATTTCTATATTCCCAGTGCGAGGTATCCCAGCTGCTGTTTCTGTGTCCTAACCATGCTGTATGCGACTGAGCTAGTGGGACTGGTGAGGACTGACAACTCTGGTATGGAGGTTTCCTACCTGATATGATTCTCTTTCTTCAATTTGGGATTTGTAGAGTCCTTCTCCATCTTCCTCCAAAGTTCTGAAAAATTGAAAACTGAGAATAAAAATTGAGAATTTATTCATTGAATCTCCAGGGAGAGATTCTCTGTAGCTGTTTACATTGCCATGTTAGTGACCAGTATATATACTTTGAATTTCTGGTTTCAAATTTGTACACATTACATTTTCCATTTCTTCATGATCAATTGATCCCTCTGTCATTAGCTGATCTTATTTTTTGCCCATGGTAATGATATTGCCTCGTTCTGAAGTCTTTGTTGTCTGAGAGTGATATATCTATTTCCACTTTCTTCTGAGCCATATATGCATAATGTATCTTTTTAGACATTTTGTTTACTAACTTCTGAATTATCTATATCTTTTCTTGAATACGTGGATTTAATTGGAGATTTCATTTCTATCCAATCTGCTAACTTCTGTCTTTTAAATATAGCAATTAAACTATTTACCAGGAAGATTTTTCCTATTGTGCCTGCTTGACATTCAGCTCTCAGCTGTCCCAGCCTGCATATGTCATGGGGGCTTTCTCTCCATTCTCTTCTCTCTTCCCTGGCAATATAGGTCATGGTTGCTTGTTACTCTGTATAGGGCTGGAAGTTGGTGGTGGGTATTTCTCAGTTCTTATGCAGCCTTCCTGTCTTATCCAACTCCATGGAAAACAGGAATCTCATATCAGGGATCTTGAGTTGGGGAAAATTTGCTCCTTTTTCCTGGAAGAACTGAATTCTGCTTTGCACTGAACAAGATCCAAGACCTATCAGAGCTTCCTATCCCACTCCCGGGACAGAGAGCTTTGGCTTCCTCCTTTCGGTCTGGGGTCCTAGGGCCAGGAGTATTTCTTGCCACTTCCTAGTGTTTTAAGGCTTTTATATATTTATTTATTTTTGAGTGAAAAATCCAGAAGAGTTAGCCCTGTTTTTTTTTTTCCTGTGGGTCACTGAGTGCAGCTCTTTATAATCTGCTTTTTCTTCACTCAGTCTTCCTCAGGAGCAGGTGGAAGAGCCTAAGGAAAAGGCTGTGCCTCTGTGTGGACTTTTCTTGAATCTTCAGTATCTGTTATTCTAAACTGATATTTAGCCCATATATAACCTTTAATTTGTCAAAATTTTAGCTGTTTCCTTCCTGTTCATTTTTATTGTAGCCTCCACCACCAAATCTAAACAATGTGGGTGCCCTACATTCCTTGGAGGAGTTTGTTTCTGCTTGAAATTCTAGTCATTTGGCTTTAAAACCTCAGCCATCTGCTGGTCTCGTGGAGAAGTAAGAATTTGTAGATTACCTGGCTTTTTCTCTTTTTCAGTTAGAACATGATATTCCCTTGAGATTTTCTGCATCTTAATTAGAAGTGGAACTCGAAGAGTTGCTTTTTAATTGGCAGTGCATTTTGAATTTTGACAAAACCTCACACCTCCACCCTTGCAAGTCATGGATTTTAACATTTTATGCCCCAGCCTCATGTGTTTGACAGAAGAAATTTTCAGCTTCTAAGCTTTCTATTCAGGTGTCCCAGATTTTGAGGATCCCTTCAGCAACTAAAACGAACCTTCAGTACATGGTTTACTTTATTGGGTTTCCTTCTTATTCTGGATGTTAGTCACATAAAACTTTACTCTTTTGTTAGCTATCTAATACCTTTAAACATGTTTTTAAACATACTTTGCTCAGCCCTTACAGGTTTTTAAGTGGAAGATTTTGTCCAAATCATTTAATGCACCATTACTGGAAACAGCTATCTCCTTTTGCTTATTTTTAATATAAAATTTTTATATTATTTATGTTAGGTCGGGGGAAAGAGGAAGTGCTGTGCAACTGGAGATGTGAAGGCTCTGTCACCCCTCCCAACATGGCTTCTGGAACTGCCCCAACTTGACACCTGACTTCCGGAGGACCGCCCCTTCCAGATGTCACCTGACCCCCTTGCTTAAAAACTGCCCACTCCATCACCCAGGCGCTGACTCACCTCCCTCCATCTTGGATTTCGTGAGCACAGCGCGGGAGCACAGAAATAAACTCGCCCGTTTTAATTTCGCCGTCTACCGTCCTTCTTTCTCACCCTTTCGCATCCTAAACCTTTCAATTTATTATTTTATAATCATGAATATTTACTTATAGGTCATATACATTAATTAGGGATAAATTCTTAAGTATGTTGTTGACTTCTTATATAAAAATTTGCCTTTCTGTTTTTATTTTTTAATTTCAGTGATTCAGAAGTGAAGACAATCTATTATCAGTTTAATTTTTTGATGATCTGGATAAATTCTACTACTCAAGATTGCCAGTGGGTTATCTCCTTTTCTTTACTTTCTAAAGCCATTTTAATGAGAGTATATATGAAATCAATACACAAATTTCTAATTAATGTCTATGCAATACCTTAACTAACAATGTATTAAGCCATCTGGATAACTGCAGTAATACTGAATATTTGACCACTCCAAATGTAAGATTTTAGCTTTTTACAAATAAGTTGTTTCAGTGAGAACAGAGAAAAGATAAGAGAGGACAGACAAGACCTGGAAATTGTTATATGCCTATGATATAAACACTCTATAAATAGTATTTAAATGCAATAATTAAATTTAGAAAAAAATATCTTACTTTTGGATGCAATATTTTTAATGTCATAATCTGCAGTTGATAAAAATCAACGCCTATTGAAAAGGAATAAGTAAATTCTACTTGTGGTTTAAAAATTGAAGACTGTGTCAGCCATGAAAAGTAAATCAAGGTTATGTTTTATTTTTATTCTAATGATTCATAGGCTAAGATCCTTATTTTAAAACTACATTTAACATTTTAAACATCTTTTATGACAACACTTTACTTACTTCCCAAGTACAAAAGAAAACAAAACTTTGAAAGCAAAACCATTGTCATATTCAAATGAGGGGATAATAAGGAAATTGTAAATTCTTACTTTTAAAATCAATAACAATAAAATTCAGAGAAAGTCCTTATTTATTCTTCTTGAGTTTACAATATGTCATTTTAATCCTAAGGAGTGTTTCATCTTAAAATATCTTCCTCTGAAATACATCAGCTAAACAGATTTTATGAGTCTAAAAAGCAGTCTTTGTGGTGAATATAACTGACCAGGAGCATGGAATATTGCACACGATTTAGGAATTACTGTTGACCATTGTATTAGTTAGGGTTCTCTAGTGAAACAAAATCAACAGGGAACACTTGCAAATACAAAATTTATAAAAGTGTCTCACGTGACTGTGGGAACACACAGAGTCCAAAATGCACAGAGTAGGCTGTGAAGCCCATGATTCCGATGGAGGGTCTGGACGAACTCCACAAGAGAGGCTCACCAGCCGAAATAGGAAGCGCCTGTCTCTTCTGAATTCTCCGTATAAGGCTTTCAGTGATGCTTTTAGATTAAGCATCACTCATTGCAGAAGACACACCCCTTTGGCTGATTACAAATGGAATCAGCTGTGGATGCAGCTGACATGCTCATGATTAAATTCTACGGAATGGCCTCATAGCAACAGACAAGCCAGCACTTGCCTAACCGCCACTTGGCCAGGACAAATGAACCTGACCCTGACAACCATGCTTACCTGGAACTGTTGAAAAGTTACTTTTTTGGGGTAGCATGCAACAATTTGAAGTTAGGGAGTGTGGTAGCTCAAACTTCTGAAAGAAAGGAGAGTTGTATAAATTTTAGGTCTAACTTTAAATGCCCCCAAGTCTTAATTCTTTCACTAGAATGAAAGAAGCCTGAAACTTACAGAGTTACTAACTCTAACCTAAGAAAAACAATGCTACAACTAAATACTACAGGACTATTCCCTAATTAATAACTCTCCTGTAGTAGGCAAGAAGTCTGGTGACAACACTGAATCCCATACAAAATTCTCCTTACCAGGGGAAGCCAGCATGAAGAGTAGAGTACTGTCATTCTTTCATATAAAATTAATAAATCACATAATTGAAGTCTACCGTCAATGGGCTAGTCCTTCTCTGTGTCTTCCTCTGGTTCATCTTATTTAATTTTTCTCTCGTTTGTCTTCCATCATTGCAGCACATAGATTAATGCTGCTTCTAGAATTGAGGGGAAGTACACATATACATCTTCTGGTCATAGATTGATTTATTACTGATTTATTATTAAGGGCCTTTCCCCACTGGTAGTGGGAAACAAGAGAGTTCATGTGTTTAAATATCCTCTCAGTATTTGAATGTTCTAAAAATATCAGTCCAAAATTCTACATATAAATGTTGCAGTATGCCATAAGGATACAGCTTTTCTGCGCCCACATAGAGAATGTAAGAGGCTTTAGCAAAAGTTATTTTGAAGCTATTTTTGGACACGAATAAAATCCAAAGTTTGGAATATATTAAATGTTTTCTCTTAAAAGCATGTCACCATTTAGAGTACCAGAAAGAGTGTTACCCTGTGAGACTGTCTTGGGCTCATTAAAAAACAATTCATATTCATCACTCTGTGCTTATACAGTATGAATTAAGCAAAACAGAAGTTACATCTGGAAAAGCAGCCTGCAGGCTTAGAAATTCTGCCATTATTAAATGAATAAGTTTTCTTTTTTCTCATTTCCAAGTGATAAATATTTTAAAGAAAGAATCCAAACACTAAATATATGTTTTTTACTATTTGATTAGAAATTAGGAATCAGAAGAACTGGGGATTTAAAATTAGCTTTCAATGGAAATCAGATTATTAAAACTGCCTACAATTTGTTGGATTTCCTGAAAATGATTGTAAACATACCTCAGAATATATTTTTATACATGGTACTGTTACAGGTAGCTGCTGTATTTTGATGCAATGGTATTTATTTAAGGGCTACTGGGTCAATTTTTATATGTATTATGTTCAACTATGAGAGGTCCCTAACTTTATGAAATTCTTATCCAGTAAAGGGTGATAACATGCACAAATTATGTACTGCTGTGTTTGAACAGGAGTGCAAGAAGGTTATTATGGAATCATAGATGAGTGAGAAATTTATTCTGCCTGGAGAAGTATGTGGGTAAATAAAAGGTTTGGAAAGGAAGCAATATTTTAATTTTACCTGCAACTATGGGCAAGGTTAATTCAGTAGGCTTTGGATTCAGGTAATAATCATCCCAGGTAGTTCTGATGCTTGTGTTTCATAATCCAAGAGCATAGTTTAAAAACAGGATTTTCTACACTGATTAGGAAAATTAAAAAAGCATTTAGTAAATAAAAACACACAATGCATGGGAATCATTGCCTATAGGGGGGACAAGGGCAACAAATTTGAAAGTAAGAATTATAGCAAGAGCATGGAGAACATTTTTATGAGGTTTTGGAAAAATAATTCATGAATTTACAACAGAAAAAGGTTATAATAAACGTGTTTTAGGAAACTTTGAAAGAATTTTCAATTTCTTAAATTTGAAAATTTAAGAAGATTTGAAGGTGGTATGCTATAATATATCTATGCCTTGAGAGCCTGGAAAGAAAGAATGGTTAGGAAACTCTCAAGCTTTTGATCATTCAGAGCCCTTAAATAGGGATTGTCATGGTTAGGGACACATGTCAACTTGTCCAAGTTGTGGTAGCTGTTTATCTGATTGGGCAAGTACTGGCCTGTCTGTTGCAATGAGAACATTTCCTAGGATTAGGTCGTGATCACGTCAGCTGCATCCACAGCTGATTCCATTTGTAATCAGCCAAAGGGGAGTGTCTTCTACAATTAGTGATGCTAAATCTAATCACAGAAGCCTTTTAAGGAGGACTCAGAGGAGACAGGCCCATTCCTGCTTCAGCTGGTGAGCCTCTCCTGTGGAGTTCATCCAGACCCTCCATCGGAGTCATCGGCTTCACAGCTTGCCCTGTGGATTTTGGTCTCTGCATTCCTGCGGTCATGTGAGACACTTTTATAAATTTTATATTTGCAAGTGTTCCCTGTTGATTCTGTTTCTTTAGAGGAACTCTAACTAATACAGGGATGTTGCAGCTAGAATGGTGAGGCAAAAATGAATTTGAGAAATATGGAGTTTTAACTTTCTTTACTTGGTGACTGTTGTGAGTAGGGCAGTGAAGAGAGTGCTTTGTCAGAAGGTAAAGGAAGTTGCAAATGCAGATGAGTGGGCTACCATGCTGCAGTTTGTAAAGACTGGGAAATTACAAGGAAAGAAGGAAGACCATACTGGAGCAGAGGAATAATGAGGACTAGTTTTTTGGGTCGGGGGGTGGGGGGAACCATACCACCTATTATAGACAAAATACAAATTGTGTAGGTATCTAGCAGTCTAGCGGGAAATAGCTTTTTTTTCCTCTCTCTCTCTCAGTGTTAACTGAGTTAAACCCCAATCAATCTTCTTTACCTTCTTAGTTTCTCTTTATCAGCCATGAAGCAATATAGTGCATCATGTGGACACAGATCTAGGGCACAACAGAAACTTCCTGTAAATGATCCCTTAGTTGTACAGAGTAGAGTTGAGAAAGACCACTGCTCCTTTTTATTTACTTAACACAAAGAGTCCAAAGGAACAGGGGGAGAAGTCCCAACATGCCCCACTTCGCACCAGAGAAGCGAGACTAATCTATCCTGTTTGAATGTGGATTTTATCCACCTCAGGATTTGGGAGTCCTGCCAGTGAAAATTCCCATTCTGATAAGCATGTAGGGCCACTCTTACCTGGCTTTTAGATTTAAGCTACAGGCAGGGTCTTTTCCTTCTGCTTAACATTTCCCAAAGGTTGTGGAATGGCACACAATGGAAAATGAGGCTAGGGTACCAGAAGGGAAGAGGATGGGCTTTTAGCAAGTGTTTGTGATTTCCCCAGAAAAGGAGATGGAGGTAGGTGAGGTGTGAGAGTCACTGTCAGTGACTGCCTTAACATCAGCCTTTTCAATATAATTTGCATAATTGTTCTTTAAAGAGTGAGGCTTGTTTTTAAAACATGATAAAGAAGACTTGATAACAGAGACACCACTGAGCTGACTGGGTGTCTCCAAAGTCCATCTGAATGGGTAAAATATACAGTCTATTTCCAATTAACCATTTTCAACCTCACATGGTTGCTGCCTTTGGGTTCCCAGGGAGAAGAGGTTCCAGTGAGTGGAAGGAGTTGAGGAGCTGAAGTGGCAAAGGAAAGGATTCAAAGGAACTAAAGGGAAGGCTGAAGGTGATGAAAAGAAAAAGGAATCTGGGGTGAGAAGGCAGAGAGGTCTTAGATGAGCCATTCAGGGTCTCAGATTTTCAAAGAAGTCATCTTAATTGTGGGGAATACTTAGTGAACTTATGCCACGGAGAAAAAAAGCAGAAACTTTAGTACCATATAGGCAAATATATAACCAGCAGGAGTCTTTAGAGAAAGAGAATTAAAAGACTGAGAATTTCCTATCCTGACAGAGGCTCCAAAATAACTAACCAAAATTTAAATGAAATCTCAACAAGGGGTAAGATAAAAATTTAAATGAAATTTCCACAAAAGAAAAGAAAACAGTACCCTCACAAAAAGAGCTAGGAAAAGTCCCACATAAAGAAAGAGGGGTCAAATGAGCCAAGAGGACTTCCCTCTGAGCAGGGTGAAAATCCCACTCAGCTGAGGGGTTCAGGGAGGAATGAGCCAGGAAGGGGTCTACCCAAACTAAAGGAGTCAGGGAGTCAATACTCACCGCAGGAGACCTCAATATAAGAAAAGCAAACTCTCAAAGAATCAAAGTCAAGTCCCTGCCATGCGTTAGCAGACAAACTGTTTTAAGCATTGGATTAAGGACTCAAACTTGCCATCTTTCCTTGACATCAGTGAGGCAGATGTGAAGATAAAAGCTTCAGATTTGTACCCTTGTGGTGCTAGGTGAGAAGTCCAGGGATCCAGTGATGAATCTGATCTAATCTGAGTTATGGCACCAAATAATTGCAAAAGAAAACTGCATTGGACAAATGTTAAACAGGCAAGGATGACTTTATCGATAGCTACCATGACGGTAGGGGAGAAAAAATAGAACTCAACTCTGAGAAAGGTGGTATGCAGGGCGGGGGGGGGGTGGGGTGGGAAATGAAGCTTGGTTGAACTTTATGGTCTGGGTGAAGGAATGGAGAAGTATCTGTAAGCCCTCTGGCAAAAGAGGGAAGTGAAAGTTGGCAGGCCAGGTAGATAACTTAGAATATACAGTATCTGAAGTTGTCTTTTTTTTTAATTTTCTGCAGTCTGAATTGTTTCTTCCTGCAGACCTACAGCGACAAAATTAGTGTCAAGGTCGTCAGAGCTGGGGAGGGTATAGGTGGGGGCCAAGGAGCAAGAAGGGCAGTTGGTCAAGATGACTAAAAGTAATCTTGGTCATTATAAAACAGAAAAAATAATTTGAACATTAAACTTATCAGGTATCATCTAAATTAGCATCAAATAGTATAGATTACTTAGGAATAATTTAACAAAAGATATTCAAGGTCTATACCTGAAGATTAGAAGACATCATTGAGTGATGCTTAAGAAGCTCTAAATAAATGATGGGTTACATCATGAAAAATTATTTAAATACTAATTATTTTTATATTGTCAAATCTCTCCAAATTGAAATATGGATCAGTACCTCAGAAGAGTTTGATTGTGTGTGTGTGTGGATAAACTGACCTGGTAGTTTTAAAACTGATATTAAATGATTGACTACAAGAGGCACAATGGAACTGCATTGATCTGTACTGTTTATTAACTTCAATAAAAATGAGTTAATTTTATTGTATGTAATTTATGCCTCCAAAAAATCCCATCCCTACCTGGTATCCATTCAGTTCCCGGCAACACTCCCCAGGATCTAGTTAATATTCTTAGTCTCTGTTGTTTGTTTATAATGGAATATTACTACTTTATTTATATAAAACACATATTAATATAGATTATCTTCCTCCCTTTAACATAAAATGGAGCATATTTTACATGCTGTTCTTCACCTTTTTTCTGTTAATAATGTGACTTTTAAGATGTTTCTATATCAGGATCTAGAAAGATAATGGTCTTTTTGTCAAAGAACTCTAGCCCACATGCCATGCCCTAGTTCCAAGTAAGGATCATTGGTTTTGTTTCTATGATACAATTCTAATTTGGAGATCGGTACTCTTCTGAAATTTTCTGAAATCTGTAGACATATGCATTTTTTTTACTCCTGACATCTCCCTGTTTGATCTTTACAGCATTTAAGAGTCTATGCATTATATTGAAATTTGGAATTACAGCTTTCCCTAATTTTATTTAAGATGGAATTTCCATTTTTATTTCTCGTTCTTTATACTTGGGGTGGTGGAGAGTAGATTTCTGAAAGGAGAAATTTGCTTCATTTTCTTTACTATTTTTAATATTTGCAGCATTGATTTTTTTTTTCTTTTGCATGGGCAGGCATAAGGAAATGAACCTGGGCCTCCGGCATGGCGGGTGAGAACTTTGCCTGCTGAGCCACCACGGCCTGCCTGCAGCATTGATTTTTTTAAATGTTTTTAAAACTGATAGTTAAATTGCAAAAGATTTGCTTAAATACATTATGGGAGCTACGACTGAGATGTGCCATCTATATCTTCCTTCAGGAAATGCTGCCAGGAGAAACCTCCAATCCATCAGCTTCTTCAGAGTTCGCTGAGTTGCTTTGTCAGAGGTCACGCCTTTGCTTGCACAGCGTTGACTAAGTGAATGAGTCAGGCAGGGCTACAAAGAGCCAGCCATCTCAGCCCAATGGGAGGCAACCCATGGTCTCCAACCACAACAGAGGAAGGTATGCTGGGGCTGCAGTACAGCTCAACTTCTTGCTCTGCCCAATCCCAAACCTTCTCACTTCCTTTAACAGATGTTGATATTCCTAATAAACCCCTTATACTCCAAATGCTATCTCAGTGTCTATTTCCAGAAATACTAACCTGCAATATATATGTTTAGTGGGGATTATGTTTATTCATAGAAAGACACTAAGATCTAAGAACCATGTAAATAATAATTGTGTTTCTGTAACATCATTTGTTTTGTTTTCAAAATATTTATAATCCCAGACCATGGGGTCAAGGGTGCAGCAGAACGGTAGTGAGTAATGTAAAATTATTGAATTGTTTAGATGATGATTTTGAAAATTTAATGAGAATGAAAAATGTAATGTGTGTGGAAGTGGAAAATACTTTTATATGTTATTAAGGAACAAAAGAAAGTACTCAAACCATGAAAAAGAACCATTCAAACAAATGAGCTTGAAGTTAATAACTAAATAATACCAGAAGACCACTTTCTTTAAGGGACCTATACATAGAAAATGGAGAATGTTGGGAGTTTGAAGCTAAAAGTAGAAAGTTTTAAATATGTAACTCTTATTTTATCAATCAATTTGACACAAATCATATTTTATTATTAATTTGAAATATTTAAGAATAACCCCCCCCAAAATAATATAATGAACACCTAAAATCATTCCCCAGCTTTATCAGTTTTTAGTATTTTCTTATATATGCTTTTGCTCCTCTTTGTCTCTTCCTCTCCTGAGTCTTCCTCCTCCTTCAAATTTTCCATCCTCTTTATTTTGTAAAGCAATAAAACTTTAGTGATACAATTGTAGTTTTTTGTGATCCTTTCATCAATCCTATGTCATCCTTCTCAGAGCTAATGATAATCTGAATTTGGTATTTATCAACCTCATTCAAGTTTTTATATATTGTCTATATATGTGTGAATATAAAAAATATATAATGCTAAGTTATATATTTAATATTTTTGGCACAACAGTATAGATTTTCGGGGTCACAGAGAATGCACATTTTCAACTTACAGAGATCAAAATCATTCTCACAAATGCAACTCTTCTTACTTATTCTCCTAAGGACAATATGCAATTTTTTCTAGTTGCTCCCTGTCTTATTTAAAACCTGAAACTTTCAGACTCACCATGTTTTGGCCAATCTGATATTTCCTAATGACTTCTATGAATAATTTTTTTTACTATATATATTAGCCATTTGGGTTTCTTCTCTAATGTGTTTCCTGTTTCCTTTGCCTATTTTTCTACCGGCATATTTGTAACTTTTATTGATTATTAAAAGTGCTTCTCAAATATATTGTGGGGATCAGTTTTGATGATGAAAAAAATGATAAATTTCTGCTCACTTATGGCAATAGCTGTGTTTTTTAAATGCAGGTACAGAATGGTTTATTTTCTGCTTAGAGAGGATATGGCTAAGGCAAATGAATTAATAAATGAATCATCAGAATATTAGTAGTTCAATCACCAGAATATTTACTGGTACCTTACCATATCCAATGATCACTAGTTTATTCATTACACTAGATGGAACCTTTAATTACCCTTATTAATTGGTCTTTTGATTTCTCTCTACCTCCCTTCCTCTACTTTTGCATCTCTCTATATATTATCTATTTCTTACTTTTCTATTTTAGGACATAGGAAGCATTGGTATTTTAAAAAATATAAAAATCAAATGATACTAAGTTCTACTCCCTAATGAAATGTATTGATTGTATATAGTGGTTTTGGGTCTTCTGTTTATTAAACATTTTTCATCAATCATTGGAGTGTTGTCCCTGGGTTCTTTTTCTCTAAATAAAGTTATGAAATATTTATCTTTATTCAGACAAATGTTATTTCCACTTCCTTTTCTTAAAAGTCACCAATTTTTACTCTATGTAAGTGGGTTTAAAATCAAACGATTTTAGAGTTTCTTTTTCAACTGAATCATGATGACAATAGATGTGAGACTACGATGCACTACTTGAAAAAGATGTAAAATTGCTGTCTCTAACTCCCTACCCCCATGCTGAAGGTATAATAGGTTTCAGGAACTTAGAAATCATGAGATAATCATGGCTATAAAATGGTAGTTTGGCCTTCTCTCTATAAGAGGGAGACAGCTTAGGGATAAATATGCATCTACTGGAGTTGAATACAGCAGACTAGCGACTGGGACATGTTTGAAAAATTCAAGCAAGGGAATAACTCTTGTTATTAGCTCTAATGGAACATCAAAGAAGACACTACTACTTCTTGAAGACCATATCGAATTTTCAGGAATTTGGTGGTATAGGAACCAGAGACAAAATGGGAAAGTCATAGCCACAGAAATTGAGCAAACTTTGAAGCGCACTGGACTGGTTTGAAAGGACGTATGTCCTTAGAAAAGCCATGTTTTAATCTAAATCCCATTTCATAAAGGCAGAATAATCCCTATTCAATACTGTATATTTGAAACTGTAATCAGATCATATTCCTGGAGGTTTGATTTAATCAAGGTGGTTGTTAAACTGGATTAGGTGATGACACATCTCCACCCATTTGGGTGGGTATTGATTAGTTTCTGAAGTCCTGTAAAAGAGGAAACATTTTGGAGAATGAAGGAGATTCAGAGAGAGCAGAGAATGACATAGCCACAAGAAGCAGAGTCCACCAGCCAGCGAACTTTGGAAATGAAGAAGGAAAATGCCTCCCAGGGAGCTTTGTGAAACAGGATCCCAGGAGAGGAAGTTAGCAGATGATGCCGTGTTCACCATGTGCCTTTCCAGATGAGAGAGAAACCCTGATCATGTTCGTCATGTGTCTTTCCACTTGAGAGACAAACCCTGAACTTCATCGGCCTTCTTGAAACAAGATATCTTTCCCTGGATGCTTTTGATTGGACATTTCTATAGACTTCTTTTAATTGGGACATTTTCTTGACCTTAGAACTGTAAACTAGCAACTCATTAAATTCCTCTTTTTAAAACCCATTCCTTTTCTGGTATATTGCATTCCAGCAGCTAGCAAACTAGAACAAGCCCAAATGGTAGGTGATTTGGACTCCATGTTAACTCTTTTAACATAGCTTGCCGGAAGACATGATGGGGCTAGAAACCACTGTGAGAAAGAAAGGTAAAAGTAAAAAATAGGCTTTTAAGAGAGGAAACCCACTGCACTAGTTTGAAAGGATTTATGCACCTTAGAAAACCACCCCTTAATTCTAATCTAATCTTGGAATGTGGCTCCACCCATTCCAGGTGGGTCTTGATTAGTTTACTGGAATCCTTGAAAAGAGGAAGCATTTTGGATTGGATCTCTTTTTTAAAGCCGTGAGAGAGTAACAAGAATGATGAGAGACCCACAAAACAGAGAACCCATGCTGCCAGAGACCTTTGGAGATGAAGAAAGAATATGTCCATGGGAGAACCTCATGAAACAAGAAGCCTGGAGAGGAAGCTAGCAGACATCACCATGTTCTCCATGTGCCTTTCCAGTTGAGAGAAAAACCCTGAACTTCGTCGGCCTACTTGAGTGCAGGTAACCTCTTGTTGGTGCCTTAGAATGGGCATTTCTATAGACTTGCTTTAAGTGGGACATTTTCATGGTCATAGAATTGTAAACTTGCAACTTAATATAAGTCCCTGTTTTAAAAGCCATTCTAGTTTGGTATATTGACTTCTGGCAGTTAGCAAACTAGAACACCCGCTAGGGCTGCTTTTCTATTGAATTCACTGGGAATGAAAAATTGCTGTAATTTTGAATGCAGTTTAATATTTTTTATTGTTACACTGCCGCGGACATTAATGAAAACTGACCAGATATTTATTTATTACATGAAGGTGATTGGTACCATTATGATATAACAGGCTAAGAAAAGTTGCTTTATGGCTTCCTCTCATCAGTCTTGTTGGTTATGCATAAAACAATTTAGTAATATTTTGATAATGCTTGTTTATGAAACATTATGCATTATGCAGCATGAAATGTTTAAATTTTTTTATACGAAAAGATGGAATAAATATAAATTAAACTGACTGCAAAATTGTTCTACTCAAGATTATAAGATGCCCAAAGTGCCTCATATATACCTGTGATAACTACCATTTGAATTTAGCAGTAAACTAGTCTTGATTCTGGAAAAAAGGCCTGGGGGAAAAATTGGGGTAACAGTGAATTGAATAATAACTTAGGCTCTCAGGGATTTTCATTTTTTTTAATGTCAGAAAAGCAAATATAAATTTTATGTTTGTTTCCAGCTACAGAAAATAAGTACACTGACTTTATAAAGACAAAAAGTTGCATGTACTTGCTTTTTATCAGTTGGCAAGCAAACTAAAAGGCAAACTGATAATGCTGTGTTTAATTTTAGAAGGGTTATGCAAGCATAGCATTGCTTATAATTCAGGGTAATATGTTAATGTGGAATAATTTAATAATGTATCCACATGCAAAGAAATGTAATTTAAACATATTTACATTTGTCAAAATCATAAATGTAGGATATTAAGTCAAATAAGAAGATAGAGCATTTTGGGATTCTGGGATAGCACATAGAGTACAGTGAGCAGATACATTTATTTGGTCTTAAAATTTGTCTGAAGGCAAATATTTCACATGTGGTAAGTATTTAAAACATTGACTCCAATTTTTTTGCATATATTGCTAAATAAACTATGTTGTACATGTTTGTACATGATTCTACTATGTATTAGCTCATAGAAATGTGAAATAAATGAATCTCTGTAATAACCACTGCAAAGAAATCTATGAAGTTCTTTGATTACCTTTTTTCTGTTGCTAAAAACCCACACTTTAAAGATTTTTTCCTTTTTCTTAACTTAAGTCTCAGTCTTTCTTTTCTATTCATTAGATCAGTGTGGGAAAGTAAATAATTGATAAACTTGTATTATATAATGCTCTATATGATATTTGAAACTAATTATTTGTTCACTCTTCTGCTCCACTGAAATTTAAATAGCTCTAATTCTCTCACCTTTTCTCTATTCTGGGTATGTTTATTTTCCAATGCTTTAATAAAACCATAAAAGTAAATTCTATCCAGTTAGCCTAGGGCCTAACATTTGTTTGCCTCAGGCCAAAAAGAACTAAATATGTGAATAAGCAAAAATGATGCCTTTAGAGAGCAAAAAAAAAAGAATCTCCTTGTATTTCTAACATAAAGAAGTCAAACTAGATTCTATACAAGGCCTCAAGCTATTTCTACCTATTATGATGAACCATTTCTAAGGATCCACGCACCTTTATGTTTAAAACTATCTCAGGGGTACACAGCAGCCAGAGAATGAAGTATTCTATCCCCTCAGGCTCCAGAGTTTGATACTTTTTCCATTTAATTGCTTATATCTACTGATCGTCTTCCCTAATTTCAAATAATCTTCTAAATCAACTTCTCAGTTACCATCTTATCAACGTCTTAGAATTTAAATTATATTACGTTCTAATCAATGTCCATTTTGAGGATCTCTGTGGCCAGTGTGTTTCTATATGTATGAAAAAAACTTGCTTTTCTGCTAGGTATTAGATAATACACAGGGTGCCATAATAAAATTAAATTTTTGGTAAAGTTCTACAAAAACAATAATTGGGTATAGAAGGAGGTAAATAGAGGATATTTCTGTTCCTTTTTATTTTTTAAACTAATCTTACAACTTCTGCAGTAGAATTTTTCACTCTCTATGACTAGAGATTTATAGAGTTTTCTGGATTGCATAGGCGTACAATATAATACCTAGCATGGGGTTCTTTGAACTTCATGAAGGCAAAATAAATTGCATAGAAAGAATGAACTTATATCTCATCATCAGAACTAGTCATAATTTATTTTCCTTGTTTGCATAACAACTACAACAACAACAACAAAAAAGTCCATATAATGCTATAAACTGGGTCAAAATGGCAACCTCTGGATTTATTTCTTTAAGATAACTGATCTCGCCTTTTAATCAATATGATTTAAAGACTAGTCTCTATTCTGTTCCAGGTGCTTATTTGGTGGCATGTATCAGTACTCATCTGATGCCTGTGCAGATCCATCTGCCTTTTTTTTTTTTTTTTTTTTGACATGAGCAGACAATTGGAAATGAACCTGGGTCTCCAGCATGGCAGGCCAGATCTCTGCCACTGAACAACTGTTGCCTGCCCTCCATCTACTTTTAGTTTCAGGATCCTTATTTTCAGAACTCATCCTGGATCCTTAAGTAGTTTAGAAAGTTTTCAGCAATTCATTTCTATGAAAATACTGGCTTCCTTTCAAACTGATATGATAGATTCAGTATGTGTCTATGGATTCCTGAAGCTTTCTGCCTTTTTAATCTCAGCACAGTGTTTTATGTTTTCTTTGGGGTTCAGCATTTGGAAAGGGCCCTGTTTGCTTGGAGTAAGAAACGAAAAATGCATTATTGATCTGTGAAACCATAGCACATATTCACAGTTAAGCAATGGAGAGTACAGAATTTTTAGTCAACAATTTTATGTCCACTGTTGTTGACATAAGTGGAGCAGGAAAAAGTTGGAGCCATTGGCACATACATAATTATTTTCGGTAGGCTATAGATCTCCAAAAGCTTATTAATGGACAAGAAAAAAGTGGTAAGAGTGAAAAGTGTTGTATTAGTAAGGAGATTTTACTATCAAAATTTTAAATTATAATATTAAAACTCTTAATCTGATCATTAGCAAATAGGATCATTAAAGCATACTAGACCATAAGTAATCTCAAATCTCAACCCATCATGAATCTAAGCCAATATTTTCTGGGGGCTTGATATATACTAGAAAATTCCCTGAATGTTATATATTCATTATATCATTTAATCTTCAAAACTATATGCAGCATCTGTTTGAACAAGATGGTGGTATAAGATACCCCAAAGAATCATCATGCAGTAGGAAAAACTGGTAGAACCATCTTCCTCAGAACTCCAGAAAATAATTAAACTGTAGAAGTAATTGGATGAATGCCAAATCAAGAAAATTATGATAAATCCAGAATAAAACTACTAGAGCTAATAAACTATTTCAGCAAAATGGCACAGTATAATATCAATATGCAAAAATTAACAGTGTTCCCTGTACATGAATAATGAACAATCTCTAGATGAAATCAAGAAAAAAGTTATACTTAAAATAGTAAATAAAAGAAATAAATATCCAGGAATAAATTTAACCAAAGTTTTAAAGGACTTGTACAGGGAAAACTTAAAAAAAAAAAGGAAAGGCATTTCATGTTCAGGAATTGGAAAACTTTTGTTAAGATGTCAATTGAACCCAAGGTGATTGATGGATTCAAATCAATTTCAATAAAAATTCCAACACTGTTCTTTGCAGAAATGTACAAGCCAGTCATCAAATTTACACAGAAATATTAACGTCCCTCAAGCACCAAAACCTCTTTGAAAAAGAACAAAGTTGGAGGACTCACACTTCCCAATTTTAAAACTTATTACACAACTATATTAATAAAAACAGGACGGCACTAGCCAAGAACTGACACATAGACCAGTGAAATTAAATTGAGAGTTCAGTAATAAATTCTTATGTCTAGAGCCAATTGATGTTTGACAAAGTTGCCATGTCCTCTCAAAGGGGAAATAATAGTCTTTTTCAACAAGCAGGGCTGGGAAAACTGAATATCCATACTCAAAAGAAGGAAGGTGGCGATCTACCTCATACCATATACAAAAATTAATTAAAACAGGGTCAAAAACCTAGATATAAGAACCCAAACAATAAAACATCTAAAAGAAAAATGGAGACATATCTTTACATTCTTGTATTAGGCAATGATTTCTTGATTCACACTAAAAGCCTGAATTTAAATATGTATATATATATATACATATATATTATCAAAATTAAAAGCTTCTGTGCATCAAAAGGATCAATGATGAATGCAAAAAGATAGCTTAAACAATGGGAGAAAATATTTGGAAATCACATATCTGATTATATATATATATACAGAATATATAAAGGGTTATTCCACATTTAATACACAGAATATATAAAGAAATCCTACAGTTCAACAACAAAAAGACAAATAACTCAATTAAAAGTGGATGAAAAATTTCAATAAACATTGTTCCAAAGAAGATATACAGATAACCAGTAAGCACAAAAAAAGCTTCGCAACATCAATACCCATTAGGGAAATGCAAATCAAAACCACAATGAGATATCATCTAACATTCACTAGAATGGCTATTACTAAAAAATAAAAAAAAATCAGTTTAGATAGGATATAGAGAAATAAGGACATTTGTTCATTGTTGGTGGGAATGCAAAATGATCCACCTGCTGTGGAAAACAGTTTGGCATAACCTCAGAAAGTGAAGTATGTAATTGCAATATGACCCACTTGTAGATAAACATACCCAAAATAGTTGAAAGCAGGTATTGGAACAGATATTTGCACTCCAATGTTAACAGCAACCTTATTTACAATTGCTACAATATGGAAGCAGCCCAAGTGTTCATCAATTGATGAATGTATAAATAAAATGTGGTGTGTGTGTGTATATATATATATATATATATATATATATGTTTGTATGTGTATATATATATATATATACATACAAACATGCTATTCAGCATAATAAGAAACGAAGTTCTGATGCATACAACAATGTGGCTGAACCGTGAAGATATTATGTGGAATGAAATCAGACAGACAAATATTGTATCATCTCACTGATATGAAATAATATAAATAAGCAAGTTAAGACTCAGGAACCAGAATACAGGTTACGAAGGGGCCAGGGTCAAGGTAGGGGATACGGATTTAATGCTTTATTAACACATAGTTTCTGTTTTAGGAATTGATGGAAATTTTTGGTAATGGATGGTGGTAGTGGTAGCACAACATTGTAAATGTAAGAAACATCACTGAATTATTTATTTGAATGTGGTTAAAAGGGGAACTGTTAGGTTGTGTAAATGTTACCAGAATAAAATGTTTAAAATATAAGACTGTGCAACACAAACAGTGAATCTTAATAAAAACAACAGACTATAGTTAATAGTATAATTGCAATTTTATTGTATCATCAATTGTAATAGATTTCCCACACTAAGGCAAAGCGTTAATAATAGGGAAAATTGTATGAAGAGGTTATATGGGAACTTTGTATTTTCTCAGTAAACCTACAACTCTCTAACAAAAAGTGAGTTAAAAACAAATCAATATCGGGCCGGCCATGGTCAGCGGGTAGATTCTCGACTGCCATGCCAGCGACCTGGGTTCGATTCCGGGTGCCTGCCCATGCCAAAAAAAAAATAAAATAACAAATCAATATCAAAGAAAAGAGGCCTCTTACTCTCTAGTACTGTCTAGGTGGAGTTCCCATCTTCTAGGTAAGGATGACTAATTTCATTGTTGTAAAATCAAACAAATAAACAATAAAATAACCCTGTATGCAGCAGAAACGTTTGTTATCCCTATTGCTTATTGAGGTTATTGAGGGACATATCAGATAAAATTTGTAAAATAACACAGGATTTGGGCTAAGCGTTAATGAATGATTTTCATTATAATATATTACTATTTTTAT
Source organism: Tamandua tetradactyla (assembly GCF_023851605.1). NCBI lineage: Eukaryota > Metazoa > Chordata > Mammalia > Pilosa > Myrmecophagidae > Tamandua > Tamandua tetradactyla. The sequence goes on from NC_135329.1 coordinate 39,385,789, forward strand.
CAAAATGATTTAAAGAATAAGAAATTCAAATAGAACTCAGTAACTAACTGTAAATAACCTATTTTGAAAGGTTGGAGAAAATAGTGATAAAGATAGTGTTTTGCACGTGTTATTACACTTAATGAGAAGAAAAAACCTTCAGCCACATAATGAATCATTTAGTGACTGTGTATGATATGATTTACATTGAGAAATATGAATTGCAAATATTTTAAATAAAACTTTCTAACACTAGCAGTGTGAATTTAGTCAAATCCCTGTGAGGTAAATGCACTATTTTATGGATTTAGGACTTGAGGGTCAGAGGGGTTGAAAAGAGCTAGAATATTAACCTAGATAAGTTTGACTCATGGAGGCATCCTCAATATATTGAACAATATTAGAGTCAAGGTGTGTTAAATAAAATCTTGAAAATTAAGATTTTATTTTAAGACAAATAAAAATCTCAAAATCATAGTCTTCAATATAACAAAGCAAGATGCAAAATGCTGCATACATCGTGATGACATTAATGCAGAAATAAAACACGATATGGTACAGATTTAAAAATTTTAAAGATTTTTAAAAATCAGAGATCATTTTGCTAGACCGGTTATTATACCAAGCCAGCAGAAAATATCCTTTATTTTGTTGGAGCTGTATGTAATTTTTTTATTCTTCTCATCAATAATTTAGTGCATACTTAATCAGTTCTTCAAGGTAAGAAAAACACTTACCTTCTGGACTTTGGCTCATTGTCCAATATAAGCTGAAGCAAATTTAAAATTTTGTAAGTAGATCATAAGAATTTGTAAAGCGTTAATTTATATTTCCCTTAGTTTTTCACTCTTTTAAAGCCATTTATTTTATTTTGTAAATTGGTTATGAGAGCTTTGGAAAACAAAAAAATATGAAACATCATGCAATGAATAACTATGTGCTTATCAGACAGATAAAAGTTTTTAACATATATCTCAGATCTTTCTTAAAGTTATTAAAATACTAAAAATATAACTAAAGACCATCCCACCCAATACTCATCCCATTTCCAACAGTTGGTGAATGTCACTCTTAGTCATATGATTCATAAATCACATATACTGTAAATTTGGATTGTCTGTACCATATGGTGTTTTATTTCTGCATTAATGTCACCACGATATATGCAGCACTCTGCATGTTGCTTTGCTATATAGAAGACGATGATTTTAAGATTTTTATAAATTGAATTTATGTAAGGCAATTCATGTATTTAAACTGTTTCTGTGGTGCTAAATGTTATTCATGAACTACATTTTAGTTATCCATTTTGCCAACTGGTAAAAATTAGTTTTTTGTTGTTACTGGTATTGGTTGTTTTGCTTTATTTTGTTTCTTTGTTTTCTTTTTTCTTTTTTGCTACTAAAAACAATGCTGCCATGAATATCATTATTTTTTCCTTTGTATAACTGTTTCTTTTAAAATATGGGCCTAGAATTGGAATTTTGTGTGTTGGTAATGTATGAAGTCAACTTTATTAAATATTGCCAAATTGATTTTTAACAATTTCCATTTCCATTAATGGGGCCTGAAAATTAGGATTTTTCACACTCCTGTTCACATTTGGTATTTTTAGGTCATTTAATTGTTTGTCCATTTGGTGGGTCTAAAATGGAGTATTATTAACATTTTATTTACATTTTCCTAATTCCTAATTAAGTTCTTATCTTTTTACTTACTAAATTGTATATTCTTTTGTTTATTGTTGCATCTGTACTTATCTAATTCCTTTTTAACTTATAATTGTCACTTATTTTTTTACTTTATGGTGTTTCTTCATATTGAAGTTTAAATTCAGAATAGTTAAATTTCTCAATTTTCTGCTCAGGTTTAAATTGTTTACATTTTTAAAAAATCCATCCATATCAAAATTTCTAACTATGTTTCTGTATTTTCTACACAAATTAATTATACTACTCATATTTAGTTTGATAAATTTAAAATAATATTTTTTGAGTGAATGATAAAAATGAAAACAGAATTTTATCTTGTCTTTTTCCCTAGAGTGGTGATTATTTATCTCAGCACAGCCATAAAGTATTCCATCAATTCTTCATTAATAGTCCATACGCAAATGGTTCTGTTCTTATTTTGTTCAATTTGTTCCTTTTGTCTTTTGACATGTTCTATTATATTAATTTCTGTAATTATAATAAACCTTGATTTTATTAATGTATATCACTTTTGTTATTCTTCATTTTCAAAGTAGTCCTGTATGTACTCAGCTATTTATATCTTCATATGAAGATTAAGAATTACATATTAATTTCCATGGAAATAATTAGTTGCAATTTGAAAGAATTGATTTGAATGTTTGGAGTAATTTTGGGAAGAATAAACATTTTATATTTCATCTTCCCTTTGAGAAACAAAGTATATCTCTTCATTTATTCAAAGTTTTTGTTTAATACTCCATAAAACTCACAATATCCACCATAAAGATCACCTATATTTTTATTAGTTTTTTTTCCTTATATGCCAACTAATCATGGATTTATTTTGAATGGAGGCTTTGCTTTTATTATCACCTTTAAACTTTGTTATTGATGATAAACTTAGTTGTTGATGATGAATAGGTGCACTGTTGTTTTTCCTCAGCTAGCTAACAATCTTGTTGTACTCAGAAATAAAATTTATTAATTAGCCTGTAAAAATTAATAGTCTGTAAAATTCCCTGAATTTGCAGGTTCATATTTCCAAGAAGGACTGCTTCCCTGCTCTAGAATAAGTGTGTAGCAATGTGAAAAATAATCTAGAAGAAAGGAAATTCATAATGTGCAACAGTGACCAGGCAAGCAGTGATCCCATTTTTCTTAACTGCAGAACAATTTTTAAACGTTGTGAGTCAATTCTCTGTGTCGATTGCATTTCTGCAACTCCTGAGAGCAGAAACATGGCATCTTTTGTTCTTTTCAAGGATGTTTATACATTGTCTAGCCTTAGAGGACAGAGATAGTATCTAGCTCTAAGTCATAGAGAAGGCTTGCTTGTTATTCAGAGGATTCCTCATTTTATCTTGTTAAAAGGCAAAATTTTTTCTTTTATAGATGATATTTCCCATATATTAATAACTATGTTATAGTAATGCTAATCATAAAAATTAAATTAGTAAATAATAGTTTTATTTGTGTTATATTTTTATATATTTTATATATTTATATATATTTTATATATTTATATATGTTTATATATTTATATATATTTTATATATTTATGATTATATTGCTATATTAGTATATTATAATATATTAACACAAATTATATATTAAACTAATACTAATTGTATTAATTAATATAATAATATTTTAATACTGGCATATATTAATATCCTATATAATATCTTTAAAGATAATATTTCCATCTAGGGGAAATGTCAGGTAAGTTGCTTGCATTCCAGTATTAAAGTTTGTTTCTTCTAAGTTTGAAATTCCTCAGCCTGATAAAGACTAGAGCACAACATCCACCTAAGCTGCTCCACATACTCTGTAAGACTTTGTGATAGGGAGGAATTGGTAGAAACATAAATGTCATGTTAACTGTCCCGCCATGAGTAGTAAATTCCCAGGAGTCTTAAGTCTTCTATGAGCATCCATAACACTGTGATACATTAAGTTTCAAACTTGCTAGCAGTGTAATATCTTAGGCCTTTCAGAACTCGTGACAATAACAAGACAAGGGGATGTAGAATTAAAGGCAGAAAGGACCTCAGACCCATTTAAACTTGCTTTATGGATCACTGATATATAATCAACATAATAAAAAATCGAAACTTCTGTTTACTGACATACCTTATCAAAGATGAAAAAAAAAATGTGGCTTCAACTTAGAGGGTTTCCAATAATTTTATAGTTATCAGACTGGGAATTAAAATAGTATGATTAATATATTAGAGACACTATTGAAAAAGTTGTCAACATGCAAGAATGAATGGGTAATGTAAAAAGAATCAAAAGAAAATACTGGAAATTTAAAATAATATAATGGAAATAAAGAATGCCTTTGATGGGATCATCAGTAGACTGGACATGACCAATTGAAAATCAACATACTTGAAGAAAGGTCAATAGAAACTTGCAAAACTGAAATGCAAAGAAAAATAATTTTAAAATAGCAAACTTTTAGGGTGGGCCACGGTGGCTCTGCAGGCAGGAATGCTTGCCTGCCATGCCAGAGGACCCAGGTTCAATTCCCGGTGCCTGCCCATGTTAAAAAAAAAAAAATAGCAAACTTTTTATCATGGGTGGTGTAATGGTAACACAACATTGTGAAAATAATTAATTCCACTCAAATACCAAAAATGATTAGAATGAGAAATTTTGTGTTTTATATATATTACCTCTTTCTGTGTGCATACACATATATAATATTTGTTTTAAATAGAACATCCAAGAGCAGTTGGACAATTTTAAAAGAAGAACATATAAATAATTGGTATATCAGAAGGAGGAGAAAGACAGAATTGAACAGAAGAAATATTTGAAGTTGTAACAGCCAAAAGTTTTGCAAAATTAATGACAGACAACAAACCACTCATTCAGGAACATCAGAGAACATCAAGCAGTATTAAAAAAGGAAAAGCAACAATGAAATAAAAAGCAAAACAAAACAAAAAACCTCCACCTTGGCATATCATATTCAAATATGAATATGAGGTAACAAGAATAAGAATTACTGCAGTCTATTACTGAGAAACCACATAAACAAGAAGAGAGTACAGTGAAATGCTTTTATGTGTTGAAAGAATCAGATAGAACCACCTAGCTTTGAAATTAGCCTTCAAAACTGAAGGAGAAATAAAAACTTCGTTGACCAAACCAACCCGCAAACAAATAAAAAACCTGAGGGAATCCATCGCCAACATACCTGACCAACAAGTAATGTTAAAGACATTCTTCAGGTGGAAGGAAATGATAGAGATTAAAAAAATTGGATCTACATAGAGAAAGGAAAAGTGTTTGCGAAGAAAAAAACATAGATTTTTAAAAAAATTATTCTTATTCTTAACCAATCTAAAAGATAATTTTGTGAAATATATTCATAATAATGATGTGTTTGGCTCACAGCATATAAATAAGTGAAATAATGAAAGCAAGCTCTCAAGGTATGGGAGAAAGAAATTGACAACACTCTGTTAAAGGTAACTACACATAAACAAAGCAAAATTGTGTCATTTAAAGGTGAACTTAAGTTAGTTACAAATTTATATCATAAGCTATAGAAACTATCAAAAATTTCAGAAATATTTTGATACGCTAAGAAGATAAAATGGAACCATTCAAAGTGTTCCATGAAAACCAGAGAAGGCAGAAAAGTTAGTATGATGACAATACATAGATAAAATATGAATGATATTAATCCAAATATATCAATAATCACTTTAAATGGGAATGTTCTAAAGATACCAATTAAAGGCAGTGATTGTCTTATCTTGATGTACAGATAACAATACAACTATATGTTGTTTATAAGAAATCCATCTTAAATATAAAGATTCTGATAACGTTAAAAGTAAAAATATGGGGAAAGGTATACCATGATAATATGAATCAAAATAAACTTGGTTTTTTCTTTGTTGATTATTACTTTATCATTTTACTTGTTTTAGTCAAAGTAGGAGTCAGAAAAAAAGGAAAATATCAGGGATCATTCTGGGCACTACATAGTCAGTTTTTCAAGTAGACATAAAAATCCAAGTGTGTTTGCATCTAACAACAAAGTTTCAAAATAAGAAAGGCAAAAATTGATAACCTGCCAGGAGAAGTGGGGAAAAAAACCACACTATTATAGTTGGAGATTTCAATGCAAAACTATGTTTATGTCAGTAATTGATAGATTAAGTAAGTAGAACATAAGTAATGTGACAGTGTGCCAGATCTGCTTTATGCATCAACTTAACCTAGTAGACCTTTGTAGAATATTCCATCTTTAATAGCAGGCATTTTGTTTTTCAAGCTCACATGGAACATTTGATAGATAACATTCTGGGCAATAAAAGACACCATAAGAATTTTTAGAGTAGAAATCATAAAAGTATTTATTCTAAGGACACAATGAAATTAAAATAGGAAGCACTGTCAACAAGCTAGAAAGTCCCCAAATATTTGGAATTTAAGTACCATAATTCTAAATAGCATGAGTCAAAGAAGTCTCAAGACCAACGGAAAAAATTTTGAACTGAATGAAAATGAAAAGTTTGTGAGATGCAGCAACATTAATACTTGGAGGGAACTTCAGTACATTTAATGTAAATTGTCAAAATGAAGAAATATATAAAATTAATAATCTAAGAATAAGGCTTGGAAGCTAAATGTAAGTCTAAATCAAACAGAAGAAAAATAAATAATAAAAAGAGCAGAAATCAATGAAATTGAAAGCATAAAACAATAGACAAAATTAACAAAACTAAAAGGTGATTCTTTAAAAGACCAATAAAATTGATAAATCTTGAGCAAGGCTGACAAGGGAAAAAATGGAGAAAACATAGGTAACCCCAAAATCAGAAATGAAGAGTATTCATCACTACTGGCCCCACAGATATTGAACATGGATTATCAGAACAATATGAACCCACATATTTTGTAATTTCGATGAAATGAACCAATTGCTTCAAAGACACAAAGTACCAAAACGTATATGAAAATTAACCTGAATATTCTTTTTTCTATAAAGAAATTTAATTTAAAAATGTATAACCTTCCAAAGAAGGAAGCACCAGTTCCACACAGCTTCACTTATGGCTTCTTACAAATATTTACAGAAGAAATGATACTGATTCTCTGCAATCATTTACAGAAAGATGAAGCAGAATCAATACTCCCTGACTCATTGTATGAAGCCAGTATTACCCTAACACCAAAATTATATAATATTACATGAAAGGGGAATGGCAGATGAATATCTCTTATATACATAGACACAAAATTTCCCCTAATATCTTAGCCAATCAAATACAGCAATATATAAAAAGAATTATAACCATGACCAAAGGCTGGTTAAAAATTCAATAAATGATCAACCCATTTAACAGACTGAGGAAGAAAAATCATGCAATCATATCAATTATTGCAAAAAAAGCATTTGACAAAATCCAACACTCATGCATGAATAAAATGCACAGAAAAGCAGGAATAAAGATGATTGCCCTCAATTTGACAAACAGCATATACAAAAATATCTACAGTCAATGCACATAATGTGAGAAATTCTATGCTTTCCCCGTAACATCTTGAATGAGACAGGTTGTTCTTACTACACACTCTCATCAACATCATGCTGAATGATGCAAATAAAGTGATTGGATGAGTGAATGGGAAGAACATACAGTTCTCCCATGAAGAAGAATTACTAAATAATTTATTTAAATATTTCTCCTTAAGTGTGGGCCACACATAATGATGTTCTTCCAAAGAGTAGAGTATGGAAATGGAAAAAAAGACCAACTTTATAGTGGAGAGACCTGAACCCAGCCACTGAACAAAATTCACATTCAGCAGTTGTAAATCGTGTTGATAATATTGCACCCTTGATGCATTGTGATGAGAATGACCCTTTTGTGGTTTCCACCTAAAATTAGATTACTCCAGTTTATTCATGAGAAAAAAAAAATCAGACAAATCCAAATTAAGTAGCATTCTACAAAATACCTGACCATTATTCCTCAAAATTCACAAGATCATCAAAAACAAGGAAAGTCTAAGAAATTGTTACAACTAAGAATAGCCTAAGGAGATGTAATGATTAAAGGTATAATGGTATTCTGGACAGAATCCAGAGAAATGAAAAGGACTTTAGATAAAATCTGAGGAATTTGATCTAAAATAGGATCTTTGATTAACAATAATAAATTTATATTACTTGATTAATTCTGACAAATTTACCATACTAGTGTAAGATATTGAAAATAAATGTAAAGAACACACTGGAGGTGAATATAATAATCAACATAGATGAATAAATGAAAATCAGGCCTGAAATGCCAAGATACATGTGAGAAACCAGAAGTAAACTAGATGATGCTCCATACTTTAACAATGAACATGCCAGGATTCAAATCCAGTAAGAAAGAAAGAAATTTACCTAATTGGTTTCAAGATAGTCTCCAGAGCATGTTTATTGCTTGTGGTTTGAGGTAGAGATTAAAGTATCTCATTTGCTTACAGTTTATTAGAGTAGTCCATTAGAGAAACTGCTGTGGTCATTTATCACTTATCTTTGGTGTGATAGTTGGGCTCAGGTGTCAAATTGGTCAGGTGACGGTGCCAAGTTATCTGGTCAGGCACACACTGGCCTAACCATTATAGCAAGGACATATGGCTGGTTAATAAACCATCACTCAGTTGATTGCATCTGTGGCTGATTACATCAATGATCAAGTAAGGGGAGTGTCTTCCCCAATGAGAGAATCCAATCAGTTGGATTTAATACAATAAGCTGAAGACAAGTGAGAAAAGAGAATTTTCACTTCTTCAGCCAGCCTGCCTCTCCTGGAAAGATCATTGACGACCTTCACTGGAGTTGCCAGCCAGCTGCCTGACCTACAGAATTTGGACTCATGCATCCCCACAATTGCATGAGACGCCTTCATAAATCTCATATTTACAGAAATCTCCTGCTTGTTCTGTTTCTCTAGAGAACCCTGACCTGGCAACTCATAAATCCAAGCCTGACTGGTGAAATCACTGGTTACTTGCAGGAATGTCTTTCCATGTATCACCCTAATGGATACTTGCCCCTTAGCTTCTTTTTTCTTCCCCATGCCAACGTTAGTGATCTTAAAGTGGAGAAGTGTAAATATTGAAACTGACCTTACCTTTCTCTAAAAATATCCCTTTTCGTCATGAAACTACATGACAATGATTTTCCAGGGGAACATGACATCATTTCATACACTAAAATTAGAAGAAATGGTGGGTGTTTAGGTGGGAAAAATGTAAATATTGGTTCAAACTTTCCAAGAGTCTGTCCAGAATCAGGAAAGTATACCAAAACTTTTAGAGTATTAGTCATTATTTGAATTGGCTTCTTCCTCATCCCTCAGCTCTAATCCTTCCACACATCACTGCATCCTCCTCCCCCAAATAATCTCAGAAAAGAGTGCAACATGTGCTAGCAGAGTATTCTTACACATTAATCTGGGTAGAAGAAGGTCTATACTCTGTAATGGACTTCACATGTCAGGGAGTAACCTAGGAGGAGGAAAAGGGGATTAACAGAAGAAGATAATCTGGAATAATACATTGTGGATGAGGTTTTCTGGCAGCAGGAAAGGAGATAGAGTTCAAGTTCTTGAGTCTATTTGAGAGGAAAGGAGATGAAAAGAAGTGGAATAAGTAGTCCTATGTTTTTTAGTTCTGTTTTCTTTTTAAAGTCTTAACACTTATTGTTGAAATTGAAGGCATTTTGTTGGGAAGTGTTTTCCCATTTAAGCCATTCGTGGTTGTTGTTTACTATTTAAAATGTTTTCTTTAATATCACAGGACCAAATTGAGATACAAACTTAAATTCACTTCAAGCCAGGAAAATTTTCTTTAATTATTATTTCTATACCCTTTTATGAACTCATCCTTTGGCATAAAACTAACTCATGCATTAGATTGTTCTTCCTCTTGTTTATGTACAGTGTTCTTTTTTAAGTTATCATTGTCCTTTACTTTTCATTCTAGAAGACACTCTTTTCAGCCTTGGCTTTTTTTTTTTTCAGCCTTTTAAATCACCATAATTAACACATTTTTCTAAATCGACAGCTTGGCTTTTTCTTCCTTCTTCTGTTGATTTCAATTGTCACTGATCATTTTCATTCCTTGCAAAGTTTTTTACCATACTTTCTTTTTAATTTTGACTGAATCTTAGCCAGTTCCATTTTTATCTTATCTTGATGATACTTATTTTCTTATTTCACAATGCACATTTTCTTGAAGATACAGTATGGAAACATTAGAAACATTCCTTATTTCTTCCACAGGATATTCATTTTGTTAAAATATCAGGCACCATACCTTATTTATTCACTGTAGCATCTCTTAATCATTTCCATGTTAGGAAAGTTCCATCTCATCCTTGAACCAAGGAATTCAATCAAGAACTTGTATTTGCCTATAACCATAGTAAGTTGAATTGTTCTTGGGTCTCCTCCCTGAATAAGATACTAAAAGGTAAATTCTTCTAGATTTTTTTTTTTTTGCATTCACCAGCAGGATCATATTTAATACATTTGCATTACTCCATAAAATGAAATTAAAGGGAAAAAGAAAATCCCAAACATCTCATACATATTATCCCTCCCTCTTACTGACCACTAGTATTGCAATCTATACAACTTTAAGACTTACAATTGAGATAGGCTAACTAAGACAGTGTTGTATTGACAGATCATAGTAAGAGAGTCAGTGGAACAACAGAAAACTTCCTGAAGTAGATTCATACACACAGACAACTATTTTTTGCAATATACTTATCAATAATTATCAGAGATCAGAGCTACTGGATTTCAGTTCCACAACTTCAGGTACTTTCTTCCAGTTTTTCTAAAGCATTATACTCTATAAAGAAATGTCTATATAATGAGTCAGTAATTACAGTTGTTTACAGAATTCTAACTTCTCAGTTATACCTCTTCCTTCTCATTTATTTTCATCTTTCAGGGCTACCTGGGAAAGGGCCATTTTAATTTTTTCATGCTGGAAAGGGGTACTGGATTTCTGGGATAGATGAATTAATCTGGTTATTTTCCTGGAGTGACCGGTACTTATGGGTTTCAGGACTTATCTTGCCTATGATCAATCTGGAGGATTTAATTTTCTGAGAAAATAAACTTACTAAGCAAACTTTTACATAGACTTAGATAGAGCATAAGGTCATTCCCTAGAGTTTTCAGGAATACTGTTGTTTGTGCTATGGGATATTCTGGTAGCATGAAATATCTGGCTACAACTTGCATAAGATAGCCTCCAGAAAGACTTCTCAACCAAACTTGAAAGATTTAGCCACTGAAACTTTATTTTAATTCATTTCTTTCTCTACTTTTAGTAACTCTCAACTCATGTGGACAAGGCAAGGATCATCCCTGGCTGTCATGTCCCACAGTGCTACAGAGCCTTATACCATTGGAAGTCATGTCTCATGGATGTGGGACAGTACTGGGTTTATTTACAGAGTTGTTGGCATTTAATTTAACTCCAATTCTGTTGTCTGTAATGAATTGCTTTTCTCTTAATGCTTTCAAAATCCTCTATCTTTGGAAATTGACATTCTGATTAGTATGTGTCCTAGAGTGGGTTTAGTAGGGTTTATTCTGTTTGGATTCCAATGCATTTGTATCTTTATGTCTTTGACAAGACTTGGGAATAATTTTTGCCATTATTTCCTTGAAAATACTTTCTGCCACTTTTCCCTTCTCTTTTCCTTCTGGGAAGCCCATTTCATGTATGTTTGTGAGTTCTATGTTATCATTCAATTCCCAGAGATGCTGCTCAAATTTTTCCATTCTTTTCTCTACGTACTCTTTTCTCATTTTTATTTCAGATGTCCTGCCTTAGACAACTAATTCTTACTAATTCTTTCTTCTTACTAATTCTTTCAAAACTGCTGCTGTTTGCCTCTAACATATGTTTAGTCTCATCTATGTGCCTTTCTGTTAGCTTTATTCCAGGCTTTCAACTTCTTCTTATATGTTCGCCCAGTGCCTTCTTAATATTCTTTAATATACATTTTCCTTCATCTCTGAATTGGTTTAGATTTGCTTGAATATCTGTGAGTGGCTGTTCCAGTTTTTACATCTCTTTTTAATTTCTTCCTTTGCCTGGCCATATTCTTGTTTATTAGTATTGCTTGTACTTTTGTGCTTGTTGTTTGGGCCGTTAAGTTATTGAGGTTCTGAAGACTGGTTTCCCTTTCATCTAAGATTTCATTGTTGATAGGGTTCTGTTACAGCTCTTATATGGCACTGTGTTTGTATTTCCTAGTCAAAACAGGGCCAAGGTCACGTGCAGGGGGTGCAGAAGAATTCCAAAGGGACTTGGAGAGAGAACCAGGAAAACAACTTCCCAAGATGGCACATTCCAAGCCTTCACAGATGGCACAATTTGGAAACAACAAAGGCAAGATATTTTAGCACTCAGTCTGCTCTATTTCTATGGCAGTTGGAAATAATGGCATTTCAGGAATCTGCCTGGGTACGACCAAAAGGAGAGAGACCTAGAAATCCAATTTTGCAGATCAACTCCTGGGCCAGGCTCTGCTGCATCCACCTGTATTCTTGGCAGAGGGAGAACTTCCCCAATTCTTTCAGTCTGCTGTAGCCCACTAGACAGGAAGTAGGCCTATCAGAAGCTTTTGGTCTTGGGGCTTGGGGATGGGCACCATGAGACATGGCCAATTGAGTCATTCCTGGCAGCTTCTCTATTTGAGTAAACAATGGTCTTCCAGGCACCATGGGTTCCTGTGTGGAATGGGGCAAGGCTGTGGGGTCAAGATGTCCAATTTTGTTGAGCGACAAATGTATCAGAACTGTGCCATGTCACCCTGTTCCCAATGTGGCAAGGGATTTCACAAATTCCATTCCACAGCATTCTGACATAGAGGAACTGGGCTGACCAGAAACTACTAGACTCAAGGGTGGGGCGTATTTGCAAATAGGCACAGCCAAGTGAGTTTGTCACTATAATTTCTCCATCACAATTTCTCTTTCTCTTCCTCCAGCATGGTACTCCACTGATCTTTTGAGCCCAGAATGGCAGCTTTGGACAGTTTTTAGGTGTCTTCTAGGTGCTTTTACTAATGGAAACTCTGCACTTCTTATTCCACCATCTTCCACTTTAGAGATTTTTATTGCAAGCTTATAGGACCACCATTATTCAATTTAATTTCAGCTTATAGGATTCTGTACACTTGTCTCTGTCTGAAAACTGCTTGATATACCTGTACGTATATGAACTTCCCCATGTCAGCATAGTTGATCTGGTGAATCCCATGACAAGATTCAAGGTGAGACCTGACTCCTGGATACATGACTAAGTAAAGATTTGCCTGAAGAAACTCTTGATATTTGTACAGTGGAGTCTACGAAATGGTGGTATAACACAGTTGTAGAAAAATTACCCCTGCCAAAGATCTGATTCTTGGCATTCCATTCTGAGCACTGTCTACCAATCTCTTTATTGCTGTGTTTGCAGCTTTATCTTTTTACATGCCTCAAATTTTCCTTCTTCTTCCAGGGTGAAAATTCTGTTGTTGATTAAAAGATGATAGATCATTGAGGGCTTTTCCAAATAGATTGCTGAAGATTTCATTCCTTTGTGAGTTAATACATGTTGAAACACTCTGGAACTATGAGTACAATCTTCTGGCAACTTACTACATATAATACTATTCTTTTGAGTATGAGAATTCTGTTTCAATGACATTATTGCAGATATGTCTTTTTTGCAGATATGATGCACAGATAGCATTTCTTGTTCTTTAACACTATCTTCCCTGCCTGAAAGAACTGAATTTTGGTTTTGAAAAAATCCAATTCCTTCTTCACACGGTTCTTCCCCTTGAACCAACTTTGAAGCTACATCTGATTTACAGACTTGATATCCAGTGGCTGCATAGTCAACAGCTCAGATGAGAATTGTCTTCCTCTGGGTTTACACTCACAACAAGATAAGCACTAGGTAAGCAAAATGATGATGCTTTCATCAAATTCCACACTCAGAGGTTCTTTATCAGTTTGGAAAAGGTAACATTTTCATGGAGGACTCTCCCTTAATGAAGTTGAAAGTGTGATCATCTGCCATGCTGGAGACCTGGGTCCAATTCCTGGTGCCTGCTTGAGGCCTCACTTGAATCATCTTGCAGGAGATCCCACTAGTGCGATATGCACATGGCCCAAGTCCTCCATGAGCTCTCTCTTCTAGATTTTAAACTAGCATCTTGAGTGGCATAAAGTTACATTATCAATTCAATGATCCAGAAATTTTAAGAAGGAGCCACAAACAACCCTAGGACAGTGTTTGGTATGAAATACACCATCCCCAGCAAAAGACATGCTCAAGTCCAAACCCCTGTCCTGTGAGCATCTGTAAATAGAATCTCTGATGTATTACTAGGTAAGGTGAGTCAAGGTGTGGAGTGAACCCATTCGTAAATAGGATCTTTGAAGATGCTATCTGTGGCCAAACAGAATGAAGGTGGACCTTAACTCGATATGACTTAAGTCCTTATAAACAAAGGTAATTGGGCAGAGAAGTATGAACCAGGTGTCCATGTGACAGAGGCAGAGAGTAAGCCACCACCAGAGTGCTAGAGACTTTGGAGAAAATATGGCCAGACAATCCTTTGATATTGGCTTTGAAGTTTCCAAAACTGTGAGACAATAAATTCCTGTGTTATTTTTATAGCAGCCCTACCAAACTAAGACACACAGCAACTCCTTTCCTCTCTCATTTCAACATTCTGTTTTGCTAGCTTCTTACTGAGTCGAAGATTAATAGAATGGAAATTTTATAGCTTTATTTAGGTAAGTTTCTGTGATCTTTCCAAAATTTGCAGCCTGGAACCTCCTATTTGTAGGTATTGCTGCCTTGGTTACTCTTTTGCAGACAGGTCTTTTCTATCCAATGATTTTTGACATTGCCACAGTATAAGATTTCTCCTCACCCTAATTGGGGTCCTCACACTTCGTAAATTTGTGTCATTTCCCAATGGTAAATTTTGAAAATTTCTGTGCCTCTGTAAATTTCTGTGATGGCCCAGTAGCAAAGAGATTTCTAGATTGTGCTCCTCAGCTATTTCATCACACTTTCATTCTTTCCCTCCCTCACCTCTCCAGATTTGGGGCCGTTAATGGAGTCCTTTCATGGCTCCCTCCACACATCCTTCTCTGATGCTGACCCATCTGATGCTGACCCATCTCAATGTGGAGGTTCATGAGAAACTAGTTGATATTGAAAGTAGTCTGTGATGTCATCGTAAGGCTGCAAACATTTCTCCCAATTTCTGAAAAAGGAAAGACATTTCCTTTTCTTTCAGCCCCAACACTGATGGCCCCTTATCTGTAAAATCCTTTTTCCCATATGATTATTAGAATTTCTTATGATGCGTGTGCTCCTAACTCTATCCATCTTCTCATGTGAGGGAAACTGTTAGAGAGTTTTTCATCTCTACTTTTCTTTACTAAGTCTTTTATTTCAATAAGTACCTTAAAATTCATTGAGATTTGTATATGACAACAGTAAAATATGGATTGAATTGTCATGGATAATGTATAATGGCTAGAGGAAACACTAAGGATTCAGAAAGATCTTGAATGCAATTCCACAACAAATATTTGAGACCTTAAGCAAGGTAGATATTTCGTACATCTGAAGCTATTCTTTGTACAAAATCAAGAAGATGACATATAAAAAACACCCATTAAGGGCGGGCCATGGTGACTCAGTAGGCAGAGTTCCTGCCTGCCATGCTGGAGGCCCAGATTTGATTCCCAGTGCATGCCTATGCAAATTTAAAAGAAAAAGCTCCTACAACATATTTGATGTTGTATATGTAACTTTTTGATATTTTCCCTTAGTCTTTGTGCTGGTTTGAAAGGATGTATGTAC
Source organism: Tamandua tetradactyla (assembly GCF_023851605.1). Taxonomy (NCBI): domain Eukaryota; kingdom Metazoa; phylum Chordata; class Mammalia; order Pilosa; family Myrmecophagidae; genus Tamandua; species Tamandua tetradactyla. The sequence continues at coordinate 39,401,391 of NC_135329.1, forward strand.
CCTTGAAAAGCCATGTTTTAATCCTAATCCTATTTTGTGAAGGCAGCCATTTCTTTATGTGATTTAATCAAGAGTGGTTGTTAAACTGAATTAGGGGAGATGTGTCTCCACCCATTTAGGTGGGTCTTGATTGGTTTACTGGAGTCTTATAAAAGAGGAAACATTTTGAAGAGTGAAGGAGATTCAGAGAGAGCAGAGCAGAACATCATAGCCACAAGAAGCAGAGTCTACTAGCCAGCCACTTTTGGAGATGAAGAAGGAAAGTGCCTCCTGGGGAACTTCATGAAACAGGAAGCCAGGAGAAAAAACTAGCAAGTGATGCCGTGTTCACCATGTGCCTTTCCAGATGAGAAAGAAACCCTGACTGTGTTCGCCATGTGCTTTCTCACTTGAGAGAGAAACCCTGAACTTCATTGGCCTTGTTGAACCAAGGTGTCTTTCCCTGGATGCCTTAGATTGAACATTTCTATAGACTTGTTTTAATTGGGACATTTTCTTGGCCTTGGAACTATAAACTAGCTACTCATTAAATTCCCCTTTTAAAAAGCCATTCCATTTCTGATATATTGCATTCCAGCAGCTAGCAAACTAGAACACTCTTTCATTTAAAAATATCTATTTAGTCCTTTGTATTGCTAGCTTTGTGATAAATAATAATACTGATTAGGAGACTAGTGACAATTACACATAGGGAATGGTCATTCATTTCTCAAATTCACTTCAAAGTTTATCAAAGGAACTGTAAAATTTCAGGACAAATAGAAAACAAGATTCTGAAAGCCTCATGTGATAAGTTTTTCATGATAAGAAAGATTACTTAAGCTGAGTAAACATGCCAGCTGATATAAAATTTTTAACTTCATACTCCATCATAGTCATGAATCTCTTGGCAATTAAAATAACATTCAGTTTTTATTCAATATAAAATAGTGGATGCATAAACCGCATCCACTATTTTTATTTTATAGCCAGAAAAGGATACATGTATATATATTTATATATATATATATTTTTTTTTTTTTGGCATGGGCAGTCTCCCAGAATCCAACCTGTGTCTCCAGCATGGCAGGCGAGAATTCTGCCATTGAGCCACCATCGCACTGCCCTGTGTGTATGTTTTCTGTTGTGAGTTTTTAAAAGTATCTAGATAGAAGAAAACCTCTACATACAAAGAGAAGCTAAAAATAACGAACAATCTCTTTATTACTCCTTTAATGCTTTCACTATACAAAAATACACGAATGAAGATGCATACAACATCATAGGGCATAATTAACTTTAACTTAACTCTTTTAATCTATAAATATATGGAGTTACATGGGTGGTCTAAATCTAAGCTTTACTTATAATGTATTGTAGAATTGATGTTTCATTTCTAAAATCGGTTATGCTTTGAGAGATAGTAAGGATAACAAATATTTTCTTAAAGCAAAGTTTATGTCAGAGGGAATAAAGCTACCATTCTGCTTGTGGAGCATGGAGCTATTCAGTTGAGTTATTGAAGATATTTTTAGATTATCATTGAGCTCAGCAAATTGGATGCACAACAGATATGGGAGGTTATATAATGTGGTAATGCCAGATGTAATTAAAATAGATGATAGGAAGGAAAAGCCCACTGAATGGCTAAATAGCAAGCTGCTTGTAGACAGATTTAAACCAATAATTTATACATTGCTGTGCAAAACTGTTATAGCCAACCAGGATACTGATAGTATAAACTTCAAGCAATTGATTGTCTTTCTTAAGCACGATAAGTTTAATGAGTCAGTATTTTATACTATATGTATATATTTACATTTATATAATTTAATCTTTTAAAATGAGTTGAGATTGCGAAGTGCTTAGAACAGTATTTGACACATAATAAATGTTATACAGGTGTTTACTAAATGACTTCATGCATGATTGAGTGGATTTTATCTAATAATCTTTCAATAACACCAGAAGTTATTCAGTGACAGTTAGAAGTATAATGACTTGCCATAGAAATCTACACTTCTTGAGTAAATGTGTTTGCATGTTAAGAGTTGTAAGATATTTTGATATACTCCTAGTCTGTGTTCAAATAACTACAGGAAAAAAATGAAAATCTTAATGGTAATCATAAAACACCTATCAATTAACTACTATGATTAAAGGAATTTTTAGAAAAATAATAAAAACAGCATCAATACAGTGCAATGTCTTTACAAAGATTGGAAATAATCACTTTAAAATCAAAGGGATGCCAGAGACCCAGGTTCGTTTCCCAGTGACTGCCCATGCAAAAAAAAAAAAAAAATCCAAGGGAATTCATCAATACTTAAGAAAACATTTCTGTGATAGTGTCAATGTTGGAATACGTTCTAAAAATATTGAAAACAATTTTAAAAGTATATGCAAAGTTCATGCTATCACTGTATTTACTTAGTTTTTTTACCTTATTTCTTAGGTCTATGTTAACTTTTGTTGGTAATGTTTGAGCTTTAGCATGTATTTTATGTGTTTTTTAAGTTAAAATTCTTTTAGGCACCTACTGGTGTTTATTTAGAAATGAGGATTTTTACCTCATAAAAATGTGAATATTCCAAAAATACCAGTGGTTTCAGGCATGGCTGCATACAGGGCTCTGTCTCGGGTACTACAACGTATGTAGCATGCAGCTGAGCTACAGGTAGTGGAAAAATTGTGCTTATGTTCACTAAACTCTATACCATTTGAAAAGGTGACAATTGGTATCCCTAAGAATGAAAGACAATTAGACTTGAATTTCCTTGGCCTCAATGGTCCTGAGTTGATCATATGATCATGTAAGAAATAATTGCTCATTGCAGGGACTTTCATAAGAATGGATCATCTCTTTAGCTCTCAGGAGATGCTGAACATTATGGAAATCCTGTGGACTGAGAATGTGAGATGAGTGATGGATAAATGACATTTATGTCATCAAATATGTGTGAGTAGATTTACAAGCAATGAAATCACTATGCCTACTGCCTAGTGTTGATACTGGGTTGAAGAAAAATATATAAGTTAAAATAAATTCCGAGAGGAAGTGAACTGTAACAGAAAAAGCCAAGAATCATAAAAGCCTAGACAGTCTCAAGTCTGGCACTTATTGTTCATTAAAAATCCCATTAGAATATGTGAGTGGGCTACTCTAATTTTCAATGAAGGCATTTAAACTGACTGCCCTGCCTTAAGTAGCATTGAGAACAAGGATAGATAGATGATAGATAGATAGATAGATAGATAGATAGATAGATAGATAGATAGATAGATTGATTGATTGATTGATAGACCAAATAGACAGACAGACAGATAGATAAATTGATAGATAGATATAGAGCAATCGACTGGTGATAGACAAGTAAGATATGGCAATTTGCACATTTAAATCTACCATGCAAAGATATGATTATTTTTATTAGGTATTGTTGAATGTGGCTTTGCCCCAAATACACAGATTATGGAAAAGATTGGATGATTTTGTCCTTTGGATGGTTTTGTCCTTCTTGTCATCAAAGACAATAGAGAACTAGAGAACTAGAATTCATTAGGCAACTGCATGGTTTTTGATCTTACTTGATGTCTGGTTGACTTGAGATCAAGTTATTCACTAATCTTTAAATGTCCAAATTATAGGATTAAAATGAACGCGTAGTAGAATGCAATACCATGTAAGGTCTAATATCTAATGGTGTACATTTAATACCTGAAGATAAGAAAAATAAAAGTGTTCACTGCCCATGACTGGAGACGATCACTACAACATTCGTTAACATTTAATACAAATTACCAAATAAAAATTGTGCCTAATACATAATAATTCGTCTCTCCATCCAACCCCCCAGTTTCCAGATTGGATTTTGTTACCATTTAAGCTTATTAAAAAAAATTGCAAAGTAGGCAAAACTGTCTAGTGAAAGCTTACAAAATAAAATAAAATTTAGGGAAAATATCCTGCTACTATGTACATTTATGTGTAGTTGGAAGAGGAGAGGAGATTGCATTTAAGTGCATAGGATATTGTATAAAGTTTATTTTTCGAATATTATTTTAATTAATATTAGTAAACAAAAAGTCCTTTTCAAGCTAAAGTTAATACACACACCTAATCAGAGGAAGTTTTATTTAGCTTCTAAATACTGAAAAGTTAACAGATAAATACTAAATTATATTGGAGAAGAAAAATAATTATTAAAGAATTATGAAATTTTGTTACTTAACTCAGAATTTAAAAAATAAAAAGAAAGTGGAAAAATAGTACTGCATCACATTTAAAAACTGTATGTTTTAGAATTTTCAAACCAAGAAATTGGATTTGATACTTTACTCAGCACACACAGAATGTATGGTTTAACACTGTATGTATCCCAGAAAAATATGTCCTTAAATATAATCCATTCCTTTGGGTGTCAACTCATTGTGAATAGAAACTTGATGAGGCTACTTCAGTTAAGGGGTGACCCACCTCATTTCAGGATGGTCTTAATCCTGTGACTGGACCCCTTTATAAATGGAATGAGTTCAGAGAAAGAGAGAGAAGGTCACAGAAGTGAGAGGTGGAAAATAAGGAAATAGAAAGATCATGGAGAGACCAGCAGAAGTAGCCATGTGCCGTGCCACTGAGACAAAGGAACCGGGTTCTAGCGGCCAGACCCAGAAGCTGATCATCTGGATGAGAGAAGTGCCTTGATGATGTTTTCATCTGGACATTTTCAAGGCCTCAGAGCTGTAAGTTGATAAATTCCCATTGCTTAAGCTGAATGATTTTATGGAATCTGCTTTGAGCAACCTAAGGAACAAAAACACAAATGATCATGGATTTGATAAGGATGATGCCTGAAGTTCGTATTCGTTGTTCATAGAATTAAATTAAAAAATTAAGCAAGCTTTTAAAAACAAATAATTGATTTTCATTATATGAATCTTCTCATAGTTAAACTAATCATTTTATTGGAAAGATCTACTGCTACTACACTAGTATATCACTGCCAAAAATCCAGATGTCATAAGGTACTTGAACTGTCAAAAAAGGATCATGATACAAGTCTTTTATTAATTCATCCAGCAAATGGAAAACATAAAATACATACTTACTGAAATACAATGCAGAGCAGTTCCATTATCTTCAATTTAAACCTGTGGATTCTAGGTGATTGTATTTTAATTACTATGGACTTCATATTCATACTCAGAAGGCATAGTCAAATAAGACCTGTGCTGATTAACAGTCATGAAAATTCAATGCAAAAATATTTTCATTTTTTACCTGTGTTTCACTTCAAAGATGAATGTTTATTTTGTGTCCCTTTTAACAGGCCCTGTGAAGACAAATCATTGTCGTTTTGTTTTTCTTTTATTTTCCCCTACTTTATTAGTTCATTTGCAAATTCAGTCAGTAGCAAAATGCATAAGGTAGGTGTCACACTTTTTATCATATTTAGTAGTTGCATAACACATCTTTCTGTAATGTTTTTCCTCTTCAGTTTTTCAAAGGAGAATTTCAGTTCTTAGTTAATTTTTATTGCATTAAAGCAATGTGCTGTTCACCATAAGGTATTTTAACAATTCTGTAAAATAAATAGCATTACATTAATTGACTTAGTGAAGGAAGTTCTTTCAAAAAGTACAAACATTTTTTTGTGAATTTTAAATTATTTTGCTTTCTTTTCTCACAAATTCTGAGTTAAAGTTATTTTAAAATCTGTGTCTACAATTTAAATTGAGAAGAAAAATAAATTATAGATAATTGAATGTTGAATAATTGCAACAATGCTTTTACTTGTATAGTTTCTATTTTTAATCTTCAAATATCGTAATGTGTCCAGTTTTATGAGATGTATAAATATGAATTATAGATGCAAATTTTTGGTACAGATAGATTTCTCAAAAAAACAAATTATAATATCTTCTTCAAAATATTTTCTTTAACATTCTAGTTTATAGATTTGTTGCTTATCACAGAATTGTCCTCTTTATGCTCTCTATTTTTCAAGAGAGTGCCTGAAGAAGAGGTGCATGATATTCAAAAGAAATACTAGGTTGATACAGTAGACTTCCAAAATAATACTGATCAAATTTAGTAAGAGTGCAGTTTAGTGAATAGCACTATCAGCTTCTCCAAGTCACAAATATAGAAATTATCCTTAGCACCTTTCTTTTCCTTCCCTCCTGTAATCAAGTCATATGCTTTCATCTTCCTTCTTCCAATGATATCTACTTCTCTCCCTTTCCATTGCCACTGCCGTAGAGCAAGTCACCATCTTTCTTCCAAAAGAAAGAAAAGAACAAAGTCTTTCTCTGCCTAAAGTTTTTCAGTTCACTCATTGCCCATATGATAAAGATCAAATTCAATACCAGAACCATACATGATGTGGCCCTTGACTAAATCTTCAGCATCACGTTGTGCTTCTCTTTCCATTCAGTTCAATTTTCCCTTCTTAGGAAGCCTCTTCAGTTGCTTCCTCTTAGCTACATCAAGTCTCATTTAAATGTTTTTCCAAAATTTTCCCCTTTTATGCTATAATAAACATTATTATTGAATTTGTCAAAGAATACACTAATTGATTGCTTATATGACAAACTCCTTCCTTAAATAGACTATAATTTTCTTAAAAGCAGATACTGTAAATCATCCGTCATTGGTTTTCAAAAGCATGCCATGTGATTACCCTTCAAAACATATTTTAAATATTGTATTAGTTAGGGTTCTCTAGAGAAACAGAATCAACAGGGAACACTTGCAAATATAAAATTTATAAAACTGCCTCACGTGACTGCAGGAATGCAGAGTCCAAAATCCGCAGGGCAGGCTGCGAAACCAACGACTCCAATGGATGACCTGGATGAACTCCACAGGAGAGGCTCACCAGCCAAAGCAGGAATGCAACTTGTCTCCTCTGAGTCCTCCTTAAAAGGCTTCCCATGACTAGATTTAGCATCACTAATTGCAGAAAGACACTCCCCTTTGGCTGATTACAAATGGAATCAGCTATGGATGCAGCTGACCTGATCATGACCTAATCCTATGAAATGTCCTCATTGCAGAGACAGGCCAGTGCTTGCCCAATCAGATAAACAGGTACCACAATTTGGCCAAGTTGACATGTGTCCCTAGCCATGACAGTCCACCCCTTGTCAACTTGGCACCTATATATATATCAACTTAAACCATATTTAATTTCAAAATGAAAACAAATAAGTACACATTTATTTTTTGTTTACCTGACAATACTCAACTGTCCTGCATATAACTGGAAACACATTAAATCTCTCCAGAATAGGGTGCAAATCCTTGGGCAACATTCATTCTTAAACTTGATATCTTACAACTTAAAGAGTATAACATGAACAAAACAGCATTACAGTCTTCATTTCTGTAACTGATCACATGGTCGAAGTTCATATTTATCACTACCTTCTTCCACTACCCATTCCATGTTCCCTTTCCCCTCAGCAAGCACTTCAGCTGGCCATGGTTCTTTGCCTGGTGGGGTGACCCAAACCTTCATTCCTGAAGTTTCAGAGCCATTAGTAGTCCTGCATGTATTGTGTTGTTGCAGTTTTCCATTGATTTTAATCACAGGGCATGGTAGTACTAATAGACACCCTAGGGGATCTCCTATATTCCAAGAAAACTCTTCTTTACCTCCATTATGTAGTTGCAGTCCTACTTCCCCCTGATAGTCAGGATCAATTACCCCAGACAATAATGTAATCCCCTTCTTGGTTTGTTGATCCAGAGGCATAAGTAGCCCAAAGTGACCAGGTGGCAATCTTAACTTCCAGTTCAGTGGTATCACTGTTGTTTCTCCTGGAGGAAGCACACCCCATTTTGGAACTAAAACCTGTAGACCAGCAGAACTCAGGGTAGCAGGGACAGGAAGCAAAAATTTTCCTAGTGGATCACTAGGAGTAATAGTGAGTGGCACCACACCCACTTCCACCCCTTGGTTCCTGGACCCATGGATCTTGGCTATGGGAGAAACAGCACCATACAGCGGACGCTGATTCAGAGCATACACAGCTTCCTGGAAAACATTACACAAGCCTTTCAAGTTTTTGCCACCTAGTTGGCACCGTAATTGAGTTTTCAAAAGGCCATTCCACCGTTCTATCAATCCAGCTGCTTCTGGATGATGGGGAACATGGTAAGACCAGAGAATTCCATGAGCATGTGCCCATTCCCACACTTCATTTGCTGTGAAATGTGTTCCTTGATCCGAAGCAATGCTATGTGGAATACCATGATGATGGATAAGGCATTCTGTAAGCCCACGGATGGTAGTTTTGGCAGAAGCATTGTGTGCAGGGAAAGCAAACCCATATCCAGAGTATGTGTCTATTCCAGTGAGAACAAATCTCTGTCCCTTCCATGAAGGGAGTGGTCCAATGTAATCAACCTGCCACCATGTAGCTGGCTGGTCACCTCGGGGAATGGTGCCATATCGGGGGCTGAGTGTAGGTCTCTGCTGCTGGCAGATTGGGCACTCAGGAGTGGCTGTAGCCAGATCAGCCTTGGTGAGTGGAAGTCCATGTTGCTGAGCCCATGCATAACCTCCATCCCTACCACCATGACCACTTTGTTCATGAGCCCATTGGGCAATAACAGGAGCTGCTAGGGAAAGAGGCTGACTGGTATCCACAGAACGGGTCATCTTATCCACTTGATTATTAAAATCTTCCTCTGCTGAAGTCACCCTCTGGTGTGCATTCACATGGGACACAAATATCTTCATGTTTTTAGCCCACTCAGAAAGGTCTATCCACATACTTCTTCCCCAGACCTCTTTGTCACCAATTTTCCATTTATGGTCTTTCCAAGTCCCTGACCATCCAGCCAAACCATTAGCAACAGCCCATGAGTCAGTATACAAACGCACCTCTGGCCAGTTTTCCTTCCAAGCAAAATGAACAGCCAGGTGCACTGCTCGAAGTTCTGCCCACTGGGAACTCACCTTCCTGTCCTTCAAGGAAACCTCAGAAAGGGGTTGTAATGTTGCAGCTGTCCACTTTCGGGTGGTACCTGTATATCGTGTTGAACCATCTGTAAACCAGGCCCAAGTTTTCTCTTTCTCAGTCAATTTACTGTAAGGAACTCCTCAAGAGGCCATAGCTCTGGTCTGGGAAAGAGAAGGTAATGTGGCAGGAGTGGAAACCATGGGCATTTGGGCCAGTTCTTCATGTAATTTACTTGTGCCTTCAGGACCTGCTATGGTTCTATCTCATATATACCATTTCCATTTTACAATAGAGTGCTGCTGTGCACGCCCAACTTTATGGCTTGGTGGGTCACACAACACCCAGCTCATGATAGGCAACTCAGGTCTCATGGTAACTTGGTGGCCCATGGTTAAGCGTTCAGTCTCTACTAAGGCCCAGTAGCAGGCCAAAAGCTGTTTCTCAAAAGGAGAGTAGTTACCTGCAGCAGATGGTAAGGCTTTGCTCCAAAATCCTAAGGGTCTGCATTGTGATTCTCCTATAGGGGCCTGCCAAAGTCTCCAGACAGCATCCGTATTTGCCAATGACGCTTCCAGCACCACTGGATCTGCTGGATCATACGGCCCAAGTGGCAGAGCAGCTCGTACAGCAGCCTGGACCTGTCGCAGAGCCTCCTTTTGTTGAGGTCCCCACTCAAAATTAGCAGCTTTTTTGGTCACTCAATAAATGGGCCAGAGTAGCACACCCAAATGAGGAATATGTTTTCACCAACCCAAAAAGACCAACTAGGCGTTGTGCCTCTTTTTTGGTTGTGGGAGAGGCCACATGCAGCAATTTATCCTTCACCTTAGAAGGGATATCTCAACATGCCCCACACCACTGGACACCTAGAAATTTTACTGAGGTGAAAGGCCCCTGTATTTTTGTTGGATTTATCTCCCATCCTCTGACATGCAAATGCCTTACCAGTAAATCTAGAGTAGTTGCTACTTCTTGCTCACTAGGTCCAATCAATGTGATATTATCAATATAATGGACCAGTGTGATGTCTTGTGGGAGGCAGAAACGATCAAGGTCTCTGCGAACAAGATTATGACATAGGCTGGAGGGGTATTATGATATACCCCTGAGGTAGGACCGTGAAAGTATATTGCTGACCTTGCCAGCTGAAAGCAAACTGTTTCTGGTGGTCCTTACTAATAGCTATTGAGAAAAAAGCATTTGCCAGATCAATAGCTGCATACCAGGTACCAGGGGATGTATTGATTTGCTCAAGCAATGATACTGCATCTGGAACAGCAGCTGCAATGGAGTTAGCACCTGGTTGAGTTTACGATAATCCACTGTCATTCTCCAAGAAACCCATCTGTTTTCTGCACAGGCCAAATAAGAGAGTTGAATGGGGATGTGGTGGGAATCACCACCCCTGCATCTTTCAAGTCCTTAAGAGTGGCAGTAATCTCTGCAATCCCTCCAGGAATATGGTATTGCTTCTGATTTACTATTTTGCTTGGTAGGGGCAGTTCTAGTGGCTTCCACTTGGCCTTTCCCACCATAATAGCCCTCACTGCACGAGTTAGAGAACCAACGTGGGGATTCTGCCAGTTGCTCAGTATGTCTATGCCAATTATACATTCCGGAACTGGGGAAATAACTACAGGATGGGTCCGGGGGCCCACTGGACCCACTGTGAGACGGACCTGAGCTAAAACTCCATTGATCACCTGGCCTCCATAAGCCCCCACTCTGACTGGTGGTCCAGAGTGACGTTTTGGGTCCCCTGGAATTAATGTCACTGCTGAACCAGTGTCTAATAATCCCTGAAATATCTGATCATTTCCTTTTCCCCAATGCACAGTTACCCTGGTAAAAGGCCGTCGGTCTCCTTGGGGAAGACTTAGAGGAAGATTAACACTATAAATTTGTGGCAGTGTAACAGGTTTCTCCCCCATAGGGACCTGGCCTCCCCTTCATTCAAGGGGCTCAGGGTCTGTAAACTGTTTCAAGTCTGGAAATTGATTAAGGGCAGTGACTCTGTGTTTTTGTAATTCAGGTTAGACTTCTGTTCCCTTGACCTAGAACTCTTTTGTTTATACAGCTCCAACAAGAATTTATTAGACTGCCCTTCTATTGTATTTCTAGGTACCCCATGATTTACTAGCCAAGGACACAAATCTCTGCATGTCATATAATTTTGATGCCTCCGTTGAGTTTGCTGTCTGGTATAATAGCCGTGTGTACCCTGTCTTTGGTTTATAAGTGTCACCTGGCTTCTGCCAACTCGGGATCCTGTCATCCCCATTGTGTTTAAGGATTCCAGCTCAGTGACAGCAGTTCCTACAGTAATATCTGACCTACAGAGAAGTGCAACCACAGAGCTCTTGAGGGATGATGGTGCTAGTCTAACAAATTTATTTCTCACTGTTCTGGTAAAAGGTGCATCCTCCGGACATTCCTGGGGTATAAGAGCAGGCTTTGCATGATAAAGCCACTCTAACATTCCAATCACTCTAAACCTCTGGATCCCCTCATCTACATTATACCAGGGCAGTTCTGGTATTTCAACCTCAGGTAATGTTGGCCACCTTTTGATCCATGTTTCAACCAACCACCCAAAGAAGCTGTTAACACCTTTTCTAACCGCTCGAGCTATAACATTGAATGCAGAATCTCTGCTTAGTGGACCCATATCAATAAATTCAGCCTGATCCAGCCTTATATTCCTCCCACCATTATCCCACACTCTTAAAATCCATTGCCACACATATTCCCCTGATTTCTGTCTATATAAATTGGAAAACTCACACAGTTCTTTTGGGGTATAATGTACCTCCTCATGTGTGATGTTTTGTACCTCACCTTTAGGGGCCCGTTGGGACTTTAGTCTAGTTATAGGTCTGGAAGAAATGAGGGGTGGTGGGGGTGGGTCATGAAAAGAATTAGAAATACCTTCCAAACCATTTGCTTTAGGGCCTTCATTTGCAATTTCATCTGGTGAAACAGGATTAATAACTCTAGGGCTAATCCCTTCAGGAGGAGGTTGGGTGGCCAATTCCTCAAGGCAGGCTGGAGGTGGAGTGGCTATGTCCTCAGGGAAGACTATTACAGGGTTATCTAGAGAAGACTCAGCATGGCCTAGGGTTTCAATCTCACCCCCAACATCATTATCAATCCATATGTCACCATCCCATTTTTTCAGGGTCCCACTCCTTTCCAATCAATGCCCTCACTTTAATGGCAGACACCATGCAAGACTGAGATTTCAGTTTACATTGTAAAGTTGCTACTCTAACAATGAGATTCTGAGTCTGACTTTCAGAGATCTCAAATCTATGGCTACAGGAAATAAGATTTTCCTTCAGGATACTCATAGAAACATCTACATCTTTCAGACGGTGCTTAAGCTTCTCGTTTGAAGCCTTAAGCCCATCCCTTTCACCCCTTAATGTCGACAGTGTATCTAACAACAACCAACCAACATCTCTATAACTCTTATTTCTACAAAACTCTGTAAAGGTGTCAAAAACATTATCCCCCAGAGTCTGGCTTCATACAAGTGAAACATTAGGAGAATCGAATGATGATATTTTGACTATCTCCTTTGCCAACTCACTCCATGGATTGGGAGTGTCATTCTGATTATGGGAATCAGAGTCCTTAGTGTCTCTGAGTCCAATCAGAGTAGAAAACCATTCATAAAAACCCATTCTTAAGATTCTGTTTCTTAAGAACCACTTCTGGTACCACGATGTATTAGTAAGGGTTCTCTAGAGAAACAGAATCAACAGGGAACACTTGCAAATATAAAATTTATAAAAGTGTCTCACGTGACTGCAGGAATGCAGAGTCCAAAATCCATGGGGCAGGCTGCAAAGCTGACGACTCCGATGGATGGCCTGAATGAACTCCACAGGAGAGGCTCACCAGCCAAAGCAGGAATGGAACCTGTCTCCTCTGAGTCCTCCTTAAAAGGCTTCCAGTGATCAGATTAAGCATCACTCATTGCAGAAGACACTCCCCTTTGGCTGCTTACAAATGGAATCAGCTGTGAATGCAGCTGACATGATCATGACCTAATCCTATGAAATGTCCTCATTGCAGAGACAGGCCAGTGCTTGCGCAATCAGATAAACCGGTACCACAACTTGGCCAAGTTGATGCATGTCCCTAACCATGACAAATATGTAAATGTAAGAAAGATTGATTGAACTAAAATTATGTTTTGTGCTTCTGTGCTATCTACTTCTATAAATTTATATATAGTTTCACTGTGCAAAACATGAAATTTTCTCACTAATAAAAGAAAAGTATTAACCTGACAATGGTATTGTGAAGATAAATTTATTTTCAGTGCTGAAAAATTCTGGTATATTTAAATATATAAACATAGATGTTAATATACTACACTTTTATATCTCTTGCTTTGATTATTTTATATCAAATAATGAATGTATCTCTCATCGATGCAAACAACAATGAGCTCTGGTCTTTCTATCATGACAAAGAATTGAATGTGGAATTTCCACATACAGCAGAAAATCAGGATTTTGAGAGCTATGTAAATCTTTTTTATACTAATGTTGGGAGATAATTTTCCTTGGATCTTTTACATTTTTGCCGGTGGCAGCTTGTGTTGCAGACTCTCCTTGAAACAGTCTTTTACGAACAGCTTTGCAAGATAACAACAATGTCGCTTTTCTGGGAAGATAGCAGGTTTGTGTCCTGAAAAAGATAATAAAGATGCTATCTCCCTCTAGGGAAATGTTTGAGCAGATTTGTTTGCAGCCTTTTTAAAAGAAAAAGGGCTTTCCTAAACTTGGGGTTCTTTGGCACACAAACTCATTGTGATCATGTCATCCTTCTGAGTTTGCCTCCACATCACTCCCATGGGCTTGTGGGGCAGGGAGACCAACACAGATGAAGGGATGGTACTGTCTGCTGGGCCATGAGGAATAAACTTTTTGACTCAGATCCCAGGGTGTTGTATCTTCTGTCAGCATTTATGAAACTATGGCAGGGTTAGCTTGTAATAGGGCAAAATATCTAAAGTCTTCACAGTTCTTGATAACTAATAAGGTAAATTTACCCTCTGAATTCCCAAATTGAAAATACGGAAGAATTGCATTAGTTTGTAAACTGCTGGATTGCAACATACCAGAAATGGAATGGCTCTTATTAAAGGAAATTTAATTTAATGCTATGCATTTACAGTTCTAAGCCTATAAAAATGTCCAAACTAAGACATCCAGAGAAAGATATCTTAATTCAAGGAAGGCAGATGGTCAGGAACACCTCTGTCGGTTGGGAAGACACGTGTCTGGCATCTGCTGGTTCCTTGCTCCTGGGCTCTGTTCCTTTCAGCCTCTGTTCCTTTGGAGTTTTTTCTCTTTGTTTCTTCAGGGCTGGCTTTTATCTCTTGGCTTCCCTTGGCTCTCTCCAGATTCTGGCTTGCTTAACAGCTCATAGCAATGTCTACTGGGCCCCAATCATTTCCAAATACCTGTGTCTCTGTTCTCCAAGTTTTGGCATTTAGGATGTCAGCTCTGCTCTGAAGTTTCTGTCAGCTCTGTCACTGCTCAGTTTTCTCTAAAATGTTTCCTTTTTTTAAAGGATTCCAGTAAACTAATCAAGACCCATTCTGAAATGGGCAGAGTTATATCTCCATCTAATTGAAAGGTCTAACACACAATTGGGCTTGTCTCATCTCCATGAAGATAATTTAATCAAAAGTTTCCAACCTAGAGTATTGAATCAGTATTAAAAGAAATGGCTGCTCCCACAAGATTGAATCAGGATTAAAGCATGGCTTTTCTTGGGTACATAATATTTTCAAACTGGCACAAATACTGTTTCTTATGTGGATGAAATAGGGTGTAAGCAATCTATCGCTAAGTTATACTTTAAGTAATTTCTAAACTAGCATGATGGAAGAATTCATTGAATTGAAATTGTAAGAATTTTATACATAGAGCTGAGGTAAATCATTTTCAAATTACAACCAGAGCAGAACAGCCTCAAATTGTATTTTATAATAGCTGGCACAAGAGTGGGGAAAGGAGAACACACACAAAAACTCTATATGGTATATTGAAAATAACTGAAATTCCTGTGTTGTCTCAATGCCTAAATATTTAGGTACTTTGTTGCTTGAGGTAATAGCATTGAGATTCAATGGAATTATTTTCCCCAAACTATGCAGCTACTAAAGGGCAAGAACGATGATTTGAAACAGGGACTCATAATTTGTGAGTTGATCTAAACACCAATTCAGCTTTCCTTTTCTTTTTGAATGATGTAAAGTGGCAGTAACTGCCACAGTGAAGTCCCCTTTTTTATTCATTAGCAATTAAAAAAAAAAAAACTGGTGTTCTTGGGCAGAGGAACATGCTTATATTAAGTGCATTAAACATGAACTTGTTTAATTTACATTAATATGCTCAAAATGCAAGACTGAGGCTAAATATGGATACTACATCTTAACTCTATTTAACCCACTAGTCCATCATTTTCTATTTCATGAAAACTGAATTTTTCGAACTTAGGAACTTCATCCCTTATATGTTCAATGTTGCACTCACCCATAGCATCCTCTGTTGAACTTGTAACATGATATTTATTGTTAGTGTTTAATATTAATTTCAGTAGTTATATTATATTACTGATTTAAGTTGTGAATGCTTTCTCAAACTCCCTAGCAAAAGGGAAAGGAAAAACAAACCCCCCTAAAATCAGATGCTTGGTAACAAAATGTTTCATTTCATAGTGATGGGCCTTATAAGAATTTCATTGAGATTATATCATCTGTGGTCTGTCTTTAAAAGAGAATCCATGTTTAGTCTTGGTATGACTTTTTCCCTAATACATTGAAACATTATTTATAAAATTCAGTTTTAAATCAGAAATGTGTGGGTATATATCTTTATAATTCTGTCCCTTTCTGTATAAAAACCAGTGTATAGAAATTCCCATTATTTAGTTATATGTTTGGTATTTAATGAGTAGGGCATGCAATATACAAAGACAACATATTTATCTTAGATGTAAGTTAGGAAATAAAGAGACTTTTATGTGTGCACAAACTGGCAAATGAAAGCATAATAACATCATCTTTTATCTCTATCTCAAGACTGAGGACTGATGAGTAAGTCAAGAAAAGAAAATCAACTCTGGATTTTGTGGTTACACCAAGAAGAGAAAGGAAATGTCTTTAAAGGAAGGAAATAGCACTGCTTACATATTTTGAAATATTTTCAAAAGCCCCTCCTGAATCACATCTCCAGGACAATAGTCTCCCTCAATCAACTCTTTTTCGTTATACCAAATTTTCTCTGTATCAGAATTTGTTTATGTTTACATGTACAAAAAACTACCTTCTTCGTTGAACTGTGTGTTTCATTGATTTTTGTTTCTCTAAAATCCTGGCTCATGGCTGGAACATGTTTTCAGTGGATGCTTGATGAATTTATGAATGACAATAAAGAATGGCTTAGAATTTCAATGCCTAAATTAATTACATCAGATGTGATTAGATAGGTTATAGGAACATTGAAGAATGCTGTATTTTTGTCTCTTCATCTCAAAAGAAATCATTTTTAAGAAGATTATTCTTCTAGAGTGGTTAGCTCTTGAGAATATTCAAGGTTTCAAAATCAGTTATCTCTCTCTTTTAGTAATTTTAAAAAATTAAAACTGCATTATTCCTTTAATTTTTCCTTTGATATTAACTCTCTCTAAACTATCAACAAGATATGAGTTATAGGGTCAATCGATTTTGGTTAAGTTTTGTGACCTTCAACTATCTAAAATTTCTTATAGAGGCTTTTTGTGTTGATGGACTTTTCTAAAGCTTTTAAGGATGGAGATGGGAGATAAGGCATAGAACAACTCCCTGTATTTTCTTATTTACTTTTGGCAATGCAAAAGGAAAAGTAGTTTTACCAAAAGAAAACAAAGAGAGCAAAAAGCACATAAAAAAGCCATTCAAATGTGAAAATATAGTAGTCCCTAAGGAGAAATCAAACACACAGCACAATGTCAAAACCATATTAAGGAAACAAGTCTGAAAAGAATTGCTTCTTTTATCCAGGGTCAGTACCACCATCTGGGAAGAATGCACAATAGTGTAAATGATTGATGCTAGAGATGAGAAACAAAACAAAACAAAACTGAAAAGTGATGGGGTGAGTCTGTATTCCATATTAAAACTACGGCAGTATGGTCTGGGAATGGACAGTTTGGGGGGTTGGGTGTCAGTCAAGCTGAATTGCGATTCCTGCTAGTCTATTTATTTTCCAGCATTTTATATGGGAGACTAGAGTTCAGGGAAGCTTTCATGTTATAAAACTATTTGCTATTATATCAGTTGTCCTGTCTTTTTATTTAGTCATTACTACATAGGCATGTCAATGATTTTAGTTCTTATCAGATTATGATAAATGCAAACTGATGAATCAGAAAATGTTGTGCTACTATTAGAATGAAAAATGTGAAACCACAACAGGTAAATTTATATAATATTTCAGAGTATTAATAATTAATCCTTAAGTAATTTCCAAAATAAGACCTAAGTACAGTAAAATATGTATACAATTTAATAATAAAACCTTAATGGACAATGGAAGTATGTTGCAATTCAAAGCATATATTGAATCCTCTAAAAAATCATTACAGAGTTAATAAAAATTAAAATAAAATGCTCTATGAAAAAACAATAAATATTTTATACAGTTATGTATTGATTCATGCATTCATAAGCATTTACTAAAAACCTAAGCTGTTCCATTCATGATCCAGTATCTTGGAGGAAAAAAACAATACCTCTAATTTAAAGTACTAAACTTGAATCTAATGAAAAAAATAGAAATTTTGAAAAATTAATAGTTGGCATATTACAGATCATAATACTAATGAGGAAAAACATAAATTTGTGAAAAAATATATAGGAAGAGATAGATGAAAGGTTAATTAGAATTAAATAGTTAGATACTCAATAAATGCTACAAGACATAATTATGCATAATTATGGAAAAAATATCTTAGCCAGAAAGGAACTCTACAGTAGAGACTGCTATGTGCTGAGAAGATCGTCCTTGCTTGCTAGACATTTCTGACTGAGAAATTAGATGATCTTCATAAGTAATTATGAATGGCCTGCAATTTACTTACATTATTAGCTGCAATGTGAATGAATCTAAGAATAAGGAAAAATAGAGTGCTATCCTCAAATCAACAATTACCATGAGGTCTTTCTCGTAATTTATTACTGGACAAAGTGAAAATTTTCAGCCTCCTCAAATGTGACTGTAATTATGTGCCCGAGACTATGAATGCATTTTCATCAACTGTAAGATGGATATGACACCTAACACTTGTGATTGAGCCCGTGGGTAAATTAGAAGATGTTACTGGCCTGACTCAAGAGTTGTCAATATTAGATATGCAGTTATTAGGCATTATCTTCCACTGTGACAACATTCCCAGGAGAGGGTTCCAACTATATTCTCTAACATGTTGGTATAGAAAGTCTCTATCCTTTTTTTCTTACTCTTCAACAAGGGTTTTAATATCCAGCCTATTCTTAGTAAATGAGATGCCTATCAATTTTGGCTGATATATTCTTTTCATAATATTCTTTGTGAAGCCATTTCAGATAAATTATTTCTAACCAAAAGCTAAAAATGTTGTCCCTTAGTGATAAAGGAAACCAACATTCTCTTTTGCTATTTTTGTCTTGTCATTTTTTCAAGTGGGGGCTTCATAACAGCAGCGATTTTAGCATGACTCTCAGATGGCAACACAAGTTCAAACTCTATCCTTGGGTGAGAACGGCCCATGTTAACAAAAAAATTGCAAATCATAAAACCATGTCGCTAACGTTTTACTTATATTTATACAATAAAGTTAAGCATATGGAAATGCTCAACATTTTGAAGATACATTTGAATATTAAATGCTCACTGTCTTAGCATTTTGGAAGGGACAGGTCCTCTATCAACATTTCATAGAGACAGTAGTAGAGGGAAAGCTCTGTAATTGCTATTAAAAGGGAAACATGAAAAGGTGGCAAGGATAGGGCTTGTGCTCTTTCTCTCCCACTCTGGGGCAACAATAAGAAGATGGTCTCTATGTTTTTCACTTAAAGTTTCCAGAAATTTAACCATAGTGCTTATAATTTGTGGAAATAAAGACCAAAATAAAAAAAAAAAAGAATACCCACAATATATCACATCCTCTGTGTTAGTCAGTTCTTGATAGAACATCAGTATAAACTTCAACAGGAATGAAAATGTGGTCTTGTAAAAGGCCAGTGATAAGCATTTACAAAATGACAATACGAGAATCTTATTTTCAAATGGCAAGTCTTTGAAGATAAATGGAATATTGCAAAATACTTAAAATCTTTTTCTGATGTCAAGTAGCCCTTGGGGATCATTACAAGCAATTTTATATTCAGTACTAGGGAGATTAGTGAATTTTTAAAATGCAAGTTTATCTTTCAATAGGTGATCATATAACTCCAAATAGAATTTAAAATGTCTTCTCTTCTGGTGTTCAATGATTTTAAGATCTTGCAGTGCCCCAAGAGGTAAAACAGTTATACAGCATTAGATTTTGATATATTAAGAAAATATGTTTTAATTTATAGGCTACACTAAGAATTATAAACAAAAAAAGGATGCAATCTCAAAGATTAATAGATGGGGAAAATAAAAATAAAATAATCCAAAAAGAGAAAGTGAAAGAAATGTAGAATAGGTAAGAAAAAATTTTTAAAAATGATAAATTGGAAGATCTAAAAGGAAATGTATCAATAACTACAATAAAGATAAAGATAAAGATAAAATGATAGGGGGTTATGTTCTAATTTTTTTGTGCATTTGAAACAATTGAAAATAAATGAGTCCCCTTAAAATATAAAAAAGATTCTTAGAACAGATTAAAACAACTATATGCACTAAATTAATGTAGCATATGTGCCTTTGATTTTATACCATTAGGAGTTAGTTTAGGGAGGTAGGGCAATACAGCTGCATCGTGAGGTGTGGAATTTAGTTTTTCCTCCAGATTAGCTAGCAAATAGCCAAAATGGTACAGAATAACTGCTGGGGAACATCGGTGACCAGACACACAGCACACACCCGTCTGGATCAGGTAGAATATATGGGATTCTGCACAGAACTGTAAGTTCCTGAAGATGTGAAATCCATCACCCCTCTCCCACAGGCGCAGCAGGCTGGTTCCCCAAAGGGAAAGGAAACATATTTCACCAGCAGCAAGGGCTTAGCTCAACCAAAATCCAATTGTGGAATTAATTAACAAATTCTGGCTACTGAAAGCAGGTCCCTAGCAAAAGATAAATCTGGAATAAGAACTAAAGGAACTAGGAGGTTTTGCTCCAGCAGAAAGACGGTGGGGCTGATGAAAAACAAAACAAAAGAAATTAGAAGCCTTTTGAGTTGAATAGCACAAAATACTGGAAAAGGGCTGGACCCCAGAAAAAGGGGACACACAGAGCCTGCAGATAGATAGAGCCATGTACCAATTCTTACTCTTGATTGACAAACCTGAAGAGCTGGGGTACAGCTCTGTAAAGGCTTTTTTTAAATTTTGTATTCTTATTATTTTTTTACTACTTAAACAGTTTATTAGATAGAACTGGAAGCACTCTCAGGCTCCAGCACTGCCCCAGGCAAGGGCAGAATTCAGCTTATCTGAGAGACAAAGTAACTAGGTGAAAGGAGTTAATTCCCTACAGAGTGTATCTTCCCCAAGAAAAAAGGGTTGGGCCCAGCTAAAATGGAATCCCTCTTATAAGGAATTCAAGCCCCAGGGACTGGAAAACAAGCAATTAAAGTCATCAATCATGCCCCTGGCAGAGAGAGTCTGCCGAAATTAAAG
Organism: Tamandua tetradactyla; assembly: GCF_023851605.1. Classification (NCBI taxonomy): domain Eukaryota; kingdom Metazoa; phylum Chordata; class Mammalia; order Pilosa; family Myrmecophagidae; genus Tamandua; species Tamandua tetradactyla. Next base: position 39,422,217 of record NC_135329.1, read on the forward strand.
ACCCCACATCACCTTAAGCTGGTGGGAAGCTGTGGGCAGACAAGTGTCACACACTGGGCAGGATAGAAAAAGCACAGAGTCTAGAGGCTTCACAAGAAAGTCTTATAACCTGTTGGGTCTCCTCTTCAGAGAAAATTGATGTTGGCTACTCTTTCCTTCTGAGACATGGGCCTGTCTCATCTGGGAAAGTCTGGCTGAGGACTGTAGTATCTGAGGAGACACTCTTAAAAAAAAAAAGGAAAAAAAAAGCTCCAGGCAATGTAGATGAAATGGGCAACTTTCTAGAAAGGAATAAACAACCAATATTGACTCAAAAAGAAATAGATGAACTCAACAATCAATCACAAGTAAAGAGACTGAATCAGGAATCAAGAAGCTCCCAAAAATGAAAACCCCGGGACTAGATGGTTCTCCATGTGAATTCTACCAAGCATTCAAGAAAGAATTAGTACAAATCCTGCTCAAACTCTTCAAAAAACTTGAAGAGAGGGGAAAGCTACCTAGCTCATTCTATGAAGCCAACATCACCTCAATACTAAAGCCAGACAAAGATACTACAAGAAACGAAAATTACAGACCAATCTCTTTAATGAATATAGATGCAAAAATTCTCAACAAAATACTTGCAAATTTAATCCAGCAGCACAGTAAAGAATTAAACTCCATGACCAAGTGGGATTTATTCCAGTTATGCAAGGCTGGTCCAACATGAGAAAATTAATTAATGTAACAGACCATGTCCGCAGATGAATTAGTGTAATACACCATATCAAAAACCAGATGAACAACTTGATTGATGCAGAAAAGGTATTTGGATAGCACAGTAATATCAGTAGACTGAATAAACCTGAATGTGAGTATGATAGAGGGAGAAACGCTGGGGGCATGTATGAAACCAGAAGGAAAGATAAGAGGATAAAGACTGAGACGTTTTATCTTCAGAATGCTTAGAGTGGACAATGATGGTGATTAAACATACAAATAAAAAAACATTTTTGCATGAGGGAGAAAAAAATGATTGTCAACATTGCAAGGTGTTGAAAATAGATGGCATATGGGGAAAATGTACAATCAGTGCAAGCTAGGTTCTATAGTCAAAAGCAACACTGTAATATGCTTCCTCTAAATGTAACAAAGTTATTACACCAAAACTAAATGTCAGTAGGCATGGGGCATGGGGCAGGGGTATGGCTTCTTTGAAGAATAGGAAATGTGTTCATATAGGGTACAGTAGCAAAGGCAAATTTAGTTACTTAGGTTGGATTGTATGTTATGCAAATAAAACTGTTTAAAAATGAACAGAGAGAAACAAGTGCTAGAGAAAATGTGGAGAAGAGATGTACTTATTCACTGTCCATAGGGAACCTGAGATGTGCAGCCCTTTAGGGGGCAGTGTGATAATTGCCCAGGAAGCTAGGGGTAAGGCTGTCAAATGATTATGAAATCCCGTGACTCAGTATAAACGTGGAGAAACTGAGTGTGAGGGAAGAATGGACATTTGCACACTGGTGTTTGTGGAGGCAGTACTCACAATTCACAATGGATGGAGGTAGCGTAAGGGTACAATGAATGAGCAGCAGAAGGAGCAGCTGTGGTGTAGACATGCAACGGACTACTTCGTGGCCGCAAGAAGAAATGAAGTTGTGAGGCATGCAACTAGGTGAACGAACCTTAAGGACTGTATGTTGAATGAACAAATATTGTCATGCCTTACTTATATGGACTAATGTAATATAAAAAGCTCAGTGAACTGAAGTTAAGAGCATGGGTTATCAGGTTGGGGCCTATTGTAAAAGGTCTTAGATTGTAAGCTCTTACAGCAGTCACACATACTTAGGAGTTGTAACTGTTATTTCTAAATTCTGAAATACTGAGCTGTTTGTATATAACGTGGTCATTCCCGATAGCTCTGGGTATTTTTGTGACACCTGAGATTCAAGAAATAGATCTCTGAAGCTGTGAAAGTCCTATACAGGAACTATTTAAAAAGTTGAAAAAGGGATCAGACTTCGATTAGAGATATCAATGAAGCTGATTTGGATAGGGCTGGAGTAGATCAGAATACAGGGTAAAGGATGATATCGTCCATCTTTTTTTTTTTTTTTTTTTTTTTTGCGTTGGCAGGCACTGGGTCTCCAGGTGGGAACTCTGCCTACTGAGCCACCTGGTCTGCCCAATATCATCCATATTTTAAAACTTCAATTTCTGTGCGAGCCCAAAGGGAGAGGTGCTTAGTTGGTGCAAAAATTTTATTTTGGGTAGTGCACTACCTAATTTAACTTGTATGGTCAGTTTATTTGAACACGAAAAGTACATGGAATCTTGAATAGGGCATGAGATCTTGTTGACTTGTCCAGATAGGGTGATGCCCCAAAATATCCCAGAATAATGTAGGTAGTGAATAAAGAAGTATTTGAGAAGTCCCTTTGGGAGACTGGGGAGAAAGAAGGAAATAGTCACCTTCCCCATTTGGAGGATTCCTGTTATTCTCACAAGCAATGAGGGATGGCCAAACCAATAGGGTGAGTCTTTGATCTTGAGATTCAACCCTGTGAACCTTATTCCTGTAAAGGACAGGCTAAGTCTGCTTAAAATTTTGCCTAAATGCACCCCCAGAGAACCTCTTCTGTGACTCAGATGTGGCCTCTTTCTCTAAGAAACTCGGCAGATGAACCCACTGCCCTCCCCTCTATGTAGAACATAACTCCCAGCAGCGCAAATCTCCCTGGCAATGAGGGACAGAACCCCTGGGGGGAGCTAGGACCCAGCATCATGGGAATGAGAAAGACTTCTTGACCAAAAGGAGGAAGAGAGAAAGGAGACAAAAGAAATTTTTAGAGGCTGAGAGATTTTAAACAGAGTCAAGAGATTATCTTGGAGATTATTCTTATGCATTATACAGATATCTCTTTTCCGTTTATGATGTATTGGAAAGGCTGGAGGGAAGTAACTGAAACTGCTGAGCTATGTTCTAGTAGCCTTGATCTTGAAGACAATTGTATAACAACATAACTTTTTCAGTGGGACTGTGTGATTGTGAAAGCTTTGTGTCTGATGCTCCTTTTATCCAGGTATGGACAAATGAGTAAAAAAATCATGAATAAAAAAATAAATAAATAATAGGGGTAATAAGGTGTAAAATATATTGGGTAGATGGAAATACTTGTGGTCAATAAGAGGGAAGAGTTTGGGAAGTATGAGTTTTTAATTTTATTTTATTTCTTTTCTGGAGTGATGCAAATATTCTAAAAATGATCAGGGTAATGAATATACAGCTATGTGATGATATTGTGAGCCATTGATTATACACTTGTATGCACTGTATGTAGGTGAAAATTTGCTAATAAAAGTATTTTTAAAAAAGAGTTAGTTTATAACTAATACCTTGTTGTAAAGATTGTGTACTAGGTTCTTTTTCTTTTTAACATTTTTTATTGTATAGTATATCATATATGTGAACCAAAGAAATAAAAAAGCAATAGTTTTCAAAGCACTCTTCAACAAGGAGTGACAGGACAGGTTTATTTTCAAATCGATAATTAACATTTAACACTAATAGTTTTTGTAGTAATTATTCAACAAAATTATGAAGCGTTAGGATTCATATTATTATTCCATTTCACAAAAGAAAATCATGAGGTCCAGAGCTTGAAGGAGGGTGCCTCTACTAGAACAAGTGCAACTTTTATATCTTGGTTCAGTGTCTGCTTTCTTTACCTTGACTCTCTCTATCTGTCTATGATACACAGTTGCATAGTACAATATACTTGCAATAGTACAGTATACATGCATATATAAATATGCCCATGTGCACACTATAATAAATACTATAAAACACACACATATAGATATAGGTATAAAGATATAGATGACCTTCTGGTATATGTGAACTTTATCATTATAAACAAGTGTTCGTTATTTTCCTTTAATTTTTTTGTCTAAAATATTTTACTTATATTCAGAACTGGGACAAGCGTAAACATTGGAATTAGGAAGAGAAGTTTGAATCATAATTTTTTGTTAAATAAGTGTGTGGTGTTAGGGACACAGAATGGACTATGTCCATATGGGTGTGACTAACTACACGATACACTAGAATATGCTCAGCTGTGCAGTTTGCAATTTTTATATGCTGTTGTAATTAATCTTCATTTCAACACAGTACAAATGACAGTTTTCACATTTTCCAGATGAAGCAACTGATATATTCAGAGACTAAATAATTTGCTCTGCTTCTAATAACTACTAACTGCTAGATACTGGATTTGAAATCAAACTTGCTTCTTCATAACACTAACACCCAAAGGCATTCAAAAAAAAGAAAAGACAAAGAGGTCAGAAGAATGGATCTCAGGTTCAAGAAAAACTGGGTTTCATGCTTTCATCTTGTTGATCCACAATCTGTATTCATTTCTAAAGGCTGAAAGACAGATTGTAGTAAAGCAATGCAAACATAACCTATGTATATTCCACATTGGGATTATGTTCTCACATAAACAGATTGCCATCAAACAATATTAATGTTTTCACAGAACATACTGGGAAATGCTACTTTCCACCAGACTGTCTCTTGAGTAATTTACTTGAGTTTAAATTGCTTCATCTGGACTTCAGGAATAATAAGCTCTTTGCAGAGCTGTTGTGATAATTAAATGAGATAATGCAAATAATTATTCCCCTTCTTTTTTAATTCAACCAGTGATATATCTGCATAAAGGGGAACAACAAATATATAAGTTTGTCTCAGTATCTATCATAACTACAAATGTTTTTGAGTAACTAGTATTTGTGCAACACTGTTCCAGACACTGAGGAAATGACACCAAGCAGGACATGGTCCTCTTCCTTTCCTTAAAGAATTAAGAACATAGCAGGTAGGTCAAATATATTAAACAAAGTATGCTAAACATAATTAAGACTATGGAACAGTTATGTGAAGCAAACACTGTTGTAAAATAAGGCTAAAAATGTTATAAAAAGTTGGCAGATTCTGTTACAACTGAATAGCTCAACACCAGAGTTGTCTTCATTATAGGAATAAATTTGAAATCGGTTAATGAACTGTCTACATATGATTTTCATCCACATTAGGGAGCACCAATAAAACAGTTTCTGGTTTTGTTGGCCAATCTGATCATAATTTTAAATGCCTGAGCGTTAGCATTTTGATAAAATGATGCTTTGTAAAGCTATTGGTTGGCAGATGATTGAACATAACTGGTTTATTTATTTTTAATTACTAAAACTACAGCTGCCAATGTATAAAAAAATGTTGCTATTGGACTACAGATGAATAAAAATTCTGGGGAAAGACCCAGAATAATACAATTGAAAATCAATGTCACATGGAATAATGAAAACTGAGAAAGTGTACAATTTGGGTTAACTTCCTTCTATTTGAAAGACAGGGGCTTGTTCAAATGATGGCACCAAAAAAAGAGATGGTACATCAGTTTATACCCATAGAAGCTAGAATAAAGAGGACTCGTTATTCAAAGCAATGTTTCCTCTATAACTCATGCTTCATATCATAGAAATACATCCCCATGTTATTTTTCTTTCCTATGAGATCCAGGAACAGAGTACCAAAACTAATTCAGAATTTTATATTTCAAAACATTTCAGGGCTTGTAAAAAAGAGCTTTGCCTATGCTGAAACAAATTTCTACCATTCCCCCAGGTCCTTATTTCCTACCCCTGCAACAGACACAACCATACATGTTAATGTGTGCACCTTCCTTTATATAAATTTCTCCGTCTTTATTAGGTATAAATTCATACTTATCCAAGAGCAAACTGGCTCTAAGTGTCATAAGAAACCCAACTTCCCAGTTAAATATTTGAGCTTAAGAATTGAGAAGTTTCTGACTGAGGACCACTGCTTTATTGATGAGGTTTAGAAACATGCGTTTCTATGGGATGCGTTTCTATGTGCCCCATACCAAGGAATCACCCACTTAGAATTGTGGCCCTTGTAAGGTGAATGGGTCCCATCTCCTAGCACTTTCCTATAACTTTGTCACCCAGCACTTTTCTTCACCTAGCACTTCCCTATAACTTTGTCATGATATGACATAGAAATAATTTCTTATATGAAACAAATCTTATATAGGTATACATACATATATATTCCCTTTTAATCGATTCCATAGCTTGGGGGGTCTTCCTACTAGGGACAATTTACAATGAGAAGGTTAGTAGAATAAACCATAACCCTACTCCCAAAGCTGTCCTCAAGGTCACAATTGATACTCATTTTCCCTCCTTTATTAATCATTTTTTTAATTCCCCTTCCCTCAACTAGCATCTCTGCTGATCTAATAACTTACCTGGATGGATGACCAAGACACTCAACTCTGGGGTGTATGAGTCCAACATTACTATGTCATTAATGTGCAATGGATGTTGAACTTGTCCATTTGGTGTCATTATGAAACTAGTGAGAAACACGAGATTCCCAAGTGACTCATTTGGGTGCCAAACATTTTCTTCCTTGCCAGCATTTAGAAGAGTAGTCCTACCTTTTATTAAGGATGAGCCTCAAATCCCATGCTAGAGTGGTGATTCCTCCCCTTATCTGCTAATATCTTTATATGAAGACCCTAGAATGACCAAATAGGAACTGTACCTTGAGGTTTATAGGGGCATATAATCTATCCCCTGGTGGAAGTATTCCATCTTGAGAACTAGGACCTCTAAACCCAAAGAGCCCAGAGTTGCAGAACAGAAACATAAATTCTCCTATGAGTCAGTGAGAGCAATTATAAATTAGGCTTCAACCACTTTGTTCTCCTGGATTCACATATTACTCCCATCAGGGACACTGTAATATATGTGACTGTTTATTTGGGTTATATAATGCATCTTGTAGAATGATATCCCATCCTCATATTCTCTTCAAAGTGGTTTATAAGCTTCACCTTCAATATGTTGTTTCATTGTTCTATTAGGCCAGAAGTCTCTTAACAGAAGTACCTAAAAGGCCCAGAGGATCTGACAGTCCTACACCCACTCCCACATGTCTGCTGTAAGGCTTTCGCCTTCATCTGCTGCAATGTCATATGAAATCTCATCGTTATGAATCAAACACTCCATGATGAGCATATGCAATGTCTATCAATTCCAGACAAATGAATTGTCTCACCTTTCAGGGTAGGAGTGTTCCAACATAGCAAACTTTCCACCAAGTGATTGGCTGGTCTTCTCAGGAAATGCTTCTGTATTGAGTGCTCAGCTTTGGTCTCTGACTAGAAGGCAGAGCATTCAGATTGGGACAATCTAGATCAGTGAACCTGAATCTTTCAGTGAGCTTGTGTCCCTGTGCTGCTATCTTCACAGGGGCTTCTTAACCTTTATTTCTCACCTCTTAGGTGAGACAGGAGGGCTAGAGGAGGGGCTGGAGTTGGGTATTTTGTTCACCCAACTTAATTAGGATTTGGTTAAGCCCAAGTCAGTTGGGCTTTGGTAAAATAGTTTCCCTTGAGTGCAAGGCTTTTGCTAAGGAGAACAAAACACTCCCGGCATACTTCAAAATGTTTATGCTTCCCTTCCACTTCTCCCTACCCAACAGAAGTACAAAGGGATTTTTCTGGAACATGATGGCTTCCCACTCAACTTTCATTGAGGTATAACTCATGAAAGTTTTGACAGCACCCCTAAAGCTGGGCCTTCCAGGAGTTTTCATCTCTAAAACAAGCCAATGGTCAATTTGCAGCAAATAGTCAATTACTTTTACAAATTACAATGCCTTATTCTAGCTCCAGTGGCGGTTTTTGATCTTGGTAAGCCATGGTTCTTTGTTATCTGCCTGTCTCTAGTTTTCAGGCAGTAGTTTCCCTGTGACCTCAATTCTCTGATACATTTAAAAAGAGTTGTTGATTTTTAGCGCTTACTTGCTGTGTGGATGAAAGTGACAATACCCAAGTTCTTTACATGTCAGACTGGAACCAGATGTATAAGATTGTTACTGCAGCTACAATGTCCTTGCTCCATTTTCCTGGTGGTGGCAATGGGATGCATATATGTGATTCTTCTATTGCAGCTGTCCATAAAATACCCATAGCATCCAATTCTATAGGATCTGTAGAATAAAATGGTGCAAGTAGCAGGACTGCAGACACTAGCCTGGATTTATGGCAGGGCACATTTTACTTTGGATTTTATGCAAAGCTGAAGCTCTTTCATTGCTCCCCGGTATATGGGCCAGACAGTACCTTCAATGAGGAATATACTCTCTCATAACATAAAGAGATCTACCAGACATTTGGCTTATTTATTAGTGTTGGGAGATAGAGGATGCAAAAAAAGTTTTCCTCAACTTTGTAGGGGATGTCCCTACATCATGCTCTAATGTACTACATCTGTACAGATTTTACCCATGTGTTCTACCCCTGAATTTCTCACTACTAAAGTTTTTTTCATTTGGGATTAAGATGATGCCATCAGTATAGTGGAACTATATTGTGCAGTATGACAAGATGTCTAGGTCCCTGCAGACTATATTATGAGAGAGGGCAAGAGATTATTTCTCTGGGACAAGACTATAAATCTATACTATTAACTGTCTTGAATGAATGCAAACTGTTCCTGATCTCTTATTCTGATAGGGATTAAAAAATTCCTTTGCCAGATCAATGGCCAAATCAATGTACATAAAGCTTCATGTTAATCTGCTCTAGCAAATGTATCTTGTGCAGAACAACAGCTAAAATTAAGACTACTATTTGGTGTAAGTTGTGGTAATCCACTGTCAACCGGTTACTGGCTTTTATATTGGCCAGGCTAGTGCATTTAATAGTTAACCGATGAGGACAATTGCCCTTGCATATTTTAATTCTTAAAAGTGGTCCTGATATCTGCTCTCCACCAGGAAGCAATACCATTTTATTCATTTGCTCAGACAAGTGGGTGTAAGGACAATTTCAGAAACTTCCATCTATCATTCTTTTCCTTCAAGACTGTGATAGCTTATATCATCAGGGCAAAAAACAGTGCAAAGATTTTTGACAATGTACCAGTTGTTTATTCCTATTTAAAGTTCAGAGAAGGGAAAAATTAGCCCTGGATGGTCCATGGATGTAGTGCGTCCGCGAATACACTATGACTCAGACCTGGGTTATAAATGTATTTATGATTTTGTCTGTATATGCTGGGGGAAATGCATAATGAAACATAATTCCAAATGATTGATATCAGTTTGAAACCTGTGTCAACATTTTAATAAATGTTCATAACCAGAGTTCCATTTGAGATATATATGCTTTTCATGGCATGGCATGGCTGAGTCTTTTCTTGTAGGTCCCAGCCTTTCTTTAGTCAAAGGGTTAGGCTTTTGAAAACTGGCTTGTGGCTGGACACTGGACAGGAAATAATGATTTATTGGAGTGGCTTCCCTAACCATCTGATAATCAAAATTGACTCTTTTGGTTGTATATCATAAAACAATATCTTTGTATTTGCCTATTTCTCTTTTCCGAGCGTGAAATATTAACCACCCCCACAGAGTTACCTGGGTCGGGTTTCTCTTGTTGCCACTCAAACCATACCACTTATAATTTCACCACATTTTTTCTGATGGTTGTGCACCACTGTCTAGACTTTATTTTATCAGAATCCTAATATCGTCATTGCTATCATGAAGCTCAGTCCTATAATAGCATCCCTAATTAATAGCAATAGCCTCTAAAGGACAGTCTTAAGTGAGCTTCTGTCTCACTTAAGTGATCTGAATCACTGATTCTGATTAAGTGAGCTTCTCAGCACTGCTGATGCCTGCTTTTACTAGTGAGTTCCTTAAATAGAGTGTCCTCTGAACTCTATTATTGAGCATAGTAATCTGTGAGTTTTATAGCTTTACATAGAATATCTACTTTGGCATCCCTCTTTTTTTGGGTCATGTGACACCTTCTCACAATTATTGTAGTGGAAATTCTTGCATTTCTACTTCGCTTAGTGCGATCATTACTTTTACCAAGTTTCCAAGAGACATGATAGCAGCATGCTAGTTCCATCAGCCATTCCTCTCCAGCTTATTTAGATGTATATCACAGAAGATTCTTCCCATGTTGATGATTTCTTCCCTTCTTAACTCTGTGTTCTGCCTCTCTTTTTGTCCATCATCTTCAGATTCCTGTCCCATAAATATCTGTGCTTCTGCTGGTCCTGCAGTTCTTTTGGAATATAGTAACATTTCTCCCTTAGTAGATACTGTCATTTCCCAGCCTTGATTGTGTCGTGAATTATCTTTCATTGTTCTAGGGCCAAGAAAAGACGTAGGAGAAGATTTGATGGTAATGCATTGCACTGTGCATGATATTCTGTAAAAGGATACTTAGAGATTTCAGGGGAATCTGATCATTTACAGGTTTTGAGAGCATTGATCCAAATGGCCTCATCTCATGTCTCACTGTTCATCTTAGCACAGCGGATCTGTAGAGTTGAGAATTCCAACTTCTCTGGAGCTCTGCTACACTAAGAATTAGATTCTTGTTCTCAGCCTCGGAGTTCTCTGCTCTGGATAAGAGTTTCTTCATATTCTGCCCAAGAAGTCCTCCAAGTTATATCCTTTAATTGGTATATAATCTCCTGAAGCCTTTCTTTGGTCTCCTACCAAGCCTCCATTTTTCTCATAAATATTTATCTGATCCCATGGTTTCTATAATTCCTAGCCACACACCATCAGTAATAATAGTTACTGTTAGAGCTGGCAGTTGATCCAGGACCTAAATTCCATTAGAGAAAACTTCCTCATCAAACTTAGAGTACCAACTGTTACAGTTTCAGTTCCTTGAGAAACAGGCATAGAAATGAAGATTGTATGCAGGAAAACTATTGAGCAATTGTCTTGGAGTCAATTCACAGGAGTTAAGGCAACAAGATGGAACACAAGGAAAATTTGAATTGTAAAGAAAATGCAACAATTTTTTCACTGATTCTGATTAGGTAAAATAAGTTTCCCTTATTTAAATGTACAATTTGATCATTTTGATGTATGTGAACAATTGTGACTACATCACCAACACTAAAATAATGAACACACATATTTCTATCACCCCACCCCGCCAAATTCTCCTATTTCCTTTTTTAACATATCCTTCCCTCCAACCACCACTCCCAAGTAACTATGGACCTGCTTTTTGTCACGATGGAATAGTTTGAATTTTACTATAATTTTATATAAATGTAATACTACTACGCGCATGAACACTATATGCATTGTACTGTATGCATTCCTTGTTGCCTGGTTTATTTTATTCAATATAATGAGGTTGAGATTAATCCATATTGTTGCATGTGTCAAAGGTGCATTATTTTTAAGCAGGTTTATTGAGATATAGTCACATACCATACAGTCCCTCCAAAGTGTACAATCGATGGCTTTTGCCACATTGACTGAGTCATGCATTCATCATCACAACCAATTTTCGAACAATTTAAGTACTCCAAAAAGAAAAATCCCACACCTCTTTGCAGTCACTTTGTAATCCCTCTATCCTTCTGCTGCCCTACATAACCACTAATCTAATTCTGTCTCTAGACATTAACTTTTATTTATATTTTCTATAAATGGAATCATATAATATGTAACCTTGTGTCTAGTTTCTTTTACTTAGCATGATGCTTTATTTTTTAAGTAATGTGATTTTTTTTTAAAGAAGTTGTAGGTTTACAGAAAAAAGATCAGGCAAAAATACAATGTTCCATATACCCCTCTATTGTTGACATTTTGCATTATGTGGTACCTTTGTTGCAAATGATGAAAGAATATTGCAATGTTACTGTTAACTACAGTCCATAGTTTATATTAGGTGTATTTTTACCACATACCTCCCTATCATTAATATCTTATTAATTTGCTTTAATTCATGAGAGAATGTTCTTATAAATCTATTAATCACAATCCATCATGTGCAACATGGTTCACTGTGCTATATAGTCCCATGTTTTAGCTTCTAACTTTTCTTTTTGCAACATACATGATCCAAACTTTCCCTTTCAACCACATTCACAACCATAATTCAGTGCTGTTAATTACATTAACAATAAGAAATGTAATCATCACCATTATCCATTTCCAAACATTTAATATTAACCTAAATAGAAATTCTGCACAGATTAAGCACCAGCTTTCCATTCTCTATCCCTTTTCTATACCCTGGTAACCTATGCTCTAGATTCCAACTCTGAATTTGCTTATCCCAATTTATTTCCTATCAGTAAGATCGTATAGTATTTGTGCTCTTGTGTCTGACTTATTTCACTCAACCTAATGTCCTCAAGATTTATCCCTGAGTCACATGCATCAGGACTTCATTCCTTCTTACAGCTAAAAGTATTCCATCAGATGTATATACCACAGTTTGTTTCTACATTCATCAGTGGATGGACACTTGGGTTGCTTGCATCTTTTGGCAATTATGAATAATGCCACTGTGAGCATCACTGTGCAAATGTCTGACACACTGCTCTCAATTCTTTTGAATATAAACCTAATAGATTTCCAGGTCACTTCTATGCTTAACTCTCTGAGGAACTGCCAAAATGTTTTCTGTGTTGGTTGCACCGTTTTACATCCCCACCAGCAAGGAATGGGTGTTCCTATTCCTCCACATTCTCTCCAACACTTGTACTTTTTCATTTTTTAATAATAGCCATTCCAATGGGTGTGAAATGGTGTCTCATTGTGGTTTTGATTTGCATTTTCCTAATGGTTAGGCATCTTTTCATGTGCTTTTTGGACACATATATATCTTCATAGGAGATATGTCTAAGCAAGTCTTTGGTCAATTTTAAAATTGGGTTGTTTGTCTTTCTGTTGCTGATGAGTTAAAGGATTTTTTAATATTTTCTAGATTTTGAAACCTTATTGAATGTGTGGTTTCCAAATATTGTGTATGCTGTCATTTTATTTTCATGAAAAAGTCCTTTGATGCACAAAGGTTGTTTTTCTAACATTTTGATGAGGTCCCATTATCTAATTTTTCTTTTATTGCTTGTACTTTGGGTGTAAAGTTTAAGAAAGTACTGCATAGCACACAGTCCTGAAAGTGCTTCTATATATTTTCTTCTAGTTTTATACTTCTGTCTCTTATACATAGATCTGTAATCCATTTTCAATTGATTTGTATATGGTGTGAAGTAGGGATGCACCTCAATTATTTTCCAGATGAAGACACAGTTTTCCCAGCACAATTTGTTGAAGAGACTGTTCTTTCACAAGTGAGTGATCTTTGACCTTGTCAGAAATCCATTTGTCATTCATATGTGTGGGTTGATTTCTGTACTCTAAATTCAATTCCATTTGTCTATATGTCTTTCCTTGTGCCAGTGCTATCAAATTGTCAGTACACTTTGATTATCGTGGCTTTGTAAAAAGTTTTAAGTTTGGAGGTGTGAGTCCAACTTGGTTCTTTCTCAAGAGGGCTTGGCAATAGGGCCACGTACTCTTCAGTATAAATTTAATGGCTGGCTTTCCCATTTCTGCAAAGATGACTGTTAGATTTTTGTTTGTGGGTGCATTCCATTTGTAAATCACTGTGGGTAGAATTGACATGTTAACAATACTTAGTCTCTAACTCATGAACACACAATATACTTCCATTTATTTAGATCTTTGATTTAGCAATGGTTTATACTTTTCTCCTCCTTTATATCCTTGCTTAGATCTATTCCTAGTTATTTGGTTTCTTTAAATTTGCTAATGTAAATTATTTTCTATTGGTTTCTTCTGAAAGTTCATTGCTATTATATAGAAACACTATTTATGTTTAGGTATTGGCCTTGTACCCTGTCAGTTTGCTGAATTCATTTATTAGTTCCAGGAGCTTTGTTGTGGATTTTTCAGGTTATCTAATTTGTTGGCTTGTAGTTGTTCTTAGTATCTTTTTATACTAATTTTTATTTCAGTGAGTCACTGAAATAAAATCTTTTCAAGGAAACAACTTTTGGTTTTGTTGAATCTCTCTATTTCATTTTTCTCTGCTCAATCTTTGTTATTTCTTTCCTTCTTCTTGCTTTCTGATTAGCTTTTTCTTCTTTGTCTAGTTCTTCAGTTTTGAGGTCAGGTCTCTGATTCAAAAATCTTTCTTCTTTTCATTGTATAAATTTATAGTCATACATTTCCCTCTTATCATTGCCTTTGCTGCATTCAATAAATTTTGGTACATTGTATTTTAATTTTCATTGACCTCAAAATATTTTTTAATATCCCTTGTGATTTATTTTTTAACATACTGTTAAACAGTACATTCTTTAATTTCCACATATGCATAAATTTTCCATTCATCCCACTATTGTTGATTTTCAGCTGTTATTCATTTTAGTCAGAGAAGATACAATCAATATTTTAAATTTATTGAGATTTGTCTTATGGATTTATGATATAGTTTATCCTGGAAATTGACCAGAAAAAATGTGCATTCTCTTGTTGCTTGGTGAAGTTGTTTTATATATATATCCGAGATCTATTTGGTTTAGAGTATTGCTCAAGTCTACTATTTCCTTATTGTGTGATGTTCTAATCATTATTGAAAGTGGCATATTAAGTTCTCCTACTATTAATATAGAACCATATATTTCTCCCTTCAAATATATAAGCATTTGCTTCATATACTTTGGTGTTCTGCTGCCAGGTGTCCATATACAATTGTGTTATGCCTACTTGTTTAACTGACCCCTTTATCAGTATATAATGACTGTCTTTTACCCTCATAACAGTTTTCGACTTAAAGTCTATTTTATTTGGTATTAGTATAGCTATCCCAGCTGTCTTGGTTACTATTGTATGGTATACTTTTTCCATCTTTTTTTGTTAACCTACTTATGTTGTTGAATTAATGATGAGTCAAACGGAAATAGTTGTCACACTTTATTATCCATTCCGCCAATCTCTGCCTTTTGACTGTAGAGTTTAATCCACTTATTTTAAAGTCACTATTCATAATTCAGTACTTTCTTCTGTCATTTTGCTATGTAATGTTTGCAAGTGTTTTCATATTTCGACCCCCAATTCTTCTGTTAATGCCTGATTAGATATTCAACCTTTGTATTGTACTATATTGAGTCACTTCTCATTTCTATCTGGATATATTTGTCATATACTTTCCTTGTGGTTACCATGGGTTTAAAATTTAAAACCCATCTTTTTTCCATTTGTTACAGATTATGTCTTTTTATATTCTATTTCCCAAACCATGGATTTATCACTGTCTTTATGCATTTATATTTTAGCACCTAGAAGGAGTAAGATGTACAATTATACACCAAAAAAAAAAAATCGGTACAATAATACTAGCACTTAAAATTATCTAAATGGCTACCTTTATTGGAGATCCTTACTTCTTCTGCCTTTTTGAACTACTATCTATTGTTCTTTCCTTTCAGTCTGAAGAACTCCCTTTAGCATTGGTTTTAGGGTAGCTCTTGTGGTGATGAATTCCCTCAGGAATTGTTTAGTTGGGAGTGTCTCAATCTCTCTCTCATTTTGAAAGTAAGCTCTGCTGGAAATAAAATTATTGCCGGGTGGGCAAGTGTTTTCTTTCAGCACTTTTTAAGTATTTCAGACCACAGTCTTCTTGCCCCTATGGTTTCTGATGAGAAATTAAAGCCAAATCCAATCGGGGCCCCTTGTACACAGCACATCGCTTTTTTCTCCTACAGTGTTTAGAACTCTCCCCTTGTCTTTTGCATTCAGCAGTTGGATCAGTATGTGAAAGGGCTTATTTTTATTCAAGTTTATCCTGTTTGATGTTCTCCGGGCTTCTTGGATGTGCATATTCATATCTTTTGCTAAATATGGGAAGTTTTCTTTCATTATTTCTTTAAAGGCAGTAGTAACTCCTGCCTTTATTGCTCTTTCTTCTCCTTCTGGGACTCTCATATTGCATGTAATGCATACGTTGATAGGCTTGATGGTGTCACAGAGGTCTCTTAGGCTGTTTTTATTTTTATATATATTTTTTCTTTCTGATATTCAGACTGACTCATTTCAATTATCTTGTCTTTAAGTTAGAAAGTTATCTTTCTTCTGCTGACTCCAAACTACTATTGAAACCCTCCTAAGAATTTTTCTTTTCAGGTATTGTGGTTCTGTTTGAACCTTTTCAAAATTTTGATCTCTTTATTGAGATTCTTATATTGTTCACTCATTGTTTGTGCCATATCCTTTAGTTCTATTCTGTACTTTCCTTCATTTCCTCGAGCATATTAAAGATCATTAAAAAATAAATTTGTCTTGTATGTCCACAGTCTGGATTTTTATCTTCTTCCTTTGGATGGGCCATCATTTCCCATTTCTTTGCTTGTATTGTGTACTTCTGTTTCACACTCTTTATTTTAACGTTTGAAAATTTTAGGTTTGCAATTTACTCCCTGGATGTCTGTTTCTTAAGCTTTTGTCAGCAGATGATATGACAGAAATTTCTTTGAGTGTTAAGAGTTAATAAAATCAAGCAAATCTAAGTCAAAAAAAAAAAAAAAACCTTTCACCATCTTTGCACATTGGCTTTGCATCAGCTGGTGCTCTTCATCAGAGCTCACCTCTCCTTTCAGGCAAGTCCATCCAAACAAATGCAGAGTGCAGGGTTTTCCTGTCTTTTGTAAGCCAGTGACTTCTCCTTGGCTTGTGCTTACTAATGGTCTTAGGAGTTTCACTGTTTACAGGAATTTTAATGTCCCTTCTTCTTCCACAGAAATAGATCTTCTGTCTCTCTGGGGTCTTCAACTGCAGGACTTGAAACAAGCTAGCTTTGGCCCATGTTGTCTTCCTCAATTGTTTCTTATACCTCTTTCCTTTTCTCAGCCACTTTGGTTAGGCAACAGGTTGTACGAGGTGGCACACTGAAGAGTTTCCCAAGTCACGCTTTCCCAAGCAGAGCAAGGCCAAGGATCCTCAAAGAGTGGGCCAGAAGGCTTTAAACTGCCCTGGGAGGGGATGAGGAAGAAACCAAGAAAGGTACCAGAAGCTCCTTCCTTGGCTCCCCAAAGCTTTCTTGACTCAATCCTTACTCAGCTAATGCATCCCTTCCAGTGTCCTCTACAGCTCTGAGACAGCATACTATCTTTAAGTCTCCTCTGCCACTATTGTCCTGGGCAGATAGGAACAATGCTGTCCTCAGAGACCCAGCCCCTAGTGATTGGACAAAGCTAATCAAAAACATTGATCAGCAATTGGCCCATGCACCCATCCTTCAGATCTTAAGGAAGTGTACCACAAAGTTACACCAGTGTCAGATCCTACTGCTGTCTACTGCAAGAGTAGAGGGTGGGTGCTGGTAGCCACCATCCAGGCAGCAATTTCCTGGTATTACAATGAAAATGCTCAGCATTCCTGTGACACTGGTCCTTGATTTGGGAGACATTTTGCTTCTACGCTTTATAGACAAACTAACGTGACAAAGGCAAGCAAAAGAGACAACAAGAAGAGGCAGAGAAATTGGACTGTTTAATTTAATTTTAAGATGTGAATAAAAATTTTTATACATGTCAAATTTTAGCTAAAGCCATGTGTTCTTAAGGGATTTGGACCCTGCTGAATATATCTATTCTAGTTAGTAATTTTTAGCCTGAGATCTAATTACCTCATGTTGCATGGGGATAGAGATAAAGAGTGAAATTCAAAGACCTACTTGTCAGGCTTTTGACAAGAAAAAGAAAACCAATTCTAGGAATCATTTCAGAATACTTATATTTTAGGATTACCCACCTTCAAATTCTACAGTAACTTCTTATCTTGTCCCCTACCATTTTGACCATAAAATTGCTATGATTACATTATTTCTATAGATGTAAGAAATTCTTTCAGTGACCTGTACTGAAAAGAGCTATTTGGTATGGCTGAAAGATCATGAACAAGGAGTTGGGAAACTTGATTTCTTCCACAATTCTGCCACAGAAAACATGTTGTCAACTTTGAAGTAGTCACTTAACCTCTATGGGCTTCAGTCATCTTTCTGATGGAGAAATTAATTGAGTTAGATGACCTGAAAATGTTCCTTTTGCTTCTGGAACTCTTAGCCCTAAAGTAGCTGAACTGTTCATTCCTTTCTGATTATGTAGTCCATAGTTTCAATATATCCCTGAAATTATTCAGAGGGAAGCATAAAATGATTGTTGAAAGTGCACAAGAAGGGGAAACAATTTTAAATCATTATGCTACCAATTAAAGTGAACTTTAAGCAGATATTCTAATGGCAAGTGTGCAAATAATAGTTTTTGAAATTCTCATGACTAAGTAAGCTTATTCTGCCTTATTGTTTAAATAAAAATGAAGCATGATTCATGTGTGGTTTGAATTTAGTGAGCACTTTCATCAACCTAGTGTATTCTCCTTGTTCTAGTTTGCTAGCTGCTGGAATGCAACACACCAGAGACAGATTGGCTTTTAATAAAAGGGGATTTATTTTGTTAGTTCTTCAGAGGAAAGGCAGCTAACTTTCCACTGAGGTTATTTCTTATGTGGAAGGCACAGGATGGCCTCTGCTGGCCTTCTCTCCAGGCCTCTAGGTTCCAACAACTTTCCCCGGGGTGACTTCTTTCTGCATCTCCAAAGGCCTGGGCTGAGCTGCGAGTGCTGAGATGAGAAATGCCAAGCTGCTTAGGCTGTGCTACATTGTGGTTTCTCATTTAAGCACCAGCCAATTAAGTCAAACATCATTCATTGCAGCAGGCACGCCTCCTAGCCCACTGCAGATGTAATTAGCAACAGATGAGGTTCACATACCATTGGCTCATGTCCTCAGCAGCAGAACTAGTACATTCACCTGGCCAAGTTGACAACTGAATCTAACTACAACACTCCTGTATGCAAGGAATAATGAGTTCACTCACTGACTACAAGTGTCAATCCACAATATTGAGATGCTCTCAAATGTGCCATTAGTATTACTCTATCTCCTACTCATGGTGTCTCTTGTTTTTCCTTCTATTCCCGATTCAATCATATGCTCTGATTTTAATACCTAAGACAACATGGACCAAAACTACCAGGCACAAAATACCATCTGGTACAACTTGATTTATTTCCTGATAGTCTATTACATATGTCAGCTTCCTCCTGTCTATGTCAGTTCATTTCTCTAGTTATTTATACAGCACAATTTAGAAATCCCTATGAAAATCCTTCAAATTTTGCATTCCCTGTGACAAAGAAATTCTGCTTCTAGGAATTTAGCATAAAAATTAAGTTTGAAATCAATGATTTTTTTTTTATTATAGTAGGCAATAGTGACATGAAGAATAAATTTATATAATTGATTCATTTGCTCAAAAATTTGCCAGATGTTATTCCAGGTTTTGTTGACAAGACAGTGAAACATATGAAGATGTTGCTCTCATTAACCTTACATTTCAGAAAGAAATTTAAATTTTTAACAGTGCAACACTTAAATATTTTGAGATAGTCATATTGTTACACAACTCATTTAAATTAAACAGAGAAATAATCTTATAAAATGGAAATACTGTTGATAGCTTGTAATCTTTTAGAATCCCTCCCCTTTACACACACACACACACAAAGCAGTGTAATAGCCACATAGCGAAATAAGAAACCCAGAGAAATATTTCAAATTAACTGGTGACAAAGTACCTGTAAGAACCTACCCTCCACCCTCCACCCCCCCAAAAAACAGGTTAAGACAAACTAAGAATAGCTACAAAGTCTGCATAAAATTAACAGCTAGTATGGGAGAAAGCAGGTAGTAATAGATCTCAGTACAGGAAAAATGCAAAAAGTCTGACAAATATTTTCTGTCAACCATGGCAGGTAAATTTGGTAATGAGTCAGAAAAATTTTGTTCAAACTATATATATATCGGTGATATGGTTTAAAATAGATGGAAGAGTTAAAGTGCTCTCAAAACAAACAGGATGGATTACCTCAAGGGAAGAGCTCTCTGTTGAGGAAAAACTGAGAGTATCAAAATCAAAATTGAAAAGAATGTTAATAACATAGGTGAATAAAAATGTCCAGATAAGAGTAGCTGAAAATCTGCTGATTCTCTGAAACATCAAGGGTAACCATTCCTCCTAGGAAAATAAACCTCAAGCCTGTCCTCTAAAGTAATCATGTGTACAGGTTGCATACGAAAGGGGAGTCCTGATGCTCAGAATTTGCCAGAAGAGCTTGTATTAGTTTAAGTTGCCTGGAATGCAATATACAAGAAATGAAACAGCTTTTAAAAAAGGGAATTTAATAAGTCACAAGTTTACAGTTTTGGTGCTGAGAAAATGTCCAAACTAAAGCACTGATAAGGGGTTATATTCACTCAAAGAAGGCTGATGGCTGTCCAGAACACCTCTACAACTGGGTAAGCATGTGGCTCATATCTGCTGGTCCCTTGCTTCTGGGTTCCGTTGTTTTCGGCCTCAGTTTCCACTTGACATCAGCGGGCCTTAACTTAGCTCCTCTGGGTCACATCTCTGGGTTCTGGCTTGCTTAGCATCTCATGGAAAGGCACCTGGCAACATCTACTGGGCTCTACATCACCAAAAGTCTGAGTCCTTGGCTGGCTCTGTCATCTCTGAAGCACTGTTCTTCCAGCATCTGCATCTAAGATTTCTTCAAAGTGTTTCCCCTTTTTGAAGGACTCCAGTAAGCTAATCAAATCCCACCTTGAATGGGCAAAGTCACCTCTCCATCCATCCAAAAAGCCACACCCATAATTGGGCGCAACAGATCTTCTTGGTGATAATCTAATCACGAGGTCGTACCCACGATTGGGAGCATCATATCTCTGTGGAAATAATCTAATCTATAGGCCTTTCTGGGGTACATAACACTCTCAAACCAGCACAGAGCTCTTTCAATTTTTATACAGTCCTCTTTCCTTAATAGTATCCGTATGTTACCAGGGTCAATGAGTTAGGACAGACTAAGGAGGGAACAATGTATTGTAATAATTATCCCCTTTGTCCTCTGAAACTGAGGCTGGAACTTCATGGACTTTTTTGCCATTACCTTTTATTTTGCAAGTGCACAGCATACCACCACATTATATACCTTCTTTAGGGCAGAAATTCATAGACACATCCATGAATGGATGAATCTAATCATAAACATGGTTTATGTTCCATTCCTAATTCTTAGTTTCCATTGATAATCCCTGCTAAAAATTAGAAGCAGGTGTGGGAATGAATGTTTTTGCCTTCTTCCAACTGCCTGAAGCATCAAAATCTGTTATCTTAGGGCGGGCAATGGTGACTCAGTGGCAGAGTTCTCATCTGCCATGCTGGAGACTCAGCTTCAATTCCCAGAGCCTGCCCATGCCAAAAAAAAAAAAAAGAAAAGAAAGTTATCTTACCCAATCAAGTTGTAAAAAGTTTCTTAAAGAATACATTTTAATGCCTAGGAGTATTTTCCTCTCAGCACATATTCTTGAGAAGGCTATTATTTATTTTTCATGATTCCTTGTCTGTATTTTATGATTTTTCATTAAATGGATGTCCTACTAATGTAATAATAGAAAAGGGAAATACATAAAATGGAAAATACATACATGATGCTTAATTTCCAATTTCCCCATGAAGCTTCGAGGTGCTACAGTTTACATAGATGAATCTTTGCTTTCATAAATGTATAACAAAGGCCTATCAGTTATACATTTGTCTGATTTCTCCTGTCCTTTTCTAAAGTTATGGAATTGCCATAATTTTTCTTCTTCTTTCTATCAGGAAATAAATTCTCTATTTTTCTGCATGCCCTATCCCTCACAGTGAGAAGGATATACATGGGTCCAACAAGTATTTCTTGGTACCTGGAAATAAGGGCACTGGAATTTACCATACCAGGATGAACATCTATTTTAATCATGAAGATAATGAAATATTGCTAAACAAATGAATAAAAATTAAATAGTAAAATAACAGGCATACACCAACTAGGTAAGATGTATTTCTTTCATTAGTGACCAAAATGAATTTCTACAAGGACTTTTTACTGTGGAAAATTAAGGCAAAATCCAGAACCTGATTTCTCTTTGCATTAAGAAACCTCTGCATGAAAACCCCAAGCCTTTAGAGAGAAGCAGATGTTTCTTAAGAAAAAGAATACATCTTTTCACTATGATGTAAATTCACGGAAGCTCAAGTTCAATATTGTTTGCTAAGTTCTGCTGCATATATATGCAAAGGAAACAGACTGCATGAGGTGATGGGGATATTTGAGAGATCTCTTCTGATGCTATCAATATAATTACAATTAAAATAAAATCAAAGTATTTCATACATATAAAATTGAAAATTAATATAATAGAAACCTATGTCCAAATCAACATATCAACTACATTTAACAAATATTTGGTTGTCATCTCTGCCCTTCCTCTTCCTTATTAAATAAACACCACTTTACAGATACAGCTAATTTCATTACCATGGACCATTGCATTCCCATCTTTCTACATTTGTCAAATTGAATCACTATCTTGATGTTGATGTGTATTTTTTTCATTTGAATATAGTATATAGTATATTTGAATACAGAATATAGTATATTCTTTTACTGTGTTCTTAGTAGCCACAATAATATATAGAATTTCTGTGTGTTGTGAAAAATTTTCATGAATGATAGCAATAAATCTTCTTTGCTATCAAAGAAGCGAAGAAACTTGTATTTGAGATTTTTAACTGTTGACATGTGCATTTCTATGCTGATCATTTTAATTGTGTGACTATATCTCAATTTAAATACTTATACTCTCACTGAAGAACATGTAGGTTATTTCATATTTTTGGCAAGTATTTTTCTATGTATTCCTTGAATATTTCTGTAAAGATGTCTCTGATCAGTGTATATAAATTTAGAATTTAGAAGTGAATTGCTGATAATATTCCATGTGAACCCTTGATGTTACTAAATATTGCCAAAAACTTTCCCCATAAATTTGTATTTTTTGGTATCCCTACAGAGTATATGACTCTGTTATCCTCCGTATCTTCAAAAACACTTAATCAGCTCATTAATTTTGTCAATTTGCCAGGTTATATTCTAATAAACATTTCCTTAGTAATTTATGCGATGGTGCATATTTAAAAATGTTTATTGACCATAAAGTCTTCTCTTGTGTGAGTTAATCTTATTTTTTATTTTCAGGATTTAAAATGTATATTGCTCACATAAATTATTTGTGTTCTCTTTGTGTTTTAACATTATTGCATTTTTATGTTACATAAGTATCTCCTTTTTAATATAGTAAAAAATTAGCAACATTTCAATTTTTAATTTGATATATTTACATCTAATAAACTCCTCCTGATCGAGATTAGCATCCTGCATTTTCTTAAACTAATTTTTAAAGTGGTTTTCTTTTTACAGTTCTCAGTTTTTATTTTCAAAAAGGTATCTTAAAGGATTGCAGTCTGATAGAAGAATAAGTGAAATAAAATTTATCATTCTACATACCACATTAAATGTATACTAGAAATGATTTTATTCTGTTTGTGTTCTGTATCCCCAAATCTTCATGTTAGGTTTATGTGTCTTTGAAATATTATTTGATTTATTTTTTCAATCTTTCCTTCTTTAGCTATAGCTGATATACTTTTCAATTCAACTTCTTTTGTGTTTCTATTTTAGTACGTGCAGTGCTCCTTTTAAATACCAGTTCATTTAATAAACTCTTTTTAAATGTTGATTTATTTAAATTGCCCTTTTATTTATCTAAAACATATTCATTTTGTTTTCTGCAACTGAAAATCTCAACATAGTCTTTGAGGTTTAACTCCTCTGGGTGTTTTCAGAGACTCTGGCTTACAGTGAATGTTACTCTCATCTGTTCTCTAATGTGTGGGTGCCATGATCAGGTTCATGTGTCAACTTGACCAGGTGGTGGTGCCCAGTTGTCTTGTTAGGCAAGCACTGGCCTGTCGATTGCTATTAGGACATTTCATGGACTTAAATCATGACCTTGTTGGCAGCATACACAGCTGATTGCAATCAGCTAAGGGGAGTGTCTTCTATAATTAGTGATGCTTAACCTAATCACCAGAAGGCTTCTAAGGAGAACTCAGAAGGGACAATCACTCTTCCTGCTTCAGCCAGCCAGCCTCTCCTGAGAGTTTGTGGAGGACCTTCATTGCAGCTGCCAGCTTGTGGCCTGCCCTACAAATCTTGGACTCTTATATCCCCATGGTTACGTGAGAGACTTTTATACATTTTATATTTATAGATACCTCCTGCTGATTCTGTTTCTCTAGAGAATCCTAGCTAATACAGCTTGGTACCCAGAGTGCTTCTTAAGAAGCAGAATCTTAAACATGTTTTTTTTTATGATTGGTTTCCTACTCTGACTGAACTCAAAGCACTAAAGACTCTGTTTCCCATTATCAGAATGACACTTCCAATCCATGAGATAAGTTGGCAAAAGGGTTGGCAAAATATCACCATCGCATTCTGCTAATGCCTCACTTATATGAAGCCAGCCTCTGGAGGTTAGTTTTTGACACCATTGTGGAGTTTTGTGGAATTAGGAGGTATAGAGCTGTTGGCTGGTTGTGGTTAGATACACTGTATACACTGATAAGGGAAAAGGATGAACTGAAGACTTCAAATGAGAAGAAAGAGTGAGGGTGAGAGGGAGAGAGAGGGAAATGGAGAGAGGGGGAGAAGGAAAGATAGAGGGGGAGAGAGTGAGGGTGTTACTGTTGGAAACACAGCCTTAAATAATCAGAACCAACTGATCAGGCATCAAACAGAGAAGTAAGTCTCTTAATCTTGGTGAGAAGGTGAGTTTATTGTAAATGCATCATCAAGGCATTGGAGGAAAATAATTTCCAAGACCAATTCAGAGTGGGAAGGGTGGTTTAGGATTTTAAATCCCCAAACAGACACAGAAACAGCAAAGGTCCCAAAGAAAGCAGAAAAAGGTAGGGGAAAAAAAAACCTAAGTCAAAATATTCATTAAAATCGAATAATTGTCAATTGCTTCACCTTGCCTGGTCAGCATGTCTTATTATCTGAGAGGCCCTTCTTTCTTTTTTCACCATCCAGGCTTTTGGTCTTCTGATTAAAGATGAGGAAGGTGCCAAGATTAGTTCATATCATCTGCAAGCAGAGAGAAGAAGGATTTCTGGGAACAGAGAGTATGTTTTCTTTTTGCTGAGTTTAGACCAACAGCAAACTATTTCACTAAGGGCTTTTGATGCTTAAAATAGTTCAAGGCTGCTTGAGTTAAGTGATTTTACCAAGTAACTTTTTTAGCTACGAAAGACTGTACTAAGCATTTTGCAGTTAAAGGATTATATTGAGTATTTTTTAATTTATCCAGCTGTCAAGAGGGAGAGAGGGATAAAGGTGTAGGGGAGAGAGGGGGATATTCAGAGAGTGAGAGAGAGAGAGAGAGAGAGAGAGAGAGAGAGAGAGAAAGATGGTGAGAAGGAGAGAGAGAGAGAGAGAGGAGAGAGAGAGAAAGAAAGAGAGAGAGAGAGAGAGAGGAGAGAGAGATTCCTACCCAAAGACAGCGACTGAAACAACCATAACAAGAAATATTTTATTTTCCTATGTTGAGGGTATTTTATGGTAGGGCAGATTTGTTTTCTCAGGATAGGTTTAAATCTAGTTCTTGTTATCTACCATACCCAAAATTAGCCCCTTGTTGCCTTGCAATATTCCTATATGGGTAAAATTGCTTTTCTCTCTCTAGAATATTGTTTTACTGCCTAGATTTTAAAGTTTGTGAATATTTTCCAATAATCTTCATTTTAATTTTCCAATTTACAAAGTTCTGAGGTCTTAGCTCTTTCTCCACATTGCTGTTAAGTTGCTGGAATTGCTACCTATGCAAGTACCCATATCCTGAGTCGATCTTCCTTTCCAGATCCCTTCTTTGTATCTCTTTCTTGGGGCTTTTTTTCAATTATTTATAAGCTCATTTCTGAAATCAAACAGATCTTTGATGGAATTTATCAAGTACATAGGGAATTTTCATAGTCAAAATTCTTAAATTGGAACAATTTAGCCTCATTTCCAGGTACCAAAGATATAAGCTCATGCAAAATTGCATGCTTAACACTTGAACAAAACATTTTCCCACAAAAATACATTTTATATAATATTATGTTATTGCCACTCAAAAAGAGTTTTATAACTAATAATTTGATACTCCCTGTTTGGATATGTAGTCCTTTCATAACTATTTCTTAAGCATTCTTCCAAATAAATTATTATAGGGACATGAACACTGATTGGGGGATTACATTAAAACTATGTTTAAATTGCCCTTCACGCTTAAGTGCAATTTAATTATGGCTTTTCTTGTGTCTTAAGATTCTGTGACATTTATGTGGTGGTTAATTTTTAGTTCTTTAAGAAACTGCAACAATTGCAATGTTCAAACTTGATACCTTTGAAGGAAGTTTGAATATTTGCAATATTATTCTCCAGAAAAGAAAATTTCCTATAAGATCTTTTTAGATAAATAAGTTTCATATAATTGTATCTCAGATGTTTTCCATTGGACAAAGAGCTAGAACTCTCAGGAGAAATTTTGAAGTGTTTTCCATGTGTTTATGAGCATTTCCTGGCATAGAATATTCCATAGTCCCCTGAACCTTATAAACAGACCTCTCCAAATTAATCGTTTGATTATGGTATTAATATTGATTTACTTCACAATATCCTTGTGTTTGTCGTCAGATTCCAATAGCTTTTAATGTGTGAGTGTGTAATCTAAGTCCATCGTTCATCAGGAAGTCTCATCTCTACTTATAAACTGCTAAATTCCAGGCTTCTTAAATGGAGTTTTGGAATATGCTAGAGGATAAATATAAGGATCTTTTTGAAGATTCTTTTTTATATAAAACATCATTTTATATAAATAACAAACGCATTATAGTAGAAAGTTCAAATAAATTGGCACTTCTGTTGATGTCTCCAAACCACCAAAAGCTAGGAATATTCTAGTTTATACTTTGGAGATATTTTAAAGAAAAGATTTCAGAAGCTTTTATATAAGTCATCAAGCAAATTATCCTTTTCTAAGACTAAGAGCTCTGAAATATTCTTATAATATTATGTTTATGAACTTATTTTCATTCTCCAAATCATAGATACTTGAAACCAACCTATGGTGTCAAGCCTATTCCTTGAAAAGTAGCATGTTTTTAAAAATTTGCATATTTCATAAAAAAAGTTTAGTTCAGATAATTAGGGTCGTTTTTGAAATGTCAACATCAAAACTAAGTTTTGTGAACAGCTTTAACTTATTAAGGTTAGAACATGTTAAGTCTCAGTTACTGCTAGGGAACATAGTATTTCTCATTATGAAAGTTTAAACTCACAGTCACAAATTTCCTATTACTGCTGGCTTTCTAACTCGAATAAAAAGACACACTTGATCTTGTTTGTGCATTCAGTGTCTCGCCAGAATTAAGAACTCTAGAAATCCAGTACTTTCATGTTCCATAAAGTTTGACTCAACCTCATCTTCCTTTACGATATTTCTATTTTAAACCTACTGAGCTCAAATATGCTTTTTTTTTTTTTTAGGCTGGGATTTCACAGAAAAGAAACATTATGTTTATTATGTCTCTTATACTCTGACTTCATTAGTTTACTTAGTCTTTCATTAGCAGGTATATGGTTAGTTTGTATACATTTATGACACTTTGAGACATTATGAGATACCAAATATATATCATCGTCTACAGACAAATCAGTAAACTAATCAGTACAGTGCTGGAATATGAAGCATAAATGCAATGTGATCAGTGCAGTAATAACATTATTGACAGATCAATAGGCAAATATTGGCAGAAGGTTTTCTCCTTTCATCTCATGCCAGAAAATAATACTTACGAAGATGAATTCAAGGCAGTGCATAAAAGATAGAAGGCATGGCCTAAAAGCCATAGGAGAGAAGGTTAAATGTGAGAAAAATTCAATTTAGCTTTTCCTACAAACCACTGTTTATACATAAACTGAGTAGGAAATTGGATTAAAGACAGATGTTATGGTGCACTGTGATATCCTGTATAAAACTTTACATATTGTATGAAAGAATCAAACTGCAGCAGTATGATTTAAATGATAGTTGTTTTTATAGTGTCAAAAACATAATTAAAAATGCACATACATCTCATTTTAGAAGAGAAATGCCAAATGAATATCTTTAATTTGGCCTTATAAGCTAGCCCATTTCTTCTCCTTTCTTTTATTTAGGAAAAAAAATTGTGCACCAGTATATGTCACTTCCTAAACTTTGGTAATTGTTTCTGAATCTATGAACATAAAATTGTCATTTAAAGACTTATTGTATGTTATTTGTAGCAAAATGATCTCTCGTATTGCTTTTTTACAGTGACACTCACCTCCCCGTATCATCTTGGTCTTTATCCCTAACCACTGGAACTTACCTGTCTGTTCTCCATTTATATACTTTTGCCATTTCAGGATTATATAAATGTGATCATGCAGTATATAATCTTTGGGGACTGACTTAAAAAAATTCCCTCAAAATTCATCAAAATTATTGCAC
Source organism: Tamandua tetradactyla (assembly GCF_023851605.1). Lineage (NCBI taxonomy): Eukaryota > Metazoa > Chordata > Mammalia > Pilosa > Myrmecophagidae > Tamandua > Tamandua tetradactyla. Next base: position 39,450,683 of record NC_135329.1, read on the forward strand.
GTATCAATGAAAACCTATGTTCACATGAAAACCTGTACACAAATATTCACAGAAACTTTATTCATAGTTGCCAAATCTAAATACTATCCAGAAGATAAATATCTTTAAGACTGAGTGTTTAAACAAACTGGTAATCCATAACATGGAGCACTACTCGGTGATAAAAAGTAATGGACTACTGGTAAGTTCTTTTACTTTTAACCTATTTTTTCTTTACATTGAAAGCTTTTCTTTAATGCAGCAAATAATTTGGTATTAATGTGTATTCAAAATGACAATCTCTGTATTTTAAATGGAAAAGTTGGATGATTTATATTTAATATGATTATTGATATGGTTATGTTAAATTTATCACCAAGCTATATTTATTTTGTTTGTCTTATTTCTTCTTTGTTCCCTTTTTTTTGCCCTTTACTAGATTATTTAATTACTTTTCATGATTCCATTTTTTTCCTTTGTTGGCTTATTAACTAGCATGGGTCTGGTTGGAGATAGTTCTGCTCATGTTTCTGTCACCTTCTTCTTTGCTCTATAACAATAGCTCAAGCATGTCCTTCTTGTGAGAATAGAAAAGGTGTAAGAGTGAACAATCCCAAGCAATCCAAGTTTTTTATAAGTCTTTATAAGACTCCTTGAGGTGCATCTTTTAATATCTGATTTCCCAACCAAGTGGGAAATGCTTGATCTTACAGGTGTGTTATTACGTCCCTTCTACTTTGCCTTAGATGGCAAAGTTTATAATCAAGAAGACGTGGAGAATTAAACTAATAATATGACCTACTATATACTCTGATTGCTTCTTAACAATCTATGAAGAGTAGGATTCAGAATTCTTAATAAGTTTCAAAGTTTTTGGGTTTCTATTGCTTCACACATTGCAAAAGAAATCATCCTTCTACAGTGTCCTTTAATGTGTTTGATTTTCCTTTTTCCTATCATTCTCAATAACAAAATGTGTGCTGTCGGTCCATTTGGAAAGCCCTATAATGATTCCAGAATGAAGAAGCCAGAGGATAGAAGTACAGAGATTAGAGTGCCATTATTTTCTCTACAGATGAGCTAGAAATGGTCTTTATTATAATCTTACCTTTACACTGATACTGGAAAAGCCTAGCAAATCTCTGGAAATCTTGTCGATTTAAGAATAAAACAGAATCAATCTTAGGACAAGTGTGGAGAGATTGGTCATAGGCATTGTGGACTAACCACAGCAATTTCTTAGTCAATGTTGAACTTTTGAATGTTTAACTTCTGTATGGGTTTGTTATGTAAAATTTTAACTTTTCTTTGACTGTAGGTAAGAGTTTTCTCATTGTACTGATAGTTTATATCTTAGATATTGTTATGACATTCTGGAAAATGGAAAAATAGTAAAAAAAACAAAATAAGATGAAGTATGGCCAGTCTGTGCCATGAATACAAAACTGACCAAAAGTCCAATTGTAAACTAAGGGCATCTCTTTAATAATTAAAAAAAAAGTTGAGAGTTTCCAGTGCTCCACGAATGACACTTTAATCATACCAAACGCTCTCCCTTAAGTCTATCCCAAGAAATATGCTATTCACTTTTCTCTTAAAATTTTGTGGCAGTGATTTCAACATAGAAGACTGATTAGATGCTAAATTTGAATAATCTCTTCCAGTTTTCATGATGCTTTCACTCTTACCATGTTGTCTTCCATTAAGTATTCTAGATAATTATCAGTGCCCACTTCTTGAGAGGTATTTTGAGTTCCATGTTAAATACAGCATTTGTAATCCTCTTGTTATTACTCGAGTGCTCCTGTGGTGGAATTATTTGGCAATTATTTTTCCCAAACAACATTTTAATGTCAAGTTGAAAATTATGCAATTTGCTTTAATCATTATTTTTTCCTCAGGTTAATGCATTTGTCAATCATATTAAACATCCATATTAACCAGTAGAACACTTAATAATATTAGTGTAAATGGCTCTTTGAAACTAATAAAAATAACAAATTAAAAAAAATGCCGCCTTTGTTCTCACATTTGTGAATAATACAAATAATTTGATCTGTAAGAGTTTATACTTTCAGAACAAATTAAACTGTGTTTCTGTGATTCTCTTTGCTTCGTCTTTTAGACTATGATCCGATCTGTGGTATACAGTTATAGCAGTGAAAAATATACATTTGATATGTCTCTAATACTATGATCAAACACTAGATTTGATAATATCTAAAAAAAAATTATAGTTAACCATAGCTGTTTCCCAGGGCGAAATAATTAATTTTTAAATAGTTAATTAAGTTGGGGCCAAATACTATATACTACTTGACTGGTACTATTTGTTGTTCATTTTAACAGATGGCATGATCATTCCCTCAATATTTAAGCAAATCTCAGCCACCTAGAGCTTGTACATTAATTATAAGTTTTCTATAGTTTAAAATACTTTGAGAGAGAATTTTTGTCCTTGACTAAAGGAAAAAAGGTGATCAAGAGCTTCCAGGTAAATAACTACCTCTAGAACCAATAGGTTGGGTGGATATCTTAAGACACGTTTTTTAAAACTACATGAGAAGCTAAGTTCACTAATTTGACTACTTCTCCTCATCAAAAACAAAAAGAGCTAAATTTGCATGAGTATTGCCAGGTGAGTCTGTGTTTAAAATATATAACCACAAAAACGAAAATCACTGAAATAAAGTCAGTTGTGCCCAATAAAGAGATCACCCCACTCTTATCACTTCAATGAATTTAAATTTCAGGTAAAGTTGGCGGATTCATATCGCATGATTTAAAGGAATAACTATTTTGCATGTATGCTCATCCCTAGATTCACTCAGTTTCATCTAACTCCTGAGTGGCTTGCTCAGGGGGAGAGCCCTAGATATAAGCTCTATAATTTCATTTCTGTGCCCTGATGAATGTCTAACCTCACTTCTGGGTGAGGAACCTGAAAAACTTTCATCAGTCTGATAGTGATGAACCTTTGATTCTAATAGCCAGTCTAATTCCAACAGCATCTATTAAGACTCTGGTTCCTTCAAAACCTTCTGAATTTAGACCTAACACTGCATTATAAATGTGACATTTGTATCTTAGGGGTTGCTGGCCGGGCCAGATAACACAATCTGGCATAGTAAGGCGGTGAATGCTCCTTGTATTGAGTTTTGACATTTAAGGCATAAAAAACCAAAGAAGAAGGCAAAAATTTCTCTTTGTCTCTTCTCTAGATGGGTACTTCTGAGAAACTGTGCTCTATGTGGCCTGAATGGGGGCATCCCTGTGTGTTGTGGCCAGCTTTACTCCTTTCTTGACTTACTTCCCTTTTTCCCACAACTCATGACCCTGTGTACTCCTCCCCCAAAAAAGCATTAGAATTTCCCTCAGGGTTTATATTTGAGGGATCCTGATCTAAATTTTAATCTGCCACACTAGAAAACTATCAAAACCATACATTTAGGGTGGGCAACGGTGGTGCAGTGGCAGAGTTCTCACCTGCCATGATGGAGACCCGGGTTCAATTTCCGGAGCTTGCCCATAACAAAAACAAACATACATTAAGAGTTTATTTTAGCCGTCATCTTTGGTAGAAGGTCTTCATCAAGATCTCTAAAAGCTATTTAGTCTTGGTCAAATGCCCATAGTTACAGCTATGGGGACCTTCCTTACTTGTTCCAGCACATCCATGCCATGACTTACAGAAGAAAGCTGAGGATACCCTCTGTGCAGTGAGTGGCCTTGTGTGTGGTTTACCTCTTCACAGCCTGGACCTGTTAGAAAAAAAAAAAGTGCTATATTCAAATTCTTAAACAGGAAATTTGATTAAAAATAGCCCAAATAAGCAAAATTTTAGCCATTTAGAGTTACTATGCTTTGCACATCCTGCAAAACTTCTATTTTCATCTGGTGTCTCTTTGTTGCTAAATTCCTGGGCTTCTTAGGCCCCAAGCACTTTTGTCACCTTGTAGTTCTCTTGCTAATTAGCTACACTGCACTGACTCGAAGACACCTGGATGGGTTTGCCCTTTCCCCTTTCCTTTCTTCTCCTCTGTCTCAAGGTTTTGGGAGATGTTGCCTTACTCTGTTTCCCCTTGGTTAGCTCCCTCATGCTTCTGGCTTCTGGGAAGTTTCATGTTGTGATGGGTCATCCCCCCCCCCCCCCCCCCCCCCGCCCATGCATCGCTCCTAGTAAATATCCTGTGTGTTACTGACATCAAGTGTTCAACTCTTTGTCCTAGTCAATATTGAAATCCTTGAATTTCAGACGACGGCACTGGCTGGGTACTGGCTGTCTTGACCTGTAGATACTGGGCTTTCTGTTCCTGAGACTCTGCAGCATCCAAGGCAGAATCGGATACGTGTGTGTGGTCTTTAAGTTGGCGCTTTTGTTAACTTTTCCTAGCAGGGAAGAATGGACTAGTGCAGTGTGGCAAGAAAACTGTTTTTGGTATAGAGACTGAAGTGATGAACAGAAGAAATATTAATTTTAATGAAGAAACAGGAAGTCTCAAGGGCAATTTCTGAGTGGAATCTAGATTCTAAATATGAAACACTTGGAAACCTGGACTGTCATAACATATTGTGACACTGTCCTATTCTAATGACAGGTTCTTGGCTTCTTTTCATTTTGTTAGCAGCCTTAACATTGGCTTATGGATCTTTGGTACTAAACATTAAACAGATGATTATTTAACTGGTGGAAACTAAGTTATAGCTAAGAATTTACTTGATACAGTATCAAATTGTGTTACTGTTTTGAAAATGTATTTTATTTTTATGATGCAGAGTATATTCAAACGTAATCAGTAAAGCTGATCTAGTTTTGGCAAGCAGGAACAGATAAACAAAGGTTAAATAGAAACATTCAGGTTTAACAATGTATCATGCACTGTGCTGAGAACTTTCACATTTTCATTCTAATTTAATAATTAACACAACCCTGTATGAAGAGGCCAGATAACTTGATAAAAGCCTTCCAACCAGTAAGTGGTGATCAGAAAAAGATTTCTAGCCCTGTTATTCTCTTTTCTATTTCCAATAACATTCCACTTTACTAACTTTTAGTTTGTTTTTTTTTTCCCCTGGAAGTGAGAATGAGCACTTAGAGGAAGTGAAAGGAAACTGCTAATGACAGAGATTTATTTTGTAAAAATGTTTTTCATTGTTCATTATATCAGGTTCTTTTCTATTCCAAGCATATGGGAGGATTGCATTTTTCTAACATCTGAAGTTAGGAAAGACCATAGGACTTGCTTTGTCAAATGAAATGCTAGTAGAAGCAATACTCATCGTTTGTTGGTAGCAGTATTTAATTGTTAACTCTTGACTCTCCAACAACCGTGTTCTGTTTGGGAATGATCTGAAAAGCACACATTGATACAGAGTGAAATACTCAGTCAACCCATGGTGAAAAGTTAAGAAGATCTATTTGAACTCAATATAAGTATTGTATGAGTGGAAAACACTTTTGTGTTGGCTTATCCCAGTATCACTAGGCTATCTGCTCTGATAAAGACATCAGAAATTACGTATGTTTGTTGTGCTTTTCTTATTTGTCCTTCCATTTTTTTTAATCTTATAGGGAAATAAGAATTGAGACTTAGACAACTTTTGAAAGCTAGTAAAAACATGATTAATGTGGAAAAATAAAATCAATTTCCATCACATCAGTATATTCTTTAATTGATGCAGTCATTTGACATTATAAACATTTTGCTGCTTTTATTTTTGATTTATATGTAAACAAACACACCCACCCATTTTTTTCACCATAGCTTTGAATCACTATACAAAGGTGTTTTATGAAAATACGATAGTAGAAAAAATAGATATGTAAATGCATAACCGATCAAAGTAGATAATAAATCAACCTGTTTTTGGATATTCAATAGTTCAAACCTCTGTAAATAGTTCTCCGAGTCTCCTCTCTGTTTTAAACTATGTTATTGAGATGTAATTTATATACCATAGAATCCATCCATTGTAGGCTTACAATTCAAGGAATTTTAGTAAATTCATACAATTGTGCAACCATAACCATAATTCAGTTTTAAAACATTTCCATAGCCCCAAAAAGCTTCCTCACTATGTTTTTGCAATCAAAACCCAAGTCCATTCCAAACCCCAGATATCTACTGAATTATTTTGTCTCCATCATTTGATTTTCTAGATATAACTGATGAACATAACAATTCAACATGTTGTCTTTCTGTTTTTTATTAATGTGCTTTTGCAGTTCATCCATGTTGCAGCATTTAATAGTTCATTCTTTTTTCTTGCTATGTAATATTCTTTTGTATGAATGCACAACAATTTGTTTATCAAATCATCAGTTTATGGAATTTAGGTTCTGTAGTTTGAGATGAATGTATAAACAAAGCTAATTTGAGTGATGATCTTTTTGTGGAAAAATATTTCAATTTATCTTGAGTAGATATCAAGAACTAAAATTGTTGGATCACAATAAAAATGTGTTTGATTTTTTAGAATCTTCCAAAACTGGCTTTGCCCACTCACATTCTGATGAACAACCTAGGAGGATTCCAGCTTTTGTACATCTTTGCCTAAAATTGATATTTTCAGTCTTTTGTGCGCAGCTATGATAGCTGGTATCTAGCAATATCTCACTGTGAGTTTAATTTGCATTTCCTTAACAAATAATGATGTTGACCTTTTTTTCATGTTATTTTAAACAATTAGGTTAATTTTGGTATGATATATATTCAAATATTTTATCCAATTTTGATTGAGTTGCTTGTCTCATTGAGTTGCAACGTTCTTTCTTAGACTAGATTCAAGCTTTTCATTATCTGATTTTTTTGAATATTTTCTCCATGTCTGTGGTTTGTGCGTTGGAGGGTGGAGTGAGAAAGCAGCCAGATTGGGAGATGTGTGTGTGCATAGGTAATTTGCTTTCGCGTTTACTAAATGTGGTCTTTTGAAAAGAACAGTGTTAACTTGATTATAATGAAGATGAATTTAACAAGTTTCTATTTTATGGATCATATTTTAGTGTCATGTGTAAAACATATTTGCCTATCCCACATTCACAAACATTTTCTCTGTTTCATTGTAGAAGCCCTGTAGTTTCACGTTTTTAAATCTATGATCCATTTGAGTGAATTTTTATGTATTGTAGGAGATAATGGTCTTTTTTTCTTATAGATATGCAATCATTCAGAAAAGCAGACTATCCTTTCCTTATTAAATTGACTTGGTCTTTTTGTCAACATTTTATTGACCACAAATATAAGGTTTTATTCCATTGATTGATAGTTCTGTCCTTACATCAGTACCAAATTTTCTTGATTATTGTAGGTTTATAACAAGTTTTGAAATGAAGCAGTGCGAGTTCCCTACGTTTGTTCTTCCATTTCAAAATTGGTTTGTCTATTCTTTCTTATGCTTTCCATGTAAATTTTAAAATCAACTTATCAATCTGTATAAAACATTTGTTCAGATTTTAGTAGGTATTGCATTACATCTATAGATCAATATTGAGGACTGGCCATCTCAACAATATTGAGTCTTCCAACACATGAACATAATATATGTCTATATATATTTAGATCTTTAACTTCTTTCAGCAATATTATTTTTAGTTTTTAGTGTATAGATCTTCTATATTACTCATAACATTTATTCCTAAGTATTTTATCCCTTAGGGTTAAAACATTTTATTGTGAATGAAATTGTGCTTTTAAAATATTTTTTTCAATTTATTCATTGCTAGATTATAGGAATAAAATTGATTTTTTATACTAATCTTATAACTTTGACCTTATAAACTAATTTAGAATATCTTATCATTTTTTTTAGATTCCATATTATTTTCTACAAGAAGAATAGAGATTTGTCTTTTCCTTTCCAATTTCTGTGCCTTAATTTATTTTTCATGCCTTATTACACTGTCTAGACCCTCCATTACAATGTCTAATTGCAGGGGTGAGAATGGATATCCTTGCCTGTTATATAATCTTAGAAGGAAAGCATTCAATTTTCAACATTGAACATGAAGTTTCCTGTAGAGTGGAATGTAGACCCTTAAGTGTTCATAAGGCCTCTTCCCTAGTCAAATTGTACGTGAAACAGAGTCCTTGGGTGTTTTCTTGCTCTATTCTCTTAATCTGGCTGGTTTCTCACTCCAAAGAGACTACATTGAACAACATAAGATCTAGTCATGCCTCCATAAAGAACTGCCTTCATAAAAAATTTGCTGTTTATTCTTATTACATTTAAATGTTTGACTCAGCCTCAACAAAGTCCAAAAAATGGGTTTTCTAACCCTCTATATCAGGATTCATGTTCTAGCTTATTTCAAAATGTCCTAGAAAAATATAATCATATAACCAACAACAAAATAACAGAAACACTTCAAAGATATCTTCATTAAGGACAAATATCAACCAGTGAGTAAAGGGTAAGATACTGAGAATATACAAGTTTTGTTGACTTTCAAACTGTATTAATAAATTTAAAAAACTTACTAGTTAAATAATTATTAAATTAAATATCCAACATATTTTTTATAGTGTATGAGAAGTAAATGTTTTTAAGATGCTTCCTAATACAGAAGATGTGTTTTATTCCTTGTTTCGGTTTGCTAAAGCTGCCAGAATGCAATATAACAGAAATGGATTGGCTTTAACAAAGGGGATTTGTAGGTTATAAATTTGTAGTTCCAAGGGCATGAAAATGTCCAAATTAAGGCACCAACAAGAGAATGTCTTCTCAGAGGAAAGGCGGCATCCAGGAGTTCCCTGTCACATGGGAAGGCACATGGCGATGTCTGCTGACCCTCCTGGGTTGGTTTCAAAATAGCCCTCTCAGCTCCTGTGGGTCCTTCTTGCTTCTGCCAGGGTCTTTTTTTCTTCATGTCAAACCTTCTGTGTCTGCTCTCTGTGTCAGCTTTCTTAAGGACTCCAGTAAACCAACCAAGACCCATCTTGAATGAGTGGGGTCACATCTCCATGGAACTAATCTAATCAAAAGGTCCCCCCACCATCAGCCTGAACCCACAAGCTTGGATTAAATGAGCATGACTTTTCTGGGGGTACAGCACACTTTTCTATCCTAGGTCAAAAGGATTCCTTCCATTCTGTTTCAAAGCTAGAACTCTTTGAAGGGTCTAGCTCTATCAGAGCCCTGAGGACATATAGTTTTTACCAAGTTTCCGTTTGTGGCTCTGACCCTACACTTTCCAGAATATGCATGAAGACACCCTCCGCAGCTGTTTCAGTAGGGAGCATAGTGTAGTTTGTAACTGCTTTGTTTGTGTGGATCTAGGATCACCTCCCAGTCGCCTTCAACTCATGTTCCTGGCTTTCTGCCCTATTCTCAATACTTCAAATCAGCCATCTGATTTTTCCTCCAGTACCCACAGGGTTCTGCTGTGTTGCCAAGAACAAAATGTGCTGCCTTAAATCTTTGTTCCTCTTTTACTGATTTCATGAGCAATTTAAATGCTATTTTCTTTCTCTCAATGCATGTCTTATTTATAACAGATGTGCATGCTTTTAAAGATAAAGTGTAGTGTTATTTTGAATATATTCTAGATGTCTAGTAAATTTTCATGAGTATTCAATGACATTTTATGGCTAGATGAAGGATATTAGAATTGCATATGGGCCCATCACACTTTCATTGAAATGATCCAAGAAAATATCCCCAAATAGTAAATTGGCAGTAAGAAAGCATTTCAATATCATATCCACCACCTTGGCATAGTTGTGAAAAGTGAATGTTCAATCTCTGGGTGTGAAGGGAATTTGGAAATGAGCTGTACACAAATGAAAACAACTGGGTCATATGTTGTCTGAACCTGGAAGGTGCTCTGATTAATGCAACACTATTTAAAGAAAAAAAGTCATTCAGCAAGTACTGAGTAATCAACAAGAAACACTTCTATTTTCATATGCAGCTATAGAAATAGACTTATTCATATGGAAATCCAAGTTGGATAAAATATGCTGTTTCTTACAAGAGGTGAGCAGAAAGGCTGCTTTGTGAGCTCTTGGGTAGGAATTATTTATTCTTTATTACCAGAGCAGAGCATACTCTCTTACATAAATTTAGTGCTGAGTAAAATGTTTCTTTGTTGTTGTGAATAAATATGATTGGAGTTAAGGAGAAGCCATTCTCTTTTCATCTCCTTATAAAGATATTCAATTTCATATAAAGTCTCTGGATTTCTACACTTTCAACATATCCTTGCACTGAATCCTAGAAATTAAAGAAGGTCAGAACTAACAAAACTGCCCCTTGAGAATGCACCAAGAGGAAGAGACCTAGCTCACTAATGATTATGTTATGTGGCTTCCTCTTTGTAATATAAAGTAAGGCTTTATCAGGTTGTATTTTGCATACATAAAGGCATAAACTAATATATTCTGAACTATAGAAGAAATAGAGAACATGGAAAAGAGGAAGAAGTGTAAGAGAATAAAATATCAGTTAGAGAAGACAACCACATCAGTTTGTGCCCCTTTTATGCACACTCTGGAACATAACTGTTTCAATGCATTTGTCCTAATTGCCTCTTGAATAAATAGAGGCCTGTAAATATATCTTTGACTGGGATTTTTGGGAATCATAGTTTGCCAGGGCTGCTGTAACAAACACCACAGACTGCTTGGTATAATCTGCAGTAATTTATTGTCCAATGGTTTCGGAGGCTAGAAATCAAAAATCAAAGTATTAGCAAGATAATGCTGTCTCTGAAGTCTATAGTGTTCAGCTGGTGACTTGGCAGGAAATGCATAACTCAGTTTCTACCCCCATCGCATAGCTATTTCTCCCCCCAGCTGCTTCCTCCTCTCTCCTACTCCTCAGCCTATCAGGACTCAGTCATATAGGATTAAGGCCCACCTTGCTTTGGTTTGGCCTCACGCTACCCAGTAGGGTCTAGGAAGCTTCCATGTACAAATGAGTTCATATTCACAGAGCCTGGAAGTAGAACTTGAGCATGTCTTTGCGAGGAACCTGATTCAATTCATAAAACAGGGATATTCCTAAGAATGGAGGTTCCTGTGACAGTCCTACAGAATATAACCAAAAGACAAGTCCCAGATGGGAAACTGAAGTACAGAATCAGGTAAACAGTCCTAACAAAAATGCAAAAGTCATCAAGAGGATCAACATGAGAGGGAGAAAATGGGTACAATACAGTGAGATATAAAATTAAGCCATTCTTCAAACTTCCCTAGGGTGTACTCATCTTTCTATCAGTCTCTTTGTTCACCTATGATCAAAATTGTATTCTAGGAAATAATATTCCCAGAAATTCTACTTTCATTCCACTAACTAAAAGTAGCACAACCTGACATCTTGGAAAGTTTGTGGAAATTTTCCAAATGCTGGGAGTTGAGAGTATCGACTAACACATTCTGGAAATACATGTGCTATCAGGTCACAGAGAGTAGGATTTGATTAAGGCACTGGCCCTTAAAAGTTGGGTGGCCTTAAGAAGATCATCTAAGGATATTGAATCTTTAAAAAACATTAAAATGCAACTCTGTTAGGTTAGTTGTAAGGATTAACTATGACAGTTAATCATAAAGTACCTGTTATGCAGTACATGCTAGCACAGTAATAGTTGTCTACCCTTTCCTCTCTTTTTTCTGCTTAGGTCGGAGAATACAATACCTAATACACATTTGAGAATCTGGCACTAAGAGAAGGATTTTAAATAAAGTTTTGCAGTTGAAGAAAGTACAGTAGATCTAATGATGGGCATGTTTAAAGGAGAAAATGCTTTTATGAATAGGTAAGGGGTACATTTTGTATATGTTTTCACGTTATGTATATAAAAGTGCCAGGCTACAGAAGTAATAGAAGCAGACCTGTTTAAATCTTACTCTGCTAATGATTTATTATGTGAACTTGAATAAATCATTTCACATCAGCCAGCTCTATTAAATACACACAATAACATCTGTCCTACTAGTATCACAAAGAAGATGCCAATTTAGATTTATAAAATACTTTCACATCCATTATCTCTATTGATCATAACAGCTATGACAATCCTAAGATGATAAATGTGAGAACAATTGTAAAACTTTAGAGCAATATTCAAGAAAAAAGTTGTATCTAGAAAACAACTATTTGTTTTTAATATTTGAATTATGATTAATATTCTTATTATATTCCTAAAGCAGGAATGTCAGTTGAAATCAACAAATTATGATGTCCTATAACTGTTGAAGATTTCGTACCTGTTGCTAAATGAATTAATTAACTGTCTTTCAGCTATGTCCCAGCCCTAGCGTTACAAAGTCAAAATCTGAAGACCTGACAGATGTGTGAGTGGGTATTTGTGAGAGTAGCAAAGTTTAATTTACTCACATTGGCTTGCACACTCTTCTAATCCACACAAAATCATCTGTTGTCATTCAAAACAACCTGTCCTTTTGGCTGGTAAGATCACTTGTCTAAATGTTAAGCCTTTTAATTTTATACAGTTTGTCTTATACTGTGGCATATTGTCTTTGTGAATTAGCGTTCCTTCTTCTCTTTTTACAAGACAATTTCTTCTCCTTCATATATGGATATAGCATAATGTCTGTTACTGAAGTTCCTTTCCTGAGAAATCCACGTTAGAAAACTCAAAAGTGTATATAAGCTATGTATTTAATCTATTTTCATTTTAATGCTTATTTCTTTATAATTCATATCTCATCGGATATTCATAAAACATTATCACAGAATCTTTTTCCTTCTAGAGAAGTGGTTCATAATTCTGCCTGAGCATCCTGGTAGAATTTTAAAATCACCACAACCTGGGCTCCACCATACACAAAATAAATCAGAATCTCTGGAATGTGGGATATGAGACCTGCTATCAATAGTTTTACAAAATCCATGGATGAATTCAAATGTGCAACAAAGATTGAAAATAGCTATTCTGGAGTGATGGTTATTTTTTTGTTGTTGTTCTGTGTGTTTCATGTTATGTGCTTTGTTTGTTCTGTTTTCTGAAAGAACAAAAAATGAACAGAGTAGAAAATTTATTGCTATGTCTCAACTGAGCCTGCACTCAATGAATGCTGGCAGGTGAAGATGAATGATTGATATGCAGGTACATTCTGTTGTATGGACCCCATCTTTATACATTATTTGCTATTCTGTACACTATCACTAAGACTGCATGTTCTATCAGCACAAAGACTACTCAATTTATTAGAGCCAATTCAAATCTCAATATCCTCTACAATTCATACCTTTTGACTAGATTGAGTCTTCTCCAGTCTTACCTTCAAATTCACGATATCAAGTATTTTCCATAACATATGCTTCCATATTCCATACCAGCTCTCAGTGGGGTGGTGCTAGTGGGGTTGTTAGAGACGAGGGCTCTGGACATACATATTAATGCTCCCCGTAACTGTTACACATAACTTGATTGTGGACTCTACTTGAGAGCCCTTTGATTAATTTTAGGGAAATTCTCTTTTGTTTATAGTAGCTTTCTTTTTCATCTTAGCAACACAACATGGATGCTTTAAATTTGGAATTGAATGCCTTTGTTTCTCTTCTTCAATCCATTTCTTTCTCCTTTTGTTTCTCACAGAAGTTTAACTTCTAAAGTTTGCGGTTCTTAACCGGGATGCATATCAGAATCACTTCAGAAAACGTTAAAAATGCATATGCCAGATCCTATCTCTGGGAATTCTGATTCAAAACTCAGTGGGTAGCATACGAATACAGATGGATATTTTTAAAAGCCCCTTGGATACATTCCTGTCTAGTAACTTTTGATACAAATATACTTAGAGTAAATGCCCAAAGTGTGCTTCTTTTGATAGGAAAGCCAGAAAATGTGTTTTATGCATTATATTGATATGTGAAACATCACAGCTTTACTAAAATAATTTATTGGATATGAATTTCAATTATTTTTTAAAAGAATGATGTATTTTCTGTATCTACGAATATATGTACATTATGTATTAGGATCAAATAGACAATCATAAAACTTCTTGGTATGAAATAAATTTTGAAAAGACTAAATAAAAGCCTAACTAACATAAATGAATCTGCATAATATGTATATAATATTTATTATACAGATATATGCATTTATACAGGGCAAAATGTATACATATAATTATATATAAAAATATATATTTTTAGGCAATGAAATGTTGATTAATAAACTTCCGTACAAAACAAATTCACCCATAAATCAAGCCTGAAATGGTACACATATTATTGTTAAAGCATATCAAATCTTTATTTCGGGATATATTGGTGATTAAAAAGTAAGTCTCAATGCAAGAGAGATTTGAAAAAATTTCTGAAGAGTCTATGTAGATAAATTACTTGAATGGATTTCAATGCAGACAGTAACAGACCATGTTGACAAACATAATCTTTATTTTCACAACCTGGATTTCAAGTAAATGACCATCTCCCAAAACTGGTTTTTTAAGCTAGAAATCAGCAGTGAAATACAGCCACTTTTCATCACTGCCATTCTTTGAATTAGAGAGCTGCCACTCACTGGGCTATCATCATTTGCAAATAATAAAGAGTCCTGCCATAGATTTGCAACCCTCAGAAGTAGAATCTGAGATGAGCAATGTGGAGGTTTATTAGTGAATGCTGCTGCACTCACTCTACCTGTGAATAGAAGGAGAGAAGCAGGGTTGTGCAAAAGGAGAAATTAGACTGTGTTCTCAATTCAGCCAAGGTTTCAGCTGGCCTATAGGGAGCTCTGAAGAAGCATGACCCATTGGAATATTCTAAAATTGAGGTTGAGGGAAATAGTTTTATATCTTGTGTTGACTAATCTTTGGATTAGAGCTGTTTTAGCGAGGAGAAATAATCTCGTACTTGTTGGAGGTGACTCTTCAGCGAAGAGAATTTTGAAAAGGATTGACACTAATGGTTGTCTGCTGACAGTCCTCTCCCGCTGAAGAAGGGAGATCTGAGCAGTGCATCACACTACCCACAAATCATCAATATTTTTGAGGACACTTCTGATCCCAACTTCATAGTTTAAAAATAATTGCACCCCTTATACTTTGCCCTTTAAGCATCATTGCGTGAAATACTAATTTACACTCTTGTGAAAAAGTATTCTCTTCCTTCTTCCTGTCAGTCTTCACATTCTGAAACCTGAAAATAATCGCCCCACTTCTTCCTTGTTAACTTTATAAATGGATCACTGATGAAAACATCTAAAGAAGAGAAAGATTAGACCTCCTGGAATTATAACTAGTGAAGTGTTTGGTTGTTCACGACTCTTCTGAACAAGCTCAGTTCCAGTCATGTATCCAACTCCATTATCTGATTAACATATTTCATAGCACATTGGTTTAGCTGGTGAATATTTCTTATATTTTCAAATTATTTCCTCCCTCATTCAACCAAACCTTTAGATACAGATAAACATTTTGGCAATTTTTTCTTTTGTTCTGGCTCTGCCTTTAAAATTTTAAAATGTGAGAGTTTTCTACATTAAACTCTATGTAGTGTTTCCGCTTGTCCATTCCTTTGTACTCTTGTAGTCTGCCATCATTTTGATGGGACACCTAATTCCTTCGTAGTCCACCCATATTGCTATTTGTGACATTTCAAAATTAGTTTCTGAGAATGAAGTGTGTGCCTATGGACTTGGATAATTGAATCAACAGATGTGAGCTGTCATAGCTGTGGCAGTCTTATCCTCATGTACCCTAACTTATTTACAAGTCTCAAGACCTTTGGCACTGCTTCTCTAATGCTGCTAGTGCCTTGACTCTATTTCCCAGACTTGATTCCAGATTCTGGATTTCCCAAGCTTCCTTCTTTTGCACAATAAATATGACCAGAGAGATGATTTTGCCATATCTACAAGCTTTCGATTGCTCTTCTGGTTTTGGCTTTTAAAAAAAATATATTTATTTATCAACAGACAAAATACTCATTCACAGTCCTATTTTTGAGTCCTTTTGTGAAGTCCATGATATTAAACTTCAAGCTAATGTTATGTAAATCACTCCTTTGTTTTGAGTTATGGGTTAGAGTAATGAAACACTTGATTTAAAAGACTAATGAAGTCACTTGCATTTCATTTTTAAACCATCTTTGTGGTTCAAGCCTCGGTATTTTGTTAGGAAAATAAAGTTTTTTTTTGCATGGCAGGCACTGGGAATAGAACCCAGGTTTCTGGCATGACAGGTGAGAACTCTGCCTGCAGAGCCACTGTGGCCCACCCAAAGATGGTATTTTAAATACTAGCATCTTTGTTTTCATCTTTGGTAAAATTTGTAGTGCTGTATTACTGAAGGAAATCATCTCTGCTTTACACGTCTTGCATTTTCAGTGCTTAGATTTTCATTAGTAATTTTTATTTGAAAAAAAGAAACTTTGGTTATACCAACAAATACAGTGGCTAACAGTTTCTTTGGATCTAATAGTGGCTGCCAATAAAAATTTGCCACAAAATGTATGGAAATAAACCTATAGATTTAGCACTCTCAGATTTAATAGAAGTGATTCATAAAGCTGTGATCAGCATAGGCTTTATGCTACCTGTGCATGTAATTCTCTTTCCACTTCGCCATCAACCAATTTTATACTTCCTTCATAGAGCCTTATTCCATTTTTTTTCTAATCAGAAGCCTCTTCTGAAAGTTCAAAGAATTTTAGAGAAATCTCTCTTATCAAGTTTTTGTTTTCAAAGCCTGAATATTCAATTCAATAAGCATTGTTTAGTGTCCCCCAAATGCCAGACATTACTTGGCATAGCAGTCAGTAGCCCCTCATTAGTCTCAACCTTGCCCCATAGAGGGCTCTGATAGACACTGATTGCCTAATAAGGGACCCCATGTGAACCTGCAACTGTAATAGCCTCTTAAGAACTGAGGGTAGCATGATCCACCAGGCCATACATACCAATTTAGCATATCTTTGTCACAATGCAGTCTGCAATGAATTTTAATGCTTTGCCAGCCCATAGAAAACTATTCTGTTTCACTGCAGTGATTAAGGGAAGAGGTATATATGAGTTCAGGCTATAGCAGGTCTCAAAGTTATAAGCAAATTGCAAGAACTGCATACTCATATTTCTACATACAGCAGGTCTCAAAGTTATAAGCAAATTGCAAGTACTACATACTCATATTTCTTTAAAATCATGTGGTGAATTAACTACGTGCAATATGCTGGGGAAGTTAAATCACACTGGGTTTATTTTTTCACACATTATCATGCTTAGAGCTATTGATATTTGACTATTACAGCATTTCACTTTAAAACAGATGACCAGGAAGGAGAGTGGAGGATGGAAATTCTCCCAGCAGGTAAAATTTTGAACAACATTTCTGGCTGTTCACTTTGCCATAAAATGTAGACAGTGAAAGCTATTGATCTGTACATTCATGAATCTGTAGATTCATGGCCATCAACTACAGTTCAGTTAACTTGCCATGGACTGGGAAGGAATAAAAAAAAGTAGATTCGATGCAAAAAAGTTTGGGGAATATGTTGAGAACATTTTCATACAGGCTCAGACTTAAAGGATATTCACGGCCTTCAGAAATGCCTGCCAAAGAACATTCAATGCAGAGAAGCCTCCAGATAATTACGTTGACAAATGAACAATTCTTGCACATATTTCTTCTTTCATTGGCCACCCACCTGTTTGCTCCATGGGTTCAAGATCATAGTGGTCACTTCAGAAAGAATTTTCTTCTGATTTTAATAAAATGTTTTTCCTTCAACAAGGCTGTTTCAATTACCTCCTTAGCTGATTGTTTAACATACCAACAGAAACAAACAAAAATAAAAACAAACTCTCAGCTCTCAATATGGCAACATTCTTCAAGGTGATCGACTGCTATAGTCCATGCGCTAGTGACTTTATTACATTAGAACTTTCGGTCATTGAAAGGGGAACAATTTGTACAGTGGAATATACATTTACTCCAAAAACAAGTTTGCCTTCCCTCTCTACAAACGTTTGACTTATACTTCCATCCATGTATTTACTGTTGGCTTATTTGTCCTTGTGGTATATCAATGCTTCTAGCAAAGAAACCCACTTTATAGCAAAATAAGAAGTTAGAAGCAGCCGACCTCAAAGAGTGATGGAAAACCGACTATAGTCTTATTTATGGCACCAGACAGTTTGGGATGCTGTCATCCAGCTGTAGTCTAATGTTCTGAATAAGAAGCCAACACATGACATAATCTCTCCTAAATGTCTCCCAAACAATCTCTCATCAAAATGTTTATGAGAAGCAAAGGATGGAAGTGAGGGCGTCTCTTCTCAAAGTTATCCCTAATGACCACCTGTCATATATTTTACTTCTCATTACAATTACGGACTCTGCTGAGTTTAAAGAAACTCTTAGCTGCCAAGAAATAGACGCTTCTATAAGGAAACATATTAGTAATCCCACTGAAATGGAAGATGAGATATCCCTTTTCCAATCTGAGCTCTTCAAACCACTCAACCAACAGGTAAAGTAAGGAATTAATTGACATGGTTTATTGATTTTAATTAATAAGGAGAAACAGAATTCCTACTTAAAAATGGTTGATGAGAGGAGTATATTTGAACTGTAAACATGCTTTGGCTTATCATCTCGTAATTCTACTTGATGAGAACTATCCCTTATTGGTATGAATATCACTGACTTTTTAAGTATGAAGTTTTAGGTTGTTCTACCAAGTGAAGAACTACTTTCCACAGATCCTTCCTGCATAACTGTATTTCCAATACCAACTTCCTCTAAGAAGAAGATATCTGACTATATCCACATTCAATCAAACCCTCTCTGGGACTCATTTCACAGAAGCTCTGAGAGGTTCCAACTTCTGGCCTTGGTCTCAGAGCACACCATCTGGATTGGCACAAAATTGTTCAAAAAATCAATTTTTGGTTTCTTGGTGATTCAGAGTTCAGTGCTCAGCTTATCTCTTTTCTCTCACATTTTATTAAAACCTACAAGGGGTAGCCAGGCTGCACCTTTCTCACTTAGCTTGAAAATCTCATCACTTAAATATACAAGTTCATCACGTTCACATTCTACTTTCCATCCAGCCTCATAATTCAATTTCACAAAGTTCTCCGCCACTTGATAACAAAGATCACCAATTTCCAATGACACAGTCGTCATTTCCTTCTAAGACCTCTCCAGAAGTAATTTTAATGTCTGTATTTCAACCAACATCCTCATATACATACTTTAATCCTCCATGCTACCTTCCCAAGAGTCCCTTTCATATTATAATTCTGGTATAGAATCTGACAATGAGAGACCTTGCATGAGATTCAAAATAAGAATGGGAAAAGTCTCCATTATTTGGTGACAGTTGCAAGAAGATGCATTAGCAACTGGCATTCATAAGTTTTACAATATCTCCCAGACAAGCTCTTGAGAAACTCTTATTTTGGTATGCATGCTGCTGAGATTATTGGTGGATTTCTTTTTGAAAAGCCTGAGATTTATAGTGACTTCCGGGTAAACGTCTCTGAACCATTCACTTCTAACAATGGCTTCCTTGAATTTACTCTCTCGGTTCTTGCAAAGGTTGCACAAGCTTTTAATTCCTGAATAATGTATTTTCTAATTAAAATTGTTTTAATGCTTTTAATTTCCTGTTCAAAACCTGCCATAAAAAATGCCACTCTCTCTGAGGTATTGGGAAAAAATGTTTTTCATTGTTCATTCTCTAATGTCTAGAATGTTAACTTGACTGGGTCTATTGCAGACAGAAATATTTAACTTTTTAATTTATAAATCACAAATCACAAGGACTGAAGTAGGGGGGAAAGTAATTTTCAAAAAATGGTTTTAAAAAAGCTGGTTTCCACTATAACCACATCGTCACAAGATATTTTATGTTATATTACTAGACCACACAGGATTTAGCTAATAATTAATAAAAGTAGGGGACATAATAATCATAAGTATCTCTGCAAGGTACTGCTCTGTGTCATTTATCTGTCTTAATCATGTAATCCTCATCATAAATTTAGTAGTTATAGATCTTTATTCCTTTTTTACTAATGGGAAGTTGAAGTTCAGATAGTTAATGATCATACATGGGTCTCACAGATTCAAAACCATTTTCACTATATTATGTATACAGAAATGTGCTTGCTGTAACAAATGAAGCACAAGACTAAAATTAAATAATCATCTTCCCTTTCACTGTGAATTATGCAGAGCACTGGATGAGTGTTTGGCTGCTCATGTTCATAGACCTTACATTTTTCAGTTCTCTTTTATTGGGGGTCCATAATTAAAGTGACAGAAAGGAACTCTGTCCTCTAACCAGCTAACAAGTTAAAATGAACTCAGTCCTATTATTACAGCCATCCATTTTGAGAGTTTAGATTTAATTTAGAGTTTCCATGTGAGGTGGAGCTTCCATTTAAAAGGTAGATAAGGCAAAAACACCTATTCACTCTTAAATGCATAGACCATCCAGAAACTACAATTTTCCTGGAGTAAAAGATCTCACCTGGGCATGATTTGTTCCACAGGGTACATTTTGCAATGTCTGGAGCATGTTTTGGGCAGTGCTTGGGAGGGAAAGTTGCTGCTGGCATCTGGGGCCATCTGGTAAAGGCCAGAGATGCTGCTAAACATCCTACCAAGTGTGGGAAGCCCCTATTCTAGTTTGCTAGCTGAAGGAATGCAATACACTAGAAATGGATTGGCTTTTAATAAAAGTGGATTTATTTTGTTAGTTCTTCAGATGAAGGCAGCTAACTTTCCACTGAGGTTCTTTCTTACGTGGGAAGGCACAGGATGGTATCTGCTGGTCTTCTCTCCAGGCCCCTGGATTCCAACAACTTTCCTCGGGGTGACTTCTTTCTGCATCTCCAAAGGCCTGGGCTTGAAGGCCTGCGGGTGCTGAGATGAGGTATGCTGAGCTGCTTAGGCTGGGCTACCTTGCGCTCTCTCATTTAAGCACCAGCTAATTAAGTCAAACATCATTCATTGCAGCAGGCATGCCTCCTAGCCGACTGCAGATGTAATTAGCAACAGATGAGGTTCACGTACCATTGGCTTATGTCCGCAACAACAAAACTAGGTATGCTCACCTGGCCAAGTTGACAAATGAATCTAACTAACTAGCCCCTGACCACAAAAATTAACCAGATGCAAATGTCCATAGTGCTTTGTTGAGAAAACTTATCATGGAGCTAGAGGAATGGTGATAGTTAAAGAGTATAGGAATATGTGTTCAAACCTCAAAGTATAAAGATTACTCCAATTAATAAAAAAATCACTTCATTAATATAGTAATAATCTTATACAGTTTAATCTTAAACAGAATGAGGAATGTCAGGAAACACATTCCAAATTCAAGCAATTAGTAAATAGGCTTTTTTAGTTAGAAGGGTCCTGAGAGGTTCTATATTTCAACTACCCCTGTACAAATATCCCATCCAAATCTTTTCTAACTTTTAATGGCAGGGAACACAAAAATCTTACAAACCATTTCATTCACTTCTAAGAGTGTTCTTAAACATTTAAAAATCTTCACATATATTACTTCTACACTGGATACATTCTTATGGTCTTTTTACCTTTCATTTTAACTTTTGTTAAAAAAACTCAGAAAAATTTCAACTCCTTCCATACTCGCCCCTTACAACAGAAAGTTTAAACTCAGTTGTGCTTTCAAGCTTGTACAAGTTGATGCACTCAAGGTAGAATTAGACAAAGAACTGTAGTAATCCAGATTTGGAGATTTGAGGATTACACTACGATAACTTTAATAATTTGAAATTATTTTAGCTTGAAAGTGATAGATAAATGCCATAACTGATAAGACAAGGTAATTCAATTTTGAATAGAAAGAAAAAAGTACTTAATTGGATGAGATTTAGCTTGAGATGCCAGAGGCAAAATGGGGGAAATGGGCATATATAGATGCCCTTTTTTACTAACTCCTCTGCTCCAGAGAGAAAGTGCTTCTTAAGGGAAGAAGTCAAGATTCTTGAAAAATATACAAAACCATGAAACTCCTGGCAGACCCTTGAGACTCAAGGCTTAGGGATTGCTTTTATGTCCTTCAGGTAGAACAAGCCAAATAGCTGCAGGACCCTTCAGCTGCTCTTTCCCTTAAGCACAGAGTGTTTTAACTCAGGCCAGGCACATTAAATTTCTATGTGTTTTCTGCATGCATGAGCTTAGGAGATTCCCTATTTATCTCATACTCTAATATATACTACTTCCAAGCCAACTTTTAAAGTAAATCTGAAGGAATCTTGTGATCCTTATCCAAATTGAATTGTCACAAAACCACAAAATGCCAATTGAAAAGTGACATAGTTTTCTGGACTCTGGATGCATACAGAGCTGGATTTGAATCTTAATTCTGCTACTCCTTATTCTCCTTAATAGCAGTGTATGTAAATGTACATTTTTACAGATTTACATACCTTTATATAGAAAATAATGTATATTATTATATATATATATAATAGTTCCTGCCTATGCAGATACTTAAATAAATTTTTAACCAGACAAATTCAAGATATTAAAAATAATGATCATTAAATTAATTGTAACATTTCTATTTAGGCACTTATGGTAGATTGAATAATGTACCCCAATTTAGACATGTTCTTAATCTTAATGCACGTCCCTGTAGTGTGAACTCTTTGTAGATAGAGTGTTTTGAAAATAATTATTTTATTTAAGGTGCAGCCCAATTTGATGAGATTAGGTCTTGATCTAGTTTACTGGAAGTCTTATAAAAAGAGAAACCAAAGGCTACAGGGAAATGGAAGTAAGAAGTTTATAGAAACTAGAAAAGAAAGAAGCCACCATCACCGTGTGACTCGAATCAGGGGTACAAGCCAAGGAACCCCAAGGATTATGATCCAGCCTGAATCACAATCCTTGGGGGGTTCCTTTGCCTTGTATCCCTGACTCAAACACTACTGAACCTAGGAAGAAGTCTTCTAACCTCTGAAACCATGAGCCAATAAATTCCCATTGTTAAAGCCAACTACTGTGTGATTTTTGTCATAGAAGCCTCACAAACTAAGATAGCAGAGAGGAGGCAGTGAATTAGCTGACAAGGGTGACAGGCACAAATTCTTCTGAAACAGGGAGGTTGAAAATGGAGGTATGAAATTACATTGTCTACAGATTTAAAGTGGGAAATTTAAAATATTCTTATTGGATTTTTGTTTGTCTCTTTTTCTCTGGAGTTCAGCTGCTAAGAGTGAGTGGGTAATGGAGAAAGTTTGAAAAAAGTCTCCCATTTAACCATGCGTATTTATGAGTAGAGTTGAGTACCAAGTGAGGATGAAGAGATTTTATATTTTGGTGGTATCCATTATTTTTAGTAACCATGGTAGGGGAGAGAGGGGAAAACTTAGATCCAAGGAAAGCAAGGGAATGATTGAATTTTATATTCAGGATAAGGGTTAAGGAAAAGTATCTGTAAGCTATCTGCTGAATGGTGAATGTGGAATCAGTAGAGGTTAATAATTTAGAATAGCTAGAATATGAAGCTGCCTCCACCCCTCTTTATTCTCTGCAGTCCAAGCTGTTTTTTCCTGCAGTCCCACAGTTGTAAGATTAGTTTAAATATAGAATAGGGGATGGGAATAGGCAGAGACATGGGAGAAGCAAGAGACATGGCACCAGCTTGGTCAAAATAGAGAAAAACAATCTTGGCCATTGCTAATGCTTTTAATCCTCAAAGAATCCCATGATGTTTTTAGCTGCTTATTGTAATTCTCACTTTGCAGATCAGAAGATTGATTGGTAGAAAGTTAAAGGAACTTGCAAAAGTTTGCAAAGCTTACAAAGCATAGATCCATATGTCAACCCAACTTGATTCCTGAATCTGGACCCAGAGCCAATTCTTAACTAGTGCTCTTCAAGAAATCTCATGAATACAGCACTTCCTGAGTTCTAGAGTGCTTGCTTTTCTGTTATCAAATCTACTACAAGACTACTGTCATCCACCTTCACCTCTGTGTGGGAGAGAAAAAGCCTGGAGTTATTTTTCTCAGAACGTGTTTATCTGAATGGTTCTAGGTTAGAGTCTACAGCATTGTTTGAGAACTGGAAGGCAGAAGGGAAGGAGAGGCCATTGTTCTTCAGTTGTGCAAGGATGAATTTTCAGATGTGAGATTCACAGCGGCTTCTTTGCAAGATTAAAGAAGCCACCTGCTTTGTGGTTGAGGATTCAGGTTGTTGTTGGGAGTTTTTCAGAGGTTCTTGTGAATTGTAATATCTTTCCAGCAAGCTCTTGGAAACTATTGTTTTCATGCTTCAAGCAAAAACAATGGCAATGGCCTCCTTGCCCTTCATCTCCCCCATTCTGGTAAGAGTTATTTAAGCCACTGATTCTTTCAAATAAAATCTATAGACTGATGTCTGTGTCCTTATTGAATATTGATGTCGTTTTTAGTATTCTACAGAATTTCTAGGTAAACAGATCCCCAAAGATTGTATAACAGTTTTTTTTGCTGCCATAATTAGTTATCACAAATTTAGAGATGTATAAAACATAATTTTATTATCTTGTTGTTTTATAGGTCAGGTGTCTAACAGGGGTCTCACTGAGATAAAAGAAAAGTCTATGTTTCTCATTAGAGACTTATTTTAGTTTACCAGGGCTGCTATGGCAAACACCCCAAATTCATTGGTTTAAACAACAGGAATTTATTGGCTCACAGTTTTGGAAACTAATAGTCCAAAATCAATGTCTAAACAAGGCCATGATTTCTCCAAAGTCTGTTGTGATCTGTTTATTGCAATTATCTAGCACAGAGTGAGCTCTCTCAGGCTTCTTCTACTTTGGGCTTTGCTTCCATGTCCAACATTCTTTTAGGACTTTAGCCATATTAGACTATAATTTACCCTCATTCAGTTTGGCCATATATCAACTAATAGTAACACCTTCAAAGGTCCAAGTTACACGTGGTTCACACCCACAGGGCAGGAGGTTAGAACATGGCTATGTCTTCTGTGTGGATATGATTCAAATTCCAATAAGACTTTTGGGAGAATCCACTTCATTGCTCATTTGGGAGGTTGGCAGTATTTAGTTTTTGAAGTTGTAGGACTAAGACCCCTATTTCCTTGCAGGGAGTCAGCTGAGGGCTATTTCTAGGTTCTAGAGACCACCCACATTCATTGGATAATAGCCTCTTCCTCCATCTGCAAAATAAACAGTATGGGTCTAATTCTTCTCACAATTCCAATATCCATTTCTTTTCTTTTCCAC
The DNA here is from genome assembly GCF_023851605.1 of Tamandua tetradactyla. NCBI lineage: Eukaryota > Metazoa > Chordata > Mammalia > Pilosa > Myrmecophagidae > Tamandua > Tamandua tetradactyla. The sequence goes on from NC_135329.1 coordinate 39,475,856, forward strand.
ATCAGACCCAGTCTGATCTCTGATCAACTCTTCTGCCTCCTTCTTCCACTTTTATGAACTCATCTGATTATATTGTGCCCTTCTGGATAATCCACGATAAAATCTTCCCAATTTGAGGCACTTAACCTTAATCACATCTGCAGTGTCTTTTTTTTTTTTTTTTTTTTTGCCATGTACTGTAGCGTATTCACAAATTGTTAGAGTTAGATTGTGGATGTTTTTGGGGACGAGGCATTATTCTGCCTAACATACACTGGAATCTGGAATTGGATTTCTGATATGATTGTATTTGATGGGAATAATGACTTCTTGCCAGTTGAAAAATGAAATCAGGTGGGTACAAGGGTAATCCAATGATAGAATTCTCACCTGACGTGAGAAACCCAGGTTCCATTCCCTGGCCAGGCACTTCCCAGAAAACAAACAGACATACAAAGAAAGAAAGAAAATACAGACAAAAATTTAGTAAAATGTGCTACAATAATGGGATACTGACATGGAAAAAGAATGAAATATGACCCTGGGAATAGGGCATATAAAAAAAAAGAGAGAGAAATGAAACACTGGAAATGTTCCAGTGTCAACATGAAATCAGATATTTCACTTGTCACTTGGTGTTAAGATTTCAAAGAATTGGCAGACTAAATGACTATTGCCATGGTGTTTATTGCTAATATTAGTGATAACACAAGAAATTAAATGGATAAGCACTGTGGCATATACTGGATACTTCTTATTCAAGAGCCAATTACATAAAGAAAATAAAGATTTCAGGCCTTTAAGTTCAAAATCTAATCATGGGTAAAGAATTATATACTTCCATAATTGCTCTGGAAGTAATACATTATTTCTTATAACCATATAGCCAAGATTTATAATACTAAATCCAGAGCTGACTCTACAGTTGAATTATAAAGCAAAATAGATTTACAACATCACCTAGTGTTTTGAGTGAAAGTATGATATTGATTGTTAAAAAACTGTATCCCAAATGTTGGAATGGTAAGATTCGTGTGAATTCCAATTTATACTTTGCATCAATTATGAGAGGGTTAGAGGTTTTCTTGTCTGACAACCCCATAATAATCCCAAATAAAACAGTTGCTTTTATGGGGGATGACTATTCTCCTTAAAACCTACTTTCACCATCTTTAATTGTTTCTAGACTCATAATTCAGCTCAAATCCTGGCATACTGTGGGGAAAAATAAATAAAATGACTTACCATTAAAGGTATCTAACATTGAAAATTGTTTTCAATACATTTGTAATTAATATTAATACAAACTTAGGTAGTATGTATGGGGATAATTTATTAGGATGAAAAAGGGAAAAGGAAATGTGATCTTGGATCAGACTAAATTGATTCATATGCATGAGCTGGTAAGAGATTTTGAATTTGTTATGGTAGCTTGAAGAGCTGATAGGGGCTCTAAAATTTGATTTGCAGGTGACTGAAACCTGGATTCAACTGTGGCCTAAAACAAATGAAGTTAGGTCAGCTAAAGTCTTGGTATATTGCATGGAAAGATTTGAAAGACTTGAGGAAGGAATGGCATCCACTGCTTGTCTAGAAGGCACCAACACAGTAAGAAAATCATTGGTAAAATGAGCATCAACATCCCAAATGCTGTCATGACAATTCTCTGCAAGTCAGAGGAGACATTAGCAATGCTGTTATTGAAATAAGCATTCTTAGTTCAATGGGAATGATTGGATCATAAAGGTACAGAAGACAACTGCAAAAATTAGCTCCCAGTGACCAGGTGAGCATGAGTTCTAGTGGGTAACAGGATCAGAGCAGTTTTAAGAATAATTTACCCTACATAAAGTTTTGTCAGTCATTAGTTGATTATGGTACTCTAAGTTTAGTGAACCGAAATGTAACTTGAGCCATGGACACTCACCCAATTTTAGACCTCAGGGAGTTTACAGAAACTGAATCTCTTAAACAGAGGGAAGACCAATCAATTCTAAGTTAGGATACTGTTATAATATTCATAAATATATGTTGCCAATATTCTTCCTAACACACTGCCATGGGATCTTTTAATATAGAGTGACTATATATTGAGAGAGGAAGAAAACTCAGACTTTGAGTAGGAACTGGACATTGAATCTGAACTGATGCTAATTGTTGGAGTCCTAAAATGCTCCTATCACCAGTAGGAAGAGTATTTTTATATTTTTCAGGTTACATTTGGAATTTTGGCTCAAAGTAATTTCAGAGTGACTTGGTGTTTTCCTTAACACACCTTAAGGATATATCCCTGATTTCCTAGATCATTGAATAAACATATTCAGCATCTGGCAAAATCTTCACCTTCATTTCCTGGCCCATGGAATGTGGGCTATAATGTTAAGAAAGAACAAATAGAAGCCCTTAGAAATGATCACTCTGCCAAAATAACTAATAATCAGCACCGCAGACTTGAAAATATTTAGCATTAATCCTGCTATCAAATATTTGAAAGATGCAAGAACGGTGATTCCTGACACATTCTCCTTATTCAATTCCACTATTTGTATTTCTGAAGAAGAGATGGAACTTGGAGAATGAATGTTGATTTTTGTAGACTTAATCTGTAGATGACGTCAATTTTAGCAACTATTCCAATGTTGTATTTTTTGTTGGAATTGCCCTGCTCCTAATATGCAATTATCAAGCTGAATAATGCTTTTTTTCTTTCTATTTATTATCAAGGATATGAGAAGTAGTTTGCTTTCATCTAGTTTAGCCAGCAGTACAATTTCACTGTCATATTATAAGGCTTAATTAACCCTCCACCTTTGGTTTGCAAAGATATTGATCATCTTTCTATTGCAAAGGACAACCCACTACTCATCTATAAAATTAAGTCAAACTTGCTGAATCTTGTGCCTTAAAAATTGTGTGTTACATCTCTTTGCATTCTTGAGATAACATCACATATTTGGGTCAAATATGATAGATGCTTTAGACCAATTTATTGATCAGCTCATGGGTCAAATCATTGGAGAGGGACCTGAGCAAGAGAAGGCTCTTCAGCAATTTCAACCGACTGTAAAAGTTGTTCTACATTTGGTCCTTAAGGCTTAGAAAGTTTTGTGATGCAGATGTCCATTTTAATTATTGATATTTAAGGGAGCTGCAGAAAGGTCCAGATAGGAGAATAATACTAAACCTGTTAGGTTCTCTTATGCAGATATTGATTCTTTTTTAGGAATTATCTCCAGGACTTTTCCTGGGCCCTGACAAATGCCCAAGAATACCAAGTTCCTATGCAACTATTATCTTAGTTTCCTGGGTGATATGAAAAATGCTACACAGTAGGTTGGCTTAAACAAAAATAATTTCTTGTCTCATAATTTTGGAGTTTGGATGACTTACTTCCTTTCAAGCATGGTAGCTTTTTGGCTGACCAGCAATCTTTGCATTCCTTGAATTTCCCATCACATGATGATGTCCTCACCTTTCTTTTCCAGGTTCCGTTGACTTCTGGCTCCTTCCCTATGACACAATTTCTTTTGAAGTATTCCAAAAATCTGGAGTAAAGTCCACCCATGTTCAGTTGGGCCACACCTTAACTAAAATAATATCTTTAAGAGATCCTATTTTTAATGTGGTCACATGCAGAGAGATGTGAATCAAGCAAAGAAAATGTCCAAAGCAGGGTATATCGTTCAATTCATAACAAAAATCAACCTGAAATTCCTGTCATAAACTGCTAGTTATTACCTGTGTTAGTTAGATTCGGTTGTCAACTTGGCCAGGTGAGCATACCTAGTTCTGTTGCTGTGGGCACAAACCAATGGTACGTGAACCTCATCTGTTGCTAATTACATCTGCAGTAGGCTAGGAGGTGTGTCTGCTGCAATGAGTGACGTTTGACTTAATTGGCTGGTGCTTAAATGAGAGAGTGCAAGGTAGCCCAGCCTAAGCAGCTCGGCATTCCTCATCTTAGCACTTGCTGCTCAGCCCAGGCCTTTGGAGGTGCAGAAAGAAGTCACCCTGGGGAAAGTTGTTGGAACCCAGGGGCCTGGAGAGAAGACCAGCAGAGACCATCCTGTGCCTTCCACATAAGAAAGAACCTCAGTGGAAAGTTAGCTGCCTTTCCTCTGAAGAACCAACAAAATAAATCCTCTTTTGTTAAAAGCCAATCCATCTCTGGTGTGTTGCATTCCGGCAGCTAGCAAACTAGAACTGATTTGGTACCGGAGAGTGGGTTGCTGCTGCTGTTTGCAAATGCCAGATATGTTTGAACGGTGTTTTAGATGGCTAAGGGGAAGATTTTGGAGGAATTGTGAAAAGAATGATGGAAAGTCCTGGAGTGCATGAAGAGACTGTTGGTATAATTGGAACCACTGCCAATCTTGACAAAGGAGGACACAAAAGGGAGAGATCGGAGTTTGCAGAGTGAGGACCATGGAAGCTCAGGTCTGAAGCCAAGAAACCTCGGCCAGGAGAGTGGACCCACCCATATACATGGAGAGGGTGAGTTTACCCTGAAGGGTGAGGATGAGCCTCTCATCTTTTTGCAGTAGAAGAGTTGTGCAGCCTCAGGCCTTGGAGAAGGCAGAGCACGCTCCTTGGGGGACTGGGAGAGCCTGGCTGCCACCACATGGAGGGGTTGAGTGTGTGCCCTGAAATGGCAGAGAGCCCAGGGGTGGCCCTGATGTCTGGAGAGAGTGGAGCCGAGAGGTGGTCTCCTTGATGTTCCCCGAGGTTGATTTGGAAAGAGGCGGGCCACTGCATAGGCCCTCAGAAAGGGTGGGACTGCCACTTTCTAAAGCCGAAGGATAAATGACTTTCAGACTTTGAAATCCAATGGTGTTTGCCTGCAGGTTTTCCTTCCAGTTTCTCCCTATGGATCCTTTTGTTTATCCTCCTTTGCATATTGGCATTAGATTACTTGTTTTGAGATTCACAGGTCCACAGCAAGAAGAAAATTTTTTGCACCTGTTTAAGGTGATTCTTGAAGTTGCCAAGTTGACAAGGGGTGGACATGTGTTAGTTAGATTCAGTTGTCAACTTGGCCAGGTGAGCATACCTAGTTCTGTTGCTGTGGACACAAACCAATGGTACGTGAACCTCATCTGTTGCTAATTACATCTGCAGTAGGCTAGGAGGTGTGTCTGATGCAATGAGTGGCGTTTGACTCAATTGGCTGGTGCTTAAATGAGAGAGAGCAATGTAGCCCAGCCTAATCAGCTCAGCATTCCTCATCTCAGCACTTGCAGCTCAGCCCAGGCCTTTGGAGATGCAGAAAGAAGTCACCCTGGGGAAAGTTGTTGGAACCCAGGGGCCTGGAGAGAAGACCAGCAGAGACCATCCTGTGCCTTCCACATAAGAAAGAACCTCAGTGGAAAGTTAGCTGCCTTTCCTCTGAAGAACCAACAAAATAAATCCTCTTTTGTTAAAAGCCAATCCGTCTCTGGTGTGTGGCATTCCAGCATCTAGAAACTAGAACATTACCTAAAACCATGTCATAAGTGTAGATATGCATAGTTGTACTCAGTCATAGAGTAGAAATCATATACACAATCAAGTTCTAGCTTGTCCCGGAGGTCCAAAAAGGTATAAATAAGTGGATAAGATCAATCTTTCTAAATTGCTTGGTGAACTAGCTGCTGTTCCTCAATCTGGCTGCTGCTGCTGCTTTGTTGACTGTCTGTGGCTATACGTCCTCAACACAATATGGTACATACAATAGAATGCAAATCATTTAATCAATTGTAGTTTTGTTCAGCTAGCATGTTTTTTGTGGGAAATCTTTATCAATAAAGAAAGCTGTATTTCTATTTAAATTCCAGAACAGCTCTTTATCTTGTGGTCAAATCATTCATTGAGTAGTATTCATCAACAATCTGCTAGTGTGGGAAAGAGTTACTGCAACAATACATTGTGGGAGCTAGGTTGAGGGCACATAAAACCTTTCCGCAATTGATCCCTTTATTGCACAGAATGTAGATTCCAGAGAGGGCAAACCTCCTTGTCACTTATGTAGTTCAAAAAAGTAGAGGAAGACACCCCATCATGGGCTGTCTGTCAGGATGACTGAAAACTGTTCTAGGTAGGGAGCTATAGAAGGCATCTATGCATGGAAAAGGCAGAGCTGTCTATACTGTTTGAGTGTGGTTTTTATCCACTTGGGGGTGGGGGACTGCCAACGAGAATTTCTGCACTGATGAGCACCTGGGGCTGCTTGTTCCGGGTTTCTGGGTTTAGGGTCTGGCAGGGCCTCTTCATTAGGCTTAGCAACTCCCCCCGGCTGTGGAATGGCACACAATAGAGAAGTTCGGAGTAGCAGAGGGCCAGAGTATGGCCACTTAGCATTGTGTTTGTGACTTCCCCAGAGAAGCGGGGGGTGGGCAGGTGAAGACTGGGATATCTGTGGTATCCATAGCAGGTAGAACCTCCTTCTGCTGTATGGATATCTTTCTCTCTTGACAATCTATATCTTCTGGAGAAAAAACTTTAAGGTCATTTGACTGAAGACAAAAAAACAAAACAAGTTTGTATTACCCATAGGTCCACAAACTACCTTAGTATCAAACAGAGATTGATGTTCTTGAAACATAGAAGGGAGGAAAAACTTCCCATTGTGTAGAGTCTTAAACAGAGGACATCCCCCCAGAAACTGCTTTCACTCTGCCCACAGTTTCAGTAGGAAAATACAAGAATTGACTTGAATTATTAGGTTTATTTCTAAATTCCTCACTGGCATAGCAACTAAGTAAGGAAGAAAGGAATGAAGAAAGTATTGTTTTGCCTGTAAATAGAATGTTAAGATATAGACATTATTTTCATCTTCACATATTTGTAGGAATGAAAAATGGAATGAGATTGTATATGTATGTCACTATCAATGAACAGTAGAACAATTATTGGGAAACAGATTTTATTTCAACATAAATAAACATTCCTTAAGCATTTACTCTATTGAGAAATGGAATGTTGGTGTTTTAAGGTAAACCACAATCTGGTACGTGTAAGAAAGCAATAAATGATCAGTTTGCATAAATGCTAAAAGAGGATGACTTCTGTATGCAATAGGAAATTGAAAGAAAAGACCCATGAGATTTATTGAAATGGAAATTTAATTTTTCTAGGCAACCTGTTTCCTTTTGACATTAGACTTGCATAACACTTAAGCCACTTAAATAAAAATATCCATGAAAATTTAAGGTGATTTATACTTTTAACTCAACTCTATTATTTTTATAATGTCAATGTATGCTATTTACTGAGATTCTTCTATACATAAATTACTCTGCTAGAAACTCTATAATTACAATATCTAAATCTTTCAACTATGCTAAAAATTAGGTATTAGAATATTCACCTATTTAATCAAGGAAATGTCCAAAAATTACAAAAATTAAATAACTTACCCAAGGAAAGAAAACTTAATGAATGGTGGTAGTAAGATTTGAACCCAGGGCATCCTGACTTCAAACCTTTACTGTTTTCACTCATTCCCATGAAAGCTGAGACTTTCTTCCATAAACATTTGAATCATTCATAGTTCATAAAAAATGTGCTGCCCAATATAATAATCTATTCCATGTGCTTGCATAAATGATTCCTTGATTAAATGGAAGCAGGTCTTTGCAAAATGCATTGGTAATATGGTTTCCACATAGGTACTGTCTATACAGAAACCTCCAAACACATTCTAAAGAACTACAGACAAATGACAACACTTATGGAGATAACTGGGTTTGATCCAGAAACTGGAGTGATCATAAATAAGCAATAACAAAACCTAACTAAGAACAGTTTATTCCTGACATTATTTTTCTGGACACAAGGAAAGACAGTTCTTAGTAAGTAGATAGCTCTCTTTCATTAAATAATTTGGTTTTCTCTTTTAGAGACATTATTTTTTAAAATGCTTTATGTTAGATTTTGACAAATTTCCAATTCCAGCTGTACCACTGTTTGTGTTACATTGGGAAGATTGCTTCATCTCTATAAATCTCGGTTTCCTCAATTTAAATGGTAACTTCCTCAGCTACTACAAGGGTAAAACAAAATTATAGGTGTAAAAAGTAATTTTATAGTGTTTGCTGATGTTCAATAGATCTTTATTTTTTTTTAAAAAGTGTTTGTATCTATTATCTATTGCTGCATAACAAACCAACACCGTAATGTGTGGCTTAAAACAATATCCATTTGCTCTTGATTCTGATCAGCCATACTGTCCTGGATCAGCTGGCCAAATGTAGTGCTCGTTTTCTAGGGTCACTTATATGGATGAATCAACTCTAGCTCAACTGGGGTTGAGTTATCTAAGGTAGCATTACCCACATGGTTGCCTGATAATGCTGGCTGTTGACTAGGGCACGTATTTCCAGCTGGTTAGTTCTGTACTTATTTGTATTACGGGGGAAGAGTTCCCAGCAGCATGAGAGGGCAGTATCCAATGTGCAAGCACTTTCACATCTCTTTTACATCACATTTGTCAATGTGACACTAGCCAAATCAAGTCCCGTGGTCAATTACAGAACCAACATGGAGAGAGAAAGCTATACCAGGACATGACTGGAAGGAGATATGCTTCACTGAAGGCCATTACTATGACAATCTATAATGGTCTACCACAGTGTTTCTTTCTTCCTCCCCAAGGGAGAGAGACACATTTCATTGATATTATTAACCTATGATGTTTTTGAATCCACAAACAGAGGTCAACAGTTCTCTCTCTCATCTTTATACTTCACAAAATTATTATGAAGTACAAAATTTGTAGCTTGCATAGTGTATTTTGGCAGTGCCTTGCACAAAGTAATTATTCAGTGTCAGTTGGTATATGTTTTCCATCTTCTTCCTACTGGATTTACAGCTTCAATTTTCATAATATAATTGTACCATTTCCATAATATCTATAATCTCAAATAAAGGACTTTTTTTTCTTACATATGTTGGACTTTTCTCCAACTAGATGTATAAATTCTAATCCCAAAAGAACAGAAAAAATGGCAAGGTGTGATAGTGAAAAGAGCATAGCATTTGTTAAGTAACCTGTCTGAAGAATTCACTAAATATAAGTGACCTTTAACATGACCCTTAACTAAAATGAATATCAGTTTTCGTATTCATCATTGTAAGAATCAAATGAAAGAATGTATGTGAAAGCATTTTGTAAACAACAAATTATTTTAGGAACACGTATCTTCTTTAGACACCACTCCATTTGTTCTTCCCTAAGAAGCTTTTCTTGTCCTTCCCCACCTTAATCTGAGCTAAAGATTCTCCTCAGTGACCCCATGAAATTTGTGCATATATTGTTAGCTCCTTTTGATATTATATTGCAATTATACTTGCAATTCTTTCTCCTCTACTCAAATATAAGCAACTTCTAAGCCATGAGACCAATTTCTTAATGTCTGCTCTATCTTTGTATTTGAGTAGATAGCACAGTGAAAAAAACACACAGTAAAGTCTTCAGAAATGGTTATGGAACCAAATGAATGAATGTCTCAGAAGAGCATTCAACAAGTCTGAGTTGAACCAAATTCCACCACCTAAAATTCCATGCATTGACCTAGTAGACCTATTGAGGTGGGTAGTATCCTAGGCATGAATGTAGGATTTAGGGTACAGGAGGTTAATAAGGCAGATTCCATGCCTTTGAGGAGTTTACAATGTAGTTAGTGGTACAAAAACATTCACTAATAAAAATGAAGCCTCATTAATATTATGACAATTAGATGAATATACACGCATACTATTGGGTTGGTTAAGTAGTATGCACTTTATATATAATATCTCACTTAGTGCTTCTAAATTCTTTGTAATGTGAATAATAGTGTTTAAATTTTACAGATGCATTTATCCATGCATCCTTTCATTCACTTATGCATCTATCCATCCATCCATCCATCCATCCATCCATCCATCCATCTTTCTATTTATTCAACAAATAATTTTACATTGCTAAACTTTGTGATAAATAATATTTCTCTGGGAGAAAGAACAATTTTAAGTTGGAAAATTATCAAAGAGAATTGTTGGGCTTAACTGGAAAAAGACAATTTAGTAGACAGTCCTCCAAGAGAAGTGGCATTATTATCATCACTTACCGATTTCGAAACTGAGGGTCTTTTTAAGCGGTAAACCACAGTTTACTAAAAGTCTTCCAACATAATTAGTTGTGTAAATAACTAATTCCGCAGTTACTTGTGTAAATACGGAAAAATGAACATAGAAGGAGGAGCAGAAGTAAGGGGACTAGGGAAAGTGGACGGAGCAGCAAGATGAAAAGCAGCAGCAGAAGCAGAAAGGAAGGACAAGGAGAAAGTGTAAGAAGGAAGGAGGGGGGAGACGTATGGGAAGGGGAAGAGAAAGGAGAAACAACAGTTACTTCAAAAAATTTATGTAAATTTTAGAGAGTCGTGCAGCTAGTTAGTCACACATGAATGACTAGAACTAGAACCCCTAATTTATTGCTCCTCCAGTAATCCACACAGTTGCTCGAATCTAGCCTCTTATTAAATTATTAACCCATTGACAGATAAATTTGGTTTTTGTAATCTGTATGTGTGTGTGTGTATGAATCCTCTGACAGCATCTATTGCAGTACTTGGGATATAGTAGGTGTACAATAAATATTAAATTAATATACATAGTCAAAATGTGAACTTTCTTTGGAATTATCAAAGGGTGTTTGCTGAGGCTTCTTTTTACTTCATATACCCTTAGTAAATTTGATAACAGCTACAATAACAAAATCAAAATATATTATACCCAAATGTGCTAATAATCTATCATATAAATCAGCCATCACCTACTCCAGTAATTTTTAAACCAAGTTCTGCCAAATCTCTCATTCCATGAAAAACTCTAATCTCAAAAAGTGAGAGGACTAGGAAAAGGGAAGAATACATCAAGCTGGGTGTGAATTTGAGATGCATTTGGAAGATCATGGAAACCCTGATTCAATGAACACATACTTGATATATATGTATTTTATTCATTTATGAAGCATATAAGATGCAGGTAAAGAAAGTTCTATTGCAACAAAAAAGCACTAAAAACTGTTTGGCTAACCCATCAAGTTAATTAATTATGTTTAATGAGGTCTGTAATAATTGTACAGAACTCTGTTTTGAAATCACCTCACTGGCAGGGCATCTGAATGCCTTTGCCTGATGCTTTTTTCTGGCTACGTTTTAATTCAAGGACACATACAGACACACATAAGCACACAAAATACCAAATCAGGCTATACTTATTTGTATTTTTCAAAAGCCTGTAAGAGACCAGTTTTACCATAAGCCAAAGGACTGTTACTGTTCCTTTTTTTCTTTTTCTATCCATCAATACTTAAAAATTAAATAACAATTCAACCTCCTAATTAGAGTGCTTCTGAAGAATTACTTAAACCTGCACATTCTCTGGGACATCTTTAACCTTTCAATTAACTTAATGATAAGTAATGATAAGAGTGAGTTTACTAGGGAAGTAAATCATTATTCCCTTTGCATTAATTACTTAGAAGTAAGTGATCTACTAGGTTTGTAGGGGAAAAATGTAATACTGTTTTAGGTTGTGTACATAATTTATGAAAAAGAAAAAATGTAGCTTGTGAATTATTTTTAATCCTAAGTAACAAATATAGTTTATTTAAATATTAAATTAAAAATTACAAGTAATTTTCACATCAACACTTTATGAAAAATTTCCTTTAAATGTCCCATTTAGTAATATTACTAAATATATTCTGAATCCTAACAGAAAGTGCAAATATCCACCACATTGTTTTCAAAGCAAAATTTTTGTTTTGAAAATTTTTGTAAAAGATTCAATAAAATATTCAATAACTGTCTTACATGCATGTTTTATTTATTTTTTTTACATGGGCAGGCACCGGGAATCGAACCCGGGTGCTCTGGCATTGCAGGCAAGCATTCCTGCCTGCTGAGCCACTGTGGCCCACCCTACTTGCATGTTTTGCAATATTTTATTGACATTCAATTCATACATTTAAAGTTATAATTCAGTACATTTCTGCTACCATAAAAAGTGAACCCAGAATTATTATCTGTTTCAGTAATTTCCTTATTCCCAAACACTTGCAATCAATAAGCTACTTTATTCCTTTACAGTTTAATCATTTCTGGATATTTTATATAAATAGATCCATATAGTAGCCACCATTTGCTTCTGGATTCCTTCACTAGGCATGAAGTTCTAAGGTCATCCATGTTTTATCATATATGAGTACTTACTTGCTTTTTATGACTGAATAATATTGCATTGTGTAGAAATTATATTTTGTTTATCCCTTATCCATTCATCAGTTGATGGGTATTTGGACTCTTTCTACTTTTTTACCATTATGGATAATGCTTTTATGCCCATTCTGGCACAAGTTTTTGTGTGAACATCATTTCAATTCTGGTTATATACTTAGGAATGGAATTCCTCTGTCATGTCGTAACCCTATGTTTAAGTTTTTGAAGGAACTGCCAAACTGTTCTCTATTATGCATGAAGCATTTCAAGACCCATCAACAATGTTTGGGAATTCCAATTTATTTACAATAATGCCAAGCAAGAAAAAGTACCAACAGCAGTGAATAGAAGTGGAAAGAGCAGATATCCTTGACTTGTTCCTAATCTTAGGAGAAAATCTTTTATTCTTTCACCATTGAGTAAGACATTAGCTATGGCTTCTTCAGTACATATGCCTTTTATCAGTACAAGGAAGTTCCCTTCTATTTCTACACACCCATCCTATTGGGTATTTTCATCATGAAAGGATGGTGGATTTTGTCAAGTACTATTTCATTCTTCTATTGAGATGATCATGTTTTACATATATTTTTATTCTGTTAATGTAGTTTATTACATTAATTTAATTTTGCATGTTAAACCAACTTTGCATTAGTAGGCTACATACCACTCACTCATGGTTTATAATCCTTTATAGATAGTCCTGAATTCTGTTTACTGATATTATGTTGAAGACTTTTGCATTTGTATTCATGAGAGATGAGCATTAGTGTATTACTAGGTTCTTAGAATGCATTAGGAAGTTGTTAGAAATTCACAAAAGGCATGTTCAAGTTCCAATCCCTGTTCTTGTGGATATGAACCCATTTGTAAATAAACCTTTGAAAATGTTATTAGTTACTGTATGCCCAAATTAAATGAGTGTAGGCCTTAATCCAATATAGATGATGCCCTTATAAGCAAAGGAAATTGAACAAAGAAGGAGAAGTCATGGGAGAAGCAAGAAGCTAGAAGTCAACAGAATCCAGAGAAGGATAAGAAACTGCCATGTACTTTGCCATATATCAGGAAAGCCAAGATATCCCAACGATTGCCAACCAACCAGAAGATACAGACCCTAGGAGAAAGCAAGCCACCCAGCCTTGGAAGCAATGAGCTGATAAATTTCCGTTGTTAAGTGAATCCACTGTATGGTATTTGCTTAGCAGCTGGGAAACCAACATGGAAGTGTTCCCTTCTTATAATTTCTGGTAGAATTTGAGAAGAGTTTGTGTTAATTCTTTTTAAAATATTTGGTAGAATTCAACAGTAATGCTATCCTGTCCTGGGCGCTATATTGTTGGAAGTGTTTTTATTATTAACTCAAATCTCTTTACTTGTTAGATGTTTAACAGGTTTTCCATTTTTTCTTCACTCAATTTTGTTGGCATTTTTTTAGAATTTGTCCATTTCATTTGTTATGGATTTTTAGTATTAAATTTTATATTATTACCTTATAATCACTTTCATCTCAAGATATAAGTAGTAATGTTCCCCTTTCGTTCCTGATTTTAGTACTTTGATTCTTCTCTTCTCTTTTGGTCAATCTAGATAAAATTGTGTCAACTTCTTTGTCATTTTTTAGAGTATAAAATACTGATGTCATGATTTTCTCTATTGTTTTTTTATTTCTCTATGTTTGCTCTTCCATTAATTTCTATTCTATTCTTCATAATATCCTTCCTTATGCTTGCTTTGGGTTTAGTTTTTTATTCTTGTCCTATTTTCTTAAGATGCATAATTAGCCTATTCATCTGAAATTTTCCTTCTTTTTAATGTAGACATTTGCTGCTACAAATTTTCCTCTGATCACTGGTTTCACTGCATCCTACAAGTTTTGGTATGGTGTGGTTTCATTTTTATTCATCTTGAAATTTTCCTAATTCCCTTTTGGATTCTCTTTTTGCCTTTTGGTTTTTAGGACTGCATTATTTAATTTCCTTATATTTTTACTTTTCTAAATTTTCTCTTGCTATTTATTTTTAATTTCATCCAATTGTGATTGATAATCATAAGTTGTATATTTCCATTTTTGTAAAATTATTGAGATATTCTTCTTATTATTGTTATTATATCTGAAAATGTGAGGCCTATTATATGGTCTATCCTAGTGAATGTATATATTTTTGGCTTTCTTTAACATTGCTAAATTTAAATCATAAGATTAAATAACAAGATAACAGATTTGTAAGGCAAGTATTTTCCTCTCATTCTATATAATCCTTTTCTATAATTTTGTGATACATGAATAGACATTAATTTCTCTTGGACAGATGGGGAGAACATCAAAATAGGTACTTATCAGTACTCAATAGAATTTGACATTAAGTTGAAGAAAAAAGAAATAAATTGAAAATAGAAAATTGACCCTAGACAACGGAAGCAGGGCTGACTCATATCTCTGAAAAAAAAACAAACAAATTCCATTTCTCACTTACAAAATGATTTCTTATTTTAAAGGTGAATTAGTTTATGCATAAGTACATTGGAATTGAAATTCTGCAAAATGTATATAATTTTAAGTTAGTTAGCAAATAAAGTATAAAGTGTTTTTCTCTTTCACAGTCTCTCAAATTGTCATAGTGTTTTAAATTTGCTATTTAATGCCTTAAGTAAAGAAAAATTAAAAATTTAAGTATTACCTTTGATTTTAATATTCACCTTTATATTTTAGCAATGTCCATTTTAAATGCAAATGTAAGAATATTACTATAAAGAATCACCAAAATTACACAGCTTGTATTTTATAACTCATATATGAATACTTATTTTGTTCTTACCAGAAAAGTGGAAATGCTGCCAGAAACTAACTGAAATGTTTTTGTTTGAATTGTTGATATGCAAATATTCTACCAACACTCACTGCCTTTGACTTCCTGAAAGTGATGATTAATTGCAGTAGATTGAATAATGGTCTCCCAAGTTATCAGATCACATGACTGGAACATGTAAATGTTGCTTTATATGGGGAAAGAATTTTGCAGATGTGGTCAAGTTAAGAATCTTGAGATGGAAAAATTATCTTGGGTTATCCAGATGGGCCTTAAATGCAAACACATGTATCCTTATAAAAGGAAGGCAGAGAGAGATTTATTACATGCAGAAGAGATGGAGGCAATATGACCAAAGAGACAGATTGGAGTGATGTGTGGTCACAGGCCATGGAATGCAATGGCTCCAGGAGCTGGAAGAGACAAGCAGAAGATCCCAATCCCCCAAATGCTATGAAGGAAGAATAGCCTTGCTGACACATTGATTTTGGTGGCATAACACTAATGTTGGACTTCTGGTCTCCAGAAGTGTTCTTTTAAGTTAACAAGTTAATGGTAATTCATTATTGTAGCCATGAAAACTAATAAAGTGAGGAAAGACTGAAAGGAAAATGATTGACCTATCTTTTCCTTTATCTTATGGTATGCTTTTCAGCATAAATGGTGGGCTAATTGTGGAGTGAGTTGCTACATGATGCTTCATGGGTTCAGTCACAACAGAGGTTTTCAGCAAATGACTGATTTATTATTTATATAGGACAAAGTGCCCCAGAAGGCAGGGGAAGAGCAGTAGTACAGGAAGTAACATGAGTAAAAGCAGCATGATAGATGTTTCTTAGTTGTTTCTATTTTTTGAAGCATCATTTTCTTATTGCTGTGCTTGAAGCAAGCTTTGGCTTCAGTAAAAAGCAAGTCTCTTGGGACTATAAGTGCTCCCACTTATTTGGACATACACAATATGATATGGAATATAAACAGGAAACTCAGGTGGAGTCACCATGTGTGGAAGTTCAATGAAACTCAAAGTTAGTACAAGGATAATGTGTTAATGAAGCCATGAATCAGGCAGCTAAAACAATTCAGGCTAAAAAACAGGAAGAAAAAAATAATGACAAGAGTGTACAGAGACTAAGAGATGTGTGTGGACACCATCAAGTACACCAATATACACACTGAGATTCTCAGAAGGAGAAGAAAGAAAGAGAGCTGCAGAAGGAATATTCAAACAAATAATGACAAGCTACAGAAATTTAATGAAAGACATGATTGTGCATATTCAAGAAGCCCAATAAAACCCAAACACAATAAACTTGAAGACAATCTTGCCCAGGCACATGGTATTAAGTTGTCAAATACCAAGGACAAGGAGAGAGTTCTGAATGTTACAATAACACAGCAAACTGTTATAGACAAGAGAGTCCCAATAACTTTAACTGCCAATTTCTTACCAGAAACCATGGAAGCAAAAAGGCAGTAGGTTGAAATACTTAAAAGTATTGAAAGAAAGCAACTGTCAACCAAGAATTTTATATCCATCAAGACTTTCTCTTAAAAATGAAGGAGAGGGTGCATGGGTGGTTCGGTGGTAGAATGTTCACCTTCCATGCAGGAAACCTGGGTTGAATTCCTGAACCATGCACCCCTCTCCACCCCCCCCCCCCCAAAAAAAAACGAAGGACATCTCCCAGCAACTGGCCTGGCAGAGCACAGCCATCAACTGAGGAGGTGGAGCTGAGACACAGCTGGAACTACACACTAACTGCATGATCAGATTTAGCTTCATTTACTGAAATACATCCTCAAGTGATGCCATTAAAAAAAAATCTCTGGGAGTATTAAATTTTTGAAATTGAAGTAGCTTACCCAATAGAAACTCATGTTTTTTACTCCCGTAAGTGAATCAGAGCGAATTAAGCAGTGAATCTCAGAAAAGTTCGTTGTTGAGGGCTTAAGAGATTTGGAGGTATTTAGAAAATGGAGATAATCAAAACCACAGATACAGGGTTCATCTGATTTAGAAACAGAAAGTTTTTTCCATTTTCCTTCACTTTGTTTTCAGCAAAAGTAGTGGAGTTCCCAAAAGACCTCTTATTTGCATTCAGAATAGAATGTACCTGACTTAGGAGAATCAAACTGGATAATAGAACTTCAAAGAAGTGTTGCTATAGTAAAAAAAAAATTAACCTGTTTCCTAGTTTGACTATTCCTTGGGAAATGGCCAAGTATCTTTTTGACTTTATAATGAATTTTTTGTTCACGAATTATAAGACTCTGAAGCCACATTTTATGAAAATAATATTGTATGCCCATGAACGGTAAATGTACGATCAGACGATCAGAGCTATGCCCAGTACAGAATACCAGTGTAGGAGTAGCCTTGCCAAGTTTTTTTTTTTAGGCCAAGTTTTGTATCGCCATAGATTTACATTTAAAACCCTGCTTGTCTAGCCCAATTTTATTCAGGATGTGTGGGTGTATGTGTGTGCATGTTTTTGTAGCACTGAAGGACACTTTTTGCTGTAATGACTCAAGTGATTTCTATTAATCAATGCAGTTTTAAGTGCAAAAAAATATGGGTAGATTAAGATACTCCCAGATAAATAAAAACAGAGAATTCATTACTCTTAAACCTACCTACAAGCAATGCTAAAGGGATTCTTCAGACTGAAAGAAAATGACACTAGACAGAGAATCAAAGTGACATAAAGAAATATAGACCTCCAGTAAAAGTATCCGTATGGGTAATAATAAATGCCAGTATTACAACTCCACTTTTTACTCCTTATAGGTGATAAAATTCAAATGCATAAATAGTAAAGAAAAGTTTATGGTTTTGGAACTACAATGTTTGAAGATATAATTTCTAACAAGTTCAAAAAAAGGTAGAGAGATGGAAAGGTATAGGAACAGTGTACACGTATGCTATCAGAGTTATGTTGGCATTATATCAAATGTGATTGCTATAAATATAGGATGTTAAATTTATGCCCCCTCCAAAAAAATTTAAGTCCCATAAAGTACAAATAATATAAATGAAAAGTATATACAGAAAAAAATGAGAAGGAACTCAAAAGTTATTATACAAAAAATAAAGTAAATATGAAATTAGTCATTAATGAAAGAATTGAGGGGCCAAAGAAAGCATTAGACATACTAACACCAAACAGCAAAATGGCCAAAAGAAGTCCTGTATTATCAGTATTTAATGTAAATGGATTAATGTAATACATAAATTGTAAGTGGATTAAACTTTCCTCCTATCAAAGGCAAAAATTGGAAAAATGCATTTTAAAAAGCATGACACAACTGTATGCTGTCATCTTAATTTCAAATGTGCAAACAGTTTGAAAATGAGATGATGGAAAAGAAACATGTTATACAAATAGTAACCAAAAGAAAGCTGATAGCTATACTATACAAAAGAAAGTTCATAGCTATATTCATAGCTATACTAATATCAGATAAAATAGATTTAAAGTATAAAAACTATTACAAGGGACAAGGAAGGTTATTTTATGCTCATATAAGGGTCAATGCAACAAGCAAACTTAACATTTATAAATAAATATGAACCAAAAAGGAGAGTCCCAAAATATATGAAGCAAATATTGACAGATTTGAAGGTAAAAATATACAATTCTACAATAATGATAGGAGATATTAACACATCACTTTCAATAGTGGATAGAACATCTGGACAGACAATTATTAAGGATATAAAATAATTAAATGATACGATAAACTAGTTAGAGTATACATATGTGTGTGTGTATATGTATATAAATATATATATGTATGCATGTTTATAACATGTCAATTATAGAAACATAGTGCACATTCTTTTTTAGTGTAATGAATCCTTCTCCAAGATAGAGCATATATTAGTTCAGAAAAGAGTTATCAATAAATTCAAAATTTTGAAAGTATCCAATGTATCTTCTCTGACCACAATGCAATGAAGCTAGAAGAAAATAACAGAGGGAGAAATGGAATGCCCTCTGAAATAATGAACGTTTCAAAAGAGAATCACAGTGAAATTAGGAAGTATCAATCTCAATGGATATAGAAACGGCACTTGACAAACACCAGAGCCCTCAGTGTTAAAAACAATTTAAAAACTAGAAGTAAATGGATTGTTCCTCACATGATAAAGAGCATATATGAAACACTCACTGTAATATCATACTCAATGTTGAACTATTGAAACATTTTCCTCTAAGACCAGGAAAGACAAATATGACCACTGCCACCACTATTATTCAGCAATGTACTGGAGATTCTAGCCAGAGCAATTAGGCAAGAAAAAGAAATAGAAGGCATCAATGTTGAAAAGAAAAAAGTAAAACTTCCTTTATTTTAACATGGCATTATCTTGTATAGAAAAAAATATTGAAAAACCCACAGCAAAGCTGAGAGCTAATACATTCAACAAAGTGGTAGGATATAAAATTAAAGCACACAGAAATCAGTGGTGTTTCTGTATACTACGAATGGACAAGAAAAACTAAATTTATAATAGCAACTAACAGAATTCCAAGTATCTGTGAATAAATGTAACCAAGATGCCAAGGACTTTTTCATGGAAAGCTAAAAGGAATCAAATATCTAGGAATAAATTTAACCAAGCACATGGAGTGCTCACACACAGAAAACTACAAAACATCCCCAAAAGAAATCAAAGAAAACCTAAATGAATTGAAGGACATTCAATGGTCATGGGTTAGAAGAAAAAATATTGTTATTTTGTCAATTCCACCCAAAACAATTTACAGATTCATCACAATCCCCATCAAAATTCCACAACTTCTGTGGTAGAATGATCATGACATGCTACCTGAGGAAACCTAATGAGTAGATAGAGGCAAGAATTAACACGTGTTATTAGAAAAAGAAATGAAGTAGCCCAAATAAATAGAAGAGTATCTTTTAGAAAGAAAATAGATAAAAATTGAATCTATAAAATAAGGAAAAATGTAGAAGATTAAAATCATAGAAGTAAAATACTAACTTTCAATTTTTTATTAATCAAGAACACTTTAAAGAACATTTTGTAGGGGAATAACATAATAAATCTGCATTAAAAATTAATTCATAGCAGTTCTCAGGACTGAATGAGAGTGGTAGAATTCAAAGAATCTTAAAAATGAGTGCTTCAATTACTTAATTTTAAATTTCAAAAAATTTGGAAACAATTTTGATAGTGATAAACGAGGTTGAAATAATACATAAAATTTTATAGAAGGAATTGAAATATAAGGGTGATTACATTCAAATACAATACAGGGAGTCAAATGTAACTGAATTTTGAAGCTGGATTAACTGAGATTATATGGTTGTACAATTGAAAATGAAAAGGAAGATATGACGTAAAGTTAAGGAGAAGCAGGTTGTGTTTGACTTTCAAGTGAAACTAGTCAGTAAGAGTTTCAAAGCATCTATTTGAGTATTTTCAAGTATGAAGTTATAGCTGAAACAAGAAAAGTTGGACTCTTCAAGGAGGAGTAATATAAAGAGTAATATAAAGAGCAGTTTTGATGAATGTCTGTAATTAGAATGCTTGGAGGTATGAGAGAAGCCACTGGATGGGAAGAGAAAAAAAATGTAAGAGAAAAGAGAAAAGTCCTTGCTAGCAACAGGTCATGGGAGAAGGCAGAAAGAGGTATCTTCAGAAAGGAAACACACAATACCATCAAATATATCTGAAAGCAGCTGTTGGGAAACAGATGTGGAAAAGAGGTAATATGAGCCATCATCACTTTCAGGAACCCAGTTTTCAGCATATAAAAGTGAAATGAATAGTTGATACTTTGAAATAAAAAAAATTAAAAAAAGCAAAGCAAAGAAAATTTCCAAGGGCCTAATTATGAAGAAAGAATCTGATCATGGGAAGGTTAATTAATATAAGGGCCAAGGTTGCCTTCAAGATCTGGATGCTTGACGTTTTGAGTTATGACATTTGGGCCAAAACAAGGTAGAAAGATTGGAATTATGAGGCCAAAATAAAGCCAAGGTCTTCAAAGAACTTGACGTTTGTGAAAAGATAGTCTAGAAACAAGTCAATTTATCTATCTATAAAGGACAATTGTAAGAAATCTTTTCTCTCTTAATGCCAAATAGAAAAAAACAGATTCATTCCTTGGTAATGCAGAGCCATAGTCATCTTCTCCAAAGTGCTTCGGATATATGCTGTTGATGTTTCTGGGGAACACCAAGCAATAAATTAACTTCACGTTGTACTAGTTTCTTGTATCCTAAGTTATTTATCAGAAATAAAGGCAAACCTTCTCTGTAGATAATGCTCTCAAACAGCCCTCTCAATATTCTCATAAAACTAATAAAATGTGCAAGTGAAGAAACCCCCCCCCAGATGTGAGTATGAGCAGAAAATATAAAGACCCTTAGACATGGAATATTAAATTATTTAAAGTGTTTAAAGAAATAAAAGAGTAATATAAGTGGAGTAGGAAATGCAGTAAAGAAGATTCAAAATACAATAAAAAATATAAATTCCAGTCTAGTTGTTGAAGCTAAAATATTGATAGGTTAATGATAAAAGAAAGCATACATTGCATAGAAAGTGAAATACTCTTCCTTCAAGGTGGTTATTAAATTTTTCAAACAATAAAGGGGTAATGGACAAAATGCTAATGTGAGAATGAAGAAAGTTGTAGAACTAGAATAATTAGTCTTACATTTCCTAATGATGCATATATTCAGAAAATAAAAATGTTATTTAAATTAATATCATTCTCCTATTTAATAAAGACAAAAAAAATAATGAATTTTAGGTGAGCCTTAATAGTGGGTGAACAGAAAAAATAGCAGTAAGTATTCATCAAGCTGGATATCAATTCCACATGCTTCATCTATTAATGATTTTTTTATTGACTTATTACAATTCCTAGGTTTTGTCACATTTTTAAATGATGAAATTATGTTTTTGCTAGAATGCTTTTTCCATAAAAGTAAATATTACAATTTCCATCACCATCTGGCTATGTAGAAAGCTGGAATGTTGCTTACAATGAAAAAGAGCTGGACTAACTTCAAATTCATGAACTTTTCAAACTCATTTGTAATCTGAGGTCACTTAGCAGCCAACTGGCTGTTACTCAAAAGAGAGGCAGTGCCCACTAAGAGAAAGGAGATGCAGCCATGTGCTCATTTGGAGTCGAATTATCCAAACACCAATACGAATAATTTTGTCAGCAGAGTTGAGAAGGAGACAGCGTGATAAACCTGAGGACCAGAATAATTAGAGAAGTCTGTAACATCTGGTAATCTCTTCCTCCACAAATTCCAAGGAATTCTCATCCAAAACAGCTGAAAAATCCATAAGTAGTGTCTATACTGTTACAGACTCCAAATAAAGAGTGTATCTGCCCTGAGGAAATGGCAACAAAACTCTACCAGGATACATAGGGGGAAGGGAACAAGTGCCCTTGCCTTTGGGGAATTGGTAAACTCTCTCTGTAGTTGGGTTAACAGAATGGGGAAATGGAAACAAAGGGGCAGGAGAAATGAGACATGAAACTGCCACCACTCTGAGATCCAGGGACAAGTTCCACAGAAAAAACTAAGCCTTAGAACAACACAGGCAAGAGCCCCAGCTCTCAGTGACAAGGTAAACAGGTTTGAATAATACACGATAGCAGGATACTTCTGGGTAAGAGACTGGAAAGAAACTACAGCTTGAAAAGAGATTTTTGCTAAGGAAACATCACAAATTGAAGACTTAAGTCTCAGAATAAAACAGACAATTGCTCTGGTAAAATACTCCCACCCTAGGCACAATTTATCTCTATGGTAATTTGAAGGCTAAGAGGCAAGGAGAATAACCATAGCAACAACAAATCCCAAACACCCACAAATTTCCAACAAGATTAATGCAAATTCTCACAATGAAGGCCATCTCCAGGCTAAAACTTATTAGCCTCAGTCATTGTTATCCTACAAGTATGGCTATCAACAAAAAACTTATGAAGCATATGAAAAGAAACATAAAAACAACATATTCTCAAGAGACAAGGAAACATCAAAAGCAGACTGAGATATGACAGATTTTAGAACTATCTGGCTTAAAATCTTGTAAGCATGCAGAGAAAAATAATTATATTTAGGGGGATAAAGGTAAGAATTGTTGCAGATTTTGTATCAGAAATTCTACAAGCCAGACGACAACTAAGTGACATCTTTAATGTATTGTAAGGAAGAATAAAAAAACAAAGCTATCAAACTAGAATTCTATATCTAGCCAAAATATTTTTCAAATAGCGCTGAAAAATACCTTCTCTCAGAGAGAGAAAGACAGAGAGAGAATGTATTTCCTGCAGACTTAGTCTGTAAGAAATGTTAAAGGAAGCTCTTTAGGTAAAAAGATAAATGTTCCTGAAACTTGGATGTACACAGGGAAATGAACACTGGTAATGGAGTGAATGAAATAAAATTAAATTTAATATTTTCTTATTGATCTAAAAATAACTAACTAGAAAAAAATAGTATCAACATTTTGTGTATTTGTAGCAAATACAAAAGTAGAGAGTTTGAGGCACAAAGATGAGGAATTGAAAATTAGATAGATAGAGAGATAGATAGATAGATAGATGATAGATAGATAGATAGATAGATAGAAAGATAGATAGATGAGGGAGGGAGGGAACATATTTTTGTGAAGTCTTGATACTGAACAGGTAGATTCTAGTAATTCAAGATGTATATTTTAACCTCAAAGACATCTGCCAAAAAATAAAATTAAAAGTTGTAAATACTAAGTCAATAGTAGATAAAAAGAATCATAACAAATAATTAGAAAAGAGAAGACAGAAAAGGAGGAAAAAAGAATTATAGATGGAACAGCAATAACAAGCAACAACAAAAAAACAACCTGAGATGTTATATTTTAATCTAAATATATCAATAAACACATTAAATGTGAATGGTGTGAATATATCAGTAAAAATAGAGAATATGAGACTAAATAATAAAAGAAATAAACAAAAGTTTATTACCTACAAGAAACCAATTTTAAATATAAAGAGAAAGGCTAAACATAAAGGATGAAGAAAGATGTAAAATGCACATACCCAATGGAATCTGGAGTAACAGTTCTTTTAAGACAAAGTAGAAATCAGAGCAAGGAATACTCTTACGAATAAAGTATGAATTACATAATAAGAAATGGGTCAATTGTACAAGAAGATATATTATTTTAAAATTTGTATCTCCTAAATACAGAGCTTTCAAATACATGAGGATGAAAGTGAAGGGAATGAAAGGAGAAACAAATTCACAATTAATGTTAGGGTCATCAACCTATGTACTAGTTCAGTCAGTAAGTGAAGCAAGTAAGTATATAGAAAACATGAGCAATGCACCAACCAACAAGATCCAAATGCCATTTATAGAACACAGCCTTACAACAGGAAAGTACTTATACTTTTTAAATTTACATAAAATAATGAAGAAGATTGACCATATTGTGAAGTACTTATAAAGCAACTTAAACGAAATTTAAAAGAATAAAAATCAAGGAAAATATTTTCTCAGATCATAACATTTCTAAATGACACAAATATTCATAATAAATATATAATTCTAAATAACTCATGGGACAAATTGGACATCTCAGTGGAAAAACAAAAAAATATTTTGAACTGGATGCATATGAAAAAAGAACATATTAAAATATACGGGATGCAGCTTAAGCGGCAGTTATAAGGAAGTTAATAGCATTGAATGTGTATATTAGAAGAAAACAAAGGTCTTGAATCAATTCTCTAAATTTCTACTTTATGAAACTAGAATAAAAGGGCAAATTAAACCCAATATAAGCAAATAGAAGGAAATAATAAAAGTTAGAGCAGAAATCAATGAAGTTGGAAAACAAGAAAAACAAAAGTCAATAAACAAAAAGCTGAATTCTTTGAAAAGCAGAAATAAAATTGATACACACTTAGTCATATTCATCAAGAAATAAGAAGGAACATACATTACCAATAGTAGAAACAAAAATGGGGTTACAACTGCCACACCCAAAGACTTTGAAAGGACAAGAAGTACAAAATACAATTCTATATCTATAGAACTTCAGAACTTCAGAAATTCCACAACTCTGAAGTACAACAATTCCTTGAAGGAAACATCTTGCTAAAATTCACTCAGAAAAATAGATAACCTAAAAGTTTAGCATCTATTAAAATGATTGAATTTGTGGTAAAGAAAAAAAATCCATGAAAAGTAAACTCCAGGCTTAATGATTTTATTGACAAAAATCTACCAAACATTTCAAAAAGAAATAATATCGATTCTAAGTGATCTATGACAAAAAATAGAAGAAGAACCAGCTACCAATTCACTTTAAGAGGTCACCTATGCCCTAATACCAAAACCAGAAAAAGATATTGTGAGGAAATTGTAGACTGGGAAACAAGAAAATTGATTCAAAATTCTTCAAAAAATATTATTAATTTGCTTCCAGCAATGTAAAAAATGGGTACTACATCATAGCATAGGGTGTATTACAGGATTGCAAGGCTGTTATGACATTTAAATATCAACTTTTGCAATTCACTATATTCCCTATGAAAAACCATATGATCACTTCAATAGATGTAGAAAAAATATTTCATAAAATTAAACATCCCATTCATGATGAAAAACTCTCAGCAAACTAAGAATAGAAGGGAACTTCCAACAATCTGATAAACAGAAGCTGTGAAACACCTAGAGCTATCATCATACAAAACGGT
Source organism: Tamandua tetradactyla (assembly GCF_023851605.1). Lineage (NCBI taxonomy): Eukaryota > Metazoa > Chordata > Mammalia > Pilosa > Myrmecophagidae > Tamandua > Tamandua tetradactyla. Next base: position 39,501,635 of record NC_135329.1, read on the forward strand.
GAAAGATTCAGAATTTTCCACCTGAGATCAGATACAAAGCAAGAATGTCCTCTATCACCACTCCTATTTAAATGTATACAAATGTTCTATACGTGACTTTTTACCGACAACATAGTTCACTGCACACATTTTTCTGCTACACATAGAAAATTAAAAACAAAACAAAACAACAACAAAAAACTACCAGAATGCTTGTAGATCTAATGAATGACTTAGATCAGGGATACATTTTTTGTTGTTGTTTTAACACTAAAAACCAAAAGCAAAAACTGATTAATTGAATTTTAACTTAATTTAAATGTGAAGTTAGCACTCTGCGTACGCACTGCTAAGAACATGAAAAGACAAACCACAGCTTGGGAGAGATTGTTATGCCAATATTAATTGCTTACTTTTGTGACATGAATTATGGTTATATAAGATGAAAAGAAGAGAGAAGTTGAGGAGGAGGGTGAAGAAGGAAGAGAGGAACAAAGAAAGCAAATGTAGTAAAACGTAAACACTTGTAATAATTGTGGATCTGAATCTGAGCTAAGGCTATGCAATTTCCATGTACTATTATTGTCATCTCCATGCATTTAAAATGATATCAGGAGGCTAGAGTAGCTCGGCATTAGCCCTGCTCCATGGAAAAGTTGGAGAAGGGACAGGAGACTGAAGTGGCAATTTGGGAGTGCAGCTGACCTGGGAGAGCCTTCTGCACCACATGCGGCAGCCTTGGTTGCAGAGACCGAGGAAATGAGAGGCAGAAAGCTGGAGGCTGGTGCGGAAGCATGGAGCTGCGGAGGTCACAAGAGTGCACGGACTGGAGCGCAGGACTAGGAAGTAAGGCAGGCCACGTTCCTTGGGTGCACTACCCTCACCAGTGAAGACCCATGACCAGTGACTCACCCCACACCCCACACACCTGGACCGCATCACCCTCTCCCATTCTTTGTGCTCCAGACTCCCCCAACCCACCAGTCCCCAGTGCAGGTACCTGCCCCACATTCCCCCCAAGTGCAGCCCAACCCATCTCTCCTGCACCCCCACTGTGTACTATCTCCCTCTCCCTGTTCCCTGCAGGCTGTTGCCAGTGCATAAAGGTTGCAGGCACTAACCTCTATACCCAGGCTACCTTGTCCCCCACTGATAGTGTTGCACAGCTTCACCCTGCCCTCCCTGAGTTCAGCACATCCCTTTATGGCACTCCCAGGCCCATGAATGCACATGGGATCCCAATCACATCATTCAGCTTGGGAACCATGCTCTACAGCAGTCCAAGAACCATGCGTGTGCACAGCCCTCAGCCTCACTTTCCAGCTCTGAGAAAGTGGTAACCTGCACAGCCAGGTCACATCCTCACTCAATTCATGAAGGCACAATGCTAACCTGCTGCCACAGCTCTACACATGGACACAAAGGGCCCATGCCTTAGACAACTGCACACCAGGATACAACCCCCAGACCAGTGCACCCACAAAGCTACATCATCCCTGGCCACTGGGTGCCCACATTCACAAATATCAGCATAACATCCCCAACCTGTGCCCATACCTGCCCTGAAACAAATCACCATATTGAGTGTTCTGCTTTATGCCTTGCTCCCTGCTGTACAACCATCCCACAAACACAAGGCTTTAGACTACTGAAAGAAATCAATGCCCAAAGTAAACCAATCAAGATATTTACATGCAACAAAGACAGCAGAAGATCAGTAAGCATATAACAATGCAGACAGATATAGCCCCACCTAATGACCAAATTAAAATACCAGAGGAGACACAGACACCGGAATGACTAATCAAAGATGTTCATACAACTCTACTTAAAATAAGTGTGATAGCAAGTGACATAAAGGAGATTAAGAAGACAGTAGAAGAGCATAAAGAGGAATTTGAAAGAATGAATAGAAAAATAGCAGAAGTCACGGAGATTCAAGACTCTGTTGGCCAAATAAAAAGCATATTAGAGGCATAGAACACCAGATTTGGAAAGATAGAGACAGTGATAAAGAGGACAGGATAACTGACATCAAAGAGTCAAACCAGCAAATGGCAAAAAAAGATGGGAAAAATTGAATGGGATCTCAGGGAAATGATAGACAAAACAAAGCACAGAAATATAAGAATCTTTGGTGTCCCAGAGGAAGAAGAGAGGAGTAAAGGGCTAGGAAGCATAGTTGAGGATATAATGGGGGAAAACGTCCCAACCCTCATAAAGGATATGAATATATAAATCAAAGAAGCCCAAAGAACTCCAAACAGAAAAAATTCAAATAGGCCTTCCCCAAGGCACATACTAATCAGTCTGTCAAATGTTGAAGAGAAGCAGAAAATCCTGAAAGCAGTAAGAGAAAAACAAATCCACTACATACAAGGGAAAATAAATAAGACTGAGTTCAGACTACCCAACTAGCACCCTTGAGCTAAAAGGCAGTGGTATGATATATTTAAAATGCTGAAAGACAAAGACTTCCAGCCAAGAATTCTGTACCCAGCCAAACTGTCCTTCAAAATTGAGGGACAGATTCAAGCTTTCACTGACAAAGAAGTCCTGAAAGAATTTGTCAAAAAGAGACCAGCCCTACAAAAGATACTCAGAGGAGTTCTGCTAGCTGAAAAAAAAAAGACAGGAGAGGGAGGTCTGGAGGAGGGGACAGAATTGAAGAGTACCACTAAGGATAATTTAAAGAATACAGAGAGAAAGAGGGAAAAGAATATATAGATCTGACAAATAAACTAAAAAAGATAAGATGGTGGAATCAAGAAAAGCTTTTTCAGTAATAACTTTGAATGTTAATGGACTAAGCTTACAAATTGAAAGATACAGATTGACAGAATGAATTAAGAAACATAAACCAGCTATCTGCTGCTTATAAGAGACTCATTTAAGGCAGAAGGATACAAATAGATTGAAAGTGAAAGGATGGAAAAAGATTTTCCACGCAAGTTGTAACCAAGAGAAAGCACTAGTAGCTATACCAATATCAGGCAAAATAGACTTTAAATGTAAAGACATCATAAGAGACAAAGAAGGACACTATATACTAATTAAAGGGTCAATTCACCAAGAAGATATAACAATCATAAATGGTTATGCTCCCAATCAGGGAGCTCCAAAGTACGTGAGACAGACATTGGGAAAACTGAAGGGAGCGATAGATGTTTCAACAATAATAGTAGGAGACTTCAATACACCACTCTCCTCTATAGATAGAACAACCAGACAAAAGATCAACAAGGAAATAAAGAAGTTAACTTGATAAATGAATTACCTAACAGACATATATAGGTCATTGCACTCCAAAGCACAAGGTTATACATTCTTCTTTACTGCTTATGGAACATTCTCCAGCATAGATTGTATGCTGGGGCACAAAACAGGTCTTTATAAATGTTAGATTGGGGGAACAGGGAAGGTCACCATGACTTGAGCTATGTAAAATGTGCCACCCCTTCTAGACGTCACCTAACCCCCTTGCTTAAAAACCTCTCACACCAGGACCCAGGGGTGAGCTCACAACTCCCTCCTTTGGGTTCTGTGAGCTCTGCCCGGGAATGCAGGAATGAACTCGCTCACTCTAAGGTTTCTTGGTCTGCCTCTTCTCTCTTTCACCTCCAGAACCTTTCAATAAATATGAAAATATTGAAATTATTCAAAGCACTTTCCCCGATCACAATGGGATGAAGCTGGATCTCAATAACCTACCAAAGAAAGAGAACATTCACAAATATATGGAGATTAAAGAACAGATTCTTAAACAGCCAGTGGGCCAAAGAAGAAATTGCTAGAGAAATCAGTAGCTATCTGGAGATGAATGAAAATGAGAATATAACTTATCAGAACTTATGGGATGTGGCAAAGGCTGTGCTGAGAGGGAAATTTATTGCCTTAAATGCGTGTATTAAAAAACATGAAAGAGCAATAAATCAAGGACTTAACAGCAAACCTGGAGGAAATTAAGAAAAGCATACTAACCCTAAAAAAAATAGGAGAAGAGAGATAACAAATCAAAACAGATAAGTGAATGGGAGAACAATAGAAAGAATCAATAAAACAAAAAGTTGGTTCTTTGAGAATATTAATAAAATTGATGGGCCACTGGCAAGACTGACAAAGAAAAAAAGAGAGGATGCAGATAAACAAAATCAGAAATGAGAATGGTTGCATTACAACAGACCCTGAAGAAATAAAAGAAATCATAAGAGGATACTAAGAAGAAATATATGCCAACAAACTAGACAACTTAGATGAAATGGACAAATTCCCGGAGACACACAAACAAGCTACACTGACTCAGGAAGAAACAGAAGATCTCAACAAACCAATCACAAGTAAAGAGATTCAATCAGTCATCAAAAATCTTCCCACAAAGAAAAGCCCAGGGCCAGATGGCTTCACAGAGGAATTTTATCAAACATTCCAGAGAGAACTAACACCAATCCTGCTCAAACTTTCCCAAAAAATTGAGGAAAAAGGAACTCTACCTAACTCAATTTATGAAGCTATTGTCATTTTAATACCAAAACCACATAAAGATGCTATAAGAAAGGAAAACTACAGGCCAATCTCCCTAATGAACATAGATACAAAAATTCTAATAAAATATTAGCAAACTGAATCCAACAGCACATTATAAGAAATATACACCATGATCAAGTGGGGCTTATACCAGGAATAGAAGGAAGGATGATTCAGCACAAGAAAATCAATTAATGTAATGCAGCACATTAATAATTCAAAAGGGAAAAATCACATGATCATCTCAACTGATGTTGAAAAAGCACTTGACAAAATTCTGCATCTTTTTCTGATAAAAGCACTCCAAAAGGTAGGAATCAAGGGTAACTACCTCAAAATGATATATATATATATATATATAAATATGTATATATGAAAAATTGGTAACCAACATTGTACTCAATGGGGAGAGACTGAAAGCTTTCCCCCTAAGATCAGGAACAGGAGAAGGATGCCCACTGTCACCACTATTATTTAGCATTGTGCTAGAAGTTCTAGCTAGAGCAATCAGTCAGGACAAAGATATAAAAGGCATCCAAATTGGAAAGGAAGAAGTAAAACTCTCACTATTTGCAGATGATATGATATGATACTTGGAAGATCCTGAGAAATCTACAGCAAAGTTACTTGAGCTAATAAACAAATTCAGCCAGGTGGCAGAATATAAAATTAATGTGCAAAAATTGGTAACATTTCTATACACAAGCAATGAGATAGCTGAGGAGTCAGTTAAGGAAAAAAAAATTCATTCAAAATAGCAACTGAAAGAATCAAATACTTAGGAATAACTAGGCATGTAAAGGACTTATACACAGGAAACTATGTAACATTGCTAAAAGTAATCAAAGATCTAAATAGGTGGAAAAATATTCCCTACTCATGGGTAGGAAGGCTAAATAAATATAGTTAAGATGGCAATTCTCCCCATGTTGATCTACAGATTCAACACAGCACAAATCAAAATTCCAATAACCAATTTGAAGATTTGGAAAAGCTAACTACCGAATTCATTTGGAAGGGAAAGAGACCCTGAATAGCTAAAAGCATCCTAAAAAGGAAGAACAAAGGGGGAGGATTAACACTCCCTGACTTTAAAACATATTATAAAGCTGCAGAAGTCAAAACAGCATGGTACTGGCACAAAGATGGAAGTATTGACCAATGGAATCAAATCAAGAGTGCAGAAACAGACCACCAAATCTATGGTCAACTGATTTATTATAAGGCTCCCAAATCCTCTGAACTGTGACAAAATAATCACTTTAATAACTGCATATGGAAGAACTGGATATGAATAGCCAAGAGAATGAAGGAGGACCCTTATACACCCTAGACAAAATTAACTCAAAATGGACCAAACACCTAAATTTAAGAACCAGCACCATAAATCTTCTTGAAGAAAACATAGGGAAACATCTTCCAGACCTAGGAATAACAGGTAGCTTTCTGAACTTTACACCCAAAGCACAAGCAACAAAAGAAAAAAGGGATAAATGGAAACTCCTCAAAATCAAATGCTTCTGCCCCTCAAAATAATTTGTCAAAAAAGTGAAGAGGCAGCCAACTCAATGGGAGAAAATATTTGGAAATCACCTATCAGACAAAAGTTTGATTTTCTGTACATACAAAGAAATCGTACAACTCAACAACAAAAGAACAAACAATCCAATTTCAAAATGGGCTAAAGATATGAATAGGCACTTTTCTGAAGAACAAACACAGATGGCTCAAAACACATGAAGAGATGCTCATTTTCATTGGCTATAAGGGAAATGCAGATCAGGACTACAATGAGATACCACCTCACACCTATAAGAATGGCTATTATTAAACAAACAGGAAACTGTAAATGTTGAAGAGGATGTGGAGAAACTGGGACACTTACGCACTGCTGGTAGGAATGTCTAATTGTGCAGCAACTATGGAAGACTGTTTGGCAGTTCCTTAGGAAACTAAATATTGAGTTACGCTATGACCCCACAATAGCACTACTTGGTATATACCCAGAAAAGCTGAAAGCAACAACACAAACAGACATCTGCACACCGATGTTCATAGCAGCATTATTCATAATCACTGAAAGATGGAAACAAACCAAATGCCCATCATCAGACAATTGGATCAACAAAATATGGTATATACAGATGATGGAATATTATGCAGCAGTAAGACAAAATGACATCCTCTAGCACATGGCAAGATGGATGAGCCTTGAGGACATAATGCTGAGCCAAGTTAGCCAGACAAAAGGATAGATACTGTATAAGTCCACTTTTATGACCAGCAAAAATGTATAATCAGAGGCTTATAATACAGAAGATGGGGACTTAGCGATACACAGAAGCTGGAGATTGGTGAATGGTTAGCTAAAGAGGTTGAGGGAATAGATAAGAGTGAAGGTGATTCTCTACTGGGTCTAGAAGTAACATTACCATGTTGAGGATGAACAAGACTGAAAGGGGTTGTATAGACCTACGTGTCCCACTGACTCACACTAGAAATATGAGAATTCTCATAAGAATTACTTCAAAGATATAATTCTTTTATAAAGAGTGTGTAAGCCCAGGGTATAAGGGGGAAACTGCTATTGCATGCTATGAGCTATGTTCAAAAGGAAACCATCAGCACTACCATAGCAACAGCAGAGGTAAATATTGGGGTTAGGGACAAGAGTTAAGAGGAGGTTTGGATTTACTATTTGATAAGGGTGTGTTTATTGTTTTTTTGTCTCTTGGGAACAATAAAATTATCTAAAATTGAAAATGTTGATGGACTGTGTACTTTGGGCCCTCTACATGATGCTCAATGAATGCAGGTGGCTGATAAATGCACTGACAGAAGTAGATTGGTGAATGATGATGTATACTTATGAACAAAGGTTGTACTGCATGTGAGGCAGGCAATGAGGTGAATGAACATATGGGACATTTGCTGAGACAAAATAAGCCAGAAACAAAAAACAACAATGGTACGGTCACCTTCAGAAAATGCTTATAAGAAAACAGAGGCCTAGATTGTAAGCTTTTAGAGCAGACATATTAATGCCGGAGTGGTAATTATCGTTTCTGGATTTTGAGAAGCTGTTTTATATATTTAGATATTTAGAAATAAGAATGAAGCTGAGCAGGTTGGGGTTAAAGTAATTCAGAACATAGGGGTAAGGAAGACAGTGTCTATTTTAGAACCACACACAGTCTTTGAGACCAATGGAAGAAAGCTTTATTTGATCTGAAACTGAAATTTTCTGTAGTGCATAATATAATTCAACCTATCTGTATACCTCATTTGAGCAATTGAAACACAGGAAGCACAGAATAAGAAAAAGGTTGTTTAATCCTGTATAGATTATTATAATGCCTGGAAACATCCTACAGTATATTCAGCACATAATCAAAAAGTATAGGCAAACTCCCCTGAGAGAGGGGAGAAAGATATTGAAACTATTAAATCTTACCATCAGGGAATCCCCTGATACTGTGTCAGATTTAGGGATAACCAAATCAATAGGCCATGCCCTTGATCTTGAGGCTTCCTCTTGTGAAGCTTATGTAGGCAGTGGAGAAGCTTAGAGGACTTGTAGGCATGCCCAAGAGTTACTTCTAGAGGACCTCTGTTGTTGCTCAGATGTGGCCTCAGTCTCTCTAAGCCCAAGTCTTCAAGTGAAATCACTGTCCTCTCCCCTACATGGGACATGACATCCAGGGGTGAAGTCTCCCCGGTGACATGGGAGATGACTCCCAGGGATGTATCCAGACCTGGCACCACGGGATCAACAATTACATCCTTACCAAGAGGGGAAAAAGAAGTATAATTAATAAAATATCAATGGCAGAGAGAGTTCAAATAGTCAAGAGGCTGCTCTGAAGGTTGCTCTTATGCAAGCTTCAGGTAGACCCTGCTACCTATCATAACCTGCCAACTCCCAACCAAGACCAATTCAGCCAATTCTAAAGAACACCTGGGGCAATTTATAAGATTCTACAAGGGTTCCAGGCACTAGAGTAACTTTCCAGAAACCTACAACCTCCAGATGTTCCTCGGTCCAGAAAAGTCTTGAAACCTAGCCCAGCCTCTCCAGAACATCAGATAGTTCCATCTCCCTACCCCATATCAGTGACAGACCCTTCCAATATGAAAAATTTAGAATAGTCATTGCCCAAACACCCTAAAGAGAAGGATGGAAAGATTAAAGGTGATGGTGGAGTTATACAGAGAAGATAGGATTTAAAAAATGAATATGAATGCTGAATCATTAAACTGGTATCTTTTTTAGTCTCCAGTATTTTACAACAGCTAGAAGTTAAAACCTAAAATTGTGAAATTGTAACCCATGTCTGAAATATATTCTACAACTAATTGTGGTGCTGTGTTTTGAAATTTTTAACTTTTTTTGTATGTACGTTACAAAAAAAGAAAAATAGTTGATTGTGATGATAAAAAAAGTATTTAAGCACTCTAGCCTACTATATTCTAGTGCAGCTAGAAGGAAAAAAAATGAGAGGATCTTATGATAGCTCGTAACAAACTCTGGGAGTGTCCTGTAACCACTTGTTGAAGAGTGCTTTGAAAACTATTGCTTTTTTATTTCTTTGCTTTGTATATATGCTATACTATACAACAAAAAAAGTTACAAAAATCATATCAGAATAAGACGTTCAACTACATTTTTAAAATGAAGAACAAATAACAGAAGGAAGATCCTAACTCAAGCATCTATAAAACAAGTTTTTGTATTTTTAGCTATTCTGTACTCTATCTTCCATGTTTTAATCACCTTATTTTTTGACAGACTAGTGTAAGTAAACTATGAAAGCTCAACTTTATGGACTGTGAAGATCAATGAAGTGAGTAGAATGCCTATTTTTTTATCTTCATGGATCAATTGTTTATCTTGAATTACTCTAAAAGTTGACATCAAAATCCTGCAGGTAGTCTGTACAAAACATTTTAAAAAGCTGCTTAATGAGAAATATTGTTCTTTAGTTTATTTCTGTTAGTTGTTCTTTTCAGAATATTTTTGTAGCTTTTCTTTGACATAAATTTGGATGAATACAATAATAAACAAGTATTTTTTGTAAAAATAAACTGTTGTATTTATAGATTACTCTTCCAAAGTACAAGGGCTCTCTACCTCTGCCCGTTATACATACTAGTTGTTTACTCAAAGCACTGAACAATGACTCTTATGGGTGCCAACATATACTGTATTTTTAATTTACTATCTTGCTGTCTCCTTCCTTTCTGAATTTCTATTTATGACACAAAGTAAAATAAAACCTATTAAACTACTTCTTATGAAATCAGAGCATTTGTTCAGACACAACATGGGGTCTAAAGTGAAAAAATACTAAGCCACACATCCTTTTTTTTTTTTTCTTATTGCACCATTTTTTTTGTTATCACGACTCGGAAGGCTGTAAGAAGCCTGGATATTCAGAACTTAAAATGGAATCTTTTCTTTAATGTTTTGCACTTAGTTTAGGTACTGAAGTTTAAACATTTGTGTGCCAACCAAAGATCCAAAGCTTCTGTTAAAAAGCTATTACGGAACTCTGAACGCACAAGCTTCTTGAGCTTGAATGTTTCTTGCCTTTGCAAAGAAAAATGGCAATTCTGAATAATGACTATTGATATTTGGAGACTTTCAAACACCAAACATCCATTGTATGATTTGTAGGCTAGGAATGCAAATCCCATGCCTAAATCACCACATAAAGAATATTTGAAGATCATAATTGTAGGAGTAGCTGAAAGAGTAAAAAAATGATATAATAATCAGATAGTAAAGAACTTCCTAATAAATTAAAATTTACTGCAAGTGAAAAGAGATGTCCAAGGAAGTGGTGTGAATTGAGTTCCATAGCTGAGGTTATTCACTTTTTGTAGAAGACATTGAAGTGTTAGCCAAGTTTCTGGTCAGGAATTAGCCAAGGTAACTTCTAAAACCAACCTCCATTGAGAAATAGCAATCTTTCTGTCTTTATTTGCAAGTAGAAACGAAATAGAAACATCCATCCCAGCAAGCAAACACTCAACCCCCAACTAACTATCGTACATCTTCAATTGGTCAAATAGACAACAAAAAAAAGAGTTCCCACACTTAAAATAGTCATTAATCTGTACATGTTTAGAGTCAAACCTTACATTGTAAGGCTTTTCACCTAACTAAGTCCTAGAATGTGTTCTACTAAAAAAATGTTCTTTAGGGCTAATATCTGAAGTCTCAACCAGGAATTTGATACATATGGAAATTTTAAGAAAGCATTTTTTTGTCCTATAGATTTAAAACATATACCTTTGTTGTAAGTATAAAATCAACTTAGCCTGAATATGCAAATTTCTTTAACAATTCATTATCTTGTTTTAAACTTAAATGAAGTAATCAATTAACTGACTCAGTACATCATTAATTTAACATATGTTTATTTAACTCCTGTGGTATATCAGGAACTGTAGAGTGCAGTGGGAATACAAAGAAATAACATACATTGTCTGTGTCCTGAAAGAATTTACATAATTGCTGGGGTATAAAGGAAAAAAAGAAACAATAGAATATGACACAAATAATAACAGAAATTTCATTTAAGAGTCTTTTGTTAAATAAAAAAGCAATGTGTTGGGTAAGTAGAAGATCTCTTTTAGTGCATTCAGATAGAAATTACCTCTCTGTATGCTTATGATAGATAGATAGAAACAACAGTAAAGCTTGGATCACTTATGAAATTTTGTGTGAACCAAAGTTTTCTCAATTCTTGCAGATTGTCTTTTAATGGCTAAGGGAAGTTACTCCCTTACCAGGAGTTAAATATCTGTTCATTCACCTCTGTTTTCATTCTAGCACTTTCTCCAATTAGCTTTCTGGACACCACATTTGAAGCACACTGGTCCCATTTTTCACTTTGCTAAATTCTTCTTTTTCTGATGCCTATTTACATTATACAGTTTCTTTCTTCAGAATTTTCCTCTCTTCTAAACATACATATCTTATTTTGCTCTTTACCTGCTGAGAACTTGAAATGTTAAAACAAGATCACTCATAACAAAAAGGTAGAATTTTTTGTTTATATATGTTTTTGTTTGCTAAAGCTGCCAGAATGCAACACATGAGAGATGGATCAGTTTTTAATAAGAGGATTTATTTAGTTACAAATTTATAGTTCTTCAGAGGAAGGGCAGTTAGGTTTCATCTGAGGTTCTCTGTTACATGGGAAGGCTCATGAAAATGTCTTCTGGCCTTCTCTCCTGCTTCTGGGTTGTGTTCTGCATCTCCAAACATCTGAACTGAGCTGCAAGTACTGAGATGAGGTATGCTGAACTGTTAAGCTCTCTTCTGACCTCTCTCTTTTAGCCTCTAGCTAATTAAATCAACCCTGACTCATTGCTGAAGATATTCCCCTTAAACAACCACAAATTTAATCAAGTCATGGATGAATTTCACATACTGATGATTTAAGTCCACAGAAACAGAACAATGGGGCATTATCATCTGGCCAAGTAGACACCTAAACTTAACTACTGTGTTAGTTAGATTCAGTTGTCAACTTGGCCAGGTGAGCATACCTAGTCTTGCTGCTGCGGACATAAGCCAGCGGTACGTGAACCTCATCTGTTGCCAATTACATCTGCAGTCAGCTAGGAGGCGTGTCTGCTGCAATGAGTGACATTTGACTTAATTGGCTGGTGCTTAAATGAGAGATTGCAACGTAGCACTGCTAAGCAGCTCGACATTCCTCATCTCAGCACTTGCAGCTCAGCCCAGGCCTTTGGAGATACAGAAAGAAGGCACCCCGGGGAAAGTTGTTGGAACCCAGGGGCTTGGAGAGAAGACCAGCAGAGACCATCTTGTGCCTTCCACGTAAGAAAGAACCTCAGTGGAAAGTTAGCTGCCTTTCCTCTGAAGAACCAACAAAATAAATCCCCTTTTATTAAAAGCCAATCCGTCTCTGGTGTGTCGCGTTCCGGCAGCTAGCAAACTAGAACAACTACTGTATTATATATATCTAAATGATACGTGGGGAAATCTGATTGACTCATACAGTTACACTTTCTTTGGCTTTATTAACTGGAGAAGAAAAGTCATTACATGGAAGGAAAAAAAAACACAAAAGAAAATAAAAGTTAGAAAGACAAAAATAAGATTTAAAATTTAGTCTTTTCTTATATATACTCTCAAATGAACTTCATTACTTGTCCCAACTAAATTGCTCAGGCATATTTTGCAACTTCCACATTTCTTTACAGAGATAAACTTGCAAAAAGTGGGGGGAAAAGATATGAAATCAATTTTTATTCAACACATACTTGCTTTTCTTCTAGGACATCTATTGTACTATTCCTTAAAAACGTGTTTTGCAGGTAAGTTTAACGGTTTCAGACGTGGCTTTTCAGTCTATAAATTGAGATCTTTTTTTATCAGGTACTGGAATTAAATTTTCTTTAGGATTAAAGAACAATCACATAAGATTAATAGATCGTCATCTCACATAAACAGACAAAGAGTTTCTTTGTCTTGAATGAGAAAAATGCAAATTTTTTATATTTTATCTTCTTCAAAATGTGTCTTCAGGGAATCTTTGTCAGTTTTTTTATTTTTTATTTTATTTTTGATTTTATTTAGAGCACCATAGACGTTGTTCTAAAATAAGCATAAGCAAGCAAGCCTGCATTTTAAATGTTTCAGGAAGTGTAAAATACATTGCCAAATCCAAAGAAGACCAGAATTTTTAGGATAACTGAGGAAATGATTCCCATGCATTATCTGGATGTTGTGTCTTTACCACTTTTGCCCCTAACTTTCCTGAGTGGCTTTTGACTCATCCTCTACTGATACCTATGCCCATATCCAGCTCCAGATTGATTTTGTAAGAGCTGTGGGGTCTATGAAAGTTCTTTTTTTAAAATCAAATTCTCTTCCCAATTGTCCTGTTTCTGTTGCCTGATATTCTATTTTGGGATCTATATCATCCAAACCTTACAGTAATAAACGAGTAACAGTTATTACAGTAATAACTGCATTAACCTTTGTGTGTGAGTCTATATCATTGCAGCCCAATCATCAGAGGGATGTTATAGTGGAATAGAAATAGGAAGCAGAGATCCAGAGGTTCATGATACTGAAAAACTGAAGGACATCTTTTGACAGCCAAAGAGGGAAACAAGAGAGAAAGGAAAGCAACACAGATAAGCTTTAACTTTTCACTGTTTTGCCAATTGCCTGTTGGGTCCATAGGAAATAGCACTTAAGCATTCTATGTAGACCAGCTGTCCCCTTGTATACCTTGATTGCCTCTGCATTAAATAACAAGGATATCTATATTCTATTAAGTGGAAACACCTACTGGAGTGTTCAGTTTGATTAGAAAAAAAGAAGCTACTCATAAATCCAATTTAATTTTTCCATTCCACTTCCTTATCTCTTTGTTGTCAGACAATAGGATAGATTTATTTTATTTTAAAAATGTATTTATTATTTATAAGAAATATTTAACCTCCTAGACATAAAGAAAAAGTCTGAAAAGTCTATGGCCCAAACAACTGGAATTTAGATTTGCCATTTATGAAATGGGGAAGACCCTGTGAAGAATGACTTGACTGTCAGGGCTTAGGGGAATCAGGAGCATGATGTTGCATAAATTAAATTTAAGATGTCAATTAGGTGTTAAAGTAGAGACAACTGAGAGAGCACTTATCCTACATAAAAATATAGACTAGAAATAAATATAAATGTGTCAGGCACTGATAAATGCTATACACAGACATAAAGGGAAAGGATAACATGATAAAAGAAGGCTTCTCTCCTTGACAAAAAAGAGGAAGAGAAATGAAACAAATTTTCAGTGGTTGAGAGATTTCAAATAGAATCATGAGGTCATTCTGTAAGTTTCTTTCCTTCTTGATAAACAGGAGGTGTCTCTCCTTTTTTTGCAGGAGCAGAAACCCAAACTTCAGTAGAGATCTTATTGAAGGATAGAGAGAAGACTTCTGGACACCCAAGAAGAATTGAGCCATCAAACTTCAGAAAGGGCAGGATGGGGGTGGCCCTAGAGTCTTCAACAATGAGTCGATGGACCTTTATTAACCTTAGTGCTTTGCCATTAATCTCTTTGACTCAGCTCAGCTCCCTCCACAAGAATGCTTCATTGGGTCCTCAGCCACTCACTGACAGCCACTAAGTGGCCCAATTCCAAAGTCTCAGGAAAGACTTATGTCTTCTTCTTGGGTTAGGTGCCCTTTCAATTCCAATCAGTTAAGGTTGGGATAAGGTAGGGAAGCAAAATCTTATGGTCCTCAGAACAAGTCCTCTCAATTGCTCTGGACAAGTCCAGTTGAATCAGAAGAGGAGGTTGAGCTCTACTAACAAAGAGCAGTGGTGAATGCTGGCTAATTTGCTCTCAGTAGGACCAACTGCCTCTTCTTTAGTCCCATTTCTCTGAGTCACTGACCCCTTTCTGTTTCCCTATACGACCTGATAAGGGGTTGCCGTTGCCTTCTGCCGGACTGCATGGACAAGTGCCATAAATGAGTGGACTTAGTGGAGATTAGTTCAGCCTGAGGGAGGTACACTTACTGGTTAATTCAGGGGGCAGGAGAGGGACTAGGAGGCAGATATATGGGAAATGAGCCTGCAGTAAATAAGGTTGTATCTACTGAAAGGGCTCTGTCAAAGGTCCCTTTCTTCCATGTGTTAGTCAAATCTATGAGCCTTAGGTCTCCTTGCTGAATTTCTCCATGGATTCTGATATTGCTCATTAGTGCCTTTTAGAACCATCTCTTTTGGACTTTCAACACACTTTGTTTTCCTTTTTCTCATCCCATCTTGTACTCTTTTATTAGTTCCACTATTTCCTCATCAGGCATCTGAACTTTGTCTTCTCTCTCAAAAAGGTAGTGGAGAGTAAGAGATGAGACTTCAGTTGTTGCTAAGTGTGTGACCTTTGTTGACATACTGAGCCCCCTTCTAAAGCTGTTTTCAGAATTATGAAATGGGGGCTAAGAGTCCTTTCTTCTTGGGGTTGTTAAATAGATTAAATAAGACCATGCATGTAAAATGCTTCCTATGGGTCTGGAGTGCCAGCTGCTGTCACTTTCTCTCTCATAGACTCCCTAGGAGACTTTCTCTCGTCCCTTAGTTTTAACTGTTCTCTGTAGCGTACATTCTATTAGCTGCATCTGTCCTGGTAAGAATAGAAGCATGCCTGAGGAGGAAAACAGGTTGAGGGAAGGTGAGTTGGTATGACACATAGCTTAAATGGAGGAAGGGATAGAGAGGACTCCAGTATGGCATAAGCTTAGACACTAGAGAGAAAGCATCCTTATTGTATCACTCAGAGTACCTCATACACCAAATAAGGAATAGTGGTCAGAATGAGAAGTGTACAAGACCCAATAATTCTATGTCTGGGAATTTAGCCTACAGATATGCCCACATGTAGACAAAGATTTACATTCAAAAGTATTGCTTCAGCTTTGTTTGTGATATTTAGAGATTGAGAGCAATCTAAAAAGCCATCAGTTGAGCTAGGTTAATTCTGATATATTCCCAAATGGAATACTAGGTAACCTCTTAAAAGAGGGAAGCAATTCTGTATATCCTGATATGGTACAATGACCACATAGATAGCCGGGATAACAAATAAATAAATAAACAAGCTGCAGGACAGTGTTAGAGTATACCATGACTCATTTTTCAGCAAAAAAAGAGGATATATTTTATCTTTTCTAGTATTGAATTATTTATCGGTGAAATGATTCAGTGTCTGAGAACTGCTTTAAAACAATGGGTAGGGGTTGAATAGTTAAGAGGTGGATTTTATAGCATTTTCTCTTTGGTATATGTTTGAGATTATCCATTTTTTTTTTAACGGGATGAAATGGTCTCAACCTTCCATTCTCATTTCCTCTCTTCAAACCCACCATTCCAGCTATGGCTGGAACCTTAACACATGCTATATAAGTTCATGCTTCTGGCAACACTCTTCACTCCATCTGGCAATCCTCTCTGCCGTGCAAATTCTCATTCTTCTGTAAACACCCAGGTAAATTGTCACCTCCTCTGAAAAGCCTTCTGCAGGTCGCAAAGTCAGAACAGTGTTCCTTCTCTGCACTTGCTGCTCCCTGAGTAATGTCCACATTCCTGTTATTACAAATACTCTTATGGGTCTCCCCAGAAGATAGCGAACATTTCCATAAATAAGTGAATGCCCCAACTGCTTGTCTGTCCCAACCCTAAACACTTTGCTTGGTTTATAATTAGCATCTGAAAAATGTTTGTTAAATTGATGAGTCAGGATTAGTGAGAAAATGATTAGGTGTTTGATAATGCATATGTTGACTTTGAGATACCAAAGGAATATAGGAGGGAGAGAGTGGATGAGGAATTAACAGTATGGAGCTTGTGCTGAGGCTATGAATAGAATAGTAAACAGGAAAACCAGACCTTGATCTCAAGGACCTTACTCTCCCTTTGATTGAGGGAAAGCATGGAAAGAGCAATAATAAATAGGTAAAAAAAAAAATAAAGCAGATAATTATAGTGCATAGGCCATGGAAGAAATAGACATAACAAAGTTTACTCCACTCCAATGAAGCAAGTATCTTTGTCCCTCTTATTGATGAGTGAATAAACACGTGTTCAAGTGAAGTCACTTTGTCAAAGTCCATAGCTGTGGATGTTAAGCAGGACTCAAGGCCATTTCTGCCATTTCCTTAGCCCATGCTTTTTCCTCAGTCCCGCACTGCCTCATAACATGCAGCTCAGAGTGAACATACTTATTTGGAGGTCATCTGTCTAAAGTGTCTCTCCTTCTTGACAGAAAGGGGGAAGAGAAATGCACAAAACACATTTTCAGTGGCTGAGAGATTTCAAATAGAGTCAAGAGATCATTCCGGAGGTTAATTGTATGCATTATATAGATACCTGTTTTTAGTTTTTAGTGTATTAGAATAGATAGATGGTAATACCTGAAACTATTGAACTGTATCCCAATAGTCTTGATTCTTGAAGATAATTGTATAACAATATAGCTTTCACAGTGTGAGTGTGTTATTGTGAAAATCTTGTGACTGACACTCCTTTTATCCAGTGAATGGACAGATGAGTAAGAAAAAATAAAGGCAAAAAATAAATAAATAATGGAAGTGGAGTCTAAGGGTATGGGATGTTTTGGTTGTTCATTTATATATTTTATCCTTATTCTTATTTGGGGGTAATGAAAATGTTTAAAAATTGATTGTGGTGATGAATGCTCAACAATATGATAATATTCTGAACCATTGATTATGCACTTTGGATAATTTTATGGTATGTAAATATATCACAATAAAATTGCACAAAAATAAAAATAAATAAATAAAAGAAGCCTTCTCTGAAGAATTGAACTGTGAGCAAAGAACAGAATGAAGAGAGGGATTGAGTGAGGTTAATGGCAGTTAAGAGAATTCCAGGTGGAGGGGAAAAAAAGCATAAGATTCAAAGTCAAGAAAGAAATTTCTGCATTTGTATAGAGAAGTAGCAAGGTTGTTTGAGTGGAATGAGCCAACACAGTTTGGGAAGGAATGGGAATACTGGGAAGAAGTGAGGGTCCAGGATTGTAGTCCCTGGAAATGGTTGGGACAGAAGCAAATCAGAAAGAATGGTCTGAAATTTAGTGTTAAATTATGTGTGTTAATTTTGAGAGGTTGTGCAGTGTTTTTGTTTGTTAAGCTGCCAGAATGCAATATACCATAAATAGAACAGCTTTTTAAAAGGAGAATTTAATGGGTTACAAGTCTCCAGTACTAGTGCAAGAAAATGTCCATACTAAGGCACCAACAAGAGGTTACCTTCACTCAAGAAAGGCGGAGGCCATCCGGAACACCTGTCAGTGGGGGACTCACCTGGCTGGCATCTGCTGGTCTCTTACTCCTGGGCTCCATTGCTTTCAGCCTCTGTTTCCTGTAGGGG
The DNA here is from genome assembly GCF_023851605.1 of Tamandua tetradactyla. Taxonomy (NCBI): domain Eukaryota; kingdom Metazoa; phylum Chordata; class Mammalia; order Pilosa; family Myrmecophagidae; genus Tamandua; species Tamandua tetradactyla. The sequence continues at coordinate 39,520,080 of NC_135329.1, forward strand.
TGCCTCACTTGGCATCTGTGGCCTTAATTTAGCTCCACTGGGTACAACTCTGGGTTCTGGCTTGCTTAGCATCTCATGGGAAGGCACATTACAATGTTTACCAGGACCTGCCTCTCCAAACGTCTGGGTCTGGTGTTAGCTATGACATCTCTGAAGCAACTGTTCTCCAAGCTTCTGCATCAATTCTGATATTTCTCCAAATGTTCCTTATTTTAATGGGCTCTAGTAAACTAATCAAGACCCACCATAAATGGGTGGAGTCACATCTCCATCTGCTCAAAAAGTCACACCCACAACTGGGTGGGCCACATCTCCATAGAAGCAATCTAATCAAAAGGTTTTACTCTGAATTATTGAATCAAGATTAAAAGAAATGGTTGCACCCATAAGATAAGACCAGAATTAAAACATGGCTTTTCTGGGGTACATAATAGTTTCAACCTGCACATGTAGGAATGTGAAACAGGCAGTTGGATATATGAGTCTGGATTGAAGAAGAGACTGAGAGACCGAGTATTCAAATGGTCAATGGCTAGAACATATATGAAAATCAAATTCTGACCCCACAACCTCTGAAGAAACCAGCCCAGAAAGTCAAATCCCGGTCTGTTCACCAGCCCCCTCTAGGAATCAAAGACACGTCTTTGGAAGCAATAATCCCAGGATGGTCAGGATTTGTCAGTTGCAGCCAGCTTCCTTTTGCTTCCACATACAACTCACCACCACTCAGAGAAAACCAAATCTGCTCCCTAACCAATCACGTAAGATGTCCTATTTCTAGTTAAAGTACCTCTGGGTTTTCCATACTGACAACGTCTGGTCACAGCATATCTAAGCCTTCCTGTACTTTGTACTTGAATAACTGCCAAATGCAAATGGCTGATTCCTGTCTTATAACAAGCTATGAAATATCAGGCTCTGTTGGTTCTCATTTGGGTGGTCTTTACTTATTTCCCAGTTTTCCTGGAGGTTCCACTGAGGTGCAGTCTGCAATGCACCCATGCCTTGTTGCTTGTGGCTTGTCAATGGGTGCCCTCTTGATAAGTCAGTGCCAGATATGAACATTTTGCCTTGAGTTCCTTTATAATTTTTTCTCAGCTTGATACTCAGGTTTTAATATTGGTTCACATTTGTTTGGAACCTTTGTATATTAATTTAACTGAGGACTGAGTATAGATGGAAGAGAGAAGGTCAAATACTGAGATTTCAGGTACTTCAAAATTTCTAAGTTAGGGAGATGGAAAGCTAGCAAATGGATTGAGGTAGGGAAACCAATGAAGGAGGAGTAAGCTATTGGATTTAGCCACGTGCAGGTAATTGATTATCTAAATAAGATCAGTTCATGAAATGATGACAGAAAATAAAAACCGTGGATTCAGCGTTGGAAAATGAATCACATCCAACACAAAAGACATGTTCTGGTACTAAACCCTGGTCCTACGGGTGTGAACCCATTTGTAAATAAGACCTTTGAAGATGTCAGTATTAGTTAATAGTGCTCAAAGTTTAAGCACACTTAACTAATAAGGGTAGGCCTTATACCAATATGGCTGGAGTCCTTATAAGCAAAGGAAAAGAAGATGGAAGAGAATGCCACAAGGGTAAGCCAGAAATCAGGTGGAACCCTTAAGGGAAAAGAAAGGGCATCACCATGAAATGGGAAAACTAAGGAACCCCAAGGATTGCCATCCTCAAGAATGCTGCCAACTCTGGGAGGAAACAATCCTTCTAGCCTCCAAAGCAGTTTGAAAATAAATCCCCTTTGCTTATGTGAACCCATCATGTGGTATTTGTTCCAGCAGACAAGGTAACTAAAGCAGCCAGTGATTTTAGAACATCATTTTGAGATGTTTTGCATAAAAAGGAATATAGAAATAAATGGTACAATAGATAAAGGAGATGGTGAAGAAAAGTCAGGATTATTATAATTAGTATTTTGAGGCAATCTATTTTAGCATGTTTCAATGTTGCGATAGTGAGAGGAAAATGATGCAGGTGACGCTAGATTAAAGTAATCAAGTATATGATAAGGGAAAAGATGCAGGATACAAACAGACATTTGGTCTTAGAAAACCACATCAATCACATATTAGAGCAGGTGAGAAAGAAAAGATGTCAAGCCGTTAGTATATGTAGTTATGTGATGACACCAAAATTCTGTTCTTGTATCATATAACTATTATTAAACTTGTGAAAATTACTGTTAGTGTGAAAGGAGACCTTTGACGAGGGTATAAGATGCTATCCTGAATTCTTTAGATTCTGAATCCAGAGACTTCTTAGTTCAAAATAAGAATTTTGGTATATCACAGGCTTCAAACCAGAAAGTTAATTTTGCTTTATGCTTCACATTTTTCATTTATAACTGAGTCTAATAACACTGAAGAGGTAAGTAAATTCTTAGTATAGTACCTAGAACATATATAGTGTTCAAGAACACGTAAGCAAACAACAACAAAAATGGCACAATTCAATCAAACTCTTGGGCTATAGGGGGAAGAATTTAGGATTCAAATCACAGACAAATGAACTGGATTCTCAGTCTTGTCATTTACTCACCTGTGTGCCATAATGAGTCTTATTTTCTTAAGGAAGCAATCTGACACATTAAGATAGCGTTGGCCTAATGCCAACATCTGCTGCTAATTAGATCTGTGGATTTGGGTCTTTACTCCAATAATGTTGTATTGAAGTAATCGCAAGAGGTTTTATTCCCAGCATTATTATTTACTGATTCAAACATTGCCAAAGTAGAGATATAACAGGACAGAATGTTTGCATATAAATGATTCCCATTAATAAAGCACGTAGTATAATACCAGGAGCATATGCTTTATTTCCAGATTAATAGTGATCAGTCATGTTGCTGGAACTGTCAGCACATCTGTCTGTTCGCAGGTGTCAATTCGCTTGCTCTGAGGTAGGTGAGGGGAAGGAAAGAGGGCATGCCAGGATGGATAGACAGAGTGGAAGAGGTTTGTAGGAGTAGTTATAGGAGTAGTTACTGTGACATCCTTGCTCACATTTCTGGCCTCAGAGCTCACCAAAGTGTTCTACTCATAGTAGACATGTAATAACATTTTGAATATTATCTATAGAGCAGTTTCAGAGACTCAGTAAGACAGAAAGACTGCAGCAAGGGTAAATATCACTTCTTTTTTCTAAGGATATGGTCAGTTTCATCAGGAATTAAAAATAACAGAAAAAAGTATAAGAGAATTCAGATGCAATTTGTTTCACACTACATTGATTTCTTTACATTTTGGAGGCATTCTCCATATTTCTGATCTTCGATTAAACTTTCTTATACAGTTCTGAAACGACCATTGTGCTCCAGTTGTCCTCTAAATATGATTGAGTAAGAGTCACTTGGAGTGATCCATCATGTTTTAACATTTTACTGTAGTTTATTTTCATCGTTGTCAAAGTTCTTTGCGCTTCATATGATCCATATACGGCTGTATAGTCTGTTCAGATTTAAATAAGTCCTGCCAGAACCCAAATCATTAACTGCTGCCCCATAAACCCTTTGAATGGGCGTATGTAAGAAGACAATATTGAGGAGTAGAAGAGAAAATTATAATGGCTGGAACAAAACAGTAGAAAATTGCCATCGCATATGAATCGAATGTAAAAAAAGGAGATATTGAAAAAAATGCCTAGTTACGATAGCAACAAGGATGGATTTTTTCCCACCATTTATAGATAGTTTGTATTAGAATGTGCTTGTTATATTTCTATTTTTGTATCTTCAAATTAATTGCATTTTACAACTAAGATTTTTCTCTTCCCTCCTTTACATTATACAGGAGAAAATGAAACTAATTTTTAAAATTAGAATTAAATGAACCTTTGAATTCTATATATATTTAGAAAATAGATATATAAAATTATAAATATATAAAGAAATTATATATATATAAAGAAAAACAAATGATGATTCAGATATTCAATTTTCATTCCAAACCTTAGTCAATGCTGTTCGTCAATTTATTTTCCTTTTTATTCTAGCCACAGACATATTCACACCATGTATGTGCCTATACTCTACCCCACAGCTCTTTCACTATTAAATTCTAATAACTCATTTCCAATGATAGGAAAACCTGTGAGTTCAAGTTTACAGGTGCGCTGTGAGAACAAGGCAGGTAAAATGCAACATTCTGGCACCAAACTGTAAAAACTCTGGATACTTTAGTGATGGAATCCTGAGTACAGTGAGACCATAGAGTGAAAACTTAAGACTGGGAGGTCTTAGTTTGAACCAATGTCTAGCACTTACAGCTCGTTGCTTGTAAGTTTGTTTCCTCAGCTGCAAAATTAGATTAATAACCATATTGAGCTCAAAATGTTGTAGAGTGGATTAAATGAGATAATACACCTAAATCTCTGAGTGCCATGTGAGACAAGCAGTCAGCATTGAAGAGATGTTGTTGATATTCTTAGATAGAAAAGTCATAGGCCAAATTAGTAACTTAATTCTAGATTATTAATTCTAATTTACAGTGAGCATTTCTTGCATTGCTATAGCAAATTGAAGAAATAAAATAAGCAAAAATTTGAGGATGAGAAAATGTTAGCTGCTAGTAAAGCAGCAAAATTAAATTTAGTCCTTACTAAACTTCTTGGGAAGGGAAGGCAAATAAATATCTAAACGGCAATGTAAAAAATGCCCCCATCAAACTTGAGCAGTCCTATGGCAGCAGAGACAAGTGGGTTGCTAATTTGGTTTGGAAAGAAAGGTCTCACCAAAATTCACATTTAGCTGCATGGTGAAAATGAGATAGGATCTGCTAGCTGAAGAGAGTGGAAAGGGCATTCCCCAGTTCTACCAACTGTTCTAATTGGTTATAAATCACAGGTTATAGTTACTTTGTAATATTTTAAGCACAAGGTGAAATGTCTCCCCCAAGGGGAAGAAAATAACCCAACACAAAAATAACTAAACTGTATGGCAAGGAAAATAATGATATATGCATTCAGAGAAACAAATTATTCCAGGAGTTTAAAAGAGAAATACTTTACTTTTGATTGGAAGGAATCTGACATCTGAGCTGGACATTTAAGAATGTGTATGATTTCCTATCAGCAGAAATAGTGTCAAGAAGGGCTAGTTTGGGATGGAATAAAAGTGAGAAATCACTGAGCAAGTTCATTGTCCTAAACTGCTTTATATTCTACTTGAAGATGTGACAAGTGTTTTAGTTATGAATTTGTATAAGGAATATGGATATAAACAAAGCATTACCTACATTAAGTACTCAAATAAAATGGGCTTTAAAATATCTATAATGCAAGTTTTACAATATTCCTACTGATTTATCCACCCATCTTTAACTTTTTTCCGTACTTATAATTATCTTTACAAAGTGTTAGATTTGGAAGGATAGTTCAATAAGAGATATCTTCCTAGGTCACTAAATACACTTTTTAACTTTCAAGAATGCATTTTTATATCATTTAGGGGAAATTAGACATTGTTGTACCACAAGAGATTAACATATAGGATTTTATTTTGAGCAACAATAATGCGCCACTTATATACAATCCAGACAAGTTGAGGTTTTCTCTTTCCTGCTTTGCAAGTGACCTAAATTCCAAACCAAAACTAAACTGCATAGATTAAAAAAAAAAAAAAAAGAGACTTGAAATAAAATGTAGCAATTTTGTGCTAGAGGTTTGCTGTCTCAAGTTCATCGTTTGGATTTATAATCAATTAAATCTTTGAGTTTTTTAGATAAAGAATCCAAGTAGTTTGTTGGAGTTTCCAATGGATTAGCCTGTAAAATATGTGCTGCATGAACTTGTGTGAATCACTTAAAGTATTGTGCTGTAGTCTGAAAATATTATAAAAACAGAATTTAGAATGAGTACTCCATATTTCAGAAGTATATATTCTGGGATATTTTCGCAAAGCTTGCTCTTTTACTGTAGTTTGCCATACTTGACCATTAAATTCAAATCCTTAAGTACAACCTAGGGCAGTAAGTCATTTAAGATCAGAAAAAGATTTTCTAATCATTTAAAAAGAATATGCTCTGAAAGTCAATCTCACAAGATTGTGAATTTTACTGGGTAAGACAGAAGCTATGGGTAGGCCTTCACTTAAGAAAATATTTGGATAAAATGCAAGTGTCATCCTAAGCATATTCCTATGTTTATAAACAGTTCTCATTCTAGATAAAGAAAAAAGAGAGAAAGATAAGACTTGGCATGGAAGGGCTTCTATTCTAAAGGCTATATAGGAGACGTGTCATTAACTAGATCACTGTGTCACATTCCAAAGCAGTCTAGGGGTTTTTGCTAACTAATCTTTGAACTGAGACTAATTATGGAAATTTCCAACCTCAAAGGCCTTTTTTTTCTCAAAATATGAATGAATCTATTCAAGCTATATTTTTGCAGAAATATCCTACTGTTGTAATTATAGAATTAATAGACACAAATCTCTATTTGTGAAGACATCTTATGCATGCACTTCAAGTCATTCAATTTTGTTTGTAAAAGGACAGACCAGGAATTTTCATAACCTGTGAGGCAACGTGACCCAGGGGAAAATGACTGGAGTTAAAGTGTTCTTTTCTCTATCAGTAAGAAAGGAGAACAAGGCAGATATGGCTGAGGTGGGTGCTTTCTGCCAGCGATAGGGTTGAGAGAATCTAGTTCTAAAACTTGCAAAATTTTTGTACTCATGAGGTGATGATATGACTTATTGAGACAATCTGCCAACTACAATACATTATTATTTCAGCATCCTGCAGGGCAGAAAGTCCTAACAGTCAATTTTACATATGAAAACTTATTGCCTAAAGCATTATGTTGAGACTCTTTATCCTGGAATTACCATCTCCCTATGAACTCACTGAATCTTACTGTCTATACTTATTTTGTTAGATTAAAGATGGTGCAAATTCGTTTCTTCATCTACCGTTGTGAGGAGGGGTCTGATTCGTCTCCTCTTGAGTAGCAGCTGGTCTTAATAATTTTCTAGACCACTAGATTGTGGCAGAAATGATGCCCTGAAACTTCCAAGGGCAGATCCTAAGAAATCTTACACTTTCCCTCCAGGCCACTTGGAATGCTTTCCTCTGAGTGAAGTCATCCTTCAGAAAAGTTCAACTATCCTGAAGGCCTCAGGCTCTGAGAAAGCCCAGGAGCCAGATATGGGATGGAAAAAGTCATTTTGAGCATTCCTTATCTAACAGATACAAAACGGAGAAAAGAAGGACCCTGTCCACAGTCAGCTCTGGGTCCCCAGGGTCTGCTCCCCGTGGAACTACCTAGCCACCTCCACCCATGCAGAATGCCCAGCAGAGGTCCAGCCAACCCGAAGCAGGATCAAACTACCCTAATGTGGCCTGCTTGCATTCACGACCCTCCCAGTTGTGGTTATAACAAAAGGGGTGTGTTTTAGGCCACTAAATTTTGAGAGTGGCTGTAAAATAGATAAGCAGGACACTTATCTTCACTAGCTTATTTCTTAAATATTCCACAAAAAGGAATATTTCCTTATCTCACTGTTCATTCCAATTATCTCACAATTTTCCAGCTGTGACTTTTTATTCTACATGTACATCACCATCACCTCTTCTTCTTCAGTGAATTGGACTTCTCAATATAACATTTAGTGTTAAAGACCCCCAAAATATTTATAGAAAATGAAGACAATGTTACCATGAGCAAAAGATCGCAATTTCTTTTCATTTCAAGCTATTGTCAAAAGAAACAAGTCATTGGACAATGTTAAACAGGAAAGGGTGACTTTATTCAGAGGATGGCTATATAGCAGAGGAGAGAGAGTAGAATTCAACTCCCTAGAAAGCAAAGGACAGGCAGCTTTTTAAGGACTGGGAATGAGTTACAAGAAAAGGACTAGAAGATAGTAAGGGAGGTTTGATTAGAATGGGTGAGAGATGTACTACAAATTACACACAGAACAGTTTTGTCCTACATAGAAGGATAAGGTTGTGATTAACACCATTTGATTGGGAATGTTCTCATTTGCCTTATTAGGCCACCTGGAGTCCTTAACGGCAGGGACAGAGGGAAAGTAAGGAACTACTAATTTTATTATCAAGCAAGGACTCGCTGACTAATGAGCAAGGAGGCTAATACAATGACATCAGGATTTTGAGAAAAGATTGAGTCTTATTGTGAGGTCTATTGGCAAGGAAAGAGGAGATGAAGCTCAAATCTGTCTTCCAGATCTGAGAGATAAGGAAAATTTTATGGGAATGGGAGATGAGAGGTGAGGATGGAAAGTAGGAGGTTTGACTTGGGATAACCCAATTGTTTAATTGTAAAGCTGTCCCTGTGTGGTAGAGTGGATTTTCGGCTCTATCTTCCTTGTAGAAGGACCTCTTGTATTTGATTTGCTTCCAATATCTCCTTGTCCTCCTAATCTTGGTTCCAAGGGAGGTGACCTTTGTTCCTGGTGTCCCAGTAAAAGAACAAGAATCAGTGCTTCTGCACGTACTCATGTCATGTGACCTGTGGTTAAACTTGGCTGCCTGTAAAGCAAGCTCAGGAGAGAAGATGGCGGGAACAGAAGAAATCCTCAGAACCCGGTTTTGGCCTGTCCGCGGTTTCAATTTAGGTGCCTCTCAGGCACCTGCTGGCATGAGAGGGAAAAGGGAGAAGGAGATCAGGATGAGGCTGGTAGTTACAATAGTCAGGGTTCGAAGTTGTCCTTTTGTCCTTGTTTTCTGCAGTCTGAGTTGTTTTTCTCTGCAATTCCACAGCCGCAAGATTAGTTTCAAGGTGGTCAGGACTGGGAAGGGAGAGGCAGAGGCTGAGGAGTAAGGCTGACAGCTTGATCAAGAGAAAAAGAACTGTCTTAGTCCATGATAGAAAGCCTCAAAATCCAATATACATTTTTGTCCACAGTCCATTAATATGTTTAATTTTCAAGCAGTTTCTTAATCTTCTTAATCACATTAATTTTTTTAAGAATTTAATTCCTCTTGTCTTATCTTGAATTTCTATTAGCTACTTTCATGTAGATGATTTCACCATATTATTTTTCTCTCCATGTTTGCTTACAAACATTTGCTTACTGAAGCATTTATGAGAAGACTGCTCTGAGCATAATGAAACAATTGCACAGCCATGACAAAAAAAACCAATTCATCATTTTGTTTCTGGCGACCATACATGTTTTTTCATGTGGAATCGTTCTGCGTAGTAACTACTGGAAAACATACATTTGAAAGGAAGTGAGTGAGAAAAGTTTAATTAATGAGAATCCAAACTCTGAGTTATTTTGTCTACTGAAAATTTGCCCTTGTTTACTTGAATCGGCAATTCTATTTTCCTTTAAAAGAGTGTTTTATAGACTGGAAGTTTGATGTAAATGCATGTATCAACTATCAGACTGACAAAGTCAATTTTACAATCAAGTAAGTACAATCAGCTTAAAGAAGCTTTAAATAATATTTTAGAATAAAATGCCAAGGAAGATTCAAATAGAAAACAAAACCTCAACATTTAAGTGTAGCAAGCTTGCCATCTACTGATCAATATGACATCATTGTTTTATGTATAGGAAATTCTCAGTGCTTGATGTGGATGCATCTAATATCGTGATATTAATATTTTAAAGCAAAACCATTTAATAAGTAGCTCCCTGGTAGAAAGCCCAAAGCTAAACCCTGGGGAAGATATAATGGAATGTGGGACTACACTGGTCTCCAAAATAATTACAGTTTGAATTAGATATAAGATGCATGCACAAGCCTTTTAAGAAAAGATAGAATGTATCATGCATCAAAAAAAAAAAAGAGATATAAACAACTTTATCATTTTGTTCTCCAATTTTCAGTGTCAGAGCTGCCTGCTCATCCCAAATCTTGCATACTTTATTTCTACCATAACTTTCTACTGCTAAGCTTACATGACATTTCAAACCCTGCATTCCATAGTCCCTTGATTCAAACAACTATAAGTGATATTTTAGGTAATTGTTTAGTATTATTTCGTTAGAAGAGGTTAAAAAAAAAGATGCTAAATTTAAGTCATGGCAAAAGAGAAGTACAAACAAAATGCCAATATTAGTCAAAGAATAACACTGCTGATTTGACTAAAAATTATAGTTATACATGGCTGCAAACTATGATGCGAGCACAGCCTGCGCCTGTGCTCCTGCTGCGTGGGGCCCAGTATGTAACCAGAGAACACTATTAATCATTTCAGTAAATGCATGAAAATATTCCAGGCAATATCCCTATTTCTGAGTATACATACTGATTTTAGTAGAAGTTCAAATGAATGCAAATCAGATGGTTACTAATAAAGTGCAATTTCTTACTGCTTAATTAAACAAATGCTTGACACTTATTCATTTAATAGCTGTTTCTCACATGTTATAATATTTGATTCTCATAGCTAGACTGCCAGGTATTATGAATCCATTTCATATCTGCAAAAATTGAATCTGTGAAAATTAAAATAACTGTCCAAGATCAGGAGAAACCAAACCCATACCTTGTGGATTTTAGTCAGCCCACTGCTTTTGCATAACGTAGACTTGTGTGACTGCATATAACTCTGTATGCTATAGAAGAGTATGCAAAAAACAAACAAACAAACAAAAACATGTTACTAGTGAAATCCCAAGAGGTGGCTACTAGAAAAATTATGCAAACATTCGAAGACACCTTTCTGAAATCAACTTTTAAACAATGTAGCTGCTTTCATATGCTAAATATGAAAATTGAAATAATATTGCACCCGATAAATCTGGACATGTCAAAATACTGGAATGGGAAAATGAGACATACACTTGGTACAAGCTCTTCCAGTAAAGAGCTGGTATGATAATTGGAAATCAACTGCTTTTTTTGTGCCCCTATTTTCTTAAACAAAAAACATAGAGCTTGATTTGATGATATCGATTTGTCTAGAAATAAAGGCTACCAATAAAATGCACATTTCCTTTTTTTTCTGCATGGGCAGGCACCAGGAATGGAACATGGGTCTCTGGCATGAGAACTCTGCCTGCTGATCCACTGTGGCCTGCCCAATGTACATTTCCTTTTAAAGACTTAGTGATCATGTTTTAAAAAGTTTATAATTTTAAATGTTTCAATTTTCCTTTCATTGTGAAGAAAAAATAAAAAACACATCATAAAAATGTGGATTCCATAAATACTTTGTTTCCCTTTCTATTTATTAAATAACTACATATTTACATATTGTAGCTAAACTCCACCAACTTCAGACAAAGTTCAATAAGAGGCAACGCATTACTAATCTGACGGTTTTGACTTTCTATTCCCACTTTAATAATTAATTTACTGAATGAGTAAATGTTAGAAGACATTAGCCCTCCCTAGGATCTCTTAGCATATTTAAAAAATGATGTACTCTGCTTTTCTGATTTACTTTAGAAATTTGTTATATCTTTAAGCACACTGTGTCCTTTATAGTTCCCAGAATGGAAGGCATTAGTACGCCAAAAACATAAATATATTTCCAGGGTAAATTATTGGATTTACTTAAATCCCTTACTATGTAAACATGAAATGCTTCAGTTGAGTCAGTGAATCTTAACTCCATTTCTAGAATGATGAATAAGGACTTTTCTGACCTTCCAAAAATCATCACTTCTTGCTTCCCCCACACTCTTGTAATCCCTTTGATCTAATGGTCTGATGATGATATTATTTTGTGAAACTTCATTCAAAGTACCTCCAAATAATAGGTAGCAGGAGCTTGCTCCACATGCTTGTAAATTCTATCTCAGTTCAGTAAATCAAAGCCATAGATAAAGACATTTATCCACATGAAGACATTTATCAGCATAGATGAACTGCCCTCTGTTTAAAAGTGAAATACTGTAAACCATTGAAGACCAGTCCCTCCCCACTCTACCCTTCATTACATCTTCTAATGTAATTAGGTCCAAGCACATTGCATCCTGAGGAGAAATCACCAGACCAATGCCTGAGTCAAATGGAAAAAATTGCCCTAATGAAACTCTCAGAGAATACTCTGTGATGTTTCCTGAAAGTTGTTTTCCAATCATACCAAGTGGCCATTTGAATGTACTTCTTCTGCCTCTCCTATTCGGGTATATTCCAACAAATTCCCTCATAACCTTTTCCAATACCCCTTTGGATACCCCTGTTTGGATACCCCTTTGTGAGATACCTGATAACGTTTTCTGTCCACCGTGTATTGATTTTATTCTTTTTAGTATTAATTTCTAATATATCTGTAGGTCTTTATAGCTTCCATTTATGCCCTTTTCTGGATTTATGCCCTTTTTTGGTTGTATTTCCTGTAAATGTTCTCTACTCTATCTCTGTATGCTGTATTTTTTTTTTTTTTTTACTTTTTCAATGGCCTCTTCTGATGAATAGAAGTTCTTAATTTCAATGCTGTTCAACAGTCTTTTCCTTTATGATCAAGTACAGCATAATGACTAGTAATTAAAACGGAAAGGATCTGCTGCCTGATGTTGAGACTTTCAGTTAAGACCATGAATTGCTAGTGTCTTAGGCCACTGTACTGATTTCTTTCCAAAGTCCTGGCAAAGGAAGAGAGTGGTGGTGGATAATCCAGGCTGGAGAGTTGGCTGGTGTCTTGTGGTGGTGAGAAGGCATAGAGAATGCCACAGAGGCTGGAACTAAGTGGAACTGGGAGTGAAGCCAGAGGGGCAGACATGGTTTCAAGCCCAGCAGTCAGTCTTGAGCAGAACAACGTCTTTTGAGATGCAGAAATATGAATACAAACCCCCAGGCTGTAATTTAGTATTATTGTGAATTGGATATTTAATAAACTTGCTTTAGCTTCCATTCCTTTTTTTTTTTTTTGAAAATATAAGTGATGAAATTATTTTGGTTACCTTATTACATTTTCCTACACATGATAACCATTGTGCCCAGAGTAGATACATTAGAAATGTGCAAAGACCAAACGGATGATGGAAATAAGAAGATCAAAAAGGAAGAATGTGAAGGAACAAAGTGAAAATTACGTTGACTGATCATTGACATATCCCTTAAAGTAAAAAATCACTTCATTGAACCCTTAAATTGTGACAATAACATTTCTATAATTTAAGTCATAAAAACAAATCCTCACAGCAGTCCTTATGAAGAGAGCAGGACTGTTAATCCCATTTTACACATGGGAAAACTGAAATGAGTGGGGATGTAAGTTTTCCTCAAATATAGGGCAGGGGCCTGGTTTTGCTGGATTAAAATTCTACACTTCTCCTAATATTTAGTTAAAAAAAAAGACAGAAAAAAGTGAAATTACCCTATTTGACTCATTTTCATTTGAGACATAAAGATTGACGTAATCTTCCTGAATTTCATTTTTTAATGCAAAGGTAAGTCCCTGAAAAAAAACAAAAACAACATTTTTCAGTTATCATCAATGTTAGAAGCACTAATGCAAGTATAGAGAGGAGGTTTGCAGAGAGTTTGAAGAGTAGCTTTCCACTCACAATTTAGTCCAGGATTGCTCCTCAGCTCTAAAATGCCGTGGACAATCCCTCATCAGAGACTGTAATTCTTCCAGTCAGAGCATCACATGGATAACATCAATTCCTCCTACAATCCTTACTAAAGACATACTACTTATTGAACATTTTGCCAGCTAACTGGTAATGGCAAACAAAAAATACATTCTGATATTAATTTTTATGCAGTCTAAACTTTGAAGCGCTAAACCTGTCAGACATAGCTCACCTCTCCATCTGCAGCCTCCCTCTTAATATGCTTCTTGCTCTCAACAAGTTCCACTGACTTTTCAACCTTCATATCTTTGCTCAGATTTCTTCCATAGGACCTCTACTCTTCCAATGAACGTCTCTATCAAAGTTTAACCCCTGTCTTTAATTTCCTGGAATTTCAGCAATCTCTGTAACCATTCCACCCCTGGCAATAAGGTATGGCTCTCTCCTGAACTATTATGTATCTGGTTGTATTCTCTGGAAGCAGGCAGTAAGACAGAGTGTGTGGTGATTGATATTTATTAGGTGCCATCTCCTATGAAAAGAAAGGGATGGAAGCAGGAATCGTTAGAGGGAGAGTTTGAATAGCAGACACTACAGAGACTTTATCCCCCAGTGGGGTACCTTGGAGTTCACAGTGCTTGTCAGAATTGTGCCATATGGGGTCCAGCTTGACAATGAGGGATCTAGACTAAAACCCTCATCTCATCCCCAACTTTCTCAGACTGTATCTGGTGCAGACTGTTACAGATGGAGTCTCTGGAAACAATGAGATGAAGTCTGGGATGCAAATAGGAATATTTTGTGAAAGAAAAGGAGAGGAAGCAGGATTGGGCAGAGGCAGATATTGGCCTAAAAGACCCTGGAGCTCTAGAGAAAATATTGCCCATCAAAATTTCCCAAAGCAGACCAAAATGGTAGGCAGCTTTGATCAGTCACCAGATGCAGGCTGCTCTGGGGGTGGCATGACTTTGAAGAAAGTGACTCTCCAAAACAGAGGCCTATCTCAAAGTAACAATCCACTGCATATATGCATGTTTGTCTCTGAGTTGAAATTAGATAGCAATATCTCATGTATCTTTTTATCGCAAGACAACTTAGCACAATGACTTACATATAATAACGTTTAATAAGAGCTAAGTCTTGTTATGTACTTATCACATGTGAGTGTTCATATCCATGATCTCATTTAATCCACACATGATCCTAATTTTTCAGTGGTATTACCCCCCAATTTTACAAATGAAGATTCTAAAACTTCCAGTGATTAGGTCACAAAGTTAATGAACAGCAGAGCAGGTTTTCAATTGAAATCTGCCTGTCTTCAAAGAATTTACCCTTAATTGTTGCATTGTTGTACCTCTTTTAAACATAAGAACTCATCATATTTTCACTGTATAAATGAATGGAATATAAGAAAGATGTTATTTCATTAAAATTTTTATGATATAAAGCCAGTGTAAAATTATTCATTTAAAAATTTTTCATTCTAGTGATTCTGTTGAATATTTTCCCAAATCTTCACATATAGCTTTCTTAAGGTATCGTCATTTTGAACAATTAACCATTGAAAGCATAAGTGCCTATATATATATGATGCCTGGAAATATGGTTGTATGAAATGTTTTCTATATGCAAATCTTTTAATTATGACTACACAGTTACCAATAATTCAAGCTGGAAGATTTTTCAGTTTGAATTATGCCAAACAGCTCAAGTTATACAAAGAAAAATTGACACATCTGTCTATATAACTCCAAGCAATAACATATCCTTGCATTATATAGGCTGAAAATATGTGAAAGAAGACAGCAGGTATTTCCCATACTAATCAGTTACTCTGGCAAGACATTCGTGACTCAACTTCCTTAGAGAAATTATTAAACAAACATAGAATTTGGGGAATAAATGGGGCCTTAGTCCTGTGGCATTTCCCATAGCCTACATTTGATAGATTGCAAGACATCTCATTAATGTCACCAAATATTCTTCTCCATCTCTATTATTTACTTAAAAATTCTAGCTAGGTCTTTTGGTAAGAATACTACATAGGTGATGTTCTGTACCCTGACCAAGAGCCAAATAAATCTAGTTGCTCTTTATTTTGACTTTTTCAGACACTTATCATTCCCTAGATCTTTCATTTCAATAAGGGTTATAAATAATTGTACTCAAATTTATCATTCCTTTTTTCTATATTAGCTTGAAATTTCTATAGAGAAACTCCTTTCCATCATTTGGATAAACTAAGATTTCAGTTATATAGAAAAATGATAAAATGTTTGATTTTCACTTCATTAAATACTTCCAAAAACAATGAATAAGGATCTCATGTCCTCTAAAGGTAATCAGTGGGTGTGGTTTTGCTTTTTTTTTTTACTTTACTTTTTGAGTACTATTCTGTTCTTATAATTGAAGCGTTTGTAATGTATTTCAATTCTTTTCTGTTATCTTTACTGATGGTTAAATTGTCCTGTGACTGCTCAGAGTTGCATAATGTATCTTCTGAATCCTTTGGCAAGACCTTGGTATTACTGATAGTTTCTCTACTATTTGGTAAGATTTCCAGACTCACCTTTTGTATTTCATTCACCACATCTGGATCAGCTGCTTATCATTTTATATACCAGGATATTTAATGAATAATAAAATAATGTCATAACATTTTTTCCAGTATTAAATTTACTAGTATCTATTTGCTGACAATAAAACAAAGTGTTCCATTCAAATACCCAGGTGATTTTAACCAAGTAATGTACCCAAAATATATACATACCTAATCTCTTTTCTCACCCCATTATTTCATTCACCAGCGTGCTACAAAGTTAAACAAGAAGCCCATGTATGAAGTGAGAGAGTTGAATCGAGGTATAAATTTGTAATAAAAAATCAAAGTTTAAAGTTTGATAGATTACAATGGAGTCAATATAAAAAGATCATGTTGACAATATAGTCCTCACAAAACAAAAGGGATGAAAACTATAATGGTCTTTGAAATTGGAAAAATGATGTAACCTGTGGGTTAAAAAGAAACTCACAGTGGAAATTACGAATGCTAAGTAAAGAACAAATGAAGTGTTATATGCAAAATTGATTGTGTTGCAGTGGAAGAATTACTTGGAGGTAATATATATCCATTAACATTTTGATTAGAGAAGCAAACACAAAAGACACAATATGAAATACCTAAATATTAAAGTAATGTGTATGAAACTGAGTAAATCCAAAGAAAATAGAAGACATAAAATGAAGATAAGAATATAAATTTAATATCACCAAAAAAATGAAATGAGACGATACATTTGAAAAAAAATCTTCTTTATGAAGAGATTAATAAAACTTGCAAACATCTAATAAAAACAATTTAGAAGAATAAAGGGAGAAAACTCAATCAAACAATACTTAAACTTAATTTTAAAAAGTTATGTCATTTTTTCCCCAACTATTTACTAAACACCAGACTTTATTTAAATTTCAGAAGTTTTTTCCAGAGCCCAATCCAGCACATTACATTTAGTCATTGTGTCTGGTGCGTGACAGTTTTTTAGTCATTCATTGTCATGACTTTGAAAGTTTGAGGAGAATTAAGTGATTGCAGAACACCCTTAAATTTGAATTGCTTTGATGTTCTTCTCATGCTTAGATTGGAAATATGTTTTCTTAGGCAATAATGCCACAGAACTGCACAACCCCTATAATCGCTTCAAATGAGGGGGTGCATGGTGATTTTCACATCGATCATTTGGACAAGATAGAATTTTTCATGATCTGCACAGAAAAGTTACTCTTTTATCCACCTTTTCATCCTATACTTCCTGGAAGGAAGTCATTATACCCAACCCACACTTAGAGATTAGGGAGTTATGCTCCATGTCCTGGAAGACAGAGTGTCTATATGCATTATTTGGAATTCTTCTGCATTGGAGATTTTCTTCTGATCCCTGTTTTTACATTTAATGAATCATTTATTTATATCAATATGATTCACAAATAATTATTTTATATTTTGGGGTTATAATCCAATATTACTTTATTTTGTTGTTCAAAATGCTCCATTAGTGGCCATTGGGAGCCCTTTCAGGTGGTTGCTGTATCCCTTTAGCTGCCCTGTCTTTTTTTCACATGGGTAGGCTCCAGGAAATGAACCTGGGTCTCTGTCATGGCTGGTGAGAATTCTGCCACTGAGCCACCATTGCACTGCCCTGGTTTTATGAGTACTTCCCTACTACGAGTTCGTCTTGTATTATCCCCTCATCAGCAACTCCAGCGCTAGAGTTAACCATTTCTCTAAGGTTCACCTTATTGGAAAATAGTATTTAAAAACCAAGATCAAGGTGCTGGGTGTGCTCATTGCTAATGGAGTGCCATTGCATCTAGGTCCTTACTTGCCTCTAGGCTGCATAAAAACACAAATCTATACCCAAATTTATATATATAAACCCATATATATGTGTGTGTGTGTGTGTGTGTGTGTGTGTGTGTGTATACATATGTATATATAAGCCCATGTATACACATCTGTATTTCTTCTATCTCCCCATCTATTACATGAACATGAGCTCATGCTGATGTCTCCAACTTTGATCCAATGCTACAGGGCTTACTGTGGCCTGTCTCTCCCAGCTTTCTGTAACTTTTCTCTCTGGCAGTGGTGAGAAACTTGACTCCCTTCATCCACCATCTATTTATTTTTTCATTAAATCACAATAGATTTGTAGAGTAGTAATGCCTTTTCAAATGCATTTGTGCATATGCATACATGCATGTATTGACTATGTTTCTATTCTATTTAGTTTATTACTTCATTTAGGTTTTACATATATTCTTGAAATCAATTTGTGTAATTAGATTTTTCTAGGATACTGTATGTTTTGTATAGGTTTTCACATTTATTTGTAAAAAGTTATATAAATCAATGTATATGAACATAGATATTCATGTAATTAATTTAGGCAGTGTCATAGAAAAATATAATTACTCAAATTGATCTAGAAGGCATCCAATATCTAAACTAATAATCATTTAATAAAATCAAATGTGATTAAAACACCAAACAGCTACATCCACCCCTCACTCCTTCTGGGTGTTTTATA
The DNA here is from genome assembly GCF_023851605.1 of Tamandua tetradactyla. Classification (NCBI taxonomy): domain Eukaryota; kingdom Metazoa; phylum Chordata; class Mammalia; order Pilosa; family Myrmecophagidae; genus Tamandua; species Tamandua tetradactyla. Next base: position 39,538,635 of record NC_135329.1, read on the forward strand.
TTATCAGTAACAAATTACTTCAAACTTAGCAGTGGAAACAGCATCCATTTATTAGCTCACAGTTTCCTGGGTTAGAAATCAGGGTTTGGCAATGTTTCTACTAAGATTTCATCACAATGCAAAAACCAAGGTGTTGTTCCAGCTGGGCTCTTATCTGGAGGTCTGAAGATAATATGCTTCCAAAGTCTTTCAAGCCATTGTCAGAATCCAGGTCCTAGTGGCTATAGGTCTGAAGATCCTGTCCTTATTGGGCTGCTCTCTGCTCTTAGAGCCATCCCAAATGGCCTCCTCCAATAGCATGTTGAGTCTTTTTCATGCTTCATATGTTTTTAACTTAGTGTTCTTCCATTAGCAAAACTAATCTCTGCTTTTAAAGGGCTCACCAAATTGGGTCAGGCCCACATACGTATCTTTGAATCTTAAGGTCAACTGACTTGAGACTATAATTATACTTGTGAAATCCCTTCACAGGATTTACATCAGTGTTTAAGGAGATACCTTACATCAGTGTTAAATGAGATACTCAGGGAACTGGGTTCTTGCAGGGGCCATCTGTATAATTCTGCTACCACATTCCCCAAAAAGAGAGAAGGAGAAAAAGAGAGGGAATTTTTCTTAGATCATTTATCTAAAAAGCCAAATGAATCAATATTCAACAGTCATTCATGATTTTAAAAATTTTGACAAACTGAGACTAGAAGGGAACTTTCTCACCATAGTCAATAAAAATTGAATGCAAACATTAAATTTACAAGATGACTTTAAAATTACTTTCATGAAATTTAGGAGTGAGACTACCAGTCAGCACCACATGGTGGGGGGTTTTTATTAATGCTTGAAGGAGAAAAACACTTAAGATTTGTCAAGGAAAAGACAATGCACTGTTATTTCCAAAAGACATAATTTTAGTAAAAGGTGAAAGATTTATACGATCTGAAGATCGTATGAAAGACCTCAGAGTATGAAAGACCTGATTTTATACATAGAAAACAAAAAAAAATCTACCTTTCAGTATTTTCTTATTCTTCCTTTTGATAGGGGGCTGACCATGGTGTTATAAATGTACATTTCTTGGTAGATATATAAGCTTGCTATTTGCTTTTATGATGTACATATTCATCTAGTGTATATAATTTATTTCTAGCCATTGGTTTAGTTGGCAAAATTGAGTTCGGTGAATTCTGAGTGTTTCTGATAGGTCTAAAAATGTGGACTACTTCCCAAACCTGGAAGAATAATTAGCACCAGGGTCATATGCAACAATATTGTATAAAAAGCAACCAATAGGGCGGGCCACGGTGGCTTAACAGTAAGAGTGCTTGCCTGCCATGCCCGAGGACCCAGGTTCGATTCCTGGTGCCTGCCCATGCGAAAAAAAAAAAAAAAAGCAACCAATAGTATGTTGCAACCACAGAAAACAATGTGTTATCTGCTGGTTTTGAAAGAAGCTGTTAAATGATCTTGCAAAGTAAATTGAGATACAAGTAAAGCAAAGGAGAAAACAGTAATTTGTGGTGGCATCATGTAACTAAGAGTTGATGGACATGAGGATTCCAGGAGAAGGATTTGAATTAAGAAAGAGATACAGGCAGAAGAGGTATAAGTACAGGAATCAAATTCCTTGCAAGGCCACAGAGCATCAGTATATTCAACTGGTTAAGAGAAAATTTTGCCAGTGACAGCAAAGTGAAAATGGTGTCTAATATCTCAATAATGACAATGTTTGAGATGACAAGGCAAATAGCCTTCCAGTGAACCACTTTGGTGGTGGTTATTATTTCTTGAATTTTGATGACTTAGCAGTGTACAATAGGTGAAGACCTGACAGTTTATTCTGTACTGAAGCATCTATTCCCATTTTTTTGATGTTTGCTAACAACTTTTAGGCGTCACCTTTTGCGCTTTCCTTTGTGCCTACATCTGAACAAGTTGGTAAGAAAGCCTACAGTCTGCTTCCTTTGGCACCAGGGGGAGATTCAAACCATGTGCAACCCTTTCCACAAGCATTCTCACCCAGCCTGACCTCCCAACCACAATAAAAACCTAAGGCAGTTTAATCTTCCTTGCTTTCTCAAGCCATTTGACACCTGCTTAAGAGCTGCCCTGCTTTCCCTAGAGACCTTGATTTTGTAAGTAATAAATCTCTCCATACCCTCTGGTGTGTGTGTGTGCGTGTGTTATCATCAGTCTTGACATAGGAACTGAAAACTGGTGGAAAGTCTACCTGCCTCTGCAAATGACCATAATAGCCAATTAGAAATGCAACAGAAGAATTTGTACTTCATATTAGCAGCACAACAGTGAATGCCTAGAAATAAATAAAATAGTGTTATGATCTTTATGGAGAAAATTTTAAAAATAAATGTTAAGGACATAACAATAAATTTGAAAGAGAAAACCCAACATTGAGATGAAATTTCCAACAAATTCATTATAAAATCAATTGAAGTCCAATTTCCAATGAGGGATTGTATGTATTTTGAAATTTATTCTAAATTACATGAGGATATCTGAAGATCTAGGTATAGTCCAAGTATTTCATAAAAGAAGAATATATGTGAGAGAGTAGACATACTATGTGTATGCTGTCAGCTGCATGTTTTTCATATTTATTCTTTATCATATTTAGGGAGTTTCTGCCTATTCCTATTTTTCTGAGTGTTTTCACCAAGAACAAGACCTGGATTTCATCAAAAGCATTTTCTACATCAATTGAGATGATCATTTTTTCCCTTCACTTTATTAGTGTGCTATATTACATTTACTTTATTATGTTGAATCAGTTTTACATACATGGGATAAATTCCACTTGACAATGTTGATATATTCTTTTAATGTATTGTTGGATTCCTTTTGCTACTACTCTGTTTTAAATTTCTTGCATCCCTATTCATAAGGGATATTTGTATGTAATTTTGCTTTCATGTTGTATCTTTATCTAGCTTTGCAATTAGGATAATTTTGGATTCCTGGAATGACTTAGGGAGTTTTCCCTTCTTTTAAATTTTTGGACGATTTTTAGCAGATTGGTGTTGGTGGTGTTGGTTCTTCTTGCAATGTTTGACAAAATTCACCCATAAAGCCATTTGGTCCAATGTTTTTCTTTGCTGGGAGGTTTTGATGACAGACTCAATCACTTTACTTGTTATTGGTCTGTTAAGATCTCTATTTCTTCTTGACTCAGTGTAGGGTAGTCTGTGTTTTCCTAATGAAAAATTTGTTCATCTAGGTTATCCAATTTATTCAGGTACAGTTGTTCAATGTACCCGCTTCTAATCTTTTTTTATTTCTTTTAGGTTGGTGACTATTGATTTCTGATTTTGGATTATTATGTCATCTCTCTCTTTTTCTTTGTCAGTCTAGCTATAGGTTTTTCAATATTGTTGATCTTTTCAAAGAATCAACTTTTGGTTTTGTTAATTTTCCCCATTTTTTAATTATCCATTTCATTTATGTCCACACTAATTCTTGCCATTTTCTCCCATTTCTCAGTTTGGGTAAAGTTTGCTATTCTTTTCCTAGATCCTACCATTGTGACATTAGTTTTCCGATTTGAAATTTTTCATGTTTTTAATGTAAGCATTTATAGCTATAAATTTCCCTCTCAATTCTGTTTTGCTGCAGCCCATAAGTTTTGGTATGTTGTACTTACTAGCCTCAAGACATTTCTCAATTTTCCTTGTAATTTCTTCTTTAACCCAATTGTTGTTTGAAAGTGTGTGGTTTAAGGGGTGCAAGGGTAGTTCAGTGGTAGAATTCTCACCTGCCACACAGGAGACCTAGGTTCGATTCCGTGTCCATGCACTTCCCCCTCTCCTCCCTGCCCCCCAAAAGTGTGTGGTTTAATTTCCACATAGCTGTGAATTTTAAAGTTTTCTGTTTGTTATTGTTTTCTAGTTTCATTCTATTGTCATCTGAGAATATACATCGCAAGATTTCAATATTTTTAAATGTATTGAGATTTGTATTGTGACATATTATGTGGTTTATTCAAGAGGATGACCATGTGCACTAGAAATGAATGTGTTTTCTGCTGCTGTTGGGTGACATGTTTAACATATGTCTGTTAGGTCTAATTGGCTTATATTATCATCAAATTTTCTCTTTCCTTAATGACCTTCATTCTAGGTTTTCTTTTCACTATTGAAAGCGGTGTATTGAAGTCTCTTACTCTGTATGTAGAAACATGTATTTATCCCTTCAAATCTGTCAATGTTTGCTTCATACATTTTGGGTTCTGCCATTAGGAACTTTTATATTTGTAATTGTTTTCTTTTCTTGTGGAATTGACTCCTTTATCATTCAATAGTCATTCTTTGCCACCTGTGAGAGTTTTTTACTTAAAGTCTGTTTTATCAGATATTGGTATAGCTAATCCAGCTTTCTTTGATATTATTCTGAAGGTATTTATTTTTCCACCTTTTTCATTTCAACCTACTTACATCTTTATAAAGAGCATATGGGTTTTTTTTGGCCAGTCTGACAATCTAATCTTTTGACTAAATTTATCCATTTACATTTAAAGTCATTACTGAAAATGTGGGCCTGTCTTCTGCCATTTTGTGTCATCCCAGCTTTGTAACTCTTATATTTTATGTCTCTCAATTCTTCTGTTCATGCTTACTTTTCACGGTTATTTGAATTTCGTAGTGCACAATTTTGAGTAACTTTTATTTCCTCTGTATCTGTTTTTCAAATATATATATTTCAGATATGCATAAATTTTCTTTGTAGTTACCAAGGGACTTATATTTAACATCCTAATTTGTAACAATCATGTATGATTTGGCACCAACCTAACTTTCAATAGCATATACAAACAGGGTTCCTGTACTCTTCCTTTCTGCCAACCTTTGCTTCACTTATTACAAATTATATATTTACATTTCATATGTAGAAAACCATAGATTTACCATTGTGTTTTATGTGTTTGCAATTTAGAGCCTATAAGAAGTTGTGAGTGGTGTTACATACCAAACAACATAACACAATAGAACTGGCATCTATAATTATCCATATGGTTATCTTTACTAGAGATCTTTTTTTGTGTATGCCACTTTGCTACACTGTCTAGTGTCCTTTCATTTCAGTTTTTAGAACTCTTTTTGCTTTTCTTATAGGGAAGGTCTAGTAGCTCCCTACTTCCACAGTTTTGTTCATCTGGCAATGTCTTCAACTTTCCTACATCTTTTAAAGACAGTTTCATCAGATATAATATTCTCAGTTGGCAATTGTTTCCTTTCAGCACTTTAAACATTTGATTACCCTGAATTCTTGCCTTCATGATGTCTAACGAGAAATTGACACAATTTTAACAAGGTTTCCTTTTACAAAACCTGTTCCTTTGCTCTTACTGCTCTCATAACTCTATCTTTGTTCTTTGCATTTGATAGTTTGACATCTATGTATCTGGGCATAATTCTCTTCATGCTATAATGTTTGGAGTTTGTTGGATTTACGGAATATCTAATATATTCATGTCTTTCATTAAATTAAGTGTTTTTTTTTTTTGCCATTATATATTTGACTGTTCCTTCTGCCCCTTTCTCTTGTCCCTTTGTATAGGCCATCATTGTCTGTGTCTTTGTTTCTCTTGTAATCTTTTGTTGCACACTGTACATTTTAGTATTTTAGTATGTTAATGTGCTATCATTCCCTAACCTGCCTGTTTCTTAATTTGTACCCAGCTGTTGATATGTTGGAGATTTCCTTGAGTGCCAGGAAGTAATAAAAACAAGCCAATACATTAAAACACTTTTAATAGTCTTTGCATATTTGATTTGCATTGGCTGGTGTACTACTGCAGAATTTAGCTCTCCTAACAAAAAGATTAGCCCAAGTTGAAAGGAAAGTGTGGGGTCCTCTCCTCTTTTTTCTGGGCTTACAATTTTCATGGGCTTGTGCTTGCTCATGCCTCTTGAAATTCCCCTAAAGAATTCGTATATTCCCCTGTACTCTTTATGGAAGAGTCTTTCTCCCCTTTCTGAGATCTCTATTGTATAGCTTAAATCTCATAATCTGTTGCCCCAGGCCACATTGACTTATTACTATTTTTTTTCTTATACTGCTTTAGGTGTCAACAATCTTCTACCAAGACAGGTTCTGGAAGGGCGAACCAAGATGAGTTTCCCAGTTCAGTCTTTCAGGCTGCCACCCATTATATTGTCATTGTCACATAGGAAACTCAGAAAGTACATAATTGTTGCTCTACTTGCAATAGAACAGGTCCAGAGCTCCACAATGGGAATGCAGGTTGGTTCCATGCTGTGCCAGGTAGAGGATGTGGGAGGGTCCAGTAATGATGCCATAATCTCCTCCTGCCATTTTTAAAGCTGTGTTTTCATAATTCAGCACTGACCCAGTTACTAAAACCCTTTAAGTGTGTACTGGAGATTTGAAGAAGATGTTCCTGTTTGTGTGGGGGAACCACACCCTGAAGCACTTTCTCCATCATCTTTGCCACCTGGATGTCCCCTGTTAATATCTTTATGACCACTGTATTGTATCTTTAGCAGTATTTGTGATGGGCAGTTTCATGCTGTATATGTGGTTCAATAACTTTTTAAAAAGAGAGGGAGAATAAAGAGACATTGACAGTGTAATACCTGAGACCAACACTATTTATACATATTTATTATTATTTAATTTGATAATTGTACTTAATGTTGTTACATAAGTGAATAACCTTGTCCTTAGGAAATATACATGAAAATGTTAAATGATAAATAAGCATGATGTATACAACCTACACTCTATTGTTTAGAAAATGATAGATAAAATGATACAACAATTATGGCAAAATATAAAATTTAGCAAATCTGGGTGTCTCTTTTCATGATCTTCTATGGCAAATACCACAAGCTAGTTTGGGTTTAATGGTAGGAATTTACTGGCTAACAGTTTAGAGGCTGGAAGGTGTGATTCCTCCCAAGTTTGGTAGCATCCTGGTTGCCTGGTGATTCTCGTATTCCTTAGCTTTCTCACCACATGGCAAGGTTCTGTCCTTTCGCTTCTGTGTTTTTGCTGACTTCAGGCTTCTGCATTCTCTCTATGGCGTTTTCTCAATTTGGCTTTTATATTTTTTTCCCTTTATAAGGTCTCCAGCAATCCATATTAAGATCCAGCTACATTGTTAGGCCACACCTTAACTTAAAATAGCATCTCCAAGAGATCCTATTTACAATGGGTTCACACCTACAAGGATGTGAATGAAGAAGAACAGGTCTAAATTTGGGTACATAATTCAATCTACCCCCATGGGTATCACTATGGAATATACTATAGTTCTCTGTATTGTTTTTATATTGTTTGCAACTTTCCCATACGTTTGAAATTATTTCAAAATAAAAAGTGTATAGTAATTGTCTTCTTTCTTTCTTTTGTTCCATTTTCTATAAAATGATAGTAAGCCTCTATCTGTAGTCATGCTCAATGTCAAATGCGGTACTAGGTGTTAATCAATCATCTACCCCTGTTGTTGGTTTCCTAACATTTGCCCTTACATCATTCTCAGTTCTCTGGTTTTGCATGTGGTCGATGCCTTCTTTATAAGCACTGTCTAGTTCCAGAGAAATACAGATTTTCTGCTTGCTTAGATATAATGATATAACTAAAGTGTAAGTTATAACTAGAGTGCAAGTTTAGTAACAGAAATCATGAATGCAAGATTTTCATGAACACCAAACAAGTTAGAAAAGTATAAGATTTTGATAAAATATATATTAATCTATGTAAATTTCTCTGCAAAGCTAGTGTACATACACATCTCCAAAGCGGAGTCAAAAATGAAATATTTTACAATCACAAATAGTACCCATATTATTTCAATTAAAGGGCAATATTTTCACATACATAAATGCTGACACATTTGTCAAGCAGATTGTTCATTGTATAAACTCTAAGGAGCACTGCTTACCTTTGAATTTTTATCAAAACAATTTTCTGGCAGTTGCAGTAAAGAGTCTTCAGGAAGCAGGAGGGCTTTTTTTTATTTCATACAAAGACATTTTATATTCAGTCATAAAGGCACAGAGAATATTAAATATCTATTTGATTGTCTAGCTAGGCCTATTTATCGAAGCTCTCTCTCCACCCCCTCCTAGTTTATCCCTGTCTGCATTTGACAGGCTATTGCATTTTAACCAGCTCTGTTCTGAGCCCCTAGATATTGTTGATTGATTCTTAACTGGGCACATGTGTGCAGGTGTTCTTTCCAGACACGCTTCTTCAGAATTACTAGTGAAAGACTTCACTACTTACTAAGAGATTAGACCTGTAAAAAGAAATGGAGGAATGATTGGTGGACATTTTTTTTCCACATGATCCTGAGCAGCAAACACAGGTGGCAATCAAAGATGGAAAGCAATCAAGTAGGCATGTAGAGAGTAACATAAGTGAGAGGCAGAGAAAGAACATGGACGGGTAGCTTTAGAATCCCTGATTTCAAACTTTCCTGATTCCCAAACGCAATTCTAGCCTTTGTTTTCATAGCATAATTATACATTTTTATAATGTCACTTTATTTCTATTTATACTTTCTTAAGTTGATTTTACTATACGGCAAGAATAAAATTGTCAAGCGCTTTCCATTTAATTTTCTTTTTTCCTCCTTCTCGCCCTGCTCTGTTTCTATTCCAATTTACCACCATCTTGCCTTTTAGGAATGGTAGGTTACTAGGAAGTTCCTGGTAATTTAATTCCAGAGAAAGATGGTTGGCAAATAAACAGTTAGAATCTGAGAGGATGGTGTTCACTCTATTAAAAGTCTATAGAGGGCTGTTCACAGTGGCTCAGTGGCAGGGTTCTTGCCTGCCATTGCGGAGACCAGGGTTTGATTCCCGGTACCTGCCCATGCAAAAAAAAAATAGTGTATAGAGGTATTCACATAGCTAAAGAGGGAGGAGAAAGATATAGGAACAAGATAAAGAGAGGCAACCAGATGGCAAACAAGCTTTTTAACCTTTTAAGTAAGGACAAAGAGATTTTTAAATAACAGTAATGAGAAATAAAAATTTGAGGAGGAAGAATGTTTTCACACAGAGTTTTACAGAGTGAGAGCCCCGTGGCAACTTTCTCAGTATCATCTAGAGAACTTAAATAAACACTTACATTATACCTCAACACTTTTAGAGCCAGAGTGCTGTTTATTTTGTTGGCCACAGAGGGTAAAGCATAATAAGGGCATTCCTGTCTAGCAAAGAAGAGAAGTGTCCCTCCATGCCTGAGTTTGTGGCGAGGTGGTGAATTTCATGAGAAACCAGTTTCATCTCAGTCTGACAAGCACATCTCTGAAGAGATGCAAGGGTTTTCCGAAGGTAACTTTGTTTTTAAGTTATTAAGGAAGAAGCAGAGAGCAGCCTATGCTAAAAAGATTCCTGGTGCACAAGAGAGGCCAGGAAGCAATATAGGCATTATGCCAGAGCCCTGGATAATTAGGAGTCCCCGGCTGCCTGAGATGACAAAAGAGAGGGGTGAGCAGCAGGAGATCCAAGTGCAAAACAATGTTCTCTAAATTTCAATTGCCATCAGAAGTTCTCCACAGGCTGTGTTAGCATCCTCTTCAATTAGTCTTTAAGAAATTCACTTTGATCTATCTGAGTCTTTTGTTACATGACCCAAGTCTGACATCTGGCGTTGTTCCTCATGATATTGTGAAAGTTTTTGTGCTTCCTCAGCTCTGTATTATTTTCTCTGGGACTTGATCCTTGCTCAGTATGCTGATACTGCTGTATCCGTCATCTTTTCTCTTAGCAGCACGTGAAAGGCAGCTAGGATTTCTCTGGTATTTCCATTTAAGGAAAAGTCATTTCAAGAGCAAACTCATATTTTTTCTAACAAAAATGACATGGAACCCTTTATATGCAGGCTCTTGCATGCAAATATACCAAAGTAAATAAGACAGCTCTGACTTCAAGGAGTAAACAATCCTAAAGGACAAAAAAATGTGAGATCAAAGATTCCGTCTATTTTGGTTAGTTCCGAAAAGAAGTAAAGCAATAATCTATGGAAAGAGTAGAGCCAAGGTCATAGTTATTTTAGAACGGTTCCATTCATATAAAATTCTAGAAAAGGAAAAGATAACCTACAGAATCATAAAGCAGAGCAGTGGTTTCTTAGGGGTTAGGCGAAAAGGGCATGAAAGGAATCTCAGAATTATAAAAATGTTCTGTTGTGATTACATGGGGAAGGTGGTGATTATGAGTATGTGTGCTTACCATCCCACTTTACACTTCACATAGGTGTACATTTGATCATACAATAGAACGCAGTTAATAAAAATGGCTATTGCTAAAAGTTTGGGCACTTAAATACTTACATCTCAATTAACTGGAAGGCCTCTCTTCCCCTCCCCTCCCTTCCTTCTTCCAAGTGACTTTCTTTTCCTTTTTAAACAACTCCTTAACTAATCAGGCTAGAAAACTGAAGCTCTAATGAGTGCAGATATATTTTTAATGGCAGTTTTAAAGTTTATGACCTAATAAGAATATATATTGAATATATATTCTTCAAAGAATGTAGAGAAAAGTTGCATTGTGAGAATAATTCTGATTTTTGTTTACAGAAACTTTCTGAAAATATTCACCCTGCATCATGTATTCTACCTACTCATTAAGGTTGACCCATGAGTAGAATCAGAGTTTAACAGCTTGTCAACTTCATATGGTTCTTCTCCCATCACAACTGCTTATTTAATATCAAGAAAATATTTGGATTCTTAGCTGCAGATTATTGTTTGCCTCATTACCACAGCCATGTGTGTCCTGTTTGTAATTTGGTATTAATTTGGGGCCCATTTTCTGTATTGATGCCCTCTTGCTCTCTGCTAAGCTATAAAAGAAGTTGCTGATCCTTACTGATTTAACTAACCATTAAATAAACCTGTGTTGGCACCACCAGAAGCTACAATTAATTCTTAAACTTAAGATTCTGTTGGGCAAGTCACCGTGCCGACTCTACTATTTCTTTCTTTTGTAAACATAGAGAAGTATAGTCAGAGCTACTTCTCTATTTCTTCCATTCTCTTCCCCTTTTCATCTGCCTTGCATTTTTTTCTTACAACTCTCACTTTCTCCTTTGATCTAGTCAAGTGAAGGGAAGTTTCAACTTAAGCTTTTCTTCAAATGATTATTTTTATGCCCTGGGGGCTTACTTCTATTTTTCTGTTCTCCAAGTGCTAGAAAATAAAAAAAAAAAGCAACATAACAAAAAAATGGAAAAATATAAATTAACTAGTCTTTCTTAGTTTGTCAGTCAGCAGTGTTGATTTGTGTGTATGTATGTTGAGTTTTTTTTGAAATATATATGTTGTGAGGTCCTGATGCATGGATATAATAAAAAATTGAACTCTATCTCATGCTAACAAAATTGTTACTTTTCATTATGGTGGAATTAAAGACATAATTATTTCATTAAATTCCTCAAAGAGTACAACATATTGAAAGAAGATTATGCCTAAAGTTTGTTATACTCTTGAAAAGTTTTGAGAATCATTTTTAAAATGAATGCTCTTAAACTAGATGACAAACCTCAGTCATATCTCAGACATTTGTTCTGTGCCAAAACTTTATCTTGGTTACAGAAAAGGAACAGGTTATAATTCCTTTAGGTTTTCAAATAGTAAGCATCCAGATGGCTCTTTTCATGGTATATATTTAGTTTCTAAACAAATGATTATATTGCAAATAACACATATCATTTGCCAGGCCCTGTTGTAACTGATGAGTTACCAAAATTGACTTAATATATTCCTCAGAACAAGCATATGAGGTAAATGCTATCATTACTCCCGTTTCATGTTTTGACAATTGAAGCATAACAAGCTTGCATGATTTGACCAAAGCTATAAAGGGTTAGAACCTACATTCAAGCTGGTAGACTGGCTATAGATTATATACATGAAGTACTATTCCCTGTCTTTCACAACGTCTGGTGTAGTAACCTGTACAAAGACGTCTCATCATATCAGCGTATGTCCTTTAGAAGCTCATACTGCGCTAGATTAACCAGGTTTTTCCAAACTATTAGCTGTACTAAAATGCAGGATGAGATGTGAGATGCGTACTTTTCTTATTATAAGGTAGAAAGCCATGAAGTGATACACTTTTTTTTTTTTGCATGGGCAGGCATCAGGAATCAAACCCGGGTCTCTGGCATGGCAGGAGAGAACTTCGCCTGCTTTTAAGCTTCTGTCCCACTTTGCATTGGAACACACTAACCTGTTCATAAGTTGGTTTTTAGTTGTCCTTGTTTCCAAATATGTGCCTTAGGAGGTAACTGACTCCTGTGAAAGCCATAACACAATTGTGCTGTCCATACGCAATTTTGGGCTTGAACCCATAACCAGTTCTCATTAACTGTCTATTTTGGAAAAGCATAAAAACAACATGGACTTTTGGTATTGCTTTCTTTTTCTTCGAATTTATTTTTGACATACACCAACAGTAAAACTTGAGATTACTATTCTTTTACAGAATGGTATTACCAACAAATAAAAAAGTTGCAGCTAAATCTTTATACATTTGGTGGTGTTTGTAAAAGTGCTTCCTTTAGTCTGCCATTATCCTTGCACAGATGTATTTGCCATAATACATTCTTTTAAATAAAAAGTCTTTAGCACCATTTTTGTATTGGAGATTAGGGAAAAATCATCTCTCTGGGAACTCTATTTTCAGTCTTGTGTTTAGATGCCCAAAACAGGGTACATCTTAGTCACTGAGGACTGTTTTTTAATTATATTAACTGCATTTAAGGCAAATTTCTGTATACTGTTGTGGCTGAGATAGTGCTGTATTTCTTTACTTTTTTCCTTTTCCTGGATACATGCCAACCCCCACTGATTCCACATGGGATCATGTGAGTGAGTTTTGAACAATGGTACATAAACAGAATTATTCTAAGTACTTTCCCGACATTGGACATTGGCCTAATTAGAAAAACAAAACATGAAATACTTTCATTTAACTTTCTCTTTCTTTAATGGTAACCTCAAAAGCTATGTGTTTGAGATGTCAGCATCACAATATGCAAAGAACTCATATCTCTGTGTCACCACGTGGAGAATGATGGCTTAGGATAGCTGTCTTCATAAATTAATGAATAAAACTATTCTATGAGCAAAACATAAACTATTATTTATATCATTAACACCTAGAATTCAGTGTTGTTTTCTCACGGTAACATTTCCTAGCCTGTTGTGAATAAACCAATTCTAAACCCTAAACCTGTGATAACAGAACATCAATTTACCTTTTCTTGCATAATGCCTCATTTTTCCTCTCACTAAACTCGTCTTGTTGAGTGTTCAGCCTGACATGTCCTATCCAATATCCACACATGTGCCTGGCAACCCAGATTATGACTAGCCATTCAACAGTTGTACCTATTAACAAACTATCTACTTTTGATCAATGAATAAATACTTCTTATATTTCAATGAAAGCATTAACAGTGCATGCAACTACATCTTTATATCTTATTTTAAATGAAAAACAAAATAAATTCTGTTTCCAAATTTCAGAAATTGCTAGATTAAGAAACAAATAGTCTCCTATTCCAACACCTTTAAATACAGAAAAAAAGCATGAAAAATTAAATATGTCACTGAAATAAAAATGAGAAATTTCCCCAATGCATTTTATGAAAAGGAAATTTAAAACAAAAACGGCAAAGTTGTGAGTGATTTGAACGCTTCTTTGTAGGATATTAAAAGGAATATAAACCACAGGTGTAAGTATTTGGGAAGGTAATAACAGTTATAGACAAAGAATATGGTGAGAATGGATGAGAGGTGGTATTAAATGAAATAATGGCATTTAATTTTACAGAAATGAGAAGAGTCATTAATCCTATATTTGGAGATACACATTGAGTTCCATGCAATAGAAATAAATATAAACCATAACTTGGACACGTTAAAATAAAATGGCACAAATCCCAGAAAAGAAAGAACAATGTTTTATAAGTAGCAAAGACAAAGACATATTACTTAACTGAAACAGAAATTAGATTGACAAAAGCTTTGCATAAGCAATAGATGAGAGAATAAAATGCTAAATAATCTTCCGTGTACCAAAGGAAGATAATCTCCAACTATAAATCAATACTTAAACCATATTCAAGAGATAGAATAAATTCAAATATTTTCAGACAAGACTGAGAATGCACATATTTTACAGTTTTCAAAAGCAATTCAAGAACGAAGTTCAGTAAGAAAATCTTGCCTAGTAGGGAAAACTTATTTTGGCTTTCTTTGAAATGCAAAGCTAGGTGGCAGCTCCAGTCTTGATTTATATCTTTTGCCTTTAATTGAACTTCTTTGAAATTTTTACATGCATACATTTTTAATTGATCAGTCACAAAGAGGGGCATAGAAATTTTGTAATCTTCTCTCTGCATCTTTCACTTCCAGAATTTCTCTACTCTCCTTAGTAATCACAAATTCTCCTGTTTTAATTTTAATATTTTTCCCAGGCAGAAAGTTTAATATAGTTTTCCACAAGATCCCTTGCCATCTCACAAGCTTAATTGCACTTAGCTTATGGATAAATGCCCTTGAGAAAGGTTAAATTTGACTCCCGCATTTGAGTGTGCATTCTTCATCAGACTGTTCTATTTTATTCACTCTTCTATTCCCTCAGGTAGCTACTTTTCATTATGTCCAGACTTTATAATTGTTTTGTATGGAGGAGTCAGTCTGAATGGGATCTTATTTCATCATTACCATTATGCTTACTTTAGAAACAAAGTAACTAAAGCCAAAAAGGTCAATGATTTATTCAGCGTTCCTCAGATATTCATCAACAGAATCAAAGTATATCCATGATTTCTCCCTATCACAGTTTTGTTTCTTTTATACAAAAGATAAACTGCAAAACAAAAAATGATAGTGACTGCTTTCCATGTTTCAAAAAGTGCTTTTATCAGTAAATTTGTTTAAGACATCTGCATGCCTTATAAGTACTATTAGCCTTCTTCTTAGAAAAAAAGTTAGTTTCAAGGGGAAAAAAGGTGACCATCGCTTCTCTTAACAACTCAATGACTTATTTATACTTCATTTATATTTATTTAAAAATGTTTCTAGGTTTCTGTAACATAGTCATGAAAATGGGAACTAATTTTAGTGTTATGATGGGGTCCCACTAAAATGTGTAGCTACTGAATAAAAATTTTTAATTTGTGCTTAGCATGACACATGGTATATATCTACGCTTATTTCAGGCACAAAAACCTTTGCTAAGTCACATATTTGGTATATGGAACTCAATTATTGTTTTTAAGAGCATTCTACTTCAATAGGCTTTAGGTAGATAAATTAGAGAAGACTGTCTGATTGAACAGTACGATAGCTTATGAATTTTCCTTGGTTAACATTTAAAAATCAAAATGTATTCCTAAATATAGATGCCAAAAAAATTCATTTTAGTGCAGTTTTGGTCATAAAGGATTACAGAAACTGTATAAACACAGTCCTGATTTTATTTACATAATTCAAAAAGTCATATATTTTAATACAAATTTTCATTTCTATTTTTCTATTGCCAGCTTTTCTGTAAATTTTTACAAGTATAAAACAATGTTAAGGAAACTCTATCTTTTTTGTTGCTTTCATTTTGGACAGTGCCTTTGAAATATTAATGAAATGTTAGAGAATATTAATGTTTTCTCCTTAATAATTACTTTAATAATTTTATTTAAAAGGTCTATATTTAATGTTACTGAACATATAATCAATTTGAATTCTGGATTAGTTGTTGGTATTTCCTTTTATTGATAATTTACAGACTTAGAAAGCTGCAAAGGGAAAACAATAGTGGCCAGATGAAATTTTTCTAATATTTGAAAGTTAGATTTTTTCTTTAGAAAAGCAATCTGACTCTTAACTTAATGGTAAACTTTTAGTTGTGAACTACAATAATTCAAATCATTGTAGGTGCTTGGAGTGAGGTGTTATAAACAAAACAAAACAGAAAATAACAAACATTCTGCAAGTTCAATTACCTAAATTTGCAAATATATTTTATATGAGAATGCCAAATCATTTTTAGAGTCATTGTATCCAGGAAGTATTTAATTCCATCAAACTTTTGAGCATTAGACTCTCTTAGAATGATAAAGCCCATTGGAAAATGGTAATGATAGTACAATTCAGAGTAGATGATAATTTTGAAGTAAAACATCTGGAATTTAGTAAGCACTATGTAAATATCATTCACATTCTTTGTAAATTCATGTCAATAAAGTCATTTGTCATTGAGCTACTCAAATGGTCTTGGTTCTTTACCTAGAAGGGTAGCCCAAACTTTGATTCTTAAAGGTTCTGGGTCATTAATAGTCCCGCCTGGATTGGGTTGTTGCAGTTTTCCACTGACCTGTAGATGAGCAGAACTTAAGGTAGTGAGGAAAGGAAACAGAAATTTTTCTGGTTGATAACTAGATGCAGTAATGATTAGTGCCTCTCCTTTGATTTCTGGACCTATAAAGTCTGGTTAAGAAAGCAGCAACAGCACCATGGAATAGACACTGATTTGGAGCATTCACAGCCTCATAGAGAGCATTTTCCCAAACTGAAATATACTGCTACCCAGTTGGTATCATAATCGAGTTTTTAAAAGACCACTTTACTATTCTACCAATCCAGCTGCCTCAGAGATGATGGGAATATGGTGAACTCTGTGAATTCCATGAGTATTTGAACTTCCCACAATTCATTTGCTGAGAAGTGGATTCTTTGTTTAGAAACAATGCTGTGCCAAATATCATGATAATGGATAGGGCAGTCTGTAAGTCCACGGGTGGTGTTTTGGGCAGTAGCACTGCATGCAATGAAGGCAAATCCATTTCAAGAAAAATCACTATGCCAACAAAAGTACTTCCATGAACTATGTGGTTCAATGTAATCAACCAGGTGGCAAACCGATCATCTAGGGGAAAGACGCCATTTCAAAGAATGTATATTAGTCTCTGCTCCTGGCAGCTGGGGTTATAGAGAGACTGGCCCCAAGGATCAGAAGACCATGTTCCTGAGACCATGATTTCATCCCTACCAACAGGGCCAGTTTATTAATGAGTCCATTGGGTGATAATGGGAGTGGTGGGGGAAAGAAGTTGACTGGTATCCACAGAACAGTCATCCTATGCCCTTGATTGCTAAAATTTTCTGCTGCTGAAACCACCCTCTGGTGAGCATTCACATGGAACACAAATATCTTCACATTTTTTGCCTGTCCAAAAAGATGTACCCATGTAGTTCTTCCCCAGTCCTCTTTGTCACCAATTTTCTAACCATGTTCCTTACTAGTCCCTGACCATCCAGCCAAATCACTCTACAACCCATCAATTGTTGTGTAAACACACCTCCAATAATTTCTCTTTCCAAACAAAATGAACAACCAGGTGCATTTCTCAAAATTCTGCCCAAAAGGAGGATTTCTTTTCATTGCTGTCCTTCAGAGAAGTCCCAGAAAGTGGCTATAGTGTTGCAGCTGTCCACTTTCAGATGCTACCCAAATATCATATGGAACCTTCTGTAAATCAGACTTAAGTTTTCTGTATATCTCAACTGGTCATAGGGAAATCCTCATGAGGCCATAACTGAAGGCTAGGAAAGAGATGTGGCAGAGTAATGTTGTAAATGACCAACTCTTTGACTTGGTTATAACACAATACCTCAATTAATGATGAGCAACACAGATCTCATGGTGTTAGTGGTTAGTGGACCAAAATTAAGCATCTAATAAAGCCCAGTAGCAAGCTAAAGCTGTTTCTCAAAAGGAGGGCTGTTACCTGCACAACAAGTCAGGATTTTATGCCAAAATCCTAAGACTCTGTGCTGTGATTCTTCTTTAGTGGCCTGCTAAAGGTATTGAATAGCAACTCTACTTGTCAGTAAAACTTCCAGCACCCTTGGATATATTAAATCATATGACTCAAATGACAGAGCAGCTTACAGGGAAGGCTGGACCTATTGGAGAATCTCCTCATTTCATTATCCACTCACAACTAGCAGGTTTTGGGAGTCATTTGGTGTTCTAGTTTGCTAGCTACAGGAATGCAATATACTAGGAATGGAATGTCTTTTTAAAAGAGGAATTTAATAAGTTGCTAGTTTACAGTTCTAAGGCCAGGAAAATGTTCCAATTAAAACAAGTCTATAGAAATGTCCAATCAAAGTCATCCAGAGAACCTTAGTACAAGAAGGCCAAGGAAGTTCAGGGTTTCTCTCTCAAGTGGAAAGGCACATGGCAAAAATAGTAAGATCTTCTCTCTCAGCTGGAAGGGCACACGACAAACACAGCATCATCTGCTAGCTTTCTTTCCTGGCTTTCTGTTTCATGAAGCTCCCCGGGAGGCATTTTCCTTCTTCATCTCCAAAGGTCGCTGGCTGGTGGACTCTGTCTCATGGTGCTGCAGCATTCTCTGCTCTCTTTGAATCCTCCACTTTCTTCAAAATGTTTCCTCTTTTATAGGATTCCAGTAAACTAATCAAGACCCACCCAAATGGGAGGAGACATGTCTCCATCTAATCCAGTTTAACAACCACTCTTGATTAAATCACATCTCCAGGGAGATGATCTGACTACAGTTTCAAAAATACAATGCTGAATAGGGATTAGAAGAAATGGTTGCCTTTACAAAATGGAATTAGGATTAAAACATGGCTTTTCTAGGATACAAACATCATCTCTAACCAGCACAATAGGTAAGTGAGCTGGAGTAGCACTCCTAAATCAGGAATATGTAACCTTTAGAAACCAAAGATGCCAGCTAGGCTTTGGGCCTCTTGTTTTGGTTGTAAGAGAGGCCAGATCCAAATAAATTATCATTCACCTTAGAAGGGAAATCTCTATATGCCCTACTACACTGAATACCTAGAATTTTCTCTGAGATAAAAAGTTTCTGAATTTTTATTGAGTTTATATCACACTCTCTAACACTCAAACGCCCAACCAGTAAGACTACAGTAGTTGTTATTTGTTGCTCATTAGATCCCGTCACCATAATGTCATGAATAGAATGGCCCAGGGTGATGTCTTGTGGAAAGAAGAGGCGATCAAGGTCCTTGTGAACTAAAGTAGGACATAGTGCAGAACAGTGAGGTATATTGCTGGTCTCATCAGCCAAACACATAGTTTGTGATGATCTTTGCTAACATGCATTGAGAAAAAATATCTACCCACTTAGTAGCTCTGAACCAGATGTTCCAGTTTGCTAGTTGCTGGAATGCAATATACCAAAAACAGATGGCTTTTATAAAAGGAAATTTGCTAAGTTGCAAGTTTACAGTTTTAAGGCCATGAAAATGTCTAAATCAAAGCAAGTCTATAAAAATGTCCAAATTAAGACACCAACAAGAGGTTACCTTCATTCAAGAAAGGCTGAGGAAGTTAAGGGTTTCTCCCTCAACTGGAAAGGCACATAGTGAACATACTAAGGTTTGCTAGCTTCCTCTCCAGACTTCTTGTTTTATGAAGTTCCCCAAGGGCTATTTTCCTTCTTGAGCTCCAAAGGTTTCTGGCTGCATGGGCTCTGTGGTTCTTGCAGAGCTGAAGCTTTTCCAAAATGTTTCCTCTTTTAAATGATTCCAGTAAACTAATCAAGACCCACCTGGAATGGGTGGTGTCACATCTCCCTCTAATCAAATGTTAATATCCACAACTGGATGAGTCATATTTTCACGCAGATAATCTAATCAAGTTTCCAGCCTACAGTATTGGACAAGGATTAAAACATGACTTTTCTAGGGTGCATAATCCTTTCTAACTGGCATGAAAGGTATTAGGGGATGGCATCAAGAAAAAAGTATCTTCCTACTCAAATAGCTCCATACCAGGTACCAGAGGATATGCTGATTTACTTAAACAATGATACCACATCTGGAGTAGCAGTTGCAATTGGAATCATCCACGTGATTAAGTTTATAACTTCTGCTGTCATTCTCCAAGATCCATCTGTTTTCTGCACAGGCGAAATAGGAACAGATGAATGTGGATATGGTAGAAATCACCACCACTGAGTCCTTCAATTCCCAGCTGAGGCACCACTCCCTGCAATCCTTCCAGGAATAGATGTTGGTTTGGGTTTGCTATTTTCTAGATGGAGGCAGTTCTATCGACTTTCACTTGGCCTTTCCTTTCATAATATCTTTCACTCCACAGGTCAGGGAGTCAATGTGGGGATTTTGCCTGGTGCTGAGTGTGAAGATTCCTCTTGAGTATTCCGGAACTTGGAAAATCACTGAATAATAGGCTAAAGGAACTGTACCACCACAAGATGGGCATGAGCCAAAGCTCCATTAATCACCTGTACTCCATAAACCCCTACTCTGACTGGTGACCAGGTTAACATTTTGCCTCCTGGAATTAATGTCAGTTTTGAGCCAATGCTTAATAATCTATGAAACAATCAATCATTTCTTTTTCCCCAATGCAAACTCACCTGGTAAAAGATGTTAGGCCACTCTGGGGAGTGCCAGAAGACAGATTAACTGTATAAATTTTGGCAGTGTAGTGAGATTCTTTCCCAAGGGGTCTGGCCTTCCCTTCATTCAAGGTGTTCTTGGTATGTACCCTATCAAGCCCAGAAATTAGTTAAGTGACAATGACTCTCTGTTTTTGTGATTTGAGTTAAAACTTTTGATTGCCTGACCTAAAACTCTTTTTTTTCCTATACAGAAACAATAAAACTTTAGTAGACCTTCCATATATTCTACTTCTACTTCCCACCGTGATTAACTAGGTCTTGAGAATCCGACTATTCTGATGACTGCTTTGCCTCTGCTGTCCATTATGGTGGCCACACCTACTTTGTATTTGGCAATTAAGTGCTGCCCCTTAGCTCCTGCCAACCCAGGATTTGATCATCTCCATTGTGCTCAAGGATCATGTTCCAGTGGAGACAGTTCCCACGGTAATATCTGACCTATGGAGAAGTGTAATCACAGATCTCTTTAAAGATGATAGAGCTACTCTCACAAACTTATTCTTCACAGTCATGGTAAAAGGTGTGGCGGAGAGCGCTGGGGTGGGTAAACAGATTTTACACGATATATCCATTCTAACACTCCAATTTTTCTAAGTCTTTGGATCCCCTCATCTACATTATATCAGGGAGTTCTGGCACTTCAACTTTAGGCAATGTGGCTATGTTTTGGCCCATGCTTTAGCTGGCCATCCAGACTGTTAGAGTTTCAACATTTCATACTACATCACTGAATAAAAAAATCTCTGCTTATTGGGCCCATATCAGTAAATTCAGCCTGATCCAATGTTATGTTACTCCCACCATTATCCAAAACTCTTAATACCTATCCCCATACATAGTCCCCTGATTTCTGTCTATGTAATTCCAAAATATCATGCAGTTCTGTCATGGTTAGGGACAGGTGTCAACTTGGCCAAGTTGTGGTACCTTTTTATCTGATTGGGCAAGCGCTGGCCTGTCTGTTGCAATGAGGACATTTCATAGGATTAGGTCATGATCATGTCAGCTGCATCCACAGCTGATTCCATTTGTAATCAGCCAAAGGGGAGTGTCTTCTGCAATTAGTGATGCTAAATCTAATCATGGGAAGCCTTTTAAGAAGGACTCAGAGGAGACAGGTTGCATTCTTGCTTTGGCTGGTGAGCCTCTCCTGTGGAGTTCATCCAGGCCATCCATCAGAGTCATCGGCTTCACAGCCTGCCCCGTGGATTTTGGACTCTGCGTTCCTACAGTCACGTGAGACACTTTTATAAATTTTATATTTGCAAGTGTTCCCTGTTGATTCTGTTTCTCTAGAGAACCCTAACTAATACATCTTGGTGCCAGGAGTGGTTCTTAAGAAACAGAATCTTAAAAATGGGTTTTTATGAATGGTTTTCTACTCTGACTGGACTCAGAGACACTAAGGGCTCTGATTCCCGTAATCATAATGACACTCCCAATCCATGGAATGAGTTGGCAAAGGAGATAGCCAAAATATCATCATTCGATTCTCCTAATGCTTCGTTTGTACAAAGCCAGACTCTGGGGGATAATGTTTTTGACAACTTTACAGAGTTTTGTAGAAATGAGAGTTATAGAGATGTTGGTTGGTTGTTGTTAGATACACTGTCTATATTAAGGGGTGAAAGAGATGGACTTAAGGCTTCAAACGACAAGCTTAAGCACCGTCTGAAAGATGTAGACGTTTCTATGAGTATCCTGAAGGAAAATCTTATTTCTTGTAGCCGTAGACTTGAGATCTCTGAAAATCAGACTCAGAATCTTATTATTAGAGTAGCAACTTTACAACATAAACTGAAATCTCAGTCTTGCGTGGTGTCTGCCATTAAAGTGAGGGCATTGATTGGAAAGAAGTGGGACCCTGAAAAATGGGATGGTGACATATGGATTGATAATGATGTTGGGGGTGAGGTTGAAACCCTAGGCCATGCTGAGCCTTCTCTAGATAACCCTGTAATAATCTTCCCTGAGGACATAGCCGCCCCACCTCCAGCCTGCCTTGAGGAATTGGCCACCCAACCTCCTCCTGAAGGGATTAGCCCTAGAGTGATTAATCCAGTTTCACCAAATGAAACTGCAAATGAAGGCCCTGAAGCAAATGGCTTGGAATATTTCTAATTCTTTTCATGACCCACCTCCACCACCACTCATTTCTTCTAGACCTATAACTAGACTAAAGTCCCAAAAGGCCCCTAAAGGTGACGTACAAAGTATTACACATGAGGAGGTACGTTATACTCCAAAAGAACTGTGTGAGTTTTCCAATTTATATAGACAGAAATCAGGGGAATATGTGTGGCAATGGATTTTAAGAGTGTGGGATAATGGTGCGAGGAATATAAGGCTGGATCAGGCTGAATTTATTGATATGGGTCCACTAAGCAGAGATTCTGCATTCTATGTTATAGTTTGAGCAGTTAGAAAAGGTATCAACAGTTTGTTTGGATGGTTGGTTGAAACATGGATCAAAAGGTGGCCAACATTACCTGAGGTTGAAATACAAGAACTGCCCTGATATAATGTAGATGAGGGGATCCAGAGGCTTAGACTGATTGGAATGTTAGAGTGGATTTATCATGCAAAGCCTGCTCCTACACCCCAGGAATGTCCAGAGGATGCACCTTTTACCAGAACAGTGAGAAATAAATTTGTTAGACTAGCACCATTATTCCTAAAGAGCTCTGTGGTTGCACGTCTCTGTAGGTCAGATATTACTGTAGGAACTGCTGTCACTGAGCTGGAATCCTTAAACACAATGGGAATAACAGGATCCTAAGTTGGCAGAAGCCAGGTGGCAGCATTTAATCACCAAAGACAGGGTAGACGGGCTATTATAATAGATAACAAACTCAAAGGAGGCATCAAAGTTATATGACATGCTTGGACCTAATGAACAAGAAGTAGCAACTACTCTAGATTTACTGGTAAGGCATTTGCGTGTCAGAGGATGGGAGATAAATCCCACAAAAATACAGGGGACTTCTACCTCAGTAAAATTTCTAGGTGTCCAGTGGTGTGGGGCATGTCGGATATCCCTTCTAAGGTGAAGGATAAATTACTGCATCTGGCCCTTACCACAAACAAAAAAGAGGCACAATGCCTAGTTGGTCTTTTTGGATTTTGGCGACAACATATTCCTCACTTGGGTGTGCTACTTCAGCCCATTTATCGAGTGACCAGAAGAGCTGCTAATTTTGAGTAGGGACCTGAAGAAGAGGAGGCGCTGCGACAGATCCAGGCTGCTGTACAAGCTGCTCTGCCACTTGGCCATATGATCCAGCAGATCCAATGGTGCTGGAAGTGTCAGTAGCAAATAGAGACGCTGTCTGGAGCCTTTGGCAGGCCCCTATAGGAGAATCACAATGCAGACCCTTAGGATTTTGGAGCAAAGCCTTACCATCTGCTGCAGATAACTACTCTCCTTTTGAGAAACAGCTTTCGGCCTGCTACTGGGCCTTAGTAGAGAATGAACAATTAACCATGGGCCACCAAGTTACCATGAGATCTGAGTTGCCTATCATGAATTGAGTGTTGTCTGACCCACCAAGCCATAAAGTTGGGCATGCACAGCAGCACTCTATTGTAAAATGGAAATGGTATATACGAGATAGAGCCAGAGCAGGTCCTGAAGGCACAAGTAAGTTACATGAAGAAGTGGCACAAATGCCCATGCTTTCCACTCCTGCTGCCACATTACCTTCTCTTTCCCAGACCAGAGCTATGGCCTCTTCGGGAGTTCCTTACAGTGAATTGACTGAGGAAGAGAAAACTCGTGCCTGGTTTACAAATGGTTCAGCACAATATGCAGGTACCACCTGAAAGTGGACAGCTGCAGCATTACAACCCCTTTCTGGGGTGTCCTTGAAGGACAGTGGTGAGAGGAAATCCTCCCAGTGGGCAGAACTTCGAGCAGTGCACCTGGTTGTTCATTTTGCTTGGAAGGAAAACTGGCCAGAGGTGCATTTGTATACTGACTCATGGGCTGTTGCTAATGGTTTGGCTGGATGGTCAGGGACTTGGAAAGGCCATAATTGGAAAATTGGCAACAAAGAGGTCTGGGGAAGAAGTATGCGGATAGACCTTTCTGAGTGGGCTAAAAACATGAAGATATTTGTGTCCCATGTGAATGCACACCAGAGGGTGACTTCAGCAGAGGAAGATTTTAATAATCAAGTGGATAAGATGACCCATTCTGTGGATACCAGTCAGCACCTTTCCCCAGCAACTCCTGTCATTGCCCAATGGGCTCATGAACAAAGTGGTCATGATGGAAGGGATGGAGGTTATGCATGGGCTCAGCAACATGGACTTCCACTCACCAAGGCTGATCTGGCTATAGCCACTGCTGAGTGCCCAATCTGCCAGCAGCAGAGACCCACACTCAGCCCCCGATATGGCACCATTCCCCGAGGTGACCAGCCAGCTACATGGTGGCAGGTTGATTACATTGGACCACTCCCTTCATGGAAGGGACAGAGATTTGTTCTCACTGGAATAGACACATACTCTGGATATGGGTTTGCTTTCCCTGCACACAATGCTTCTGCCAAAACTACCATCCGTGGGCTTACAGAATGCCTTATCCATCGTCATGGTATTCCACATAGCATTGCTTCGGATCAAGGAACACATTTCACAGCAAATGAAGTGTGGGAATGGGCACATGCTCATGGAATTCTCTGGTCTTACCATGTTCCCCATCATCCGGAAGCAGCTGGATTGATAGAACTGTGGAATGGCCTTTTGAAAACTCAATTATGGTGCCAACTAGGTGGCAAAAACTTGAAAGGCTGGGGTAATGTTCTCCAGGAAGCTGTGTATGCTCTGAATCAGCGTCCGCTGTATGGTGCTGTTTCTCCCATAGCCAGGATCCATGGGTCCAGGAACCAAGGGGTGGAAGTGGGTGTGGTGCCACTCACTATTACCCTTAGTGATCCACTAGGAAATTTTTTGCTTCCTGTCCCTGCTACCCTGAGTTCTCCTGGTCTATAGGTTTTAGTTCCAAAATGGGGTGTGCTTCCTCCCGGAGAAACAACAGTGATACCACTGAACTGGAAGTTAAGATTGCCACCTGGTCACTTTGGGCTACTTATGCCTCTGGATCAACATGCCAAGAAGGGGATTACATTAATGTCTGGGGTAATTGCTCCTGACTATCAGAAGCAAGTAGGACTGCAACTACATAATGGTGGTAAAGAAGAGTTTTCTTGGAATATAGGAGATCCTCTGGGGCATCTATTAGTACTACCATGCCCTGTGATTAAAATCAATGGAAAACTGCAACAACACAATCCAGGCAGGACTACTAATGGCTCTGAAACTTCAGGAATGAAGGTTTGGGTCACCCCACCAGGCAAAGAACCACATCCAGCTGAAGTGCTTGCTGAGGGGAAAGGGAACATGGAATGGGTAGTGGAAGAAGGTAGTGATAAATATGAACTTCAACCACATGATCAGTTACAGAAACAAGGACTGTAATGCTGTTTTGTTCATGTTATACTCTTTAAGTTGTAAGATATCAAGTTTAAGAATGAATGTTGCCCAAGGATTTGCACCCTATTCTGGAGAGATTTAATGTGTTTCCAGTTATATGCAGGACAGTTGAGTATTGTCAGTTAAAAGAAAAAAAATGTGTGCTTATTTGTTTTCATTTGGAAATTAAGTATGGTCTAAGGTGATATATATATAGGTGCCAAGTTGACAAGGGGTGGACTGTCATGGTTAGGGACAGATGTCAACTTGGCCAAGTTGTGGTACCTGTTTATCTGATTGGGTAAGCGCTGGCCTGTCTGTTGCAATGAGGACATGTCATAGGATTAGGTCATGATCACGTCAGCTGCGTCCACAGCTGATTCCATTTGTAATCAGCCAAAGGGGAATGTCTTCTGCAATTAGTGATGCTAAATCTAATCATGGGAAGCCTTTTAAGGAGGACTCAGAGGAGACGGGTTCCATTCTTGCTTTGGCTGGTGAGCCTCTCCTGTGGCGTTCATCCAGGCCATCCATCGGAGTCATCAGCTTCGCAGCCTGCCCTGTGGATTTTGGACTCTGTGTTCCTACGGTCATGTGAGACACTTTTATAAATTTTATATTTGCAAGTGTTCCCTGTTGATTCTGTTTCTCTAGAGAACCCTAACTAATACAAGTTCTTTTGAAGTATAGCATACCTCTTCATAGGTCACACTGTGTACCTCACCTTTCAATGCTTCTTGGGACTTCAGTCTAGATTTAGGTCTGGAAGAAAATAGGCATAGTTGGGTGAGTCATAGGAGGAATTTGCACTGCCTTGTAAGCCAACTACCTCAGGGCATTTGATTAGAGTTTCATCTGGTAGAATAGGTTTAATCTTTTCAGAATGAGGTCTGAAGACTGCTTCCTCAGGGAGACAATTGTAGGTTTATCAGGCACAGCAGAGTTAATCTATTCCAGGCAGGCTGGTGATTAGGTAACTCATTTCTCAGGGGAAACTAATAACATTTATCTGGAGAAAAAGTATCAGTAGAATCTAAGGTTTCATTATCCCCACCATAATCATTATAAGCCCATTCTCCTCATTCCAATTTTCAGGATCTTATTCCTTCTCATTCACTCCCCTCATTTTAACAGCAGACACCTTGCAAAGGTGGGAATTCAATCTATGTTGTAATTCAGCCACTCCCACAATGAGACTCTAAACTTTTCAGAAATTTCATTTCTGCGGCAACAAAAGTAAATTTCCTTCAAGACATACGTAGAAATTTTCCTGTCCTTTATGTGGCATTTGCACTTGGAATTTGAAGTCTTGAGCTAATTCCTTTTTTTAAGAACTGCATCCAACATATTTAGGAACAAAAATCTAACATCATTATAATTTTTAACTCCACAAAATGCTGTTAAGTTTAGAAATACACTTTTACTCAGAGACTTGCATTTTACAAGCATTTGAGTAACAGCATTCAATGACAATAATCTGTAAATTTCTATTGCTAATTCATAGCATGGACAATAAATGCCATCTTCATTCTTGGAAAGAAAGTCATTAGTGGCTGTATTAGTTAGGGTTCTCTAGAGAAACAGATTCAACAGAGAACACTTGCAAATATAAAATTTATAAAAGTGTCTCACGTGACCATGGGAATGCAGAGTCCAAAATCCACAGGGCAGGCTGTGAAGCCAATGATTCCGATGGAGGGTCTGGATGAACTCCACAGGAGAGGCTCACCATCTGAAGCAGGAAGAGCCTATCTCTTCTGAATACTCCTTAAAATGTTTCCAATGATCAGATTAAGCATTACTCATTACAGAAGACACTACCCTTTGGCTGATTACAAATGGAATCAGCTGTGGATGTAGCTGACATGATCATGAGTTAATTCTATGAAATGTCCTCATTGCAACAGACAGCCCAGCACTTGCCCAATCAGAAAAATAGGTACCACCACTTGGCCAAGTTGACACATGAACGAGACCAAGACAGTCTACCCCTTGTCAACTTGGCAGCTATACATACCACCTTAAACCATACCTAATTTCTAAATAAAAGGCAATAAAACACAATTTTCTTTCACCTAACAATACTCAACTGTCCTGCATATAACTGGAAACACATTAAATCTCTAAAGAATAGGGTGCAACTCCTGTGGGAGTATTCATTCTTAAACTTGATATCTTACAACTTAAACACTACAATATGAAAGAACAGCATTATAGTCCTCATTTCTGTAACTGATCACGTGGTCGAAGTTCATATTTATCACTACCTTCTTCCACTACCCATTCCCTTTACCCTCAGCAAGTGCTTCAACTAACAGTGGTTCTTTGCCTGGTGGAGTGATCCAAGCCTTCATTCCTGAAGTTTCAAAGCCATTGCTAGTCCTGCCTGGATTGGGTTGTTGCAGCTTTCCATTGATTTTAATGACAGGGCATGGAAGTACTAAAAGATGCCCTAGGGGATCTTCTATATTTCAAGAAAACTCTTCTTTACCCCCATTATGTAGTTGCAGTCCTAGTTCCCCCAATAGTCAGGGTCAATCACCCCAGACAATAATATAATCTGCTTCTTGGTTTGTTGATCCAGTGGCATAAGTAGCCCAAAGTGACCAATGGCAGTCTTAACTTCCAGTTCAATGGAATCATTGTTGTTTCTCCTGGAATTAGCACTCCCCATTTTGGAACTAAAACCTGTGGACCAGCAAAGCTCAGGGTAGCAGGGACAGGAAGCAAAAATTTTCCTAGCAGATCACTAGGGGTAATAGTGAGTATCACCACTCCCATTTCCACCCCATGGTTCCTGGACCCATGGATCCTGGCCATGGGAGAAACAGCACCATACAGCGGACACTGACTTAGAGCATACACAGCTTCCTGGAGAACATTACACCAGCCTTTCAAGTTTTTGCCACCTAGTTGGCACCATAATTGAGTTTTCAAAAGGCCATTCCACTGTTCTATCAATCCAGCTGCTTCTGGATGATGGGGAACATGGTAAGACCAGAGAATTCCATGAGCATGTGCCCATTCCCACACTTCATTTGCTGTGAAGTGTGTTCCTTGATCAGAAGCAATACTATGTGGATTACCATGATGATGGATAAGGCAATTGTTAAGCCTGTGGATGGTAGTTTTAGCAGAAGTATTGCGTGCAGGAAAACAAACCCATATTCAGAGTATGTGTCTATTCCAGTTAGAACAAATCGCTGTCCCTTCCATGAAGGGAGTGGTCCAAGGTAGTCAACCTGCCACCATGTAGCTGGCTGGTCTCCTCGGGGAATGGTGCCATATTGAGTGCTGATGTGGGTCTCTGCTGCTGGCAGATTGGGCACTCAGCAGTGGCTGTATCCAAGTCAGCCTTGGTGAGTGGAAGTCCATGTTGCTGAGCCCATGCATAACCTCCATCCGTACCACCATGATGACTTTGTCCATTGGGCAATGACAGGAGTTGCTAGGGAAAGAGGCTGACTGGTATCCACAGAACGGGCCATCTTATCCACTTGATTATTAACACC
This sequence comes from Tamandua tetradactyla, assembly GCF_023851605.1. Classification (NCBI taxonomy): domain Eukaryota; kingdom Metazoa; phylum Chordata; class Mammalia; order Pilosa; family Myrmecophagidae; genus Tamandua; species Tamandua tetradactyla. The sequence goes on from NC_135329.1 coordinate 39,568,100, forward strand.
TTCCTCTGCTGAAGTCACCCCCTGGTGTACATTCACATAGGACACAAATATCTTCATGTTTTTAGCCCACTCTGAAAGGTCTATCCACACACTTCTTTCCTGTTCCTCTTTGTTGTCAATTTTCCAATTATGGTCTTTCCAAGTCCCTGACCATCCAGCCAAACCATTAGCAACAGCCCATGAGTCAGTATACAAACGCACCTCTGGCCAGTTTTCTTTCCAAGCAAAATGAACAACCAGGTACACTGCTTGAAGTTCTGCCCACTGGGAGGATTTCCCCTCACCACCATCCTTCAAGGACACCCCAGAAAGGGGTTGTAATGCTGCAGCTGTCCACTTTCAGGTGGTACCTGCATATCGTGCTGAACCATCTGTAAACCATGCCTGAGTTTTCTCTTTCTCAGTCAATTCACTATAGGGAACTCCCCAAGATGCCATAGCTCTGGTCTGGAAAAGAGAAGGTAATGTGGCAAAAGTGGAGACCATGGGCATTTGGGCCAGTTCTTCGTGTAATTTACTTGTGCCTTCAGAACCTTCTATGGCCTTATCTCGTATATACCATTTCTATTTTACAATAGAGTGCTGCTGTGCATGCCCAACTTTATGGCTTGGTGGGTCAGACAACACCCAGCTTATGATAGGCAACTCAGGTCTCATGGTAACTTGGTGGCCCATGGTTAAGGGTTCAGTCTCTACTAAGGCCCAGTAGCAGGCCAAAAGCTGTTTCTCAAAAGGAGAGTAGTTATCTGCAGCAGATGGTAAGGCTTTGCTCCAAAATCCTAAGGGTCTGCGTTTTGATTCTCCTATAGGGGCTGCCAAAGGCTCCAGACAGCATCTCTATTTGCCACTGACACTTCCAGCACCATTGGATCTGCTGGATCATACAGCCCAAGTGGCAGAGCAGCTTGTACAGCAGCCTGGACCTGTCGCAGAGCCTCCTCTTGTTCAGGTCCCCACTCAAAATTATCAGCTTTTCTGGTCACTCAATAAATGGGCCGGAGTAGCACACCCAAATGAGGAATATGTCGTTGCCAAAATCCAAAAATACTAACTAGGCATTGTGCCTCTTTTTTGGTCGTAGGACAGGCCAGATGCAACAACTTCTCTTTCACCTTGGAAGGAATATCACAATATGCCCCACACCACTGGATACCTAGAAATTTCACTAAGGTGAAAGTCCCCTGTATTTTTGTTGGATTTATCTCCCATCCTCTGACACACGAATGCCTTACCATTAAGTCTAGAGAAATTGCAACTTCTTGCTCATTAGGTTCAATCAACATGATATCATCAGTATAATGTACCAGTGTGATGTCTCGTGGGAGGGAGAAATGATCAAGTTCCCTGCAGACAAGATTATGACATAGGGCTGGAGAGTTGATATATCCCTGAGGTAGGACAATGAAGTATATTGCTGACCTTGCCAGCTGAAAGCAAATTGTTTCTGGTGGTCCTTACTAATAGCTATTGAGAAAAAAGCATTTGCCAGATCAATAGCAGCATACCACATACCAGGGGATGTATTGATTTGCTCAAGCAATGATACCATATCTGGAACAGCAGCTGCAATTGGAGTTACCACCTGGTTGAGCCTACGATAATCTACTGTCATCCTCCAGGACCCATCTGTTTTCTGCACAGGTCAAAGAGGACAGTTGAATAGGGATGTGGTGGGAATCACCATCCCTGTGTCCTTCAAGTCCTTTATACATTATACATTCCGGAACTGGGGAAATAACTACAGGATGGGTCCAGGGGCCCACTGGACCCATTGTGAAACGGACCTGAGCCAAAAGTCCATTGATCACCTGGCCTCCATTAGCCTCCACTCCGACTGGTTGACCAGAGTGAACTTTTGGGTCCTCTAAATTAATGTCACTATGGAACCAGTGTCTAATAATCCCCAAAATATCTGATCATTTCCTTTTCCACATTGCACAATTACCCTGGTAAAAGGCTGTTGTTCTCCTTGGGGAAGGCTTGGAGGAAGATTAACAGTATAAATTTGTGGCAGTGTAACAAGGTTCTTCCCCAAAGGGACCTGGCCTCCCCTTCATTCAAGGGGCTCTGGTTCTGTAAACTGTTTCAAGTCTGGAAATTGATTAAGGGGTTGTGACACCATGTTTTTGCAATTCAGGTTAGACTTCTGTTCACTTGACCTAGAACTCTTTTGTTTATACAGCTCAAACAAGAATTTGGTAGACTGCCCTTCTATTGTATTTCTAAGTACCGCATGATTACTAGCCAATGCCACAGATCAATGCGACTCATATGATTTTGATGCCTGCTTTGAGTTTACTGTCTATTATAATAGCCATGTCTACCTTGTCTTTGGCAATTAAGTGCTACCACCTGGCTCTGCGAACTCAGGATCCCATCACCCCTTGTGTTTAAGGATTCCAGCTCAGTGACAGCAGTTCCTACAGTAATATCTGACCTACAGAGAAGTGCAACCACAGAGCTCTCTAGGGATGATGGTGCTAGTCTAACAAATTTATTTCTCGCTGTTCTGGTAAAAGGTGCATCCTCCGGACATTCCTGGGGTATAAGAGCAGGCTTTGCATGATAAATCCACTCTAACATTCCAATCACTCTAAGCCTCTGGATCCCCTCATCTACATTATATCAGGGCAGTTCTTGTATTTCAACCTCAGGTAATGTTGGCCACCTTTTGATCCATGTTTCAACCAACCATCCAAACAAACTGTTGATACCTTTTCTAACTGCTCAAGCTATAACATAGAATGCAGAATCTCTGCTTAGTGGGCCCATATCAATAAATTCAGCCTGATCCAGCCTTGTATTCCTCCCACCATTATCCCACACCATTAAAATCCATTGCCACACATATTCCCCTGATTTCTGTCTATGTAAATTGGGAAACTCACACAGTTCTTTTGGAGTATAATGTACCTCCTCATGTGTGATACTTTGTACCCCACCTTTTGGGGCTTGTTGGGTCTTTAGTCTAGTTATAGGTCTGGAAGAAATGAGGGGTGGTGGGGGTGGGTCATCAAAAGAATTAGAAATATCTTCCAAGCCATTTGCTTCAGGGCCTTCATTTGCAGTTTCATCTGGTGAAACTGGATTAATCACTCTAGGGCTAATCCCTTCAGGAGGAGGTTGGGTGGCCAATTCCTCAAGGCAGGCAGGAGGTGGGGCAATTATGTCCCCAGGGCAAACTATTACAGGGTTATCTAGAGAAGACTCAGCATGATCTAGGGTTTCAACTTCTCCACAGCCTTCATTATCAATGCATATGTCACCATCCCATTTTTCAGGGTCCCACTCCTTTACAATCAATGCCCTCACTTTAATGGCAGACACCATGCAACATTGAGATTTCAGTTTATTTTGTAAAGTTGCTACTTTAACAATAAGATTCTGAGTCTGACTTTCAGAGATCTCAAGTCTATGGCTACAGGGAATAAGAATTTCCTTCAGGATGCTCATAGAAATGTCTATATCTGTCAGCATTTAAGCTTCTCGTTTGAAGCCTTAAACCCATCCCTTTCTCTCCTTAAGGTAGCCAGTGTATCTAACAACAACCAACCAACATCTCTATACCTGTTATTCTTACAAAACTCTGTAAAGGTGTCAAAAACATTATCTCCCAGAACCTGGCTTCATACAAGCGATGCATTAGGAGAATTCAATGGTGATATTTTGACTATCTCTTTTGCCAACTCACTCCATGGATTGGGAGTGTCATTCTGATTATGGGAATCAGAGTCCTTGGTTTCTTTGAGTCCAGTCAGAGTAGAAAACCATTCATAAAAACCCATTTTTAAGATTTTTTTCCTTAAGAACCACTCCTGGTACCAAGATGTATTAGTTAGGGTTCTCTAGAGAAACAGAATCAACAGGGAACACTTGCAAATATAAAATTTATAAGATTGTCTCACATGACCATGGGAACACAGAGTCCAAAATCCACAGGGCAGGCTGTGAAGCCGACGATTCTGATGGAGGATCTGTGACCAACTCCACTGTAGAGGCTCGCCAGCCGAGACAAGAAGAGCCTGTTTCTTCCTAATCCTCCTTAAAAGGCTTCCAGTGATCAGATTAAGCATCACTCATTGCAGAAGACACTCCCCTTTGGCTGATTACAAATAGAATCAGCTATGGATGTAGCTGACATGATCATGATTTAATTCTATGAAATGCCCTCATCGCAACAGACGGGACAGCATTTGCCCAACCAGACAAACAGGTACCACCACTTGGCCAAGTTGACACATGAACCTGACCATGACAGTGGCTTTTAATAAAATCGGATTAGAGAACCAATCCCAAAATCCTATAATTACCATAGAAATTTCATGCTTTAGATACTGGTTCTTAAGTATCTCTCTCAATTTAAAATCTCTAGTAGTCTGGGTCTCCAAGGAAACAGGACTGACAGGATATTTTTATCTGTATTTAATTTATCTATATCTGCACCCACATCTACATCTATCTATCTCTCTCTCTTTATGTAAAAATTATAAATTTATTATAGGAATTGGTTCATGTGACTGTGGGATAGGCAAGTCTGAACTCCATAGTGCAGGATGCAAATTTGGAATTCCAGTGAAGGTTTTGATGAATTTCCTAGGAGAAGCTGGCTAACTGAAGTAGAGGGAGAAATTTTTCTAACTGCTAAAATCATAAGTTCTCCTTTTATAACCTTCAGCCAGTTGGAGGAGATTTCTCTCATTGCTTATATCTATCTCCTTATTGATTGTAGATATAATCAACCACAGCTGCAATCAACAAATAACTTCACAGTAACAAACAGGCCAGTGTATACTTGACCTATAATCCATACACCATAACATAACCAAGTTGCTATGTGAACTTGACCAACACAACAACTTTATTGAGTTGACCAAATTCAAATAGTCTTTACTCAACATACAGTGAATTTAACCCTATGTAAATGTAGAAAATAAGCTTTGTGATTGTGATCACCTCATTGAGGAAGATAATGAAATAAGGTGGTGAAGATTAGCACGTATGTGTGTGTGTGCACCCATGCACACATATGTAGTTATTGTCAAATTTCTAGGTTTTATGTAGAGTAGTGAGTTTCCTTATGTCTATTACATAATAATTAAAGTGAATTAACAAACAGGTGAGTGAATGAGTGGCCCAATATGTATCAAAGATGAGAATGTACATTGAATTAATAATTATGATCAAATTCTTATACATTAAAATTTGCAAATTAAACATGAACATAGAGGATGCAAATGATAATAATCCCTTTTTTGTTCCTTAAAGACTATAATGGGTGTGAATTACAGAAACAAGAGAAATAATAAGTGTGAGTGCAAATGATTGTAAGCAAGCAAGAATGGGAGGGATTTTCATCTATGAAGGTCCCTATGGAAGAAAAAAATTAAGATATTTTAAGCAGGAAAACTAAAATCTAGGAAATTATGAGTTTATCAGATTATTAAAATGCTGGAAAAACTATTCTTTATCCTGTGAATGTTCAGGGAATGATACATAAAACATTGAGGATGCCTGAAGGACATTATTTTCAATCTAAATTCCCTAAGGTAGGATGATAACTGGAGGTTTTAAGAACCAAGAAGGACAACAGTGAGTCTAGACATCAAAATGCTGTCGACTCATGCTATATTTCAGTGACCTTTACATCTTACTGTTGAAGAAATAAATGGTGTAACATATTTCTGTAACTCCTTTTCTGGATATGGAATTCCTTACCAGTGCAGACTGTACAATATTGTTGTTGCTGTTATTATTTTGTATCACCTCAGGACTTGCCAATCTATTAGTATTTGAGGGATATAAATGATATAAATGATTTAAATGTTAGGGAAATAAATGAGTAATTGAATTTATTTAGCTTACCATACTGTATCATAACTAATAAAGAAACTCATCCCATAAAAAATATTGGTGGCACAATTAACATTTCAAATTGGGAAATTAAGATTAGTGATTTAAGAAGGTCAAACATGATTTTTAAATTGTGATTAACAGGTGGAGGTCTGGGGAACTTAATTATGAAACTAACTGTCCCCTCTACTAACTTAGAGATAATATCTCTTTCTTGCTCTGGGGTTATACTGTATGACTAACCCCCTCCCCCAAATTGAGTCTAATTTGTAGAAAGTAAGTATATTTTAGAAATAGAGAAATATGGAAGGAAGTTTTATTTTATAAAGTGGAAATTATATATGGTTTAATGGTAAAGGGTATATTCTTGAAAACTACCATAGAGACACCAAAATAAAGGGAAGCAGGTACAGGGGTTTTAGAAAGGAAAGAGAAGGAATAATAGAATTGGTACTTTCTGACCAAATGAAAACAGGGAACATTTCTAGGGATGTCAAAGCAGGATCTAGGAAAATGAATGGCCTTCAAGGTGTGATTGTGGAAATATAATGACTTGGCAGCACATAGGAGAGGAAAATGAAAATAATAAATATCTGTAAATGAGCAGGAGATTCAGCAGGGAGAAGCCGGTTCTTGCCATTGAGCAGATGCAAGAAAGCTCTCTATGGAGAAAAGAAAACAGGGAAGAGCTTTTACAAATATTGATTGGCATTGATAGTTAAGATCCCCGGAAAGAACTGCAGAAAGCATTTCCCATTGCCGACAGCAAATCTTACTCACACCAGCCTTCAAAACAGCAGATGTAATGAGGTCTAAGGTCAGAGCCGAAAGCTTAGTTAGATTTACTTTACCTGAACCAGAGGTCAGTGGGAATAAGCAGAGAAGGAACAGCACTCAGATTAGACATCCAAGAACATAACAATGTTTTTTCTACATATCCATCAAGTTACCTTTTTTACATTAAAAAAAAAAAAACTTAAAAAAACATTTTTAGGAATTCAAAAGACTGCATCTGGTTTTTGTGCAACTGCTAAGATCTATCGATATAATAAAAGTATAAAATACTGCTGCTCAAAAAACCTTGGGAAATGCTGACATTTTGCAAGATTATACTCCTAGCACGTGCTGAGAGTCGGTTCTTATTATATGAGCACTATTTCATTTTGTGTTTTATGGTAAAGTACCTTTACATCTTTTGTCTAGGAACATAAAATGTATGATACCTTCTCCTTTCACATAGATTTGCAAACTAGAACATGACTGGTTTTTAGGATAGGTCTACCTATGTGGCATACAGCCTGAAGATATTAGCATTAAATTAGTATTTCAACTATATCTTGTGGGAAAAGTACCAAAAATGGCTTTTTCCCATATTACTTTTAACTGAAATCTAATAATAGAAGTTTGAAGTATTCACTACTATGTGCATATAGAATTAGGTACATATTAAACTATATACACACACAAATGTATACATAAAGATTCATACATGTACCTATGTTGATTGCTATTTGTTTCCACAAAGAAAGAGCAGTTTACAGAATTAATCAGCAAGGAAAATAAAGACTGTGAAATGTAATGCACTATTATTTATTTTTCTGCTAATGCTGTAATAAACACTAACCTATATTTTCTCAGAAACTGGGAATTTGACAAAGGTATTTTGAACATGAACAAATTCCTGATGCAGATGTAATTTAAAATAGCATGCAGGAAGTATTAAAGAAAATAAACTGGAATTCTCTTATAAAAATTTCAAAAAAGTAGAATGTGTTTAGATGAGCTACAAAGAAGATATCAATAAAAAGGATAAAACCAAACATATGGTCTTAATTGCAGATATGTTTATTATTGTAGAATGAAACCTCATGGGGAAAACAAAACAATATTGTAATGATAAATGCTAAGCAAAAAACAAATGAGAGAATTATACATAAACTGAAATAGATGAGAAGCCAACAAAAGGAGATAAAGCAAAAAATGAATGAAAATTCTAAATACAGCTAAGTGAACACAAGAAAGAGAAAGGTATGGAAATTATAGTAGGCATGAAATTGGACAATAAAAAGACCTAAAATGATGCCTAGAAATGGAAACTCTAGGGAATAGAAAAGAATGAAACTGGACCTTTTAACTGAAGAAATAAATGAAAAGCTTTGAATGACATTTAAGTATAACAGTAAAATAAAATCTCAGAGAATGAGAAAATTTACCTTCACATCTTGTAGCTGGAATGCTAATATAATAAAATAGTTTAAATAGTCTGAGAGGTCTTCTCTTTAATAATTCAATTGTTAAGTACTTTAAGGTTTCCTGTCTGAGCAGAACATTTTCTACTATAAAAGGCTTACAGATAAATGGTGAAATGAACAGCAAAACAAAACAGGAAATAAATTTTACTAAAGAAAGGGAAGTGAAGGATTAAAAAATACAAACTAAATCATGGCATCAATAAACACTGATGTTCTAAGAAGGTATCTCCCTACAAAATTTTGCAAAAATAATCAAATTCAAATTAGGTATAAAGAGATGTCTACTAAACCCTGGTCTAATTTGACAATCTAAACAGCTCTGTTGATTGTATCAACTTTAAGAAATAACAAGAGAACTTACATGACCTACAAATTAAACAGGCTTACCTTTAATTCATTGATGAAAAAATTGTAATTCTAAAAGACAAATTGAATGATCTTATGCTTTGTAATTGTCTCACAGTTATTTCTGGATGAAACTGAACCTAACTCAGTTGTTTCACCCCGAACTCGGGCTGTTGGCATCACTCCATAGTGCCTCTTAGTTTCACAGTTTATTGTCCCATTTTGGTTTTTTATTTCCTCACTCAGCATAAATATAATTATATAAAAATTGTATTACAAGATTTAACATGACTTCCATTCCAGGTGGCTGAGGGAACCATAAATGCTTTCTTATACTTCCTTTTAAAATAAAATTTTAGAAAGGAATACGTAATTGTTATGAGATAGATATGACTGTCTCAGATAAATAAATGAAATGGATGAATTTCTAGAATTCCAAAGTGAATTTCATCCTTAGTGATGAATGGAAGCAATACTATAGAGATTCAAGAAAGAATAAACATAAAAAGGCTGCAGCAGCAGATCATTCTCTTTGCAGAAAAGGCAGGAACTAACAGTTATAAAGAGTAAAATGGTAATAACTGACAAATATCTAGGTAACCAACTGGAGAACTGTCCTCTGTGCTAGAGTTGTAAGTTGAGGTTTCATGCCTTCAGGGTGACATCTGCCAAGTATCATCTAATTAAAGGGAGCTATCTGTCAAGAAGGGCTTTTACACCTACTGTGGGGTTTTGTTTGTTTGATTTTTGATGAGTTGGAAAGTCTAAAATAAAAGGGTAAAAGCACTCAGAATTCAAGAAGCATTTCCAGCTTTTATGCTTTTTCCTTGACTATATATCATAAAGTAAGATTGCCAGCTGTTACAAATTTTATTCTGCATAGAACCCATCACTCAGTATAAATGCTTGTGGGCAAACTGGAATAATACAATGTCAGAAAAAATTCATGAACTTTTTCTACACATACACTCAAACACACACACACACACACATATACACACACATAAACTTGCATGCATAATGTATGTTATATAGACATACTATGCATTTATGTGTATTATGAATATATATCATATATTAAAATATGCATATTTTCACAGCTTTTTTCATACATAGTTATATAAAATTAAATATAGTTATATAATAACATTTATAATACAGGTATATTTATAGTTGTATTTACAATTATAAATTTTATATAAGTAAATATATAAATATTTATTTGCATTAACATATATAGAGAATATTTCCCACATACTGTAAATTAACAGAATTTCTGCAAGACAAATTTTAAAATTCTCCCAAAATTGAACACAGAAATTATAGTCAAAACATAAGAGGAATGAGTGAGAGATTTCGTTTATGAAAGAAAATTCGTATGTATAAAGAAGCCCAGAAAGAGAGACAAGTTAGAAAAAAAGGAAAAAGTGATATAATAATACAGAATAATAAAAAGTAAATTTTCAAAGCTTAAATAAATGTGAGTCTTTGGATTGAATGATACCTCTGATTGAAAAGCAGAATGGTTAACAAGATGTTTTGCACATCTAAAATTCCCTCAATTATTTAGGATTGCTAGTTATAAGGTAGAGATAATAAAATGATTATAGAGAGAAGAAAATTATTTACCTACGAAGGCACATCAAAGTGAATGAAGGAAAGAAATACAACATTTCATAACTGAAATTTCAGAAGATCAAAGATAAAGAGATATTTCAAATAGTTTCTAGAAAGAAAATAGTTATATACTTAAGAATAAGGGTCTAACAACAATTTTCTTAATAATAGCATATTATGGTTGAAGGCAATGCAAGTGTCTTCAAATTTCTCAGCTAATGATTTTTAATAAAAAAAAAATTGCCACCCTACCATTCTGCCAATCAATATAGTTATAGAATACAGACCCTTTTTTAGGCATGCTGGGGTTCCCAAGCCTACTCTCAGACATAATGATTTTCTAGGACTTACAGGATTCATAAGTTGTTATACTCATAGTTATGGCTTATTATGGCTAATGTTTACAGAGTAAAATTGGCAAAGGGAAAAGGTGAACAAGACAAAACCCAGAGGTAACCCAATGCAAGATTCTAAATATCTCTTAACAGTACAGACATATGGGGCATGTTTAATACTCCTAGAAGTGATGTTTGATCACCTGATCATCAGGTGATGTGATGTGATCATCACATCAGGTGATGTTTGATCACCTGATAGCCATTTTTAAATATTTTTTCACTTTTATTGTGATAAATATACAACACAAAAGTTCCCATTTTAACCAGTTTCATGCATACAATTCAGTGGTAATAATTATACTCTCAATATTGTGCTACCATCACCATAATCCAAACTTTTTCATTATTCCAAATATCAATTTAACAATTACTCCCTATCTTACCCCACTCTCAAACTCACAGCTCCTGGTAAACTGCAATCTATTTTCTGCCTTTAAAAATGTGTTTTTATTACGTATTTCATATATATGAAATCATATTATACTTGTTCTTTGGTGTCTGGCTTAGTTCACTCCAGAAAATATCTTCTAGGCATGTATCAGAATCAATTTTTATGACCGAGTGATTTTCTATTGTAACCATATACCACATGCAACTGTATAGACACATGGGTTACTTCTATCTCTTGGATACCGTGAATAATGCTGCTATGAATACTGACGCAACAATAGCCTTAGCCCTTTTTGACACAGCATGCACAGTACATTAGGATGGAGACACAGAATCAAAGGAAGATTGGTTTAAACTCTTGAAAATAATAAAGAAAATCTCAAGAACAATGACATAAAGTTTGGAAAGCAGAGACCTTGTCTTAGTTTTCAAAGCTGTTGTGGCAAATACCACACATTGGGATGACTTAATCAATGAAAATTTATTGGCACAGTTTTGCGGCTAGGAGAAGTCCAAAGTCAAGATTCAGCAGAGCGATGTTTCCTCCCCTGTAACATTCTGGTGTTGGCTGCCAGTGACCCTTGGTGTTCCTTGGCTTGTATCCCTGCCTTGCATCACATGGTGACGCCTTCTCCTTTCTCTTCTGGGTTCCATTGGCTTCCACTTTCTGGTTCCTCACTATGGCTTTTTCTATGTCTGAATTTCTTCTTAACAAGGTCTCCAGTAATCTGGATTAAGGCCCACCCTCATGCATTTGGACTTCAGTTTAAATAAAATAACAACTTCGTGAGATGGTATGTACAAGGGAACACACCCACAGGAAAAACGATTAAGATTAAGAACATGTTTTAAATTGGGATGCTTAATTCAATCTCTCACAGTCCTCCTCTGGACCTCCAAAAGACATGTTTTTCCCATATGCAAAATACATTCATTTGATCACAACATCCCAGAAGCCTTAAATCATTTCAGTAACAGCTCCAAATCCAAAGCCTTATAAAAATAAGATATGGATGGAGTCCATCCTGGGGCAAATTTCCTCTCCATCTGATGAACCTGTGAAATATATAAAGGTTATATGCTTCTTAAACTCAATGTTGGAACAGGCATTGGATAAACATTCCTATTCCAGTAGGGAGAAATTGGAATCAATACAGGAACCCCAGTCTAGCAGTTATGAAACCCAACAGAGAAAAACTATATTATATTTCAAGGTCTGAAAGTCATTTCGGGATTGATACTTTGTCCTACGAGCCTGCAGCAGTACTAACTCCACTCTTTCAAACACTTGTTCAGTGACCATGCACTTTCCAAAATGGGACCAATTCCTCACTTTCTCTGATAATTTGGTAAGGGCCAAACTCTTCCCAAACCTTATGGTGGGAGCCCTGCCCCTTTCAAACGTAAGAGCAGATAGCCTGACCCCTTTGAATTCAAGGACGGATCCGTGTTCCCACACACATGGGTAGGCTCTCTCCTTTGGTAAGAGGAGATCTTTTCCACCTAGACTTCTTTGTCTATGATTCTGCCCCCAAACTCCTTTTTCTTTCAATTCACCCCTTCTCCATGCCTTTTAGTCCAGGCTGACAATGCTTCTGTTCATATACATATCAAAAAAATCTTGTTGACTTTGTGTTTCAGTTTCATAATGCTGCCAGAATGCAGTATATCAGAGATGGATTGGCTTTTACAAAGGGAATTTATTAGTTTACAAATTAATAGTTTTAAGGCCATGAAAATGTCCTAGTTAAGACATTAAGTGAGGATACCTTCACTTAATAAAAGTCGATCACGTCCAAGTTTTTGTCACATGAGAAGGCACATGATGATGTCTGTTGGCCTTTCTGAGTTGGTTTCAAAATGTCTTTCAACTCTTTGAGGAACTTCTGGTTTCTCCTGGGGTGTTTTCTTCTCTTCAAGTGACTGTGGGTCCTCCCTTATCTTCTTTGGGACAAATTTTGGCTTTTGTCTCTTAGCTTGGCATCTCCTGGGACAACTTCTGACTCCAAGCATTTGTCCTTTCTCTAAAAGAGAAAGAGACCCTCTTAGAGGTCTCCAGTAAATGGATCAAGACCCACCTGGAATGGGCATGGTCACATCTCCATGGAAGCTACCTAATCCCACCCAACAATAGATCTGCTCCCACAAAGATTGGATTAAGGGAATATGGCTTTTCTGGGATACGTAACAATTTCAGACCGGCACATTTGCATGCATGTTAAGGGGTCCAAACCATCAGACCAAATGATTTTCCACAGATCTTTCCTGGATAACCACATTTCCAATCTTTATTTACTCTGAGATGGCTGACTGGTTCCATGAGTCATATGTCTGTTCTCCTTAGCAAAAGGTGGTTCAGCTAAAGCCATGCACAGAGCCACATTTTCTGGGAACTCTCCTGGGAACACATGAATGTCTCTCAAAGAGCCATGTCTAGCCTTAATCTCAGAGCACACAATCTGGATAGGCTTAGAATTTTCCCAACTGTCAACTGCTTATTCTTTTGTCCACATAAATTCAGGTCTCAGCAGATCCCTTTCTTCTTGTATTTTACTATAAACTGCAAGAAAAAACCAAGTTGCACCTTCTATACATTGTTTGTCAATTGCCTTAGCTAAATATTGAAGTTCAAGGCTTATAAATTCTGCCTTCTATCTAACATCAAAAAACAATTTTACCAATTCTTCTGCTACTTTGTAACAAGGATCACTTTCTTCCACTTTCTGAAAACACATTCATAACTTCCTTCTAAAGCCTCACTGAAATTAACTTTAATGACCACATTTATAATGGTCTATTTAAGCCAATCTAGGATTATTCTATCAAGCACATTAAATTCTTCTAGCTTGTACCCCTTATCTAATTCCAAAGCTGTTTCCATATTTGTAGGTATTTGTCATAGCAACACTCCACTTCCTGTACCAAAAACTGTCTCAGTTTGCCAGACTGCTATGTCAAATACTACACAGTGGTTTGGCTTAAACACTAGCAGTTCAGTGGATCATAGTTTCAGAGGCCAGAAGTCCAAATCAAGACATTGGCTTGAAGGCTTGTTTTTCCCCAGGGTCAGTAGCATTTTCGTTGGTCACTGGCGAAACTTGGGTTTCCTTGACTTGTATCCCTGCTTTGCATCAACATCACATGGTGATGTCCTCTCCTTTCTCTTCTGGCTTTATTCACTTTTGGCCTCCAGCTCTTCCCTGTGGTTTTCCCTCTATATGTCTGAATTTCTTCCGCTTTTAAAAGATTCCAGTAACTGCATTAAGACCCACCCTCATTCAATTGGATTACACCTTGTCTAAATTGCATCTTCAAGGAATCTTACTTATAATGTATTAATAGTCACAGGAATGCAGATCAATATTACAAATATGTCTAAATTAGGGAACATAATTCAATTGTGAAAGTATGATAATTGAATCCAGTAAATAAATTTACAAAGCAAGGGGAGAAAGATTTTAAGAGATTTGAGAGAAACAGAAATATCCTAACACATTTGTTAACAATTCAAGAAGGCAATAAAAACCGTGAAGAATGAAAACCACCAAATATGTACAAGGACTGCTGGGAAAAAATGCATACGCATAAATATCAATCAAGTAAAAGTGAATAAAAATGAAGAACCCAAGAATAGAAAAGTTGTAATGAAGGTGAGCATGGTTTTCGTTTGTTTGTTTATTTAAATATGGAGCTTAGACAAAAAAAATGGAAGATTCATGATTATAGTTAAGGAGGTAATTGGTATTTGACTTTAAAATGTTCATGAATTGTAGTGAACTGAGAACTGTGAATTGAGAAACTTTAGCTTTAATTTCTTGGTTTTATATCAGGTAGTCAGTCATTATAAAAAAATTGAAATATATAGTTAAAATAATTTCAAGTCTTTTTATATTTTTGCATTTTTATCTTTTAGAAATCTGTGCCTTATAATTAAAAAAATCTTAATTTTAGCATTTCTGTTATATCTTGTTGCTTCTATTTGTCTTGTCTTAAATGCAGTAAAATTAAATTTGATCTTAGAAATGCCATGTGTGCAAGTTTAACCCCATATTTACAGAACTATATCTATTTATTCTCTTTTTTTTTTTTCTATCACTGTAGCCATTTGTATCTGCCAACATGCTGAGACAGAATCTGAATTATTTTTCTCAATGTTAGATTTTTGGTAAATTTTTATTCTTATCTTCCTTATGCTCCTTGGACATGTTGTAATGCCATTGTAGATCATTTTCTTTAAAAAATATAGTAGTGTATATACATTCATTTTCAGATTTGAGGAAATGCCCAATAAATGACTGTGGGAAGGGAGCAATGTTCAAAAATTTAATTTCTGAATGCATCTGAAAAACCAGTCCATCCTTTCTTTTTATGAGTCTTCCCACTGACGTTACCCAGGTTAAATAAATAATCGATCAATACCACTTTGTGGAATGTTCCTGTCAGCAGGATTTGCAGTGAGTCACAAAATGCTACTTTAGCATTTAACATAACCTTTGCATATCAGGTTTCATTATGGTTATATTTATGATAAATGTGTCCAAAATAATTTCATTTATTTCAGGCACAAATTCAATTTCTTAGGTGAGTTGTAGAGGCTGGTGAAATCATTAAGAATGCAGGGATGTCACAGTTTCCATTCTCACTCTGGAAAGAAAAGCATGAAGGGTAATGTAATTTAAGTGCAATTTTGCCTTTTAATCACAATCATATGGGACATATAATGAAAGATAAAGTATTCCAAATGGAGTAGCTTTATCAGTTTAAATACTTGTCCCAAGTTAGATACAGTATTCCCTAATATTGTTTTTTGTGTGTAATGAAAACTTTAGACACCTGTGTTAATAATTAGATTATTTTGCTATCACTCTTTGATGAAGGGCTATTATTGTAACACTTTATAAAATTATTATTTACTAACTGTACATTAATCATACTGATCACTTTCTTAAAACATTACATTTCAAGCTATGTTTCTGTTTATAAATTAATTAAAGCAATTAGTTAAAATCATCCAAACCTTCTATAGCATTTTTTTTTAAGGTGCCATCATTTTCTTTCTGCTTGTAATCATTTGACAAATAAAGCCATGGTACGAAATATCAAACTTGGCTTGCCCAAATTAAATGCAACTTAACCTAAAACCCAGCCCTCTATTTTACCAATTTCAGTAACACAATTACTAATACCAACTGGATCTCTGTTCATGTGGCTTTTATGCTCTTATTTAAAGTAAGATAAGGCTTTAGGAGAAGAGTCATTTGCAATAGTTAGACCTTCTTTCAATCACTTTCTATCTTTCTTATTAATTTCCTATTTCTTCATTCAGCACAATTTCAGATCGTCTGGGTAGGGGAGGGATTGACCATTCATTTAGACTAGGTAGTTACCTTCCTAGTTAGCCTTTGGAAAAGAACCAAAAGATGTGTCAACTCAAGACTTTATAACAATAATGGTTCTGAGGACCTATTTTATGAGGTAATAATCTATTTTCAGTTCTTAGGATACAGCACTTGGCCCTCAGCCTCATAGTTTATCCACCCAGGAACTGGATTATTGCCTCATAAAATAATCTAAAGATTCTATTATCGCTTAATTAGAAAACAGGACATTTATTACTCCTTTTTACTACAATTTTATTGGATGACTCCTGAGTTTACCTTTCTCTTTCAAAGAAAAATGAGTTCAGGCTTGATTAATATGCATATTATATATATATGATTGTTCGATACATGGTACTGGGAAATCATAATTTAAATGCATATCACAGGAAAGTGCTAAGTAAAGTATTTCAGACGTGTGACACTGGTGGTCTTGGGCCTTTTGAATACATATTAAAAAAAAACATGCAACTCTTAATAATACCAGTTTATATAACACACCTCTGTTAACTTAGATTTTGAGGATGAACTCAATGAGCATATTCCTTCTTATGGAAAAAACAAGGACCTATGACCAGGCAGCAAACAATCAGGTCTTTTGTAATAATTTTTAGCACAGGGAACCCAAGAAGTTGACTGTCATGGAGGTGTGTGATTCCCTTGTGACTAATCATTGTCTCCTGTCTGGGTAGTTCACAGCAATCTTGCCGGACAGATTTCAGCCCCTTGAGCACTGGGCTTTTAAAGTACGTGACTGAAGAGTTCCCAGCCCTTCACATGACATAATTGCTACTAAATTTGGGGCTGGCAGTAACATATGATAGAAACATGGTCTCCAGCCTCTTTCTACCACCTCAACAAACATTGCTGTGGGGAGCACCAGCCTCTCCTCTGGAGTCATCAGGACCCTGTAATCCAAATCTCGTAGTTGCAGTTTGATGAAATGGCAAATCAGTGTGTTAATCCATCGTCTCAGTAGTCTACAAGGATTGATTACCCTAGAGCTTGGGTTGTAGCCTAACTTTCCTAGGAATCCAGGAATTTTACAGTAATTCTCACTTGCCCTGAAATATCTAGGTTAAGCGGGACACCTCATTTCCCCTATATTTTGACATTTTAGGCATACAAAATGTGTAGATAAGATTATAATAAATAACTGCAGACTTACTAATGCTTTGACAAATATTAACATTTTACTGAATATGCTATAGATGTTTTTATAAAAGTAAATGTTTTTAAACATATCTTTTTAAAAAAGATATGTTTGTGGTTCTCTCCTAGATCCTCTTCTGTTTTCTTCCTCTCCTGAATTCTGTTTATTATTACCAAGAATAGTTAAAAAATATTTTATTACATATGCACACAACCATAATACATACATGATTGTTTGAACATTCAGTTAACGATATATTCATATATCCTTCTGCAAGTTGCTTCATACACTCAACATATTCATTCAAATGAATGTGGCCAAACGTTAAAATATGTTGAGTGAATAAAGCAAATTCATGCAAATCTAAAAACAGAAAGAATAGTATCTTCATAGAAAAAGTGGGGAGGAGCAAAAGACATACAAAGAAAGCTCAAAAAGAGGAAAATTAATTGCCCAAAATATATGAAATAATTTCAGCTTGATTTGTAAACAGAGAATAAAAAATGCAAAATATTTATTCAAAATAAAGTGAGATACAGTTAAAAAATATTAACCTATCCATTAGGTTAAGTAGAATATCAGTAAAAATTTTTGGAATGATAATGACCAAAATCTATTTGATTTGAAGATACCCTATGATCCATCAGTCCTACTCTTAGCTATATATCTCTGAGAAATGTATGCACATATGCTGTAGAAGACATATAAATAAATGTGTTCTAAGTTTGTAATATTGAAAAATTGGAACAAAAATGTTTTTCATCAAGAGAAAATTAAACCCATAATGGTAGATGATATGGTAGTTAAAATGAATAAGGACTCCTTCTTCCTGACAGAGCAAGTCCCAACACCACATTGCTCTTTTCAAGAGTATGTTGGTATTATAGACCATTTGTTTCTCCTTCTCCCTATTTTATAATAAACTTCTCAGATTTCTAAAAAAGTCTGTTGGGTTCTTGACCATAATTGAATTCAATCTATAAACCAATTTAAGAAACAGTGTTATCTTTATGGAATTGAGTATTCCTGTCTATGCCTATAGTACATATCTTTATTAGATCTTCATCTATGACTTTCAATATTTTAGAATTTTATGTAAGTTTTGCGCATATCCCTTGTTATATTTCTTTATAGGTAAAATATTTTCTTCCCCTGTAAATTGTATCCTTTTCACATCTACAGTTACCATTTACAATTATAGCTTCTAATCATTGTTGATATCTAGAAATTTCTATTCATTTTTTCCTATTAATTATGTTTCAGACAAACTTATTAAATAACTAATTCTGATTTTTCCCTGTAAATTTCTATAGAGTGTTCTATCTTGACAATAACCTACTTATGAAAAAAATGACATTTTTGCTTTCTTTTCTAATACTTACATATGTTTCTTACATTGCTTATGCATACTTAATTTATATAGAGAAATATAGCATGCATGTCATATGCATATATTTCTTACCTAAATTTCCCCTTCTCATTTGTAATATTTATCTCTTTCTTCATTAAAATTATCTCAAAACCTTGTGCATTAAAGCAAGAAAAATTTAATACTCACAGTTTCTATCAGTCAGGAGTCTTGAAATCTCTTCATTATATAGTTTTAGCTCATGAACTCTCATAAAGTTGTAATCAGGTTATCAGCCAAAACTGCAGTCACCTGAAATCTAGGAGGGAACTCTTTCTGTATTTAATAAGCAATAACATAATAGGTGTGCATAGTTAATATCTTTAGTTTAACATCCCTATTTATTTTTTGTTTCCATCATATTTATTCTTGCTTTTATTTTAATTATTCTGTTTCTCCTATTTTCTTTGTATTTGCTCTGTTTCCTTTCACTGACATTTTGGAAAGGAGAAGAATTTTCTTCTTCTCCTTATTTTTGGGCAAATTGAATGTAAATATTTTGGAATCTCTCCCTCTAGGATGAAGTTAAAGGCCACACATCTATTACTAACTTATTTTTCACAGGGGTGACAAATATATTAACTGGGGAAAGAATGATCTCTTCAACAAATGGTGCTGGGAAAGCTGTATTTGAAAAAAATATCACTTCTTTGTTTTCTGGACATTATAATCTATATCTACATGATTTTGTTTTCTGGGCCTTGTGTAACCAATATCACAAATCTTTCCTATTAGCCTATAGAGGAGAAAGCAGCACGCTCAGTACAACTAAGAAAAATGTACTGCCTCACTCATAAGTGGAGTTTCAGAGTTGAATATATTTGATTGTAAAAATAACTGTAACTAATAAGAAAACACCTTTTTAATTTCTACCTAGTGTCCTTAAAACCCATTCTGAGAAGATAGTCTGCTCTCTGTCTCTAGTTGAAATCTCAGGACGTTTCCATCATCTTAATCACAAAATGACCTTAAGAAAGCTCATGGCACAAGGCTTATTTTCATAACTAAAACGTCCTTTCCCACGTAACATTTGGCATGACTTCTCCTGCTGTGTTCTTCTACCACTCTAAAGACCCCAAATCATTCCTGGCCAAGTTTCTCCTTCATAATGACTCTCTGACTTACTGATCAGAAGTTGATTTCTTCCATCACTTTCCATTTTTAAAGGTGATTCCTTTCTAGATGATTTTATGAATTATTTAACCACCACTGGGGACATTTGACTACATTTTTTGAAATGCAGCTGATGCATTTTCCTGCATCTACCATCCCCCTGGCTAGGATTGTGGTGAACCATCCTCTCTTAAGATGACATCTTAGTTCTGGGCAGTCCTTTCAGGCATGGTCTAGAAAGGCAGCAGGCCATGTCTGTTTAAGTGGATCATGGTTGATCCATGAGATGCAGGCCTTTCCCCCATGGAGCCACATTTAGTCCTTCTGCCCTCAGAGCACCTAGCCACTGTCACAGAGTCTAGCCTGTCAGTCTGTTCAGATCTGGGTCTTTGTGCCCTCACAGGCTTCATGGGAAAGTGGCCACACTCTCAAAGCAGTTCCATTCAAGCCAGTCTTACTTGACCTGGGGTAAGTAGAAGCAGCTTACTTTAAGTCTCTCCCACTGTACACCTGTTTCTGTACATAGCTTGCACTGATTAATTCCTATTGAATAACTTACAGAACAAATAGCATTCTTATATATTCATTTTGGAGTATTCATTTTAAAAAGTTAGTACATTAATATACACCACTATGTAATATTTCCAAATTTAATTTTTAAAACTCTGGGGCCCAGAAATCCACTCCCATTTGTGATCAGTTTGAGCATCAATATTTGGGAGTAAGAGGTATGCTGTTAAGGAATTACAAAAGGAAATTCCCTTTTTTCTTAGCCCCACATTTCAAAATTACTGAAATTAGCTTATGCAAATTGCTTTTGATTTTAGTCCCTACAGGAAAGGAATCCCAATAAAAGGACTGGAGTGATGATGTGGTGCACAAATCAAGTCATTTTGGATTGTAAACCATCTTGGGGAAGAGAAAAGCTAAGATAGAAACTTGGGAATGTTGGGTTTAGAGTAGGAAAGATCAGGGAATGGAGATATCAAGGGGACTAGCTAAAGTACAATGCTGCCAACTGATTGCAGTTACTTAGTGACTTATCTGACTGTCCAAAAGTGGTCTGAGGATATTTGATCCCCAGAAACACAGAAACCCATTTTTGTGCTTGCAAAATATTGACAGAGCCTATCCTTGTGGTCCAAGAAATTAAAAATGCCATCAAGCATCAGGTAAACAAACAGGTTTATGAATATTAAAGCCCTGGGAAGCTTTTTATCAATATTGTTTTGTCCTTGTGATACTGGTATCTAGGTAATAATTATTAAAAATTTTCAATGGGATACTTCATTTGTTTGCTTGCTTGTTTGCCTGTTTATTTAAAAACACAAGTTATGGAGATACAATACTAGCAGCACTTTACAAAGTGCTTATTTTGAAGTTTTAGCTTCCAAATGTTTATCATAAAATGAATAAACTTATCTGTATGAGCTACTGTCATCTGGCCCATGAACATATTATTTAAAGAATACTTGTTTCCAATTTTTTTATCAGAAAAAATGGCAGTGGAAGGAGTAGGTACATGAATATTTAACAACTGAAAGGTTGCCTTAGCACCCGTAGTGCAATAATTCTTTTGCTCATTGAAATGGATGCAACATACAATATTATTCTTCCAAAATGTCAAAGACATATATTTTCTTAGAGTATTAAATACTGTGATGTGGAGCGAGTTGCTGTGTAGGGTGTGTGGGAACACAAGCTCAGGCACAACAGAAACTCTCAGCAAATGACCCCTTTATCAGTGACACAGCACAAGGTGTCCAAAGAACAGTAGTATACACCCATTGTGACCAGTCCCCCAGGGAGGCCAACTGCCCAGGTCAGGGTCAGTGCCACTTTAGCTCCACTTGGCATTGGAGATGAGAAATGTCTGTACTGTTTGGAACTGGGTATTTATGCATCCCAGGAGGCAGGGGGTCCTGCCACTGAGAGTTCCCACCCTGATAAGAAGCTGGGACTTTTGATCCCAGTTTTGGGTTCAAGGTACAGTTAGGCCATTCATTTGACCAAATGTGTCCCACAGGGCAACAAAATGGAAACTTATTGAAATATCAGCCACTATAGAAAAGGGAGAAGGGTAGGTGAGGGCTGGGAGATGGCTGCTAGGTATGTTCATGACTTCCCTAGTACTTGATTAGCTAAAAATACACATTTTTCAACTGACATATTTAAAAAAAAATTCCCATGACTAGAAAAACAGTTCAAACCTCCTTACATGTTAGAGACATCAAGTTTACTTTTTCATATAGCACTCCTTTCAAAAACTTAATGATAAATTTAACTA
This sequence comes from Tamandua tetradactyla, assembly GCF_023851605.1. NCBI lineage: Eukaryota > Metazoa > Chordata > Mammalia > Pilosa > Myrmecophagidae > Tamandua > Tamandua tetradactyla. The sequence continues at coordinate 39,590,291 of NC_135329.1, forward strand.
ATCTATATTTTAAAGATAGTTTCATTTTGTAGGTTACAGCATGGTTTATGAAGCCATTTATACATTTAGCTTGATATTTTTGGATTAATGCATTTATGAAAAAATTCTGTTGGTTATTATATTTATCACAGACATATGAAACCCAAATTAAATTCAAGCAGAGTACTTATAATTCAGCAAGATAGTGGGCAAGAGAAAGCTTTTTAGTGATGAATTAATTTCCTTCTTTATTTTATTGCTAGTTTGTATGTAAGTGCATTCTAAAGCTGATAGTACAGGAGTATCTTTTGCATCTGATACATTGGTCAAATGAAGAATGGTAGAAAAATGGCTATAAACTGTAGAAATGTTTCCTCTAAACTTAGGCTAATCTTTTAATGCAGCTAAAAGTAATCCTCTATTCCCAAATTCTAAACACAGTTGGCTCTTCTAATTAATAGATGGGACCAATTTTATTACTTATCAATTTCATCTAAATTTATGTTCATAGATTGCTTGAATTTATTTGAAATTGTATTATTTCTGAAGCAAAATATGTGCCCACATAAATTTCAATTTCACTCTGACTATAGTAATATTGACTTATCTCACAGGTGTGGATGGGGAAGTTGCATAAATTGAAAAACCGGATTTTTTCTGTATAAATGAGACTCATCACGTTTAAGCAAACTATCTCTCTCTATCTTCCTTTCTCTCTCATTGTGTCTTTCTTTCAATTATCTCATAATACTTTTGCTTTGAGCACAATTTACTTTTGGAGGTAATTTGGTATCACAAAAATGGCAATTTTTTCACTGTAAATTTGTTAAACTTGACCTAACCTAACAAATGTTTGATGAGTTCTAGTATGCTAGAATGTGCTGGATAAGTTATGAGGCACTAGAACTGAGATAATGCATGATAGTTCATCCATATCTATAAATTCTCTATAACATTCCATACATGTGCAATTACGTTTGAAGCAAATAGTGTTGTTCTAAGATTTTGGAAAAGTCCTTGTGGATCCATGTGGCTCTAGAAAACATACACGATGATAATCTTAATTTATAATGCAAATTAAAAGTTTATTGAAAACATATACTATTGTTCTCTAAACAATAGTTTACTTCAGTGTAATAGCCTATCTTTTTTGGATTCAGACATTATGAAGAGCCAGCAGTTTGAAACCATGTATTCATTAATTGTCACTTATAAATCAACTGTTATAGTAATGAGGTCATATAAAGAATAATGCAAAGAAGCCACTCCTGGTAGGAAAATTGCAGTGTGGAAGAGAACATAATGTTTTCTTTTCTTCAAGCATTTTTGATGATTATTTGATTGTATTAGTGACCCTGTCAGTACACAAGATGTCTGGGTTGTGCCCCACTTCTTTATGTCTAATGAGGAAAAAATAAACATAAAAAGAAAGGAAAAAGGAGAAATAATCATGACATTAATAATCATTACTGTCAGGCTGCTGAACATGAGTTTCTAAGAAACAGAAAAATACAAGTTTGTAGGTTAGAACTGAAGAAAGATGTTTCCAGGAGACTCTGAAGACAACCCTTAAAGATGTTTACAAAACAATCTCATAATGGAGTGAAGAAAGCTTACATAAATGTTCTTGTGAATGGATACCTTATATGCAAATGTAACTCTTACTGGGGGTAGTTTCACCAATTGAGGGTCACAATTAAATGACTACTACAATGGTAGTATGATGTGACAGGTGTTGTTACATGCACCGTACATTTGAATACTGATATCTCTCCTGTGCTGTAGGTCTTTCTACCAGCAACATGGAACCAAGGACACCAAGACCTAAATTCACACAGCCAGAACTTTGTGGTATAAGAATCCAGACCTTATTGGTTCCCCTTGAAAGCCTAAAATCATGATCTTTATCCTGGCCTACCTTTCGTAAGGTATTAACAAGTTGTTCTAGTTTGCTAGCTGCCAGAATGCAATATACCAGGAATGGAATGGCTTTTTAAAAGGGGAATTTAATAAGTTGTTCGTTTACAGTTCTAGGGCTGTGAAAATGTCTTAGTTAAAGCAGGGCCATAGAAATGTCTAATCTCAGGTATCCAGAGAACCTTGGTTCAATAAGGCCAATGAAATTCAAGGTCTCTCTCTCAAGTGCGAAGCCACATGGCGAACATGGTCAGGGTTTCTCTCTCATCTGGAAAGGCACATGGTGAACACAGCGTTATCTGCTAGCTTTTTCTCCTGGCTTCCTGTTTCTTGAGGCTTCCCGGGAGGCATTTTCCTTCTTCATCTCCAAAGGTCGCTGGCTGGACTCTCTGCTTCTCATGGCTATGTCGTTCTGCTCTCTCAGAGTCTCTTCCTTTCTCCAAAGTTTCCCGTTTTATAGGATTCCAATAAAGTAATCAAGACCTACCTGGAATGGGTGGAGACACATCTCCACCTAATATAATTTAACAACCACTCTTGATTGAGTCACATCTCCAGGGAGAGGATCTAAATAAAGTGTCAAAGATACAGTACTGAACAGGGATTAGAAGAAACAGCTGCCTTTACAAAATTGGATTAGAATTAAAACATGGCTTTTCTAGGATATATACATCCTTTCAGACTGGCACACAAGTATAAAACAGAGCCTTTCATGTGAGATCCATGAATCACTAATGCCAATTTAAGACAAGGCCAACTTACTGCCAACTAATTTCCAGACAGCTGTATAGAATAGTTTTATTTCTAAATAAAATGAGTTTTATATCTGTCAATTTATCTTTGTAATTTGTTTCTGTTTTGATTTTGAGATAAACAAAATATTTCAATTACAATGCAATAAAATATATTATCCTATAGTAATATATTCAACTAGGGAAAATCAATTTCTGCATATACAAAATCCAAGCTGATCTTTCTTACAAAGATGTGAGAATTATAACATCTGTAGTATAGACATTTTTTCCAAATAGCATTATTAGGTATGCTACAGTTGACGGTGTCAGCATTTTTCTGCCATTGAAGCATGCCATAATTAACTACATAACTCTCTTTCGCATCACCTAAATTGCTGTTAAATGTTCTCTCTACACTATCTCTCTGGAAAACATTGTAACTTGAATCATTGTGAATGAAAATGCTATTATTCAGATTTATGTTACCTGCAAATGAGTGTAGGAAATTTCTGTTATACAAAATAAAGCCTCTAGAACTATCTCATAGCTCACATGATCTGGGAATTTCTATTACCCTCTCACAACTTCACCTAAATGAAAACCAGAGACAATGATTGGTTTCTGAGTATTGCTTCCTTGGTTGAAATATATAGCTAGGTACAATTTACCAAAAGTTATAAAGACATGCTACCATTTGCATGGAATTACTTTCTAGGCAGACTCTCTCCTTTTCCTTCTACTTGCAACAGGCTTCTAATAAATGGATTTTATCCAATTCAGGATAAAATTATGACGGTATGTATATTAGTTAGGGTTCTCTAGAGAAACAGAATCAGCAGGAAACACTCACAAATATATCTTTTATAAAAGTGTCTCATGTAACCGTGGGAACAGAGAATCCAAAATCCACAGGGCACGCTGTGAAGCCGATGATTCTGATGGAGGGTCTGGACAAACTCCACAGGGGAGGCTCACCACCTGAAGCAGGAAGAGAGCCTGTCTCTTCTGAATCCTCCTTAAAAGGCTTCCAGTGATTAGATTACACATCATTCATTGCAGAAGACACTCCCCTTGGCTGATTACAAATGGAATCAGCTGTGGATGCAGCTGACGTGGTCATGATTTAATTCTATGAAATGTCCTCAGTGCAACAGACACAGCCCAGCACTTGCCCAAACAGACAAACAGGTACCACCACCTGGCCAAGTTGACACATGAACCTGACCATGACCAAACATTCAAGTCATTTATTGTAAATGGTGAGTTGCTCAGGCAGTGCTTTGGTCCTGTGCCTTTTGTATATCACTGCCACTGAATAAATCCTCAACTCTGCTTCTTGCTGGGTTGAGGAGTGGAAAAGACTGACTTTTGGTTCCCACATAGGGAATCAAACCTAAAAGTGGCAGGAGAGTGGGAAGGAAGAAAGGACAGAGAAAAATTTCAGAGATGAATTAGATGAAGACTATTTCATTAGCTATGACTTGCTACCCAACTGGGACCACTACTGAATCAAGTGTGAGAAATCCTGTACCACTACAGCATTTATTGTACACATACAGTGTCATCAACATAGTGCAAAATACATTACTGATCTTGGAAATTCAAAATAGCAAACTAAAAATGAACTGTAAATAACCAAGAGAGTAAAGAGTTTATGGAAATTGCCCCAGGTTTTATATTTTCGGCACTTAGTTAGTTCAAAACACTTGAAAATATTCTCTTTATCATTTTGTGTGTTTTTTTGCTTGTTTTGTTGCCATATATATATATATATGAAATAATTTCAGACTTAAAAATCTTCTTTGTTTACTGCAGATTTAATGTGCCTCTGATGCATTAAATCTGTAACTAACGACTACAAGTAACTGACGATTACAAGTCACTAACGATTTAAATCCACAAATACCCTCACAATAACAATCAGGTCGGTACCTGCTTGACCAAACGACTGGACACCACAATCTAGCCAAGATGACACATGAACTTGACCATCACATCATCCAAGTCACACATGACTAAATATCTCTGATGTCTCAGAAAGCGGTAAAGTTTATTTCTTGCCCTGGAGTCACCATTGTATGCACCCTCTTATATTTATCCTCTTCATCTTTTTTTGGGTTCAAATAGCCTTTCACTTTGTTAAACCACTGGGATAATGAGGCACCTCCATCAATCAGTCCTTCCACAAATTTTATATTATATTTTTATATGATAGACTTTCAAATGAATATATGCAAGTAGTAAGAAATAGTATGCACAGGATAATCCCACAGATAGTGTCATAGCCACATTTCAAGTATCTAATAGGATTAAAATTTGAGTCTGCTGTTTATGTAGGCTTTGTTCATTCAGTTTTTATTTTAATGCACAATATTTTCTAATATCTTATTTTCAGGATAAATTTTAATTGGATTAAACTTCAACAATGCCATGTGACACAATTTATAATACTAAGTTTCAATGAAAATTTCTTATTCATATTTGCTTACAGGCAATACACCTTATTGAATTTCACAATGTAGGGGTTTGCAATTGATTTGCACCTACTTATTTAAGATAGGGACATCATCTTTGATTGTTTTTTATTATTAATATAATACAGTTGCACATTTTTTTCCTTTGATTTTTCCAAAATTCCTTGCCACTATCTTTTTTGTTTTCTTTTTAAAACTGTATTTGGCTATTTTAAGAAAGATTGTGATTATTTTTTCCATGGGTACAACAAAATGAATCTTATGATAAAAGGCATTATTAACAATAAAGAAAAACCCTATGTCATGAAAAAAATAAAAAAGTTAACTAACCCGGAAACTAACAATTATAAATTTGTAGTCATCACTTCAGGGCAGTAACGTGATCACATACCCACCTGTTCTTCAGTTATTTCAGCTCATTTAAGGTGATTTCTTTTCTAAGAAGGTTTTGGAATAACTTTGCAAATTGTTTTAAAATGTCTGTTGGGAATCTGTTTGGAAAATTTTTGAATCCAAGGCACGACCTTATCATGTCAACACCTCTCTGCGAATTTGACTCAGGAATATCTGAGATGAAATTAACAGTATCCACATTGAATTGCTTTTGCTATAGCATATTTTTGCAAATTTCACAGAAATGCATGCCCACATGAGCATATTGCCAGGGTCTCTCTCACAGCATTTTTTTTTTTTTCCCCATAGGCAGGCATCGGGAAACTGAACCCGGGTCTCAGGCGTGGCAAGCAAGAATTCTGGCATTGAGCCACCATTGCACCACCCTCTCATAGCTTTTAAAGAGTCTTGAACGTGATGTTCCGTGAAACTCAGATTTCTCCACATTCAAGATAAATCTACTTCTGTCTATTAATTTTAATTAATATGTGGCTTTATCACTCTGGAAGAAAAATAAAAGACACAAACTATTTGTCTGTGTATTGCACCAGCATGTATAATCTCAAAATGAGCCCTCAATCCATGCACTGCCCTATATTCAGACTACAAGAAAGGGAGAATGTCAGCCACGCCACTTCTGAACTTACACTGAAATCGTTTCATCTAATATAAATTTCATTTAAAATCACTTTCCTTTGCTCCATTTCGAAAAATATAATAGTGACTGAGTCTCCCCTGAATAGCAAAACCTTTTATATACTCGAAAATGGTTATTAAATTGTTCCTCATTCTTCCCTTTGTCAGCCTAACCAACACGAGTTCCTTTATCAAAAAATCCAGTGTATTTTCAAATCTAAAAATCAACTTTATCTTAAAATCTTTGACAGGTTTCCAATAATGCCATTATTAAATGTATGAGAAGGGGGACACAACAGCCTGTGCCTCTGTGTGTGTGTGTGTGTGTGTATGTGTGTTTACACATATACAGAAACTGCCTTTCCTCTAAAGCAAATCAAACTTTCCGAATATGTGTCTACTTTCGTTTTCCATTTGCCTCTGTGGTGAGAGATGCTACATTGTGAAAAGTTCGGTGGTAATTACATTTCCAAACTAGTAAGTTAATAAAATGTCATGGAAAAAAAGAATAAGAATGTGTTTTCTTAAGGAAAAGAATATGGTCCAATGGATACACACTCTCATACAATTCACGATGGTATTTATCACTATAGGAAAAAAGAGACTTTACAGCAACCAGTACAGAAAGAATGTTATTGTATATCCTTAACGATGTGCAGAGAGTGGAACATTATCAAAGACAAAGTACTATAACTGTGCATATTTGGAAAGGAATAAATGAAAGTGGGAAGAGGCTATTCTGTAGGTTTATTTAATCATATGCAGATTGAGCTGTGTTCTAAAATGAAATATTCATGCAAAGTCTAGCCCATATATAAAAGTTATAACCCATAGAATAAAAGGGAGGGTGATCTTGTAATATGCTACCTTATACTATGAATAACTCTCTGACTGAACAAAATTCATTATAGATACTCTTGATTGATTGATCAAGAATGTGTTTCTGAGCCAGCACGACATTAAGGTATCTGAAAGGGACTCAAATAAAGTGAAAGCAGGGCGAAGGGGCCATTTAAGTGTCAAAGTCAGTATCATCCTAAGGATTTCTGTGGAATCTTGGAGTCACTAAAGTTTCTGTTTTCATGGCAATTATGGAATCTATGTAGGATTACTGAGATTAAAGGAAAATTTATTGAGACTCTAAAAAACAACTTAATTGAGATTTTGTCATGAAACCTGCCTTCATGTAGACTTTTAGTCCAAATTCATGGCTTCATCTGTGGGCTGAAAATAAACCCTAAATATAAGAGAGGTGGGGAGATTTAAAATAGTGTAGATCCTTACTGCTTGTGTGCACAGCTGGCAGAGTAAAAGCAAATCCTTTTGCTTAAACTTTGTTCAATCTCCAGTTCTTGGTCAACCTGAATTATCCCCGCCTCCCCAAGGATGTGACAGCATCTCATGTTAGGATCCCTAGGTACTCAAAGTTACCTTCCTTCTGAAGCCCTAGCTTAATCATAAAAACAATGTTGGTGTTGGTATACATAACTAGGACTGTAGCAGTAATCTGTCCTTTTCTGGTTTTTATTCTTGTTTATGTGTGTTTATAAGTATATTATGTAATATATAGATATGACATATGTTAATACAGTCACAAATGAAAAAGTCACTATCTCAATTATATAACTAATTTTATACATTTCTGTAATTTTCTGAGGCTTATACTATTTATTAAATAGACATACTTAAATATGTGCATGTGTACACGTATTTCTGTAGAACACTGAAACAGTAAAGGGGCTTGCACTATGTTTTCTTCTGGAGCCACCTTCCTCATTAATTAAACTGTCTTGCTACTGGTTTCTACTCCTTATGGTTCCTCTAAATTGGAGAGCAGGAAAATTTCAAAGAAAGAATGAAAAGAATTGTTACAATGCAAAACTTTCTGTAACTTCTACATTGAATCCTGTCCTTCCCTGCTAAAAGTTATTATACATAGTATTCTATCAGCATTCCACAACAAAACCTCAATTCCCTAATAATGCCAAATTGTATTTCCTTAATTCTCTGGCCATGGCAGCGAAGCTTTCTTAGGGAGTGTTTGCTCATTCTTTCTGGATAGAAGCAACCCTGTGTATTCCATAGCAAGCCTTTTCTGACCTTTCCATATATGCCCCTTAGTTTAGATTTTTGAAATGTACTGCCATCTCATCTCACCTCCAAGTCAGTTCACATGGAGACTAACTGCCTGTAAAAAGTGATTTTGAATCTTGCTCAAAAATTTCCATTTTCATACCACTGTATTAGGACTTGACTATATCTCTAAAGCTTTTTATTCAAGTCTAGCATTCTTATTGATATACTTAACAATTCAAAGGCTATGCATTCACATTTCTACTTAGCAAATAAGATCTCTGACTTCACTGCACAAATTTTTTTGGTTAGAGGAAAGGGGAGGTAATTTTTTTCTAAAGCTCTGAAATCCATTATATTCCCAATTACAAATTTGAGGATTTATCTGTAGCTAGTCATATGCCATAAGAGAATGAAGAGTTCCTTTCCATCTGGAAAAGTTTTTCTCTTCAATCAAGCATAATGGATTGGGAGAGGTGCTTAGGCAGATGACTCATATCAAGTCACCTGAATGGTTCAACTATTTTAATAGAGAGATGCAGGTATTTGTCATGTTGCATTCTTAATTCTCACTCATACTTAATGTATTAATTCATTCATAAGAGAAGTCCTAGGTTTAGATATGCTTGATTATTGTATTGTATCCAGACAAAATAGGTGGAAAAAAACACCATTTCTGTGCTCCAGGAATTCATATGTCACAAAATCTATATCCCCTTATATTCGAGAATATTTATGAATGACATTTAAGTAACATTTTCCTACAATTTGTTTTACATTTTCCAGTTCTTTTTTCCTTTTCTTTTGTGTAACCTGTGGCAATCATACCTGTTATGTCTCTATATTTTTTCCAGAATTTGTACTATTTAAATCTTGGTATGGAGGGTGTTTTAAAATGTTGTCAATTTTTTTACAATAGCTATAGTTAATAAGGAAATGTTAACTTATTGATTTTAAATAATTTATATAAATTATCAGTGATACTTGCATTGATTCATTCAGATTTAGACTACTGTTTTACAACTGCATAATCTGCATCAATAATAAATTTTTGTTCTATTGTTTAATATTCAACTGTCATATTTGAATCAGGTCTTCATTAACCAGAATTATCAAACATGATCCTCTAAACACATTAGTTGTTAGCATAATTTCCAACAAAATTTGGAATCACCTCTTTGCCTTTGCCATGATAAACAGATACCAGCTGATGTCAACAACTATAGAGTTGGAGCAAGAAGAAGGAAGCTTCTATTTTCCTCCTGCTATTGATCATCCACAGTATCACCTACTGATAGAACTTGATAAAATGGCAAATGACAAGATTGTCTGAGTGATATAGTTTGTATAGTACTCAGCTGTCATAATACATAGATCACAAAAATGTGATGATGTGACATTTTCCCAAGATGTATTTTTAGCTCATCTTATGAAAGCTTTATTGATGCATCTAGGGAGCTTGCTACTTTCTGCTCTTTAGACCCAATCATAATGATGTCATCAATTTAGTGGATCAGACATTATTCTGCAGGGCTTAAGAAAAAATGCCCCCCTTAACCATTGAATTGCACAAATAGCTGGAGAGTTCAGAGGTTGTAGGGTAAAACTGTGAAGGTATACTGTTCTCCATGCCAGAAAAAGGCAAATGGTCTATCAAATTCTTTATAAAGTTCATTATTAAGAAAAGGCAGAATTTGCTAGAGTAATGGCTACATATAAATTGCCAGGAGTAATACTTTCTTTCTCTCTCTCTCCCCCATAAAAAAGACAACCTATGATTGACATCTTCACCTCCACCTGGTTAAATTTATGGTTATACATATTTTTTTATGTAAGATATGGATAGATTTTGGACAACCAACTTTGGTAAGTTAAACAAAATAACATGAATTTGCATTATATGCATATTATATACGATTACATTCATTTAAATTACACGATACTCTGATTTCTCTTCAGATCATATAAATCTTTCATTTTCAATTACATGAGAAATGAGGTACTGGTTTTGAATTTCAGGCATTCCTTGGAAACATTGTGGGTTTAGTTCCAGGCCAACACAACAAAGTGAAATCCCAATAAAGCAAGCCACACAAATGGTTGATTTCCAGGTGCATATGAAAGTTGTATTTACAGTATACTGTAGTTGATTAAGTATACAAAACCATCATTTCTTAAGAACACAATTAACACATCTTAAGTAAAATGTGGCACAGAGACTGAAGCAAGCACATGGTGCTGACAGATTTAAAAAATGGTGATGATAGATTTGCTTGACATAGAGTTGCAACAAAACTTCTATCTGTTAAAAAAATGCAATACCTGGAATATCTGTAACAATTTTAATTATTTGCACAGGCCAAAACCTTTCAATATCTCATTTGTAAAATGTAAATGCATACATGTCAATAACAATGTTTGGGTATTTTTACATTAACCTTTTTTTGTGGGGGTGCGGGGGAGGGTGCATGATCCAAGAATCGAACCTGGGTCTCCCACATGGAAGGGGAGCATTCTACCACTGAACCACCCATGCACCCCACATTAACCTTTATGGTGTCTGTGTGAACATGTAGGCTTTGAGACAACTCAATATGATTCAAGCAAGACTTGTGAGAACCTATTATTATCCAGTCTCTATAAGATTGCAAAGATAGCAAAATGCTGTCCTGTTCTGTAAAATTTAATTTAATTATTTATAGCAATTTTGATGCAGCATCAACCCTGTAAGAACTATTTAGCAGAATGGACAGTTTAAAAATTTAGAAGTAAATGAGACATGCACTAATTTCAGCTACACTTTTCAACTAAATGAAATAATATGTGAGGTGCCTAATTTAGCAGTTTCTCAATAAATGGCAGTTAATATTATATTATTATGTTATACTGCACAACAGTGATAACTATTTCACCATGATATATTAAATGAAATCATGCATGAAACAATAATAATGCCTAATATAAAGTAACATTTCAATATAATTTATGTAAATATGATTAATGAGATGGCTAAGGAGGTTTCAAGTTATATGTGACATTTCCTTTATAATTTCATTAATGAATATTATTTGTCAGGGCAGAAAAGAAGATCAGGAAATTGTAGGAAAGAGAATTCCTGGTAAGTGGCTGGCATTTCTAAATTCAAAAAGTGTAAAAATTGTGATGTTGTCTTCCTTTAGAATAAGCTTATTTACATCCACAAAATATCTAGTTGAGATCTCGGTAGGAATTGCATTAAACCTATTAGCATATTTATTATGTTGAATCTTACAACCTGCAAATGTGCCTTGTTTCTCAAAGTACTTAGATTTTCTTTGATCCTTTTCATCAACATTGTGTAGCCTTCAGCATACATATTTTGCTAGATTTACACCTACTTATTTCATGTTTACTTAGTGATGCAAACACTGTAATTTTACTTTTGGTGTCTATGTGTCATTGCTAGTATATAGAAATACTATTTATATGTTTATTTCACATCCTGTGACCTTCCTGAAATCACTTAGTTTTTTGTATATTTGTTTTTCATTCTGTATATTCCCTGAGACTTTTGATGTAGACAATCATGTCATACGGACAGATATATATATATTTTTCTGATCTGTATGTCTTTTTATCCTTTTACTTCTCACATTGCACTGGTAAAACATCCAGAACTATATTAAATAAAAAAGGGTGAGAACAGACATCCAAACATTTTACCCTGTCAGTCTTTTGCCAAGAGTTAATGTTAGCTGTAGATTTGTTTAGATATCTTTATTAAGTTGGAGACGTTCCCCTATATTCCTAGTTTGCTGGGAGTTTTGACATGCATGTATATACCATTTTTTCAAATGCCCTTCTGCATCATTTCATATGATCAAATAATTTTCATATTTAGTCTGTTGATGTGGTTGATTACATTGATTGATTTACAAATATTGAACCAGATTAGAGTCCCTAATATAAACCCAACTGGTTCATGGTGTATAATTCTTTATATAGATTCTATTTGCCATTTTTTTTTTTTTGCTGAGGATATTTGCATCTATATTCAAGAGATATATTGGGATATCAGTTTGTACTTTCCTTTTTTGTATGGTCTTTATCTATTTATAGTATCAGTGTTATACTAGATCCATGAATGAATTGGGAATAGTTTTCCTCTTCATGTCTTCTTGGGAAGAAACTGTATAGAATTGGTGTTAATTTTTCTGCATATATTTGTAGAATCATTGGTAAAATCAACTGAGAATGGAGATTTAGGAAAGAGAGATTTTTATAGCTATTAATTTAATTTCCTTTATACTTAAAGGCTTTTAGAATGATCTATTTGATATTGGGGGAATTGTGGTTCTTTAAGTTTCATGAAGAATTGATCCTTTCACTTCAGTTTTAAATGTATGTGTGTAGGGTTATTTTTAGCATCCTCTTATTATCATTTTGAAGACTGTACAATCTGTAATATATTCCTTTTACAGAGTACCAGCTCTTTGTCTCATTGATTTTTCTCCTGTTTTCTACTTCTTTTCTGCTTTTAATTTCATTGACTTCGTTTCTTATCATTATTATTTCCTTTTTTATCTTGTTAGATTTAGGGTTTATTTTGTTCCTCTTTTTTTATGTTCTTAAGGTGAAAAATTAGATGACTAATTTGAAAATTTTCCTCCTGTGCAATGTGTGCATATAGTGCTCTAAATCTCTTCAGTAGTGCTTTAGCTGTATCACATTAATTTTGGTATGTAGAATTTTCATTTTCATTCATTCAAGTATTTTTTTAATTTCCCTTGAGATATAACATGTTGACTCATGAATTAGGTAAAGGTGTGTGTTTAGATTTCAAATTTTGGCATAATTTGCTTTTATTTTATTGTGATTGGTTTCCAATTTGATTACTTTGTCCTTGGAAAACATACTTTGTATGATTATAATTATTCTCAATATATTGAATTTTATTTAATGCTCCAGTATATGGTCTATCTCGGCATATCCATGGGCATTGTAAATAATTTGTATCCTGTTGTAATTGGGTGGACTATTCTACAAATGTTTGTTACATCCTTTTGGCTGATGGTGTTGTTGAGCCCAAACACTTGCTAATTTTCTTTTTAGTCATTCTATCAATTGTTGAGAGAAGGGGATTAAAGCCTTCCACAATAATTGTGGTTGGTCTGCTTTTCTGTCAGTTTTATTCAGTTTTCCTTTATATATTTTGAAGCTTTATTGTTTTGTCTAACTTCATGTAAGTTTGCTATGTCATTTTGTTGAATTGACTTTTATCATTACATAATATCTCTATTTGTTTCTGGTGATTTCCTTTGCCTGAAGTCTCTTTTATCTAATTTAAATATAGTCAATTATTTCTTACTCTTGTTTCATGTTTGCATTGTATTTATTTTTGCATTTCTTTACTTCTAAACTGCTCATGCTTTTATATCTGAAGTAAGTTTATTGGAGAGAGCACATAACTGGGACATGTTATTTTATCCCTCTGCCAATTTCTATCTTATAATTGGTGTATTTAAAAAAGGTAATAATGACATGTTGGGGGTTAAACTGACTATTTTCAGTTTGCTTTCATTTTTTACTCTATTTTTTTCCTTCTTCTGCTTTGTTCTGGATACTCTGAATGGTTGTATTTTTTTTTTTTTTTTTTTTGGATTCCAAATTTGATTCTTCTGTAGTTTACAGTTCTAAACCTGTGAAAATGTCCAAATTAAAGCAAAGTTATAGAAATGTCCAATATAAGCCATCCAGGTAGAGATACCTTGGTTCAAGAAGGCTAACGACATTCAGGGTTTCTCTATCAGCTGGAAAGGCACATGGTGAGATCTGCTAGCTTTCTCTTCAATGGCTTCCCCTGACCTCTGTCCATTCTGTTGGCTCTGTCATTTCTAGTGGCTCTAAAGCTTTTTCCAAAATGGTACCCTCTTAAAGGGCTCCAGTAAGCAACCCCACCTTCAATGGGTGGAGATACATCTCCATGGAAACTGTCTAATCAAAATTTATCAACCACAATTGGGTGGGTCACATCTCCATGGAAATAATAAGAAAAGCTCCCACCCAGCTATAGTGAATGAGTATTAAAGAACTAGGGTTCTCTGGGGTACACAACAGATTCAAACCAGTACAAGCAATAGTCAAAAACCTCTCAACAAAGAAAAACTCAGAACCTAATGGCTTCACAGGTGAATTCTATCAAACATCCCAAGACAAATTAACATAAATCCTGTGAAAACTCTTACAAAATAATTGAAGAGGAAGTAACACCTCCTAAGTCAATATATTAGACCAACATCACCCTTATACCAAAAGCAGAGACTGATATGAGAAGAAAGGAAAATTACAGACCAATATCCCTTATGATTATGCATGCAAAAATCCTCAACAAAATGTTAACAAAACAAATCCAACAGCACATTAAAAGAAGTACACACCATGATCAAGTGGTGGGTTTAACATAAGAAAAACAATTATTGTAAAGCAGAACATTAACAATGAATTTTTAGAACACATGATCATCTCACTTTATGCAGAAAAGACACTTGACAAAATCAAGCTCCCCTTTGTATAAAAACATTTAGAAACTAGAAATTGAAGGAAACTTCCTCAACATCATAATAGATATATAGGAAAAACCCACAGCTAACATAATATCAATGCAGGACTGCAAATTTTCCCCCTGATACAAGGAACAAATCAAGGATGTCTATTTTCACCAGTGGTATTTAATATTGTACTGGAAGTTCTAGCAAAAGCAATTAGGCAGGAAAATGAAATGAAAGTCATTTCCATTGGAAATAAAATAAATGAAACATCTTATTAACAGAAAATCCTGAAAGAGCCACAACAAAGCTATTAGAACTAATAAACAAATTCAGCAAAGTGGCAGAGTACAAAACTTACACTCAAAAATCAGTAACATGTCTAAACATTTGTAATTAACAATTTGAAGAAGAAATCGAGAAAAATATATTTATAATAGAAACCAAATGAATAAAATATCTTGGAATAAATATAAGAAAGAATATAAAGGATTTGTATGACGAAAAGCACAAAGCATTCCTAAAAGAAATCAAAAGAGATCTACATAATTGGAAGGCCATAACATGGATTGGAAGAATAAATTTTGTTAAGATGTCAATTTTATTGAAAGCAATTTAAAGATTCAAGGCAATCCCAATAAAAACTCCAACAGCCTTCTTTGCAGAAATGGAAATGATAGTCATGAAATTTATATGGAAGATATAAAAAGCCATTTTGAAAAAGAAGTATAAGGTGATGGACCCACATTTCCTAATCTAAAAACATATTACAAATCCACAATAATCAGAACAACATGATATGCACAGAATAGGCATAAACAAATGTAATCAAATTGAGCATTTATAGAGTTCATTAATCACCTCTCAAATTTACGACTAGTTGGTTTTTGATAAGGGTGCCAAATCCACTCATTTGGGAAAGAATAGTCTCTTCAACAAGTGGTCCTGGGAAAAATGGATGTCCACATGAAACAGTATGAAGGTAGACCCCTACCTCACACCATAAACACAAATAAACTCAAAATGGACCATAGATCTAAACATAAAAACCAGACTTATAAAATGTCCAGAAAAAAATTTAAGGAAGCACCTTCAAGAGCTTATGTTAGGCAGTACTATGAAACCATTTTACACCCAAAGTATGAACAAAAACAACAACAAATAGGTAAATGGAACTTCACCAAAATGAAAAACTTTTGCACTTCAAAGGAAGTTATCATGAAAGTAAAATGACAATCTACACAATGGTAGAAAATATTTGGAAACCACATATTTATGGAATTTAAATATGTGAAAAAATCCTACAACTCAACAACAAATTCCCAAACAAAAAAACAAACAAGTTAACCAAAAACTGGTCAAAAGACTTGAATATGTATTTTTTCTAAAGAAGATACACAAATGGGCAAAGAAGTACATGAAAAGATGCTGGACATCATTAGCTATTAGCAAAATCCAAATTAAACCCCAGTGGAATGCCATTTCACATGATTAGAAAGGCTACTATTAAAAAATAACGCATAAGGAAGTAGGAACACTCAATCATTGTTGGTGGGAATGTAAAATAGTGTAGTCACTTTGGAAGACAGTTTAGCAGTTCCTCAGAAAGTTAACTGTAGAATTCCCATGTGACCCAGCAATCTCATTTCTAGGTATATACCCAAAAAAATTTAAAATAAGGACACAAACAGATATTTGCACATCCATATTCATAGTGGAATTATGAACAATTGTCGAAAATGGAAACAACCAAAATGCTCCTCAATTGATGAGTGGATGAACAAAATGTGGTATATGCATACAATGGAATATTATTCAAGCCATATAAAAGAATACAGTTTTGATACTTGCGACAACGTGGATGAACCTTGCATACATCATGTTGGGTAAAATAAGTCAGAAATGCAAGGACAAATGTATGCTCACACTCATGTGAAGAAATTAGACTGAACACATTCATAGAGTCTGAAACCCAAATACAGGTAGGTTATAGCAGCCAGGATGGGGTACTGAATGGAAGTTAATTGTTAATTGGTATGGAATTTTTGTTTGGATTGGTAGGAAAGCTTTGGTAATGGTTGGTTGTGATGTTAGCAGAACATTGTGAACATAATTAATAATGCTGGATTATATATTTTAGTGAAGTTAAAGCAGGAACTTTTAGGTTGCATATATATTCACTAGAATAGAAATTTTTAAAAACAACATTTGTACAACACAGTGAGCCCTAATTGAAATGTTATAGTATAATTAATATTACAATTACAAAAATATTCTTCCATCAGCTGTAACAAATACACCATACTATTGCAAGGGGGTAATAATAGAGCTTGGTATATGAGAACTCTGTATTACCTGCATTATTTTTTGTAAACCTACAACTTCTCTAATAAAAGAGAAACATTAAAAACCCTCAAGGGTTAAAAGAATACAGTTGTGCAGTAAGTTTCTGTAGCCTTTACAAATGCAACAGGAGGAAAATTAAGGAGAAAAAGAAAAGGGAAGAGAAGAAGAAGAAGGAAAGATAGTAGAGAGACATAGAGGAGGAGGAAGATGGAAAGTAGAAGGAACAGATGCTAGAATTTATTGGAGACAAAGTAGAAGATCTCACAAAACCAACCAGAAATAACACAGCAATACTATGTGTTACAATTTGCTAATGCTGCTGGAATGCAATATACCAGAAATGGATTGGCTTTTATAAAAGGAATTTATTGAGTTACAAGTTACTTGAGTTACAAGAATTTAGAATTCTAAAGCTGTAAGAATATCCAATTTAAGGAATTATCAAGAAGATACCTTTACTCAAGGAAGTTCAATTGAGTCCAGGGTTTCTCTGTTATATGGGAAGGCAAATGGTAACATCTGATGGCCCTTCTCTCCTGGCTTCTGGCTTTAAATGCCTGTCTTAGCTTTTGGCATCTCCTGGGTTGCTCCCTCTCTGAATCTCCAAATGTCTATCTCTTGGTTTCATCTCTCGGCTCTCTGTGTCAGTTCTGAGTTCTCTCTCATAAAGAGCTCTAGGAAAGGAGTAAAACCCACCTTGAATGGGTGGGGTCACATCTCCATGGAAACAAACTAATCAAGAGTTCCCACCCTAGAATAGATCTGCCCCACAAGACTGGATTATAAGAACGTGGCTTTTCTAGGGTACATAAGAGTCAAACCAGCACACTATGTTTTAGCTAAGTACTATTTTAAGAAGAGATGTGAACTCTGTAGTACAGAAAAACAAATATCAAATAAGTCATGTATAACAGGATTTCTTTGAATTAAAACTGAGAAAATTTTCACATGGTAGCCTTTAGTGTGTTCAAAATTACTTAATGTAATATTTAGGTGTTGTATGAAAACTATCAGAATTATCACTTACAAGGTTTGAATGCTTTGTTTTGACAATTAAAGCCTCTTGTAAGCTTAATTTTAAATTCAGGAGGGTAGCCCCATAATTATGTCAATTGTTATGAATTATTTATCTAAAGGTGATATTTTACTGTCACTTGAATGTCAGATCCAATATAGTCGCAAACTACTGAACCATAAATTTATTGACAGACAAATGTTTAATTAATGTTTAATGTTTCATCAATGGCAGGCTAGATGTTTTATTAATAAGGGTCAATCTAAGTATAAGTACAAGGAATAAATTTTACATATTATAATTTCTGATGTAAAATGCTTTACAACATCTAGTCATAGATATTCAAACATTTCTATATGAATACCTGGTTATTACTAGTAAATTACTATAACTCCAGTACAGGTTTGTTTCATTAATTCGTTTCAAATATAGTCTTTGATTTATTTCACAAGAAAAACAAAGTAAACATATTCAACTTATTTTTTAGTTATTACTGTTAAACATATACCAATATCCAATGAGGCAGAGTTAATTGAGCAGGAATCTGTTAATCATTATATTGTGCGTCACAATACTCTAGTCAATCTATGATTTTAGCTAAACATTAATAGTTGCAAGACCTTTACAGAATAAAGGAATAAATTGGGGGAAAGCAATCAAAATGCTTCTTTTTTGTCATTTCATCCCAAGAATGAGCTCAATTTAAATTGACGAAGAAGATACTCAGTACCATCAATATTATATAACCTAAAGTTCTCGACTAATAACGTTCTCAAACCATGGGAAAGAAATCTATAGAATTGGTCTCCATTCACCAATGTTATATTTTACTACCATCAAAACTTATGATTAATGATCTATATATGTGAGTAAAACTCAAGTAACTACCAGAAAAAAAAGTATCACAAATTGAAAGAATTTAAAAGAGAATACTTCTGAGTTTTGTATAAACAAATATTTTAAATTATATAAATTTCCAAATTATATGCTTTGTATAATTTATATAAACCTGCATCTTCCTTAAAATAATTTTGAATATATATATATTTAGCACATACCTGGTTTCTGTTATTTGTGTGATTGCTTTTATTTTTGCTCTTTAGTACCAAATTCACCTACTATAAACTCTGTCTACTTAGTTCTTGCATGTACAGAGTGTACATAACATTATTTCTCTTCTGCGCTGATTGCGGACTTTATTAATCCATCAAAGCATTTTCCTTCACTGAACACATAACAGCATCTTTCTCAACCTGTGGCTCCAGGCAGCTGGTAACATGGGATTAGAATTGATCCTGACAATGAAACCTCATCCATCATTACCTAGTCCTGAACTGGATGTGATATAATGTAACTAAATGTTTTACTTACAATCTTACCATGCTAGTATGAGTGCATTACTGTTGTTTTCCTCTTCCTTTACTAAATCAATTCAGATGTTGAATTTTGCCTCCTATAGGCTCTAGTGCATTATCATTAAATAATGGTTCCATATAATAGCCTCAACTTACTGTTCAATTACTGCCAAGAATATGACACAGTAGATTAATGAAATTTTATTTTGATGCATACCATAGAAGCATTTGGCAAAATTTCTTAATTAATTCCATGATGCCAATGAAATATCCCTGACAAATGAAAGCGACTTAAAAAGTTGTCCACTGTACTAACAATATGTATAATCACCACTCTGCTCTCAAAAACTGGATCCTTTTTAAATTCAAGGCCATCAGTAGTTCTTTGCACCTATTAAGCAGCATAATTCAAGAGCTGGGAAGGAATTAAGGAAATTTGTTCAATCCCATCATTTTATGGTGGTCACAATCTGAGACAGTGCTGAAAATACTTGTGCTTGCTTGTGTGACTGTTGGAGAAGATAGGACTGGAATCTGATTCCTTGAGCCGAGAACCTCTGACGTGCAACAAATCTGCGATGCTTTCTTGACAGCCACTGGTCCCAGAACTCGACCTGTGGGCACCTGGTCCAATTACATAAATCTTCTAAGTCTCAAATTATTTCTCTATCTCAAAAGAGAGATAGATGACATAATCTCTAGGGCCTAAAATTCTAAAATTTTATAAGCAATTGTTCAACAATAAAACGTTGTGATGCCTAAAGTAAATATTTGAAGGAAAATAAATGCATATATATTGTGAACACTCAGTCTTGTCACTTTAATATTATGAAGTGTAACAGATTTCCGAATTGTATGTGTGCAAAGAAAGCAACTTATTTGATTTTGGCCATTTTGACTATGGCCTATTCTCATTTTTAGCAACTTAAAAGCGTTTCATCTACAGTCATGTTAAGTTTAGAAGACTTTAACTTGCTCTGCATTGCAAATACCAGTCACCACAAGAGTAAGATTTTACAACCAGCGTTATAAAAGTTGAAGCATCTGTCCTAGACTCTGTAGTATGATAGCTATAGAGAGTAACAGCTGGCTTTTAGAGAATTCTACCTTGTTTTCTCTATCATACTAACCCATAAGATGCACACCATTGGGCCTTGAAAGATAGATAATAAAAGCTCAGCATAATTGGAATATACTATCATGATTGACTAGAAGTTTTATACCTTTGCTTGTTTCACATTATATTTCCATTTATAAGATTGAATACCCATAGGGCCCTCTCTTAGTTGTATCTAAAATCAATGTAATGTTATGGTTATACCACATCAAGTAAAGTGCCAGATGTGTTTTACAAAGATTCAGGTTTTGTGCAGTACTACCCCCACATTTGAGGGACAGAATGCAAATTCATCCATCACTCGAGATTTCTATACTATCTTTTAAAGATCCATGAACAAAGTTTTAAGTGCACAATTCACAGTATATCACTAATACTTACCCTTGTGAGTTAATTTGGATACATTTAATTATCAACAAGCATTTAAAGAATACCTAATCTGTTATGTACATAGTACTAAAGGTACAAAGATTAAACAAATAAATAACAATATCAAACATTCTCCATTTTCAAAATACTTATATTCTTAAAACCAATAAGTGAAGTGAAAAATTCAAAACTATGAGAAAATGCTAAAATAGCATTAAACCTTATATTCAGTAGAATTAAATTTCTAATATTTTCCAAAAGCCCAAAGAATTCTACTTTTGATAAATCAGTAAAGTCTGTATATCTATCTATCTATCTATCTATCTATCTATCTATCTATCTATCTATCTATCTCTATTTATCTATGTATAATGCATATATATGATTATATTTGAAATCCTCTGAAAGTACATTTCACATTTCAAACATAATGCTTCTTTTTAAAATTATTGTATATATGTATGTAATCATTGTGCACTGGTATTTGGAAATGTAACTGCTTAAATTAAATATTATATAAACTGTATATTGTGAATGTGTCTGAATTTATAAAACGTGAACCTTTTTTTCCAAACCCAGCAGTAAGTGATCATGATTTTTTTTTTTTTTCACATGGGCAGGCACCAGGAATCAAACTCAAGTCTCTGGCATGGCAGGCGAGAACTCTGCCTGCTGAACCACCGTGGCCCACCGGGTCATGATTGTGAAAGAATAGTCTCTTCAACAAATTGTGCTGGGAAAACTGTGTCTACGTTTAGTAAGTAAAGTGCATCCCTACTTCACACCGAATACAAATCAACTCAAAATTGATTAAAGACCTACATAATAAGAGAGAACTAGAAA
Organism: Tamandua tetradactyla; assembly: GCF_023851605.1. NCBI lineage: Eukaryota > Metazoa > Chordata > Mammalia > Pilosa > Myrmecophagidae > Tamandua > Tamandua tetradactyla. The sequence continues at coordinate 39,612,066 of NC_135329.1, forward strand.
ACTAGAAGAAAACATGCAGAAGCACTTCCAGGAATTTTTGCTATGCAGTACTTGCTTAAACTTTACACCCAAAGTACAAGCAATGAAAGAAAAATTAGATAATGGGACTCCATCAAAATTTTAGAAGAGCAACCTTTGTGCATCAAAGGACTTTATCATGAGTAAAATGACAACATACACAATGGAAAAAAATATTTGGAAACTGCATATCCGATAAGGTTTCGAAATCTAGAATACATTAAGAAATCCTTTAACTCATCAACAACAGAAAGACAAACAACCCAATTTTAAAATTGACCAAAGATTTGCTTAGACATATCTCCTAGGAAGATATATATATATATATATATATATATATATATATGTCCAAAAAGCACATGAAAAGATATTTCACCATTAGGAAAATGCAAATCAAAACCACAATGAGATGCCATTTCACACCCATTTGAATGGCTACTCTTAAAAAATGGAAAATTACAAGTGTTGAAGAGAATGTTGAGAGATAGAAACACTCATTCCTTGCTGGTGGGGATGTAAACTGGTGCAGCCACTACAGAAAAGAGTTTGGCAGCTCCTCAGAGAGTTAAGCATAGAAATCTGTGACCTGGAAATCCCTCTATTAGGTTTATACTCAAAAGAATTGAGACCATTAGTCAAATATTTGCACAGTGATATTTACAGTGGCATTATTCACAATCGTCAAAAGATGCAAGCAACCCAAATGTCCATCGACTGATGAATGTAGAAACAAGCTGTGGTGTACACATATGGTGGAATGCTTTCAGCTGTAAGAAAGAATGAAGTCCTGATGCATGTGACTCAGGGATAAACCTTGAGGACATTATGTAGAGTGAAATAAGCCAGATACAAGAGCACAAATACCATATGATCTTACTGACATAAAATAAATTAGGATAAGCGAACTCACTCAATGTAGAACATAGATTAGAATCTAGAATGTAGGTTACCAGGGGATAAAAAAGGGATAAAGAATGGAAAACTGATGCTGAATTTGTGCAGAATTTTTATTCAGGTTGATGTTAAATGCTTGGAAATGGGTAGTGGTGATGATTACACTCCTAATTGTGAATGTAATTAACAGCACTGAGTTTTATGGTTGTGAATGTGGTTGAAAGGTAAAGTTTTGGGTCATGTATGTTACAAAAAGGAAAGTTAGAAGCTAAAACATGGGGCTGTATAATGCAGTGAAGCATGTTGTGCATGATGGATTGTGGTTAATAGTACATTTATAAGAACGTTCTCTCATGAATTAAAGCAAATGAATAATACTATAGCAAAGCATTAATAATAAGGTGGTATGTGGTAAAAAAATACACCTAATATAAATTAAGGGCTATAGTTAACAGTAATAATGTAATATTCTTTCATCATTTGTAACAAAAGTACCAAACTAATGCAAAATGTCAATAATAGAGGGGTATATGGAACATTGTATTTTTTACCTGATCTTTCTGTAAACCTACAACCTCTTTAATTAAAAAAAAATCACATTACTTAAAAAATAAAAAACATGCTAAGGAAAAGAAACTAGACACAATATATTACATATTATATGATTCCATTTATAGAAAATGTAAATACAAATTAATGTGTAGAGACAGAATTAGATTAGTGGTTATGTAGGGCTACAGAAGGATAGAGGGATTACAATGTGACTGCAAAGAGGTGTGGGGCTTTTCTTTATGGGGTACTGAAATTGTTCGAAAATTGATTGTGGTGATGAATGCATGACTCGGTCAGTATAATAAAAGCTATTGATTGTACACTTTGGAGGGACTGTATGGTATATGAATATATCTCAATAAACCTGCTTAAAAATAATGCACCTTTGACACATGCAGCAATATGGATTGATCTCAACATCATTATACTGAATGAAATAAACTGGACTACAAAGAATGCATATAGTACAATGCATGCAGTAGTGTTCATGCATATAGTAGTATTACATTTACATAAAATTGTAGTAATATTCAGACTATTCCATCATGACAAGAAAGCAGGTCCATAGTTACTTAGGAATGACGGTTGGAGGGAAAGATGTGTTAAAAAAAGGGAAATAAGAGAATTTGGGGGGATGTCAGAAATATGTGTTATTCATTATTTTTATATTGGTGATGTATTCACAATTCTACACAATTTGATCATGAAAATGATCAAATTGTACGTTTAAATAAGGGAATACATTTTACTTAATCAGAATCAGTGAAACAATTGCTGCATTTACTTTACAATTCAACTTTTCCTTGTGTTCCATCTTGTTGCCTTAACTCCTGTGAATCGACTCTTAAATCATTGCTTAATAGTTTTCCTGCATACAATCTTCATCTCCATGCCCGTTTCTCAAGAAACTAGAACTGTAACAGTTGGCTCTGGAAGATCTATGAGGAAGTTGTCTCTAATATGGAATTTAGGTCCTGGATCAACTGCCAGCTCTAATAGTAACTATTATCACTGATGGCAAGTGGCTAGAATTTTAGAAACCATGGGATTAAGTAAATATTTATGAGAAAATGTAAGGCCTATGTATGAGGTTCTTAAAAAAGTATGGCATGAGTCATGTTTTCTATGGATTTTTTTTTTTTTTTCCCAAACAGCATCTTCCTTCATTAAATAGCAGTGCACTTACTGGGACAATTTAAAAATGGGACACTAAAGCCAGTATTCTTGTCAATGGTATACCACCTTGCAAAGGTGTAGTACCACTTACAGAGAGATTGCTATCATTTAAAAAGAAGGGCATCATCTAAATTCTAAGCAACTATGTTCCTCTTTCAACATACCGTGCGCTTTTCTTTGGTGGGGGGGTGGTGTGCAGGAAAATTTTTTCTAGAAAGGGAGGAGGAGGCATAAACAAAGTTCATAATTTATTTGGATCACAGCAAACATACATTTCATAACTGGTATTCAAAAACTGTTTTGTAACTTGCAGAGTTCTAGTGACAAGTGTGATATTTAATTCACAGAAGTAGTTCAACACTAATCATTGTTTTACCAAAGCTCATTTACTTTACTCCTGGTAGATCTATGCATGATAATACAGAGTCATCGTCCAAACAGATAAAGTGAAATACGGATGAGGATCTTTATTCAGGGAACATTATTAGGCAAATACTTTCAACAATAATAGATTTTTTTCTTACTTGTATTACCAAAATCATAATTGCCAATATCATTAGAAAGATTGATTTAAAAAAAGAGAGAGAAAATATCAGGGCTAGTAAAAGTTTCAGGTTTCAGAAATGACTTTGACCTTGCACTATACTATTAAAAACACTTGATTATACAATAGTGGATTTTTTAGGGGATCAATTATTCATATCCCCTCCCTTTAGTTTCTCTTTATCACTGTTTCGGATTGGAGAATACGAATTGGTCATCCTGGAAATGAGGTTTCTGTTATGTCCTCACAGAATTGAATTTACACTTTCAATCATACTCAAGATCAGGGAAGAGAAGACACTCTACATGTAGGCCAAAAAATATATTATTGAGTTCATAACACAGCTGATCAGTGGCTTGATAGTCCAAGTGGAATTTTGGCTTCTCAGAGTAGAAAAAAAGATTTTAAAGTTCATTTGCTTCAAGGGAAGTTTTTCAAGTAGCATAAATATTTTACACCATTCTCTGTTATAGCCCCAAATAATTTTATGCATTAATTTCATCTTCAAATGTGAATTATTTCAGACATCTAAACACCTAGCTCCTTCCTCTGTGCAGACCCACCTTTATGTCCAATATCAATCACACTTTAAGTTAATTACCTACTTTCTGTCTAATAAGCTCCTCATTTATGCACTCCTTTCTCATAACCAGAACCCATATGATTTTTAAATCATTTATTCAAATTATCAGTTATTACCTTACTGTGTATGTTAGATGTGTCTATCCATAAACACATACCAACATCTGACTCCCAGAGCTCTACTCTGTGACTGATATTAATGGTTTGTGACCTTCATTTTGTGCTGTGCTCAACTGCTAAAGCAGTGAGAACAAATTCGCACATGATAAGATCTCGTCCCTCCTCTGAAGGTGAGTTCTGGAAATAGTCAATGCCCTTAAACTCAGAATCTAACAAACTAGTGTAATCCCCTATTTGTGAAGAGCTCTGGATTTATGCTACTATCCAGTTTCCACTGTCGTCTGCATGAATATCACCAGACACACATCCTACTAAATCATTGCATTTCCTACCTAATCCCCTCACTGCTTCCTGGTTTGAAATATATTTCCTTTCTGAGAACAGAGTCAATTACCCTTGAACAGGGACAGGCTTAGATTTGTTGCTGAAATCTCATACTGGGTTCAGACAAATATACATTTGAATCAGTATCTATAGAAGTCCACGGTGCTGGGCAAGTTAATCTCCTTAACCTTCAGAGTTCTCATTTGTAAAGTGAAAATAAGAATAAATTGAGTAATTTATGTGAACAGCTTACCACAACATCTGACATATGAGGCATTACAGTAAAAATTAGACAGCACTGCTCCTACTCCTTCTCCTATTCATGAATTAGCTCCAAACAGCTCTTCCACAGTGTCGTTTCTGACTTGCTGAGGTCTTATTTCCAAGAAAATTACCTCATTAAAAGAAAAATAAAGTGGCTGACTAGATATACAAACACTGACCAGAAGTCTAATGAGTGCCAGTCCATTGACTATCAGTACCGAGCTGGAAAACAACAACCCTAACTGTAGCAACTAAGCTTTTTAGAACGTTTTCTATACTTTTGGTCACCATGTTTGTGTACCTTTTTTATTCCCATGTTAATCTCCATCCACATTTAAATTTGATATTTTCTTTACATCATATCTAGATCTGATGCTTTCTCATGACCCAGCCTGCTTTCACCCTGGCTGAGCCCCCATTATTTCTGGCTTTTTTTCATGTCAGTAGCTTCTGACTAGTCCTCCTGTTTTCATCCTTCTCCCCACCAGCAGTTCTCAATGCAGAAGTCCTCATGGTTATTTCAAAACCTGTATCTAACCATGTAATCCCTCTACTCAAAACCTTCTGAAGATTTCTCTTCTCATGTAAAGTAAAACAAGATGAAATGGCAAGCAAGCCTCTCCATGATCTGCCTCTACACCAACCTGTTAATTCTTTGAGGTCATCTGTTGCTATGTTTCCTCTTTTTCACTTTACTTCAAACACACTGACTTCTTTCATGTTCCTTGAAAACTCTTGACAGGCTCCTGACTGAGGGTCTGTGCAGTAACTATTTCCCCTAAAGTGGGTCTCTCCTTCCCCAGATGTCCTTAGGCTTAACTTACTCACTCTCTTCAAGGATTTTCTTTAATGTCACCTCGCTGAGCCTGACCCTGGTCACATTGCAACCCATTGCCTTAACCTTGGTCCTGTTCCCTCACTTGTATCCTGAGTCTCCTTACCTTTTGTGGCAGATTGAGTTATGCACTCTAGGAAAACAAAAACAAAAGCATGTCCTTAATCTTAACCCATATTACTGTGGCTGTGAACTCATTGTAAATAGGACCTTCTGAAGATGTTATTTTTTTGTTAAGATGTGCTTGACTTAATTACTGGAGGCCCTATGAAAAGAAAGAGCCATATAGAGGAACCATATAGAGGAGGAAGTGAGAGGGAGCCTGGGACAGAAAATAGAAGATATTACCATGAGAATTGCCCAGTGACAAGAAAAGTCAAGGAACCCTTGAGTACCAGCAACCAGCTGGTGCCAATCTTCAGTGAGAAAGTAATTTGCTGATGCTTCAGTTTCAGACTTTCCTAGCCTCAAATCCATTAGCCAATAAATTCCCATTGTTTAAATCAACCCATTCTCATTTTGATAATTGTTAATTGCCTGTATTCCTCCTCACCATGGTATCTGTTCTATGATAGAACGCATCTTTGCAGGGTTTATTTATTTATGAATTCCAAAGGTCTAATGCAGTGCCTGATCCATAAAAATATTCCGTAAATATTTTAATGACAGATAGATTTGTTAAATAAATGAAGTCCCAGGGTTATTTCCTTCTACTCAGGATTCCCCAACATCCTTCACAAATGAAGCTTCAAAGTACTGTGGGTTGTAGGTATATCAGGAATCTATGAAAAGATAGACATAGCTGAGTCATCTCATGCCCTATCACAGCTTGATTTTACAATAAGGGAAGATCTTATTATGACAATTCGTAACCTCACTGCAGACTCTGGCAAACTACCAAGGGGGCATTCCTCTCATGACTCAGGGAAAACCTTTGAAATACTCTCTATCTCTCTCTTTTAGGGAGTCATATATGCTCTTTTCTTTCTCTGAAAACTCACCAATGAGTTCTCTCTAAACCACCCATGCTAACAGCATTTTATCTCGTGTTCCCCACCACCCTTCTTTAGTTTGATTCTCTTTCTCCATCAATAATTCTTCAATGTTTCCAATAAAATCCAGACACATCTGAGTCATGATTGTAATAGTTTACTTTATTTATTTCTGTCTTTATCCATCATTCTAATCAACAGGGCAGGCTTAGGAAGTGAATAGGCAAAAAGAAATATTGCCTAAATGTTAAAGGAAAAGTACTTAAATATACCTATGTTTAAATCTTTGTCCCTCTCTCTCTCTCTCTCTCTGTCAGGGCATGCACGCACATACTTAAAAACACATGCCCACACAAAGATGCTTTAGTATACTGGCAAACAAACACATACACAAACACATCCCCTACACACACATACACACAAACTTAATTTAAAAATCAATTGAAGACTTGCTGTAATAATCAATGACTGCATCCCTGAAAAATGAACAAATATTGAAAATGAAATTAACATTTAATGCTTTGATTATCATCAACTATATACGCCACCGTAATAAATTGCAGTGAGTTACTAGTAACCATTTTTGACAATATAATATGAGCTGCAGATTTAATGGAGGAATTAGTTTATACAAGGCAGCATTTGGATAAACCAACTAGGTTTTAGAGGAAATTTTCCATGAAGGGAAATGTTTGATATGTCAAATTCTTCAAATAAATAGTATATCTTGCATGACTGTACTCAGAAGAGAACATTGTTAGCAGCTGCTCTTATAAATATAAATGATGTGTGGCAAAGAGCTAGTCAATGTGACTTCAATAACTTCATTGACACAACAATGCCTCTCTAGTGAAGAAAGAAATATTAAGTTGATGTGTAGAAGGAAGCAGGTGTTACACTAGGGATCAGGGTTTTAACAATCACCCTTTTCTGATTTCTATCATTTCTGACATTTCTTCGTCAGCTAAAGGTTGGAGTAGAGTATGTCTGATTAGCAGCCTGACTTTGTCCTCTTTTTGGGTTTGCCAGATTGCAGAATTCATCCATTTGTATTTTATCACTTGTAATCCAAAGGACATAATTATACAGCATTCCCTGCAGATGGTAAAAGAGGCAATGAGGGTTTTGCAACATAATAATACTGAGGCAGCAATTAGTTCTCAAGCTATCGAAAATGAAACTGTGGGGTATTTTCCAGCAAGCCAGTTTAATTTCTATTTCTGGATGTTGCAGCAATAAAAGTACGATGCCCCTTTTCTGTAAACTGGACCATTTTGATTTCTCAGTCTCTTTAAATATTGATTTCTTAGTCTCAGTTTGCACTCAAAACTGATTTAAAACAACACATAGAGTGACATTAACAAGATACCGGAATGAAATACTCCAGAGTTCTGCTCCCACAGAATTTTAAAACAAAAACTGGCAGAAATGTCTTTCTGAGAGTAAAGAATTTAACTTTCTATCTAGTTTTGTAGCAAATAGACTACAACTCTAATTATGGAAGGCTTAGTTGCATTAAGGAAAAAATAATAAAGCACTTGAATAAATAAATGAAAAATAGTGATAGCTGATAATGGGATCTGTTTTCCTGCCTATTTTTTGGAAATCGTATTGTCTTGACTAAATGAATATTCTGGTTAATCTAGTTATTCTAAATACTCCCAATGTTTTATATAATGATACATTATGATACACTAGGGTAGAACTGAGTGGAACTTGGATGCTTTTTTTCTTCTGATGTACACGGCACTTAAAAATAAAACATACAATACAATTATCATTGTATCTTCACTACAGATGTGCAATTTGTCGCTTTCTTGTATATTAGTGCTGAAAAACACTTTGGAGACCATTTGGTAGAAGAACCACATTTATGTACAAGAAATCTGAAAGAACAAACCATTTTGGTTGGCCCGCCTGAGTTTTGAAGCAAGAGTCAAAACTATTACCTAGTCGTTTACTGCTTTCTTCCATTATGCCTCAAGACTGGTTAACTGGACAGAATGGCTGTCATCTTGGATTAATCATTGCTGATATAAAAATGATAATAATTCCAAACATATTTTTGAAATATGTAGAATTAAATGACTACATCATACTAGCCTACACATAAACAAATATACAAACATTCATGAAAAATATCCTTCCTCTAAATTAATCTAAAATAATTGATTCTTTAAATTAAAGACCCCATGCAGGGTGTCATTCATTTATTTACTAAATAACTATAAAAAATTGGTTTTAAAACTGGAATCTCATTGGTAGAGAAAATAACTTTTAGAACTTCAAAAATCCATAAATACAATAGCAATTAACATTTCTTCACATGATGTACTCTTTACATCAGGGTCTTCACATTTTATTTTAAAATATCTCTCAGGTGGGCTACAGGAATTTGATGTTGTCTCATATTAAACAGGCATTCTCAGTTTTAACTTTCTTGCTCTACTACATCAGGTACTTTGTTAAGTCACTATTAAAAAAAAGTGACAAACCTAATGTCTGTTAAACATTGCACCAATTTAGTGTGCTGAATAATTGTTGATATTAACATCTAAACTAGTTTTCATTTCAATACTGATTAACTCCAATGTCAAATGGGCCATATTACTGGAATTTTGTGATTTATATTCTATAGCATGTAATTCATTTTATTACTATATTTCTATTATTTTATTAACCACTATGGTTCTGTTAAAGCTCTATATGCGCCTTATAACCTTTGAATGTAAAATCACCCCTGCGCTGAGGGCCATGCGCCTGGGCTAGCTTTATGAAAGCATAATGGACTACTGCTTATTACCTTTGATATTATCAGATTATCCTGCAAATTGCCTTTGTACTAGCTGGTAATAAAGAATTCTTCAAAAAGAAAAATATATCTTTCTGTTTGGAAGGATACAACTTTTACCTGCCTTGGAGCTAAAACATAAAGAATGTTTTAAAGCCAAATATTTATTCTTTTAGACAGGTTAATATTTGTTCTCTTATTTGTAAGAGGCTTGCAAGATGCAATCTTGGAACTCAAATTGTAAAATTATGTCTCTAAATAATTTTGTAACAACATTAGCAATTTTGTGACATAAGTACATATAATGGGCTGAATTTCTTAAAATATATAATTATATTAACACATATTGTACACTCTCTTTCAAGTGTCCAAAGAGTCCTAAGAAATAGGACCTCTCATTATCCTGTGAAAGATTCCTGGACGTGAAGAGAGTTAACCCAAAGACACACCTCTCATAATTTTCAGAGAGTGCGATACATTCCTCCAAATGCACATTACCATCATCTCTCAAGACCTGAAGCATTTTTTACTTTGAGTTTTTAGAATAAAAAATGTGAAAAGTTTACCCTTAAGTTTTATTAAAATGTTAAAACACTTAAAGATAGAATTAATTTATGAGAACAATTATGAAATATATGACACTACTTAGGACTCTGTCTACATGCACAGTGCAGTAACTGGCCTCACGGAAGTTATCTATCAGTTTCTCCTCGCTCTGCTTCACCGCATTTGAATTTGTAATGAACAGTAGTCTTTCTAACGACTACGTGAGCAGACATGCTGGTTGGCCTGGGACCACCTCAGTTTGTAGATGTCGTCTCAGTGCTCTGTCTAGTTTATCGTTTTAACAATTCAAACTATGCCCTGGTTTGAGCAATACATTCTACATTTATCTGGCCACCTTGTTTATGGTGATTAGTGATTAGAGTAATTCTGCTGATTGGTGCAGGCAGCTGATAGGAATGCATGTTTTATAGTCTCAAAAGATGGAGTTAAATGTGTTAACACTCAATGTAGGGCATTGAAAGATACTCAGTAGTCAAGATGATTCTCTTCCGTAAACAAAGTATATTATCACCTGAATGGTAACATCTAAGGGCATTCCAAAGACTTACCGCCCTCTAAATACCTTTTCTCAGAGAAGCTGGCCTTTATAACCTTGTGCTTTGTATCTTTGTGTCAAGCAGTCCCTCCCTAGGCAGCTCTCACATTTAATGGGACTTCCTAAATCTCTAAGTACTGAAAATACAGCCACCAAATAGGTCTTGGTCCCATAAAAGCTCCAAAAAAATCATTTGGAGTATTTTGAAAATAAAGTGCACCTTACTGGCCTCCAATCACAGAGATTATAATTCATCCTGTTTGTTCTAAGGGCCAGCATTTTCCATTTTTCACAAGTATCCTACATTTAGACCACATTCAGAGAATGCTGCTCTAGGAGCTGGGGAGTCAGGAAAGTAAAAACATAACTAAAATTGTGTTTAGAAATATTCCTCTGTTAATGATAGCTACAAAACTATATTCTGATCCTAAGGCTTCATAGCAAGTGTCCAGTCTTTTCCTATATAAGGGAAATGTGAATTTTAGTTACAGGGAATACAGATTAGCTGGTGAAGTACAAGTGTAGGTGGTGAGAATGAATAGAAAAGGAAGCAAAAAAGTATATCTAGTCAAGACAAGGTAAATTTGCCCGCTGAGATAGACATTGCTAATATACCCCATGTCTGGTTCTCTACTATTTCTGGGTACATAGAGGTGTACAGTCCTTCACAATGCTATAAGGTTGGGTATGCCTATGTGACAGTTTGAACCAATATTTTGTGAAAAGATGTCCTTCAAAAGATATAATTATCACTAGATTTTCCAGCCTTTTTTTCCTGTGCTGGGGACCAAAAGAGGTATGAGTACCAGATGGCTCAAGTAAAAAATAGTGGAGCCTATGTCAGACTCAGTTGACAGATACCTCATGAAATTCAGTGTTCCTGGTGAAACTTCTAGAAGCTCATTGAACTTCAGAAGTGTGTAAACAAAACCTTTGTTCTGTTAAATCACTGAGATTCTGGAGATGTTGGCTCCTATTCATTAACTTGCCTTTCTTCACTAGTTTACTCATTCAGGGTTGTCTCTAGTTTCAAACCTGCAATAGCCTTTCAAGAGTCTTATTCCTAAAACTTCTCGTAAATGTCTTAACTGAGCCAAAAATACAAGATCCTTATACAGAATTGTACTATCTGCATAGCAATTGCCACAGAACTTCACCCTGACTTCTTCAGATTTAGTTTTGTGTGGTGCTTTCCAAATCTGTATACATTTTATATAAACTCATACATTCTTCCTTAGCCTTAAATTAGGTTACTGATCAAAAAGACTGAAAGTCAATGTGAAGGAATTAGAACAAAAAGGAAGCTGAATATGAAGCTAAATGTGGAGTATTACAAACTCAAGTTTCTATTCAGAAACTATGCATGAGCAACATTTTTATACATCTTTTGGCCATTGAATTAAAAAAGCAGACAAAACAAAGGTTTCATACACAGACTTTTGGAATATGTCAGCAAAATTTTCTGACAGGCAAGGAGGTTTATGAATATCAAATAGTTTTTATCATGGTGTTGAATGTTTCTTTGGCTTCAGCATTTCAGGGCCATTCTGGGTAATTTAGAATACTGTTTATAGAGACGTATATAAGCTTTGCTACTGGATTTCAGCTGAAAATAAACAAAAGGGAAAAGTTAACAGGTATATGAGGGGCAATATGAGTATAAAAATGTTAAATACAAAATACTAAATGATGTTCAAACTGATATCAGAAATAAAAAAATTTCACTAAAGGTATTTTTTAAGCATTCTGGGTATAAATTGGATATTCTTCTTTTCTTATTATGACTTTGAGAATCTTTGATTTAAACTTTTCATATACAGTCAAATAAAAAGTGTTCCCTGAAGTTAAGTTGAAAAAAGAAGAGATCTTTGGGGCAATGTGGAAGCTAGAACAGAATGATCAGGAAGGGAAAGTGGTAAATATGAAATACGTTTGAATATATAGGTGGATAGGCAGTGGATGTTGGAGAAAGTTTTATTTGGTTTCTTTAGCTTTTATAACATTATTTGTTCACAGTGAGATTCTTCTTTTAGAGCATGTTTGTGCCAGTTTGAATCCATTATGTACCCCAGAAAAGCCATGTTTTAATCCTGACCCAATCTTCTGGTGGTGGCATTTCTTTTAAACCTGATTTAATATTGCAGGGTGGAAACTTTTGAATAAATTGTCTCTATGGAGATGTGACATGCTCAGTTGTTTGTGTGACCTTTTAATTAGAGGAAATGCGACTCTACCCATTCAAGGTGAGTCTTCATTAGTTTATTGGAATTCTTTAAAAGAAGAAACACTTTGGAAAAAGTTCAAAAACAACAGAGATGCTTAGCGATGAAGATGCTTGGGCAGCAGCAGTGACAGGGCGCACACAGCCAGAGGCTTTTGGAGATGCAGGAGGGAAATGCCCTCTTACAAAGCAAGAAGCTGGGAGAGAATGCTGGCAGATGTTGCCACGTAAATTCCCAGCTAAAAAAGGTTTTCTGGATGGCATCAGCCTTTCTGTGTGTAGGGTAACCTCTTGGTGGTGCTTTAACTTGGGCATTTTCAGAGACCTAGAACTGTAAATTTTCATCATGTTAAATTTTCTTATTAAAAGCTGTAACTTTAACAAATAATATGATGTTTCTTGGTATAAAAGTATAATTCAGCAATGTAGACCTTTTGCTGCTTGAATGTTAAGGATTCCAGTTTATTCTCATGCTGTACTTGTTTTGAAAATTATAGGTTGTGTGATTTAGATTAGAATAAATAAGAACAAAGCCCTTATCATAAATATTGCTCATAACTCTGATCCATCTTACTTTTATTGGTTTGCATATTTTAAGTTTTATTTTTGTATTCTTCTCTATTTCATACTTTCAATGATCAATTCTATAATAAATTATTTAAAAGCATAGATCTTTAAGCTTATCTGAAGTCTGTCATATAGTACACATGAAATGTATAACTGGAACTCTTTTTAATAAACCTATCTGTATTTATATATACAAGTTCTTAAAAAAGTGACAAGTACAAATATATTAATAGTTGGATACTGAAAAATGGAACAGATGTAATTCTGAATCTCATACAACTGATATGAATTTCCTTCTTTATATTTATTATATTACCTAATTTTCCTTAAGTGCTCAATTCAAATGGTTATAATCACAAATAATCTAGTTTTTCCATGTAAAAGTATGTCATAGAAAAATAGCTTGTCAGCCTTCTGAGTCCCAAACCGTATCAATAATTCCTTGAAACCTCAGATCAGGGTTTAAGTCACAATCTCTATATTCTTTGAAATAGACTTTGCTATGCTATCATTACAAATAAACCTGTGTCACTGGCTTTAAACCACCATGTGACAGGCAGCTCTGTATCGGGTGGTAGCTACACCTTCCAGAAAATAGGGCTTCCATGGATGCCATGCCAGACAAGAGACTTGAGAAGGCAAGGCAGTTTTAAAGTTCTCAGATGTCACACACTACACCTGCCATAGCCTCTTGATTTATCTACTTGAATCTAATTGTGCCTCTTCACCCATATATATATTTTAAATGTTTTATTAATTAAAAAAAGTTACAAGAAACACAAACATTCCCAACACATACATTCAGCAATTCACAATATAAAGCAATAACTAGAGTAGTATTTTAACAGACAATTTTTGAAAATGTGAACTGTGATGCATATCAACACCCCCTTCCCATTTAGGTGCTTTCTTCTCCTTGTGCCTTTCCAAAGCTCCACCAAGTTCTCCTGATCTGATCGTGACCTTTATAAAATTATGTTGGGAGAAATCTTGAAAATAAGAAGTTGGCCTAGCATAGCAGATTGTGCATTACGCATGGAATAAATAACATCATAAAATAAGTCAGGATAAACGATAGCGTGATGGTTAGGTTCTGGTGTCAGCCTGGCCAAGTTGTCTGATCAGGCAAGCACTGGCCGATATCTCATGGCTGGTTGATAAACAGGAAGGCTGGTGTATTAAATCATCAGCCAGTTGATGGCACCTGTGGCTGATTATATATGCGATCAACTAAGGTGTATATCCCACAGTGAAATAATCCAAGCAGTTGAAAGCTTTTTTTTTTCTTGCATGGGCAGGCATCGAGACTCGAACCTGGGTTTCCGGCATGGCAGATGACACCTCCGCCTGCTGAGCCACTGTGGCCCGCCCGCTTGAAAGCTTTTTAAGGAAAACAAATTTCTCTGCTTCTTCAGCCAGTGAGCCTCTCCTGTGCAGTTTGTCCAGACCCTTCATCGGAATTGCCAGTGTCACAGACTGTCCTATGGATTTTGGACTCTCAGATGGTTGTGTGAGACATCTTTATAATGGTTGTGTGAGACATCTTTATAGATCTTATATTTACAGGTCTCTCCTGTTGGTTCTGCTTCTCTAGAGAACTGATTGATATAGTTAGCTCTTGTTCATTACTTGGATTAACATACAGGTCAAAGAAAACCACCCTGGCTTCAAAGCAGTGAGGATGGGTACCTTTGTGATTTACAGGAGGTAGAAAAAGATAATGAAATTAGGTGTTACTTTTATATCGCAGACCTACCTAGGTACAAACTGATGTCTAGAGCCGTGCTCTACAAAACAGTAGTCACTAGATGCATGAGCAAATGAATTGTTAAAGAACTTTACTGCAGTGTAATTGACATAAATTAAACTTCAGAGGTTTAAAATTTCAAAAGTAATAAACAGCATCTTTACCCACAAAAGTGTTCTCATTTGATACATATTTGTTACTTGTGCTATCTAGCCTTTGCATCCTTTTTTTTCTTTTTAGTGACTTCTTTTGGGTTATTTTTTTATGATTTTATTTAATCTCCTTTTCTTGTAAGCATGATTATCTGTGGTTTTACTTTAAGGGTTAGTTTATGGTTCATAATATATATCTTCAACTTGTGACAAGAGTATACTTCCATTTCTTCCTTCTGATTTTTGTGTTCATGTTTTTACACATTTTCTTCTACATATTTTATAAACCCCACAAAATATTAATACTATTTTTGCTTTAACTAGCTGATTACCTTTTAAAGAAACTTAACCAATTAAAAAAACTTCCTATATATTGACCTGCATAGATACCATTTTCATTGTTCTTCATTCCTTTGTATAGATTCAGGATTACATCTGGTAAAATTTTCCTTCTCTTTTAAGGATTTCGTTTAACATTTCTTATAGCAATGATTTGCTGGTGATGAATTATTTAAATTTACATGTCTGAAAAAGACTTTATTATGCCTTTATGATTTGAAGGTATTGTGACTGGGGAAAATTCTAAATTAAAAGATTTTACTTTCAACATGTTAGAGATGCTACTCCATCATCTGCACAATTTCAATATATCTGATAAGAAATCTGCTGTCACCTTTATCTTTGTTTCTCTATACCTAACATAGCTTTCCTCTCTGACTGCAATTGAAATTTTCTGTTTATCACTGGTTTTAATCCTTTAGTTTGTGATGTCTCCTGGTGTGTTCTTTTTTATAGCTTATGCTTGGTATTTGTTGATAAACTTAAATTCTTAGTTTGTTGACTATTTTTCATCTTGAAAGAGTGTTCAATCTAATTTGTTGGCATTTCCAAATTTCATTAGGACACGGGTTGGGAACTCGAATGAAAGTTTGCGATGATTTCCTCAAGAGAAGGTGGCTGGCTGAAGTAGAAAAGGAAAATCACCTTTCTAACTGCTAAAATCATCAGTTCTTTTTTTAAGGCCTTCAACTGATTGGAGAATACTTCTCTTATTGTTGAAGACAAACTCCTTAGTGGACTGTAGATGTAATCAACCATAGATGCAATCACTTCACTGATGATTTATACCCATGAAGTAGCCTCACAGTAACAATCAGGCCAGCGCTTCCTTGACGAAACCACTGGAGACCATAACTTAGCAAGGCTGACACATGAACTTAGCCATCACAAATATTATAAATTTTGCCTTGTTAGGTAATGGATACTTTTGTATTCCTATAAATATTCTTAAGCCATGATTTTATTATTTGGAAAAGTGGTTTTTTTTCTTTCATTTTTTTAAAAACTGCGTCACAACCAGATCAGCATTTAGTCTAGTGGTAATTTTCCTTTTTTCTGAGGCAAAGCCCTCCTGAATACTCAAGCCAGACTTTTCAGTATGCTAATGAGAACTATATTGGTCACTTTCAGAGTTATTAGTCATAGTATATTCTAATGTTTTCAAGTTATTTCTTCAGCCTTACCTGGTTTCCTTACCCACATGTACTAATACATACTCAATTTATTAATCAAGGGAGGCCATCAGCCAATCTCCAGAGTACTATCTTTACAGCTCTTCTCTTTCCTGTATTATTTCTTTTGAACTCTATATGCTTTGCCCTACCCAGACCCTCAGCTTTGTCTCATCAATGCAAGGAGGCTGCTTAGGTCTGCCTGGGTACACTTTCCCTGGCAATTTTCCAGGTGATAAGCAGTGACAATCATGGGACTCACCACATTTCTCTCCCACATCTCAGGGATCAACATCTTTCATAGTCAGATGCCAAGTTATTGATTCATTTATCTAATGACAATGGTGCTCAACAGCATAAATGGATGACGAATTTCATCAAAGAGGAAACTATGACAGGGAACCAAAGAGAGATGATTTTGAGAAAATATAATGTCAACATATATTTGAGGAGAAGACTTCCAATTCTGAGAAGATGGAGTAAATGTACTTTTCCATATTCTTACCACAAAGTCAAACTGAAAACTCTTGATATTATATTTAAAACAGATATAAGAATGACTATAAAAGGTGGATAGAAATAGGCAGACCAGCTTAGAAACTTAGAAGAAAAGGAAAGACCTGGTGGTAAGTTTCCTGGGTTTCTTTGTGCTTCATATATACTAGATTTAGAGCTGAAGAAGCTGGCAACTTTGAATCACCAATAGGTATACCTCCACCAAACGCTCACTCTCTCCATCAAAGAACCACGGACAAGGTAGCCTAGCAATATATGGAATTTTGAGACAATGCCTGATCCATCTCAGCCAAATACTTCAGAAAATCTGAAACCCTACCTCCACTCATGCCAGCTGAGGCCATGTGAGAAATGTAGACTTCCATCCTTGTCAGGTTTTAAGGAGGAGCTCCACCTTACATGCCAGAGTAGTGTCAGAAAACACTGGGACTTTCATCTAAACTGAATAGTAATGAAGCTCTTGCTCTACCCACTGTGAATGTCAATGGAGACTACTTGGGGAAACTTGGGTATGATTTTCACATAGGTAGAATGAAGGCTCCTCTTCTTCTAGACTGTGATGGTATCAGAGGAGGCCTGTGGAGCATCAGGACTTTCACTGCTGCTTGCATTAGTGAGGATGACCCTCTTTCTGGTGTCAGTTTTGGCCAGATGGGGAGTAGTAGCAAGGCACTCTGATTTTTACCAGCCATGGAAGAACTATAACGGAAAAGCAGTGGAGCCAAAACTTCCAACCCCCAGCAGTAATGAGGTGCTCTTCTCCCCTCAGTAGAAAATAGAGGCCGAGTATGAAACCTGGACTTCAGCCCTACCTGAAAATAATGAGGCAGGCTGCTGGAGCAGTGTCAAAGAACCATTTAAACCAGAAGACTTAACTAAGGCACAGTCTTATAACCTAGTGCGAAAAGTGTCTAGGTTTCATTCAGAACTCATTGGCCATAACAGGGATCAGGAAGATTTCAAAGAGAATAAACAAACACAAACAATAGAAAACACCAAAATGACAGAGATGTTGCAATTATCTGACAAAAATTTAAGGCAGTTATCCTCAAAATGTTTCACCAAGTAATTTTGAATATATTTGAAAAAAAAAACTAAAAATTTTTAGCAAAGAAATAAAAAGTCTCAACAAAGAAAGATATTAAAAAGAAAAAAATGAAAATTTTAGAACTGAGGAATGCAATAATAACTGGAATAAAAATCTCAGTGGATGGGCTCAACAGGAAAATAGAGTAGGCATAGGAAATATTTAGTGAACTTAAAAATAGAACAGAACAAAATTACCAATCTGAATAATGGACAAAAATAGACTGGAAAAATAAAATGAACTGTGGGATGATATATAAAAAACATTTTGTCATCAGAAGCTCAGAAGAGAAGAGGAAAATCCTTGTGCATTTGGAAAAAGATGTAAACCTTCATATTCAAGAGGCTGAATGAACTCCAAACCTGTAAACCAAAAGAAATCTAGCTGAGACATGCAATAGTCAAATTTCTAAAAACTAAAGATAGAGAAAAAAATGTAAAAGCAGTGGGAAAGGAATGACCCTTAACCAATAAAAGGACAACAGTTTGAATGACAGTGGATTTCTCAACAGAAATCATAAAGTCCAGAAGGGAATGTAACATTTTTCAAGTACAAAAAGAAAAAATTCAACCCCAAACCCCATATCCTGCAAAAATATTCTCCAGGAATGAAAGCTAAATCAAAATATTCTTAGATGAAGGAAAACTAAGAGAATATGTAGCCAGTAAATCTACCCAAAATATTGTCTCAAGGAAGTTCTCTAAACAGGAAACAAGTGCCAGAGAAGGGAATTTCATAATATTGGGAGGAAGAAAAGAAAAGGAGGCAAAAATATGTAAATATAATACTCTTCCCTTCTCCTCTTGAGTTTTCTAAATTATGTTTGACAGTTGAAGCAAAAATTATACTTTTTGATATGATTCTAAATATAGGTAGAAGAAATATTTGATGATTACATTATAAATAGAGGATGGAGGGATATAGAGGTAAGATTTCTATACTTCATGGAGAATGATAAAATAATATCAGTAGACTGTAACAGACCATGCAGGTATAATGTAGTATCAAGGAAAACCCATAACAAAAAGCTTTTAAATGTGATACCAAAAAACACTATAGATAAATAAAAGCAGAATGCTAGAATACGTTAGAGTAACCCACAGGAAGAAAAGAAAAAGAAAAAAAGAAACATAAAATAGAACAAACAAAACACAAAAACTAAAAGGTCAGAACTTAAGCCCTAAAAGATAAGCTGCCCTCTCTCAAAAACAGATGAAATGGGCAGAAAATTAGCAATTTTATTGAATAATTAAATAAGAATTGCTACAAATTCTGTGCATTTATTTCTTGAAAACAGATACCAAATTGACTTTGAAAACTATCTCATTTCATTAAAAAATAATAATTTGAGCTATATCACAGAACTAAACATCAAACTGGTACTGAGAATCATTTAGAAAGAAACATAGGCTTTGGGTTGTTTGAGTAAGAAAATTATTAGGGAAATGTAAACCAAAACCACAAAGAAATGCCATTATACACTCAGTAATATGTAACAAAAGACAAAACCTATAACAAAAATTGGTACTACCTGTGTTAACAAGGAGTGGAATAACGAGAAATCTTAATCATTGCTACTAGAAGTATAAAATGTCACTATGTAGAACTTATTGGCAGTTTCTTATCAATTAAAATACGCATGTGCCTTTTGACCAAGCAATATCATCCCTAGGTATTTTCTCAAGAAAAATGAAAAGATATATCACAAAATACTTACACAAGAATGTTCATAGCATTCAAACTGGAAGCAAACCAGATTCCATTAATAGGAGACTGACAAATTGTGATATTCATTCAAGGGAATGCTAATGTGATGGCTAAGTTCATGTGTCAACTTGGCTAGGTTGTGGTTTTCAATTGTGGTCAAGCAAACCCTGACTTGATGTTTAGGGCAAGGACATTTTGTGAATTTAAATCATTAGTTAGGTGACTGCATCTTTGGCTGACTGCATCTACAATCAAGAAAGGAAATGGAGTAATGAGAAAAATTTCTTCATCCAGTCATTTGAAGGCCTTAAAAGGAGAAGTGATGATATCACCAGTCAGAAACAAGAATTTCCCTCTCTGCTTCAGCCAGCTGGCTTCTCTTGGGGAATTCATTAAAATTTTTATTTGAGTTCTTAACTTCAGGCCTGCCCTATAGAATGCAGATTTGCCAACCCCCATGTTCATGTGAGTTCATACCTGTAACAAATCTCATGATATTTACATATTTCTGTTTTCCTGGAGAACCTAATTGTTACTCTGCACACTTCAGTTAAAAAGAAAAAATAATGACATGCATCTGTCTGCATGCCTCACAAAAATTACTATAAAATCATATTTTTATGACATCCGAAAACAGGCAAAACTTTTTTATGGTGATAGACATTAGATAGTGGTCCTAGGGTAGTGGTAAAGGGGTGACTCTGAAAGGGGCTTGGGAACTTTATAGAGTGATACAAGTAGCTGTATCTTATTTGGGGTGGTAGTTTCATAGGTAACACAATTGTAAAAATCTATCCATGTGGACACTTGAAACCTTTTCATTTGATTGTATTTAATTAAACCTCAAATTTTAGAAATCATAATCCATTATGGGGTATGGCATGGTACACAGAGGTGGAGGGGTGTAACAAAACAAGAATGATAAATTTTCTATTTGGCTGATGGGATCATTGAATAACCATTATACTATACTCTTTTCTTTTGTTTAGTTTGAGCATTTTATAATTAAAAATATGTATTTAAATATTAGCCAAAGGTTGAATATAAAATTAGTAAATGAAAAAGAGAAACTATGCTACAAATTTGGAGAATATTTAACATATGGGCTTATATAGATATATATTCCAAAGTGAGCTATTCACTTTATGCCCTTCACGTTATAAATGAAAAGATGCAAAGGTGAAAGTAAAGGTAAATTCTTTTATTTTATCTCCTGTAATGAACAAAGTGTATATTCAGCATATGAACCCTAAACTCAGCACATGAAAACACCCATTCTAAGATGATCTTTATAGTAATGTAGGCAGAAACCTTAATATCTATAAATGAGAAGCATGAGGATAATTTAAATTAATTAAAGATATTGGCCAAAGACATTTAGTAGCATTTTGGTGTATTTGCAAATAAGCCGTTTAATAATATATTATCTGAATATATTGATTAGTTTATTGGAGTCCTTTAAAAGGGGAAACATTTACAAGTGTAGACTTGTAATTTAGTCAATTCCCTTTTTTTTTTTTACGTGGGCAGGCACCGGTAATCAAACCCAGGTCTTCTGGCATGGCAGGCAAGCATTCTTGCCTGCTGAGCCACCGTGGCCCAGTCAATTCCCTTTTTAAAAGCCATTCCATTTCTTCTATATTGCATCCTGGCACCATTTAACAAACTCATACTGATTTTGGTACTGGAGAAGTGGAGTGCTGCTGTGGTTTCCAAATACCAAATATGTTGGAACAACTTTTTATATGGATAAGAGGAAGATTCTGGAAGAATTGTGAGGATCCTGCTAGAGAAAGTCTAGAAAGCTTTGAAGAGAATGTTAGTAAAAACATGGACTCTAAAGATAAAAGATACCTCCAATGAGGCTCTAGACGGATATAAAATGAATGTGACATTGCAAACTGGAAGAAAGACAAATTTTGTGGATGGAAGGCAGAATTTGAGAGTGATGAACTTGGATAGTTAACTTAAGAGATTTCCAAAATAATATGGAAAATACATTCTGGCTTCTCCTTGCAGCTTATAGTAGAATGCTACAGGAAAGAGATAAGTTGAGAAATGAATTCTTAGGTACAAAGAAACCAGAAATTAATGGTCTGGAAAATTCTTGGCTTCCAGAAAGTGAGATGCCAGAGAATAGGGCCCCATGTGAGGATTTAACCAAACATGGAACCAGTCAGCCACCTCAGAAAAAGCCAGGGTTGGAAATGGACTTATATAAAAAGGTTTAGTGGAAAAGCCTATTGTCTGATGGCTTTGATCCCTATGTGCTTCATGTAAAAATCAACAATGTTTTTGTTAGATTTGTATAAATGGAACCACTGTCAGCCTGGACAGAAAAGGGACAGATTGTAGGAAAAATTACTTCAAAGGCAGAGCCATGGAAGGTAAAGTCTGAAGCCAAGAAATATCAACCCAGAAGAATGGACCCGTCCATCCTTGTGGAAAGGGTGAGTTTTCCTGGAAAGCAGAGGGTGAGCCTTCTGGTTCAGTGCTTAGAAAGAGCTTTGCCACCTCAGGCCTCAGAAAGTCTGAGGCAAATTCCTGGGCATTGGGGGGAGCCTGGCAATAACCCAATTGTTTTGAGGGGTTGAGCATGTGCCCTTGAGATGGCAGAGAGCCCAGCTGCTGCCTGAATGCTTCATAAGGAGGAGCCAAGATAAAGCTGTTCCCCCAAATTCCTCTGTGTTGTAACCCTCATCCCAGCATTTGCAGGGAACAGGACCACTGTATAGGCCCTTGGAAAGGATGGGACTGCCAATGGAATCTGCCCTGCATGTTCTTGGAACTGTTTGGGCCTCATGACACCTATTTTCCTTTTGATTTCTCCCTATGGCAATGGGAACATGTATCCTACTACTGTTCCTCCTTTGTGTATTGGAAACAGATAACTTATTCCGAATTTCACAGGTAAACAGCCTAAGATAATTCTGCCATAGGAAAGACCATGCCTGTAATTGACTTTGATGAGATTTTTGTACTGTTTCTGACTTGATTTGCATTTGTATTGTTACTGAAATGGTTTAAGGCTTATGCGACATTGTGAAGGAATGATTTTTTTTTTTCATGGGCCGGCACTGGAAATTGAACCCAGGTCTCCAGCATGGCAGGAATGAATTTTGTATATGGAAAAAACATGTCTTTTTGGGGTCAAAGGGTGGAATGTAATGGTTTGAAATTATTATGTGCCCCCAAAAAACCATGTTTTCTTTCTTAATCCAATCTTAGGGGGGCAGACTATTGTTTAGGGTGGAAACTTTTGACTGGATTGTTTCCAAGGAGATATGAAACATCCAGTTGTGGGTGTGACCTTTTGATTAGTTGAAGATTAGAACTACCACAGTGAAGAGAATAGGCCATCCAACTAAAGAAGATAATACGAATAAATGGACAATGAGCAAATTAGCAAGAAAAGAAAAATGGGCAGACTTCCGGAGAAGATGGCGGCTTAGTAAGACGCGTGGGTCTTAGTTCCTCCTCCAGAAAAGCAACTAAAGAAACAGAAACAATACAAAACAGCTCCCGGAGTCACGACAGAGACCAAAAAAGACAGCGTACCCCATTCTGGAACGGCTGAACGGGTAGGGAGAATCCACTGCTGTGAGATACCCGAGGGGTGCACGTTTTCCCGGCTGGGGTGGCTGGCGTCTGGGGTCCCCTCCACGCACGTGGCTCCCCTGTCTGACTGGGAACATTGGATAGCGGGGCCCTCCCGTCACGCTTGGCGTCTCGGGCCAGCTGGGCAATTTGGACCGGCACTGCCCCAAGCCACGGCCAGCGACCCCCGCCTCCACGCGCGGTTTCCCGGGCCGACTGCCCCTCAGACAAACGACCACCACGAGCGCCACCTACTGGGCAGGAAAAGAAAAACAGAGCCCAGAGATTCCACAGAAAAACCTTTCAACCAGCTGGGTCCCACACCCAGGGAGATCTGATCAAATGCCCAGACACCAGCAGAAAATAATGGATGACGCTCGGAAAATTGAAGATATGGCCCAATCAAAGGAACAAACCAATAGTTCAAATGAGATACAGGAGCTGAGACAACTAATGTTGAATATACGAACAGAAATGGAAAAACTCTTCAAAAACCAAATCAATAAATTGAGGGAGGACATGAAGAAGATATGGGCTGAACAAAAAGAAGAAATAGAAAATCTGAAAAAACAAATCACAGAACTTGTGGGAGTGAAGGACAAAGAAGAAAAAATGGAAAAAACAATGGATACCTACAATGGTAGATCTAAAGAGACAGAAGCTACAATTAGTGAACTGGAGGATGGAACAACTGAATTACAAAAAGAAACAGAAACTATAGGGAAAAGAATGGAAAAACTTGAGCAGGGAATCAGGGAACTGAATGACAATATGAAGTGCACAAATATACGTGTTGTGGGTGTCCCAGAAGGAGAAGAGAAGGGAAAAGGAGGAGAAAAACTAATGGAAGAAATTATCACTGAAAATTTCCCAACTCTTATGAAAGACCTAAATATACAGATCCAAGAAGTGCAGCGCACCCCAAAGAGAATAGACCCAAATAGGCGTTCTCCAAGACATTTACTAGTTAGAATGTCAGAGGTCAAAGAGAAAGAGAGGATCTTGAAAGCAGCAAGAGAAAAACAATCTGTCACATACAAGGGAAACCCAATAAGACTATGTGTAGATTTCTCAGCAGAAACCATGGAAGCTAGAAGACAGTGGGATGATATATTTAAATCACTAAAAGAGAAAAACTGCCAACCAAGACTCCTATATCCAGCAAAATTGTCCTTCAAAAATGAAGGAGAAATTAAAACATTTATAGACAAAAAGTCACTGAGAGAATTTGTGACCAAGAGACCAGCTCTGCAAGAAATACTAAAGGGAGCACTAGAGTCAGATACGAAAAGACAGAAGAGAGAGGTATGGAGTAAAGTGTAGAAAGAAGGAAAATCAGATATGATATATATAATACAAAAGCCAAAATGGTAGAGGAAAATATTATCCAAACAGTAATAACACTAAAAGTTAATGGACTGAATTTCCCAATCAAAAGACATAGAATGGCAGAATGGATTACGACCCAGCAATACCACTGCTAGGTATCTACTCAAAGGACTTAAGGGCAAAGACACAGACGGACATTTGCACACCAGTGTTTATAGCAGCATTATCTACAACTTCAAAGAGATGGAAACAGCCAAAATGCCCATCAACAGACGAGTGGCTAAACAAACTGTGGCGTATACCTACGATGGAATATTATGCAGCTTTAAGACAGACTAAACTTATGAAGCATGTAATAACATAGATGGACCTAGAGAACATTATGCTGAGTGAGTCTAGCCAAAAACTAAAGGACAAATACTGTATGGTCCCACTGATGTGAACCGACATTCGAGAATCAGCTTGGACTATATCATTGGTAACAGAGACCCGCAGGAGTTAGAAACAGGGTAAGATAATGGGTAATTGGAGCTGAAGGGATACAGACTGTGCAACAGGACTAGATACAAAAACTCAAAAATGGACAGCACAATAATACCTAAGTGTAATGTAACTAGGTTGGAACACTGAATGAAGCTGCACCTGAAATATGGTTTTTTGTTTGTTTGTTTGTGTGTTTGTATCTTTTGTTTTTGTTTTTTTCTTTTTCCTTTTTATATATATATATATTATTAGTATTATTATTTTAATTCTCTTCTCTATATTAATATTCTATATCTTTTTCTGCTGTTTTGCTAGTTCTTTTCCTAAATCGATGCAAATGTACTAAGAAATGATGATCATACATCTATGTGATGATACTAAGAATTACTGAGTGCATGTGTAGAATGGAATGATTTCTAAATGTTGTGTTAATTTCTTTTCTTTTTTTTGATTAATAAAAAAATTAAAAAAAAAAAAAAAAGAAAAGAAAAATGGGGCCAAATGATGGTGAAGGTCTTGACTCTCTTTTCCTAGTGGTACACTCCCAATATCAGATTATTCTCAGTCTGGGAATTGGTCATCACTATTCTTTTCTCATTTTTGAAAGTATCTTCAATATCTTTCTATGATGCTTGTTTGATACTCATTATGTGAAAAAAACTAAGAAAAATAATAAAGGATCAGGGATTATGGCTCCAAATTTTCCTGTCCTTTCCACTCTCCAGTTTGCTTGTCCATAGACAGTACTTACATCAACAAATGCTGAAAATTCATCTTTTTCAAGCCTTTATTATCATTCTGTGAATTCTAGATGTGGGCAGAATAACTGTAACTGGTTTCCTCTTCTAGAGATTGCTCAAATGATCAAATGGGTTTGGTATCTATTAAGAAGTAACTACAGGAAAACTAGAATGTCACTGTAAATTCAAAAAGCCCATTTACTCAGTAAGAACTCTTACCATCTAAACTTAAACCTAAACTATTTTTTGCTGTTATGAAATTTTAAGCTTGTAATTTAGAAATTAATGTTATTTGCCTATGCATAATTTTATTTACTGAACAATAGAATGCCACATGTCCATTTTAGTCCATAGGTTATAAAAATTGTTATAAAAAGTTTAAAAATCCTTTGGGAAACTATATAACTATACTATATAACTATATAACAATGTAGTTTCCATTGATCGACTTCTTGCCATGTACCACATAAAAATAAAGATCAATATTTTTAAAGTTTGCTGAGCTAAGTTCTTTGTATTCATTATGTATAGTTAAAACTCACAGTAAAATTATGAGGAAAAACTATACTATTCCCATTTTATAGATGAGTAAACAGATTGTTGGATAAATAAACTTTTCTGAGAACTAATGTTTGAATTCAAATATTTAGATTCCAAAATGTAACTGCTATTAACACTCCACCATTTATCTATATCTTCTATAGCTTACCTTTAGATTTAAAAAGTAACCTTAAAGTTACACACTTGAGCTATTATATTTGAGTGCTGTCTAAAATTGTTTAACTTTTTTTGACATTTCAACAATTTATAGTGGTAAGCTTTTAAAAATAACTCAGTGAAACACTTTATTCTATGTCATATGAGGTATTTAAAAATACCTCAGTGAAACACTTTATTCTATGTCACATGAGGATATTGTTGAGGCTATAATCCAGGGATAGTTACAGTCTTTTGTTTATGAGGCACCAAAATGGAAATTTTGTTTTCCTGAATCAAACCTACAGTCTGATATTTGCAAATGTACAGAACTCAGTAGAATGAATTGGTGATAAACTTACTTTGGCTTTTCTACTGACTTTTTCAACTAATTACCAAAATGGAAATTATTGCTTTGTCTACTTTCAGTTTAAGTTAAAGAAATCAATAAATCGTATATAGATAAATTAAATCCTATGTAGTCACAAATGTGATTTTCTTCTATGGATACTGTGAATCATTTCTGTGATCATACTTTCCTTTTTGTCCTGGTAAATAGTAAGTTTTCCTGAATCAAACCTGCATTCTGATATTTGCAAATGTACAGAACTCAGTAGAACGAATTGGTGGTAAACTTACTTTGGCTTTTCTACTGACTTTTTCAACTAATTTCAATTTGCCTACATTTCCTCCTCTAATCAGAAGAAAGTTGGAATAGCTATATTAATTTCAGACAAAACAGATTTTAGAGCAATTAAAATTATCAGCGATAAAGAAGGATTTACATAATAATAGAGTGAAAATTTCTCCAAGAAGACGTAATAATCTTTAATACATAGGTCTAACAACCCAGCATCTAAAAGAGTGAGGGGAAAACTGATATCCCTATAAGGATAAGTGGACAAATCCACTCTTATAGTTGAAGACTGCAACACCTTTCTATCAGTAATTAACTAGCAGATAATCTGCGGGCAGATAATCAGTAAAGATATAATTGAATTAAACAGTACAACCAATCATCTGGATCTAACTGATATCTATAGAATACTTCATCCAGCCACAGCAGAATACTCAGTCTGCTTAAGCTCACATGGAACATTCACCAACATAGACCACTTCCTGGGCCATAACACATATTTCAACAAATTTATAAGGACAGACATCATAAAGGTATGCTCTCAGAACACAATGAAATTAAACTAGAAACCAATAACAGACAGCTGGAAAATATCAAAATATTTGGAAAGTAAACAATGCATTTATAATAACAAATAATTCAAAGAAGATGTCCCAAGAAAAATTAAAAATATTTTGAACAAAATGAAAATGAAAATATAACTATAAAAATTGGGGGACTAAGAAAAGCAGTGCTTAGAGAGAAATTTGAGCATTGAATTATAACAGTAAGATATAAAAGCAAGCACCTAAACTACTACCTCATGAAACTTGAAAAAGAAGAAATCGAATAAAAAACTAAACCAAAGAAAAAATAACAATAAAAATTAAATCAGAAATCAATGAAATTGAAACTAGGAAATTAACAGAGAAAATCAATGAAACCAAAAGGTGGTTCTTTGAAAAGATCAATAAAATTACTAAACTTATAACCAGGCTAACCAAGAAAAAAGAGAGAGATGAAATAAAGTTCTTATGTTAAGAATTAAAGAAAGCCAGCGCTGTGGCTCTCATAGACATTAGAAGGATAATAAGGGAATATCATGAACAACTCTATGCCTACAAATTCAAAAATTTACTTGAAATAGAAAAATTCTTTGAAAGATGCAATCTGCTAAAAATCAGTGTTAATTTCCCAGCTGCCAAGATGAATACCGAACAATGGCTTGGCTTAAGCAATGGCAATATCTTGGCTCATGACTTTTTATTTTTTTAACTTTTTTTAGTAATTAAAAAAAAAATTAACAAACAAAACATTTAAATATCATTCCATTCTACATATACAATCAGTAATTCTTAATATCATCACATAGTTGCATATTCATCATTTCTTAGTACATTTGCATCGATTTAGAAATAGAAATAAAAAGACAACAAAAAAAGAAATAAAATGATAATAGAGAAAAAAAAAAACTATATATACCATACCCCTTACCCCTCGCTTTCATTTACCACTATTGCAAACTGAATTTATTTTAACATTTGTTCCCCCTATTATTTATTTTTATTCCATATGTTCTACTCTTCTGTTGATATAGTAACTAAAAGGAGCATCGGACATAAGGTTTTCACATTCATAGAGTCTCATTGTGAAAGCTATATCATTGTTCAATCATCATCAAGAAACATGGCTACTGGAACACAGCACTACATTTTCAGGCAATTCCCTCCAGCCTCTCCACTACATCTTGAACAACAAGGTGATATCTACTTAATGCGTAAGAATAACCTCCAAGATAACCTCTCAGCTCTGTTTGGAATCTCTCAGCCATTGACACTTTGTCTCATTTTACTCGTCCCCCTTTTGATCGAGAAGGTTCTCTCAATCCCTTGATGTTAATTCTCAGCTCATTCTAGGGTTTTTCTCAGTCATTTGATGCTGAGTCTCAGCTCATTCCAGGATCTTTGTCCCACGTTGCCAGGAAGGTCTGCACCCCTGGGAGTCATGTCCGACACAGAGAGGGGGAGGGTGGTGAGACTGCTAGTCATATTGGCTGGAGAGAGAGGCCACATCTGAGCAACAAAAGAGGCTGTCTTGGGGGTGACTCTTAGGCCTAAATTTTAAGTAGACTTGACCTATCCTTTGTGGGATTAAGTTTCATGTGAACAAATCCCAAGACTGGGGGCTCAGCCTATAGCTTTGGTTGTCCACACTGCTTGTGAGAATATCAAGAATTCAACTTGGGGAAGTTGAATTTCTCCCCACTCTCACCATTCCCTGAAGGGGGCTTGCAAATACTTTTCCAGTCACTGATCAAATCATTCTGGGATTCATCGGGGGATCACTCTTGGCTCACGATTTTGAGGCTAGGAGAAGTCCAAATCAAGGTGATGCTGTACTCCCAAAGCCTAGCATTCTGGCAAGCTGCCAATGATCCTTGGTCCTTGGTTTTTGGCTCCTCTGTCACATGGCAGTGCACATGACAGCCTCTCCTGGCCTCTTCCTTCTCTTCCAGGTTCTGCTGACTTTCACTTCTGGATGCTCCCTTTGTGGATTTTTACTCTCTCTGTGGCCTTCCCTGTAAAGCCTTCCGTTATAAGATTAAAACATACCCTGTGCCACAATTTATATGAGATAACCTCATCTAAAGATCATATTTACAAGGGAAATATCTAGTCATAGGAATGCATTAAGTTTAAGAGCATGTTTTCTGAGGTACATGGCTCTAAATCACCACAGCATCTACTGTAATATATGTAAATTTATTATAAAATGGATAATCATTAGGTATGCATATGAAAATATACAACCAATTATCAGTTATTAAAGCCATCACTTCTTCAAAAGTCACAGTCCATAATATACACACACCAAATTTTATATTTTTATAACATTATTATTTCATTTATTCATTTAAAAAATATTCTAAGCAATTAAAGCTTCCTAGGAACTCTGCCAGGCACTAGAATATAGTAGTGAAGGCAGCAGATTTACTTTCCCTTGAATATTAGATTTATATTAACATACAGATGTCTTCTAAAGTTGAGTCTGTCTGCCCAGGTAGAAAATGAAGAGTCATTGTTCCAAAGCCAGAGCTGTGTAGGAATTCTTGTTGAAAAGGTAAAACATTTTAGAAACCACATGGATATATCACCAATTGGGTCAGGAGGTGTCATGGTCAGGTTCATGTGTCAACTTGGCCAGGTGGTGGTACCTGTTTTTCTGTTTGGGCAAATGCTGGCCTGTCTGTTGCAATGAGGACATTTCATAGAATTAAATCATAATCACGTCAGATGCATTCACAGCTGATTCCATTTGTAATCAGCCAAGGGGAGTGTCTTCTGCAATGAGTTATGCTTAATCTAATCACTGGAAGCTTTTTAAGGAGAATTCAGAAGACACAGGCTCTTCCTGCTTCAGCTGGTGAGCCTCTCCTGTGGAGTTCATCCAGACCCTCCATTGGAATTGTCAGCTTCACAGTCTGCCCTACACATTTTGAACTCTATGTTCCAATGTTATGTGAGACACTTTAATAAATTTTATATTTATGAATATTTCCTGTTGATTCTCTTTCTCTAGAGAACCCTAACTAATACAGGAGTCAAGTCTCAACATAACCTGAATACCAATGCTATTCCCCGTTCCAAGACTGCTGCTTACACTGTCGCTCTTGCAGTGGCCTCACAAATAGAGCAAATAGAGGAGAAACAACACAGGACTGGAAATCTATGTACTCAAATATATTCTTGCAAAATGCAATGAGTACTGGACTATGAGGATGAGATCTGGATTTTTATTCCACAAACCCAATCATGTGGCCTTTGAAAATTATTTAATTCTGCGTGACAGGGTACTCTAATTTAAAAAGTAAAGTTAATACTGTATACCTCTAAATATGTTGGAAAATTTAATTTTCACATTTGGTACAGATTTAAAACACCACTGAAAAAGAAAATACAGCTTTTAAGAAATGCAAATGCTTTATGCTTAGATATAGTCATG
The DNA here is from genome assembly GCF_023851605.1 of Tamandua tetradactyla. Taxonomy (NCBI): domain Eukaryota; kingdom Metazoa; phylum Chordata; class Mammalia; order Pilosa; family Myrmecophagidae; genus Tamandua; species Tamandua tetradactyla. The sequence continues at coordinate 39,643,231 of NC_135329.1, forward strand.
AATTATAAGGAGATTTTGTAATAATGTGTTTTCAAAAAGCTTTCGTATTAAAATAAAATATTTTATATAACTTTATTGACTTTTAGTCATTAATATATTTGTAAAATATTTGAACTTTGTTTTCTTTTCAATTTAAAGTTAGCTGTTCTTCAAAGAAAACTATTACAACATAAAAATTAGGATCTCAAGATCTGTGCAGCATCCCATCCAGAGAGTAGAAGGGGGCTCCAAAAAGTGGTACAAAGGTCACCGAGGAAGCTAGCAGTTAGTACTCTATTACCTTTTTTGGTTAAGGCGAAAGCAGACACACAAGATAAATTGGAGCTGGCATATTATGACTGGCTGGCCTTAGTTTTTACGTTTAAGGTCCTGTAAGAGCAGAACATTTATAGCCAACAACAACAAAGTTAAGTTTTGGTTTGCTGACCAGGCTCAGCATAAGTGATTCTATCTTGGACCTATGTGCATTATTTAATACTACTTATTAAAAAATTAAATATTTTCAATGCATGCCTTTTAGCATTTTCCAGACATGATTCCATGTAGTAAATAATTAGTATTATAACAGTTTTTTTCCATCTATCCATAGGATAAAGCAGGTGCCTTCTCTTTTCTCTTTGAGGCAGTTTCTGACACTGGATGAGGATTCAATAACTATTTATTAAAAAACTGAATGAAAATTACCATATACCTTTTCAGCTTTTCATAATTATATATGAAAAGATAAATTGGTTATTTGGAAGATTTTTACCTTTAATAAAGGACCAGTATATCATTTTCCCTTTGCCTGTTTACTATAGCTGCCACAAAGCATTACTTTTAAAGTAATTAAAAAATAATAATTTGGTTTAGCTGCATAGCTTTAAGCTAAAAATATTCATGACTCTCCCTTCACCTCTGTGCTAAATAGCTCTCCCTCAACACTGGGGAAACCTGCCTTCCAGGTGCCGCTCAACTCTACTCGTTCTCTAAAGAAAAATATGTCTATTTTATTGCCAACATTATCCACGGGTCTTCTATCCCACAGTGCTGCCCAAATGACACATGAGGAGAATTGTTTTCATTTATATTTCTGGATGTTGGTCCTGTGAGGTTATCCATTGGAAAAGAAGTTTTTTGTCTGTTCGTTTTTCTCCTTATATAACTGAAAAACAACCTCGAAGGTCAGATTTCTCCCAGTCTGCTGCTGAGTGACTACTCCATGCCAGAGGGCAAGATTTATTCCTCTGACTCTAAACTCTACTTTGCATAATAAGAGCAACAGTAGGACAATAGATGAAATGCAACATGCATATTGTTTGAAATAAACAAAACAGAAAACACCACTGGTAGCTGTAAAAACTTCGAAACATTGAGAATGAAGTAATTGTATTTACAAAGATGTGTTAATGACTGTTTTGTCAGTGAATGATGAATAGAGTGCTATTTTAAGTGATAATAGACTCTGAAATCTTATAGACGATATAATTAAATAAAACAAAACTAAAGCAATGTCAATCTCTGTGAAGTGAATATATGAGTGGTGTGTTCTGAAGGTTTCTTTTAACTTGGCTTTGTTATTCAAATTGAAAAAAGTAGAGTTTCTTTGTAAAAACATCTTAACACAAATATCTCTATTTATGTTTGGAATTTGAAGTTGAGACCTATTTTGAAGCAGTGAATTAATAGGTACTAAAAACTCACACAAGACATCCCCCAAACCCAATGGGATAATTACAAGCGAAATTGTTGCACAAATGTTACTTTAAAGAAAACAGTATACCAAATCAAAAGAAAGAGAAGACAAATGTTTGTGTAATGACGTTCATTACAGTACTGCTTATAAGAGATAAAATTAAAAAAAATTTTAAAAGTCCAAAAATGGAAATGCGAATATAGGCATATAAAGGGAAACAAAACCGTTCAAAATAATTATGCAATAAAAGCTGAAAATGCAAGTCAATGTTATAAACTAAAAGATGCCAAGATATTTTCTCAATTAAGTAAATTAAATTATATTGGTAGATTTACAGATAATATGAAAGATTTTCTAACATTTGTCTTGAAGTATATATGGCAACATGGTGGTATTCACTATACTAATTCAATGTCTATATATACAATATATATATAGACATTATATACATATATACAATATAGATATATATATATCTGATGGAATTTCAGATTTTTTTAATAATTGTAATTCTTTTTTCTTTTCTCTCTATTTTTTTCTACTCTTCCTAGCTCCCTAGTTTTTTTAAGGTATAACAAAAACATTAAAAATATCAGAGAGGATAAGTGTATTTTAAAGGTTTTTAACTCTACAAGTGTCAGGTAAGTGGCAAAATAAGAATTGATTTAGATTACATATTAGGGATCTATTTTAATCACTAGGATCCCAAAAATAAAGTGAAAGAATGCATATATAACAGATAATGGAAAAGAAATGATGGATTAAAAAATGTGTTATTAATCCTAAAAACAAGAAAGGAGGAAAAAGGAACGTAAAACAAAGGAGTTAAATTGAAAACAAATCATGAAATAACAGATACAAAGCCAAATAGATTATTAGTCATCATAAATGCAAATGGATTAAATATATAATGTAAACAAGTAAGAGTGTCAAACTCAATTTTTAAAATGTAGCAAAGACAATGTGGTGCTTATAAAGCACATTAGATATAAGTACACAGAAAGGTTGAAGGTAAAAGATAAATCATACATGTTCTAACCAACAACAAGAAAAAAGCTAGTTTAGCTATACTAATACTAGACAAAATAATCTCTATGACTAGAACTATTATACGCAAATATGGGCACTTCAAAATCAAAGGAGGATCATAATGCTAAACATACTTCATCCAATAACATGGATTCAGAGTTCATATATTAAATTTGACAGAATGAAAAGATGAAACAGACAAATCAACAATTATGGTTGTAGATTTGAAACGTTTCTCTCAACAGCTGACAGTTTTCAAAAATGGGAACATACAAGATTTGATCAGCATGATAAGCAAAACTTGACATATGTATATGTATATATAAAAAACATTGGATCTCCAAATAACAAAATTCACATTAATGTGAAGTGATTAATTCCTTATGTGAAATTGACTAGATTATGGTGTTCAGCTGTTTGTGCAAGCAAGTATTGACCTGATAGTTACTGTGAAGGGATTTCATAGATGGTTTAGTGTCTGAGTTCATTTGATTATAGCTGTGGTTGATTGCATCTACAATGAACAAAGAAGATTTTCCTCAGCAATGAAGAGAGTCTTTTCATATAAGCAGTTGGGAGTCTAAAAGTAGAGCTGAGGATTTCAGAGGTCAGAAAGAAGAATTTCTTCTTCTTCAGTCAGACAGCTTCTCCTGGGGAATACAACTTCACTTTCACCAGAGTTTCCAGCTTGTGGCCTGCCATGTGGTGTTCGGACTAGCCATTTCCCATGGCTATGTGAACCAATTCATCTATATATGTACACACACACACACATATACATACATACATGGGTAAACATATATATATATATGTCCTATGGTTCTGTTTCTATAGAGAAGCTGACAAGCTTGACTAATACAGTTTCTAAGTTTGCATGCATGTTTATCAAAATTAATGATATGATGGGTCATAAAGAAATTAACCAATTTCAGAAGAAAACCATTCAAAACATGTTGTCTGACTGGAGTGATAAGCAAAACTGGACAACTGGAAAAAAAGAACACAGAGCTGAGGGCTGTGAAAATACCCTGAAATCTGTCAAGCATTTCTGTTTAAAAATATCATTCATTATATCTCACCACAATGATCTCTGAGTAGAATGCCTTCTGCTTTATTCCCACTTCCAAGATCTCAAGCAGATTCCATTTCTGGCCAGCAGTAATCCAGAACTATATAGAAAGGGGATTCAAAGAAATACAGTTTCTTGTTATCCAATTAGACAGCAGAAAACCCAGCCATGCCATTCCTTCTCAGTTTAGCTTTCTTATACATCTGTTAACCATATTAAATTTCAAAGAAAGTAGTAAAAGCAAACTTCCATCTAACATGGTGCTGTGATCCCTCATTCAATCAAACCATGCTGTCTCTTCCCAAAAGATGACATGCAAAGTTTCACATTTTACTTTACGTATTCTTAAGTAATAATATTCATTTCTCTTCTACTTCATTTACACTCCCTAGTGATATCTCGTTACATAAACACCAAAACATAATGATAACTATTATTCACTCATCTTTTCTTAAATAATAGGGAAATGACAGCAGGAAAAGAGAAAAGTAATCACTTAATATAGAAAAATATATTTATTAAAAATAAAAGAGAAGATCTCCTAAATCTACCACAGACCTTATTTCTTTTTTTTTTTTTTTTTTTTTTTTTTTTAAAGGAAAGACAGAGAGAAGGAAGGAAGGATAGAAGGAAGGAAGAAAGGGAAACATTTTTAAACATTTTCTTGTTTTTATTGTATTCTGTTTCTCCGTTTTTGTTACATGGGCTGGGGCCGGGAATCGAACCGAGGTCCTCCGGCATAGCAGGCAAGCACTTTGCCCGCTGAGCCACCGCGGCCCGCCAGACCTTATTTCTTTAAATGCCCACATCTACCCTCAGTAAGTACTTCACCTTATTATGGTTCATGGCCTGGTGGGGTGACCCACATCTTCATTCCTGAAAAATCTGTGCTGGTAATAGTCTTGCCAATACCGGCTTATTGCGGTTTTCCATTAACTTTGCCACAGACAACACGGGAGCACTAAAAGGCACCCCAGAGAATCTCTGTGTTCCAGAAGTACATCTCCTTGCCCTCATTTTGTAAGAGTAGTTCAATTTCCCCTCGACAGCATCGACCTCACCAGAAAGTACTGCGTATGTGATAAACGGCACATGAGGGGCACTATATAGGTTGATAGCATTGCTCCCTGGAGAACGAGGACCTCTGAGCAAGCAGAGCACAAAGTTGCAAGGAAAGGAAAGAATTTTGCTGGTGGGTTATTAGAACTATTAGCAAAAGGATCCCTTTCATGTCTAACTCTTGAGTCCTCGATTAATGGCATCTGGATATGGGAAAGTAGCACCATATATTGCTCATCGACTTAGAGGATATACTACCTTCCTGGAGACATTGCATACTGCATATTTTATATACCAAAGGAATTGTCAACAATATGTTCTATCCAGCTTGTTCTGCCATGGGATTTTGCCACCCCCTCCCATTGAATCCAGACTGGTCTTAGCTTACATGACTGAGAATTTAGAGCTGTCATACAGAACAGTGAAGTTTTATTGCTGAAAGTTAACCGAGCTCTCTTGACTAATCTGCTTAGTTAAATTAAAAAAAAATTGCTAGATGGATATAATAAAGAATAGTTTTATTTGCCCTAGCAATGACAAAACCTCTGGACTAGACTGCAATTGTAATCAGCATCTGATTAAATTTACTATAACCCATTGTCATTCACCAAATTCATCTTTTTTTGGCAAAGGCCAATTTTCAAGTTAAATGCATATGTATTAGGAACCAAAACCTTCAAATCTTTGATGGTGGCACTAATCTCAAAAATCCTTCCAGGAAAGCAGTATCATCAAAATATATGCAGACAACCGTGTATTATGCTCATCCAGGTGTACTGTGATAAGAAATAACCACCACAGTCTACAAGGAACTCTTGTGAAAAATATTGAATCTGAATCTGATCAAATCTCTCAATCTAGATAGTTTACTGAAAATTAAGGGAGTTAGAGAAGCAAGTTAAATGAAACCATGGGGATGCAAGCAGTCAAATTCAAAATGTGGAGAAGATAAAGATAAATGTCTCCACGTTGTTTTGCTTTTATTAACAATAATAATTGGAATATACAAGAGAACAGAGAAGAAAATACTATGGTAAAAGATATACTAAGAACTTTTAGCAATTGCAAATCAATGAGTGTTGCTTGGATTCCCTTTCCAAGAAATTATTATAAAAAGATATTTGAGACAATCTGAAAATATTTAACACTGTAAAAAAAAATTAGTAGTATTGAAAGATAAGCTAGTAGTATTTTGCTAATTTTTAAAAGTCCTTTTCAGACTTGTTATATATTTTTAAAAGTGTTATCTTAAGTATTTACCAGTATAATATTTGTTTATAATATGCCTGCAAAATAAATTAAAAAGAAGGAAGAATAGGTGACACCGAAATGGTAGAATTCTGATAATCTTTGAAATTGGTTCAAAGTATTTGTGATGCTAATTATATAATCTCTCTCTGCCTTTGTATTTGAAAACTGCTACGATGACATCTCTTAAATGATGCTAAATTTCTCAGTCTCTGATGCATCTAATCCTAAATTATCACTTATTGTTATGAGGAAAGCAAATCCACAAGATCAACTCATCTTTTGGTGTTACCTTCTCACGTGGATATTGTTTTTTATAATTCTGCATTTTCTTGGAGACTGTCAGATTACTCCAAGAAGATTTATTTATACTGTATCCAGTTTTCTAGTTGTTATCAGCAACAATATGGTTTTGATTTGCATATATTTACATAAATAAATGATATGGAATACAGGATGTAGGGAAATAGGAACCCTAGCACACTGTTGATGGGAATGCAAAATGGTGCATTTGATGGTTCCTCAAGATGTTAAATATGAAACTACCCTATGACCTGGCAATCCAACTTACAGGTATATACCCCCAAAAATTGAAAGCAGGGACTCAAACATGCATTTGCACACCAATGTTCATAGCAGCATTAGTTACAATAGCCAAAAGGAAGAAGCAACCTAAATGTTCAACAGATGAATGGATAAAGTATTGTATGTACATAAAATGAAACATTGTTAAGTTATAGAAAGCAATGATGTTCTGATATATGCTACAATATGGACAAATCTTGAAGACATCATAGTGAATGAAATAAGTCAGATGCAACAGGACAGATATTGTGTGATTCCACTTATATGAAATAATTAGAATATTTAAATTCATAGAGACAGAAAGCAGTTTACAGGTTACCAGGAGCAGTGGGGAGTCAGGATTTGGGAGTTAATGTGGAATAGATGCAGGATTTCTGCCTAGAGTGATGGAAACATTTTGGTATTGGAAGGTGGTGAGGGTTGTGAATGTAATTGATGCCCCTGAATGACATGTTGAGGAGTGGTTGCAATAGGACATTTTATGTTGTGCATATATTTCTACAATTAAAAAAAAAGATAAAGAGAGATGAAAGAGACAATGACAACTATATGCAACACTTGATCTTGACTGGATCCAATAATGGAAGAGAAAATGCCCAAAAGAACATTATTAGTACAATTGGAAAAAAATGTAATATAGAATATAGCTTTATATCTATGTTGAATTTCTTGAAATTGATAATTGTACTTAATAAGGTTACATACACGAATATCTTTGTTTTTTGGAATTATACATGGAAGTAATAAATGTTCAAGGGACAAAATGCAGGCAACTTGCTCTCAATGTCTTAGAAAATAGAAAGAGGGATAAATAGATAGATAGAACAAATGTGGCAAAATGTTAAAATGGAGATGAGTATCTTGCTGGGGGTATATTGGAGTTCTTTGTTTTGGTTTTGTATAATTTTTGCAACTGTCTTCTAAGTTTGAAATTATTTCAAAATCGAAAGTTTAATAAAAAGAAAAAGAATGGATTGGCTTGTTTCCACGTAGGATAATTGTTTCCATTTAGGAAGGGAGATTTAATTTGGGCTTTAGAAAAATATTGATGACTTAGACAGTTAAAGGAAGGAATTCAGGGAAAACAATTCCAGTAAAATTGTCAGAGAAAATACAGATTTTTGAAACTAGTTATGCTTAAGTGTGGTGTACAGGTAGGCTGGGTTATGGAAGTCAGAAGCAGCAGTAGGAAGCTTTCTGTCTTATAGTTTGAATATCTAAAATTACTTTAAAGTGAATCCTATTGGAGAGGGGCATAACAGCAAAATGGTTTGGTTGGGAAAACTAGTCTAGTAGTTGAGAATCAATGGTTGGTATGTCTAAATTGTTAATGAGATTTCCTTGGCCATGTTATCTATATAGAATGGTACAAAGTTTGCTTCCTCTCAGCAGTAATTGCAATCTTGATTCTGCAGTTTTGGGTTCATGCTAATTCTTCTGTACCATCTCAGACTGATTAAATGGTCATTATCTTTTGGAAGACCTGCATTCTGTTTCCAAGAGCAAAAGAAACCCATCTTTTCCATGCTTAGCCGTTTGATTTAGGGGTGTTTATGTATGAAAAGGATTATAGCACTGCCTAATTCAATTGTTAACATAAGTATTAATATCAAAAGTGGTAAAAAAAAACTGCATTAATGTATCATATGTAGCACACATTAAACAATAACTAACTGATTTGTGGAAAGAATTCGGCATAAAAATGTCATTTGTTCTTTAGATTTCAGTCAAGACATGGAATTAATGAAATCACATTTATTGTAGACTATAATTTAAGAGGATCATAAACTGATATTTAAATTTAAATATCATATTTCATTACTTCTTCCTACATAAACTTTTCTCAGAACTTAAATATTGTAATTGCAAAGCATCTTGCAATTGATATATGTATTAAATTAGTATTTATGGCTTACCTGACCATAAAAGCTGATATTAAACTATGTCCCTTGTAATTGATTATATCTTAAACTATAGAAATATTATACCTCAATGTTGACTTTATAAAATCCCTCCAAATAAAGAAACAAGTATCTTTACAATACTAAAACCTTTTTTTATTTACAAAACCAAATGAACCAGTTAGCAAACTCATATTGGAAAATGTTATATGAAATAATATTCTATTTTCAACCTGCAATATGAAGCATAAGAATTAAAAAGAACACCACATTTACATTTATTAAGCCCAACCTAGCTCAGAGTTTCGATGTTTAAAGCTCATAGAACTTGGCACATATCAGAGTCCCTAGGTTTCTGTGTTATAACTTACCCATTATCATTATGTTGGAAAATAAGATAAGAGCTTTGTTTGCAATTAGAAATTTTTGGCACTGGCCTAGGAATGCAATTTCATTGAGATACAGTACAATAAAATAAATGTTTCAGTCTACTGGCTGTGGAAAAATAGGCCTTTGTATAAATTACAGTAGTTATTAGATAGCTTCAATATTGCAGCCTAATAATCAACTTAGGGTTCCCAAAAGCCTGCCTCTACTAATATATGCAGTCTGTTTTTGTCATTTGAAATTCAAGGTTAGTTGGATGAGGCTTTCCATAGTCTTAGAATGAGTTTTTTTTCCGCATGGGCAGGCACCAGGAATCGAATCGTGGTCTCTGGCATGGCAGGCAAGAACTGAACCACTGAGCCACTGTGGCCTGCCCTTAGAATGATTTTTGCAATATTTTATTTCTACTTAAAACTTAACAACAGCAGTGTGACAGTGGCTCAGTGGCAGAATTCTCGCCCGCCATGCCGGAGACCCAGATTCTATTCCCGGTGCCTGCCCATGCAAAAAAACACACAAAAAAACAAAAAAACAAAAAACAAAAAAAACTTAGGTTTTCAAAGAATTATATTTTTACAAACTTAAGAGTAAATTATTACTTTATTAGTTCTTGATATTTAATATTGAAAAACTACCAAATGAGAGCCTTCTACAAGAAGCCAAAGTTCCAAAACTATATTATGGTAATAGAGAATTAACTAGAATTAAACAATCGTTAAATACTACTTCAAAGTGGCCATTTGCTGTTAAATTTTGGAGTGTAGTTTTCATGTTGTTTCCTTTTGTCTTCTTAGCAGATGATAAAGATTTTGTGGTTGGAGTTATGTGATTTGACTGAATCAATTCCATTTTTTCAGTACAGTTCCCACTTTAACAGATAACTGAGTAATTAAAAAAGTTTCCTCTAATAAGATGACCCATTTCATTTTTTATTCATAATCTCTCTAATTTAACAATACATGAGTTTTATCTACTAACTTACTTATGAAAATTAAATGGAATTTCTAGAAATAAAATAGGCATATATTTGCATAGCTAAATTGGCTTTTAGCAAAATATTACCATGGAAATAAAATAATAGTAAATCAAGTCGACTTTTTAAATTTTGGAATTTCTAAATTCTTAAAAATAAATAACAGTTGAGTCATTCAAACTTATGCAGTGGCATGTAAATTACAGAACTGAAAAATCAAACAGGCAAAATCAGTTTTGTAAACGTATGTACAAAATGTATACTGCTAGAATAAAATTAAAACAAAACACTTTTATATTCAGAATATATATTCTGAAATATAAAGGATGACTAGCAGTCACATGATATTTGTGAACTTTTAAGCTTCTTTTTAATAAGACTGGGACTTAGAATTTTCCAAGGATGTTTCAGGATGAAATCCAGTCAGCTAGCCTCAGAATCATGCTCCTAAGGACTGTGAAGTTTGTTACTCACAGGGAGGAACTCCGGCCTCATCAAAAAAGGAGAACTCTCAGGGACTGCTCAAAGAAGCTGCATGCTCTCCTTTTGCCTTTGAGTAACTCTAATTGAGATGAGTCACACGAGAAATCACAAGGACTCAAAATCCTGGGGAAGCATGCAGATTTGAGCTAGGATAATTTGGTCACTCTACAAAATGTTCAGGTTCTCTGAGATAACCTAGGTAGTTTATTTGACCATATCTTTTGGATTTTGCTCAATGTCTTCACAGAGGCTAGTAATCATCACCACAAAATGGACTAGAGATGCTGCTCTGGACCATTCAGTCATGACCTTCCTAATTCTTGCAGAGCACGGGCAGAACTCTGGAAAGACAGGGAGATGGGAACATAAGCCATTGTGGGTATAAGCCCTGCTCAAGCAGTTCTCAGCACTATATCATATTCCTAGCACTTTAATCCAACGTAATCACCTTCCCTCAATAATTTTAAGCCATATTTTCTTAGTTTTACCTTTCAGTCTTCCTCTCAGTGAAAGATTCTATTGTCTTTAAAAATTATATATTACTTTTTCTAGACACTTTGGGTCCTACTAAGAACAATAACTTTTCCTGGATATCAGTTATGTGTAAGGCAATGTGTCAAGTACATATAAGCTTATATATATAGTTTAATATATATATATATTGTTTTACACATGCACACACATACCATGTAGATATGTTTTTTATATATAGAAATATATTTATATATGAAAATAATATTGTAGAAGAGAGTTTTATTTTGTCCATTTTCAGGTGTAAACATAGGGGCTCAAAGAACTGATTAAAATCCAGGTCTGATATTAAGTACAGTGCTCTCTCCATGTATGTCTGGGAAGCAAAAATTAAGACACTTCAGTGCTTTCAAAAGTAGGGGTAATCTGATCATTGATTTTGAAATGACTTTCCTCTATACATGTTGCCCTGAAAATAAAGCAAGAACTGGTGCTTTAAACTTCAATTTCCCCACCAAAGCTTGGGTAGAGGAATCATAGTGAACAACTCATAGCATTGTTTTTTTTTTTTTTTTTTTTTTTACATGGGCAGGCACTGGGAATCGAACCTGGGTCCTCTGGCATGGCAGGCAAGCATTCTTGCCTGGTGAGCCACCATGGTGTGCTCCATAGCATTTGTTTTTATGGTAACCATAAACTCTCAAAGTTGTGGCACAAAGTAAGCATTTCATAATGCTTACGTACTAGGTGTATGTAAAGACACTATCATCGAAGTAGCAAGCACCTCTGACACAAACGCCTGAGCACTCCTAATCACCCTAATTGCCACAGCCCTAACAGCTGTATACAGCACAGGAATCATCTTCTTTTCCCTGCTCAACCAACCCCGGTTCCAAACAACCATCACCATCAATGAAAATGACCCATGTCTGCTTAATCCAATTAAACCCTAGCAGTCGGAAGTATTTTCACAGGATTTCTAATTACAAACAACATCCCACCAATATCAATACAACAAATAACCATACCCTCATACATTAAACTTACAGCACTAGTAGTATCGATGCCATTTATATTTTGAGAATTCTCATAGTAAAATGCCTAAATAAATGCTAGGTGTGTCATTGCACACTTGGCTTTTGCCTGACTTTTCATAGCTTATTCCATGGCAAACGTTTGAAATAGGAATATAGACCAAAAAGTTTGAAAATGCTAGGGCTCAGAAACAAGCATGTAGTCTCACATAATCTGATCACTAATAATATTTAAAATATACCAAACACCTCTTTCTGTTCAAAATTCTATAACCATTAACAAAAATGACATGAATGGGGCATCTGCTATACATGTGTTTCAGTCTTGCTTTATGACTTGGAGCTTGAATATTAAAGTCTGACTGCCTGTAAAAGAAATGCAATCTCATTACTTAATGGCTAAGTGATCTTGGACAAGTTACTTAAGCTTCCTATGCCTCTGTTTCCTATATAAAATAGGCAACATAGCAACACATTCTTTATAGGGTTGCAGTGAGAATTGAATAAAGTAGCTCATACAAAGAATCTGGCATGATATTAACTTAATTCCTATTTGATATTTTCATGTATGAAGTGGTGTTACAAGTTGTTCATAACCTAAATGAAAATCATGGAAACTGAGGTTCAGAGACAGACTTCTGAAAAATATATAAAGTAGTGTGATAGCAAAAATAGGTGCAGTATCCAACTCACCCAACTCCTGCCCAAGCCTACAGTTCCTAAACTGCATTCTTTACCATAGCTCACCTGTCACAATAGATTTGTGAATAAAATGCTGGCATGGTTTCTGGAGGTAGTTCTTCAGCTTTCACAACAAAAGAACAATCTAAAAGAGCTATTGATCAATTTCTCAGGCTGCAAATACTACTATGTAAGCTTCCCAAGTAGACAGACACAACTTGGCTGCAGAAACTCATTTAAAACTTAGCAGGAGTCCCTTCTACTAACAGCAGGAAAGAACATTATTTCTAACACATTTAAAGATGCTTAAGAAGTGTTTGGAAAGTGTAGTCATGGACTGAAAGAATTTAGATCCCCAGGAGGATGGCAGCTAGGAATAAGTTTGGCAGGAAAGCAGTTGGAGAGAAGAACAGAGAATGATTTGCCTCCTTTTCCCTGAAGTCTGACGCCCTTTCTTTAAACTGTGCTCTTTTCAGAAGGACCTCGACACAGAGGGTGATTTGGAAGAAATCAAGTCTGGGACTGCAGACTGATATGCGTCCTTGAGAACAGAGTCTGTACCTAAATCAGGGGTTAGAGGCACCAGCGGTGAAATGGGGAGACATCACTATCTCATTGTCCTTAGGATGCACCCTAGATCCCCGTGGCGCAGTTTATAATACCTCAATATAATGCCAAATATGACAGAAAAAGTAGAAATTCCCAGTGCACTATATTCAGGGAGAAGCTTTTTAACCAATTACCCAGATTTTTATAATTCAACGTCTTATTTTTTATATTTACCCTAACAGCTGCAAAACAGGATGGTTTCATAATGCTGCCCTTAATCTTTGCCAATGGCAAACAGTCTAATACCGCAATATGGATGAGAGAGAGGGAGACCTTTTTAAACAGATTTAGTAGGAGCCTGCTGTTGAAGAACTTACTAACTCTTAGAGAATTAGCAGGAGTTTGGAACTTTTTACATCTAGGCCACCCCTAGGAAGAAGTTGCATCTTTATAATATGGGGATATGGTTTCATCATAAGCAGCCTGTAGGAAAGGAGGCAGCGTTCTCAGTCCATTTCCTGACAGAAAGAATGTCCACGTTTTGAGAATCAGCAAATAACACTTCACTTCACTAACTCTGGTGACACTCTGAGAAGCCAGTGTGTCCACAAATTAAATAATCACTTTTCCAGATAGCTACTCCAAAGGGTCCCAGTATACATTAAGCTATGAAAATAGACCCTAATTATAAGTGATTTTCTGCCACAAAGATAAAGTAAATGTCAGCAGGTAATTTTCTGTTTTAATTGATCAGTACATCTTTGCAAAAAGTGTAATATCAAGGGGGTGGCTTATAAGAGATGCCATTTATAGTTTGAGAATTCTCATAGTAAAATGCCTAAATAAATGCTAGAAATAAGGCAGCACTGCCCAGTATGTGACTGTATTCCTTCATCTTACTTCTGAGATCACAACCTGGCATGACTGCTTCCTTCAGGGAGAGGTAAGTTTTGGCAAAGTAAGTAATTCATTTAATGCAAAAAAAAAAATATTCTAACATAGTAGAAAACAAAAAGTACGTGTAGAATGTATATTAGGGACTTCTTAATGAACAGGCAGTGATGTCTCCATAACTATACATAGTTCCCCTAGCTAGGTTTTGAGTGCTTATTTTGTATCCAAGCAGTGAAATACTGGGGATATAAAAAATAAAATGTCAAAAATGCTTAGATTTCTATCAGACCAGAAGTGGATGGGGATATGAGGACATGAGAAGAAAGAGAAGAGGTGAGACACAGAGAGAATTAACTATAGCACAATATAAATTCTATAATATAAATATATCTATAGAACTTTGGGAACATGAAGTGATAAGGAAATGGATGGCATTTTATAAGTAAGTTTTAAGCAATCTTAAATATGCTAAAGATGTGTCAATAGACAGTAAAAGGAAAGGCAATTAAAACTAAGGGGAAGGGCTGGCCAAGGTGGCTCAGCAGGCAGAGTTCTCGCTTGCCATGCCAGAGACCTGGGTTTGCTTCCCGGTGCCTGCCCGTGCAAAAAAAAAAAAAAAAAAAAAAAAAAAAAAAACCAAGGAGAAAATATAAGCAAATATATATGCTCTAAAAAATATACTTGGTAATGGTAATATGGAAAAGAAAAATATCCGAATGATTGCAAAGATTGCCTGTAGTGTAAGTTTCAGTTTCCTAAAAGGTACTTAGGTTTAATATTGTTAGAAAACATTTTAGAAGACATCATGTCATGTGCATTGTAGGATGTAGTTTTAATCTCAGAATTAAATACTGGTTTGCATTGTTTTCTAGCTTAAAGTAAAACTTAGTTGACCATGGAGATTTACATTAAAATTCAGTTACTTAACATACTTAACATATTTTAAGAGTTCATTTCTCAGATATTCTGAAAGCAGACATAGATATTAAAACATGTTGAAATCCATCAAAGAATATGTACATTGTATATGATCATTTCCATCAAAGAATATGTACATTGTATATAATCATTTATGCAGCCAATGGAAGAAAATATCATTTATGTATATTAATAAATGATTCTGATTCTATCAGTAGAAAGGATAGAATAGGTATTCTTAATTAAAAATTAGAAAGTTCAACCCAGAGGTTGGTATTAAAGTTATTAAAATATCTTTCAAATATTCCTTAGGGCTCATCAATGCAGAAATCCTCCTGAGAGAATTGGTTTAAACATTTAATCTTTCATAATCTTAACTTCAACCATACCTATTAAAATTTTCAAAACTGTAAATTCTCCACATCTCTCTTAGAATCTCATGCCCTACTTCAAATTATATCGATGGAGAATGAATATGACATGTGTGCAATCAACTATAATGAGGGTTCCTGTATATAGAGACACAGTAGAAATCTGGTTGGGGAAAGTTGGAGTAAGAGACCATCTTTGAAGAATGCAGGGTTTTTAATCAGTTTGTGTCATTGCATTTTAGAAATCTGCTGGCCAAAATCCATACTATTATTTGAGCAGGGCATAAAGAAGATAAACGTAAAAAGGGTAAGTTATTGTTTAAGCACTACTAAAACACAACCCTGACAGTACATAATAATCAATTGGGCAACCCAACCCCCATATTCTGAGATCTTGATTCATCGATCTGGGTGAATTCAAGACATCAGTAATTTTACAAGTTTTCCCGATTACTCCAAGGTGCACCCAGAGTTGAGAACCACAGCTCTAGAGTACGAATAAATAATGCATGGCCCCACCACAACAGACACTGGGAATCATATTTTAGAATTAGCTCTGGCCTGCAGAGCACTTCACTCTTCACTCTTTTCCACAAACTGTTCTAACATTATTTATAATGTATGTGCATGATACTGGACAATCTGCAATATATCTTCACATACCTTATTTTATTTAGTCCTTTAAGAAATTTATGCTCAATCGATATTATATAGAAAGAAACCTAGACTAATTCAGCGTGCTGGGGCAGCTAATGGCCATCTCCCAACCCTCATCAGTAATGCCTTCCTCTCCTTTTCTACTGTGTGCAGATATTTCAATATTGTGATAATCAGGGTCAGCTGTCAACTTGGCCAGGTGACGATGCCCTGTTGTTCTGTTTCTGTGGACTTAAATCATCAGTATGTGAAATTCATCTATGGCTGATTACATTTACGGTTGGCTAAGGAGAGTGTCTTCCACAATGAGTGAGGTTTAATTTAATCAGCAGAAGCTTAAAAGAGAGAGGTCAGAAGAGACCTCAACACAGCAGAGGCCGGGCAGCTCAGCATACCTCATCTCAGCACTTTCAGCTCAGCCCAGAAGTTTGGAGATGCAGAAAGAAATCATCCTGGGAGAAAGCCATTGGAACCCAGAAGCCAGACGAGAAGGCCAGCTGACTTTGTGCTTTCCCACGTAACAGGGAACCTCAGATGAAAGATAGCTGCCTTTCCTCTGAAGAACTATAAATTTGTAACTAAATCAATCCCATTATTAAAAACCAATCCATCTCTGGTGTGAGCATTCTGGCAGCTTTAGCAAACTGAAACAGATATATTTCCATTTCATAGCTCCAGACAGATGTTAGGTCAATGGAACGGTCTGACCATACCTTGAGCATAAAACAGGGAACAAGTAGCCCCAGATGCTTATCAGAGCAGAAACTCTGCACAAAGATTGCTTGATACAGGCTGTTTGTTCTGTGGCAAGGCCCTTGCTTTCTGGAGTAGAAATATCCCTCCCTTGGACAGCACAGATTTTATCTCCTCTCTTGTAAGTAGGCAACACAGAGCCATTAACTGGAGCAGTTGGCCTCCCTGGGAGACTGGTTATCATGGGATCTCTTTCATCTCTTTTTTTTTATTTGTTTTTTTTGTTTGTTTTTTGCAAGGGCAGGCACTGGGAATATGAACCTGGGTCTCCATCATGGCAGGTGAGTACTCTGCCTGCTGAGCCACTGTGGCCTGCCCTCTTACAACTCATTTGGATCTTCTGTACCATAAAAGTAATAAAGTGGTCCCTTGCTTAAAGTTTCTGTTGTGTTTGAGCCTGTGTTCCCATGACATGCCATATAGCAACTCACTCCACACAGTCAAATAATCTATCATTCAACTGTTAAAATGTATTCGAATGGCATAGCAAATGGTAGAAAGTGGTTAAGTAATTTGCCTAAGACAATAAATCCATAAAAAAAAAGAAGCCATGTAATCTCACCTTATATATATTTCACTTCCTATTCTACTTTAAATGACTACCAAAAAGCACAAAGTGTTTTAGATTTGGGAGGAAATTTTATAATCCTATAGCATAACTCCGTGTGAAATCTATTAGCCAACCCTACTCATAAAAGTTTACAAAATTTACTCTTCTTATAACCTATTTTGGTCATACACGGAGGGCACACTGGGCTACTTTCAGCTGTTAGAGAATTTACTAAACCAGGCCACAAAGACAATTTAAGTTCCTCAATAGTATTTTACAGGAAGCACAATGGTACTTGTAAATAGGATAGTTCGATTGTGAAAATTCTACTGTAAAGTCATGTATTTCATTGCATTGTAGTTATTTGTTTATATGCCTAATTTTCCCACTTTATTTTGAAGTCTTTACAATCCCTCATTCACCCAATCAGTACTGAGTATTTTGCATGTGCCAAACATAAAGTTAGACACCAAAAACAGAGAGATTTATAAAACAATTCAGGAATGAAATTATACATAGAATATAATATGGTAAGTATAATTACATGCACATATAAGATGAAAAGAATTGTGAGAGTTGTGAAATACTGCTTTGAATTAATAGAATTAATTTATTCAAATTTGTTAAATGTTTGCTACTTTTATTTCAAGGAAAAAGTAGCCTCTCTGGCATTAATAGCGAAATAAACTTGGAAATGAGCTTTATGTCACTGAGCTTCATTCCTTCATCATTACAACAGATATAATAATGTTTTCTATCCCATATTGTTGTATGAGGTCCAGAAGAGAAAAATAAATTGAAATAGAGTACATGACGTGTGCTTTTAAAAAAAATTTTTTTTGAGAAAAATTTTCGTGCACATATTTCCCTGGGCAAAATCAATGGCCCACAATATCATCACATAGTTGTGTATTCATCACCACTGATCATTTTTTAGAACCGTTACATCACTCCAGAAAAAGAAATAAAAAGAAAAAAGAAGAAATCCATGCATAACACACACTCTAACCCTCTCTCTCATTGTCCATTAGTGTTCCATCTACCCAATTTATTTTACCCTTTCCCCACTTACTATTTATTCATTTATTTTTATCTGTATTTTTTACTCATATGTCAATACCTTAGATAAAAGAATCATCAGACACAAGGGTCTCACAGTCACACAGTCACACTGTAAACGTTATATTTTTATACAATCGTCTTCAAGAATCTAGGCTACTGGAACACAGCTCAACAATTTCCGATACTTCCCTCCAGCCACTCCAATACAGCATACAGTAAAAAGGGATATCTATAAAACACATAAGAGTAACCTCCAGGATAACCTTGACATGTACTTTTAATATTATTACTTTGTGGAATAAAGATGACTGGTGCTTTGCGGTAATTTTTTTCATAAAAATACCTATATGCATTTAGAAATGGAAGAAGTATATTGTACTCATCACTGCAATTAAAGAAGCTGAATGAATGAGTACTTCCAAAGGACCTCATTTATTGTACCATTCATTAGTAACTATACTTGTTTTGATTTTTCTGCATCAAATACTATTATAATAAACATAATAGATATGATCTCTAATGGCATAATATTTGGATTATATTCCAAGTGTTACTGTAGTATTATTGCTTTATACGATGTCTTCATTAACTTTGGCACTGGAATTTATAATTGGAACATTATGTAATTTGCCTACAAACATGAAATGATTGAGGCATTTATCTGAGGAAATGTTTATATGAAACTGTTGATTCATTTGGTTTTGGTCAATCTTGATTGGTTAGCTCTGCATATCCTAATTTCATAATATGCTTTTTTCAAGAACCTACCTGCTACCTGAGTATGTTGAGATCTTTAACTTGCCATCAAGGTTCTTGTAGATTGTAGACAATGAAAGCCTCTTATATTGCTTGTGCTGGTTTGAAAGGATGTATGTCCCCTAGAAAAGTCATGTTTTAATCCTAATTCCATTTTGTAAAGGAAAATATTTCTTCTAATCCCTATTCAGTATTGTTATATTTGAAACTTGAATTAGATCATCTCCCTAGAGATGTGACTCAATCAAGAGTGGTTGTTAAACTGGATAAGGTGGAGGCATGTTTCTACCCATTTGGGTGGTCTTGATGAGTTTACTGGAATCCTATAAAAGAGGAAACATTTTTGAGATTCAGAGAGAGAAGAGAAGAATGACATGGCCACGAGAAGCAGAGAGCCCACTGGCGAGAGATCTTTGGAGAAGAAGAAGAAAAATGACTTCTGGGAAGCTTCATGAAACAGGAAGCCATGAGAGAAAGCTAGCAGATGACTAGCTTTCTTGTTTGCCATGGGCCTTCCACTTTAGAGAGAAACCCTGAACTTCATCAGCCTTCTTGAACCAAGGTATCTTTCCCTGGATGCCTTAGATTGGACATTTCTATAGACTTGTTTTAATTGGGACATTTTCTTGGCCTTAGAACTGTGACCTTGCAACTTATTAAATTCCCCCTTTTTAAAAGCCGTTCCATTTCTGGTATATTGCATTCTGGCAGCCTTAGCAAACTAGAACATTGCTTAAATCAAAATGAAAAGTTTTCATTTTCTATTCCCTTACCTGTCTTTGCATTTCTTCATAGAATTTGCCACTAAACTAAAATCATATTAAATGTTTATTTGTATTATCTGCTGTTCATTCTACCCCTACCCCTGCATATAAAGTTCATGAGAATAAAGGCAACATCTTGGTCCCATTGCATCTTCAGAACTAAGACAATGCCTGTTGCATACTGAGCTCTCAATAAATCTGTATTGAATGAATGAGTAAATAGGACTAATAATCCATATGAAGATTCAGAGCTGGGATTACTACTTCAAAGCTTTGGATATGATTATCTGATTTTTTGACTTTACCTATTTGAAAAGAGAAAGGCTTGGAACAAGTGGCCCAGTTAGTTGAAATTCCACAGAAAATGTCAACCTTTAAGTTCCTGGAGGAATATTTCTGTTCTTTACTCATCCAAAAGCTCACATTTCCTGGATTTTTTGCCATCACTAATAAAAATTATTTCTTCACTTGCGAGGAGCAAAGCAACTGGCATGGACTTGGGCTGGTTTGAAATTGTTATGCACACCAGAAAAGCCATGTTCTTTTATTATAATCTTGTAAGGGCAAACCTGTTGTTGGTGGGACCTTTGGATTAGGTTGTTACAATGGAGACGTCACCCCACCCATTCAAGCTGAGTCTTAATCCACTTACTGGAGTCCTTTAAGAGGGGGGCATTCTGGAGAAAGCACAGATGCTTGGAGATAGAAATGCCTGGGGAGATGCTAAGAAAACAACCACAGAAACTGAATGAGTCAGAACCTGGAGAGAGGTGAGAGAGAAGCTGAGAGATAAAATACAGAGAAAAGTCCCCGGAAGAGAGAGAGTGAGAGAAAGCCATTGAAGTCAGAACCCAGGAGAGAGGGATCAGCAGACGTAGCCATATGTCTTCACATGTGACAGAGAAACCCCAGATGCCAGCAATCTTTCCTCCAAGAAGATATCCTCTTGTAGATATCTTAATTTAGACATTTTCAAAGCTTTGGAATTGTAACTTAATAAATCCCCTTTGTAAAAGCCCATCTATTTCTGATATATTGCATTCTGGCAGCTTTGGTAAAATGAAACAGGATTCCTTTGCCTTTCTGCCCTGTCTCCCACCTCTTCTTTCAATTGCAAGGGTAGAAGAAGGATTCATGAAGAAAAGAAACATTTAGAGAAATACAAACCTCTCCCTTTATTCTCTGTTAATGAATTTTTCAACAGATATTCATTATGCACCTACCATTTTTTAGGTGTTATTGGTTGCTCCTTACTAAGAGACATTGAAATAAATTACACTGTTGTAGATAAAACTTCCTGAATTTTAGGCATTGAATTCAATTTTAGGTCTGAAAAATATAGTTTAAAAGTCTAGCTTGGCCATGGTTTACCAAAGAGTTTCCTGCATTTTTCTGATGAAGCACTTTCTTTTCCTACCTCCTGTGGTATTAATCTAGATGAATTAACATAGACTTGTAAGCAGGTATCTATTTATGACTGTCCTTCAGCATCATTTGGTGGAGGAAAAACAATGAATACCGGGGAAAGATAAACTCTGATAGGTAGAGGATGGGTGGGGGCTGGAAAGTTTCATTGTAAAGGTTTTAGAGAAAAAACATATAATCTTAAGGAGAAGGAAGGCTGAGATTGGGTCCATGAAGTTTATGAAAGCATTATTTTTTTTTTAATTTTACTTCCCCACTGAATTAGAAGGGAAGTTTTCAGGGGATAACTAACAATACAGTGAGTATAAAACAGTAAAGCTGATCATGGTGGGGTTTAGCAGATACCAGGTTAGTTAGTGTCTCAGGCATGGTTATAAGAAAAGCACTTACTTCTGCAGAGTGGATGAGGAGACTGCTATGCTTGTGTGGGTCAGAAGGTATTTATTAATCTATTCCATATTATACAGCTTCAGTGACCCTATTAGTTCCAGCCAGATTCCATTTAGTCAGGAAAAAAGCATTTCACATTTTTAAAAGACATGCACAGAAATCATCCAAAATTTAAAAGATATCAAAAACTTGTCAGCTTTCATCTTTCAGGGATCCTCTTTTGGATCCAGGACATGACGTTAGGAGGTAGGAATGTCAGATAGGGAAAACTCTGCGAGGCTGGCCCTTCAATCATTTTGTCATTTATTTATTACTTTATTAAATTTTGTCTAATTCTTCATCAATCCATTCATTAAGGGTTGAATTAAGAACATGTGTTTATTGGAATACATAATTCCACCTACCACAGGCTGTTTTGGAAAGTTTTTAATTTGCATATTTATATAATAAATCTTTGGGTGGAGTTTGGATTGAATCAAGTGCTCCCATCCCCCCAAAAAAAGTTCAAATTTTAACCTGCATTCCTACAGGTATAAACTATTTGTATGTAGGATCTTTTGAAGATGTTATTATAAGTTGAAGTGTGGTCAAATTGAATCAGGGTGGGTCTGTATCCCCCAAAATGGAGGCCTTTTTAAAGAGGAAATTTGGATATTTAATCAGAAGCAGTCAGAGCCAGAAGAAGCCAAAGAGGACAGACAGATATAAAATTGCCATTACCAGAATGTTTCCAACCCTGGGGGAAAGCAGTGTGATATTTGTTATAGCAGCTCTGGCAAATTAAGCCAGGTAGCATACTTCAAGCCCATGGGGATATGAGTTAACGTGTTTGTTTATCAATAAAGCTCACACCTCTTTGTTTGAAAAATTGAGTGTATTATAATATGTAAACTTACATGTCCAGCTCAGTACATTGCATGTAGTGTGAATGTAAGTGTTTAAAAAAAATAAGTGATTGGATATATCAACCCCTTACTGAAAGTTAATGTGGTTGAATATATACATACAGATCCATAAATATTCTGCCTTTCTGGAAATAGAAATATGTAATGTTAGAGATTGCCCCTGATTTACAGCAGTCACTGTATTCATTGCACATGCTGAGCAAAAAATGAACAAAAATTCAGTAGCGCTATGAGGAAAAAATGAAAAACATCAAGTAACATCCTTGAAAAAAGAAAGGTAAATAAAATTACTGTCAAAATACACCACTGTTTATAATCATTGATACTGAATATTAATAACTCTATTTCAATTTTCAATTCTATTGAATGTTTGTGGGATCAAATGTGTTTCACTTTTATGCACAGTTTTACATAGTTTATCTACAATGACGGAATACTAAATGTTCCACTTTGGAAAAATGATAATGTATTTTAAGAAATACTTTTAAAGACTAAGGCCATACACAATTATTCTGGTTCTTAATTGGGCCCTGAGAATTTCTCAGTAAAATTCATGCCAAAAAATAGTGATTTGCTTTGCATTTGTTGGCATTTTCTGAAAGCAACTGCAGATGGTACTACCTTTTGATGGTAGGAGATGAATGTGAGGGTTGGCAAATGAAATTTACATTTTTCAATACAGGACCATTTGGGAGCCAGATCTATATTTGAATAGGTATTAAATACTTTCACTATGCTTCATAGCTTGTAATATCTTCAGAGCTTTCAACGACTTGAGAGAGAAGTTCTGTGATGCTCATTGATGTCTGAGTAAACATATTTTAAAATAATTCAAAGTTAGACATCACTTTAATGCCTTTTCTCATCTCATTCATTTTATAATTTTAGAAGGTTTTAAAGCATTAAAAAATTTAAAGAGATCTTGTTGTTTGAAATATAAACTTTTTTATTAAAATATTTTCATGTCTTAGAGGAGTTTTTAAGAACAAGGTAACAAACTAAAAATGTTTTTGTTTGTTTCAAAAATCATTCTAAAAACATTATCATTTCCATTCTAACCTCGAAGAACTTGACAACCATGCAATGTTTAATAAGGTGCTACTTCTAATAATCTTAAGCTGTTCAAATTCCATAATTATGTTTTCTGCGCCTTGAAGCTGTTGATATTAACACGGTTAAATCATAATATGGTGTTTTCTCCTCAATCATCAGCTCCTGTAAATCATCAAATACTATTATGAGTAGCCCAAAGCTGAATATAATAACCAAAGGTTAAATAGAAATATACATATTATTTTCCATTCAGTTGTTTAATGATGTAATTCAGGTGAACTATTACATGGTAGCTCCACATCAACAGCTGAACTCTGCACGGGCTTAAGAAATAAATGCAAGAATATAAAATGTATTTAAATAGCATGTTTGCTCTGCAAGAAAGGGACCTAATGCATTATAAGGAGGAAAAAATGAACTCATACAACATAGGAATATACAGAAGCCATAAAATGTAGAAGAATATATACAAAAGGAAGAGTCATTTCAATCATTTTTAAACATATCCATCATTATGTAAATTGCTTCTAAAGAAATAATAATAGTTAAGGTAAATATTTGGAATCTTGAAAAATGAGGATTCAGTGCTTTTCTTTTCTTTTCAATGCATATTTAAAAATGTTCTGTGACATATATGAAGATAAATACCCGCCTGCTACCCGTCTCTCTGGATATCTTCAGAGTGCCTCAAAAAAACAAAAACTACAGGAACTCTGGCTGGGGAATATATAAACTACTGAAGGCTGAGAGTTATTTAGTGGGAAAGTAGCTTAAATAGATAACAAGCCTGCACTGAAAGCCACAGGCAAGTGTTTTTTCCTTGCTGGTGAAAGTAAATCCAACCACATGCCATAAGCTGTTTCTTAACAGAAAATAATTCCCACCTACTCTGTTCTCCTAACAATAAAGAAAATAAATGAGCTGTGGGTTTATTTGTGCAAAGGACTCAGATTGTTCTTTATATGAATTTTCTGGGTAGTAGATCCATTTTCTTTCTACCATTAGCAAACTCCCCAGAGCCCATGTTAGTTAGTGCCCAAGAGCGCAGAAAGGAAAACAGGACGCATCTATCCATTAGCCCCTTCACCATGGACCCTACGTTGTCAGACAGCCCCTTTCCTTTACATTAATTCAAGTTTCAGAACCCTTCACACTGAGCTAAGTTTCTGCATTCAGAGAGGAGAATATTTGCACTCACATGCAAAAAGAAAAACAGAAAGAAGAAAAATGAAAGTAAACAAAAGCTTCTAAATTACCCCTCTTTCTCTCTTTGTATCTGTGAAGATGAAATGGATTTTTAATTAACAGCTCTCCTCTTAATTTTTCTATGCAACAACCTTATACTGTTAAAAGCCTTATATTTGTTCATGCCAAAAATGAAGGTGATGATGCATGCTTTAACAATGTGTCATTGAAAAGTGCTCTTGAGATAAATTGCAATAAAAGCTTAAGTACAGATAATTGCCAGACAAAATTATTAGAAATGTAACATGCCATTTGAAAAATAACTTTATTTTTAAATATTTTGAAACTACATTTCAGCTCAAGTTTGTTATGAGTTTGGCAAGGAGAGAAAGAATTCATGGAATACTCAATAATTCTGAGTGTACCATATGATCACCTGTAACTCTGGTAAATTCCACATCCTTATTTTTAAATAGGATTAATTTTAAGAAATAGCGATTAATTCCATAAGAGGAAATTTTAAAGTTTTTTTTTTTAATTTACTCATTCAGAAGAAAGGTTCATATTATCCCAAAGGGAAGTTATAAAATACCAATCAAATTATATATATATACATATATATTCTATATTATATATGAATTCTATAACTGCACATGCACATATATATTCACATATATATGCACTCTATAGTCAATCAACTTTGTGTTTAAATGTGAAAACATTCAAGAATTTTCATATAAGATGATTCCTTGGGGACCAAAGCAAGATCTTTTTATTAAGTCCTAAAACATACTTGAATTTTTCAATCAAAATAATTTTAATGATTAAAATTTACTGGAAAGATCAGTTGAAATATAAAAGTTACATCTTAAACCTGAAAATTAGAATCTACAGTATCAAATTCAAAAAGGAAAGATTTGTTTTAATTCCCCAAGCAGTATTTCATGTCATTGGAGACATTTCAGTTCAACTGTCTTCTTATTTTCTCCTCCACTGACAAATCTATGACACTAATCTTTAGTCAGATTCATAAACA
Organism: Tamandua tetradactyla; assembly: GCF_023851605.1. Lineage (NCBI taxonomy): Eukaryota > Metazoa > Chordata > Mammalia > Pilosa > Myrmecophagidae > Tamandua > Tamandua tetradactyla. The sequence continues at coordinate 39,669,094 of NC_135329.1, forward strand.
TTTTTACATAAAACCAAAGGTCTCTTCCACTGGAAGTTGTTAAAGTCATGTCTTAGTCTGTGTGTCATCCGATATCCAAACGATGTCTCCTAGATATACAGATGCTGGAATATTTCTCCAGAGTTGAAAAGGTTTGTTTACAAGTAAGCATGCTCTTTGCATACAAATATGGCACATAATGCAGACAACTAGTTTCCTAATTTTAGTAATATGAAATTAAAATGTTGAAGGCTCCTTTAAGTTATTTTAGTTGTCCCAAATAATCTCCTTTTCCTTGCTTCCTATTTTAAGAAATAACTGAGTAATAGACACTAAAGGCAATCAAATAGAAATAAAATTGCTGATAATTATGGTAATCCACTGGCCCTAATGATCTTCTCAATATGTTACCCTTAAATTAAATAGACTTACTAAGCTCATTCCAGGCAGTGCAGATCAACTATATTCTCCACAGTGTGAAAGTCTGCAACACTAATCATAAGAAAGCATGGCAGTTGTTTTGGTTTACCAGGCTGCTGGAACAAAGACCACACAATGGGTTGGCTTAAACAATGGAAATTTACTGGCTCATGGTTTCAGAGGCCAGAAGTCCTAACCAAGGCATTCTCTAGAAAGCTTGCTTCCTCCTGGGGTAAGTAGCATTTTTTTTTTTTTTTTTGACACGTTAACAAGTTTATTCACTGCAGCATTATTTGTCTTAACAGGAGTAAGTAGCATTTTGACTAACCAGCAATCTTTGGCTTCCTTGGGTTCAGTCACATGCCAATATCCTCTACTTTCTCTTCTTGGTTCCTGCCACCTTCTGGTATCTATTCCTCCCTGTGGCTTTCTTACCTTAATAAGGACTCTAGTAATAGGGTTAAAACCTGTCCTGATTCAGGTGGACACAGATGAACACCTTCATCATCCTATTTACCACGATTCAAACCCATATGAATGGGATTAAGTTTAAGAATATAACTCAGCCTGAAAGAGAAAGGGCAACTGAAGGGGCTGATCAAAGCATGTCTTTCCCAAATGTGCATGAGAAAAGTCATCTTCTTCCTGAGGCAAGAAATGAGTGGGTAAATTAGAGAGAGGGAAAGAGTGATTCTTTAGTGAAATTTCCTCTCTGAGTCATGAGGAAAGGAAGTGGAGGCAGCCTCCTAGCACCATATGATAATAATGAAGTTTATAGGATCTGTAATGAGTGTATGCTTAATAAGAGACAAAACTACTCTATATTCAGCAACACTCTATACGAAATTTGTATTTTAATCCTGAAAGTTATTCTTGCACATTATATAGTTATCACCCTTTTAGTTAAGGTGCAATGGAGAGGATGGAGAGAAGTGCCTGAAACTGTAAACCTGTGTTCCAGTAGCCATGTTTCTTGAAGATGATTGTATAATGATATAGCTTTCACAATGTGACTGTGTGATTGTGAGAACCTTGTGTCTGATGCCCCTTTTATCTACCTTATTAAAAGATGAGTAAACCAGGGCGGGCCGCGGTGGCTCAGCGGGCAAAGTGCTTGCCTGCTATGCCGGAGGACCTCGGTTCGATTCCCGGTCCCAGCCCATGTAACAAAAACGGAGAAACAGAATACAATAAAAACCAGAAAATGTTTAAAGATGTTTCCCTTTCTTCCTTCCTTCCTTCCTTCTATCCTTCCTTCCTTCTCTCTGTCTTTCCTTTAAAAAAAAAAAAAAAAAAAAAAAAAAAGATGAGTAAACCATATGGATTAAAATAAATAAATAATGGGGGAACAAATGTTAAAATATAGTCAGTAGGTTGAAATGCTGGTGATCGGTGAGGGGGAGGGGAGGGGGAGGGGTATGGTATGTACGGATTTTTTTCTTTTTTCTTTTTATTTCTTTTTCTGGATTGATGCAAATGTTCTGAGAGGTGATCGTGGTGATGAATATACAGCTATGTGATGATATTGTGAGTTATTGTTTATATACCAAGAATGGAATGTTCATATGGTAAGAATGTTCGTGTTCATATGTTCTCATGTTTAAAGAAAATTAAAAGATTAAAAAAGAAATTTGTATTTTAATAATTAACTCCTGTATTTCAGAGATTTATCTTTATATGTGATATATAAAAATTTATATATATTAATATATGATTTCTTCTTCTAATATCTACCCATATTTCCAATAATCTAAACCCCAACTTCTAGAAAACCTTGGTGACTAAAATAAATTCTTTGAAAACCTCCCATTAGTGATAATTATTTTCCTTGTACTCATATTGAGCTTCTTAATTTATTGCTACATATATACACACATACATATATATAAGCATTGCTTTTACTGTGGGAGGGAGAGGTAGGATGCACAATTGAAGAAAATAAAGCCAGGTAAGCAGGGAAGTTGAAAGTGTCATTGCTGTTTTTTTACAGCTAGTCCATGGTAGTATTTCATCAAGACTTCTGATGCCTTTTCTTGCTATAGCTAATGTATCAACAGTTATCACACAATACATGCATTTGTCCTAATCTAAAGCAGGATAAAAGCAACCAGGGAGGCATGGGCATTTAACCTCAAGGTTCTCAAGGCTATCAATCTATACCATTTCAATTTAATGGTAAAATGATATAAAAATTAATCATGACTAAATTTTATTATTTCAGTAGATTCAAAAGGAGATCAATTTAGCTGTATTTTCCTTCCAGTATTTCTGCCTGGTTTCCAACTCCATTTGCTATAAGTAGAACATACCATAAGAGTGACAAAATGAGCAACTGTGCACATGCCACTTCCTATGTGCTAAAATAGTGTGTAAATTGACTGGTCTAATTCTCCCAGCACCCCCAGGAGGTAGCTACCAACTGTTTTCCTACTTTGGAAATGCAGGCACTGAGGTTTTAAAAAATCCTGTTAATTGCCCAATGTAAAGATGAATATATTAAGCCAAGAATTTAGAGTGGGTGACTCCAGACTATTGATACTTAATTAAAACCTTTCAAGGTGTGATATGAGTCCTTCAATTTATTGAATTATCAGATTGTCAGACAAGCAAAATAATCCCAGAGTGCTGTTTTAATGTTGTGTGAAGAAGGTAAGGAGGTAGTACTTGCTGAAAATTTTCCAGTTGCTTGTGTGTAAATGTGTGAGTGTGTGTGTGTGTGTGTGCAGTACTCACACCTTAAGCATAAATATGATGGTGTTTCTGTTCCCCTCTTCTCTGAGCTTTACAAACTACACTTTGCACGAACTTTAACAATGAACACAGACAGCCACAACTATTCCCCACCATCAAATTTCCTGTTTGTGATAAGAAGGGACTGGTCTTCCCCTTACCAGTTCGTAATATTACCACCTAGGAGGGAATTGCAAGCCCGGCATTCCAAACTGCCCTCCCCTCAGAAAAGGAGACTGAGGTTGGCATTAGGAGGTAGAGACTCCAGTTTTCACAGATTCCTTTAATTACCTCCTTCCACACCACTGTCTCCCTCCCTACCCCCAGATGCGTCCACAGATGCCCTGGACTGCTAGAATGCTGCCACACATTCTCTCAGTACTTTTGATAAAGACCTTCCCAAACCCTCCTCCTCTATTCAAGTGGCCTTCCCTATGGGCTATTTCTTCTCTAAAGGAAATCTTTACATAAAATGTGTATAAAAAATTCCTTTCTGGAAAACCACTTGCTAGATTTTCTTACACTCCTTTTCATCTCTTCTATTGACAATATAAAGAAAATTCGAGCTCCTCATCACTTTTTATAGAACCATTAACAAATTTTTAAAGACATTATGATGCACACATGGAGCTAATTATAGAGTAATCACAAGATGGAGATAGATGGGCATAGGCTTAGGACCCTTGATGAGCTGGAAACAGCAGTGGGAAAGTTACTACTGTTTCTGCTCTTTTGATCCATTGGATTCAGAGAGGCTGGGGAATGCATTATGCATTTTCTCCATGATTCTTTCTTTTTGTCAGCATCCTCCATAAACACATATGATGCATCTGCTACCGCCTCTCTATTCATTTAACACCAGCAAATCACATCTAGAAATAAGGAAAATAATTAAATCTCAAAAAAAAGCAAATCACATTTAGAAATAAAGAAAACAATTGTTTCAAAAAAGCAGAGATTAATAATAGAATTGTTACATATTAACTTTCTCAGATTTATTTCAAAAGGGTCACAAAGCTTTACAAAAAAATTTTAAAAGGTAAACTAAGTGAACATACTGGAACTGGGATATATTGTATTAATCATTGGAAGATATAGGAAAAAGGGTGAATACTAGTAAGATGTATTTTGTTTACATGTCTATACTTATCGTCCTCATATTGCCTTTCAAAAAAGAGAAAAACTCAAACCTTACAAGTATTGTCCTTTAAAAATATTACTTGCTCTCTTCTTACAACATAGCCTGTTTTACATGGTAGATATGTCAATATTAGAGTCAGGGGAAAAAACATGCAATGTTTTAATAGAATATTCAAGTTTGTAAATTTTTTTAAGTTTTATCTCTGTCTCGTTAAAAAATATCCAGATTACCTATTAGTAAAGAGGACATCAACGACCAAATCTATTAAAATTTTGTTGATCATTCTCTTTTATCAAGGAAGAGTCATTTTTCCATGTCATGGCCCTCTGAACCTACCTCTGCCACCAAAGCCCTATTCCTGGTCCTGAGAACTCCAAGAACGTAGCATGTCTAACACATATTCTCTTCTTGTTCTCCCATGGAGCGGTGAGCTCCTAGAGGAGAAAGAGGATTTTCCAATTCTCAATCACAATTTGATGTTTTAACTATTCAGTGAGTATCAATTGAATTAATAATCTTACTTGCCCAACAATGCTTCAACAATTAATCTTTAAGTAACCGCCAGTTTGAAACTATTGTGGACCCCATAAAGCCATGTCCTTTAATCCTCATTCAATATTGCTGGGTGGGATCTTTTTTATTATTTCCATGGAGATGTGATCCACCCAATTGTGGGTGATAACTTTTGATTAGATAGTTTCCGTGGAGATGTGCCTCCACCCATTAAAGGTGGGGTTGCTTACTGGAGCAATTAAAGCAGGAACCATTTTGGAAAAAGCTTCAGAACCAACAGAGCCCACACAGCCAGAGATTTTTGGAGCAGAAGGAAAACACCCCAGGGAAGTCTTATGAAATGGGAAGAGTAAGCTAGCAGATACCCTGTGTCCTCCCAGCTGAGAGAGAATCCCTGAATGTCATCCCTTCTTGACCAAAGGTATCTTTCCCTGGATGCCTTAGATTGGACATTTTTATAGCCTTGCCTTAATTTGGACATTTTCATGGCCTTAGAACTGTAAACTGGCAACTTAATGAATTGCCCTTTCTAAAAGCCACTCCATTTCTGGTATATTGTATTCTGACAGCTTTTACAAACTAAAACAGTAACCTAACATGGATATCCGTACTGGGTTTGGCTTGGAAAGGTCTTCCTATCTCAAAATATTCATGTCTCCCAAGCCATCAATAGCCCACTTCTGATTAATCATTCCTTTTGTATTCTCCTGTAAGTATCTGTACTTTGTTTTCCTTCTCATCTTTGTTTCTCAAGCAAGTCAAATGTTTAGAAAAATTGCTTCACAAAAGTCTATTAAAAAAATAAGGCATGTATTCTTCTGTGAGTCTAATTTTCTATCTATTCCGTCTATATTGACAATTCATTACCTAGTTATAAGTTACCTTATAACTCCACATACAGTAGGCTAAGCACATTGTTAAATTTTCTCAATTGGTATCTTTTAATTATATGACTACATTATTAATATTTAAGGTTTTAATAATATCATCATCCTTGTTTGAGGGAGACTATGGTTAGCATACAAGTGATTTGACTTAATCACTAAATCTGAAATTTTGACTTAATTACTAAATCTGTAATATATAAGGTGAAAATTAGACTAAATGATTTACTGGGTTGCTTCTGGTTCTGACTGAAGTAGGTAATTCATTACCTACTTATAACTAGGTAATGAATTATCAATATAGATGGAATAGATGGAAAATTAGACTCACAAGAGAATACATAACTTATTTTTTAACAGACTTTTTGGGAAGCAGTTTTTCTAAACCTTTGACTCGCTTGAGATACAAAGATGAGAAGGAAAACAAAGTAGAGGTACTTGCAGGAGAGTTCCAATAAATCCAATTGATTGGAATGTGTTTCTAAAATATAGTCAAAAGTGATTGTTTTCCAAGCATATGTAAATCATATTAAATGTAGCATTGTATTAGACCAGTACACTAAAAGATATGATCTAATTGATTTGTCAATGATGCATATTTAAGTGATTCACAAAAAGAATAATAATAGCATTGCTTATTCACATTAGTTAAGAAATTGTGAATAAAAATCATTATTCTGCTACAACTCAAATACCCATTATAACAAGATTTGGTATTTATTTCTTTTAAACAGCTAGACATGAGAAGCAGTTCATGTTCAGAGAATCTTTGCTATTTTCACAAATAACAGTAGTTCCCACGTTATCACCTTTGGCCATGCAAGGCACTTTTTTGGACGTGATTCGTAATCAGCCCAAAGGGTACTCATCTTGTAAAGCTTATTTTAAAGTCTCAATGTCTTGGGAATTCTTCCCTCATGTTGTGTGCTTTCCACAGAAAATTATCTTTTCTCTTGAAAATGATAACCTCCCATTAAGAAGAAATCATTTTTTGAAAATCTCCTAAGCAGTGTACAATATGATTAGTTCATCCACAGAATCTGAGTATCTAACTGTTAAAGACATTGGAGAGTAGTATTAATTTATGAAACACAAAGCAAAGTTATACTTGATGAAGGAAAAATTGGAAAATTATAATGGCAATGGTGTTCCAAGAAACCTAAAAGAGTTTATGCAATTTAAAAAGGTCCTGGGTTTATAAACTTTGAAATGAATTGCATTTTCCCTAGCCCCTACAAAAGCCCCTTAAATTATGTTTAGAGACTGGCCCGGTAATTATCTTCAGATGCTAGTCAATGCCCTTTGAAGGCAAAAATCCTCCCAAAGGATAAACCTCCACTACATAGAGCCTGTAAAGCTTCAGCTCTGTGTTGCTTTCTGATACCTACCTAAATGTCCCATCCTGCTCAAATGCCCCTCCCTTAGTAATTTGAGGGCATGGAGACAATAAAACTTCCTGGTAGTGATGAGTAAACTAAGTCTCACAGATGTCATATGTCCTTTATAGGTCACACAGTTAAAGACAGATTTTTGTTAGGAAGACAGGGCTGCAGGATCCCAGGGCATGGAGCCTTAGATTATAACACACTGTCCATCAAAAACAACTAATAACCTACAAAACTTAAAAGTTGATTGGGCTAGGCGATGTCACTTTTTTCAAAATAGAAGAATTTTCTTTGAAAACAGATAAAATAATAATCTTTCTTCAGTAGATAAGATCAATATTTTGAAAGCCGTAGTAGGATTCAGCACCTAAAGACAAGTTTTTATGTGAAATATATTTTATATCATTGCTATTCCTGTTAAATTTAATAATAAACTTATAAATATATAATTAAATTATTATATATTTTTACATACTTTTTTACATTTATATGTATAAATTTGTATTTTCATTATACTTTTAAGATTGTAGGGAATGTAAAATACAGATTAGTTTAAAATAAATGTTTGGTTAAAGGTAAAAATGAATAGAATCACAGAAAATCTAATTTATCCGTTTATCTTAGAAAAGCTAAAGTTATTAAAACTGTCTCAATAAGGCTTTCAGAAAATGTTACTTTTAATCTTATTCTTTCTTCTTTGGGGAGATAAATTCTGAGTAGACAGATCTTAGTCAATTCCAAAGAGACTCCAACTTAAAATGTTGAAAGACATCTTCCCAGATCCATTCCCAACTCAAAAAAAAAAAAAAATCTCAGAGCATATTGTTTCAAAAATGTGAATGATGAACAAAGAAAAATGTTAGCTTTAGATCATCAGGAACTCTCTCATTCTCAGATCATGAAAACAAATATAGCCCTCTTCAACTAAGTAGCATAAAATATGAGCGAGAACATTGAAATGGGATACTCTCTCAATGCCAAAATATCCAATTTACTCATTGAACGCAGAAAATGTTCAAATACTAGATAAGCAACTAAAAATGCATTCTGATTGAAATTGTACCATGGTTTAAATTTGCAAAAGATAAAGGTAGATAATTTGATACCTTAGGAACAAATTTCTTAATATGTGACAATACTGTCATTCTTCCCCCATCCCTTTCCCCTCAACCCAACATTTTAGAATGGTTCCTACATTTTACTGAGTGTTTTAAGTTCCAGCCATCATACAAAGCATTGCACACATATTAACATGCCAGGCCCCTGCTCAGCATTTTACAATCATCCGGTCTCTGTCTGTTCCCCCATTTTTGTGGTTGTCCACCCTTTCACTTCTCTGCTTCATCCACACTGGATAGTCCTTGAACACATTGCCTCCCTTTCTCATGAGGTCATTGAGATGTTAACTTCTTTGGCAAACTTACTCTCTTCCTCTTCCTCTTTGTCCAGTTAATGCCTTCTCATTCTTTAGTGCTCACCTTAAATATCATTTGTATAGTAATGTTTACATTTTTCAGATAGGTTACCTTCCCCAATACTTATGTTTGTAACAAAGGCTCTTGATTTCTGTACCTGAAGATGGAATAAAATAGGAAATCAAGGGTAGGTGCTCAATAAATATTTTGAAAACAATTATCTTGTTTACACTTTGCATTAGCTCCAAAAGATAAGAATCATTGTCTCTATTTTATAGTCAAAGAATATGAAGTTTTATTCCTGGGTCAGATGACTGATAACTGATAAGATTATCAAATAAAGGTCTCTCCAACAAAAAAGCCCTGTTTTCAACTATTCAGATGCACTGCATTTCACTACAGGCTCTCAGTGCCCTCATTCTGCTCTGGCTACCAGTTGAAGACTTAATGGTGTGAAATTCAGTACTGTGACAAGTGGAAGGTAAAATTGTTATAGCGTGGAAAACCTTCATATGCAGGATCAGTCCAGATCATGAGCTTCTCAGCCTGAAATGGCCTTTGGTCTTTCCTCTGAGAGATGCAAATCACAGGGCCTTATTGCTGTGAATGCCAAATGCCATTCTCATGTCTTCATTTCATATGTGGATCTAGGAGCTCAAAGAAAATGAGGTCAAGTTTGTCTTCCATGCCTCTGAAGTCATTATGAGCAAGAAAATCTAGCTGGATGGAATCTGCAAAGAAATGATCATATATATATATATATCCAGAGAGAGAGTCATATATACTCAGATATATATGACCACCTGATTTTTGAATGAGAAACCTGATGGAGTACTAGTCTTGGTCATTCTTTATGATTTTCTCTACTGAATACTCTCTCAGAGGGGAACCTCATTTGAGTTGGCAAAATTCATTGGAATTTACCATACCTAAGCCAAATATTTATAGGAGTTATGGCAGATTCTCCTAAATAAATGTCTCATTACTAGTTTTGCAGATTATGTCCTGGGGGAACATTCACATTTTTATGAGATCTTTGCTTTCTTTTCTTTCTAGTTTGATTCAGTACATATCTTTTCTCTGAAAGTGTCATGTAAAGCCTCCATATTACTTAACCCATTGGTTGGGTTTAACATTGGGTTTAGCCATTCAAACATCCATTAATTCACAGATTCAGCTACTATTTATAAAAGTCCTACCATAAGCCAGGCATTGTTTTATGTTCTTCCACCAGCTGTAGCTCTATCAATAACTTGGAAGTCATCTTTCTCTTTTCTTCTGATTAATTCCTCTAAGAGCCTGTCAACTGGGATTATTTCAAGGATAAGAGCAAAGCTGCTCCTCTTCTAGACTGACTTTATTGTTATTAAAATCTTTCTCAGTATTTTGTGCTATTATTTGGGGGAGCATTTCCTTTGTAAATGTGTATTTAATTATCTTCATGCATTTTATTTTCTAATTTCACTGAAATTCAGTCTGGTTTCTTCTTAAACATATTCACCTTATGTTCTTTTGAGTTGCATAATTAGTTTTTAAAATGTCATACTATACTTTTTTTTTGTCAAATAAACTCCCCAAATTCAAATTCCACAACAAATCTAATCCATTTGCATTTAAAACATGCATTACAGTCATAGGTCTCAAGAATTTGGGGAATTTTTCCATATTAGGATATATTTAAGATATCCATTTAGTCTAGTCCACATTAACAAGAAAAGAAAAGTTCAGTGATTTGAAATCCATGTTGCTATTTTCCTCTGAATTATGAATAATTCTACCAAAAGTGTTGTAATACATGACTTTGAAAATAATTTAGGTTGATAAAGGACAGAAGGAAGCTAACATGTTGATTGCTTACTAAATCCATGCATCATCTAATTTAATCTTGTCCATGCTCTTCTAATTTCCTTAGGAGCCATTAACAAAACTTTACAGAATGAAGAAACAGACTCAGAGATTGGACCCAACTTGCCTATGTTTCTGGGTGGTAATAAGTTATTACCATGATTACATGGTTATGATTACAAACCAAAGGTATTTTTCACTTCACCACATTCTGAATCCCATTCTACTTAAAAAACATAAAAATCCAGTCTCGGAAAGAAATGGCCATAAGTTAGTAGTCAGTACCATCTCTGTTCACCAGCATGTTAAAGACATTGCATTATACACTTCTTCTCCACATTTTAGTGAAAGACATTGACAGACATGTAGAAGAGACACACAAATGCTATACGAAGTATGAAGTAGGAGGTAAAGTAATGATCTTAAAGTCTAGAAATATCAGTGCTCTGTTTAATTAGAAATTATTTAATATAAATAGCTCATATATGACTTCAAAAGGCTAATAATAAAGGGCCAAGTTCAGGAAGACCAAGCTAGGTGCAGAATATAGGCAAGGTAACTGACAAGTAAGGATGGTGTAACTCAGGAGCATGTTAACGGTGGACTAATGCTACTTTAGACTGCATTAAAAAATTAAACATGGCCAAATTCCATCTGGGAAAAATTAGATATGAATAAACAACTTTTGTAGATGACAATGGTCAGAATGTCATAAAATAAAAATTATATGTCTCCCATTCCCTGAGGAAACTATTTGAGCTCACTATTTTCAGTTAGCATGCATATTCACATACATCAGTCTAAATATAAATAATATGCTTAACCCCTCGCATGTAATTTATTGATCAGAAAATATTGAATAAATTGTTTCTGCAAAAGATAAGGAACTTAGTCCACTTACACCGCTCTTCTCCTGATAGAGGTGAGATGTAATTGTGTTCTCAATTATTTTATCAGTGACATTCATATTTTACATATTTTTCTTTAACTCTGTTTCCTGATCCATCTACTGATTCCTCACTACATCAGATACAGAAATGTGTGAGTCATATGCCCTTCTACTTTTCTCCCTTCTATTCACTTTCCAGGTGAAAATAACCACCCTCCATTTCAACCTTTACCACTGTTTATACATTTCTAAGAATTAAGATTTAAGATACATATGTTCTTTCATAGACATATGATGAAACTAGACATATGATGAAACTATCCATATTTTGATTATCCATTTGCTCCTGCTTTTATCTCTTTATGATAACAATTGAAACAAAAAGTCAATTCCCCCTGACACCATCTCTTTCCCATTTTCACTTGAGTTACAAGTTTGATAAGCGTGCTCTCTCTTCCAAGTGATTGGATATAAAAATTTTACCAAATGTTTTGCCACTGAATAAAATAGGTCACTTATTTCCAGCCTATGGCATCTATTCCTTTACTTAAGTATGACAAAGATTTTGCTTTGTTGTAGTAACATCTTTCCATCTCAGTTACTGAATTAGGGTAGTACTGGTTTTTGCAAAATGTAGACCATAGCACTTATAATCATATAATGCATAATATCTCATACTTGTACCTCTGGCATTTGGACCTCTTCAGGCAGAATGAGAAAATATGCCATTGCTGAAATAATAAGAGTGGATGAGATCAACCAACAAAGTTTTAAAAAATAAGAGGACACCGGATGGAAGCCAAAGCAACATCAACTTTAAAGCACATGAAAGATAAAGAGTAATAGAAACCCCCCCCCAAAAAAAAAGAGATGAAAAATGAACAGAGAAGACTAAATTATCAAGTTTTCAGAAAAGCATTTCAGTTAAGAGAAATCCCTTATTCTCAGGATTTAGCATATAGGAAGCAGTTGATGACATTACTGAGAAGAGTCTTTAGAGTGAAGGAGCCCTTCAGCGGTTGAGGAAGTGAACGGAATATAGAGAAATGGAAACAAAAAATGGGCCAGTATGATATATAGAGATGTTTATATAGGAATGACAGGAGAGGGATTTGAAGAGAGAAAGTTATATGCTATCCTAAAGAGGATTCTTATAAGGGGAGACATAAATGGGTTTTTATGCTAAGATAGAGACAATAAATTGGTGCAATTAAGAAATGTCAGGGAGAATGCCATGTAGATGCACACACACACACACACACACACACACACACATGCACAAGGAAAGAAAATAATGGCACTGGAGGAGTTATTGAAAGATCTAAGCTAGAAAATGTTCAAAGGAATAGAGGAAGAGGTTGACTTACCTAAGAAGATGATCATTTTGCCCTTTGTAAAAGAAGGAAAAGAGGTAAAGATAATTGCAGGTACATTTGTTGGAAGAAAGGTGGGAAAATGAAGGTAACCACAACTTATGGCCTCAAATTTCTTGAAGCAAGAGCAAGATTGCTAAAATCAGAACGGCAAGAGTTGGGAAAGGAGGCTTGGGGAGATTGGTAAAGATTAAAAATATATTTGATATGAATAGCGAAGCAGATGTTTAAAGATAAATACAAAATTAGCTTGAAGTTAAGTATTTATTAAGTCAATAAAAATTTAATAAAGCTTACTATATGCTAGACATTAAACCAGGAATTTACAGTAATCTTAAAGGCAAATATTGTTCCTTCTATCACGCTGATTACATTTAAATGGAGGGGACGATAAATAATCAATGCCCCAAAATAGCATAATGATAATCCAAATGAAATGTATTTAAGGACTCCATGGACAATTTAGAATGTGTTGTCTGGAAGCCCATCAGTGGAGGTAACATTCAAACTTCAAATCTAAGTAACAAAAAGGGCATAGCCATGATAAGATTAGGGAAAATTTCAAAATGAGCAAAATCTTCAAAAATAATCTCAGGCAGTAAGAGTTTGAAGAAGAGCAATAAATTTGGCATGACCAGAGCTTCATAGACAAGGGTATTTAAAAAGTCGGAATTTTAGTAAGAAACAGGCTATATATGGCCTGTAGTCAGTTGAAGGAGTTTTGACATTATTTTAACAGCAATGGGAAGTAACTGTAAAATATTTGATCTAATTTTCATTTCTAAAAGTTCACTCTGGTTCCAGCAAGAGAGATGATTGTACAGTGGGTAAGAATTAAATAAGATTGACCAAATAACATTAGTCTGATCAAGACAGACTGAAGGTTTCTAATATCAGTATTGGATATTGGTACTAGTATTGGAAGTAGAAAGAAAGTGACATAATTTGAGTTTGCTGAATGATTGGATTCGGGGGCTAAATGAAAGAAAAAATCATGTACAACTCCTAGATTTTACGATAGGCTGGCTAGATGAGATGCTGTTTCCCAAGAAAAGATGAGTGATAAGCATATTTTATTATAATAAAAGGTGTGGTAGAGGGAAGCTGATTTTGCTTTAGGCATGTTAAATCTGAGATAATCTGAGGCATCAGTGTTAAAATGCAGAATAAGCAGCTGGGTACAGGAATTTAGAGATATGAGACGTGGAGATTCAAGTTAGGGGAGAAAATGCCTTACATAGGTGGTGATAAGGACTTAGTTGCAAACATAAATCTATGATGGTCTTAATGTTCATGGTTTTAAGATTTTCTGAATCTTAAACACTCAGGCATCTAAGTGGAGAAACACATCTGTGAATTTAACTTAGTATTGGGAATATGCTAGAAGTGTTTGCCAGAAACATATAGCTACAAAGAGTCTGAAATTATTAGAGAGAAAGTATTCAGATGATCAACCTTGTGGAAATTGAAAATGAATGAGAAGAATCTAAGAAAGTTAATAGACTGGGAGAAATGGAAAATTTAAGAACTTGACATCTTTTTGAAAACAAAAAGGAGATGAAGTGGGAGCAACATAAAAATGGAAATAGAAATAAAGCACGCTTTGGTCAAGGAGCGGGACATTTGTGCTTTGAAGATTAAGCAGGTGATTATTAGGGTGTGTCATTGCAGATGGATGGTTCTAGCTGAATGGAGGACAATGAGGAATCCAAGAATATTGAAACTCCTTTATTGTATTATCCATTCTTCTACATCAAGTTGCTAGGATTGTGGAGTAAGTTGGTGTCAAACAAAAGAATACCTACAATAATTGTAATGATTACTCATGTTTTATTAATTATTTTATAAAAATTGTTTGATTCATGAAAATAAGTATTATGTAGAAGCTTATACATACATTTTCCTCATAAAATTTCTCTTATTGAGTCATTGATTCATTTATTTACATATTGAGTACCTACTCTGTGCCAGATGCTATTTTTTTTTTAACATGGGCAGGCACCGGAAATCAAACCCTGGTCCCTGGCATGACAGGTGAAAACTCTGCCTGCTGAGCCACTGTGTTCTTCCCCCTAGACACTATTTTATTTGCTGGAAATAAAAAAGAGAAAAAGGTAAAGAACCTTCATGAATTTATATCCTCCTAAAGCATCCCTAAGCAAATAAATACATAGTTTCATATATTTAAAAAGTATTATAAAAATTAAAGTATGACAATAAGATAGAGCAATGGTTTTCAAAAATAACAAATGATTTGCATTGTGAAATTAATTTGCAGGGTCAGAGACAACATTTTTTTCAAATGAAATGGTAGAATCGATACGAATGAGATATGATAAAAATATTTATGAAAAAATATCAAAATGTAATTACATGTGGTAAGTATTGTTGCATAATTCTTTTATTCGCATATACACATTCATATACACTTTCATTCACACCACTCAGTGGTGTGTTTTGTGTGTTTTTTGATTCATGGTGTAAAAATAATTGAATGACATCACTGTGTCATTAACATTAGTCTGATCAAGACAAGCTGATGGCTTCTAGTATCAGTATTGGATATTGATACAAGTATTAGAACTGGAAAGAAATTGACATAATTTGAGCTTGTTGAATGATCAGATTTTGTGACTAAATGCCAGAGAAATCATATAAAACTCCTAGATTTTAAGATTGGCTGGCTAAGAATGACTGGATTGTGACAGCAGTGATGATGAGGATACCTTAGCTAGGCAGTACTTTAATCTGGTTGCAAATGGTCATTTGAAGAGGTAATCTTTAAGCTAGTACCAAAATTTACAGAAATTTGGGAAAGGGATTCCAAGCATAGGAAACAATATATATTAAGGCGAAAGTGAGCTTGATGTGTTTAAGGAACTGAAACAATAATGGAATGTTCGGAGTAAAGAATGATCAGAAGAATAGCCAAGCATGTTCTTAGGATTGGATTGCAAAAAATCAAAAAACAAACAAAATTTGCTTTAGGCTGTCTTAAATGTTTAGGCTTCTATTTGGTCTTTCTCTTTGGTCCTCATTGATCATATGACCTGTGTTGTTCTCTCTTTTATTTTGTAAATGTTCATTGCTTCAAATAATAAAGAAATGCTTTCTTGACCAAAAGGCCAGACTTGCTTCATGTTTTTTTTTTTTTTTTTTATGAGGACAAAGTGTTCAAGATCCCCAAATGATTCCCTGATTAATCTTCAATATTTTTTCCTGGAGAAGTCATCCTTATAAATACCTTGTTTTCCTCCTAGGTTTAAATGTCCTCCCCTCTACAATATGAAAAGACATTGTGGAACCTAAATTACTATTCTAT
Organism: Tamandua tetradactyla; assembly: GCF_023851605.1. Taxonomy (NCBI): domain Eukaryota; kingdom Metazoa; phylum Chordata; class Mammalia; order Pilosa; family Myrmecophagidae; genus Tamandua; species Tamandua tetradactyla. The sequence goes on from NC_135329.1 coordinate 39,684,990, forward strand.
CAACAGTGTCTAGGACAATATTGAAAATAGAAGTGCCCAATAAATATTTGTTTAATGAATAAATATATAGTTCAGTCAACTGACCTTATTTAAAGCATAAGATTGATCTGCGGGTATTCTGAGTTTTCTTTAGATACAGAATCTGCAGTTTCTGATATTCTTCAAGGTGCCTTATCATCACTGCATCACAAATCTAATAAATTCCATTGATTTGGAAAGTTTTGTTTCAAGTAATTGAATATATATGATTCATAGTACACTAGCTAACTTCAAAAGTAATGAGGACGTTGTAGCAGTAGTGTTTTCTGAATTATGCAAGTTAGCTATATTTTTAAACCAAAGTCATTTATTTTTCAGATCAAATGAAGGAAAAATTATTCTATTCTCCCATTTTTATTAAATTTCAGAGTATGTTTAAAAGTATTTCTAAGGAGAAATATAAATGAGCCAGTGTTTATTTTCCTAGCTGCTAAAATACCTTAAGATGGGTTGACTTAAAGGAATGTATTGACTCACAGTTTCAGAGTCTAGAAAGCTTGCTTCCTCCCAGGGTCAGCATCTTCTGGCTGGCCATCAATCTTTGGGGGTTCCTTGGCTTTTCTGTAGCATGTCTTCTTCTTTTCTGTTTCTGTTGACTTCCAGTTTCTAACTGCTCCCATGGCGTCTCTATGTGCAATTTCCTTTGCTTTGAGGAACTTCAGCTGTATTGGATTAAGCCTACTCTCATTTAGTTTGGGCACCCTTTTACTAAAAACATTTTCAAAGATCACACCTACAAATAAGTTTGCATCCACAAGACCAAGGGTTGGGCCTGAGCATGCCTTTTATAGGAGACATGATTCAATTCTCAAGTTTGCATTTTTAACGAAAGCACAAAGGAAAAAAAAATATTAATACCCATTACAATAAATTCTAATGATTTCTAAGAACATTTCATTATAATAGGAACTTCAGCAGTCCTTTTAATTTTTCAAAATCCTCTAAAAAGTAATCACACACAGAGTCTGGACATAGGCTAAGAAACTATATCACTTAGTATAAAAAATAACCATGAATTCGCAGAGTAGTTTACTAAAAGATTTATTGCAAGAGAATTTACCAGAACTAATATAGCAAAATAATAAGTTTAACACAGGGCACAGAGATGACCTTCTTGGTCCAGTCCCTGTCGTAGTTTTTCTATGTAATGGTGTCAAAATGGCACCTCATAATTATAGGGGCAGGAGAAAAGTGTGTAGGTCAAAGAGCTACTGAAGCTACAAACCTCTATTAAGAAGCCTGATAGATGTAGTGAGGAGGAGAAATAGACCTTTTTAATAGAGCTAACAAATCTTTTAATACCTACATAACCTTTTTTTTGGAGCTGTTGAGTTTAGAGGTTAGATATTTGAAGACCAGAGAAAAGAGGAAGTTTAGCACCCAACAGCAGAGAAATTGAAGAGTAACATTTAGTTCCCAAGTTAAATACTAAGATTTACAATCTTGTTTTAAAATAAAAAGAATTTATTAATGGTTTTTAAAGTCACTTGTAATAATTTTCAAGCTATACCAATGAAGCATAAGGGATGACATTTGAATATGTGACTTGCTGGTGCTATTGAAGAATGTCTAAGCTATGATAATGCATTTTGACATTCACCAAATCACTTCAACTCCAATCACTTAAGAAACGAAATCAGGGATTCACAGATCAATCACTTTTTTTTTTGTAGAAAATTCTTAAACTTCTTATGATGCTAAGTCACAAATTCTCATCATTAGATTTCCGAGTTATTTTAAACACAGTATTGTTTGCTTATAATTTAAGTATATACTTACATATCATAATAAAATGTCACATAATTTGCTATCTCATTTTTTATTGGTACACAATGGAATATAAAAATGGCTGTATTTCTTGGATTTTTAGAGTAAGTAAACTAATCATCTACAATTTTCATTTCACCTGTATAGTTTATTAACCAAAATAATGAATGGAATTTTGAAATTTTCATAGTCCAATATTTTCCTCTTTTTTGTTCTCCCTTCGTTCTCTTCTTCCTTCCTTCCTTCTTTTACTTTTGTACTTTTTGTTGTTATTGTATTTTGTTTTGGTAAAGTAGATATAAAAATATGTGAGGGCAGGAAATAACATTAAAAGCATGAAAGAACTATTAAAATGCATTAGATTTATTTTCAGCTGCTTAATAATTTTTTGTACAGAATGTAAAACCAATTAATTTTTTCTTGGTATGAGAGAAGATTTTAAGCATTTTAGGCTAGACATGTGCTAAATTTATTGAGAGTAACTGGTAGATCATATAATATTGTACAATATAATATTAATATGATGTCACTCAGTGTTTTTTTAAATTCTGTGCACAAGAAAATACTCAAACACTGTCCAGAATTCTTCATCTTAACTGATATGTGCACAACCAATGAGTTAGGTGCTATGATTCTAATCTTCATCATCATCAATTAATTCATAAATTTAAAAGACATTAACTGAATACATCATGTACTATGCTCAAAATTTATAACTAAAAATGCATAACACATGACGCCTGCCCTTAAATAAATCATAGCAGGAACACAGACTTATAAATAACAACTAAGAGGATGAACAAAGTGCAAAGGCAACTTAGAGAAAATAACAATTAACTCTGCCAGTGGGAGAAAGAATTAGGAAGGTGCCACAGAGAAGATGAATTTGAGTTGGGAGTTCATTAACAAATAAACGTTTGTCAGGCAGAAAAGGCGGTCAGACTACTTCAGACAAAGAAAAATCACGAGTAAATAGGCACATAAGAATATCTCTTGTTCCGAGAACCTGGAGCTCTTTTAGAGGTTACATAAGGAAGAGAGGCAGAGCACAAGATCAGGAAGGAGGTCAAGCCAGGCAGATAATCAGATTAGTTATATTATTACAATTTTGCATGACACTTTGTTAGACCTTGGCATTAAGCAATGTGAGGGTCATCACATGTTTTAACATGTGTCTTAGGTGATAAAATACAATATCCATTTGTTCAACAAATAATTACGGAACAGTCTCTGTATATCAGAAAATTTCCAGAATCCTGGTAATACATTATGGAACAAGATGAAATCTTGCCCTCATGTTGCTTACATTCTAGGAGGAAAGAAAGAAAAACTTAGAGATCAATAAATAATATAATATAATGATAAGTGAGGTAACAGGACAGAGAATCTTGTGTCTGTCTAAACCATTTAGATATTAAAGGCCTCTTTGATTAAAGAATATTACAGGCAGAAAAAACAGAAAGTGAGGACTTGAGGTGGAGATAAACTTCATGATTCCCAGAAACTACAAAACACCAGTGTGATCAGGGCAGAGTGGGTAAGAGAGTGTGGCAGGAGATGAGCCCTGAGAGAGAGGCAGGAAAATTTTGGTAGACCGTGGGAAAGATTCTCTTTCTGATGCTGAGACTTATGGAGAACTTTTAGATGAGTTTTAGGAAGGAGAGATAAAAATGTTAGCATCTGTGAATGTTGTGGATATGGAGATATCAGTTACCTCTCTCCCTCTTTCTCTTTCTCTCGTCTTTCTCTGAAAATACAAAAACAAAGACAAAAACAAGTAAGATCACCCAAGATGCAATTTAAAGCAGATACAGTTGAGACTGAGAGAAAAGAATCAGTCTATCAACAACAATATCAATTCATTATGTTTTTAACAAAGTAAGTGTGATGCATCATGGAGTTTCTGGAAGGTCATGAATGCCATTTGTATGAATCCACATGATCCCTTGGATCTTAGGAACATTTCTTAAAGTTTATCACGTATCTTTGTTTAAGTTTTCTTGAAATTAAGGTCTGATACAAGGACTTTATTGTTGGTAAATTATTCAGGACAGGTTTCTAGGAATGAGAAAGAAGAGAGCAGGGAAAATGGGATGCTAATACAGCCCTGTAAGGAGGTAGGGCTCCATAACTTCTATCCAACCACTGATAGGTGTGCAAAAAACTCCTAAACTTTTCCCCTACAGGACAGGAGATGGGTCTCATCTATTCCCCAATTCCCTACCCCTTTGCTTGAGGGCTGCCCTGGCCAGGTTAACTCTTGAATTTCTAGGCTGTGTTTACTGAGTGCTGGTGAGGTTCCTGGAGATGCAAATACAAGAGGTTTGGTGTGTACTTGTAGAAAACCTTATTAGTTCAGAGTCATCACATTCCCAGAACCATTTATTGGAGCTGGTGTAGAAATCAGCTGGGGCTGATGGGTTTAATGGGGGCAGTGGGGGCATCAACTCCCAACCAGTTATCTCATGTTCTGGCACTCTACTTTCACTAATGGATTAGAGCACAGTTCCATGAACACCCAGAGGATGCCCCACCAACCTCTCAGAGAACAGCGTTTTCTCAGAAGAATTCATGCTATTTTAAGTTTGCTTTGAAATGAGTTTCCAGGTTCAGGCAAAACTAAATTTATTCATATAGGAAATTAACATGTACAAAAAGATAGTTCTTATGATCAGAACGGTAGTAAAGAAAGGGAGAGAAAAAATATATTGAACATTGGAAAAAAAGAGAGAGAATTCATCATTTGAATCACCTCTTTCATGCACCCACTCCAATGCAGAAATATCAAATGAAGAGTTTTATTTCCAATACCCGAATTATTCTTTGCTTCATAGACTTACACACTTAAAATAGAAAAATCAATGGAAAGGAGGTCAGAAGTCGTTTATTGAACTGATGATTCTGCTCTTCTGACAAATCATTAAAACTCCTTCAGTCCCAATTTCCCTTCTATAAAATGGAGATAATACTTGTCATCTTAAATACCCCCAAAGACTGTTGTGATGATCATATTAGATAAAGTATGTTCTGGTGTATCAATGAAGTGAGAGAAAGTTTAAGGAAGTTGAATCATTATCAGTTCACAAGGCTACAGAATCTCCTCTCTATGGCAGAACAAACTCATTTTTAGCAAGCTGTTCCCAAAATTCAGCAGCTGGCATATCATATAGATACTCAATAATGTTCAAAGGAATATTGATGATTGTCAAGGAGTGAGCGAAACAGTCAATGTGGTTGTTTTGTTTGTTTCCATGAAACTACCACTTTTATGCACTTGTTACCTCTTCCATTTGTCAGTTTCTGGAGGGTAGAGATTAGATACCTTTCCTCTGTGCCTGTCATATCACCACCCCTCACCCAGGCTGTCCTCAGCATCTTTCTATCCTGCTTTTAACCTACTCTTATGGCCTATTTTGGTTTGCGAGGGCTGCCGTAACACAGTACCACCATCTGAATGGCTTAAAATGAAAGAAATGCATTGTCATCAGTTCTGGAGTTTAAAATTAGGGTTTCGGCCATGCTCTTTCTGAGATCTGTAAGGAAGAATCTGTTCCGTGCCTGTCTTCTGGCCCTAACAGCACAGAAGACCTAGGCATTTCTTGGTTGCAGCAAAACTCTATTTTTGCCTCTGTCATCATATGACAACCTTCTCTCTATATTTTTTTTGTTTCTTCTCCCTTTCTTATGAGGATACCAGTCATATTAAATGAGGGCCTGCCTCATTCTGACTTACCTAATCCATCTATAGCCACCCTAATTCAAAATAAATTTACATGCCTCAATCATATGGAGTAACTATAATATAAAGATTTAGTAAACTAAAGTGGAGAGGATGGGTTATCAGATTGGAGCTTACTTTAAAGGGTCCTAGACTGTAAGCTCTTACAGCAGTCACATATATCCAGGACGTGAAACTGTTAATTCTTAATTCTGAGATACTGAGCTGTTTGTATATAACATGGTCTTTCCCAGAAACTTCGGGTACTTATGTGACACTTGAGACTCAGAGTTAGAGCTCTGAAGCTAAGAAAGTCAGCTCTATCCCATAGAGAAACTGTTTAAAAGGTTGAAAAAGTGATCAGACATCGAGTAGAGACATAAATGAAGCTGATCTGGATAGGACCAAGGTATATGAGGAGACTGGGTAAAGGATGATATCATCCATGTTTTAAAACTTCAACTTCCATTTGAGCCTAAAGACAAAGATGTTTATTTGGTGTAGAATTTATATTTTGGGTGGTGCATTTCCTAGTTTAACTTGTATGGTCAGTTTAGTTAACACCATAAGTACATTGAAACTTGAATTGGGCATGAAATTTTGGTGGTTTGTCCTGATTAGTGTGATGCCCTGATAAATCCCAGAGAGATATGGGCAGTGAATAAAGAAATATTTGCAAAGTCCCCGTGAGAGAATAGGGAAAAAGGGAGAAATACTCAACTTCCCCATCTGGACAATTTCTGATATTCTAGCAAGCAGTGGGGGTAACCAAATCAATCAGCTGAGACCTTGATCTTGAGGGCTGTCCCTATGAAACTTATTCCTGCAAAAGATAGGCTAAGCCAATTTAAAATTAGGCCTAAGAGTCACTCCCAGAGAACCTCTTTTGTTACTCAGATGTGGCCTATCGCTCTAAGATGTCATGACAAGTGAACTCACTGCCTTCCCCCCTACATGGGACATGACTCCCAGGAGTGTAAACCTCCCTGGCAACATGGGACAGAGATGCCGGGATGAGACAGGACCTGGCATCAAGAGAAACCTTCTTGACCAAAAGGGGTAAGAGAGAAATGATACAAAATAAAGTATCAGCAGCTGAGAGATTTCAAAGAGAGTTGAGAGGTTATCCTGGATGTTATTCTTATGCGTTATATAGATATCTCTTTTCTTAATTTAAGGTTTATCAGAGTGACTGGAAGGAAATATCTGAACTGTAGAGCTGTGTTCCAATAGCCTTGCTTCTAGAAGATGATTGTGTAATGATATAGCTTTTACAAGTTGACCGTATGATTGTGAAAAATAAAAAATATGGATAAAAATAAATAATAAGGAAAACAAAGGTTAGAATAAATTGGGTAGATGGAAATACTAGTGGTTATGAGAGGGAGGGGTGAGGGGTATGATATGCATGAGATTTCTTTTTTCTTTTTTTATTTCTTTTTCTGGAGTGATGCAAATGTTCAAAAAAATGATCATGGCAATGAATGCACAACTATGCGATGATAGTGAGAGGCCTTGATTGTATACCATGTATGGAATGTTTGTATGAATGTTTAAAAACAAAACAAAAATAAATAAATAAATTTATATTCTGCAATCCTAGGGATTAGTATTTGAACATATCTTTTGGGAGAACATAATTCAATCCATAACGTGGGATCTATCTCCCACACTAGGTCGTGAGATCTTTGAGTCAAGGACAAATTCTTATTTATTTTTGCACCTTTGCCACCAGTACAAGTTGGGAACAGAGGAGAAACTAAATAAATGTTCGTTGTGCATAAATAAAGTTTTAAGACATGGGCTCAAAAATAAGGTATTTGCTGTATCTTATGTTGAATCTTCCAAATATATGATGCTTGATTATGATCTTGGTGTGAAAATGTTGACTATGATCTAATTAAAAAGCAATCCTAGAAAGACAGGCTATAAGAAATAAGCTTTTTTGTTTCCTTTCCAAGTCTCATATGCCCATAATTGATTCAAATATCATTTTAAATGTCTGTTTTTCATCTATAATAATTTAAAAATTACCCTACACTTCTTATTAGACATGAACTGTTTTAAAACCTGTTTAATGGATTACAATCGAGTTTTAAATTCTCAAATTCAATTATTAGAGACAGTTCTTTAATATTTTATCAAGTTTAACAATTGTAAAACATGGCCACAGATTAAAACATACTCTCAAATATATCTCCATTCTCAGGTTTTATTAAAATATCAATCTAGAATAAGAAAAAAATATATCAATCTATTTTCTCTATCATGAATATTTTTAACATTCTCCCTATAGAGGTTTTCTTTATTAATGTTGACATTGTCCATGAATTTTGCATCTTTATGATATTGCAGTTTCCCTGCAAATAAGAATATCAATTTAAATATATTTAGTAGCATATCCGTATGAGACCACAGTTTCAAGTGCAGAATTGTAAAACACAATTCCTCATTGTGTTTCTTTCCTGATTTAATGTATCTCAGTATGGGAATGACCTCTTAGTGGCACCAAATTTAGAAAGTAGAAAATGTCATCCAATGTGAATACAAATGCATTTTTAAAAGTCCCAAAGGCTGTGGAATTCTAGGAAGGATTCATATCCATTTTTGTGCCAGGGTCATGTCTTGATTTCTTGCTTTAACACCAACAATATGCCTCCTCTTAAGCCAGTGCATGAGTCAATTATCTGCTACTGGAACATGCAATGTTGTTGCTATCCATTATATTATGAATCCTGCTACATTATCTTGACAGCTTAAGGCTTCTTTGCTTGACATTGTCACAGTAATTATAGCTTTATTTTCAAACTTTCACCAAGGGATGCAAAAAAAAATTACTTCAGATGACACCGTGAAACCCCTTTGTTGTTTATTACTTGACAACTAGGATCAATTTCTTTGTATCCCTATCCAGAGTGCAGAGCTATTTTCCAGATTGATGTGATTATCAGATGGATATGTAGAAAACAGAAATTCGGTTGCTGCTTTTCTCTTCTAAAATTATGTCAGATAGCTTGATCTTGAGTAGAAAATCAAAGCCCATACTTATGTAATTAAAATGTATAACTGATAACTCAAGTGGTTGATTTTCATTTGTCAAAAACTGAGTAATGGAAAATTAACAGAAATTTTGTATTTTAATATTTTACCTTAAAGACTGATTTTAGTATGAGTTGGTTTCATGTCTATTCAATGAAAGAGAATAACATAAATGAAATATTTAGAGCAGGTCTGGCACCTAATAGGAGCTCAATGAATTGTATATACTAATCATATATTTGTCTTTGTATAAGTATATAAATTTTATGCTTACATTTCATGAAAGGCATTGAATGTTATGCAGCACAAATAAAAAATGCATTGCATTATACAACACAAAAACTTATTTCTGAAATCTGATATAATATTATTTTAAATAATAATTCTAAATTTAAAGAAAAATGTTACTATTTATGTAATAAAATATTTTCCTTGGTTACAGCAATTCCATAAAATTCCATAATTAAAATAAATTAGTGGGCGATAACAACAGTGGCTCAATAGCAGAAGTCTTACCTGCCATGCCAGAGACCTAGGTTCGATACATGGAGCCTGCCCATGCCAAAAAATTAAATAATAAATAAATAAATAAATAAATAAATAACCATGCACTTTGATTTGGTTCCTTCAGATTTGTTTTATAAGAGCACCTTATGTAAAGCAGTGTAATTTAGCAGGTAATTTGCAAATTTTTATACTCAAGGAGAGCAGGGAAGCATTTACAATCTCCAATTCCCTTAACATTTTACCAACAATGTTCCATGGTCACTGACATTCCTATTACACATGTTCATTTAGATTGGATATTTGAAAAACTTCTGGTAAAGCATTCTTCTTATGTAGAAATACACAGTTTCAAATTGACTAATGGATTTCAGCAGACCATTTGAAAATAAAATTGTAGTGATAACTAGTTAACCCATGAGCAAACTAGACAAATGGGAGCAAAAAAAAACAGACAGATTTGTAGAGCTGATATTCCAGGCCATATTTGAAAGAGATTTACCAATAATATAGTCAACCTTTTACAAGAGAGAATATTGAGGCCATATGTGAACTAATTTGCCTAAATCACCTAGCCTATAAAAGGCAGAATGGGAGCTAAAATTCAAATATTGTGATTTACAGTTCAGTGCTCTTTCTATAAGCTGTGAAACTCTTCTTTAAATCAAAATCATTCAAAAAAATTAAATGAAAGAATGAATTAATTCGGACTGGGTATGAAAATTATGTTCTAGGTTTATTTTTGTCATCCTTCAAGCAGCCTTTTTATTTTTAAACCACAAAATTAATATTATTTTATAACATAGTTTTGACCTTTTTCCTAGAGTACAATTCCAACAAGGTGCTATGTGGATAAATATTTGCATTGTCTGTCCAACTTCATTTTACGAAAAACTCATTTCCTCTCTGACCTACCTTCAGACTGCCAAACAGATGCCACAGGCATCCTCTTTAATTTATGCCCTACCAAAATTGCTCCAGACACAGTCACACTGCACCTTGGTTTAATTTCTTCATTTTTGAGGAAAATGGTGTAAAGCTTGGAACTTGACCAACTTCAGAACTGTCAAAACAATTCCTAAAGTTGATAATTAGACTTTAAAAATTAAGCACAACGACCCCATGATTGTAAGAAACATAGAGGTAAATAAATACTCCACTTAAATCCTCAGATATACAAAATGGAGAAATCTGGACTTAAATGCCATAGAAACAATAGCTATAGAAAAAGTCTTGGGAGTATATGTCAGTTTGTATCAAGTACAACAGGAATGAATCTAGTGAAATGACTTCTAAAAAATAATTCAAGCAATGAAAGTACAGAGATGATATACTATTTTGGAATATTGGTTTCAGTCTTGACATCTAGTAATGGATAGTGCTAAATTTAAGCTATATATTTTTGTGGTGCCTTGAAGCTGTATATATACAAGAAAGTTTTCAACCTAACCCATTTGTGTGGGTGAGAACCCATTGTAAGTAGAAATTTTTATGAGGTCACTTCAACTAAAGTATGACTCACCTCAATCAGGATGAGTCTTAATCCTATTAGTGAAGTCTCTTATAACCAGAAAGAAATTCAGATACAGAGAAAGCCACAGGGAGAGTAGCCAGAAGCTGAACATCCAAGGAACCTTGCAGAGAAAGGAGAGTCCAGGAGATGCTGCCATGCGCCTTGGTCCATATGACAAGCTAAGGACCAAGACTGAAGGCAGCCAACCCCAGAATGCCACAGTCTTCAGGGAGAAAGCATCGTCTTGATGATGCCTTGATTTTGGGTAGTCTTTAAGCTTCAAAGCCAACCATTGGATGGCATTTGCTTGAACAGCCTAGCAAACTAAAACACCTTCCATTCTCTATTTATATCATTCTAGAGATGGTTAATTAAATCAGGGATAAGTATAAAGACATAACTTGGTTCTTTTCAAATGTTAGCTTACATCACAATCTCCTGGATGTGTATAAAAATATAGATTGATGGGCCCTGTTTCTGTTTGCTAAAACTGCTGGAATGCAATATACCAGAGATGGGTTGGCTTTTACAATGGGAATATATTAGTTTACAAATTTACAGTCCTAATGCCATGAAAATGTTCCAAATAAAGCATCAACAGGACAATGTCTTCTCTGAAGAAAAGCCGCTGGCATCCGGGGTTCCTCTGTCTGGTAGCAAGGCACATGGCATTTGTCCCCAAGTTTCATTTCTTTCAGCTCTTCCTTCAAGTGGCCTCCTCTCTGAGCTTCTGTGGGTCCTCTCTTAGCATCTCCAGGGCTTTTCTCTCTAAGCTCTCTAGCTTTTTCTGTCTCTTATCTTCTCATAAAAATCTCCAGTAAAAAAGATTAAGACCCACCTTGAATTGGGTGGGTCACTTTTCATTTAAAACAACCTAATCAAAAGTTCCAACCCAAAGTAGGTCTGCATCCACAGGAATAGATTAAAAGAACATGGTCTTTTCTGCAGTACATCAAAACTTCAAACCAGAACAGACCCTATCCCCAGAATTCACAGGCGGTACGTTTGAGGTGAGATAAAAAAATCTGCATTTCTGAAAACTCTCAAGTACTGTTGATGCTGCTAGTCCAAAGACCACAGTTTAAGTTGCATTGCTAGCCTCTAAATAAAGGTGCATGCAACCAAGGGATAGAGAAGAATATTAGAATCATACTATATTTTTTAAGTTAGCACATTTAAAAAAAATTGTGCATGGTTTTAAAATATATGCCATATTCATGGCATAGTTTCAGATACATATTTATAAATAAATACAAAAGTCTTGACTCAAAATATTAGCTGATATGATATTGGTTTATTCCTCCAATTCCATAAACTACATTGATTGGGGGAGTTCTTATATGAGCCATTATAAAATTCAGTGTTTGCAGACGCTAAGCAGATGTAGGGAAATGTAGCAGTATAAAAAGGGAAGAAGGAATTAATGAACTGCGGTCAAGGTGAATAAGTAAAGCATGATATCTTCATTGACATCTGAAAAAGTCTTTAGAGAATGTCTTTTTAAATTCCTTATATTTATTCTGAACAATATAAAATTGCCTGTCAATTGTTCTCCTATGTAAAAATGGTTTTCTGTGAAAAATAGAGTGCAGCTTGCAAATCCTATGGTCTCACAGTGTTTTTCTTCAATACAGCCATGGTATTTTGGTATACAGCAGTATTCCTTTATAAGTATTTATCATTTCATTACATTGAATATTAAACAGATGTGTGTCCAGCAAGAATACTTTTATTGAAAGTGATCATTTGTATTTTAAATTTATTTTACTCTTTTACTGCATGTACATAGTGGTAAAGAATACAATAACTATGAGTACAGAAAGGTACCAATGCCTTGTCTTATCCTGGGCACCAGCTTTGTTTTTGAAACATTAATCTGTTAGTACAATAAAGTAAACAAATAACATCTTAGTATTATTATAAAAACAGTTTTCACCATGAAAGCCTCTTGGACACAGCCAGGGATCTGCAGAATATATTTTAGAATCTCCAAAATATGCTATTATCTGCATATCCCAATCAATCATTATTATAAAGAATAGGGGTTAATGGTAATGCTCCCTTAAAAAGCGCACACTTCTCTAGAGACAATAATGCAATTTTATGCAAAAAAATCCTCACATATTTGAGAAAGTGTTGCAATCTGATTCCATCTTCTTTATTTATCATCTATTTGTTTTATAGTCCTGTTAAAAGAGAGGGTATGAACTAATTTGAAATTAAATGCACAGCCATAGAAAGTGAACTAATACATCTCCTTTTTAAAATTTTGGGCAGAATTTGTTTTGAATTTCAAAAGTAAAGATTAATATTTTAATAATTCCTCTAATTTTATTGTTGGTCCATTAGTGTGTCCAAATGGTGATTAACAATGGGCTATTGGCTAAAAGTGACCTTCAGGCCTGACTTATTATCAGTGTTCACAAATTAAATAGAAATATTTATTTCCATTGAAAGTGTGTATGCAATTATTTGTTATTGACTTTGTTAAATATGTCATTATGGGTTAGTAGAGTAGAACAAGGGATTGCTGTTAATATAGTAGAACAAAGGATTATCAACTATATCCCCAAGATGGTAATAGCCACAATTTTATTGATTCTGAGCTGTAAAGCAAATGTATTTATTTACTTTTTATTTTCCACTATGGTTGTGAATTTTCTGTTAGTAAATTCACTCAATGAGGTATATTGCGCAACAACACAGAAAATGAGTTAAACATGTTTTCCATTTTCCCTAGGCACTATTTCAATAAAAATAAAATCTGCTACCAGGTGTATGATAATATAGGTGTACTTGAAAATAGCTTCCTTAGAAATAAAAAAAAAAGCAAAAAAAAAGAAATCTAGAGATGTAAAATACGATATATCCCACATACAAATCTTATCTATTACATTATATAAAATCAACAGATGATTTTAAATATGGCTTTCCTTCCATGATTGAATAATTCATGCCCTTGAAGTTTTATGTTAGCTTTCCTGGATCTTAGAATTTATATTTCAGATTATTTCAATTTGCCCTTGAAGAAAACAAAAACAGCATATTGTCGAAAAGTATATGTTAATCCCACTCATATGAATCTAATTAATCCTTCCCTCCCATTATTTGGATGTCTTCACTTGCTTTCAGTTGTGTTCAATTTTGCCACTGTCCCTCAGATTTCCATTCTGCCTTGTCCAAACTGAGCTCCCATTTTCCCACAAGCCCAAAGTAAGCTTTCTATCCCCATTCAAAGGACCACTGCTGCCACGATTGTCCATCAACATAGTAGCTAATATTTTCTCATAATATTATTACTCTATAACCCCAAACCAATATGAGCCTGGGAAAGTATTAAAAGAACACTTTCACTCACACCATCAGTCACTTTCCAATGGTTTGACTTTCTAAAATTAATCAATATTTGCTGAGATAATAGCTGCCTATATTACAAAGCTAGGTCATCTGTCATACAAACAATTCGAGAAATTTCTTAAATCACATCTTGTAGGATTGCTTTGTGTACAGAGATTACAACAGTCTTTCAAACATGACTAAGCCAAATTTCATAGTGATAATATCTTAATAAAAATGCACTAGCTATTAAGAATGCATCTCATGTCATTTTCAAATGTGTGCAATCCTACTCGCAGTTTGGTGCCAGGTGGCTTTGTGACCTGTGGATACCAGACAGAGGCATCTCTGGCAAAGCACTCACATGTGTCTCAGCTTTTCCTGGAGCTAGGTCAGAAAGTTGGGTCAGTTTGATCTGGGGGGTTATAGAAAAAAAATTAGGTTGTTTTTCATAATGATAACCCTATTGCCACGCTACCCTTGATTTAGAAACTTATTTTGTTCTGTTTTCAGAGTTCATGTTTATTGCTATGGAATAATACCATTGTGAAATCATTTGTTACAGCCCGTTGGACTCTGAACCACAATTCCATCTTAGAATATATTCTTTAGTATCACCATGCATTTAATTGACCATGAATTATTTCAAACTAAAAAGGTAGAGAACATTAGTTACATTTGTGTTACAAATGGGTAGTGCCCATTGGGAAGTGAATGAGAACTCTGATTCACAAAGTTCTATATATACTCACAAGCTTAAAAACAATAAATATGCATAATTAGTGCAATCGACAGGATTGGTTTTGCCAGTATTCTGGCAATCTCGTATTGTGTAAGAAAGAAAAGGTGGTAAGGAAAAATAGAAATGAAAAATGTGTGCCTGTTTTCTAATTTGCCTTTTATTCAGCTGATAGACCGTTGAGAATTTTATACTACTAACCAGAGATTGGATCCATCTTTAAATATCTTACTTTTCAATAGCCAAGGCTTAAAATATGCTTGGAGACTGATTTCAGGATCACAACACGGCTTCTAGTTTCAGTGATGCAGTAATGTCATTTTATCCTCGAAAGTCAGAGTAGCTGCCATGAATCTTAGGCCCCTTGTCATTGTTCAGGTGCCAAATTGAACCAACACCTGCAAAATTTGGCTGTGTGCTTTTTGTCAACAACAAATGTACATTCCATAAATGCTTTATTGACACTTGATGCCAAAGCAACATATATGCTAATACTCACATCTGCAGTTTAAATCTGGCTTTCAGAAACTTTGCATTCTGTGAAATTGAGTTTGTCATGTCAAAGTCTCTCTTTTTTCCCTAACTGATTGGCAAACATATACTCTGTCATAATAAATGGAAATTCATTTTTTCTGACTATGGAAGCAGTTCCCATCCCTCAAAGATATAATCAATAGAATCATTAAACAAGCTATTTAATCTGGATCACAAACTATCTTGTTTCTAGTTGTTTTTCCAAACTTTCACCCTATTAACATTTTATTTTTTCTTTATGACCTGACATTAAGCATTTTCCAGATCCTGAAAAACTATGTTGTTTGCTACTAATTATAATTCACCAGATAATATTTTATGAGAACTTCAAAATTAATTCAAATGTCTTTTCTCTGTTCTACAGCCATTCAAGTTTAATATGTTTTATATGAAAATCATGAAGTGACACTAAGCTGAAAGCTGTTATTCGTTGATTTGCACATTTCCATTTGAGTCCTTCAAATTTTGCAAGGTTTTATTCAATTCAATAAATATTTAATGACGTCCTCTTTGGTAAAATTCTAATCAATACTAGAGGTACAAAGATGAATAAGATGGATTCTTGGCTCTAGAAGGAAAGTCAGGATGACCCAGTACTTCTTACTCTCATACTTGCAAGCTCATCCAGACCAATACTCCTGCTGAAGAAACCTACAAGAGCTGGAAAAATAGGAAAAAAAGAAGCAATTTTAAAAAACCTGCTTGAAGATATCAGAGTTAACTAGATTGGAATGAATTATAAATATAATATCCAGGAGAGGACATAGGACAAGAGACATGAGTCCAGCATTTTTGATCACTTTTACACCAGAGTGACTTAGCAGTCCCAGAGGAGAAAACTGAGAGGTTGAGTGCTACTTTTGGAAACAGCAAGGAAATAAGTTACAGGTATCAGAACCTAAGGTCAAAGGTGAACTATTCTCAAATCATATTGGAGCCTAAAACAGCCTAATTCTAGAAGTAGAAGTGGACTAGTAAAAGACATGTATTTTCAGGGGTTACACTTCAGCATTAAAGTATCTCAAACTTTGCACTGGATTGATTTGATCCCAAATAGCTAGTTCTTCTAAGGGTCTGACAGAAGCAAATATAAAGGCTCTTTGAAGAAAGATAGCATGATAGTCTTCAATTTGTTTATGATATCAGCTTTGCATGTAAAATGTCCAGCATATAATAAAACTAAGGAGACATATGAAGATAAAATAAAATGAATACAGTGGTTGAATGGTTGGAAACCCTGGATAATAGGAACAGACTTATATTGATTCTGTTATTGGAATAATCAGATATAGACTAAAAAATAATTTAATAATTTCAAGGACAAAATAGATAAGACTAAAATTTGACTATGAACTAATGAGTACATAAAATTAAAAATATAATAGTTATGCTGGTTTGAAAGGATGTATGTCCCATAGAAAAGCCATGTTTTAATCTAAACCCTGTATTACAAAAACAGAATAATCCCTATTCAATACTGTATGTTTGAAACTGTAATCAGATCATCTTCCTGGAGATGTGATTTAATTAAAAGTGGTTGTTAGCAACTAAGTGATGATATTGTGAATTACTGATTATGTATGTTGATGTTTTATTTCTTAGTTTTTAAATTAATAAATACATTTTTTAAAAAGTGGTTGTTCAACTGGATTAGGCGATGACATGTCTCCATCCATTTAGGTCGGTCTTGATTGGTTTACTGGAGCCCTATAAAAGAGGAAACATTTTGGAGAATGAGAGATTCAGAGACAACAGAGCAGAATGACATAGCCATGAGAAGAGTCCACCAGCCAGTGACCTTTGGAGATGAAGAAGGAAAATGTCTCCCGGGGAGCTTCATGAAACCGGAAACCAGGAGAAGAAGCCAGCAGATGATGCCATGTTCGCCATGTACCCTTCCAGATGAGAAAGGAACCCTGTGTTCACCATGTGCCTTTCCAGATGAGAGAGAAACTCTGTGTTCACCATGTGCATTCTCGCTTGAGAGAGAAACCCTGAATTTCATCAGCTTTCTTGAACCAAGGTATCTTTCCCTGGATGCTTTTGATTGGATGTTTCTATAGACTTGGTTTAATTGGGACATTTTCTCAGCCTTAGAACTGTAAACTAGCAACTTATTAAATTTCCATTTTTAAAAGCCATTCTGTTTCTGATATATTGCATTCTGGCAGCTAGCAACTAGAACAATAGTTAAAATGAATAACTTAATGGGTGTATTTAACAACCAAGTAGTCACAGCTAAGGAAACCATTTATGAACTGGAAAAAGAGTTCAGAGGAAAATATCCAAGAATAATCAAGGGAAGATAAAAGAATGTAAAATAGAGAGTTAAGACATATAGAAGATAGGGTCAAACATTCTTACATGTAGTTTAATATATGTTTCTCAGTTTCTCAGGAGTGCAGAAAAAAGAACAGGGGAGATGTAAGATTTGAAAAAATAATGCTTGTGAATTTTCTAAAAAACACAAAATCCTAGTCCAAGCTAATGGAAAGGGTGTATGTATATATCTATACTTACAAAAAGAAGGGGAAGAAGAAACGAGGAAATAGGGATATAAGAAGCACAATGATCTAGAACAAAAAGAAATCACCCTGTAAGATATCCTGTATACTATATATCAGTAATTGGACTAAATCTAAATCGATTAACTTATCTAATTAAAAAATGATTTTCCTACTAGATTTATATATATATATATGGTTATATAGGTTGCTTACAACACATATACAGAAATTAAAATAAAACAAAAAAGTTGACTTAAAAGAATAGAAAAAGATGTAGTTTTCACAAATCGACCAAAAAACACTAGGTAGGGTATCAGAAAATAAACTTTAAGATAGAGGACACAATTTCAATAAATATGTAAAAGTTATAATGACAAAGTTTTCCATTTACTAGTAAAATGTAAAATTATAAATTTAAATGCACTTAATAATATGGGCATGAAAAATAGATAACAGAATCTAATTCGGTAATAATTATGTCCATTATCATAATGACCATTGGGATATTTACCCAACACTCCAAGTATCAGGTAGAACAAGGAGAGGAAAACATAGTAAGAAATGGGAAATGTAAACACTTTCAGTAGCCAACCTAATGGAGATTTATACAACATCACAACTAACAAGTGCTCAATACACATTATTTTCAAGCATACATAAAACATGTAAATGAATTAACAAAGGCTGGATCATACATTTTAATGAATTGAAATTATACAAAATAAATATTCCTTGACCACAATGCAATGAAGCTAGTATCTCTTTGTCCAGTTTTCCTGAAAATCAGAGCTAGAGGCAATGATCAAGTACTTATCCTGAAACAGGAGATATATTCACGGTAGCTGAATGAGATAGAAATCAATGGAAACTATTAAAGGCATTGTGTTACTGTGCAGGCTACTACTTTATGAAAAGCTTCAAAGATCAATCACATCACTGAATAACTTTATCTTCTCTGCCACAAGAGATAGCTCTAAAGGGTCCACAGAGCAATCTATGGAAAGAGAGGAAAAGGTTTTCATCTTTCTGGCTCCCTGTATATTGTTTCCTATTAGTGACATTATATATATTACCACACATTTAACTCATCAATCAATATGTGCTTAGACTTAACCAACTGGAGACAGTTGGTGTTGAAGATGGGTCCTGAGAAGGACACACATTATCTTATGATGTACTTTCATCATATAAATCTTTATGAGGTCACCAGGCAAGGAGAAGATAGTCTCTTCTTGCACTAGGACAAGAGGCGGCTTCTCCATTAAGGAAGTACTCAAAGTGAAATGAAAGGATGAAGTTTATCGGGTTTGCTATTCCAAATGTCCCCATCCCAGGTCTCAGTGTACCAGTGTTTCCTTTTCTGGGTTCTGATTTTTTTTCTGGATTCTGATTTTGATGCAAGAGTTCTAGGGCATTTGTGTAAATTCGTCTTTTCTACAGTTTGGAAACCCGTAAAACCAGATCATGGGCTTCACTTTCAAAGTCTACTCTATAATAAGAGATAAGTTCTTAAAAGTTTCCATAGAGAATTTCTGGTTTTCATTGTAAGTCTATCATTTTACTTTAGCAAAATTTCATCCCCTGAAAGGTAAGAAAAACTTCTAGGTGAGATGCTTTTCCACCTTTGGTAGAGGAGGAGTTGAGTTTGAGGACTTTCAAAAGAAAGGCTATGCTGGTTCTATGTCCATTTAATAGATGAGGTCATAAGACCAAGAAAGGAATAGTAGTTTGCTCACTCAGTGGGAATGGCAGAGTCATGATGAGAACCAGGAATACTCCCGATTCTGGATTGGGTACCTCACACTGAAAAGTCAAATTTCATAGCAAAAACAGTACCTCCTTCTGACATTCAGCCAGATTCATACCAGGGAAGCTCAGCCTAGGTTGTAGTCTGGATGGGAGACAGAGAAAAAGGGCTATGGGCATTAGCTTAACCAGAGGGCAATGCAAAATCCCCACTTATTCTTTCCCTTTATAACTTTTGCTGGGTCCTCCCTTTGAGTATCTGCTGCACAGACCCCAAATCCTGGAAAGGAACAAAGGTGGTGCTATCCAAGGAGAGTTGCTGCAGAGAACCTGGGGGCTTCAATACAGAGCAGAACTGTGGGGTTGGCTGGGGCTACCTGTAAAATTCCCATTTCCAACTGCCTTAGGAAGTTTTCTAGAAATGGTAGGAAGAGAAGATTCCAGCTGACTAGCTCTATCTCCTTCTCATAAAAGGTCCCATCCTGTCTTTAAGAGTTTCACTAATCAATCATTTGTGCATCTAAAAAATGTATATTAGAATGGCCATCTTGGGTGGGTGGTCTTGGGGAGGGGTGCTGGAGTCCTTGACTACAACTGCCTCCAGAGACTGCAATGTATTGATGATGTATCAAGCCTGGTGTGGGAAGGGAAGCGTCTGAACCAGAAGACTGCCAGGCAAATCCTTTTAATTGTCATTGGCCTAAAAGATCACATACCAGATTTTGGACTTTACATAACTTCTCAATATTGGTCAAAATTCATGCTAATGGAAGACAGCTCCACTGCACTTTGAGGCTGTCTTCCAAACTGCTGGAGCCACAGAGGAAGTAAGATTTTGCACTCCATGGTTTGGCATTACATCTATCTGATATCTTTGGATGGTCAACTCACCAAGGATTGTTTTGGCCTATGGGCATATAGACTATTCAGTCTGAGAGCTTCAAAGCAGACCCAAGTCAGCTGGTAGATTTTAGCAAAGGCTGTGGCAGCAATGTCACCCTGTAGGCGGGCATGTTTTTGCAAGGAAAAATAGATAGGATTTTGGAAAGGTACATGAATTTTGTGTGTGATGAACATGGTAAAAAGTAGAAGTATCTTCATAAACTTGGTTAGAAAGTTTAAAACCAATCCCCAAATGACTATACAAAAAGAATCTGACTTTATTATGTAAAATATGTCTACTCAAAGAAGAAATAATTGAGAAATTAAAAAATCAAGTCATACAATGGGAGATTTTATGCTGTAACATGTATAATCAGAAGTTCAATGCAGAAATGAAGCCCACTTTTTTTTTAAATGGACTTGAGATTTCAATGGGCATTTCACATTACAGAGGATATCTAAATAACAAAGAAATATAGAAAAAGATGTTCAACATCCTCAGTAGCCAGAGAAATTTAAACAAACAAAAAAAAATACAACATGATATACTGTCCAACAACAGAATAGCTGACATTCATAAGACTTACATTACTTAGTAGTCTTAGTGTTGTCATTCACATGGAACTTTTATGCTCTAATGTTGAGAATGTAAAGAGCTACTTTACCACATTGGAAAAGAGTTTAGAAATATCTATCAAATTTGAATATATATGTATCCAATGACTAGTTTGCTTTATATGATTGATTTACTCCAATTGAATAACCATTTTTACTCTTGATGAAAACTTGTGCTCCCTTCCCACATTTGGAATAATGCTGTAAACATTCTTTTAAACGTCTCTACATATCTGCTCAGTAAATGTTAGAAATAGAAATAATTAGCTGTGATCATGATATTCATGATCTTCTGTTTCAGTAGATAAGGCAAAATAAGTGGTGATGCAATCTATACTCCTAATAGGAGTATATGAGAAAACACACTGCATGCATCTATTTATATTATGTTTAAAAAACAGGCTAAGCCAAATGGCAGAATTTAGGTATCTGTATTAGGGAGATAAAACCATAAAGAAGATTTAAATAGTAATTACCATTAAATATCAGAATAATGAGTATCTTCAGGGAGAAAAGGGAGGGCATGATGGAAGTTTTTGGACTGCTGGGAACAATCCCTGTCTTGATCTCGGCTGTGATTACATAAGTATTCATTTCATGATCATTTACTCAGATTCACCTTATAAAGCAATTTTTTATGTGTGCCCATATTAAAACCATTGCAACTCAGTTTTTGTGATTTAGGTTTCCTTTCATTTATATTAAATGAAAAAATCATTGAGAAGATAGAATACTAATTGATCAGAGAAAACTATGTCTAAAAGTATAAAATAAATGGATAGTGCACAAGATAATATTTTCCAAGAGAGAACATTAGACTTTATCTAAGGTAAACGTGTGATTTATCATCTAAACTAGGGTACTTTTTACTCTTACAGGGTGTGTCTATTTAGAATTATTTTCGGAAAACAGACATAAACCCGAATTGTCCCAGTCAAACCAGGAATTATTATCACCCTAGTGATGGCAAAAACGTGAACTTAAAAAATGGTACCGAGTTGCTAAATTCCTTAACAACCTTTTAAATTGTGCAGGCTGGCCCATAAATCTACAACACAGCTGAATAATATAGTCTTAAACACCAGTCATCAAAATTTTACGAATCAGGGTGGGCCATGGTGGCTCAGCAGGCAGAATTCCTGCCTGCCATGCCGGAGACCCAGGTTTGATCCCCGATGCCTGCCCAAGCAAAAAAGAAAAAATTATGAAACAGATATATTGGGCCAATATCTACACTTGTCACTATAAGTATAAAAATAAATAATGCATAAACTTGTCCTTACATATTGTAATATGGTCAAGTAGTAGAGAGAAATACACAAACTAATAATGACAACCCAATCAGATAAATGACATAGCAAGGACATATACAACTGCCATGGGAATTAAGTGGAGGAAGTTACTATTTCGGAGGTTACTATTTTCCAGAAGAAATCCTGAAAAGCTAAAAGTGGAAGTGAAGAGAATATCGTAAAGAAGATGTAATAGTTTGAAAGCTGGATAAAAGCCAGAAAAATATTCTAAACAGAGGGGAGTGGAGTGCTAAATTAGACTACATGAACCACAAATAATTTCCTCCATGAATTGCTTCAATATTGGATCAAATCAATGTGGGAATCTCATATTTAGCAGTTTTACCAAATAAATCACTTGAGTTCTCGTTTGGGCCCGTTTCTT
Source organism: Tamandua tetradactyla (assembly GCF_023851605.1). Lineage (NCBI taxonomy): Eukaryota > Metazoa > Chordata > Mammalia > Pilosa > Myrmecophagidae > Tamandua > Tamandua tetradactyla. Next base: position 39,707,606 of record NC_135329.1, read on the forward strand.
CATGTGTAAAATGAATAAATTAAGTGATCCCACTGGTCTTTTAGCATTAAGTATCATGACTAAGACAGTTTTTTAAAAATTTAGTAATTATGATTACGATACACATTTCGGAGAACCTGAAAATGGAGAAAACACAGGTTGTATAATTAATCAAGATGACTAAGCACATTTTTATTTTGGGCAACCCTAAAGCATATTTTTATTTAAATTTTAAATGTGGTTTGTGTTTCCAATTTGTTTCCAGCTAATACCAGTTAACTAGATATCAGATCTAGCTAACTACACAAGCCAAATCAGATCCTTTTAAAAAAGAGAAAACGTACACAGTTGAGCTGATTCATTACTTCATACATTTTTAAATCTGAATGTGTCTATCCTGAGTTTTTTTTTTGCCAATTAAAATCACATTCTTCCTGTCTTTGCACTGTTTTACCCATAGGAATAACAGCTACCAAATATAGTACAATGATGGTTATTACATGTGATACTTGTCTTTATATAGTGCCTGAATAAATATCTGAGAATAAACTTTTTAGATTTTTTAAATATACAAATAATGGTTATTTTCAAAAATTTTTTTTACTTATTGATTTTCCACTGTTAATAATAATCATATACCCATACAAATTACCTAAAATTTCCCTTTAGATTCAGAGGCTTTTGGCAAATTTTCAATTTTGCAGTGAAGAAATTGATAAAATAAGAGCTTGAGATGCTTTTGAGCACTGGGATTTTGGGTTAAGTTAAAAGAATAATCAAATTTAACTCTATCTGACAAACATTCATTGATTATCAGGACTTCACAAAGCACTGAAGCCATGGGAAACAGAATAAAACTTTCAAAGAGCTAACAATTTACCAAAGCAAACAGAGCTATAAACACAACGCTGTAACAGGAGACAGAATTAAATCACTGCAATAATGCAGATACATGCAAGATACAGCCACAAGCAAAGCATAAACCCACCTGAAAAATGATAACGCCTGTTCGTGTTTGACAGAGAAAAACATCTTAGAACAAAACTTTGAAATTGTTTTGATTACTGATGTGAACAAGGGAAAGGACATTCCAGATAAGTATAACCACATAGCCAAAATCTGGTGGTTTTTCATGGATTGCCCATTGGCTTCACACAGTACTCCTGGTCTTCAGTTTTATCATAAATCCCTCATAGCTCTGTGGCAAACATATTATTCAAGGTAATACCTAAGCATATACTACATAAGAACACATACTGTCAATATCACATCTACTTGATTGAGTCTGGTGGGCACAGTACTCATTGGGACATGTAACAACTTTGCCTACTGAGCATTTTGAATGATAATGGGGCAATACATAATCTTATTTAAACAGCATCATGTTGCTTAAGAATAATAAAGTTAATAGAAGGATAACTGTGGGAAGAAATGTGTAATTTCTAATAGTACAGAGACTCTAATACTCAAAAGTTTGCCACAGGACTTTCACATTCTGCAATGAAAGACAAAGAAACTAGAGCAAATTTTTCTCACTGAGGACAACTAGAACTGAACGAAATAAATAAGACTACTAGCTGAAGCCACTGGAGAGTTAATATAGTAGTCAAGAATTACCAGTTGGAGATTCTGGAGATAATGAAAATCTAGAGTTGGGAACAGGGCTGCTGCTCCATTGGGTTGTTTTCCTGCTATAGAAGGGGCAACTGAGTTGAGAGTTTATGTGTGAAGGAGACAAAACTTGGACCCAGTGAGCACAACAAATCCATCCAGTTGATACCAATGTCAGAAAGCTATATATTGGCTATATATAGGGCACAAACAGAATTTCCTAAAGATTTTCTTCATACTGATTATACATATATTAATGATAAATTTAGAGAGGTGGTTTACTACCAAGAAAAAGAGCAGGATACTACAAGCAACCCATTTGGATTCAAGTTCCATTTCAGATCATTTATAGCTGTGGGAACTTGGTCAAGTTAATTGAATTCTATATGCCTCAATTTCTGAAGTGTAATATGGTGAAACTAATTGTAACTTCCTCATATGTGTATTAAAAGAACCAAGTGCTTAGAAGAGTACCTGGTCAGTATGAAATACATTGTGATATTTTCTGCCAACATTGTTATTAATAAAGTTGTCATTTCTGTGTACTTTATATTTAACGTAATGCTCAAGAAAGTGTTTGGTTTTTTCCTCTCATTATGTCTTCTACCTTGTGGTTTTTATAAACGAATAGTTTTGCTTTATATGCATTAATTTTATCTGGCTAACATATTAAATTCTCATATGGTAGCTTTTGAATTTTGTTGGCTTTCTAATGTTTCCCTGGTATGCAATCATATTATTTGCAATAAGTGATCATTTAATTCTCTCTTTTTCAAATTTTACTCTGTTTTTTTTCTCATATTGTTTTGTCTCATTTCTCCACAAAAAGGTGAAATAATAAACTGTTAATAAAAATAATGAAGATCTTTGTTTTTAGCCAGATTTCAATCATTAATGTCTTTAGTCTTTGCTTACATAATGCTGACTTTTGGTTGAAACAGATTAATTTCATAATGTTAACAACGATCCATTCATTATTTCTATGGTATCCATTTCCTTTGTTATTAAATGATTTTAATTAAAATAATAAAAGGGCTGATCTGAATTGAGCTCTTTCTACGTGTCAGGCACTGCACTAAGTGTTTTACATTTATTAACTCATTGATCCACACAACACAAAAACGTATTTTCTAATTATTACCCTCATTTTTCAAGTAAGCAATTTGAGCCATAAAGATGTCAAGTAACTTGTTAATGTTTACATATTTAGCAAATAGTAAATCTGGGAAGTAAACAGAGGCATAAAACTCCCAAGGTGGCATTGTAACCACTGTGCCATATTGCTTCTTGAAATTTTAGTGACACCTTTAATAAAATTGTGCATGTTCCCCTAAGTTTAGTGAGTGTGTTTGATGTGGAATCTTTCCAACAAATGTGTAGCTAAGTTGTCAAAAATGTACTCTTTGTTAATTTATAAATATACTAAAGAGTAGAACACGTCGTATATTTATTTTCAAAATTAAGCTTGGAATTTTGATAATATGTGACACCAAACTTTATTATAACTTAATTTGAATTTAATACAATGAATCAAAATTCTCTAAGAATTTAAAGTTATCTATGTTTTTATTGTTATCATTTCTAAGCTTAAATGAACATATGAGAGATATATAATAGTTCTGTAAGAAATCTCAGAAATTGTAGATGATATAGTAATGAAAGTTAGAGGAGAAGTCAGACATAATCTCTGAAACTAAGTTAGTGAAAATTGAAAGAGGCATATGATTGTAAATTAAAATAAATGAGAAAAGTAAGAAGATTAATGATACAGAAGCACCAACAGTAGATTAGCAAAACAAAACTTTCAACAATATTAAGGAGCTTAAATTCTGAAAATATGTGTTGAATTTGTGAGCATTACATTGCAATGCATGACTCAAGTATTAACACATTAAATAAATTCAGTAAATGGTTTTGTAATGGACAACTTTCACATGTGAAAAGAAAAGCCTACTCTACTGTAAGAGCTACTCAGAGAAGATACACAGGAAGCAGAAATCTATAAATAACATCCTCTAGAGGATAACTCAGTAATGACAATAGTATCAAAAGAAACCACTATTAATCACTTCTTAGAAAAGGCCTTTAGGAATACATGAGTAGATATTTAAAAAGAATTAATGTTTTAAAAAGAACTGTACCATCTGCTGGCAGACTGCATGATATGGCAGTTACAACTATTTATGCAATCAAGGGAAATTTATTAATATATAAAGTACTCATCTTAATTATACAATTGAATGAGTTTGGAAAAATGTATACATACAGGTAAATAAGACTGGAATCAAGAGAGAAATGAAAACCATTTCTATCACTCTACAAAGCTCTCTCATGACCCACCTTCCATATCTGCCTCCCCAAGGCCACTACTGTTTTGATTTATTTCACCAAAAAAATGATAAATTCAAATGTAGTTGTGCCTGTGCTTGAAGTTCATATAAATGGGAGCAGAGAGTATGTACTCTTTTGCGTCTGGCATTAGGCACTAAAAATAGTGTTTATGAGATCCATCTATGCTATTACTTATATTTGTAGCTCACTTCTTTATGTTGTTGAATAATATTATGTTGTATGATATATCACATTTTTTTCTGTTCACCTCTGATGTATATTTGGATTATTTCTAGGTTGGGCAATTATGATTAAAACTGTTATGGGTATTCATGTACAAGCTGTGTGGACTTAGATCTTAATTTCTCTTGGATAAATGCTTAGATGTCACAAGCTTAACTATATAAGAAACTTCCAAGCTGTTGTCCCAAATGATTATGCCATTCTGCTTTACCACTGTTGAGCTTTGGTTCATAAATATGGAATCAATCTCTCCACCTAACACCCTTGGGGAAACTCCATTCAGATTTCTTAGACCCCCTCTATTCAACATTCTCCTCCCTGATAACAATCTCCACAAACTCCAACCTGTTAAAATTACTATTAGGCCAATATTAAACAATACGGACTGGGTTGACCTGTTTGCCAGAAACAATAAACACATTGAAAATCCAACACAATATATATTTCACAATGATTTTCAAGATACTGGACATCAGACAATAAAGGATAACATTCACAAGAGACAAAAAATACAGGAAGCCAGCCCTACGATTTCTCCAGGTTGTTACAAGAAAACATCTACAGGATGATGCAAAGGTAGAAGGAGTCCAGGGAGAGTCCATCACTTTCCCTGAGTTGAAGAGATAGAGTTGGAATCTGTGGAGGAGAGGCAGGTGGATTGGTAGAGGAACGCACTGAAGAGAGAGAAACATATAAATCTACGTATAGGTCCCTTCAGCCAGTATAAAACTATTGGAGGGTGGGCCACAGTAGCAAGAGAACCCAGGTTCGATTCCCAGTGTCTGATAGACAACAAAAGAAAAACTACTGGAAAGAAAAAGGAATGAACAGAACAATTTCTGGATCTCAAACAGAACTAAGAAAAGTTCTGGTTCCCAAAAGCCATAGTGGAAAACCCCATAGCATATAAACACCTAAAAGAGTATTTATAAATGTTCTGCCATGTCAGTGGTGCAAAATGACCCTAGAAAAATAACCCCAATCTAGTCCCACCTAATTTTTAAAAATAGGATGCAAAAGTATAAAACTGCTTACAAGTAGTATAATACCAACCCAAAACAAATCTCAAGAATATTTCTATGAATGCAAAAAGATTTAACATTGAAAGAGGAAAAATTTCACAAAATCTGGCATCTAATAAAAAATTACCAGGCATTCAAATAAAGAGGAAAAATAGGCCAATAGTGAGGGAAAAAAAATCAGTAAACAAACAAAAAATCGGTAAATCAAAACTCATGAGGATTAAAACAGTTATTATAACTGTAATTCATGTTTAAGATTCTGAGGGAAAGATTATGTATTTTTTGTAGAGACCGGGAAGATTTTTTTAAAGGAAAATATAATGTCTAAAGATGAATACAGAAGTACAAGAAGAAAAATACGGTGGGTGAAATTAATGGCAGGTTATACATTGTGGAAGAAATTATTAGCAAACTCAAAGATGGAAACCATTCAAAATGATGCAGACAGAGAAAAAACGGAGCATCAGTGGTTGGTGGAATAACTCTTAAGTGTATTCTGTTTGTCTAATTGGAGTTCAGTAAAAAGGAGGGGAGAAGAAAGTATATTTGAAGATAAAATGGCCAAACATATACCAAATCTGATGAAAAATTTATACTCACATTTCTGAAAAGCTCAGTGAATCTAAAGCACACAAAATATGAAGAAAACTGCAACAAGGTACAGCATCATTTCACTGCCTAAAACCAGACACGAGGCGCAAATCTTTAAAGGAGTTCGAGGAACAAAGACATGCTACTTTCAAACCACAAAGACAAGATTGTCAGCAGACCTTACTTCAAAAACACTGCAAGCCAGAAGACAGTGAAGTGGCATTTTTAAAATACTAAAAGAGAAAAAAAAGCCAGCTTAGAATTCTACACCCCATGAAAATATCTTTCAAAAATGAATGTAAAATAAAGACATTTAAAGACATAAAAATGAAAAGAATTTATCACCAGCAAACCTGAAGTTCAAAAAATGTCAAAGAAAGTATATTAGAAAAATATGACACCAGATGAGGGTCTGGACAGATATAAAGGAGTGAAGTATCTCAGAAATAGTGAGTAAGAACATATATATATTAAGTATACTAAGAAGATGAATTCTAGTTAATACTTATTTATTGTGAAATTTCTCATCTACTTAATAGTAAAATGTATGAAAACAATGAAAGACCAAAAAGTGATAAATGGAAGTGTACATCATTAAGGATGTTATACTATTAGTGAAGTGGTATGATATTACTTGAAGGTAGAACCATAAAGCAACCACTAAATAACTAAACAAAGCACTACAGCTAAGAAGTCAAGAAAGGAAAGAAAATAGATTTATAAAAAATTCTCAATTTATACTAAGGAACACAGGAAAGTAGGAAAAAGAAAACAAATAACAGAGGGAATAAACTGAAGGAAAAGAGTAAGATTATAGATTTAAATAAAGATGTACGAATATTCATACTAAATGTTTTTGGTCTAAATACCTCAATTAAAACAACTTTGAGAAGGAGGACAAAGTTAGAGGAATGTATTATTTGAGTTCAAAACTTTGATAAAGATATAGAAGATAGTGTGATATTGATGTAACAAAGAGATCAATGAAACAGAAAAGAGAACCTATATATAGTGCCAAACCATAAAAGTTCAAAGAAAATTCAGTGCAAAAGGTTAGTCTTTTCAACAAATGATGCTGAAACAACTGGATATACAAATCCCCAAAAAAGAGAACATTGATCCATAATTCTCAACATATACAAAATTAACTTGAAATCATACAAGGACCTAAATATAAAACCTAAAATTATAAAACTTCTTGAATAAAACCTAGGGTAAACTTTGTTCCTTAGGATTAGCAAAGATTTCATAGAAACAATAGAAAAGGACAATTCTTATATGAAAAAATTGGCAAAGTAGACTTTATCAAAATGAAGAACTTCTACTCTTCAAAGAAGTTTGTTAAGAAAATGAAAAGCCAGGCACAGACTGAGAGTAAATATTTACAAAGCATTTATATAAAAATAAAATTATAAAGAACCTTCAAAATTCAACAATAAAAGACAAATACCTCTCCCCAAAGGGTATATTATTTTAACAGATAACACACTGGTGTTATATAAAATTTGTATATGCATTTGCAAATACAATTTGTCATCTATTTAATGTAAGTCTTATCAGTAGGTAGAAACTGAAAATAATTCACTTGCTACATTCTTCTATAGAAGTGCAAGCATACCTACCACAAAATAGCATGAGCTTAAAGAGGAATAGAAAAAAGATAAAATAAAAGTATAAAAAGTATGAAATAAAAAGGTAGGGGAAAAATAGAGGTTGAATCACATCTAAAATGCAAGCTATTATATTCTACAAAAAAATTATAATTCAACTACAAATTTGGCTTCAGGAAAGGATCAGTTTATTTTTGGACAAATACCACCAATTCTCACTTCAACGCCCATGGTAAATATATCTAATTCAGTGCATCATTCCTTTCCACTTGAATATTTATCTGAGAAACGTAGCATAGTACCAGCAGCATTCTTACTGTTAAAAGTTGCATTTCATTTGAATTTTTAAAATTCTATATTAAATCGTACATTCCACTCAAAAAGAAAAGCGTTGTCATTTGTGTCATTTGCCCAATTCAGACTGTCCCTGACATAAACAAAACAAAGCAATATTGCTTTGATGAAATACACCATTATTAAGGAAACATCCTCCCAACTTTTAAATGATAACTTTCATGGGACATTGCTTATGATGTATAGTATTAGCAGCCTAGCAGTGTACAATGCTATAAAAATAATTCTAAACGGGCATGGTCCAGGTATTCAACACTTAGTTGGTCTGGCTTGAATCACTGATAGCTACTGGGATATCTAAAAGGCTTGTGCAGTTGCCAATTCATCTAATGTACTTTCTTCCAAAAATTTTTAATAAATATTTTGTGGCAGAAAACAGGAACAATATTTTTTCCCCTAATAAATTTCTGGAGTGTGACCATGCTATATTTTTTTATTATATGAAGACTTTTATGTTTAACAGAAAATCAAATCAAGTTATTGCTAGGGTTAGCATCCTTTTATTGAAAATAGGAAGCCTGAAAAGCTCAATTGCCTAAAACAGAAGATGAGTACGATAAGTGTCTCTTGATAAGGTCAAGATGCCTTTTAAAATTTCTCTTACACTCACACTGGCAGAACATGTAAAATGTTATTCTGTTTAACGTGGTTAAAATTTTACACATTTTTTTGAAGCTGGTTTAATGCTTTCCAAGATAAAAATCTCAATAAAGCATCCTAGGAAATCTAGGTGAAATGCTACTTACAAACGTAAAACCAAGCAAGTTTCTTATGTAATATAATCTGAGATGATGAGGTAGCTTGTTACATGCTGTTGTTACTTGAAGACCATTTTTTAAAAGGTGGAGGACACCTACCAAAGAGAATAGTTTTAGGTGTATGATAATTGATTCAAAGATAGTTTCTCTGGCAATGGCCATATAGCAGGCTTCTTATTAGTTTAGATCACTTCTGGGAAAGAAATAAATTATATTAATTGTATATAAATTGTTTTTATTAATGATATCTAAAAAAAAATCAAGTACCCAAGCCATCCAAAAATGGTGACAGATATTTAAGAAACAAATTACAAAAAAAGATATCTGAATACCAGATTTCTGACCAGATATTTTTAATTCCTCCTTTCAAAGACTATAGTTCTGACTTGAACCACTGTACATATAATCATGGAGGTTGCCGTTACCAAAATCACAGATCCAAAGGGATTCCATCCACATGGTAGGTATCACAGTGTTATATATTTCATGACAATTTTCAGTTACTACCTATTTCAGAACTCCAGTTTTTTCTCATATTCTCCCTTGTTGAAATACAACTATTTCTCTATTTAAAAAAGTATTTTTATTGACAAATTTTCATACACATGGTCCATACATGGCATAAAATCAATGGCTCATGATATCATCACACAGTTGTGTATTTACCACCGTGATCATGGTTGGAACATTTGCATCACTCCAGAAAAAGAAATAAAAAGAAAAAAAAAATCCCCATATATCCCATACCCCTACCCCTTCCTCTCATTGACCCTCAGTATTTCAATCTATACAATTTTTTTTACCCCTTGTGGTAGCTAGATTCAGGTATCAACTTGGCTGGGTGAAGTTCCTTAGTTTTACTGCTGTGGACATGAGCCAATGGCATGTGAATCTCATCTGTTGTTGATTACATCTGCAGTGGGCTAGGAGGTATGCCTGCTGCATTGAATAATGTTTGATTTAATTGGCTGGTGCTTAAATGAGAGATTCAATGCAGCACAGCCCAAGCAGCTCAGTATACCTCATCTCAGCACTTGTAGCACAGCCCAGGCCTTTGGAGATGCATAAAAATATCACCCTGGGGGAAGTTGTTGGAACCCAGAGGCTTGGAGAGAAGGCCAGCAGAGATCACCCTGTGATTTCCCACGTAAGAAAGAACCTCAGTTGAAAGTCAGCTGCCTTTCCTCTGAAGAACTAACAAAATGAATCCCCTTTTATTAAAAGCCAATCTGTCTCTGGTGTGTTGCATTCCGGCAGCTAGCAAACTAGAACACCCCTTATTTCCTCTATTATTTATTTATTTTTATCCATATTTTTTACTCATTTGTCCATACTCTGGATAAAAGGAGAATCAGACATAAGGTTTTCAGTCACATACTCATATTGTAAAAGCTGTATCGTTATTCAATCAGCTTCAAGAATCAAGGCTACTGTAACACAGCTCAACAGTATCAGGTACTTTCCTCCTGTACAACTATTAAGAGCATTTAATGTAATTCCCAAATCTAGGAAAGTAATGACTATTTTGTGGAATCGATGGGACGGGTAAGAAAAAGACTTTATTTCCCTTTGGATCAAGTCCACGTGACTTTTAAGAAGATGACAACTTCATATGACATAGAGGAACAAACAACATTCCTGCAAGAGAGAATAATTAGATCATTTATACAGAACTACTGATATTGTTCTATGTCAACATCTAGACAAGAATTTTCTAACATATTTCTGACAGACACTGCAGGGTGTATTTTTCTGACTCCTGTAAGAGTCAAAACAAAGAATGATTTGAAAAGATGGAGAACTGTTGATTTTAAGAACTATCTCTAGAAATAAAGGGATAGCCCTGTGTGATGGCTTTGAATTGTGATAGTTTTCCAGAATGAACTTCCATGCATAATTCTGAGTTAGCATGGGCCAAAAAAGACATCATGCAAGAACTTTGGAAGGTAGAAATGATACAGAAGTCATGTTTTTTTAAGCCTGGAGGATGCAGCAGCATTACTAGGCACTGCTACAATTCATGTTGCTTATCTTGTCTTTGAGGCAAGATCCAGTAGTTGGCCCAACTTCTCCGGTTCATGCGTCTGCTTTTTCAGTACCTAGGCCTGGTGCTTGTTTACTTCCATGATGAAAGATGTCATCTTCTCTTTCAGTCCACCTGTATCATTAAAGTTGGAGGTCTGGAGTGGAGGGATGACTGAACTGGTTTCCAGTCCATCCTTGTGAGCTCTAATTCATCTTTACACTCTTCCATTTCATACGAATCTTCTGCTCTGCAGACCTTAAGCTTCAGTACAGATGCAAAGATAGATAAATATATACTACACATCAATATTCCATCTCAAGAAATTGTAGTGATTAAGATAATGATTCGCAACCAAAAAAAAAAAAAATACATAATTTTTACATAATAGTAATTCTCACAGCCGTACTCAGAGCCAGTGAGGGTAGGGTGGAAGAGCTTCTCTTTTCTATTATTCAAGGATCTAAACTGATGAAGTTATCTTCATCCCAACTTTCCAAGTTGTTCCTGTGCATCAATAGCCAGCAGGCTGAAAGGGGAAAAGGAAAGCAAGTTATCATGCAGGAAGTCTTATGAGTCAGGCCTAGAAATGGCACACACTTCTTTTGACCACATTCTACTGACTAAAAGTCAGTTACATGGCCATACACACTGCAAAATAAACTGGAAAATGTTGTCTGTCATTATGTGCAGAAAAAAGAGGAAATGGATTTGGTGACTACAAAGCATTCTCTTCGAAAAATATCTCATCTTTGTGTCTGACATTTATTTTTGAAGATGACTGAGGACAGTATTGTAGATATATTCCTCTAGACCAATGAAAACTCTGGATTGTGAAATTAAATTAATACCCTGCACATCCACTGAGAACTGTTAGGAGCGTACACATTCATTGTCAATGAATGCAAGTTGGCTTTGAAATAGTGAATCATCACTTATTCCTAAATGCCACATATGCTGCTGGGAAGGTCGTAACTCATCTCAAGAAACATTGTTGAGAAATCATGGAGTCAACTTTTGAATCCCGGTAATTTTGATTCTTTTTTCCTTAACAATCTGCCAATAGTCTATTATTCCAACACTTTCTAAGTCCCATAACCAGGATTAGGTTTAATGAATAAGGAATCACACAGGAATTTTTTTCATTGCAGTATTCTACTAAGAAAGCTACTGAAGCACATGTTTTACTGGTACGTGTTTACATAATGCATTTGCACTTGGTTAGTAGCTTTAGCAAGAAGTTGCCCTCCAGTTTTGTTTATATTTCTCTGGGTCATTTTCTTGCCTGCTGTGCACTGTCTGAAGTTTAGAAATGAAAAGAGTTGAAAGTTTAATGTGATTTTTAACTATGTTTAGAATAATTAATGTAGCTGTATGTCAAGAAGCTCAATCATAATTGAGTGATAATTTTTAAATTATAACACACCTTAAATTTGTTTAAAGCATTGCTTGAAAATGTCTGCTTTTAAAATAAATGCCCAATCAACTTGAATACAAAGTTTTTTTTCAATAGGAAATTCTATTTTAAACCCTTAGTAAAAATCCTGAAGAAATATTTATGGCCACTTTTTCAAAATACTTGTCCTTTGCACATTCATCTGATTTATCTCCAAATACCCTGAAGTTTGAAATACTCCAAATATAATATCTTAACAATGAATGCCAGAATTAGATGGGGCAGATGGGAGTGAGAGAGGATCAAAAAGGAAAGTAAGATACAATCATTACTCTCAGAACTTAAAAATCAACTGGAAAAGTGGGTCATATATTTAGCTACAACGACTCAACAATGGATCAGAGGTAAAATGAATGATGCAGACAAGTAAGAGCAAGAGAAAATTAGATCATTGCAAGCTGGGTTGTTTAAAATTGATTTTATTCATTTACTAAGTAATTATGAACACCTACCTTGTGGTAAGCATTTGGATACAGCCATGAACAGGCCATAAAAGATTCTGCTCTGTAGAGTGCACATTCTAGTGGAAGAAATAGACAATAGAAATAAGTTCAGATGGAGAACATGACTGTGAAAGAAATATGAGGTACTGTGATAGAGAGAGGAAGAAAAATTGACCCATAGAGCTACTGCAGAAGTCACAATTGATAAGGGTAGTAAATGACAAGAAGAAGACAAACATGGAGTTGTAGAGAAACAGCATCCCAGGAAAAAGGGATAACTAGCTCAGTTACAGGAAGTTGCTATATGTCAACTCGTAGAAGAGGATTTTCTTAACAAAAATGTTAACTTTTGTTTTACTTCCTGATTTCTCGATTGAGGTGTTTGAGTGTGACAACACTGAGGCAAAGAGTGTCTGTGTACCGGAGGGCCTCTAAAAAGTGTATTTGTTCAATAAAACTGCCTGTAGACAAAACCTAAAGAAAACCTTTTTTTTCCTCAAAGAAAATCTTGAGAGCCAGAAGATTTCTGCATTGCTTTTGTTTGTTTGTTTGGAGTTTTTCAAAAATTGAAAGTATGGTAACATCATCTGTGATGCTGCATATTTTGAACTTTTAAAACCCTAGTATTTTCCTGTGGGAATGTGGGGTTTTTCTTGTTTGTCTTTGCTTTACTTTCAGTAATTGGTGGCATGCACAGTTGATGGTCATGAAGAGATTGATCTGGACTCTGAACACTTTGAATTCAATCCAGGATGCTTGCCCAAAGGTCAAAATAGAGGAAAAAGGAAAATAAAATCTTTCTAAATGTGTGAACAGCTCTGTAACTTAAAAATATAATTGGTACAAAAATGTACATAAAAGTGCATCAAAATTCAGAAGCAGGAGCATTAATTAATAATCTCCCATGTTAAAGGAAAGTCTGAAGAGAATGAGTGAATAGAATATAAATTGGAAACATCAAACCACAATATGATCTTAAGACATTAGAAAAAAAAAAATAAAGCAAAGCCAAACAAAACAAAATAAAGGAAAAATGACAGTGTCTGAAACAACTTCTAATACAAGACTGCATACTGAAGTAACCTGAGGGGTCAGAAGTGACATCTAATTCAAACCTCTGCCACTCAGATTCTGACTTCTCCTTCTATTCTCCACCAACAAGAAATCATTATTGCCTGATTTCTTGTCTTCAGTCAGAAAACTAAAGAGGGCCCTGGGATATTCTGTTGCCATTGGGAGAAGAAAGGATTCTTTCAAAGATGTCTAGGGTAGTGCTAAAAGTGGACAGAGATTCCAGTCCAAAGATAGGCTGCTAGGAATCAAGCTGTGACAACTGAAGCAACAAATAGGAACAGTGTTCAAAGGGAACCCATGCCAGTTAGGAATGGTGAGAGCCAAGTCTACCGAGCCTGAAGGCCCACTATGTTATCCAGTGCAGGAGTATGTATGTGGGGCTCCCCAAGAACTCCCTTATGCTTTAATACAAAGAACATGAGAGACACACCTAGGATTTACATGCAGTGAGCTTACCGCTCTGGCCTGGATGGGAATAAGCCATGGCCTGCTGAGTTTCCTGCTTGACACACTGGAGACTTAGAAAGGTACAGGATGTCACACCCGCCCACTAATATCCTTTATCTTCTTGTATACTGTCTCAAACGTGAATGAAGTTAAAATAACTTTGACTTCAATCCAAGATAAATGTCCTGCCTGTCTTTGATTCTGGACCTATCCTTTGTGCTTCTGTGGAGATGACACACCAAAATGAAGTCTGTTGGGAGAATTATGAGCTCATGAGGATGCTAGCATGAGTAAAATAAAACAAAGTGTGACTGAAAAGTATTTAAGTTTCACACATGAGTTTTCCAATAGTACCTATCAATATTCCATGTATTGATCAAAGAAAGGTATTGGGTCCTAAATTCAAGTTTTATTCAACCACAGAATTTCCTTCTTTTACATGGGCAGGCACTGGGAATTGAACCCAGGTCCTCTGGCATGGCAGGTGAGCATTCTTGCCTGCTGAGCCACGTGGCCCTCAACCACTGAATTTTCAATAATAAATTGCAAACAACATTATAAAGCATATACTTAAAGAGAACTATATACTTCATTAGTTTCAAAGGAGGAAATCAATGTGTAAAAATAACAAAGTATCCTTTTAATACAAAGAAAAGACCTATGGAAAATGTGCAGTTTGATCAGAATTGAGTGTGCAATAGTGATCAGAAGTAGATGATATCACATTATAAGAGGGAAACTGTTTTAGTTTGTTAATGCTACCAGAAGTGCAATATACCAGAAATGGGTTGGCTTTTTAAGAATATGAATTTATTAAGTTACAAGTTTACAGTTCTAAGGCCATAAAAATATCCAAACTAAGGCATCCAGTTAAAGATACCTTGACTCAAGAAAGGCCAATATGCGAAGACACATGACTTGCATCTGCTGGTCCCTTGGCTCCTGGTTTCAAACAGCTTCTGCAGGGGTGATTTTTTTCTGCATTTTGAAATGTCCCTTTCTGTGTCAGCTCTGAAGCTTTTCCTAAAATGATTCCCTCTTAAAGGACTAAGTATACTAAGGTACACCTTGAATGGATGGAGATACATCTCCATGGAAACCACCTAATCAAAAGGTTCCACCTACAAGTGGGTGGGTCACATTTCCATGTAAACAAGTTAATTAAAAAGTTTCCACCCAGCAACACTGAATCAGGATTAAAGAATATGATTTTTCTGTAGTAAACAACAGTTTCAAACTGAGGCCAGTGAATGCTCTACCAAATGGACCTTGAGTCTTAGTAAAGCTGAGGTTTTTATCTTTGGCAATGAAGATATTTTATGTTAATTAAATTATAATGAGGAAAATTACATGCAAATGAAGCCAATAATAATTTATGGCCAAGAAGCACACCATGGAGGGTAGATCTGATGCTGAGTTTGGAGTCAGATTGAACATGTCCTCATGAATGTAACAAACATGGAAAGGGCAGATAAAGATTTTGCTGATTAGTTTTTGAATACTGAAGACTTGTATAATCTTCCTATCTGTAGCAATTAATCATTGCAAATAAATTAAATCCTTTTGCATCTACATTGTCTTACTTTCCTATTTGTCAGCCTCCCTACTTATTTGACTTGGAAAAGACAGAGTCATGTCTTCAGTAGCCTGCCTATACTGATTTTGAATTGTAGAACAGTGTGGTCTCCTGATCAGACTTTTCTGCCCTCCCCTCATGGTCATCCAGAATGCTCTTGAGTACGGAACCAGGAATCTGTGCTGATAGTGATTAGCAAGTAGAAGAACAAGTAGAGTATCTACAATTGATTCAGTGATTATAAATGTACCAAACACTGTGATAAGCAATTTTTAGACACTTTATCATCACAAAACCTATGTATAGTAAGTAGCATTTGTAAGATGCAAAAACTGAAGCTCAACGTGGATATGTATAATTTCTCATGTCCACACAGCTTATATTAAAGGAGGGGAAATTGGACTAAAAGACCAGGTTGGTCTGATTCCAGAGCCCAGGTTCTTTAGTCTGCAGGGTTCTGCCTCTATCAGTGAATGAAAAGGGTGGACTGAATGGATTAATAGAATGAGTACAGGCAGAGATGAAGAGAGGGTACCCAGGCAAGAGAAACAGAATTCACAAAAACTATGTAGCCTGTTTCTGGGGCAATAATAGGATAGGTTTTAGCTAGATAAGAGACTCTGCATTCTGACATGTGGGAAATAAAGTTAGTTAGGGATGGTGTGATTAGTTTAAGAACATTTTTGAAAGTCAGTCAGAAATATTTGGACTTTATCTTGTCAAAGCATGAAACCCCTTAAGTTTTCTTAATCAAAGTGCAGACTTGACATAAATGCTGCTTGGGACAAGCTACCCTTGGAGCAGGGGATAGAAAGGAAGCTGGGAGGCCCATTGGAAGGTTTCTGAGATAATTAAGGCATGATGTAGTGAGGGTTGGATTAAATGTGTCCTAAGCAGCAGAGGGTTAAGCAATTAACTGGCATTCCTTGGTACTGTTGACAGTAATATCAAATAATTCAGGACAAACGTGTGTTTGAGGGTTTCAACCATGTAGTGACTGATGGTGAATAACAGAAACATGAATTTTAGAAATAGGGGAGAGAGAAAGGGGTCAGGAGATCACTTCATTCTCTCCGAGTCGCCAAAACTAGGCCTCACCTTTATATTTAACCACATATATTTCCAAGACAGAGGCTACACGCGACAGACAAAACTGGGCTATGGAAATTAGTTGAACATGGGTTATTGCATACTCCTGTGATTCTATTCTTATAGCAAAATAGCTATTGTTAAATTGGTTAACCTGTAATTATGGATGCAGGAAGAAGAGTGGGTGGGAAGATGAATAAAAATGAAGTACAAATAAAAATGAGATGCTCCATAGGGCCTGTTTCCTGACCCCCATAATTTCTGAAGCCTTGGAATTAGGCAGAGATCCACACCTCATGAGATAATGGTTGTTAAGTGCATACAGAGTACACACACATTATAAACAGTCAAAAATACAATAATTTTATAAAACTGTTCACAATCCCTTTGGTTTTGCTACTGCCCCATTTAAAAGGACACCCCATCCATGAGGCAAATTTTATTCAAAGCCGCCTAAACATGAAGCTGACAGAAGTTGTCCTGAACTATTCACAGAGGTTGTCTTTGCTCACACCTGAGACTGATCTATGTTACCTATCTCCGTATCTTCTAGGTCAGATTCTATCATTTTTCGAAACGTACGTGCAGAATCCGGCCTTTTAATCCAATTATAGTGCAGACCTGTTCTCATTTTGACCCTGAACTGAAGGAGGATTTCAAAGCTTTTCAGTCTTCCCACTTTCAAGCCTTCCTTTCTTCTGATTGACAGGCAAACAAGTCACAGAGTGGTGGACTCACTTGAAGAGCTGTCTCTTGTCTATTGCTTCAACAGCATTTCACAGTCCTGGCTGCACACCAGGTACTTGGGGAATTTTTCAAAACACGTAGTCTTAGATTACAGCCCAAAAGGAGCTGATAAAATAAGTTCCGAGTGAAGATTTTAAAACTGTGTTTTTAAACTAATGTAGGTGGTTAGGCATGTAAGTTTGAGGAGCATTGTTGTACATCGTGAATTCTTTATAGAACAGGAGAGAGCTTAGAACTGCATTAGTTCTTTCTGAACTTCAGAGAAAAATCTGGTATTCTAGACTGATAGGAGCAGAGTAGAGATGCCACTATTGCTGTTACCAATTAGGTTACCAAGCTCTTAACATTTCACAGCCTATTTTCTAATCTGCATTTGGCAAATAACACATATCTAGAAATAATAGTTTTTAACCTCCAAAAGTTAAAGGCATTCAATGTTCAGAATTATTATTGTGATTTAACATTTCTAAGTTTGAATATTTATTCCTATTTCCCCGTGATTTAGACAATATTCGTCAAAAATAATAATAGTAAGACCTCCAATGACCAGCCTTGTGAAAAACAGAGATACCTAAAGTACTTTCTAACTACAGAACAGAAGCCTGTATCATAAAGAGTCATTAATGCAGCGATAGAAATGATGAAAATAAACTAGATAATAAAGGTTTCAAAAACGAAATTTTCCATGTTGGATGAGTAAAAAATGTCACCTTCTGTTTAGTTTTTCTAAATCAAATCAAACTTAGCCCCAAGGCTGAAGTACCAAGGTCAGTGATAAGTCAATATCAGTCAAATTTCATTATTCCCTCTCTTTCCCATTGATTATTCTGTTGCTTTGTACTCTGCAATCTAGCAGAGATAGTGATGAAGCTGTAGTCTCTGCCAGCATTGATTTTCCTCTTGCTATGCAGTGCTACTGTCAAATGCCCCTCGACTGTCTCTGGGCACTGGTGCTCCAGGCTATGCCACAGTGATATCCTCCATAGAGGTTAACCAAAAAGAGGTCTTTATTCCATGTCAGGTTATGTGCTAAACACTCTACATGCACTCTTATCTCATTTTCACAAAAATAAGCCTCTGAGATGAGGAGACTGCAGTATAGAGAGGAAAAGTAAATTGCCCAAGGTGACAAGTTATAACTAGTAAGTTATAAAGTAAATTTCCCACCGAGTTTGCCAGCTCCTGAATGCAGTATACCAGAGGAAAACCCATCTAACTATCTTGAAATATCTACAAACCTTTTTGCCCTATCTGGAGAACCAATATTCCCCAGACTTAGCCACAGGTCACTTTGATTTTCATCATCTGTTTAGAACATTAGAGACATGCAACATGCTCTTCTTTGTTACACCTTCTATAAACAAAGGCCTGAAGTGAATCTAGATTGCATCGACACACAGGAAAGGGCAGTTAAATCAACTTAGTGGATTTGGAGAAGTCCTGAAGCTTCATGCTCCCTTCCAGTGATAGAGAAGTTAAAGAATTCCTTCAATTCTATCTCTCTTGAAGAATGTGCCCCAGGACAAAGTACATCAATGCCATGAGTAATTTCATCATTACATTATTTAACCATTATCCTGACCTATTATTGTTCCCTGGCTCTCGATGACAACTTTGTTCCAGAATCCCTTGTCGGCAGATGTGTTAGCCCCTTGGCATCATTTTTTATTTATCCATAAAGCTTAGAAAAATAATGGCTTGGATTGATTACCTTGAATACATTAAACAAATAGGAAGACATTTGGTATAAAATGCAAAACTACAAAATAATTTCCACAAATTCTAAGTGAAATTTGGTTTCCGTGTGCCCTTGTATTTATTTGGGCCCAATTTAGGTTTCTTCCTTAATGTGAAGACCATGGCTGGTTTCTTAATTCAGTCCTACATTTGAGGCTACATGTGTCTGGAAAAGTGTTGGGGTGGGAAGGCAAGGGGCAGAAGACATTTATCTATTTAATAGATAAATGATGTTATAGTAAAAAAAAATGCATTCAAGTTTCTAAGTAATTCTTCAAAGCATGCATTTCAGAAGATTTACTATCTTTAAAAAATTCTTGTCAAGTTATTTAAAAATAAGTCAACAATAATTTACTTAGCGTATCAGGAGGGGAGGAATGCAATATGAACACAGTTATGGATATTGAAATGGAATTGTTGAAAAAAATGCTATTTCAGACCTTCAGAGTCTCATCAATTATTGTATCAAATAAATAACTAGTAAAATTCAATATTTTCAAAGATGGGATTTATGTCCATTATTATCAGTATTAGGTTGGAAATGGAGCTATGTTTCAAATCAATAATTGACAATAACCACCGCAACTGTTTCTGTGATTTTTGAAGAGTGCACAGTTAATCAGAGGGATAAAGTACTGTGATGACAGAGGACTTACTCCAAAATACAAATATCCTAGTGTCAGGAGTTGTCCTGAAAGCACAGATGTCCCTACATGTAGCAGTAACAGACAACAGTTGACATTTCCAGGTGTCTAAACAGAATGCTTATCGCCAAGACATTGAAACTGCTTCCAAAAACAGGCTTGGATCCCATGCAATTTTCACCAGCTCAGATCTGTATCGCACACTTCGCAATATGTTTTGTAGGACTCTCCACAGTTCAATAATGCTTAAGTTATGCCTTTTGAAATCATATGGAGATGTTGCTTTTGTGTTTCCCTTCTTGCATGAGAGGCCCTTTTCTTGTTTTGTCTTTTCTTTGTTCCATTGTGCTCAATTTTCACATCTCTCTTTTTCATTTTGGTGATAAAATGTATCTTTTTATATCTTTTGTTCTCTGAGTCTATTATTTGTACTGTCAGGTTTTTTGTATTATTAATTTTCTTTTCTTCATTTCTCATTAGTTTGCATTTTCCAAGTTGTCACTTTCCTCCCATGCCCCCCAATCTCTTCACTGTTCATTCTTAGTTTATGAGGCTGAGCAAGCCAAATCTTTATGGAAATCAACCAAGAAAGAATTAATAACTTGGTGCTTGCTGGGAGCTTCTGAGTGTGGAATTAGTGACTCAGGCTCAAGGGAAGTCTCAGCAGAATCTTGTTTCCATATGTAGAGGAAGATAGGGGGATGTATTATGAAAAAATTAGTCAAGGCCATAGTTTGGGGGCAGAAATAACCACAAAATGCTTTGCTTTGTTCATTAAAAATTCATCCCTATCCCAATATACTGTGAACATGGCACCTAGAATAAAGAATTTCTAATGTTCTCCAAGGGTGTCAATCATTTTAGAATGCATTTTTCTCCCACAAGACATGCCCAAAAGAGAAAAGAAATATATATATATATATATATATATATATATATATATACAGGTATTATCCTTTTCTTTAAATCCTTCAGTAAAATCAAATGTATCTTTCCATTTTGTTTGAAAGAGCAACTGAGATACATTTAATAACCCAAATAACATCATTCATTTTGATTTAGGGATTCTGTTTTGTTTCTGTGCTTTATTTAGGTTTTTACAGACAAAATGGCTTTCCTTGTAGCATTTTTTCATTACCACTTGGTTTCTCTCTTATTGTTAAAATCATTATAAGATGTTTCTATAAAACTTTTCCTCAAAGGAGCTGAAATCATATTACAAACTTAAATTGCCAAATAGACATTAATCTTCACAATGCCCAAGTGAGATAGGAAAATCTTCAGTAATTAAAATACTGAATAGGTGTATTGCTATGCCTTTCAAGGAAAGCAGCACACTGGGAAAACAAGACACAAAAGAAGTCAGGAATTTATTATTTCAATTGCAAAGAGAAATTATGAAGTTACAAACAATTCTCTGCGATAGTTATCTCAACACAGTTATAAATAAAATCCGGTTGCTTACAAAATCTATAGCTCTAGACAGAACCTATTTCCAAAGAAAAAAAAGATGCAATGACTATTAAAAGGAATGATAATGAATATAGCCTATACTTCAGAGGAACTTAATACATTTTATCTGTGCATTCACAACCTTATTTGATCCTAATACAACATTAGGAGATGGACAGGCAGGAATTATTGTCCTAATTTGATAGATGAAGGAGCTAAGACTAGAGAAGTTGAATGCCACATAGCTATGAATTTCACAGTTAGTAATAAATGTCTTTCTGTGAGTCCAGTGATCTTCCTCCTACACGACAATATGCCAGTTCTATGGAGCCAGTTGAACACTAAGACCTTCTGCTGTAACTGTCTCACACTTTTTTGTGATAGGATGTAAGGGAAAGCAGTTTAGAAAGAAAACGTTAGTGAGAGGAATGAGATATTGATGACAGTAATAACACAGATGAAAGTAAAATTAAAAGGGGGGACTTATATAAGGAAGGGTGACTCCAAACTTTAGAAAGACCATGGAAAAAGACAGAGATTAAGAGGATAAACATTTATTTTGCTTTTTGTTTGTTTTGTTGTTGTTGTTGTTGTTTTGTGTGGGAAACTGCTTATGGCACTGGCAGTGTGCCGGCCATCTTGTGGTCTGACGCCATCTTAGGTACTAATTCAAGTTAAGTTTCTATCTCAAGTTAAGTTTCTATTTCCTCACTTCTGCTCTGCCCTTCCCCGAAATCGGCTGACCAGCCTTGGCTATTCTGCCTTTCCTAACTTAGTCTCTGCTGATTGGTTGCTTAACCGCAGGATAACACCCAACCTCTGCTAACGCCTGATAGAAGTCGCCTCCCCCTTTCTTGCTGCATAAATACCCTGGATTCGCCCTCAATAAACGAGACTTGATCAGAATCCTGTCTTGTCTCCATTCTCTGTGTCTCTTGTCCCAATCCATTCTCACTCCCTCCCTCAGGTCCAGGTTCGTCTGTCCCACGGGTCGGGTCAAGTGGCGCCCGAACAGGGACCTGAGTACGAAGGGTCCAGTGAAGAACACTGACTGTGAAACCCTGGCCGGGCTGAAGTAGAAGAATATTAAGGCGCGAATAATAGGCTCAAAGGAGCAGCATAGAGGACACTGCGGGGGAACCTGCCCTGCAGACAGGATCCTCGGTAAGTGGTCTGCGATTATGAGACAAGCAATTAGTCAGCATGAAACTTTTGTAGAAGGTTTAAAAGATGCTTTAAAGACACGGGGAGTAAAGGTCAAAATTAAAAATTTGTTACAATTTTTTGAATTTTTAAAAGAAGTTTGTCCCTGGTTCCCACAAGAGATAAGGCACCTCCTGGAATAGGGGAAGGACTTGGCGCCTCCGGAATTTGAGAGGGACTTTCGGATTTATGTTTTATGTCACAGCATAGGAATATTCCTTTACTAAGAAACTGAAAGGGTACATGCCTCCTGGAATTTTGGAGGGCTTTTAGATTTATGTTTTATAATGGGCAACTCACCATCGATACAGCGGGAATATTTATATTTACTTAAGGAATTGTTACACTCCACGGATATGGAGGCTTCTAATGCTCTATTTAAAAAACTTTTTAAACATGTCACGCAAAAATATTATTGGTTTCAGCATAAAGGCTGTAATGTTTTCTATTATTATACTTGTAGTATCTGTTCTATTCACCTAATGTTGCCATTACATGCAGCTCATGTTGCTATCACATGACCTTGAAAAGAAACAATTAAAATATGCACTCTAGCTGGGAGGACTGGCTATCCTCCCGGACAGAGATGTACTTTCATAAAGATATCTAAATCCCAGAAAGCTCCTCTTGGTCCCTAGCCAGTTCCCAGAGGACCAAACTGGGCCAGGTCATGCAAGCAAATTGGAATTTGACCACTATTATAATAAATTATATATATATATATATCATACAAATTGCATGCAATCAATTTAAAATTAGCAAAAACACACTACCAATTATAAAGAATCTTCATCCCTGCATTCCTTTTCAATCAGTCCAATAAATTCATTTTACAAAATCTGATCATTTACTATGAATGCATATCACTATTAACACTCTGCTTTCAATTTTGCTACTTGTCACTTTAAAAAGTCCTAATTATATGTTGCAAAACTTATTTAGTATTTTACAAGATCATTCTGATTTATTAAGCAAAAAGCAATTAACATCCTGAGCTCTGCCTGCTGTGCAATCAGAGTCTCAGAGTCTAGAAGTCCAGCTGGAATGTGGCACTGCCTCTCTACTCTCCAGTTAACTCCAGCTCAGGCCTAGAACCTATGCTTAAAAAGGTCTAAGTGTTAATGTGGTTTTCCTTTGCCCAGGGCAGGTTCCTGAGCAACTAACTTTTTCCTATAGAAATGTCATGGAAGTGCCTCCCATGGTCTTGGAAATTGGGGGCATAGTTAAACTGGACTTTGCAAGCAAAGCCCTCCCAGGCTGGAAAGGCACACAAGCTATAACTAAGCCAGCCTGGAGCTGGATTCCTGGCCAGAAAAGTGCCTCAGCCCTCTAAAAACACCCCCCATTTCTGGGCAAAGAATAGGTCAAAATCAAAATCCTGAAAAAAGTGCAAAAGTATTAATCTGGAAAGACAAGGAAGGAAATCAAGAAATCATACAGCCATATGCCATCCAAGGACTCCCCATTAATCTCTGGGATAGAGACCTATTGTCTCAATTAGGACTCCTTATGTTCAGCCCCAGTGATGCAGTCACTGCTCAAATGCTTTCTCAAGGGTTCCAACCCGGAAAAGGACTAGGAAAGAATGAATCAGGCATTGCACAACCCTTAGAGATCAAAAGACAACTTAACAAGAAGGAACTGGGAAATTTATCCTAAGGGTCATTAATTCTCCTGTACCCCATGCAGAAAAAATCACATGGCTCTCAAATGAGCCAGTATGGATAAATCAATGGCCCTTGTCTACTGAAAAACTTCAGGCTGCACAAAAGTTAGTACAGGAACAAGTTAGTGCAGGTCATATCACTGGAAGTAGCTCACCTTGGAACACACCTATCTTTGTGACGAAGAAAAAATCAGGAAAATGGAGGTTATTACAGGACTTAAGGACGGTTAACAAAACTATGGTACTCATGGGAGCTTTACAGCCAGGAGTGCCCTCTCCTGTAGCCATCCCCCTCAATTACTATAAAATCATTATAAACCTCAAAGATTGTTTCTTTACCATTCCTCTACACCCAGAAGATCAAAAGCACTTTGCATTCAGTGTACCATCCACCAATTTCAGAGAACCCATGAAACGATACCAATGGAAAGTTCTGCCTCAAAGTATGGCTAATAGCCCTACCTTGTGCCAGAAATTCATAAGTTTAGCCATCTCAGGTACTAAAAAAGATGGGAAGCTCTTTACATTATTCATTATATGAATGATATATTAATAGCAGGAAAAGACTGTCAGGATGTTTTAAAATGTTATCATGCTCTAACTAAGGCTTTAGCATTTCATGGGCTCAAATAGCCCCTGAAAAAGTTCAATTACAAGACCCATACACATATCTAGGGTTCCGCTTAAACGGGAATAAAATCACCAACTAAAAAAATAGAATTAAGATTGGACAAATTATCAACTTTAAATGATTTCCAAAAACTTTTAAGAGACATTAACTGGCTCCGGCCTTACCTAAAATTGACTACTGGGGATCTCAAGCCATTATTTGACCTCCTTCAGAGAGATTCTAACCCTAATTCCCCTAGAACCATCACCCCCGAAGGACGTGAAGCAATTCACAAAATAGAACAAGCTATCCAATCACAATTTATTACGTCATAGATTACACTCAACCATTAGCTCTAGTAATTTGTCGGACAACTTTCACACCTACGGCTGTGTTCTGGCAAAAGGCACCTATTATGTGGGTTCATCTACATGCTTCTCCCGCAAAAACTATTTACCCCTACTACCAGGCGGTTGCCAATGTCATTCTCTTAGGTCGAAAACAAAGTATCAAATATTTTAGTAAAGATCCAGACACAATTATTCAACCATACACTATAGCGCAAGTTAATTGGTTTTTTCAAACTACAGACTGTTGGCCTATCGCCTGCGCCTCTTACTCTGGTCAAATGGACAATCATTACCCTAACAATAAACTTTTGCACTTCATTAGCACTCATGACTTTGTATTTCCTCTTAAAACTTCCTTGCAGCCAATTGAGGATGCCCTCTTAATATTTATTGATGTTTCCTCGTCAGGGATCGCTGCTTACGTTGTCAATAATGAAATTATTCAATTCCAAATGCATTGCGATTCTGCTCAAATAACAGAACTGCAAGCAGTTATAGCAGTGTTTTCAGCCTATCCAGACAGATCCTTCAATCTTTATACAGATAGTGCCTATATTGCTCAATCTGTGCCACTATTGGAAACTGCAGCTCAAATTAAAAATACTTCTCAAGCGGCTTGTCTGTTTATTCAACTACAATCCCTCATTCAAAATAAAACCCAACAATTCTTTGTTGGTCACCTTAGAGCTCATACTAATCTCCCTGGGCCACTGTCCTTAGGAAATCAATTAGCTAACCAAGCCACACGTATCACATGCTATGCAAACATTGTCCTCAGTAACCAACTACCCGACTTAGTCACAAAGGCTATGGAAGCTCATAAACTGCATCATCTCAATGCTCGCACCTTAAGACTAATGTTTCATATCACCAGAGAGCAAGCTCACCAAATAGTTAAACGGTGCCCAGGCTGTGTTACATATCTACCTACACCACATTTAGGGGTTAACCCCTGAGGTTTAGTGCCCAATGCATTATGGCAAATGGATGTAACACACATCCCAAAATTTGGCAATCTCAAATATGTGCATGTTAGCATAAACACCTTTAGTGGATTTATATTTGCTACGCCCCAAACTGGTGAGGCAGGAAAACAAATTATTGCACACACATTAGCAGCCATGGCTGCACTAAGGACCCCCCAGCATATAAAAACTAATAATGGTCCCAGATACACAAGTCAAATGTTTAAAAATTTTGCCAACAACTACAAATCAAACATACCACAGGCATACCATATCACCCACAAGAACAAGGAATGATAGAACAAGCAAATTTATCCTTAAAAAACACCAATGAGAAAATAAAAAAGGGGGAGTGGTACCCCACTAAAAGATCACCCAGAAACCTAATATCACATTCTCTTTTAATTTTAAATTTTTTAACTTTGGATCAAGATGGACGTTCTGCTGCAGAACGATTCTGGCACACAAAGTCCAAAACACAGTTTGCCATGGTCCTCTGGAAGGACCCATTAGATAATACGTGGCATGGACTAGATCCTGTTCTAATATGGGGCAGGGGATCAGTCTGCATATATTTTAAAGAATTAGATTCAGCCAGATGGTTACCAGAATGATTAATAAAACAAATAGACAATAACAATCTGTCCAGGGCAAAGAAATCGCCCCGGGAAAGACATTTCTCTCTCTTTTTCTCTTCCAGTGCATCTGAAGCCACTAACAAACCGGCAAGCCCTGCTATAGCCCACCCGAAGATGGCTAGCCTATGCACGGCCGAAGTCTAAGAACTTAACGTACTAGTAAACACCCCCTCCCCGCCACTGGCGTCACATGAATTGCTGGCTTTTACTGCCGATTGGTTTCTAGCCCTGCTGTTTGCAGCCGGACTAGCGACAGTTGCCCCTAAAGATTGGAATCCATTAGAAAGAATTTTGATCGCTGTAGCATATTTATGCGCAGTAGGGTGCTTTGCTATGTTAGCTTGTCTCCCTTTCTAAGTGCGGGCCAACAGCACTGTAACCAAAGATGGCTCCATCAGGAATAATACTCTGCATACTTATCATCTTGGGTTTACTTCTAAAAGGCTCTTATGGTGGCTGGGATGACCCACAGGCCATCAGAAAGTTGGTAAATAAAATCCATGCCGGCGCTTGTAACTGCTACGAGGAAATTGAAGCCACACCCTTGATAGGAACCTACACGTTGCAACGAAATTGTGGTGAGAAGGTAGCTTACCTATTAACTGGTCATGCCTCTGAGGTAGGGAATTATCAAAGATGGGTTTGTTTGAAGCCTCCTGACCTAGAATTCCCCGTTAATGGGGTATTACCAAAGTGTAATTGTACCACAATATATCCCTCTATTAATGCTCAATGCTATACGGCATATTCGCAGTGCATAGACAAAAGCAATAACAAGACTTACTATTTTACTAAATTGGCTCACACAGATTTAATGTTTAAGCCACCTGAAGGCATAGGCAACTCTAAGCTCCAACTAAGCAACTGTGGCAGCAGCGACGCCAAAATAGGGAAGGAGGTGTGCTGGTCACCTACATCTCCAATACACATATCCGACGGAGGAGGTCCACAAGATCAGGCCAGAGAGCTCGTAGTCAAGGAGAAATTACAATGATTGATCACTTATATCCTCAGCTTCATTATCACCCGTTAGCTAAAGTAAAAACCCAAGATATAAATTTAGACCCTCAAACTTTGGATATTTTAATTGCTACTTAGAAGTTACTTAATATCTCCAAGCCAGATTTGGCTTCTGATTGCTGGCTTTGCCTACGGATGGGAGGCCCCCTGCCCCTTGCCTTGCCACCATGCAATAATACCTATGGCAACCTCTCTAGCTCTTGCAGTATCTCCATACCTTTCCAAGTACTGCCTAAGTTCGAGAATAGCACTCTTTGTTTCTCCTCGCCGTCCTCTAATGATAGTAATAAGATAGATCTCAGCGTGCTCCCTATTGGTTGTCAGGAGACAATCAATATCTCTGATCCCCTCTGTCCCACTAACGACACTGTATTCATATGCAGCGGGAGCCTTGCTTATACTACACTCCCACAAAACTGGACTGGGTTGTGTGTCTTAGGTATACTCCTTCCTAACATTGATGTCATTGACGGGGAGGAGCCAGTACCTATCCCCAGACTAGACCTTATTACTGGCTGCCACAAAAGGGCCATGCAGATGCTTCCCCTCCTAGCTACGATAGGTATTTTTGGAGCTTTAGGTACTGGATCTGCTGGTTTAGGGGTTTCTATCACTCAGTATACTGAATTATCCAAACAGTTAACTGAGGATGTGCAAGCTTTATCAGGCACTATTCAGGATATTCAAGATCAATTAGACTCCCTTGCCGAGACAGTCCTTCAAAACCGAAGGGGATTAGATTTATTAACCGCAGAGCATGGGGGAATATGCTTGGCTTTACAGGAATGCTGCTGCTTCTACGCCAACAAATCCAGCATCGTCAGAGACAAAATTTAAAAATTGCAAGAAGATCTGATGAAAAGAAGAAGAAAACTGGCCAAGACCCCTCTGTGGAGCGGGTTTAATGGACTATTGCCTTATTTTCTCCCACTTCTAGGACACTTGCTTGGCTTACTAATACTAATTTCGCTAGGACCTATCCTCTTCAATAAAGTGATGGCCTTCTTAATACAACAAACTGAAGCCATAAAAATGCAGCCCCTCCAGGTCCATTATCACAGACTGGACACAGCTGATTGCGATGGTAATCTTGATGAATACCTATAAAAGACACTCCATCAACACATTCCAGAGTGCTGGACTGGGTAGCCAATGACGGGCAACTGGACACCTTAGTCTGAGCAATCTACCACCTAAGACAGAGGCCTGGCCTTATGCTGCCTTAAGCCTCCATGACGGGTAAGGTTTCAGGTTGCCTACTTTGTGGTGTCCCGACCTAAGACAGGCACAGTCCCCTTGGGATAGGCTGTTGTCGCAGTCTCCACCTTTTTTGAAAATAATAAAAAAGGGGGACCTGTGGGAAACTGCTTATGGCACCAGCAGTGTGCCAGCCATCTTGTGGTCTGACGCCATCTTAGGTACTAACTCAAGTTAAGTTTCTATCTCAAGTTAAGTTTTTATTTCCTCACTTCTGCTCTGCCCTTCCCCAAAATCAGCTGACCAACCTTGGCTATTCTGCCTTTCCTAACTTAGTCTCTGCTGATTGGTTGCTTAACCACAGGGTAACGCCCAACCTCTGCTGACGTCTGATACAAGTCACCTCCCCTTTCTTGCTGCATAAATACCCTGGATTCGCCCTCAATAAACGAGACTTGATCAGAATTCTGTCTTGTCTCCATTCTCTGTGTCTCTTGTCCCGCCAATTCTCACTCCCTCCCTCAGGTCCAGGTTCGTCTGTCCCGCAGGTCGGGTCAGTTTTGGGTTTTTTTGGGTGCATAGTCCGGGAATCAAACCCAGGCCTCCCACTTGAAAGGCAGGCATTTTAACTACTGAACCCTTTCACCCTGTTTTTTGCTTGTTTGTTTTACATATCATACCTAAAAACTCAAAATCTAGGCCTGGTTTGAACAGACATTTGTTTGTTTCCCAATACTGGATTTCTTGCATTCTTCTCTAGATGAAAGTTTCTGGAAGACAAAATATCTATCTTTATCGCCTTTATCTTCGGTTCCTACTTTTCTGTATGCGCCACCTCGTGGTATTGAGCATGGTGTTTAATGACTTACAAGAGCTCTCGGAGTAGCCGCAGACTAAACCTTCCTGTCCCAAATGCCGCTTGAGTTTGGGAATGGCCTGCCAGGAAACCTGCTTATAATCATCTATCGACCGAAGATAGTTTTGTAGACCCTCTTTGGAAGGTTCTGGCCATTCTTAAATTCAGAGTACTGATTGATACCTATTGCCCATTGGCCCTCTGAAAAAACTCAGCTAATTTATATTCCCACCAGCAGTGCATAGGCTTAACTATTCTCCACCACCTAATTCATGAATATTGAGATTTTTCCCTATTTCTTGTTCTTCCCATTTGAATATTTATCACAGTGATGTGCTGGTAATAGGCTCTAAGTGAGAAAGGGAATCCAATCCCTCATGTGAAGCATGTACAGTTATTCATGGCATAAATATTCCCACAATGACAGAATTCAAACTAGCAACATGTGGTCACTGAACACAGAGTTGGAAAGAGATACTAACAACTGACTCTAAGAAATCAGTGCAAACCAGCTCCAGCACATTGCTGCCTTCTCCACATGTCTGTGGTTCCTATTTATTGGTTTGAAATGCTACAAGGAGGCTTTAGTGTCAGGCACACTTGGATTTCTATCACAGCCTTGCCAATAGCTGGGCAAATTGTACGTAATCAAACTCTATGAAGCTCAGTTTCCACATGTCATAAAATATGTGTGAGACCAACTTTTAGAGGTGAGAGATTTAAATAAGAATATATGCAGGTATATAGACAATCATGATATATATATACATGCTTATATTATATATAAGCATAATGGCATGGTACCTGATAAACAGTCAAAAAATAGTAAATCCCCTCCAGCCCCTGCATAATTCAACATGCAGATATTGTTACTTGCCTGCCTAGATTTCTTTATCTTGCTTGCTAAAATATCCACCTTATACTAACTACTACCTACCCTGTCTCTTTCTCTCTATTACTTGCAACAGTCCAGATTGTGCATCCTTTATCAGTAGTTGTGCATCAAGTTTCATCAACCCTCACTCTAAAAATATTGATGAGCCAAGGCCTAGAATGCCTTTCCCTTAGGCTTCCTCCATATCATATTCCTTCCACTTGAACCCTTATGTTATAGACAACAGAAAAATACAAAAATAAAAATTTAAAAATAGTGTTTGGCCCAATTCAATACATTATTTTTCAGTAATTTTGGTTTATTGATATTTTTGCCAATTTTGATGATGTTCAGGTATTTGTGCATTAAATGACGAATGGAAAAACATTCCAGTTTATTGTTATAAAGTAAAAAGTTGAAAACCCTACCCAATCCAATCAAATGTTTAGATAGAAATAAAACATATTATCCTGTTCTTTCTTTTTTGATAGATGATGATTACATAATGGTACAGTTTTGAACCAGATATTTCATGATTCCTTGATATTTGGATAGAATTCAACAACAATAAACTGTTCTGTGTTCCCAAAATGCACAATGCTATCAACCAACTGAATTCCTCACTTTTTCCAGAAACCCAGACAATAAATATTGGGATTCACCACCATGGAATTTATCTTTTCTTAGCATTCAGTTTAGCTAGGCTCACTTTCAGAAAAGAGTTATTAAAATCCATGCCAGTTATAAAACTTTAATTAAACATTCTGTGAAATGTCTTTTTCATTGTAATAGGAAAAAAGTTTCACCTATGAAAAAATAAGAAATGAAAGACGACAACAACTCAACATACATTTATCCAGTAATTCATTTGATAAGTATTTATTAAGCCCCTACTGTGTGCCAGAAAATCCCCTCAAGCTCTGGGACACTGCAGAGAACAAACAGACCTATTCATGCCTTCCTAGAGATTATAGTATTGGGAAGAAAATTTTAAAATATCTCACCAATTAGATTAAATGACAACTGTTGTAAATATTAGAAAGAAGAGAGACTCCTCCAGCCATGTTCCCAAAACATGGGAAAACCTTCCTATGGACACCTGGTGGTCTTAGGGACAAGATACAGATAAAGGAAATCCTGAGAGCAGTGGGTCCCTGAGCCTACACTGAGGCTCACAGGCTGCCCCAGCTCCTGAAATGCCTCCTTTTTTTGAGATGCCTCAATATCCTTATCTTAAATCCTTATTTTGGCTTAAGCTAGTCCCAGTTGTGCTCTATCACTGGCCACTTAAAATACTTGTTGAAATCCTTTATAGCCTCCTTCTGTCCAATTTCCAAGATAGTTTAATTATTTACTTTCAGAAATAGGATATAAACTTTTTTTTTCATAGGCAGGCAGCAGGAAACAAACCCAGGTCTCTGTCATGGAAGGTGAGAACTCTGCCACTGAGCCAACATGGCCCGCCCAGGATATAAACTTTTAAATGACAATTTCCTTTCAAATAAATAAAAGAATTATTAACACACAGATGGTGATCATTTCAACAGGCATTACCACATTCTGACCTCACTCCAAGCCTGGTCAGAACTTCTCTTCTTGACACCAAAGGGGAATCTATGGTCCAAACATTTGCAAACCAAAAGGACCCCAGATTGGCCTCCACTGACACTTTACTTGTGGGTAAAGATACTGGGGATGAGTTGCTGATGCAGAGTCTCAGATGATGAACAAAGGGGATTCAGGGCCTCAGTCTCCTAGAGAGACTTTTCCCAGGTGGTCATTTTGCTATTCAACCAGGAGCTGTGGGTAGAGGCTGGATAGGATAAGAGGAACCCTGATCATTGGATCTCTCCAGTGGTCAGGATTAGGGTTAAGCCAGTCCCTGCATATCCACAACCATAGCAAGACATTTGCTTGTTCCCTCTCTTTAAAAGTAATTTGGATTTATCTTTATCTAAGTTTGACTGCTGTTCTTCAACTGATGCTACATTTGCTCTTACTGAAGTTCGATAAAATTATAACTCATAAAGCAATGCTTTTCCAATATATACTAATGCATTATTTCCACTTCATAGGACCCAATAAAATTAGAATAAGTGTGGTATTTTGGCTGAAATAAAAAGTCCAGTTCTACTTAAATCATAATTGAAGTTTGATCTGACCACATGGAGATATTTCAAACAATAAAGACCATTTCTAGGAACAGCATATATAACTACAAATCTATAAAAGTAACAATATTTACATTTTGATTGGCTTTAAAAACAAACAAAATATTGACAATGACAACAGCCACATCCCTAGATAAATTTAGTAATATTTTTATTATTTTAGCACTAAATTCATTGATTAATTTAGGGGGTTAACATTTTGCAAGCATGTATGTCTTGTTTTGGGATTTCTTTTTATCTTGTTATTTTGTTTAGGAAAGTCTTTGCTGTTTGAAATTTATAAATTTTCTGCAGTCTAGATAAATGTTTTCCTTTACAACCAGAAAGAAAATGATTGTATGGAAGAGGAGAAGGAGGAGAAATTCATAGCGTGCCTATATATGTAAATCTGGGAAGTTATATTTTGTGTGTATGTAGATGAGAACCTAGAAAGATTTATAATCCACGTGAGCTGTGCTCATCTCTCAATGTTAGAATGTTAATTGTCACTATTGGTTTGTTTAACTTTATTTCCTAAAGCAACTACAATTAAATCACATAA
This sequence comes from Tamandua tetradactyla, assembly GCF_023851605.1. Classification (NCBI taxonomy): domain Eukaryota; kingdom Metazoa; phylum Chordata; class Mammalia; order Pilosa; family Myrmecophagidae; genus Tamandua; species Tamandua tetradactyla. The sequence goes on from NC_135329.1 coordinate 39,740,884, forward strand.
AAATCAACATGTGTGGCTGTTTTATTAAAGTCTTTCTTTTTTTATTTTCCTTAGTATTTATACTGTAAACTGAATTTTCAAATGATAACAGTGACAGGTGAAAGAAGATCAAGAAAATATACCAAACAATGCTCACATATTTTGGAATGTGTGAGACAAAGTTTTCAAGTGTTTTCTTGGTGAGTCTAAATATATCTCATATGCTAGACTGAGGCTCAGATCTGCAGAACCACTACATTTGATGTCACCAGACTCGTGCCTTTTTTCCTGGCACTCATTAAATTGTTGCTGATTTTTTAATCAAAAGGAACAAAACAATTTGGCCTGTTGAAGCTATATCTATGCAGAATTTTTTGCAGACACCAGCTCTGGAAAAGGGTGGAAGTCAAGTTAAACACCAGGTTCATGAGAATAATCAACCAGGGCTTAAATTAGCCACACACCTTATGACCATAGATCATTTTTAATAAAAATAAATAATGCAGATCACACATATGCTTCATTTAGCTGAGCTTGGTGACTGAAGGAGTTCTACAAATGTGAAATCTTTTGATAACTGGGGTGTGGACTTTTTAACAGCAACATTTGTATTACTGTAACTATTTTGAATGTGCTTCGTGAATATTTTACATGCTTTCCTGAATAAACCAACTCATAATAATAAACATAATTTTAATTTATCACAAAGACAGAGTAGCCACGTTATGAGTAGAAATTTTACAATATATATTAAAATAATGTTGATATCCATAGTTATAGTATAAATGTAAATGCCTTGAAAAAACATGTCCCCAAACAATTGCGCTGCTTTATAAATTCTTATATCTATTTTTTTTTCTCTATCTATTCTTTTCTTTGCTGGACTTTCAACAGTTCTGTTTCTAGCTACCACATCTTAATTTGCTGCTTCTAATCTGCTAGGGACTAAGCAAAACAAGATCTAAAAAATCTTTAGAAATTAAATATAGTGTAACTGCATCAAAAGCAAATTTACCTTTTATGAATTTAACTATGTGCTCACACTGAGATAGGAGGCTCTGGCTTTCTCTTGCATGAGCAGGTCTCGATATCCTTGTTCCTGGGCCACATTTAGTATCATTATCACATATTCTGAGAGTTATACACATTTTAAAAAGTCACAATAAAATGTTACTACAATCTAAAATGTGATTCCTAAGTATAAGCTAACAACTTCATCTGCTGCTCAACCAAATCAAAAGCACATAAACGTTAGAAGTAAAACCAGTCATGAGTAATTTATATAGAGAGGGATTTTAATGAATTTATCAGCCAACAATTGCTATGTAGCAATCACAAAATTTTAAAAGCAAAGCACAATGAGCATTTACTTTGCATATATCTTGGGGTTAGCTGATCTAAGACTGGCTCCTAAGTGTGGCTCTAAGCTACAGGTCAATTTATAACAGTTCCGCAAGTGTCTCAGTCTCTGTAGACCAACAGGTTAGCTGGGTCTTGTTTTTCTCATGGAAGTGAGGATGAGGCATGAAAGCAAGCAGAAACCAGGCAATGTCTCATAAAGCACAGATTCTAAACTGGCGCAATGTCACTTCCACCCACTCTGTGGTGACCAAATCAGGTCACATGGCTAAAGCAAGTCACACAGCTAAGACTCAAGTCAAGGAATGAAGGAGTCACCTGCCTCTGGTGAGAGGCTCTGCAAGGTCACAAGGCAAAGACATGGAAATGGGGAGGGTTAAAGAACTGGGGCCACTCATTCAATCTTCCACAAAGGGTTACTGAACCTACTTACTGTATATATGAGATACCCTCAGGCTTAACCGCTTCACCATAAGTGAGATTTATTTCACTTTCTTCTCTGCACCTGGAACAACAGATACATTTTTAATTAATTAGGGTTTCCCTGGTCTCAGCCAGGCACAATCCTTCCCTGTTAAGTTCTTCCAAAATTCAGGATGTTCAGCTAAAACCACATATACTACCAAGCAGTTCAACTATGTAAATTAAAAATTATTTTTAAAAACCATATAGCACTTATGTCCCTGGTTATTCTACTTATGTTCACTTATTTAATCCTTACAACAACCCTGTGAGGTAGTTGCTGATATTATTTCCATTTACTGATAAGAAATTGAGGTGCAGAAAATTCAGCTATCACATCAGAGCTATTAAAAATTCTGAAGCACTAACAGTAGAAGTTGATTAAGACCAATATAAATCACATGCAGCTGAACTGTCGAACAATAAGTGTGCACATATTATTCAAATAAACTCAAATAGGACCACTTACCTATTCTTACATAAGGACTTTTACAATATTTTCTTATCAGCAGTACCTTTTTCATGTTGCCTTTATCACTACCGGCCCGTCCCCTTTTATTTTCTATTAGTCTCTTTATTGTGTATTATGGGACACAGCACAGACTCCATATCTTCCTGGATTTGGTTGACCTGCCCTCAAACCCTACAAGGTTCATTTTATATTTCTCAGACTTTGTCTGAGAAAGCAGCAATTGTCTTTTTACCAGTAAAAGAGGAAAGTTTCAGTGAGGTAGAAATCTGCATTTTGGATTTCAGATGAGGCTACCATCAGACAATAAGACGATTCTTGGTATTGGCTGAAATAAATGTAAGCACCCAGGCAATCCAGATCCAGGCAGGAAAGAAAACCAAATGCCAATTTACTTTCCAAACAATAGAAGAGGGGATGCAAGGGTAGTTCAGTGGTAGAATTCTCGCCTACAATGCAGGAGACCCAGGTTCGAGTCCTGGTCCATGCACTTCCCAAAAAACTAAGAAACAAACAAAAAAATTAACAAATGGTGCTGCAATAATGGGATACTCAATGGAAAAAGAATGAAATGTGACCCCGCTATACAGCATACAAAGAAAAAAAAAAAAACCAGTGTGCCTCAGCCTACATCAAATTCTTCTCTGATAGGATGAAGGCAAACTCAGAGAAACTCTATTTTTTGCTTTCTACTTAAATCTTTGCTTATAAAGAAGTTTTATAATCAGGGGCAAGTTTCCACTTTAAATACTAACTTACTGGGAAAACAGCTTGGCGAATTTCATATCCCAGGTCCTTCAACGATCAAATAGAAATATAAATACCCATTCTTCCTACAACTCTTGGTGTGATTAAATGTAAATATTGACATGATTTATTTTCTCAAAAACCTAGTCAAAAGCAAGGTTCTATCATTATAAATTGTTGTATTACCTCCCTGATACATTGCAGAGGAGAACCATATTTCATCCACTGTTTAATGTTTTCTTTTAAATGTATATTGGAAAATAAACTTTGTATATACATTGGGGGTATATATAGTAAAAAAATCCATTTTAATGAAAAGAAAGTAAAATAGTTGAAGTATACTGAAATTCATAATAAAAATTTAGAAGGTAAATTCATTGTAGCTCACAGCATGATACAAAACACAGAATTAAATAGTGCTTTCTTTGCAGCTAAAGAGCATTGTAAATCTAAATTCTCTGTTCAAATTAAATATCTCTAAACAGTTAATTAGGACAATCTGTTGATTCTCGGTTTGTCTCCAATGTATTTTCTTTCTACTTTTTGATTCCAAAGCAAACAAACCATTCATTTCCATTAGAATACAATCTGAAAGATATGAATTAGCAACCAGCATTAGTAGTCATACATTTTAATAGGAGCAATGTGGAAGAATTTATGTCACAGTTAATAACTACAAGAAAATGATATTATTGCTTGGCCAACTTGGCTCCTTTTCAGCTCACCTTGCTAAGTATTTTGCTTACCTTGATAAAGATCTCTAGAATGTACTAATATTTTGTTTTGCTCTGATGTAATTAAAACTTGCACTGAAATAATATTCAGATAAAAAAGAACAAATAGAGGTACAAATAATAAAGAAATGCAAATATTTCAATACACTTGTAATATGAACTAAAAGGAAGGAGTTCGGGAAAGACATGTAAGGGAGATAAGATGAAAACACTATCAAATGCCAAGGGATACTGGAACCCAGTCCACTGACCTAAAGGAAGATTCCAGTGTTGAATCTGGATTAAAGGGACAAAAGGACTTCAGTTTAGAAGAGTATAACAATGGCCAAAATACTTCCCCCTTTTCTAATGAACTGCTCTGATTTGTGTTTGACTCTAAATAAGAAAAGGTGCCACCCACTCCCCACGACTGTGATGGAATTTCCCATCAATTTGACTATCTGGAGACTAAAAGTCATAAAAGAAAAAAAAAGTCAGAAAGAACATAAAGTATTGTGACATTTATTGTACAGCGGAGCTTCTGGGGTAAAATTCATAATTTTATCTATGCTTTCAATTATTTCTAAAGCCCTGATTTTCCATTCCCTGTTGTAATCTTGAACTAAAGAAGGAATGTAAATGGAATGCACTATGGCTAATAGGTCCAAGAGCTTTATTTATTAATTGTATGGGTCTTGAGGATTTTTTACAGCCTATATTCAAGGTGCTTGACTGTTCCCCCACTTGTCTAAAGCAGGAGGCAGCTATACAGAAGGGATAAAGCAGTAGATATCCACGAATCTGTGTATTCCTAAGGTCTTGAGATATAGATTCTTAAATATGAAAGATCTAATATGTAACAATTGATATAAACTTAAATATGGAGGAACGTTGTTTGAAAATTCTTGAGGCACTGAAAAGAAAGTGTTGGGTCTCTTCACAAGAAGGAATGCCCCAAGGCTACCACGTTTTCTATTTCAAAAAGAGAAAGCCATCAAGCTACCTGGCAAGATCAGTTGTCTCACTGCATATTTGGAACAGAAACCAAGCTAATCACCGCTGCCCAATTTACCAAGTTGGAGAGAAGAGTAAAAGCTACCTTAAATGGAGTCCGAATTGCAGACTACGTAGAATTTGCATGGACAATTTTTATTTTGATAATTAAGCAAAATGTATTATTACAGAATCAAGTGTAATTCTTTGATATAATTGAAAAATAGATTGAGTTCAAGTCAATTCATGCAAAATCAAAATACTATAAAAATAGACAAAATTATAGAATTTGGATAACAGTCTTTTTTTCTCTTAGAAGCCTATTTACGATGGAATTGTTGGAATTTTTTTTCTTTAGCCTTCTTTATTAGAATAATCAAAGTCCTCCCTGAGAAAAGAAAAGGCTTTAATTCAACAATACTCCTAATAATACTATTATTGAATCAGATGATCATCAGGTTATTATTTATTTTCCCTTCCATTTGACAAGTCCCTTAAGACTTGTAAGTTTTCTTAACTTTCTATTTCAGAAAATTGTTATTTATACAGTTAGACATGACATGTACTTCCTAGTAGCATGCACTGGAAAGAATATAAGACTTGAAATAACAGACAGGTGGATTCAAATCTCAGCTGTCTGATAAAGATGATAAAATCTTGGATAAGTTATCTAACAAGAATTTCAACTTCACATTTTTAAAACGCCTCATGTAATCTTTCCTAGCTATTCCAACTCACTAGTCTTCCTACAGATGTAATCTCTATTTTGCTTTCCCTCCTTCCATATTAGGATTTTATCTAACTTGAATCTTCAAATATGCTCATATTGGCCTTCTTTTCAATGTTCCTTTCTCCCAAGCCTGTTCAAAATTTTACTACAAATTTAACCTTTCTTCCTACACTTATGACCTTCTAATCCCTTTATTAGACCTGCTGAGATCCACCTGACATTCACAGTTTCTCATTTTCACCTTCAAGGCCTTACAGTAGCCAGCAATTTGTCCTTATTATGAGTATCTATCTGGACCACCTGCTCAACTTAACTTACCTCTTTAAATATGATCTTTATTTCCTTAACTCATATGTCTATGCTGTGCTGAATGGCTTAGCACAGCTGATCTTTTGTAGTCTTTGGAACTTCCTTCCTACCTCTTTTAAAGTTATGTCCTCTCACTTAAAAAAGAAAGGTAGGGAAAAGAAAAGAAAAGAAAGATAAAGAATTGAGAGGAAAGAAAAGTAAAAAGTCTAAATGACAATAGCATTAAAATCTTCAAATAGCAAATAAAGATTTTTCTTTCTGAGAGTTAACCACAAATTTATATCTTTTCCATTATAAATCAGTTAGCTACTTAATTTAATTTTTATTTCATGCTGCTTAATTTAATTTTATTCTGTTTAGAGGCATGCTTTCTGAATGAATGACATGCTGAACAAGCTTTATCCTAAATCTCAATGTTTTTGTTTCTGTTTTTTAACATATGGACCATTTGCTATCTCAGAGATTAGAGCTATTTATTTTCAACTCTTAAAAATTGTATTAAATAAATTAATGATGCATTAGCCAAATCAGACTCTATTTAGATCTTGATGTAGCTAAACATCAGCATCATAATTTGAGATCAACAGGGCCTGTTCACAAATGTTGTACTAGATTTTTAATTTTTATTCATTTTTCCTTTATTTATATTGAATACTAGTTTTCCCCATTTTGGTAACTTTTTCATTTTGGAATAATTTCAAACTTGCAGGACAGTTGCAAAAATAATACCACAAATCCCATTCAGAAATTCTCAATGTATTCCTATATTCCCAGATACCCAGATCCATTGTGTTAGTTAGATTCAGTTGTCAACTTGGCCAGGTGAGTATACCTAGCTCTATTGCTACGGACACAAGCCAATGGTACGTGAACCTCATCTGTTGCTAATTACATCTGTAGTCGGCTAGGATGTGTGTCTGCTGCAATGAGTGACATTGACTTAATTGGCTGGTGCTTAAATGAGAGTACGCAATGTAGCACAGCCAAGCAGCTCGGCATTCCTAATCTCAGCACTTGCAGCTCAGCCCAGGCCTTTGGAGATGCAGAAAGAAGTCACCCCGGGGAAAGTTGTTGGAACCCAGGGGCCTGGAGAGAAGACCAGCAGAGACCATCCTGTGCCTTCCACGTAAGAAAGAACCTCAGTGGAAAGTTAGCTGCCTTTCCTCTGAAGAACCAACAAAATAAATCCCCTTTTATTAAAAGCCAATCCATCTCTGGTGTGTTGCATGCCGGCAGCTAGCAAACTAGAACATCCATTATTTTTAATGTTTTACCATCTTTGTTGTATCATTCTTTCTTTCTATATTTCTATCAGCTTTTCAATTTAGCTACCTATCTAATTACCTATCTATTCTATACAATTGAGAGCAAGATGCGCACAACATAATTCTTAACACATAGTACTTCTATGTATATTTCTTATAAACAAGGATATCCATTTATATAATCATTTTAAGTGCAATTATCAAGTTGAAGAAATTAAACATTGATGTAAAGCTTAGGTTCTATACCCCATTTTTTTCTGATGTCACCGGAAGTACCTTTTTTGTCTTTTCTCTTCCATTCTAGGTCCCATCCAGTATCACATATTGCATTTAATTATCAGTATCCCCTTAATTTATCTCTTTCATTTTTTAATTGTGGAAACATAGGTACAACATAATTCTCTCCTTCCCTATCCTTACCAAATATACCATTTAGTGGGATCTATCACATTCACAGTGTTGCAGTCCCCTCACCATCATTCATTACTAAAACTTCCCCTTCACCTTAAACAGAAACCCTACACTCATTTTTACATTAACTCCTTGTGCTGGTTTGAAAGGATGCATGTCCCCGAGAAAAGCCATGTTTTAATCAAAATCCCATTTCATAAAGATAGAATAATCCTTATTCAATACTGTATGTTTGAAACTGTAATCAGATCATTTCCCTGGAGATGTGATTTAATCAAGAGTGGTTGTTAAAGTGGATTAGGTGATGACATGTCTCCACCCATTTGGGTGGGTCTTGATAAGTTTCTGGAGTCCTGTAAAAGAGGAAACATTTTGGAGAATGAAAGAGATTCAAAGAGAGCAGAGAATGCTGCAGCACCACGAAGCAAAGAGTCCATGAGCTGGCGACCTTTGGAGATGAAGAAGGAAAACACCTCCCAGGGAACTTCATGAAACCAGAAGCCAGGAGAGAAAGCTAGCAGATGACGCCATGTTCGCCATGTGCCCTTCCAGCTGAGATAGAAGCTCTGTCTGTGTTTGCCATGTGTCTTCTCACTTGAGAGAGAAACCCTGAACTTCACTGGCCTTCTTGACTCAAGGTATCTTTCCCTGGATGCCTGTGGATATTTCTATAGACTTGTTTAATTGGGACATTTTCTTGGCCTTAGAACTGGAAACTAGCAACTTCTTAAATTCCCCTTTTTAAAAGCCATTCCATTTCTGGTATATTGCATTCTGGCAGCTAGCAAATTAGAACACTCCTCATTGCCTTTTTTAATGCAATTTTATTGAGATATATTTGTATACTATATAATCATCCAAAGTGTACAATCAATGGTTCACTGTATCGTGGTATAAGTGCATTCATCACTACCACCGATTTTTTAACATTTTCATTACTCAAAAAAATGCATATAAGAATAACAATAAAAATGAAAATGAAAAAATTCCCAAAACATCTCATACCCCTTAACCACCCATTTATTTACTTATTATCCCTAGTCTTTTGTTCATCTGCCCATATACTGGTTAAACGTCCATTACAAGATTTTCACAATCATGGGTTCACACTGTAAAATTTATATAGTAATAAAATCATCCTCAAGAATCAAGCCTAATGGAATACAGCTATTAGCTATTCTAATACACTTAAAACTATAAAAGTATATCTATATAATGCATAAGAATAGTCTCCAGAATGAACTTTTGCCTCTATTTGAAATCTCTCAGCCACTGAAACTTTTGTTTTTCATTTCTCTGGCCCTCTTGGTCAAGAAGGCTTTCTAAATCACACAAGGCCAGGACCAAGTTCATTCCTGGGAGTCACGTCCCACATTTCAGGGAGATTTATAACCCTGGGAATCATGTCCCACATAAAGGTGAAGCAGTGGGTTTACTTGCCAAGTTGCCAAGTTGGCTTCAAGAGTGAGGCTGAATCTGAGCAACAAAAGAGGTACACTAGGGGTGACTATAAGGCATAATTATAAGTTGGCTTAGTTTCTTCCTTGCAGGAATAAGTTTCACAAGAACAAGCCCCAAGATTGAGGAGTCAGCCTTTAAATTAGTAGTCCCCAGTGCTCGCAAGACTATCAGAAATTCCCCAGGTGGAGAAGTTTAATACATCCACATTTCACACCAGTCCCTCAATGGGACTTTGCAAGTACGTTTTTTACTCTTTGCCCAAATTATTCTGGGATATATCTTGGCATCACACCAACCTGTACAAACCAACAAGATCTCACTATCTATTCAAGAGTCCATGTAATCATAGTGTTCGGAAAAACTGACCATACGAGTTAAATTAGATAGTGTGCTACAGGAAATACAAATTTTGCACCAGATAGACATCTCTTCCTTTGCACCAAATAAACATCTAACTTCCCACAAAAGTTAAAATTTTAAAACATAGTCAATATCATCCTTTATACTTTAATCTCATTTGCCTTAGTTTTAGCCAGATCTGTTCCACTCATATCTCTAAGTCTGATCTCTTTTTCACCTCTTTAAACAATTGCTGTATGGAGTAGTGCTGACTCACAGAGCTTCAGAACTCTAGCTCTGACTCTCAGGTGTTGCAGAGAATCCAAAGGTCCACAGACTGAACAGGTTATACCTGAAGAGCTCAGTATCTCAGAATTTAGAAATAACAATTACAACTCAGGAACAGATATGACTGCTGTAAGAGTTTACAATCTAGGAACATTTACAATAAAATTTCCCTGATAACCTGTGCTCTTGGGTTCAATTCTTAGAATTTGCACATTATAGTTAGTTCATATTAATGAGGCATTATAATGTTTGTCTTTTCTTTCCTGACTTATTTCAACCAACATCCTGTCCTCAAGGTCCATTCACCTAGTTACATGCCTCACAACTTCATTCTACTGTCTGAATATCTACTCAATCTTCCACTGTATGTATAGACTATAGCTCACCCTTCCTTTTATCAGTCAATATACCCTTAGGCCAAGTCTATCCATAGCAAATTATGATTACTGTCACATAAACACCAGTGTGCAAATGTCCATTCATGCTCTTGCTTTTAGTTCCTCCAAGAGCAAACCTAAGAGCACGGTTGCAGGATCATGCAGCTATCCTATAATTAGCTTCAAGTGGAAACACCACACTGTGCTCCAGGTGGGCTGCTCCATTCTACTTCTCTACCAGCAGTGAATAGGGAACAGTACATTTCCTTTCTCTACATTTTTCCAGCACTTGTATTATACTGTTTATTTTTAAACAGTTTTATTCACACACCACATAATCCATCCTAAGTAAACAATCAATGGTTCCCTGTACAATCACTTAGTTATGCATTCACCACCACAGTTGATATGAGGACATTTCCATTTCTTTCACAAAGAAAGAGGAAGATAAGGGGAAAAAATGAAAAAAAAAATTTTAATTAAAAAATCAAAATAAAATAAAATAAAAAGGAGAAACACCAACACCAAGAATCCCGTACCCTTCCATTATATATCTCTCTTATTGACATTTAGCTTTGGGATATTGCTTTTGTTACATTTACTGGAAGCTTATTACAATGCTTACTGTTAACTATGGGCTTTAATTTAAATTGATTGCATTTTTCCATGTATCATCCCACTTTTAACACCTTGCAATGTTGAAATTTATTTGTTCTCCCTCATGTAAAAGTGTTTCTACATTTGTACATTTAATCACCATCACTGACCACTCTAGATTTTACTGAGAAATGCAGTCCCAATCTTTTCTTGTGGTTTTCATACATGTCCCTATCATTCCTTTTCCAACTATATTCACACTCGTCTTTGTTCAGTGGACTTACGATAGTGTGCTACTATCAGGCAATATTGTGCTATTCATTTTTGTATCTATACAATCAATCCTGTTGAACATTTTATACTACCTCAATATCAAATACCCAATCTTTACCCTCTTTCTGCCTCCTGTAAACCTATGTTCTTAACTTTAACTCTCAAAGTGCATTCATTATTGTTATTTCATATTAGTGAGACCATGTAATATTTGTCATTTTGTTTCTGGCTAATTTCACTCAGCATAATGTTCTGAAGGTTGATCTATATCATTGCATGCTTCATGAGTTTATTCTGTCTTACCTGTGCATGATATTCCACCATATGTATATACCACCGTTTTTTTTATCCACACACCTGTTGATGCACATTTGGGCTATTGCCATCCCTTGGCAATCATGAATAATGCCACTATAAACATTGGTGTGCAAATATCCTTCCATGTTCTTGCCTTCAGTTCCTCTGAACCTACATCTAGTAATGAGATTGCTGGATTATATTGTAATTCTGTACTTAGCTTCCTGAGGAATGCCAAACTGCCTCCCATAGTGGTTACACTATTCCGTATTCCCACCAACAGTGAATAAGTATACCTCTTTCTCCACATCCTCTCTAAAACTTGTAATTTTTTTTTATAATAGCCATTCTAGCAGGTATGAGATGATATCTCACTGTATTTTTTGTTTTGCTTTGTTTTCTCACTGTGGTTTTGATTTGCATTTCCCTAACAGTCATCTTTTCATACGTTTTTGAGCCATTTGTACTTCCTCTTTGAAAAAGTGTCTGTCCATGTCTTTTGACCATTTTTTAATTAGGTGTTTGCCTTTTTTGTTGTTGAAGTATAGGAGATCTTCATATATTCTGGATATTAAACCTTTATCTGATATGTGATTTCCATGTATTTTCTCCTATTTCAGAGGCTGCTTTTTTACTTTTTTGACAAAGACCTTTGTGTACAACAGTGTTCAATTTTGAAGAGATCCTGTTTATCTATTTCTTCTTTTATTCCTTGTGCTTTGGGTGTAAGGTCTGGGAAACTACCTCCTATAACAAGATCTTTAAGATAGTTCCCTACGTTTTATTTTTTTTAAGTTTTATGTTCTTACTGTAATGTTTAGGTCTTTGATCCTTTTTGAATTAATTATTGTCTAAGGTGTAAAATAGGATGCTCTTTCGTTTTTTGGTTATGGATGTCCAGTTTTCCAAACACCGTTTATTGAAGAGGCTTGTGCCAGTTTGTGCTATTACGTTCCCCAGAAAAGCCTTGTTTTAATCCTGATCCTATTTTGTTGGGGCAGTCATTTCTGTTAATACTGATTCTATATTGTAGGTGGAATTTTTTTATTATATTATCTCCATGGAGATGTGACATGCCAAACTGTGGGTGTGACCTTTTGATTAGATGGAGATATGACTCCTCCCATTCCAGGTGGGTCTTTTTTAGTTTACTGGAGTCCTTTAAAATAGGAAACATTTTAGAAAGAGAGCTCACAGCTGAAAGAGAGAGGAGGTTCAGATGCTTGGAGAGCAGTTGCTTCAGAGCCAACAAAGGGAGCAGATATAGATGCCTGGAGAATACCTCCTTCAGAGAACAGAGACACAAATATTTGGAGAGGCTTGGAGCCCAGCGGATGTTGCTGTGTGCCTTCCCATGAGAAGTTAAGCAAGCCATAGCCTGAAGAGAGCCAAGGGAAGCCAAGAGATGAGTCATCCCTGGAGAGGCAAAGTGAGAGAACCCCACAGGAACAGAGGCTGAAGACAACAGAACCCAGGAGCAAGGGACCAACAGATGACAGCCATGTGCCTTCCCAGCTGACAGAGGTGAAATTTAGGTTTGGGACAAAATAATACCACAAATACCAAAATTTAAGCTTGGGACAAGATAACCTCTTTTTCCTTTGGTCTCACACAAAGGAAACTTTTGGTGAAGTTCCAAAATGCAGACAATATCATCCTTTACCCTGTATTCTGATTTACCTTAGTCCCAACCAGATTGGTTTCATTGTAAACTCTAATTGAAATCTCATCTCTTTTTTGGTTTCTTTAACAGTTGCTCTATGTAGGAATGCTGACTTCAGAGTTTCAGAATTCCATTTCTGAGTCTTAGGTGACACACACATATCCAAAGTTCCAGGAAAGTACCTGGTTACACCCATAGAGCACAGCATGTCGGAATTTATAAGTAACCTTTAAGGCTCAGGAATAAATGTGACTGCTGAAAGAGCTTACAATCTAGCCCCACTTTTCTTATAAGTATTTTCTAAAAGAGCCCTTAGAATATTTGTTCTTTTGTTTCTAGCTTATTCTACTCAACACAATGTCCTGATGGTTATTCACCTCATTGCATGACTCATTACTTCATTTCTTTCTGTAGCAGCACAATGTTCCATCATATGTGTTAACCATAGTTCATGTTTCTGCTTCTCAGTCAATGTACCACTTGGCCACCTCCATCCATTTCGTATCATTATAATGTTATCAATTATAATAATGTAACCAATGTGCAAATGTGTATTTTAGTTCCTGCTTTCAGTACTTGCATCCATAAATTCTGATATGTTGTGTTTTAATTTTCATGTGCCTCAAGATATTTACTGATTTCTCCTCTAATTTCTTCCTTGTCCCTGTGCTTGTTTAAGAGTGTGTGGTTTGCCTCCATATATTTGTGAATGTTCTGACCTTCAGCCTGTTAATATTCCATTATATTCTGAGAAAGTGTTTTGTATAATTTCAATCTTCTAAAATTTATTGAGAATTGCTTTGTGATCCAACATGTAATCTATCCTGGGGAATGATCCATGAGCACTTGCGAAAAATGTTTATTTTGCTGTTTGCAGGGGTATAGTGTTTCCTTATTGGTTCTCTGTTTAGATTCTATACATTAATGAGAGAGGTTTATTGAATTCTCCAACTATTATTGTGTCTACGTCTCCTTTCAGTTTTGTCAGTGCATGCCTTGTGTATTTTGGGGCACTCTGGCTTGGGGCATAATATTTATGATTGTGATGTCTTCTTGATGAATTGTCCCTTTTATTTATACATGGTGTCTTCTTATGTCTTTTAATTGTTTTACATTTGAAGTTTAATTTGTCAGATATTAGTATAGCTACCCATGCTCTTTTCTTGTTATTATTTGCATGAAATATCTTTTTCCAGCTTTTCACTTTCAACGTATTTTTTGTCCTTGTATCTAAAATGAGTCTCCTAGTGACAGCATATAGATAGGTCCTGGTTATTGATCCATTCTGCCAGTCTATGTCTTTAGATTGGGGAGTTTAATTCATTAACATTTACTATTATTAATATAAAGGCAGTACTTTCTCCTACCATTTTGTCCTTTGAATTTTATATATCATATCTTATGCCTCTCTCTCTCTCTCTCTCTCTCTCTCTTTACCTTCCTGATATTCTTCATTTCTACCATCTTTTCCAAACCTCTCTCTCTTTTGTCGTTTCTTTATCTTCCCAGAGTGTTCCTTTTAGTATTTCTTGTAGAGTAGGTCTCTTGTTCACTAACTCTTTCAGTGCTTGTTTGTCTAAGAATATTTTAAACTCTCCTTAATTTCTGAAGGACAGTTCTCCCAGATACAGAATTCTCGGCTTGAAGTTTTTTCTCTCTCATATCTTATATGTGTCATAACACTACCTTTTTGCCTCAATGGCTTCAGCTGAAAAGCCCACAAATAGTCTTATCAAGCTTCCTTTATATGTGATGGATCACTTTTCTCTTTGCTACTTTCAGAATTCTCTCTTTGACTTTGAAATTTGACAATCTGTTAGTGTCTTAGAGTAGGTCTATTCAGATATATTCTGTTTGGGGTATACTATGTTTCTTGGATCTGTAATTTTATGTCTTTCATAAGAGATGGGTGATTTTCAGTGATTATTTCCTTCATTATTCTTTCTGCCCCTTTTTCTTTCTTTTCTCCTTATAAGACACCCATGACACATATTTGTGTGCTTCATGATGTCATTCAATTCCCCGAGCCTCTGCTAATGTTTTTCCAATCTTCACCTTATCTCTTCTTTTCTGGGTAGGATTTCAGATGTCCTATCCTCTCGTTCACTAATCCTTTCTTCTGCCTCTTCAAATCTGCTATTGTAGGCCTCCACTGTGATTTTCACTTCTTCTCTTGTGCCTTTCATTACCAAGTTTCTGCCATTTGGTTTTGCACACTTTCAAGTTTTTTCTTTACGTTCACTCAGTGTCTTCTTTATATCCTTCATTTCTTTTGCCATATCTTCCCTCAATTCACTGATTTCATTTTTGATATGATTTTGTAAGAACATCCTTAATCATTGTTACAACTCCTCTATCTTTGAAATATTAGTTTGTTCCTCTTTCTCGACCATATCTTCATTTTTTCTAGTATGACTCATGATTTTATGCTTGTGTCTAGGTATGTATTTCCCTTACTGGTTTATTCTGGAGGTTTTTTGCAATGTTTTACCTAGGGTTTTCTTGTTGGTTGGGTTTGTTCTCTATCTGGTTATTTTGTTTGTTTGTTTCTTGGTGTTCAACTTATTCTAGACCTCTAGCATAGTTTCTGTTTAACTGATGAGAATTTTTCAGCTCTTGCTGTTCTGGTTCTTGCCCTGTCTATATGGAACTTTTTTTCTAAGGGGAGTGTCCCCAGATATGATTAATCCAAATCATATTTTCCACAAGCAGACAGGCCCACATCTCAGAGGGAGGGTGTAATCACTGTTACATTTCCATGAGGGTGAGACACAGCAGGTTGTCAGACTTGCTATGAAACCTCTAGACTCTGTGTTTTTCCTATCCTTCCCAGCAGGTAGTGCTTATCAGCCTGATGTTCCCCACTGGCATAAAGTAGTGTGGTACTTGAATTCTAAGCAGACCCTGTAACTGCCAAGGGCATGGTTCAGACATAAGCTGAGGTAGAAGGCAGGCTTAGGGCTTAACCCCTGGGGTATGAATTCTCTGATGGAAGACTGCCACTTAGCTGGGCCCTGCCCCTCCCCCTTTCTTGGTGAAGTATCTTCTTCACTTGCCTGGTTACTTTAATGCTCAGACCTATCTTAATTCCATCCTTGCCTGGATCAGGGATGACAATTGAAAATGCCTGTGGTGTTCTCTAATAAACTACTTAAAACTACTTAGTTTTTGATTTTTTTAAAGGAAAAAAAAAAAAGAAATCTCTTTTCAGAGCCAGTCTCCAGCCCCCAGCTTTGACTATGAAGAGCCAGAATTGGTAGCCAGCTATATGTGTCCCATTTTCTTAGTGCACAACCCTTTTCCAGTATTTTGAGCTCAGCTGACTACAAAAATGTCTTTTTTTTTTTTTTTTGGTCAGCCTCACGTCTTCTCTTCAGAGAGAGACCTCAGGATTTCTTTCCTGCTTACTCTAAGTTTATCTGTGCTTGGATCTTGAATTCAGTAGTCTAAATTAGTTAATTAAAACTGCAATTGGAGCTTGGTTGAGCTACCTTATTTGCTCCCAGTAGAGACAATTTAAAGATATGCCCTTTAGGGAATTATTTCCTTTACCTGACTAGTTACTTTGTCTCTCAGACATATATTAATTCCAGCCTTGCTGGGGCAGTGCTGAAGCCTGAGGAGGCAAGAGGTTTTGTATAATGACCTGTTACAAAGAAAAAGTGGAGAGAGAAAAAATATCCTTTTCAGTGCTGGATCCCAGACCCCTGGATTTGCCAATAAAGTGCCAGAGTTTATACCTGGCTCTATGTGTCTTTTTTTATAGTGGTTTTTTTGTTTGTTTGTTTTATTTTGTTTTTTGCATGGGCAGGCACCAGGAATCAAACCCAGGTCTCCAGCATGGCAGCAAGAACTCTGCCTGCTGAGCCACATGGCCCACCCTTCTTTTAATACTATTTAGATCTTGTCCCACTCAGAAAGTCACTGATTTTCTTTTTTCCATCAGCCCTAGCCACTCTTTGCCTGGATAAAACCTCTGGATTCTTATCCTACTTGCTCCAGGTTTGTCTATTCTAGGAACTTGCATTCAGCAGTCCAAATTTGTTAATTAATTCTCCAGTTGGAGTTTGGTTGAGCTACCTTCCTTGCTCCTAGAAAACAGGGCTTCCTTTTCCCTTGGGGAACCAATTCCAAGACAGCCTGCATGTCAATGCGGTTAGGGCACCAGAGTCCACATCTTAGGAGACTTACAGCTCTGTATGGGCTCTTAGCTGCTCCACCCATTCCAGACTGCTGAATGATGTGTGCCTGGTCACTGAAGTCCCACAACCCATCGCCCCAAGCAGTTCCTGGCTATTTACTAGCTGCCTTGAAGGGCTAACTAAATTCCACGCCTCACTATGCCACCATCTTGCCCCACCCCATGAATGTGTTTTTAAATATATTCATCACATGGTTAACAATAGTTAATGGATCTCGATACACTTGAGCAATATGGAGTACATATTTTGAACTTTAAATATGACATGAAAAACACGGCTTTTTCGTGTTTACATGATATAGGTAGACTTGATGCCTTGTGAGTTTTTTATATTGTCTCTTAAACTGGGCAAATCTAGAGATCTTTAGGTTTTCTTCACTCAGAAAAAAATAAAGAAACAAATTATAGCCCTATGCAGGACTATACAAAAACTGAAAATTCAGCTGACATCTCTTAAAGGGACATTAGAAATGCACCCTCATTCTCTATCAAAATAATGAAGGGTAGATATGAATCCAAACATGCATGGCATTATCTTACTTGAACACCAATTCTGTGACTAGGGGACTGATAGAGAATCCATCTCAATTTAATTGTTTATCTTTCAAAATCACCTAATTTGGAGAACTGTTTATCATTGTACTTAACAATTTTTATCATTGCACTTATACTCTGAATTTGTATTATATGTGTGTGTGTGGTTGTTTCTTGAATGTCTTCTGTTTTAACTAGCAAATCCCATGGATATGGGGCACTGGAGGCCTTATTCAGACACATTATATAGGTCTAATAGATACTTCAATGTTAGTATGCCTGGATTCCTTCCAAATTGAAAGAAAGGAAAATAATAAATGAGGAAAGGAAGGAGAAAAGCAGAGAGGGAGGAAGGGAGGAAAGGAGGAAGGAAGAGAAAGATAAAAACTTAATCCCATTCTTCTCCATTTAGGGGAATGACATACTATCAATTTCCTCAGACCAAAAATCTAAGAAGTAAACTTCAATTTCTCTCCTCATACACCTTATAGGCATCTCCCCCAAAAGGTATTGGAGGCACTACTTCCAAAAGAGATCCCAAATCCAACAATTATTACATTCTGCACCACTGCAATCCTTTATTTAATGCATTAAAATTATTTTACAGAAATTTGTTTCAGCTTCCTTACTGGTCCTCCTTTTCTTCCATTTTACATAAAGCAATTATTATTTTTTAGAAAGCCTAAATCATTTATATTATGCCCTAATTAAAACATTCCAAAGATTTGCCATTTAATCAAAATATAACTGCTTATATTTGTCTGTTTCCTGTGATGGTTAAATTGCATGTGTCAATTTAGCTAGGTTATGCTATCCAGTTGTTTGGTCAGATAACTGCCTAGTTGTTACTGTGGAGGTATTTTGTAGATGGGATTAGCATCTACAATCAGTCAACCTTAAGAAAAGATTAACTTCCATAATGCAGATGGGCTTCATCCAATCAGTTGGAGATGTTAAAAGCAAGAATGGAGGTTTCCAGTGGTTAGAAGAATTTATGCCTCAAGATTTCAATGTTGCCTATGTTAGTCTGTAGCCTGCTATATGGAATTTTGATTTGCCTGCCCACAAGCTTGTGAAGCAATTCCTTACACTAAATCTCTCAACACACACACAGACACACACACACACACATACACACACACACACACACATCCTGTTGGCTCTGTTTCTCTGGAAAACCCTGACTGATATACCTCTTCTAATAGAGTATGATTTCATTGATGAGAGGGACTCTATTAGCTGCTTTGAGTTCAGCTCTGAAGACAATGCTTGACATACAGTCAACCATCAATAATTATTTATTATATTAAAAAATGAATGAATGAATCTGCCAAAGGTTTTCTGTTGTATTTTTTCTGCTAATATATAAGCAGGGGACCCTCTCACTGACTCCTACACATAACCTTTCCCCTACTCTTTGTGATACTTGTCATCAAAATTGTACAATCTGGAATTTTACTTGTAGCATGCCATTTCTGCCCAATTTTCTGTGTAAGGATGGGACGACCTGTTTTCCCACAGTCAATCCTTCATTTTTTTTTTTTTAGAAAGAAACAAAACAAACATAGTCTTTAGCCTCTTCCTAGGAAGCAAGAGATCCCTCTCTCTATGGTGATTAGCACAGAGACATCAAACATCAGCTTCTGGGCAACGATGTTTTGCCTGGTAGCTCTTTTCTTATGATACCATATGGGTAGCATCTCCTTGGGAGGCTAGCCTTGATCTTGGGCACCAAAGTGTGCTGAAGCCAGTGAAGGAAAAGGAGAATGTCTTAACCGAGCATCCATGAATCAGTATTGGTTACCAGGACAACGTCAACTGCTCTGGGTTTATTTCTAATTTTGTATCTAAGAACTCTCATTTCTGTCAACTTGTCGGAGAACACTCCTTAGACTCCCAAAGTGAAATCACACCTGCCAGATCAGCTTGAGACCATCAAGAAAGCCAGGAAGCCAGAACGCATTGCTAAAACTTTCCATTTTGGTCACACAAGTGGCTGTTGCCAACTTAAAACGGAGACATCCACTCTCCTCTCTAGTGTAGCTTCCCACCTGCTACCACCACGCTATTTCAAGAGCATAACGACTTTCTACCTAGAAAAAATAAATTAGTTTTTGCCCTTGAATAAGTCCTTTACTTTATACTTACATTCCTCAGTGACACCCTTCTGTGGAAAAGGAAGAAGAGTATATTATATTACATATTAGGCAATCACTACGCTCAATCTAACAAACAAGAAAACAAACAAAAAAACAGAAACAGATAACCTGAAAATGGATTTGAGTATTAAATATCTGCATTCAGCCAATTCTCACACAGGACTAGCTTTAGTTGGTTCTGGAGAAAATAAACTAGAACTCTGCTGTAAAATTTTATTCTAGCATCTGGGAAGATAATTTACAGAGGAGATACCTTTGGAATTTGACTTCAAATAATGTAGAATTCTGGCATATTGAAGGTTGATCTTGGGGCACATTCACCATGGTTTAGTTAAAACCAGAAGGACTTCATTATAACTCTTTCCCAGCATAGGTCCTAGCTATGATGCTCACTGAAAACTCTTATCTGTTTTGTTAGCCACAATTTTTCCTTCTCTACATAATTTAATTGGTCTCATTTATATAATCTGGCTACCAGTTTTAGATGTAAATGTTTCAAATAGTACAATGGAAAAAGCACAATTAAAAGAAAGGTGTAACTTGGGCATTGAATTTTCAGTTTTTATTACAGACAGAGTGAAATGCAATTTTTATTTTCTGTTTTGGAACTGTACTTCTAAATTCTAACCTTCTGTTGAAGGTAGGAGAGTTGCCTGATCATATTTGCTTTAAGCACAAAGCAAATTCCATACTTCCAGTGTGATGTTGCTAAATGCATAAACTCACCAGCTCATTAAATGTCTGCATCACTATATCGTTTTGCAGAAGGGAAAAAAAAAACAATTTAAAATAAATCCACCCTTATATAAAATTATACAAAATTTAGATACCCGAAAACTGAGAGCCAAAAGACACTTTCTAAATTATCCAGTTCAGTTCCCTCTCTTAAGAATGAGGTGCCTGGGGCCCAGGAAGGCCATCTATAATGCCTGGGTAGAATTAATCTTTTATCCAGTGAAGGTAAATATTGGTGTAAAGATCCATGACCAAGTCTTAACAAGAAAATCCCAAGACAGAAATGTAGGATAAATATTTCAGTGACCACCGTGGTCTCCAAATCCCTCTGAGGTTCCTTTCCACTGTAGAGTTAGCTCCCCACGTATCTCGAGTGCCAGAAGACAGCACTCTAAATACCTGGCCACCCTCTGGATGTGCCAGTCCTGACTGAGACTCTGTGACTAATCTACTGAACACCCTGCACACATTTCTAGTATATACAATATGTAGAGACGAAACCTAAAACCTTAATAAACATTAACGAATAAGAATGGGCAACGGAAAGCAAAATAAAGCTACACACCCTGAATGAATAAAGAGGATGATGACAGAGAATCAGAAACAAATGGAAGAAAGAAAGGAGAACTTAGTAGACTCAGACAATGTAACAAAAGTATGAGCTCCTGCCAATCTCTTCTTGTTTATACTCCACAGATGGCACATCCATTGTCTGCATAGCAAGACTTTCTCTTCTGGAAACTTCTCTACAAATTCAGTGTATTTTGTTATAGGACCATTCTTTCAAAGGCTCTGTTCTCATTTCACCTTCCTGGAAGAAATATCCAAAAGAGATGCTGAGTTCAAGTTCCCCTCAATGAAGCAGTGAAAATTATTTCTTGTATTTCATGCACATCTCCCTTTTACTCTTTTTATAATGTAAATTTATTTCCTCAACTGTAACTCGATAGAATACAGATAGGTGGTAGAGAACATCCGCTGAAATGTCATTTCATTTCCACAATTGATGTTGAATGCATATTACCCAGTAAATGCAATTAAATTATACACAATTAAGCAACTATAAAGTCACTGTCAGAAATGCCTAAAGCCAGCCCTGAGTGTTATTGCTGACACTGAGCAATGTCAGTGTGCCTTTCTTCTTTCTATCCTCAACATCCCTGACACTAATTTACCATATAGATGTCCTCACACATCCACACTGCCAAGCTCCAGAAAAGGGGACAGAAGTTGCTAATGAAAAAGTGTGACTAGCAAATATTTAGGCCTATTTTGTAAATATTTACTGTTTATCTATGCTATCATAGCACTATGCTTTGTGCCAGTGATATAACATAGTGAAATTATCTCTATCTTTGTGAAGCAGACAGACACTTAAATACATAATTTTTATATAATACAGTCATGAAATGCTTTGCGCAGCACAAACTGAGGCTCTCTCATGGAGGGTCAGTTAGTAGCCCATTTGTCATTCTTGTGGAATAATTTGCCTGCCCTCCTAAACAGTATTTCAGTATGAAAATAGAGAGAAAGATAAATAAAGAACATCAATTCGACAGAGGTTTTACAAATGAGAAATCTTTTCTGATTTGGGTCAGATCAATTTACTTTTGATTGCTCTTTAAAATGGATTATTTGTGGAAATGTTGGTGACCAAGTTTTCTGCCATCTAATCGAATATAGACTATTCAAATCTATATTTAATTTGACCGCTGAGTAAAACTCCATAAGTCAAAGGTGATTTTTTTTCTGTAATTTCATATTGTTCTTTTATAGAAGAGAGAGAAAGAATGAAGAAAAGACAGGGAGAATGGCCTCTTTTTTTTTTAGAGGCCGCTTATTTTATTCAGGATAAATTATTCTCAATTCTAACCTCCTAGAACTACTCAAATCTGTGCTCTCAGTTCGGTTTAGGAAACATTATGAAATACTTTAATTCTCTTTGTTTTTCATTCTCTATGTAGGTGAAGTCTTTCTGCTCATTAGCTCTCATCACACTCATGCCATCTCTTTTAGGAGATGATGTATCAGAATCTAGAGCATAAAAAGAGAACACATGCAATTAAATAAAAGTGATAAATATTAGCATACCACGTTTGACAGAATACTCGCTTCAAAACACAACTATAAAAGAGGATCCATATCTCACACCTTATATAAAAATTAACTGAAAATGAATCAAAGACCTAAACATTAGACCATAAAACTGTTAAAAGAAAATGTATGGAAATGTAAATCTTGTAATAGGAGGTGGTTTCCTAGACCTTACACTCAAAGCATAAACATTGAGAAAAGAAATAGATAAATGGCATTTCCTCAAAATTAAACACTTTGTGCATCAAAAAACTTTGTCAGGAAAGTAAAAAGGCAACCTACACAATGGGAGACAATATTTGGAAACCATATATCAGATAAGTGTTTAGTATCCATAATATATGAAAAGATTCTTTAACTCAGCAACAAAAGACAAACAACTCAATTAAAATGGGCAAAAGACACAAACAGACACTTTTCAAAAGAGGAAACAAATGGCCTAAAGGCACATGAAAAGATGCTCGACTTCGCCATCTATTCGGGAAATGCAAATCAAAACCACAATGAAATATCATCTGACACCCATTAGAATGGTTATTATAAAAACAGAAAAAAAAATCAGAAAATGACCAGTGCTGGAGAGTATATAGAGAAAGAGGCACACTTATCCACTGTTGATGGGAATGTAAAATGGTTCAAACACTCTGGAAGGCAGTTTGGTGGTTCCTTAGGAAGCTAGGTATATAATTGCTGTATGATCTAGCAATCCCAATTCCAGAGGAACTGAAGTTGATGACACAAATGAACATTTTCACACTGATGTATATAGCAGCATTATTTACAATTGCCAAGAGATGGAAACAGCCCAAATATCCATCAATGGATGAGTGCTAAACAAGCTATAATTCATACATACAATGGAATACTATGCAGCTGTAAACAAAATAAAATCATGAAGCATGTAACAATATGGATGAATCTTGAGGACATCATGCTGAGTGAAATTAATCAGAAACCAAAGGACAAATACTGTATGATCTCACTAATATGAACAAATGTTAATGTCTGAACTTTGACTGTTAAGGTTAAGAACACAAGTTATCAGGAGATAGAAAGAGGATCAAGATTGGGCATTTGGTGCTGATGGAGTACAGATTATGCAGCAACACTAATTGTAAAAATTCAGAAATGGACAGCACCATGCTACTTGATGGTAACACAATAACATAAGTACCTTGAATGAAGCTGAATGTGAGTATGGATGAGGGAGAAGGGCAGGAGGCACATATGAACTGAGAAGGAGAGATAGAGGGTAAAGACTGAGATTGTATAATTTAGGAATATCTAGAGTGGACAACGATGGTGATTAAATATACAAATATGAAAGCATTTTTGCATGAGGGAGAACAAGTGAATGTCAACATTGCAAAGTGTTGAAAATGGGATGGTATACAGGAAAAGGTACAATCTCGTAATATGCTTCCACTGAATCTAACAAAGGCATTATGTCAAAACTAAATGTCAACAGGTGGAGGGTATGGGGGAGGGGTATGGATTCTCTGCAGAAGAAAGGGAAATATCTTCACATAGATTATAGTGGCAAAGGCATATCTATTTTCCTGGGTTGGATTGTATGATGTACATTTAAAATTGTTTAAAAATGAAACAGAGAGAAACATGTACTAGAGAAAATGTGGGGAAAGAGATGTATGTATTCACTGTCAGTAGGGAAAACGAGAGGTGCAGCCCCTCTGGAGGGCAGTGTGGGGGTTTCACAGGAGGCTACGGGTGGGGTTGCCATATGATCCTGCAGCCTCATTGCTTAGTATATACTTGGAGGAAGTAAGTGAGGGAACACAAGTGGACATTTGCACACTGGTGTTTATGGCGGCAGCGTTCACTGTGGATGGATGTAGACTAAGGGTACAATGACTGAGGGAAGGAAGAGGGAACTGTGGTATGCATATACAATGGACTACTGAGAGGCCACAAGAAGGAATAAAGTTGTGGGGCATGCAACTAGATGAATGAAACTTAAGAACTGTATGTTGAATGAAATGGCAGAAACTAAAAGATGAATATTATCATGCCTCACTCATATGCGCTAAGTATAATGTACAAGTTCAGTGAATTGACATGTGTTATCAGATTGAGACCTATTGTAAAGTGTTCTAGATTGCAAGCTCTCACAGCAGTCACACATATTCAGGAGTTGTAACTTATTTCTAAATTTTGAGATATTGAGCTGTTTCTATATAACAAGGTCATTCCCACAAACTTCAGGTTTTAATGTGACACCTGAGCCTCGGAGTTGGAGCTCTGAAGCTATGAAAGTCAGCATTCTCCATACAGGAACTGTTAAAAAGTTGAAAACATGATCAGACTTTGATAAGAAACTGAGGGGGATAAGACTAAGGTAAATCAGAAAGGATGATATAGTCCATATTTTAAAACTTCAACTTCTGTGTGAGACCAAAGGGAGAGATATTTATTTGGTGCAAATTTATATTGTGGGTAACATATATATATATATATAACATAATATAACTTGTATGGTCAGTTTAGTTGAACACCATAAGTACATGGTACATAATGTACCATGTGCATAAGTACATGGAATCTTCATAGTGTGTGAGATCTTGTTGGTTTGTACAGGTTAGTGTTATGCCCTGATATATCCTAGAGTAAATTGGGCAGTGAATAAAAAAATGTATTTGCAAAGTTCCCTTGGGGGACTAAGGAGAAAGGAGGAAGTACTCAACTTCCCCATTTGGGGAATTTCTGATATTCTCAAAGCAGTGAGGACAAACAAATCAATAGGCTGAACCCTCAATCTTGGGGTTCAGCCCTATGAAACTTATTGCTGCAAAGGAGACGCTAAGTCTATTGATAATTATGCCTAAGAGTCAGTCCCAGAGAACTTCCTTTGTTGCTCAGATGTGGCCTCTCTCTCTAAGCCAGCTTGGCAAGTGAACTCACCGTGCCCCCCACCCCCTCATGTGGGACATGACTCCCAGGGGTATAAATTTCCCTGACAATGTGAGCCAGAACTCTGGGGATGAACCAGGACCTAGCATCATGGGACTGAGAAAGCTTCCTTGACCAAAAGGAGGAAAATGAAAATGAGACAAAATACAGTTTTCAGTGGCTGAGAGATTTCAAAGAGAGTGAAGAGGTTATCTTGGAGGTTATTCTTATACATTATATTGATATCCCTTTTTAGTTTATGGTATAATGGAGTGGCTGGAGGGAAGTACCTGAAACTTTTGAGCTCTGTTTCAGTAGCCTTGATTCCTGAGGATGATTGTTTAATGCTATAGCTTTTACAGTGTGACTGTGTGATTGTGAAAACCTTGTGTCTCTGATGCTCCTTTTTTGCAGAGTATGGACAGATGAGTTATAAACTGAAAAATAAATAAATATTGATGGAAATAAAGGGTAAAAAATTGGGTAGATTGAAATACTGGTGGTCAATGAGAAAGAGGGTATGGGATGTATGAGTTTTTTTATTTTCTTTTTATTTCTTTTTCTGGAGTGATGCAAATGTTCTAAGAATGATTATGGTGATGAATACACAACTATGGGATGATATTGTGAGCCACTGATTGTATACCATGTATGAACTTCATCTTTGTGAAGATTTGTCAATAAAAATATTTAAAAAAATGCAACTATGAAAGCAAAGTTTAAGATGAAAAAGCAAGTTGAGATACAAGGATAACAGTAGTTCTCAATCAAATGTCATAAGAAGTCCAGAGGATATGGGTTTTATAGGTTTGAAGTGTTTTGGGTTACCACATATATTTACCTTAAGAAAAACCTCTCTTACTTATGTAACAGAAGCTGGTTTTGCTCATCTTTGACTACTCAAGTATACCATGATACCTCATGCCAGGCAGTTGCTTCATTCTCCAGTATTTTCTAGACCAAAGTCATGACAAAGTGATGACAGGAGATGAAATTTCCAGGCCTCACTAACCTATGGAAGCAAGATGGTTCATAATAATAACAATTCCCAAAGTTTAGCCACCTCTTTAAATCCACTACACAGACTCACACCATCTATAACTTCATCCCCCTCCTATTTGGAGCTGTTCCTAAAGCCGATCTCAAATATGTCCATAAACAAGTTTGTATCTTCAGCCTTGTTTTACACTGAGTCAGTGTCTTACCAGTCTTGCGCTCCTCTTTAAGTTCCTCCCTTCTCATGGTCATCTACTATTTACATCTGAATTCTCAGCAACAGAAATCCTGAAAATATCTTTGGGGAAAGAGCTGGAGAGAGTCATATGTATATTCTTGCCGTTATACTCTACCATGAGCGCCCCCAAACAGTGTTGATTCAGGTTTGATGTGTTATTAAGATCAGTTTATTTTCATTTCAATATTTATTGATACCTCCCTTTCTCCATAGAACCCAAGCATGAATACAGGAGGTTGGGCAGTAAATTCATGCCACACCTACACCCTTTTCAGAATCACTAATCCCTGCCCCATACCCACATGGAATCTGTGAAGATCCATATCCCTGCTGTTTTAGTCTGTAAACTGCCAGAATGCAACATACCAGGAATAGAACAGCTTTTTAAAGGGAATTTATTAAGTTACAAGTTTACCATTCTAAGCCTATGAAAATGCCCAAACTAAGGCATCCAGATAAAGATACCTTCGATCAAGAAAGGTGGATGTGTCAGGAACACTTCTGTCAGCTGGGGAGGCACGTGGCTGGCATCTGCTCAGGTCTCTGGCTTCTCGTTTCAAACATCTTCCCCAGGGGCATTTTCTTTCTTCCTCTGCAAAGGTATCTGGCTGTGTGGCTCTGCTGGCTCTAAAGCATTTTCCAAAATGTTTCCATCTTAAAGGACTCCAGTAAGGAACCCCACCTTGAATGGGTGGAGACACATCTTCATGGAAACCATCTAATCAAAAGTTACAACCTGCAATTGGGTGCATCACATCTCCTTGGAAACAATAAAAAAGATTCCACCCAGTGATATTGAATGAGGATGAAAGAGCTGGCTTTTCTGTGGTACACAACAGCTTCAAATCAGCACACCAGCAATGGACACTGCCTAGACTACACCTGAGTTACTATCTGGGGTTGGGTAGCTTTGATAACACCCTCTTTTGTTTCTGTTAGATGATATTTGCATTTTAACAGGAGCTTATATGCTCTTAACTCAAAGAAATATATAAAGGGGAGTTGTCCAGCTGCGTGGCAGGATTGGTGGTAAGTTATATTTTCCAGAAGGGAGAATTGATTGCTATACTATCACTTGTATGGCTGCATCCTTCCTTTACTGACAGGGCAATACTCTATCTGCTCTAAACTACTGGGGATGCACAGCTGACAATGCACTCAGAAATTGAACATTTTTTGTGCTTAATTACTGCATACCTTTTGTTAGAGAGTAGATAATCCTTTTGAAAACATCACATCTCTAGGTGAAATTTCGGTAAAAAAAAATATATATATATATGTGTGTGTGTGTGTGTGTGTGTGTGTATTTGTGATGCCGGAGTTTTACTCGGAGATGTTCTTTCTAATGAAATATCAGTGGGGAATCCCCCATCTATCTTGTTACTGCTACTAAGTGTTTTTTAATTACTATTTATTTAGTATGAAACCTGACCTATATACAAGTGGTATTGTACCCACACACCTACACTCTTTTTTGCAGTAAAGATAAAACAATTGTGTGTTTTGAAAGTCTAAAACACAATGTAGTTGTGATTGTGTTTAATTTA
The DNA here is from genome assembly GCF_023851605.1 of Tamandua tetradactyla. Lineage (NCBI taxonomy): Eukaryota > Metazoa > Chordata > Mammalia > Pilosa > Myrmecophagidae > Tamandua > Tamandua tetradactyla. Next base: position 39,769,027 of record NC_135329.1, read on the forward strand.
TTTTGAATATGTTATTAAATGTTAATTTAATTATTGTGTACAATTATTTAACAAATGACAAATTAAAAAGGAATATCACCTAGAATATTAAGTGAGAACAGATTTTATAATTTTTCTTAAAAGATATCATTTGAAGTGGTAATATATTTTATCCATTTGAAACATGGTCTCATGTTATAGTTGTTCTATCAAAATGGAAAGTTTTAAGATCAATAGAAAAGTTAAATCTCTTTTTCATGTTCAAATGACATCTTTTTTCACTGCTCAAAATACTTTCTAATATCTTCAAAGGCTTAATTTTTCACTGACTCTGAATTCCATTGTAGAATTTCATACTGGAGAATTATGTCTTCTTAGGGAGCTCTAATTTGAAAGTGTTGATTTCTTACCAACTTCTCTTCTGGATTGTTCCAAATGAATCGAGAAATACCGTGAAATGCTTACCTGAAATGAAGTGCCGAAAACCAGAGGTAACGATTTGAAAGAATGTCTTCTCCTTTCGAATGACTGGAGAACCCTGATAATATAATCAAATTGAAACTGCTTATTTGAAGCTTAGAATAACTCAAATATTTGCACAGTCAAGTAAATATTTCGTTTTCATAATTAAGAAACTGAAGCTCACCTATCAGACACCACACAATTGTAGGACAGAGTTGGAATGTACCCTGAGTCACTCTCATCCTGTCTGTCCACGAAAATACATAAGCTTGATTCACATAGCCTGTACCAGGAGGGCTAACACGATAGAATGGCAGCAAGATTAGAGGGGAAAGAGGGTCGCCATAGGGATAAGATGTCATGTATCAGGCATTGGAGCAGTGAAGGGACAGCACTGGGGGCTCTTGAAAACAGAAAGTAAGGAGATAACAGAATTTGAACCATATATAAGTTTTAAAACTGACAAAAGAGCAGAGAAAGAATATGAAAAGGCTGCCAAAGAAATATTTTGACTTTTTTCTTTTTCCCTGCATGTGATGTATTTTCTAGCTATGTGGACATAGCTTAGTATCAGAGAGTTTTAGACTTGGATGGACTGTTAAAATTATCTAGTCCCTGCTTCTATGTCAGAGAGGAGGAAATTCTGTAGCTGTAGAAGACTCAAAAGCACATAGAACGATTAAGATAATCTTGAATTTGTCTCAGGCTCTGGTTTTCTTATCACAAAAGGTGTTCTTTCTCACCTGAAAGGTACTTTATTTTCTGTTTTGCATCTTGCTCCAAATATTTGCCTACATTTCCTTTACATGGAAAATCCAAAAAATCTCATTCAAAATTTTGTTTCAAGAAGGGCCTAAGAATGGCAAGAGCTCCATTTACAAAGTGTATGATCTGAAGATGTGTTCTGATTGTGGCAGCTTCTAACTGCTTAACCATTTATTACTTTTTTTTATTCATTGATTATAAAAAAACAAAAAATGGCCACAACCTAATGCCTCCCTAAATGCATGCTCTTTACAATACAACTTTGCAGTTCTCTCGTTGATAGGTAGAGTCTATTTCCTCAGCTGTTAAATTTGACCAGACTTGTACCTTACTTTGGCTAATGCAATGAGGCTGAAAAGTTTCTGAGTGAGTTCTGGCCCTTGACCTCAAGATAGCTTTCATATATCTGCTTTCTCTTGAAATCCTTCCCAGCACTAATGAGCAAGTGAGTACTAGTTTGCTTGAGGAAGAGAGATGTTGTGGAGCAAAACTGAACCATCCGAAGTGAGGCTATGCTAGACCATTCAATCGCAGCCAAGTTGAAAGCTGCCATAATTGTTTGGGTGAAGCTAACAGAAACAGAAAAGCTCCCCCAACTGAGCCTAACCTGATTGGTGACCTACATAAAATGTTGGCTAAATAAATGTTTGTGGTTTTAAGCCACTACATTTTGGGTTGATTAGGGTTGATTTGTATACAGCAGGAACTGACACCCAGCCCTTCCAAGTACAAATCCTACTGACAACCAAATTTGTATCTGGTCTGCCCTGATCCTCAGAATTTTAATATCGACTTGCCTTTCCAACCTCTGTCCAGGTTTCTAAAACTCAACCAACTGACAGAAGACTTACAGACTTCTCAGAAATCTACATGATAGCAAGTTACACCTGAACTGCCAATAGTACAGCAGAAATGTCTACAGCAGGACATGTCAGCTGAAGGAACAATACACACATGCACAAGTGAAGGATACTCATGCATTTAGAGTAAGTGAAGGAGGTGGGTCATCCTGACTGTGGTCATGAATCATCATGGTGAACCAGAGAACACTTGCCTCTTCTAAACATTGGACATCGGTGATGAATGGACAGAGGTCATTGAAAAGGAAAAATCATTGAGAAATTGCAAGGGAGTAAATAAATTGAGACTTCTATTTTGAGCTTTGTGAAACATTTTCAGTTGTGTTAGTAAAGTATATAGTTTTTTCTTCATTTCATTTTTGTCTTATTATAAAGGTAGTACTTTTTCAGAGCAAATAAACCATGAATTTGGTTCACGATGTGTAGAGTTCAGGTAGCTATAGTATATTTCTCAACTTATAATTTCTTTTTTTTTTTTTTTTTTTTTAAAGGAAAGACAGAGAGAAGGAAGGAAGGAAGGAAGGAAGAAAGGGAAACATTTTTAAACATTTTCTTGTTTTATTGTATTCTGTTTCTCCGTTTTTGTTACATGGGCTGGGGCCGGGAATCGAACCGAGGTCCTCCGGCATAGCAGGCAAGCACTTTGCCCGCTGAGCCACCGCGGCCCGCCCTATAATTTCTTTTTAACCATGGAAGTTGTGGGGGAAATAATGTGTGTTAGAGACTCAGTTAGAAAGTTAATGACTTCTCTTTTCCCCTGAAGCTCCAGGTTCTCTAGTTTTTAGCATAGACAATAGCATGGCAGAAAGAGAGCCAAACTCATTCAATCATATAGCCAACAGTTTCTTCTAGCTAGTTTATTTTCAAGTTAGTTTATGGCAGTTTTACCATTCAGAATGCTTATGTTGTTAGTTATACTCATCTTTTCTGGCTTTTCATTCCTCTTCTATTGAGCATTAAAACTATTTTTGTTATTTTTTATAGCAATTCTTTATGGGATTCAACTACCTAAATTTATAGGCTCCCAGATTTATTCAAAAGTGTCAGAATACCTGCAGATTTTATGTTTATCAGTCTCTTTATTTGTTATAAGACTGTTACATTTATTGATCTCTTAGAATTCCTGCATTTCTAAAATTTTGTGATTCTGATGTCACAATTATGGAGGTAAAAGAATGGAATAGCAAGAAACAGGAAGCAACAGATAAAGACATTCATAAAGTTTTCTATTTTTTTTTATACCGTATAGTAATTTATGTGCTGTCACAAGAGCTCTACACAAAGAATTGTCTGAGTTTGGGCTATAAATTGCCTTTCTGAGATATTTATACCTCCATCATAAATCTCTAAAAACTACCTTAATTGACAGCTATTAAAGATGAATTATTCATGGAAGTTGTCAGACCATAGGGAAATGTTATTTTACTAAATTATAGTTAAATTGACTTGACCAATTTTGATTTAGAGCTACTAAAATCCAAGGAAAGTAACTCTTCCATCGAATTTTAAGATGCAAAGTAAAATTGCTCAATTTTAACAAGTGAAAGGTATCATAACCAACATGGTCACCATTAAATTTTGATATTTGAAGAGAACAAATAAGTAAAGGTCAGCACAATTTGTTTTGCAAATAGCGATTTTTTTAAGAACAAAAGAAGTGCCTCTTCAAGTAATACAAAAAACCTCTTATAATCCCCACTCCTTCCCCTATTGACTCAGAGAGATTTGTCTTTTAAAGGCAGATAAAGGGAAAAAGGACTCTCATTTTTTTCCCATGTAATGTCATATTTGAGAGTGACATCTCCATTTGTTCACATAATAAAAAGTCTAAAGTTTGGCATGGAGCCAGAAAGAAAATTACAACATTCTGGTGGGGTCAATTTCTTTTTTATTTTTCCTGCAAATCAGAGGAAGCTTTTATGTGTCTTCATTCACCTACTTAGTTTGAGTAAGATACCCTTACTAAAGGAAAAAAATTCAAACCCTTGTTACTCTTTCTGTAGTCCCTGCTTAGAGAAACCATGACTTCAGAAATTGAGATTTTATTCTTCACTTGAGTTATCACAGCAAAACGAAAGATTTTTTATTCTTTATCACTAGCGCAAAATTTATTTTTGATGTTCATAAAATAAACACTCACACAAGTATTCTTGTGTGACTCTCTAATTTCCAAGATAAGCCAGAATACTTACATGAAAATGAGATGAACCTAAATAAGGGGGTGGGGGTGGGGAGTGTATAATGCCTACCTTGAAATCACAATGTAACCTCTGTGATGATCTGGAGCTATATGTACCTCACAAAATACATGTTCTTGAACTTAAAACATTTCTGTGTTTGTAAGTGCATTTAAGGAGGACCTTTTGTGAGGTCACTTCAGTTAAGGTTAAGGATCAGAATGGGACTTACTCCTATTACTAGGGTCTGTTGTAAACGAATAAATTCAGACAGAGAGAAAAACAACAGTGGGAGCAGCTAAGAGCTGAATGGGAGAGGGACTGGAAGTGAAGAGAGAGACCAGTGGATGCTGCCACGTTCCTTGCCATGTGACAAGGACCAAGGATCACCAGCAGCCAGCCCAGAAACCACAATTTCAGGGAGAGAGCACCACCTGGTTGATGCCTTGATTTGGACTTCTAGCTTAGCCTCAAAAGCAAGGGCTAAATAAATTTTCACTCTTTATGCCAAACTATCACATGGCTTCTGAAACTGAAACAGCCTCCTTGTGTTTGTGGCTAAAAGATTGGAAATCATTGATCTAGACCAAGCAAAATAAACTAATTATACGTTACCTCATTCTTTTATTTCTATTTTTACTCACATGTCCTATTTGGTCCTCTTGAAAAGAACTTACTTACATTTCTTAATACCTAGGATAATCTTTCCACATCTTTCTCTTCATTACAGAGCCTTTTGTAAGTATAACTTACTTGCCTAACATGTCATATAACATTTGAAAGCCTTTGAATAGTCTAGCTTCCAGTAATTACCCAAACCATATTCTTCCATAACTGACTCAAATGTCTGCAGCCATCTTAAAAACAGATCTGAACATTCTTTGACACTTCCTGCATTAAGATATTAAGAGTTATAATTTATGTCATCATCCCCCATATTGCCCGGATCAAGGAGGGCTTGTGAATATGTTAATAGAGTAGGAAGCAACACTAAATGACTTCTAAGGTTATATCATAAAAGGTCATGTAACTTTAGACTTTGTTATGCAGGATATCTGACCAACCTGAAATAGGCTGTAGAGAAGATCAGTCTCCACGTAGAGGACTTGTATAGATGTTCCTGTCAACAGCCCTAGTTTAACTCAGCCCTAAGGTTGTTAAACCATCTTTCAGGTGCTAGACAAGTGAGTAAAGAAGCCTTCAGATCATCCCAGTTTTCAATCATTCTCATTTTCGCTCCAGCCATGAATCCTGCTGACACCTCAAACATCATGGAGAAATGAAAACCTCCCCCCCCTTGTGCCTGTCCAAATCCCTACACACCAAATCTGAAAACATCACACATTGGCTGCTGTTTGGGGATTTGTTGGTTATGCATCAATAGATATCCAGGGCACTTATCCTTAGTTTTTATCTCTGGTTCTCCAAGACTTTGCCACTGAATATCACATATAAGTTTTGACAGCACGTTGGTGAATTCTATGAATCTCAACTTCAGATGTCATAGTGGTGACTCTTTATACATAATCTATACATACTCTCTATACAAACTATACATGCTATACACAAACTCCATTGCTCCACCACAACCCAGGTCCTTTAGGAATTATGTAGCCTAGCTCAGGCTGTCTGCATTCACAGCAAGAGAAAGAGAAAAGGAACCCAAAAGAGGTATTCAATAATGATTTTGAATGAAACAATTTGTTGTCAGTCTTCATCAATATTTTAGTCACTGAAACGATCATCAACATAATCAACAACCACAAAATAATAAATATGCATTGATGTTTTGTGGTTGAGATGGGACAGTTTATATTGTATTGTTCTAAAAATAAAAAAAAAATAGAAGAAAGGAAACCAGATGCAATGGCAATGCATGATCCGATGGGATCTAGCAAGGGAGGAGAAAAGGCTCAAAGGAATATCATTGTGGCAGACAAAAGAATTGCAATATAAATTGTAAGCTTTATATCAGTGGCAAATTGTCTGAACTTGATGACTGTATTGAACGTTACATAAGTGAATGTCCTTGTACTTAGGAAATATGTATGACAGTATTAAGTGTTCAAGTAACATGATAAATATGACCTACACTCAAAGATTAAGAAAATGGTTACAGAGATAGATAGACAGACAGACAGACAGACAGACAGACCAATCATTCGATCGATTGATAGATAGGTAGAATTCTATGGCAAATATGGCAAAAAGTTTAAATTGGTGGATCTGGGAATTAGGCAGTAGTGGTGTATGATGTTCTCTGTATGAGTCTTACAGCACTTTTGTAACATTTATTTTGATTTATTTTTATAATATTATTTATTATAGAAGTTGTGGGTTTACAAAACAATCATGCAAAAAATACAGAATTCCCATATATCAACCTATTATTAACACCTGGCATTGGTGAGGAACATTTGTTACAATTGATGGTAGCACATTTTTATAATAGTACCTTGAAGATTAGTCCATATTAGTCTTGGTTAATTTAGGATTCACTGTTTGGGTGGTATAGGATTAACACAAGATCAGTTCTATGAATCTGTTTCTTAATTTTCATTCTATTACCATATATAATCTAACATTTCCCCTTTTAATCACACTCAGACAGATATTTCCATGCTGTTAATTACATTAGCAAAATTGTGCTACTATCACCACTATCCATTACCAAAACGATTCCATCATTCTTAATAGGAACTCTGCACACTTTAAGACTTAACTTGCATTACCTATCCCCACTCCATCTCCTTTTAACCTAAATGCATTAAATTACTTATTCCAATTATTTCGAATCAGTCAAATCATAAAATATTTGTCCTTTTGTGCCTGGCTTATTTCACTCAACGCAATGTTTTCAAGATTCATCTATGTTGTCACAAATACCAGGACTTTAATTTTTACAGGTGAATAGACTGTATTCATCTGTATGCATGACTATACTACATTTTACTTACCCATTTATTGGTTGATAGTCACTTGAGTTGCTTCTATCTTTCAGCAACTTTGAATAATGCCACTATGAACATTGATGTGTAAATATGTACTCCAGTCCCTGGTTTCAATTCTTTGGGTATATCCGTAGTAGTGGGATTGCCAGGTCATATGGTAGTTTTAAATTTAGCCTTCTGAGAAGCTACAAAACTGTCTTCCACAATGACTACACCACTTTACATTACCCTCATCATTGAGTGAGTGTACTTATTTTTCTGCATCACCTCCAAAATTTGTTATATATTTTTTTAATATCAGCCATTCTAATGGGTGTGAAATGGTATCTAATTGCAGTTTTGATTTGTGTTTCCTTGGTGGCTAATGATTTTGAGCATTTCTACATATCTTTTCTGGATATTTGCATATCTTCTCTGAAGAGATGGCTATTTAAGACTTTTACCTATTTTTAAATTGGATTGTTTGTCTTTTTGTTGTTAAGTTGAAGGATTTCTTTGCATATTCTGAATATTAATCTTCATTGGGTAAGTGTTTTCCTATTGAAAAGGTCCACTTTTTATTTTCATGATAAAATCCTTTGAGGCACAAAAGTTTTTAATTTTGATGAGGTCCCAGTTATCTCTTTTCTTTCTTTTGTTTGTGTTTTGGAAGTAAAGTCTAAGAAATCATTGCCTAACACATGTATTTGAGATGCTTCCTTATATTTTCTTCTAGGAGTTTGATAGTTATGGCATTTATATTTAGTTGTTTGATCTGTTTTGTGGTGATTTCTATATAAAACATGAGAGAGGGGTTCTCTGTCATTTTTTTTTGCAATTGGAGATCCAGTTTTCACAGCATTTTGGTAGAGACTATTCTTTTTGAGTGGTCTTTGCTGCCTGGTCAAAAACTAGTTGACCCAGACTGTGAGGGTCTATTTCTGAGCCCTCAATCCATTCCAATAGTCTATATGCCTATCGTTGTACCAGCACCATGCTGTTTTGGTTACTGTGACTTTGTAATAAGTTTTAACATTGGCAAGTGTGAATTCTCCAACTTCATTCTTTTTTTTCAAGATTGCTTTAGGCATTCGGGGTCCCTTTGGCAAATGTATATGATGATTGGCTTTTCCATTACTGCAAAGAAGGTTGTTAGGATTTTGACTGAGATTTTATTGAATCTATAAATTTATTTGGGTAAGATTGACATCTTAATGATATCTAGTCTTCCAATCCAAGAACATGGAATGTCCTTTCATTTATTAAGTCATTGTTTGATTACTTTTTGCAATGTTTTGTAGTTTTGCATCTGCAAGTCCTTTACATCCTTGGTTAGATTTATTCCTAGATATTTGTGAAAAGAATTTATTTCTTGATTTCTTCATTGGTTTGTTTATTGCTTATGTATCTAAATACTACTGATATGTTTAATCTTGTGCAGTACCACTTTGCTGAATTCATTTATTAGCTCTAGAGTTTTGCTGTGGACTTTTCAGGATTTTCTTGTCGTCTGCAAACAGAAAAAGTTTCACTTCTTCCTTTCCAATTTAGACCCATTTTATTTCTTTTCCCTATCTATTTGTTTTGGCAAGAGCTTGGAGTACAATGCTGAATAATGGTAGTGACAGTGGGCATCCATGTCTTGTTTCTGATCTTAGAGGAAAAGCTTTCAGGCTTTCACCATTAAGTAGAATGTTAGCTGTGGGCTTTTCTTATGTGTCCTTTATCATGTTGAAGAAGTATCTTTCTACTCCTAATGTTCTAAGAGTTTTTATCAAGAAGGAGTGCTGGATTTTGTGAAAAGCCTTTTCTGCATCAATTGAGATGATCATGTGTGTTTTTTTTTCTTCATTGTGTTAAGGTGATATATTACATCAATTGATTTTCTAATGTTGGAACACCATTGCATACCAGACTTAAATCCCACTTGATCACAGTGTATAATTCTTTTAATATGTTGTTTGATTAGGTTTTCTAGCATTTTGTTGAGGATTTTTGCATGTATGCTCATGAAACATTAGTTTACAATATTCTTTTCTTGTGGTATCTTTATATGGCTTTGTGGTATCTTTATATGGCTTTAAGGGTGATGGTGACCTCATAGAATAAACTAGGGAATATTCTATCCTCTACAATTTGGGATGCTTTATCTATTATTTAGAGTAGTGTATTAAAGTCTCCATCAAATTCTCCCTTCAAATCAGCTAGTATTTGCTTCGTATATTTTGTGGCACTGTTATTAAGTGCATATTGATTTATAATTGTTACATCTTCTTGAATTGTCCCTTATGTCAACATATAATGACTATCTTTGCACTCATAATTGTTTTTAAATTAAAGTTTATTTTATGTGATATTAGTATAGCTGCCCCAGTTCTCCTTGCATGGTATATTATTTTCCATCCTTTCACTTTCAACCTACTTGTATCTTTGAATTGAAGGTAAGAGTCATTCAGACAGTTTATGTAGTTGGATCATGCTTTTTTTTTTAACCATTCCTCTAATCTCTGTGTTTTGACTAGAGAGTTTAATCAATTTATAATTAAAGTCACTACTGATTATGCAAGACTTTCTTCTCTCTTTTTTGCTATTTAGTATTTGAATGGCATAAACCATTTTTGTCTCTCAAGTCTTCCATTAATTCCTACTTTTATATTTATTTGAATTCCATGCTGTATCAAATTGAGTATCTTCTTTTTTCTATGTAGATATATTTTCCATCTATTTTCCTTGTAGCTTCCATGGATTAAAATTTAACATCCTAAATATATAATAATCATATTTCATTCAATACCAACTTAATTTCAATAGCATATACATTTACTTTTCCTTTATCCCTCTTTCCCCCTCCACATATTTTTTGTACTTGTTATCACTTATATCTTTATACAGGGTGTGTCCAAAAACATAGATTTATCATTACTTTTTATGTATTTGCAGTTTAGCACCTGTAGGAATTAAAAAGTTGAATTGTATACTGAACTATACACAACAATACTAGCATTTATAATTACCCAAGTGGTTTCTTTTCCTGCAGGTCTTTAGTTGTTTAGGACTCTTTTAAGCACTTTCTAGTATCCTTTCCTTTGATTTCTGAAGAACTTCTTTTAGCATTGCTTATAAAGCAGGTCTGGTGGGAGTGAACGCCGTCAATTTTTCTTTACTGGGAATATCTTAATCTCTTAGTCATTCTTGAAAGAAAGTCTCACAAGATATAAAATTTTTGGTTGATAGTTGTTTTCTTTCAATACTTTAAGTAGTTCAACCTATTGCATTCTTGCCTCTGTGGTTTCTAATGAGAAATCTGTATTTAATCTAATTGGGACTCCCTTGTATATATCACATGGCTTTTCCACTGTAGCTTTCAAAACTTTCTCTTTGACCTTTGCATTTGATAGTGTGATTGGTATTTAATGGGATATATTTTTCTTCATGTTCATCCCGTTTGGTGTTATGTGGACTTCTTGGATGTGCATTATGTGATTGGCTATGTTTGAGAAATTCTGTCATTATTTCTTTAAACATTGTTTCTGCCCCTTTCTCTCTTTCTTCTCCTTCTGGTTCTCCTTTAATGCATATATTGCTATGCTTGATGGTGTCAGAAGTATCTCAGGCTATTTTCAATTTTTTAATTTTTATAATTCTTTATTCTTTTTGTTCCTCAGCCTGACTCATATCAAGTGTCTTGTCTTTGAGTTCACTGATTCCTTCTCCTGCCAGATTGGATTTGATCTCAAAATCTTCCTGGAAATTTTTCATTTCAGTTATCATGGTCTTTAACTCACATAATCCTGTTTGGTTCCTTTTTAACATTTCTATCTCTTCACTAAAATTCTCATATTGTTCAATCACCTTTTTCCTGATATCCTTTAGTGTTTCTTTTCTGTAATTGTCTTCTTCTTTGTGAATTTCTAAGATCATTTTTAGGAAAAGCTTTTGTCAATGAGTGCATAGGTGGTTCAGTGGTAGAATGCTCACCTTCCATGCAGGAGACCCGGGTTCGATTCCCAGACCATGCACCCAAAAAATTTAAAAAAAAACTTCTGTCAGTATATCCACATACTGATCTTCTCCATTGGTGCTTTCTGGATTTTTATCTTCTTCTTTTGAATGGGCCATGATTTTCTTGTAATTTGTCTTGTAATCTTTTGTGGCATACTGTACATTTTAATACTTTAACATGTAAGTTCTGAAGTTTATTCCATGAGACTTCTGGGGTTTTTTGTTTGTTTGTTTGCTTTATTTTGTAACTAGCTGGTGATAGCATTTAGATTTTCCTGAGCTTCAGCCCCCTCTATCGAGAAGTTCTGCCTGAGGCGAATGCACCATGCACTGTTTTTCTTACCTTTCTGAGCAGGTGTCTCATCCTGGGCTTTTGCTTGTTAGTTGTCTTGGAGTTGCTCTCTTTACAGGAGTTTAGTTGTCCCCTTTGTTTCCCAGTAGACGGACCTCCCTCCCTGGATGCTTGGAATTGGTAAGCTTTTGCCCCAGATTGTCTGCCTCTGTAGTTTCTTATACACCATTTGTTGTCTCAAACTGCTTTTACCTGGAGAGAAAATTCTGCGAGGAGCAATTAAAAAAAACTTTCCCAAGTCAGTCTTACCCAACTGAAACAAGACTAGGAACCCAGGAAGAGGGTGCAGACCAACTCTAAGTGTTCTGGGAGGAGTCAGGAAGGGCACCAAGAACTTTTCCACAAAACTGAGCTTTACCTGCCACGAAAATGCAATCCTTCAACTAACCATTTCCTAGCAGACCTGAGGAAGCATATCATCTTTGGGTTTCCTCCACAACAGCCTTTGTCCAGGGTAGGTCAAAATTATGGCCACTTAGAGCTGTGTCCCCAGTGATCCAAAGTTGCTAATCAAATACTGGGCCCACCTCGACTCTTGAGGAAGAAGAGTTCTGTGTCCCTTTCTGTCCCCAGTGAGTTAGTGAGGGGCTGGACCCCATAATTACCTACTGCGAGAGTGTGGGATGAATGTTGGGTAGTGGCCATGCAGGGAGAGCAATTTAATGTTCTTTAACATAATTTATCAGTTTTGTTCTCTCACTTGTCCCTGGAGGCTGAACATTGTTATTTTGGCCTCTGGAATTTCAAAATTGTTGTTTCAGACAGTTCCCTACTGTTTGATAGTTGTTCTAGTGGAAGGACTAAGTCACAGAGCTCCCTATACTGTCATCTATCTACAATCCTCTTATACATTGATTTCTTGCTAAGTAGAGAAACTTGGTGAATCAGGAATATAATTGCTAAGCTGATCTAACTAAAATATTAACTTTATTACTATTAAATTAAATTAAATATTAATTAAAATAGTAATATTAAGTGAATATTAACTTCACCTAGATAGGTAATCTGTTTTAAATAGATGCAAAGTAGCTATTTCCAATTTATGATTTTTTGAAGATAAAAAGCCACCATTTTGCCACAAGAAAACTTACTGAAAGTAGCTATTGAGAACAACTTCATAACCAGTTAGCTAAACAATAAATTTAAATACATATTTTATAGGCATGGTTAGTGTGTAAATTGTTGCAATATAATACACTTCTCTATACTTAGTGGTGTAAAACAAAAATGATTTATTACTTATTACAATTCAGTGGGTTGGCTGAATCGTTCCTCTACTTGTTTTACCTGGGTCGACTCACATGGTAGCCTTTCAAAAGAAGGGTCAGCTGGGCTGAAAAGTGGATAATGGGCTTATTCATATGACTGGCATTTCATGCTGACTATCAGATATGACCCTTTGGCTAGTTCAGCTTTGTTACTGAACTACATATATGAACAAATGTTCATATAACATGTCAAGGCAGGCCAGCATCCTAAAAGAAAAGAAATGGAAGTTGCAAGATTTCTTATGATCTACCTATAGAACTCAATCACATAGTTTCACTTCCATCATAATTTATTGTCAAAGGGATTTACAAAACCGGCTTTCTTTAATGGGTGGAGAAACAGACTCCACCCATTTTGATGCTAGGAGGAGAATCAAAATTACATTGCAAAGGAACATGTGGCAAAGAATGAATTGTATTTGTCTTGTTTGCAACATCTATCATAATTAGTTGATATGAATTAATGTTGATGTGAATTAAAATTTGAAAACTTTATTGAAAGTTTCCCATATTCCAGTCATTGTGCTAGTGTTTTAAAAAACATATTATTTGATTTTTACAGCAATGCAAAGAAATTAATGTTATCCCAATTTTAAGAGATTAAAAAGCTGAGTCTTGGAAGATTGACCGACATGTTCAAACTTATCGTGGCAAATAGGGAAATAACGTGACTTGAGAAACATATTAAGCTCTCTAGATACCATTGGAAAAAATCATTTGAAGTTGGTAAACATTAATTTATAGCAAACTTGCAAAGAAAAAGGTATAAAGGAAGGAAGAGGCTCCATTTGGAAACTATGTGGTTAAAACAAGAAGGAAAAAATGAGATGGTAAATTTAAATGTGCTGAAGGACAAAAAAAGTCATAAAATTTAAGAACACTCAACTTTTCCTCAACTCCACCATAAAGTTCTCAATTAAAAAAAGTTATTCACTAAACTTTAGTTTAGAGAAGTCTCTCTAAACAATAAATATTGTAAGTTACTGCAGTTGTTACCCTACCCAGAAATGTTGTGATGAAAATAATCTTCAAGTAAACAAAACTACTATGAAATGAAAACAGAGTTTAAGAATCAAACTGAGGGAAATTATTCTGAAAAAATCAAATGAAGCACAAGAAAACTGTTACACAACTCTTCAAAATGGATGAAATATTTCTAATAAATATTTGCACATACGGAAAAACACCGTTAGTTTAAAATTCAAAATTAAGAACAGAAATGGATAAAATAAGAGAATGAAATAAAATCAGAGTAAGGCAAAATTACAAATTAATAACTATAAATCACTTATTATAATTTTTTATATATTAATTTAATTATAATTATATAGAAGATAAAATAATATTGAAGACAAATAATAAAGTTCACATAGTATAAATTATTAATAAATTTGAATGAAAACAACAAGAAGCTTTGAAGTAAAGCATAAAATCAAGAAAGTAAAGGAAAGCAAAATCAAAAATGGGAAAAATGGTCAAGGAGAAAATTCGTGGAAGTGAAAGACAAAGAATATCTCATATACATATACCTAAAACCTTTTTTAGGTTACCCTAAAAAAGTTAAAAAGCAAAACAAAATACATATTTAAAACTATCATCTATGAAGACTTTCCAGAAATTAAAGAAAGCTTGAATTTGCCTATTGAAAAGACCCATTGGATATTATGGAAAATTGACTTATGATTATTAACTGAGACATAGTCTAGAAAACCCATTATAATTTGAAAATAAACTTTGTAATTATAATCTCTCAGCTCTTCACACAAAAGAAACAAATATAATACAATTATAAGATAATTAGATTTGTTGAACTTCTCATTAACAACAGACAACAGAGAAAAATGGAGGAACATTTTTTAAAAACTCAAATAATAAATCTGAACCAAGAATTTTATATCCTGCTAAGCTGTTGGTAAGGTAGCAAGGCTATAGGAAAATTATTTTAAACATTGAAGAATTCATGAAATTCTGTCCCCTGAGACTTTTTTGAGTAATCTGCTAGAGAATGTGCTTCATGTAACTAATAGATGTCTGTGGAGACTTGTACCTATAAGGCTAAATCAAAGGTGAAAATAAGGGTCAAAGAATATTAATGTAAATATAAGTTGCAAGGTACATATTCTAATAAATGTAAATGTGCAACTATAAATAAAAGGAAAGATGGAAAGGGAAGCAAAAGTAGAATACACATATTAATTGTTTTGTACATTTCTGGTAGAAATTGAGGGACTCAGAACCTAGGCACAAATATGGGAATAAGAGGCTATGGGCATTTAAATTTCATAAGTCTTAAGTGACTGCTAAAATGAAAATATAAAACTTCCTAAATACCAGAATAAATTTAAAGCATAAACAAAAATAACAAGTTGTAAAGAAACACAGCGTAATACATAATACTGATAATAATTATAAAATAATAAAAGAATGTTAATGACAAATTTATTTATCATATCAACATGTGTGAATGGACTTACTGCTATTAAAAGCAGTTTGGGTAATAGATGGTGGTGATGGCAGCACAACATTGTAAATGTAATTAAACCATTCAATTATATTTAAATGTAGTTAAACAGGGAAATTATAGTTTGTATATGTTTCCAAAATAAATATTTAATAATTCATAGAACTGTATAACACAAACAGTGAACCCTAGTATAAACTATAGACTATACTTAAAAGCATAATTATAAAAATATTGTTTAATCAATTGTAACAAAGTTACCATGCTTATGCAAAGTTTATAATAAGAAAAACTGGTGGGATGAGGGCTCGGGGAGGGTATATGGGAACTTTGTACTGCCTGTATGACTTTTCTATAAACCAACAACTTCTTTAACAGAAACAGTAACAACAAAAGAAGTTGAGTTTCAGCAAAAGAAGCTGGGGGGAGAACAATTTTCAATTCATCTCATAAATAAGACAAAATTATGTGCTGTATTCAAGAGACAAACTTAAAATGACTTAGAATGGGTGCATATAAAGTGTAGGCAAATGTACACAAGATAAAGAGGAAAAACATAAAAACAAATATTGTAATACTGATAACTAAGCAGAATTCAAGTCATAAAGAATTAAACACAACAAAAAAGAACATGTATTCATGCTCAAGGTTACAATTTACAATGGATATGCAACAATAGTGGATATCTATCCAACTTTAACATGCAAAATCAGTTCAAAACAAATCAAACCAAGAAAAATTAAATAAAGATATAAAATGCTCAAACAACATAATCTATTAAACAGATTTTATGGGTATTTAATGGAAATTGCCCCCAGATAGTTTAGAATATCTTCCTTTTTACACTTACATGGAACATTCACAAATATTAATCATATTCACCATCTAAAGGAAAACTTCAGTCAGTTTCATATCACATGTAACACTTTATGATCAAAATTAAATTAAAATGTAAATCATTAGCAATTTTTTAAAGACCTTCTACCTGAAGTGGGAAGAGGGACACACAAGAAATAGAAGAAGTGAAAAGGGAAATATAATCTGGAATGACTGGATTTCAAATATAAGAAGGAAGTATAGCACATTGACCAAAGTGTTACTGAAAGGACAGACAGTATTCCAAATAAAAGATTATTTGGAAAAGAGGGAATTGACTAAATTAAGTGGATTACAATAAAGGTGTACAGTTGAGAACATGAGGTTGTGTTCTAGTTTATAAGCTGCCAGAATGCAATATACCAGAAATGGAATGACTTTTAAAAAGAAAATTTATTAAATTGCAAGTTTACAGTTCTAAGCCTATAAAAACGTCCAAACTAAGGCATCCATGAAAAGATACCTTGGTTCAGAAAGGCCAATGAGTCCAGATCACCTCTGTCAGCTGTGGAGACCACAGCTGGCATTTTCTGGGGTCTCTGGCTTCTTGTTTCAAATATCTTCCCAGGGGGCATTTTCTTTCTTTCTTTATCTCTGGCTATATGAGCTGTCAGCTCTCTACGGCTTCTAGCAATGGTGATGTCTACTGGGTTCCAAGCATCTCCAAACATCCACCTCTGTCTTCTGCAAATGTAGGCATCTGTTTCAGCTCTGCTTTCCTCAAAATGTTTCTCCTTCGAAAGGATTCCAATAAAGTAACCTAGACCCACCTGGAATGGATGAAATCACATTACCATCTAATCAAAAGATCACATGCACAATTGGGTATGCCACATCTCTGTGAAGATAATCCAATCAAAGTTTCTGCACAATGGCATTGAATCAGGATTAAAAGAAACAGCTGCTCCCACAGCATTGGATCAGGAGTAAAACGGCTTTTCTGAGACACATAATACTTTCAAATTGGCACTGGCTCTGATGAATTTGAAGAGCAGTTATAATGTGGTAATGACAATAGGATGCTGAAAAGATAGAAGGCTATTCTAGAACAGTGGTATTCACGAATTAATATTTTAGAAAGTCAGTTACTTTTATAGCCAGTTGAAGTGGAATGGAGGAAAATGCTGCATATATTTAACTTCTTCATGACCAAGTTCTTCCCACAAGTTTTAAACACATTCCTGTTTCTCCCACTAAAATAATCTTATATGTTTCCATACAGTGTTACATATAAGTAGCCTTTTTAGTTTATCTGTAAATATGTGAAAATACTAAATTATAAAAAAAAAATGAAATCACTAAATTCTATAACAATTACCACAAAAACATATTGGGAGGACGGCCATTATTCTTATTCTGTATTATATCGGGGTTACAGAATTGTTGAAGTTAATTGTTGATTTGTGACAATTCATCTCAGGAATCAGAGACTACTCTTGATGACTTCTGGGTTTGTCTGGTGGAGACAACCCTTCACCTTTGAAAATGTATGCAAATATATAGCAGTTTCCTTGCATTGTTCATGGTGGTAAAATTCTAAGTCAAGCTTACCATTATTACCCAGTGTAGAAATCACAATTGCCAGCAGATTAAACAGCATATCTCAGACATGGCAAAGCAAAAAGAAGATTGCTAGTGATTGACAGACCTAGTTCTCCATAATAAAAACAAGGGAAAAGACCAGTGGAAATATAGGCAAGGATAATAGAAATTGCATCCACTAGGAGTTTTATGGACTTTGTGATAAAGGTTGGATGAATTAAGGTAGCGTAGGGTTTTCTCAACCTCTGCACTACTGACATATTGGAATAGATATTTCCTTATCGTAGTGATGCCCCAGAATGTTTCCAAATATTCCCAAATGTTCCCAGGAGGCAAAATTTCCCCATTGAGAATCACAGCTCCAGGACTTGTCATATTTTAACATGCATAAAAATGACCTAGGGGTCTTTTTTAAATGCAGATTCCATGTAATGGGCCTGGGGTGAGGCTTGGTTCTCTAGTTCAAACAAGATCCCAGGTGAGGCCCATGCTGCCTGCCAAGGACTGCACTTTCTCCTTGGAAAAAAACCTACAGCTTTCTACAGCCAACTTGTACAGATCTTTAGGGTGTGCAGTCGATGTACACTCGAGGTATGGGTCACTGCAAATACGTTAAAGCAAGGTCTGGATAGCATATTAAATTATCTTTTAAGAGAAAGACATCTTTAAAGTGCTTCATCTCGTATTTCAACAGCTCTTGAACTTTTTGATCTGGGATCCTGTGGTAAAAAATATTTATTGTGATAACATATATGCAGCATCACATCTATCATTTCCACCACTTTCAAGTATATAATTTGGTGATATTAATTGCATTCACAATGTCGTGCTGCTGTCACCACCACAGGACCTTTTTACACTCTTAAAAATTATTGAGAACCAGACAGTTTTTGTTTATGTGGGTTATATCTATTGATGTTCCCGTATTGGAAATTAACACTGAGGAGAAAATGTCAGTTTTTCTGTCAAAATTATATTATACAAAAGAACCTTTCTAATTGCTCAATGTCTAGCATAAAAACTGGGCAACAGAAAAAGCTAATATATATATTCATCATTTGTGTATGTGTATGAGCGTGTGGGTATGTACATACCAGAAAGAAAAATCCAGGTCATTTGGTTAAATTTTTTTTAAATGCCTATTGTTCAAAGATATATGCTAGCACCTAAAATAATGCATCTAGAACAATACTTGGAACATTATAGATATCAATAAGGAGTCATAAAAATAATTTTTCTTATGCTCACGTCTTAAAGAGAACAATTTTAGATGTAGTCAGGTAGGTTTTTCCTGTTTCCCCTTTCTTCATCATCATAGGACGAAGAAACAGAACACATTTCATTGACAGGTATCATGCTTGGAATTTTCTCATAATGATCTTTAGTACGCTGGCTTTTCCACATCATTCAAGTTTCAGCTCAAAGCTTACATCCCCAGAACTGTGGACTACCCAGTTTCACATTGTCCCTTCTCATTCGCCATGATCTTTAAAACACAGGTTTTAAATTTAATCATCTTATTAATGTTTTTTTTTCTGTTTCAAATATTTTGTCTGTCTCTCCCATTAGAAGGGAAGCATGCTAAATATCAAAGATATTGCTCATCTCATTCACCACTCTATCCCTGATGCTGAGAAGAATATCTGGCAAAGAGCAGACCCTCCATGAAATGTTATATAATGAATAAATACCTGACATGTTATTCCCACATCACAGATTGCTTCACACACATGTTGGCTCCTCAATTTGATTGACTTTCCTAAACACAGCTAAATGTCATTTAATCTCTAGCTGGGGTCCTGTAGACAGTAGGAGAGAATATTTTTCACCTAGTGAATATGCTATTCCTTAGCAGAAAGAACGGAATTTATGAATACAGATGATTGAATCCAACATATAGGATAGTAAGGCATTTTTATGATTACAACAGATAAATGCATATAAAATGTGTTTCTTTCTTTGATATATTTCGTATGTTTTAACATGGTGTATATGCAAGAGGAATTTAACAAAGCATGATAAAAAGGACTGTGTCTGAAAAGGATGCAAATTTTGCTTCTAATTACTAGATGGATGATCTGAAACTGTTGTGTACTGCAGAAAAGCCCATTTCTTTTAATCCTGTTCCAATATTGTAGGGCAGGACCTCTTGATTGTACTGTTTTTCATGGAGATGTGACACACCCAGTTGTGGGTGTGAGCTTTTGATTAGATGGAGCTGTGACCCCCACTCATTCAAAGTGGGTTTTGATTAGTTGACTAGTATCCTTTAAAGAGAGGAACATTTTGGGGAAAACTAAGATGTAGGCATTTGTAGATACTTGGAGACCGAACAGAAACTCAGAGAAGAGGCACTGGAATCAGTGCCTGAAAGCAATGAAACTTGGGAATAAAAATCAGCAGACATCACCATGTGCCTTCCCATGTGACAGATTTCAGCCTTTCTTTGAGGTCAAGGTATCTTTCTCTGGATGCCTCACTTTGAATGGTAAACTTGTAACTCAATAAATCCCCTTTATAAACGTCAATCCATTTCTGGTATATTGCATTCTGGCAGCTTTAGCAAACCAAAATACTAGAGAAATAGCTTTTTTTTTTTAATCATTGATGAAAAGGCTTTCTTTCCATCTGCAATTCTTAGGCCATAGAAGACACTCAAGTATCTTCTGAATAGACAAATGAGACAATAAAGAATCCTTTGTTCCACTTCTGTATTTCAGATCAGCTTTCAGTCCATGCTTATCAAAATGCTGCTAGACTGAGCTTTCTTTCATCCACAATGATATGATAAGCCTAATATTTCATTCACTATTAGCTGTGCATTTTAAAATTCAGACTTAAAGATATCATTCAACTGAAAATTCTATTTATAATGGTTTCCCAAAGCTCCACACCAAGTCAATTATGCTACCTGAGGAATTTTGGAAAAGTACAGATTCTCAGAACCACTATAAAAATTCTGATTTATGGATTTTGGTATAGCTTCCTCAATAAATGAAATTCCATAATCAAGAATGGTATATTTATTAATTTTTGCCTGAAATGGCAAACTCATAAAATTGATATTTATAGCAATTGATAATGCATATTGCTGGACATGGGAGAAAATCCAAATAATAGTAGCATATGTGTTTATAGAAGGGTTATTTTTCTCACATTTTATGTTTAGAAGCAAGACATTCAGAACCTCTGCAGCTGTGGTATAATATCATCTGTTTCTAAAATTTCTTAGTTTTCTTTTCTATTCTTACACTTAACTTAAAGATTTCATTCTCATGGTCTCAGGGTGGCTGCTGTACATCCTACAATCACATCTGTGTCCCAGGAAGGGAAAATTTACAAAGAAACCAAGGACAAGAATAAGCAGGCTGTCTATATTCGGTCCTTTTAAGAAGTTTTTTTTTTTTTCCCTAGAATACCCTCACAGTGATTTACACTTATATCGCATTGATCAGAAATGATCACCTCTTTCTAAGAAGGAGGGCAGGAAATATGGTATTTTAACTGGAACACTGAAAACTTGAACAAAATTGAGTGTGTGCAAAGAGAAAAGGAAGAATGGTTGTTGGATGGGCAAATAATGGTTTCTACTAGGGATATAAGTTCTGAAAATGTTCAGGGCTATATATATATATTTAAAATAAAATTAAAAATTTTCATCTGTATCTGAGTGGGAGTGACTGATTAGCCATTCATGACTTTGGGGAACCAAAAAAAAGTTATCTTCTAAGGTGGATATTGCCTGGAAAACTTTCCTCAATAAATAGAAGATGTTTTCTCTTTAGTTATTTCTTGCTACCCACTATCAAACATCCCCCCAATAGTCATCTGGAGTAAAAATCCCCCTATTACATGAGCCAGAGTGGGAGAAAGAAGATAGATTAATTCTGATCTGTTCAGTCTGGAGGCTTAATCGTTACAAAGCAGCTACTGAACAGTTTTATTCTACTGTTCCTGGGATACACGAGTATAAGAGAAGATTATGAAAAGT
This sequence comes from Tamandua tetradactyla, assembly GCF_023851605.1. NCBI lineage: Eukaryota > Metazoa > Chordata > Mammalia > Pilosa > Myrmecophagidae > Tamandua > Tamandua tetradactyla. Next base: position 39,790,692 of record NC_135329.1, read on the forward strand.
GAGCCAAATTGCATGGTGCAGAAGAAATAATAGACTGTTTATATTTATAAAAAATGTTACAAAATTTTTCCAACGCACCTTTAGTCAGATTAATAGTAATTAAGTTTACATTGGGATTAATGAGACTCAGCTGTTGTTATAAGCTATGCTGGCAACTTGCCATATTCTGACTAATGGTTATTCTAAAAAATGTTACCCTGTTCTTGTAACTTTAACCTCCTAGCACCTTTAAATAGTTCCATAATTATATGTTGGCAAACTTTTCCATTTCTAAGACTTTTTTTGAAGCTACAGGTGTTAAAATGTAAATTATAATCATATTCATGTGAACATAGTTTAGCTACTTCTATGAGCAAGAAAATTCCTTCTTCTCTATGTATAGTTTGATAAAACTGATGAAATGCAAAATACCAGAAATGTATTTAAAACGGTAGTTCCCAGGCCATAAAAATGTCCAAATCAAGGCATCAACAGGTAGTGCTTTCTCCCTGAAGATGCGCTACTGGTGATCCTCAGCTTCCCTGTCACACAGCCAGGCATGTAGCAATGTCTCTGGTCCACCTTTTCTCCCGGGATTCATTGCTTCTAGCTTCTTGCTTCAGGGGCTTCCTCTCTGTTTCTGTACTTTCTGTTTTCTGTATGTCCTCTTTCAACTTCTCTGGCTTTCCTCTCTGAATTTTTCTGGTTTTTCTCTCTCTCTCTACTTCTCTGTGTGTTTCTCTTTTAGCTTCTGTCTTTCTCTCTGTCTTTCATGATCTTATAAAGAGCTCCAGTAAAAGAATTAAGACCCATCTGATGTACACCTCAACTGAAATAACCTAATCAAAAGTCCCACCCATAATAGTTCTACACCCACAGGAATGGATTAGCTTTAAGAACATGAACTTTTCTAGGGTACCCACAACTTCAACACCCTACTTCTTAGCACTTCAGACATATCAGGGTGGGTAAGTGGTTTGAAAAGTTCATTTGAAAGGTCTTTCTGTATCTAAAAAGGAAATCTTTTTAAGCAATAGAAAATATGTCACCTTCCATGCTTCCTATGTAACGCCGGTCCTCAGAGGATAAAAGCACATGTAAATACAGCAGCTGTGAAGTTAAAAGAGCAACACAAAAGTTCATAAATTTAAAGACCAAGGTCCAATAGAGAAATGGACAAAACCGTGGACTTACCATTTTTTCTTAACTTTTGACAAAAGTAAACCAAATATTAAAGATTCTCATTTGTTCTTGCTTATGTTTTATAGAAAAATTCCACCAAATGAAGCTAGGTGATTATTCTAGTCACATATTCTGATTTGTTTCTAAACAACCTAAAAAAACCTAAAAATATGATCTTCTGGAAACTAAAATTTAAGCTCCTTGTTTAACAGTGTTTGCCTGAAGTTGTGGGGCCACTGTCAATAATTCAGCTGATCATTTTGCAGTGGTTCATCTGGGAGAATGCGCAGTCTCACAAAGTTCTTTCTTAAGACGACTTAGCAGATCGGGTCTGGCCTGATGGGATCCAGACTCTGAGAATTGCATGCAATTTGGTTTTAATCCCCAGGCGTCATTTAAAAGACAAAATACCCAAGAGCATTTAAATATATACCTCTTGATATAATTACAAATCAATGCTTTATTGTTTACAAGCAAATATATGTATATTGCATGTATACAAATATATGCCTTATACATTCTGCAATATTTTATTCACTTTTTCCTTTGCCAAGGAAGTGTTTTCTTTGCCATGGAAGTATTGTCTTGATGCAAAAATTCATCAATTTATCTTCCATTGTTTTTCTCTTTTCTTTGGAATATGGTTCCTTGGTGATCTCATCTAATGTTAGGACTTTTATACAATCTATAATCTAATGACCCTCAAAGTTATATCTCTAGCTCAGTCCTCATGTAACTGAGGCTCCAGAATCCTATGCCCAGCTGCCTAATTGACATTTCACTTGGATATCTAATAAGTATCATGAAGTATTTTGTAAGCTAATCTTTTCTCTCCAAACATGTTCATCTTTCGATTTTCTACATCTTAGTTCATGACAACTTCATCCTGTTGTGCTGATAGGAAAATAAGCCTAGCAGCCATGCTTCATTCTATCATTTACATACCACGGACCACATCTCAAGTAACAGCACGCCCAGTGGCATGCTCCAAAATTGCACACTGAATATGATCTCTTGTTGTCACCCAACAGACACCTACTGGTCCAAGTCATCATTGTTCAGTTTCCAGATGGTTGCAGGAGCCAACCTGCTGGTATTCTCGCACTTTACTTTACTGTGCTACAGTTAAGTCTCAGCAGAAAATTCAATAGTGATCATTATATAATTCCATACTGACTCTTTTTGTTTTGAAAAGCTTCAGTTGTCCATACCAACCTGCTTTGAAAAGTTAGAAATCTATATTAAGATGAAAAGATATTAGACTCTTGTGATCATAATTGTATCTAATTCGCGAATAATTCCTATTCAAAATTCAAACACTATGTTTTTCATTGGGCTTAATATATGTAATGCAATAAATGCTCTATAGCATTTCCCTAAGTTTCAGAGGATATTTGAAATTCAGCAACAGATTACAGCAGCAAGAACTTTGAACACTTCATAGAAAATGATATAGAAAGCAAAAATAAGACAGTTTTCTGAAAAGAGGGAGTTAGCCACCTGGGTAGGTTGGCAAACTTTTCTAGTAAAAGCAAAATCAATTCCCTGCATCATTATTCTTACAAATGAAAAGAGAAACCAGGCAAAGCTTTGTGCTAATTCCCAGCTTTCTTTCACTTGTAACTTGGAAAATGCACTACAGACTTAATATTTAGGTTTTATTAAAAAACTTATCCTTTGTTTAGTCTCAAGTGCATGTTTTTAAAAACAGTTTCAAAATACAGGAAATGTTAAAGTTCTCTATTTTATACAATATTAGAGAAAAAGTTCATTGAAACTGACACTTTTCCTAATTGTATTCAAAGTGGGAGTATAATAATTTACTCAGACATTAAGAGACTGAAGTTATGACAGCATTTGATAGAGCTTAGTTAATTAGCTTCCTCAAAAAGGTCAAACTCTGAGAACCTTTATCAGCTTTCTCAGACCTTCTTCCATGGGATCCCAGCAATTAAAACATGTAATTATGTCATACTTTCTTCTTAGTGGAAAGATAGTATACTTTTTCATTCTGTTTTATCTATGTGGTTATCTTTAAAGCCAAGACCAATTCTGAGAAAGAATGATTTCATTTAAAAAAAAAATTCTTTTATTCTAGAAAGGAATATTCTCACAAAAATTATGAAAGTAACATCACAGTGATTTAATTTGTGTCAGCAACATTCTGGCTCATATACTTCAATAGAATTAAAATGCTCCATGATATAACAATGTGACCCAAAACATATTTGATGATTTTTGATACATGTTTTTAGTATATGACCAACACCCTCAGATAGTAGCTCTTTTGACTATTAATTTGTGCATCTATTGATGTTGTTATTGTTAATAAAAGATGCTGTGCTTTCCTAGAAAGCATACGAGAATTTTTCTTCTGATTTTTAATTTAAGTGGAACTTACATTGCTTAGATTCACAAATCCTAAGTGTAAAGCTTGTTGAATTTTTATGCATGTTTACTTTTTGTGGAAATATTACCAAGATCACAATAAAGAACATTTCTAGTAACCCAAAAAACTAACCCAAAATCTGTACCAGTAAATACTTCTGTCTAAATCAAATGTAACCACTATTCTTATCTCTATCTCCGCATATTAGTTTTGCCAGATTTTAAACACCAAATAAAGGAGTCAAACAGTGTGTACTCTTTTTGCTTGTCACCTATCCTTAAACATAATGTTTTTGAGATTCATCCATGCCATTGTCTACTACACTAGTTGGCTTCTTTTCTTTGCAGTAGAGCAGTTCACTGTAAGAAACTACTAATTTTATTTGCCCACTCTCTATTTGGTGGACATTTGAGTTTTTTCATGCTCACAGTCATTTGAATAAAATTCATATAAACATTAAATTATAATGCCTTTTGGTGAATTTAAATACTCATTTCTGTTAGACATTTATTCAGGGGTAGAAACACTGAAAGTAAGGGTATTAACAAATTTAGTTTTACTAGATACCACCAATGTTCCAAAGTTATTTGAACCAATTTACATGCCTTCCTATGATATATAAGAGTTCCAGTTAGAGATGGTGTGTAGATTTAAACAGGAATATTAGAGCAATAGAAAATCTTGAAACAGGCAGATTTTTTTAAAAGAAGAGAGAAAGACAAACCATATGGAAAAAATATAAAATAGAGTGCATTAACTTTAAGAACTTCTCTTTCTCAAAACCTCCACGAAGAGAATGAAGGAAAAAAAGCCCAAGTAGAAGACTTTTGCAATCTATTTATCCAGCAAAGAACTAGTATCAGGAATGTATTAATAACTCCTACAATTAATGATAAGCAAGACTTGAACAAGCTCTTCTGAAAATATGCTATCCAATTAGCTAATATATAAGCAAAGATTCTCAAACACTTTAGCCATGAGATAATGCCAACTAAAACATCAAAAATCCATCTCCTCCTGTTATTCTATACAAGTTAATTTAATACCCTAGTGCATTGCAGAGTACTTTGGGCGGAAAATTTTTAAATATTTACAAAGTCCCTTTGAGGGACTGGAAGAAAAATATGGAACTATTAAACTTCCCCACCTGGGGAACTCCTGATATTTTCTCAAGCATTAGGGATTCCTAATTTAGTAAACCAAACCTTCAGTCTTAGGGCTTGCCCTTATGAAACTTATTCCTGCAAAGGAGAAGCTAAGCCTACTTATAATTATAGCTAAGGGTCAGCCCCAGAGAACCTCTTTTGCAGCCCAGATGCAGCCTCTCTCTCTAAGCCAACACTGCCAATAAACTCATTACTCTCTCCCCACTTACGTAAGGCATGATTCCCAAGGAGCAGCCTGGCTCTGGCATCGTGGGATTGAGAAAAGTATTCTTGACCAAGAGAGGGGAAATAAATGAAACAAAATGAAGTTTCAGTAGCTAAGAAATTTCAAACAGAGTTGAAAGGTCCTCCTGGAAGTTTCTCTTGTGCAAGTTTTAGCCAGATATTGCTAATTGCCACAGTATACCACATCCTAACCAACAGTATTCCTGAAAATCTGAAAGAATACCCTAGGCTCTACCTAAGACTATGAATATTTTACTTAGTAAATTTACTTTTTTGGAAACTTCAGACCCTCAGATTGTTCCTGTACCAGAAAGGCCGTGAAACCCAGAGGTAACCTCTCTCCAAAAACATCAACCAGGTTCCTTCCTCTACACTTAAGCTCAGCACCCCTTTCCAGCATGAGGAAGCTAAAGTGGTCACTGCCCAGATATCCCTGAAGATTAAGGGAATGACCAAATGAGAGAGAGGAGGTATAACTGAGAAATTAGGTTCTGTTATTTCTCTGATTCTGACAACAACTAATTATTAGATATTTCTCTTTAGTTTCTAGTGTATTGAAATAGCCAGAAGGAATTGAAATTGTTAAGCTGTAATTGAGTAGCCTTGATCTTTGCTAATGATTTTGTAACTATACGGCTTTTATCATGTTACTGTGTGATTTTTAAAACCTTGTGATTGATGCTCCGTTTATCCAAGGAAGGGGGATGAATAATAAAATAAAGGCATACATGAAAAAATAATAATAATATTAATAGGTTGGCAATATGGGGTGAGAATACCCCTACATAAACTATGAATAGCAGTTACAGTACTACTTTAATAATCTTTCATCAGTTGTAACAAATGTAACACACTGTTAAAAAAATAGTAGAATTAAAAAGAACTGTTATCAATTGTAACGAATTTTCCATACCAGTGCAAGTGTTGGTGGTGCAGTGGTGTGTGGCAATCCTATATTTTATGCATGATTGTTCTGTAAACTTCTCTAGTAAAAAGTTAAAAAAAAATGCATCTCCACACTCCTACCAGGATGGCTAAAATTAAAATAAGTAACAGTTTTCAATGTAACCTAGAAGCTTAGTTTTTACGTTTTGTTTTGTATTTTGCTTTAAGGGTAAGTTTAAACTCATTCAGCCAAACTTTTGCCAGAGAATGCAAATGCTACTGTCTGACATCATATTCCTTCTTTGGCCAGGTCAGACTCTTAAAGTTTTCTTAAAAACAGATATGCCTCCAGAAACTTGTACCAGTTGTTCTACATTTGACTTACTAGGGCATACAAAATATAATCATGTTACAATCATTACAAAAACAGCTACCAAGTTCTAATTAGACTATCTTTGTTTTAAAACTTAATTCAGTTGACATATACTTTCTCAACTAAAACTAGAATCACCTTGAAAATGCTGAAACACCTTCATCTATAGAGCAAAAGTAATACCATACTGTTTTTCCCTTAGTTTAGGGGGTTGTTAGGAAGACCAAATTAGTTCTTAATAAAATTTTTATTAAATAAAATGTTCACATTAGAATGTTAAAAAAAAAAAAAGAAAAGAAAAAAATGCTGGAACAAAATATATAATGCATTAGATTTAGCTCTTCCCTACAATTCTAGGAAGAGGCTAGAATTTTTTTCCTCATAGACATGAGTAGTTTTTTCTTTATGCATGGCAAAAGTCTTCCCCATTGAAAAGCTAGAACTGGAATGATGGCCCTGAAAATCAAAGAGACCCTAAGGCAAAGGTGATGTTAGTGTCAATCTAATTACTTGGAAAGAAGGAGCACCAAGAACAGGAGTGTTTCACTCTGAGTGTCTCAATTATACTTTCTACTGAGGACAATTTCTTTGCAGAAAGCTTTCCGAAAACTTCACAATGTCTCCTGCTTAATCCAGTGGTGGATTATTACTACAGAACTCACATTATGTTGCTAATTCAGCTGAATTCTGAATGAAAGTGAAGGACCAGGAACGTTATGAGTGAGTTAGAGGCAGCGTGAAAATCGTAGGTAAACATTGCGCCGAAAAAAGAGAAGCCATGCTTCTATCTGCACAATTTTTCCAGTCTACCCTCAGTGATGACTGCATACTCTCTATTTCTGGGAAGACTAAATTTGCATTTTCAACAAAACCTTAAGTCTGTAGCTGTAGAGGGATGTGCAGACAGTGAATTCGCTCCAGCTTGGCTAGCAATCTTGGTTGCCAGACCGGATGACCCCATTATCTAGTTCTGTCCTTGACAATGTCACTGCTCATGGTCGTGGCCTTTATAGGTGTCTGGCAGCAAAGACCAATGCGCTGCCAATAATTCCAGCATTGTCCATGTTGGTCTGGCTGCTATAATGGGGAGACTGCCCATGGGTTGATGGATGTGGCAATTGCCTTGGGTCCTGCTGTTGTTTCTGGCCCTGGCACTTTAACTCTGAAGCTAACAGAGCATTTGGCTTAAAAATAACAAAGCCATCTCTTAGGTTGTTGGCTTGCTTTCTCGTTATTCCACTGCAGGGCGCATCTCTTTATTCTATCTGTTACTATACTTTGGTGCGTATTTCCAGAATTCATTACTAGTGCAAAATCTAGAAATAGAAGTTTTCCAAAAAAGTTTCAACATTTTGTCCATTACTACATGTTTGAGTTTCCTAGGCTGCTCAATATAAATACCATGTAATGGGTTGAGTTAGACAATGGGAGTTTACTTGCCTACTTTCTTGAAGACCAGCTGCCAGGCAGCCTTGGCTCCTCTGTCACATGACAAGGCACATGGTGGCAATTGCTGGTCTCTCCCTCTGTCTCTCTCTAAATCTCATTCACTTATAAAGGACTCCAGTAATAAGATTAAGAAGCACCCTAACTGAGATGGGACACACTTGAACTGTAAGAGCCTCATCAAAAGGTCCCACTTATTGGGCGGGCCACGGTGGCTCAGCAGGCAAGAATGCTTGCCTGCCATGCCAGAGGACCTGGGTTTGATTCCCAGTGCCTGCCCATGTAAAAAAAAAAAAAAAAAAAAAAAGGTCCCACTTACAATACATTCACAACCACAAAAATAGATTAAATTTAAGAACATGATTTTCTAGGGTACATACAGTGTCAAACAGCACACTACATTTTGCCAAAATCCTCACCATTTCAGTCATATTGATGAAGTTATTCAACAATAACTTGCAAGTCAGGTTATCACTCAACCATGGCAAAGGACTTCATCAGAAGATCAATGCCTGTGCAAGCCATGACTTCACATTACTCTCATATTTGTTACTGATCGTCATGTCTTGGCTTTTTAAGGCAAAAATATCTCATGGAACCAGAATTCAAAGAGACACACCATCTTTGTGAACATTTTAAAACTCAAAGCCATCAAAGCTTGTTCACTTCTACATATTATTTATTATATTGAATTGTTTCAGATTAATCAGTTTAATCACATGCTCTGCCTGATGACATGTCATCTTCTATATTTCTTTGTAGAAATAAGACTAGGTACAAAACTTAGGTAATTTCTCCCTCATTAATGATTTAATGGCACATCTCCAAAAACTGGTTCTTTTCTGAAAGACCCTTCTAATATTCACTGATTTATTTGTTCCCACAGGAATGGCTTATTGTTGTTCCCAAATATTCTCTGCCATATCTGCCAGGTGATCAAACTGCACTTCTCTGACATTGATGTCACAGAATTGGGCATGATATATTCATGGACAACACATTTGTGTAAAAATTATAAGACCTTGCATGCACTTCACCATGAAGTTTCTTCCCCATAGTACCAGAAAAAGGCTGCTCCATCAGCTTAGGCTCTGAACTAAAGATGCCCTGAGCCATGCCACTGTTGACCCATAGGCAAATGCAACACAAGCAAGAAATAGACTGTTTCCATTGTGATGCATTAAAATTTTGAGTTTGTTTGCATTGTTGTATAAACTATTCTACCTAAAAACAGAAGTCCCATTTCCACCCTCATTCACCTTTCCCATTAGCATTTTAGCATGATGTATGTGTCTATTTGGGGAAGGACGTTGCTGTGGAAGGCAGTCTTGGAGAATGTGTAATCATTGGTCTATAAATATTTTAATTCACCTAAACAGAATTGCTATATACTTCTTTTGTTTTCTGTTTAATCATTTCTGTGTTTCTAAGATATGCTCTTATTGCTCTATCTAGTCCATTCCTTCTTCCTGTTACGTAATATTCCATGATATGCATCCACCACGTTTTAGCAATCTGCTCTCTACTGACAGACACATAAGTCACCCTGATCCCTTAGCCTGACAAATGACGTTGCAATCAACATCCGTATTGATGTCCCCTTATGGTCCTGGGTGAGAATGGATTTGCAATATATAACCAGCAATGTGATTTTTGTCAGAGGTACTGTGTATATTTAATTAAATCAGTACTGCCAATTTTCTTTTCAGAATGCAAACACCAATCTACACTCCCACAAGGCATATGGAGTGGTAAAAAGTATATCCATCCTCATATACTTAGTAATGTCCAGCTTTCTAATGTTTGCAAATTAATCAACATAAAGTGATGAACTTTGTTGTTTGAACATATTCCAAGCCCTTAACAATTCAAATATAGTACTAATGCATGAATAGATAGAAATATACATGGAATAGAATTAAAAATCCATTAAAAGCCAATATGCATTTAGAACTTTAGCATATGATCAAAATGATATTTCAGAGAAGTAGAGTAAAGCTAGACTCTTTAATAAATGACAGTGGGAAAGCTGATTATCTATACATAGAATAAATTTTCAGCCAAACTTCATACAGTAAAGCGGAATAAATTCCAAATAGATCAAAGTTCTAATCTTAAGTAAATAAACAATCACACAAGAACAAAAAAATTTTGACTGAATTCCATTAAAAACTTGGTTTAGGGAAGATCTTTTTAATAATACATCAAAAATAAAGAGCCATAAAATGATTGAATTAATCTGATTATGTAAAAGCAAGCAGCACTTCCAGTTCTGGGACAAAAGGGTAAAGGCATACTTTTCCCTGTTCTTCCCTTCTAAACACAATTAAATACCCTGTAAATAATTAAATAGATAATCACAAAAGAACTAAGAAAGTGGAAAGTGGCTAGGAACCTCAGGATAGGAAGAAGATATCACAGTTATTTTCCTAGGCTTTCCTTTTAACTCTGATGTATCTTGGACTGGGTACCAGGTAGACCTGCCAACCAGATCTGCCAAATTCATTGACAATCATCCCTCACGCCCTCGCTCTTCCCACCCCACCTCCACACACACGCTCTAGTAGGGTATTTGTGCTGCCCAGATATTACTCAGGCAAAGATACTATGGCCTAAGTCTCCTCTGATAACCCAGGAGGAGAGTAGTTCTCTCAAGGCAGCTCAGAAAAAAGGAAAGAGTAGAACTTTAAAAGAAAAAAAAAATTTCCAAGCCATCTCTCATTTCAATCAGTTCAAAAGAGATGTCTCTCACTTTAATTTTTTGGTACCTTCTTGGTGTCCCCATATTTTCCTTTCTCATCACTTATTACCCCCAATTATTGCTCTACCAGTTGGAAAATAGATCAGCAAGCTCCAGCTGGCTTGCCATTTTTGCAGGATCCAACAGCTTCGGATTGTTTTGTGTTTAAAATATTATCCAAGAGAGAGCTTGTAAATAATAATGTGTTTTAGTTCTGTACGACTGGGAAGAATCTTTGAATTCACCCATGGGATACTGGTACTCTTTTTTTTTTTTCAGAATTATTATCAGTATAGGTTACCCTTTTGAATAAATGCATTTAAAAATGGTCAATAACCCTTTACAAGCCTTCTACATTTTAGCATTGAGAGTACATTTATGAGAATATAAAAGAACTAGAATTAACATCTTTGGGGTACTGAGTTCTATAAGAAATGGCATCAGTAACAATTTCAGTACTAAATTATATTTATAATAATGAATCTTATATTCTTTCTGAAAATAAATCCTATCTTTACTTTTAAGTTTCCATCAATTTTATAGGCGAAAAAATATATTTCTTCCTATTTAATATTCACATTGACAAAAATAAGGTTGATGAAAACTAAGCAAATTATTTTAGATAAGTTGATGGTATAAGGTGACAAAATGTAGCGATATAGACAAGATAAGGTCCCCCCCCAAAATGATGTCAATTTTATATATTTTCTTAGAATAAGAGAAGTAAGTAGATGTTTTACATCACATGTCATTTTCAAAAGTTCAAGTAATACTGCAATAACCGGTATAAATCAACAGGGAATATTGGCCAAGTACGTTGCGTGTATTTACTACTTTGTAATTTTCACGGTGAACAAACGGGGCACAGAGTTGTTCTCCTGGACTAGCTCAGAGAGAATGGGTTTTGTCGCTGCTTCCCAGCATCTGCCTCCTTTTCTGGACTCCCACGGATGCTGGGAAAATCCCTGACCTTCTTATGCTCCAGATTCATCACTTTTAAAATGGAAATGCATACTTACTGTCACACAGCCTAGCACTGCTGGTATGAATTTCTGAACTATATAACACTTTGCATTACTAGAGGCAGCACATTTATGCCTTTTTAGTTTGATAAACCCACTAGTCAAGAAAAATTATAGCCCACATGCAAAATATACCCCAGTTTTCAAGTATATGCAAATAAAGTTTTCAAATTCTAAAAGAAGAATGTTTCTTAAATATATTTAATTAGGCAAACAAGATACAAATTATCCAAACCTTTTTTTTATAGTGAACTTAAGCATGGATCCATCAACATTTCACAGTGGCTTGGCTTAAATGTTTTAAAAAATCAAGTTCCTTCTAATTAAAGAGATAATGTCAGCTTTCATTCGAGATAAATTCTAATGAGCAAACTAATTTAAAAATTCACTGTTCATGGGTTTATGTTCCTAGATAAAAGTAATTACGTGGTCCTTTTGTATTTGTCAGTGGCCGATTTTTTAAATATATTAACAGTGTATTTTCCATATAATTAAAATTAAACATTATCCTAACTGGCAAGAATATCTGAAATAAATATGTATTGATTACCTTGATTCTTTGGTGAGACAAGAATTAACTCAGTTCTGGAATAATAAAAGAAAAAAAATCCCAAGTTAAAATTGCTTTTCTTTCTTTCTTTCTTTCTTTTTTTTTTTTTTGATGAGATAGAGACTCAGATAAAAAAACTCTTCCTTTTTTCAAGGCCTTCCCACTACCTTATATGGCAGTAAACACTCAGCAAAAATATATTGATCTGATTTGCTTCGTTTTCTATGCTTCCAGCTGCTACTGCCACAGTGAGGGAGAGAAAATAAATGCAAGCGAGGTCTCTGCCCTTGAGGATTTAAGCAGCAAATAATAGTTGTCCTATAAATAAATAAAAGATAGCTTAATTGCAACCAAATTAACCCTAGAGCCTCCAGTTGCAGGTGAAAACCAAGCTGGGCTGTGAAGGATGGGCAGGATCTGAAAAGACCAAAAAGTTGAGCCAATATACTCAGTGAGGTGACAGGGTGGAAAAACTCATAGATGTGTAAGTGAGCATGGAGCAAGGGTGATCATGGTGAAGCAGGGACCAGGCATGAGAAGGAAAGGCCAGGCCTGAGAAGGTGGTGTCTAGAAATGGTATTTTTAACAGGAAGTTTTTCTAACAGACTTAAATCCCATGAGGGGTAGGAGGGAGGGGGGCAGGCTGTGGAGTGCCTGGGCTGACCTCCTAAATTGTAAATAGGAGTAGCAAAGGTGAGAACTAGAACTCTCTTATTTACTTTTTCTTTCCTCAGAGGAAAGGCCACTTTACAGCTCTAATACAAATTAACCTACCGATTTAGTATCAACAAAGGATTTTTGAAAGACTTGTGTTTGTCTGCTCAGCTGACAAGTTGAAATAGCTACCAATAGGATATAATAGAAGGTGAACCTGGAGTCTTTCTAATGCTACCATATGCAGTGACCAAAGTTTTAGAGGAAAGACTGGCTAATTCTTATCTCTTTAAAACACTAACAGAGATTATAAGAGATACTTTGAACTCATCAGGGTGGTGTCTAGAAATGCTATTTTTAATAGGAGGTTTTTCTAACAGACTTAAATCCCATGCGGGGTAGGAGGGAGGGGGGCAGGCTGTGGAGTGCCTGGGCTGTCCTCCTAAGTTGTAAATAGGAACAGTAAAGGTGAGAACTAGAATTCCCTTATTTACTTTTTCTTTTCCTTAAATTCACAGTTGGCCCAGAAGTATAGAGGAAAATTTTAGGAAAAAAGTAATTTCACATATTAAGGAGTACTCAAGTCCCACAATTTCAAACTTGTTAAATCAGCACATATTTTTCATTATCTGTGATATAGTCCAGGGTGCTTTTGAAATATGCACTCCTTCCCCAAAATGAAATTGTTTTTCGTTCTTGAATAAGAATTTTGCTAATTTCAGTTGGAGTAGTGATCAGGATGAATTTTAAAAATCTTTCCTTTACTTATTTACCTAGTCAATTAATGAGAATTTATTAAGCCACTATTATAAGCAAAGCACTATGATAGTCACTTTGGGAATGACAAAGAAACAAACAAAAACATAATTTATGGCCTTTAGGCAGATTATCTGAGGAACACAAACAACTTTAACCAAAAGGACCCTGTCATTGAGTAGACAGGCTATGACTTTTTTTGGGAGGGATGCATGGTCTGGGAATTGAACCAGGGTCTCCTGTATGGAAGGTGAACATTCTACCACTGAATCACCTGTGCCTACCCAGGTAGACAGGCTATGACTTTTAATCAAACTGATAAAAGCAATAAACAATAATCACTACTCATCAAACTTGATTTTCTACTTTAGTTCCCATTTATTCACTATCTGCTTCAGTTCTCTTCTCCTTTGCACCTCTGCATCCACACACCCCCAGTACCTCACACTCCTTCCCCTCCCTGCCACACCCCACCCCTCACTTCCACCCTGTATCTTGGACAGGGGTCTGAGAGCTGGGCCTTCAAGTTTGTTTTCTAAAGCACTCAGAAGTGGGATAAAGGGCAAAGCAAAGAGTGAACATAAAGCAGAGAATCAAGGTTGATCATGAAAAACTAAAATCTGTAAAAACTGAAGGATGAATATAAAGCTGATGCAAGAAAAAAGCAAAGCAAAACAAAACAACAAAAACAACAGATAAATCATGGAGAAAGAGCACAAGCAGAAACAAATAGACAAACTCTATAAACTATAACAGTCACAGATTTGTTAATTTTTTTTACTTGCCACCAGTCATATTAAAATGAATTAAATCACATATAATTTAAAGTCAAAAGGCTGAAGAAAAAATATATATATATAAGTTTGCCAAAGCTAAAAGAAAGATAAGAAAGAAAAATAAAGACAGGTAGAAAGAGAGAAGAGGCAGGGAGAAAGGAATGAAGAAAGGAAGGTACGGAGGGAGGAGTGAGGGGCAAAAAAAACTTTATGTTGGTTTGTAACAGAAGCAAATTGGGAATTTCATTAATCTCTTTCCAATTTTATTGTTGGCTTTCATTTATTGGTATGAATTAAAGATGTCTAATGAATTTAGTTCATGCCAAATAACAGTGAATTTATGCATTAGGAATTTGGATTTTACATTTATGGCTGAACATTTTTGTATTGTATTTATTTTTGTCTTTTTTTAAACCCCTGACTTTAATAAGGCCATCAAGTCTTTCTCAATTCATTGCTTCCTGGATTTTTTACAGTCATAACACACTATTTCTTACTTTCAGAGATTCTCTCCATCAGATACAAAAAGCCTAACATAATCTCATCATTAGACTTAGGTTTGGGGGGCAGAGCTTTTGAGAGCAATAAGTAGAAATAAGAAAGGCCCAGGGAGGGGTTTGATATCCTGTGGCCTGTATCGCTGGATTGTTGGCAGCCCCTCTCCTTGCAAGGCATGACTGGGTGCTGCTGCTGAGAAAACCAGGGCCTGGACTCACATCAGAAATGTCAGATGCCAAAAAAGAGAAACAATCAAAGATCAGAGGGGCCTCTCTAACGCTCTACACTGCTTCTTACCCTGGGACCTTATCAGATTCTCAGACAGAGCAGAGGGCTAATCACTGAGTTGAAGGCTCAGAACTGGAGTTGAGTAGATTAAAAAAAAAAATTAAATGAAGTGTTTCTTTGCCCTTGAATTTGTAGACTAGCACTGTATCTCCTCATCTATTTTAAATAACAAGGGCAGTATTCGTTCCTGATTCAGGAAACCCAAATGTTTGATGTACAGCTTAAATTCTTTCTTTCTCCATCACAAATATAAATAATCGAATATCAGTACATCGCTTTTCAAATGAATCTGTGCAAATATGAATCCATCGTATGAAGAATCGAAAGCACATTTTATAGGTGTGATGGCTAGTTTTTTAAATAACCATGACAACATTTTAGTATTTCTTGTATTAGATTATGCCAATTGACAAAGCTAAAAAATAAGAGTAAGGACAGCATTTCCTTAGTACTTTCTTTTTATACAATGACATTTCTAAGCAGCTTCAGTGCAGTCTATGTTAACGTCAGAAAACACAGCCTTGAATAGCCAGGGCTGCCTGATTCCACATCAAACAGAGAAACAAGTCTCTTTGTCGTGGAGAGAAAGTGAGTTTATTACAGGTGCACATAAGGAACGGAAGGAAAAATTTTCCAAGACCAGTTCCGAGTGGGAAGGGTGGCTTGGCATTTTATTACCCCAAACAGACAAAGAAATGGCCAGGATCCGAGAAAAAAAAATTATAGAAGAGAAAAAACTGTTTAGTCAACATGTCCTGTTATCTTGTACCTTCTCTTATTGATGATTATTTGGGCTTTTTGATCTTATCCTTCAAAAAGGAAGAAGGTGCTGATATTATTTCATATGATGTTTCAGTCCTGCAAGCAGAGCAAGAGAGGATTTCTGAGAATGAGAGTAAGTTTTTGAGATATGACCAATAGCAAATTATTTCAATAAGGCTTTTTATGCTTAAAATAACTTCAGGTCTGCCTGAGTGAAGTGATCATTAAAAAAAAAAAACATTTTTCTAGCTATTAAAGACTATCCTAAGCATTTTTGGCTAAAGGATTATATTAAGGATTTTCTGTTTATCCGGTTATCATCTATATCACTGACCATGAGTCTAAGAAGGGATTTAAAGTGGCAGGAAGAAAATAGTCTGAATTAAAGAGTTCAATTAAAATAAGTTCTCTACTTTATGCCTCAGGACAGAATATTTTAAAAAGTAAGACTGCATGAATATACAATATAATTTGAGATTTTGTAATTTGATGCATTCTAGACTTCAGGGATCCTTTGCTCTTTCCTTTCTCCACTTTCATTCAACAGCCTGGAATTATCTGGCTAGATAGACAGTAGGTAGATAAACAACAGATAAGCAGCTAGGTAGAACCTACATTATCTCATGAGCTCGTTTAAGTCTGGGATAATTCTATATTTATCTTTGTGTCTCCAACATCATGCACAATGCCTAACACATTCCAACTACTTAGTATTTCTGAGTAGATGAGTCATGCAATCTTGGAAAAGTCATTTAATTTTTCATTATCCAAATCTCCTGAGTTATCAGTTGAGGTGCTTAAATTTCCTGAGCTATCTGTTAAGTTATCTGCTTTCTCAGACCCCTTTCAATTCTGAAACAAATTATACTATACATCATTTTCATGAGTCTTTTTGGAGTATCTCCCAAGCTAACTATACTGCTTTTCTAATCCGTAGCAGGGATCCTCCCAGAGCTATTTTGAATATCTTAAATGATTAGACCAATTTCTTGACTCAGCTAGGACAAACAGAATCTGCGCCCTGCAAATCTGGAATTGAGAAGGAGAGAAAGGGAGAGACAGAGACAGGGAAATAAAGAGACAGATTAATCATTTCCATTTCCCTTGATGGCTGAACTTTAATGTAAGCTTGGGAACTGTGAGGTGGTCATTTTTATCTGCTTTGAGAGCTGAGAAATCAGATGGCAGTCTGCAAAGAAATGCCACACGGGAATAGACATGCAGAGAAGAGAAACGAGGATGTGTGAAGAAAGTCCCTCTGGTTTTTCCAACACTGTTACCCGTAGTTTATTGAAGCTCAAAGGAACCACTGTTTCCTCCTGATTAAAGAACTAATTAAGGTTCTGTTATTTGCAACCAAAAAGGTACAAAAGTGTTATCGATATGAAATATAGCAAGAGGAATTTATGGTCAGCATTTATTGATCTAACATGAACTAAAAAGGAGATATTAAATTTATTATAGAGATACTTAAATACAGTGAGTACAATTTCCATATATTTTAAACTGAAATCTTTGAAAATTATTTGGAACTCACAAAAGCAATGGAATCTTTTGTACCCTGTGCTTACATTGCCTATACATGCCAAACGACAGTGAGATGAAAGATGCCTCCAAAGAGCATTATA
Organism: Tamandua tetradactyla; assembly: GCF_023851605.1. Lineage (NCBI taxonomy): Eukaryota > Metazoa > Chordata > Mammalia > Pilosa > Myrmecophagidae > Tamandua > Tamandua tetradactyla. The sequence continues at coordinate 39,808,011 of NC_135329.1, forward strand.
AAGATAATTTCAGTCACTTAGCATCTAAGTACTGAAATTGAAGGTCACTAAGTGCTTAAGTTGCTCTTTGGCTCCATAAATAGAAGATCAGCAAAGGAGAAGTACAAGAACAAGAACACAAATGAAGAGGAGGAGGAGAAGAAGGGAAGAGAAAGAAGAAGGAGGAGGAAAAAGAAGGATAGGACTGCAGTACATGATCTTATGGGCAAAATTACAGGCATACTGTGAAAGGACTTATCATTTCCAAGGCACTAAAGATTACATGTAAAAATAAAACACTTCTAGAAAAATTAAGTATGTAATTACTATTTTTCTGCATCGTACTGATGACTTACTTGCTCATATGTTTCTCAGTCCAGGAGCCACAAATCCCCAGTGATGCATCATACTAATTCAGCCTAAAGATTCCCCAATATACATTTCATAGACCTAAGGAGTTTCAGGATATATTGCTATGCTTTATTGCAAAAGAAGATATTTCCCTGTCATAGCATCACACATGAAGCACAACACACACACACACAAAAACAATTATCAGAACGTTAAAAACCATTCGCTCTTCCATCTAAGACATGTGGAGGGTAAAATCTACAAAGAGAAAGAGTTAAAATTAGGATCAACTTGAGATAGGGAAGATGTTTACCTGAATGGCATAAATTTCAGGGTGTGTCTGAAATTACAGTTTCACATTCGCTACACTGGAATTAGTAGGATTTCCCATTTCCATTGTCTGTGTTGAAAACAGAAAATAACCTTTTTATTAGATTTATTCAGTATTGAAATGGAGTGCTTCATTCATTCATTCAATGTCCATTGACCTCCAACTCTGTGGCGGGCTCTCTGAAAAGGAATGCATATACAGCAGTGAGCAAAAGCAGGTCCGTGTCTTCATGGAGCTCATTGCCTGGTAAAGGAAAAAGTTATTGTTTAAATTCCCATAAAAACAAAAAGACTGAATTATCTGAAGAAAAGGAATAGCCGTGGAAGGACATGGTCTTTTTGGAAGGGGATTGTGCGCAGGTAGCCCTGTTAGTGCTGCACGGGAATTAGCTGGTTGAAAATGAGAGGCAGTTGTCTCTATCTGAAGATAACAGCAGATAGAAACAGCAGCAGGTGCAGACACACTGCAGCAGAAAGGTGAGCTCGGCACCTGGAGAGGCGGAAAGCCATTGGGGTAGGCAGAACTTGGGGGAATGTTCAGAAGAAGGAGGGCTGACCGCTGGGGGACAGTGTGAAAAGTTTTGAAATAGAGAGATAGGAGTTCTCCAGACGGAAGGTTAAAAAATGTGGCAAATATTCTGTAAAATATAAATCTTTATAGAAACGCTAAATTCTTCAAAAAAAATACCTTCAATATATAGCCTAAGTCTAACCTATATTCAGGACCATCATAGCCAATTCCCTTGTCAATGCCACTCTCATATTTGTCCTGCAATACTGCGTGACCTCCTGACAGAGATCTTTGCTTTGGCTTTGGCCTAATCCCCACAACAGCCAGAAATATCACTTTAAAATATAAAACTTGTCACTTACTCCTCTGATCAAAACCTTTCAATGCCATTCATCACATTCAGGATTACAACCAAAGAATAAAACAATTTTTAAATTGACCTACAAGACCCAAGAGCAGTGCTGTCCAAGAGAAATCGAATGTGAACCCTGTATGTAATTTGAAATTTTCAGATAGACACATTAATAGGAAAACAGAAATAAGAGAAAATAATTTAACAATGTATTTGATTTAACCCAATATATGCATAATACTATTATTTCCTTGTGTTTGATCTAAAAACATTAATGAGATATTTTACATTATTTTTGTTCCTGTCTTTGAATTCTGGTATGCATTTTATGTCTACATGGGGGAAAAAAAGCATTCTTCACCATTGCATGCAAATTGATTTTTAATTATACATCAGCAATCTGGAAGGAAGTCATCAGGTCAAATTTCTAGAAATAAAATACCCAAGCATAGCAATCATTCTGCATGATTAAAATGCTAAAGCAGCATAGGCGTGCTTTTTCAACTTAAATTGTTTACTTTGACCTGTCTGTTCCTTTGAATTGTAGAGGTAAAATAAAAAGCCTAATTATGCATGACAGGACATATGTATTATAAATCTCATTTTAAAATAAAATACTAAACTAAACAAAAATTTAAAACCATTATTTTGTATGAGATTACTCTGCTTAAAAGTACAGCTTTAAAATGGAAAAATTTTAAAGGAAGAGGAAAGACACAGAAAAACTTTAGCTTTTAAATAACATTGTTTATATTTAAGGAAATAATCAGTCCCCAATAAAGTAGCATCAAGGGAAAATGCTTCCACTTATGGAATACCAAGCCACCTCTAGCAAGCAGTAAAGATGGAAAATGAAGTACCCTTCTGCCAGCTAGCTCCTACAGTCTCTACAACAATAATTCTATTGATCCTCCCCTTATTCTTTTATCTGGTACACATACGGAGAGGAGCCTAAAACATACTGTTGAGAAAGGACTTGCTCTATGTCTTTGAAAAATTTGTTCTTTGCATGACACTCAGCTGGGGACCTATCCCTTCAACTCAACCACAGTGTTGAGTGAAGGAATTAAATAGAGTTACCATTTCATAAAGGGTCGGGACTAATGAGAAGTGCCTGATCATTGAGATCCGTGCCAGTCTGAAGCTGTTATATACCCCAGAAAAGCCATGTCCTTTTTCCTGATCCAATCTTGTGGGGGACTCCATCTTTCTTTTAATCCTGACTCAATATTGTGGGATGGAATCTTTGATTGGATTGTTTCCATGGAGATGTGATATACTCAACTGTGGAGGGCCTTTTGATTATGTGGAAATGTGACTCCACCCATTTAAGGTGGGTCTCTATTCATTTCTGGAGTCCTTTAAAAGAGGAAACATTTTGGAGAAAGCTCAGTGCCAACACAGATACAGACATTTGGAGATATTTGGAATGCCAACAGAGAGAGCAGAAGCCTAGACTCAGATGTCTGGAGATGCAGACCTCAGCAGATGTGCCTTCCCATGAGATGCTAAGCAAGTCAGAACTCAGAGTTGTGTCCCAGGGGCACTAAGTGAAGGCCCACAAATGCTTAGAGAGGAAACCACTGCATCAGAAGCTGAAAGCGATGGAACCAGGAACAAGGGTCAGCAGACACCAGCCATGTGCCTTCCCATGTGCCAGACATCAGCCTTTCTGAGTCTACATATCTATCTCTGGATGCCTTAGTTTGGACATTTTGATAGGTCTTAGAACAGTTAATTTGTAACTTAGTAAATTCCCTATTGAAAAGCCATTCCATTTCTGATACATTGCATTCTGACAACATTTAACAAACTAAAGATATGTGGTCAGTCACCAGGTGAGTTCGGGACAGGGATATTTAGTGGACTAAATGGCATAAATCTTATCCTTAGGGAGCAAGGAGTATATAAATGGACAACCTTGGTTGAAGATCAAACACAGCAAAGGAAGGGGCAGTGAGCTCAGACAAATCAATAGAGCATGAGAGCACTGAATAAAAAAATGAATACTGGGGCAGGAGTGCAACTCATGGAGCATGAATCAGGGGGTAGGAAGGACCATAGGGCAGCATCTCCTAATGTGTGTTTGGATAAATATTAGTCTAGTAACATTCCTATGGGTAAAGTTCTCTTGGTCGGATACATTTGAGAAAATAATGCACATTATATTACCCTCACACAGATTTCACGGTACACGATCATACTGAGTACCTGGAGCTCGCAACAAAACAAACGAGTGAAAAAACTTTCAATCGTTCTCACATCTGCTCACTTATTCTGAATGTGTGTGACCACAGACTACCACTTGTATCCTTTGTTTTATTTTGTTTTTTGGGAAAAGCATTTGGCAAAATGTTTTTTGTTTTTTTTTTGCTACAGAAAAAGCAAACTTGTTCGGATTTATAACCAGTGTAGCCTTATTATCATAAAGAAGATAATACATATATGAAAGGAGTGTCTATAAAACCTCCTGAAAAGTTCAAGGAAAAGATAGAAGAGAGAGAAAAATTGCTGATCAGGACAACACGGTTTGAGAAATATTCCTGACTCAGGTATATTTATTATATATTAGATTAAGGAGAAATTGCCTAGCCGAGGAGAAATTTAAACCTATTTTATAAACAGCAATAATTATGTTTAGATGTATTATGATTAATTCAGTGGCATTCCATAGTTGAACATGCCTTCAAATAATACCTTTGTTGGGAGCTCTCTTTAAGAAATCAGATAGAGACCCTTTTGAGGAAATGTATACAAACCCTTAAGAATATTACCAGGTTGGTAACTAGACTAGGTCTCCTTACATTTCTTATTATAGGATTTTCTGTTTTCTTTAAGGGTTTCTGAGATAAATATTGGAGGAGATCAGAACTCTTTACTCCTAGAATTACAGAAATGAATGTTGTTAATTTTTTATTCTTACTGTTTACTACAAGAAGTTATAGTCCCTGTGATAGTTTGCTGTACATTGGTGATTTATGTCTATCTCTCTCTCCTCAGATAGAACTAAAGCTAATTTTCCATCGTGCATCAATTAATGAGACTTGTTTTGCTTAACAGCAAATAGGAAGGGACGCAGGACTTGGGAAGCTGGGTGGGGACTCAGGGACGAATAACGCAGATGCCACCCAAGAGTGGATGTTTGGCAGCAGCACTTTGTTTTTAGAAGCGGTACTTTTAATGGGTTATTTCACAATGAAACCTTCATTTGACAATTATGCATTGAGCACCTACTATGCTCTTGGTACTGTTTGAGGTACTAAAGTTATATTGCTAAACAAAACACTCATGCAATTTACATTCTGGAAGTTGATGTAAGTGGACTGGTTATAATTAAAAAATTAAAAATAGCAGATAAAGCATTAGAAAGCTGAATTCGTAATTGGATAATGATGTGGCCCAGAAATGTCTAAGAACTGAAAAATATAGAATGAAAGAATCCGTTGCACACCTTTTGCCAAAGCTTCCTTGCAACGTGCTATGTTTTCAGGTCCCTGGGAAGATTTGTACTTGCATGCAAGATAGAGCTCTTCTACTCACCAAATCTTGTTTTGTCTTTCTATCTTATATTGAATTTATTAAAATTATGTCTTCCACTGTGAGATCTGAAATCACCTTCTGTATTTTGAAGCACAAATATTCTAGACAAGATTTCATATATTGATTTTAAAAAGTTATTTTTTCCCATCTTGGTTTTTATTTAGATTCAGAAGATAGGGTGCCTACAAATGCAAAGTTGTCTTTAGATGTTGTTGACAAATTATCTTTATTTAAATTAATAGTAATTCACCCTCTAGGACTTCTTGACTGGTTGCTAAGTATATACAATTTATCTTAATTGTATGCCCAAATCAGTCATACGTAAGAATAGGATTAGGAAAAATAAATGTTATGATAAACATACACCACAGTATATATTTATGGAGTTGCTCCATTTCAGAGTAAACCGTGAAGGAAATGTCTGTGAATTATGAGACATTTATGTATACAGGAAAATGCTAATTTAATTATACAGAATGTACATATAATCAAGTGAGTGGGGCACATTAACCAATAAAACGTGGAGAAAAGGACATAATACAAAGATTTGTATGCGGTAATTTGCTTCAATCAGAAAGGCTCTGTGATGAAAAAATATCACCATGTCAAGTATAAAGGTATAATAATTTCTGTTACTGTCAAATTTTGCAAATTTAAAATAAAATATCTTATCTTAAATTTTATTATTGCAACAGCTCTGCAAAACAGGCAACAGATATTATTACCCTTCTTAAATGTATTTTCCACATATATATATAATGGTATGACCCCCCAAAAAAATAAAAGCTACTTCATTGTCAAGGATGAAATTCAGATGTATTTCTGCTATTCCAAAATCCAACACTTCTTCTACTACAGGTTAGTATCCAATTTTATTTTATAAATAGAAAATATATAAACAAGAAATTTTTAAAAAGAAATCATTGGGTGAAAAAATATCAAGTGATTTTATAGGGTTTGGACAAGGAATATCTCTGATTAAAAGTGAGTTCAAGCTATGAGAGTCAGCACTACCACATGTAGCAAATGTTTAAAAAGTTGAAAAGTGATCAGACTTCGGCTAGAGATATGAGTGACGTTAATCTGGATAGGACTAAGGTAAATCAGAATACAAGGTAAAGGATGATATGGTCCATGTTTTAAAACTCCAACTTCTATGTGAGACCAAAGGGAAAGATGTTTATTTGGTGTTAAATTTATATTTGGTAATGCATTACCTAATTTAACTTGTATGGCAGTTTAGTCGAACATCATAAGTACATGGAATCTTGAATAGGGCATTGAGACCTTGCTGGTTTGTCCAGGTTAACATGATGCCCTAATATATCCCAGAGTAACTTGGGCAGTGAACAAAGAAGGATCCACAAAGTCCCTTTGGAGGACTGGGGAGAAAGGGGGAAATATTCGACTTCCCAATTTGGAGAATTCCTGATGTTCTTGCAAGCAGTGGGGACAACCAGATTGACAGGCTGAGCCCTAAGTCATCATGGGCTTGAGAAAGCCTTCTTGATCAAACTGGCGACAGAGAAATGAGACTAAATAAAGTGTCAATGGCTGAGAGATTTCAAATAGAGTCTAGAGGTTATCTGGAGGTTATTCTTATGGATTATATAGATTTCCCTTTTTAGCTTATGGTGTACTGGAGTGGCTGGAAGGAAGTACCTGAAAGTATTGAGCTGTGTTCCAATGGCTTTAATTCTTGAAGACAATTATATAATGATATAGCTTTTATAATGTAAACCTTGCGTTGGATGCTCCTTTTATCCAGGGTATGGACAGATGAGAAAAAATAAATAAATAAAGATAAAAAATAAATCAATAATAGGGGGATAAAGGGTAAAAAGTTGGGTAGATTGAAATACTAGTGGTCAGTGGAAGGGAGGGGTAAGAGGTAAGGGATGTATGACTTTTTTCCTTTTTTCTTTTTATTTTTTTTCTGGAGTGATGCAGATGTTCTAAAAATGATCATGGTGATGAATGTACAGCTACGTGATGATAACTGTGAATCATTGATTGTATACCATGTATTTTTTAGGGTGGGCCAAGGTAGCTCAGTGGCAGAGTTCTCACCTGCCATGTCAGAGACCCAAGTTCAATTCCATTGTCTGCCCATGTAAAAAAAAAAAGGTACATATATATACACATTTTTTAAAATAATTCAATGTTCCTTAAACTTATTTACATCTTATTATTATGAAAATCAACTGCAATGTAAAATCATGCTGGAGTATTAACTGATTCATCGCTAAGAGAAAAATAGATAATGTGAATAAATACCTTCTTTTCTTTCAAAATCTCTAATACATACTGTAAATGATTAATAATTACAATTTTATCATTTTCTGAAAATATAGATTCGTTGAATACAGCAAATAATGGGTGAAAATAAGTGTCAAAATTCCTGGGTTGATATATTTAAAATTTTGCACTTTTCGGTTATTGATACTAATTCTTCTTCTAAATAAATAAAATTGAAAAAACCACAGACTGCATTTAAAATGGTAAACTTGAAATCTTGTCTACCCATAAAGTTAAGGTGTCCAAGCTATAATTATAATAGCTCAGTAAAACAATGGAATTTAGATTGTTTTTAAATATATTGATCCATTTTATTGCTGTTCATTTTAAAAGCCAGAAATATAAGAAACATATCATCATGCACATAAGGAATGAAATAGAAAATATCATTTAATGAACTTATCTTGTAGGCACACCAAAAGTATTATACATCAAAAGTTAAGGGAGTTAAAAAAAAAAAAAAAAAAAAAAAAAAAAAGTTAAGGGAGTCAAAAAAAAGCATGGAATAACCAAAGAAAAGTCACATTTATTAACAAAGGATGAAGAACAGTGATTGTTTGGTTAGTGTTCCTCACGAGTACAAGTCTCAAAATAAAACAGAACAAAATTTCTGTAGCTGTAAATTCAGTAGTTTAGGAGAAAGGATAAGAGAAGAAATATAACCAAAAATCAACTCAGAAAAGATATATGAACTAAATAGTCTACCATTTCTTCACCAAATATCCCAATACTAAGTACAATTTCAGGAAATGGAAAGGTATATCTTTGGATGAAAAAAATTTATATTTCATATGACTGATAGGTAAATTTTTTTAATTTCTTATAATGATCTATATGTATATAATGATTTGTTGTTTTACAAAGATTTGGTTCACATTTTAATTTTTTTTTCTTTTTTTTATGAATTAAAAAAAATTAACACATTTAGAAATCATTCCATTCTACATATGCAATCAGTAATTCTTAATATCATCACATAGATGTATGATCATCGTTTCTTAGTACATTTGCATCGATTTAGGAAAAGAACTAGCAAAACAACAGAAAAAGATAGAGAATGATAATATAGAGAAAAAAATAAAAATAATAATAATAAAAAAATAAAAAATAAAATTAAAAATTAAAAAAACAAACAAAAAACACAAACAAACAAACAAACAAAAAAACTATAGCTCAGATGCAGCTTCATTCAGTATTTTAACATAATTACATTACAATTAGGTAGTATTATACTGTCCATTTTTGAGTTTTTGTATCTAGTCCTGTTGCACAGTCTGTATCCCTTCAGCTCCAATTACCCATTATCTTACCCTGTTTCTAACTCCTGCTGGTCTCTGTTACCAATGACATATTCCAAGTTTATTCTCGAATGTTGGTTCACATCAGTGGGACCATACAGTATTTGTCCTTTAGTTTTTGGCTAGACTCACTCAGCATAATGTTCTCTAGGTCCATCCATGTTATTACATGCTTCATAAGTTTATTCTGTCTTAAAGCTGCATAATATTCCATTGTATGTATATACCACAGTTTGTTTAGCCACTCGTCTGTTGATGGACATTTTGGCTGTTTCCATCTCTTTGCAATTGTAAATAATGCTGCTATAAACATTGGTGTGCAAATGTCCGTTTGTGTCTTTGCCCTTAAGTCCTTTGAGTAGATACCCAGCAATGGTATTGAAGGGTCGTATTGCAATTCTATATTCAGTATTTTGAGGAACCGCCAAACTGCCTCCCACAGTGGTTGCACCATTTGACATTCCCACCAACAGTGGATAAGTGTGCCTCTTTCTCCGCATCCTCTCCAGCACTTGTCATTTTCTGTTTTGTTGATAATGGCCATTCTGGTGGGTGTGAGATGATATCTCGTGGTTTTGATTTGCATTTCTCTAATGGCCAGGGACATTGAGCATCTCTTCATGTGCCTTTTGGCCATTTGTATTTCCTCTTCTGGTAGGTGTCTGTTCAAGTCTTTTTCCCATCTTGTAATTGGGATGGCTGTCTTTTTGTTGTTGAGTTGAACAATCTCTTTATAAATTCTGGATACTAGACCTTTATCTGATATATAGTTTCCAAATATTGTCTCCCATTGTGTAGGCTGGCTTTCTACATTCTTGATGAAGTTCTTTGATGCACAAAAGTGTTTAATTTTCAGGAGTTCCCATTTATTTATTTCTTTCTTCAGTATTCTTGCTTTAGGTTTAAGGTCCATAAAACCACCTCCAATTGTAAGTTCCATAAGATATATCCCTACATTTTCCTCTAACTGTTTTATGGTCTTAGACCTAATGTTTAGATCTTTGATCCATATTGAGTTGACTTTTGTATAGGGTGTGAGGTACGGGTCCTCTTTCATTCTTTTGCATATGGATATCCAGTTCTCTAGGCACCATTATTGAAGAGACTGTTCTATCCCAGGTGAGTTGGCTTGACTGCCTTATCAAAGATCAAATGTCCATAGATGAGAGGGTCTATATCTGAGCACTCTATTCAATTCCATTGGTCGATATATCTATCTTTATGCCAATACCATGCTGTTTTGACCACAGTGGCTTCATAATATGCCTTAAACTCTGGCAGCGTGAGACCTCCAGCTTCATTTTTTTTCCTCAAGATACTTTTAGCAATTCGGGGCAGCCTGCCCTTCCAGATAAATTTGCTTATTGGTTTTTCTATTTCTGAAAAATAAGTTTTTTTTCTTCAAAAAAATAGAAGTGGAGGGAAAGCTACCTAATTCATTCTATGAAGCCAACATCACCCTCATACCAAAACCAGGCAAAGATATTACAAAAAAAGAAAACTACAGACCAATCTCTCTAATGAATATAGATGCAAAAATCCTATATTCATTTGATTGGTCTTGCATTGAATCTGTAAATCAATTTAGGTAGGATCGACATCTTAACTATATTTAGTCTTCCAATCCATGAACACGGTATGCCCTTCCATCTATTCAGGTCTTCTGTGATTTCTTTTAACAGTTTTTTGTAGTTTTCTTTATATAGGTTTTTTGTCTCTTTAGTTAAATTTATTCCTAGGTATTTTATTCTTTTAGTTGCAATTGTAAATGGAATTCGTTTCTTGATTTCCCCCTCAGCTTGTTCATTGCTAGTGTATAGAAATGCTACAGATTTTTGAATGTTGATCTTGTAACCTGTCACTTTGCTGTACTCATTTATTAGCTCTAGTAGTTTTGTTGTGGATTTTTCCGGGTTTTCGACGTATAGTATCATATCGTCTGCAAACAGTGATAGTTTTACTTCTTCCTTTCCAATTTTGATGTCTTGTATTTCTTTCTCTTGTCTAATTGCTCTGGCTAGAACCTCCAACACGATGTTGCATAATAGTGGTGATAAGGGACATCCTTGTCTTGTTCCTGATCTTAGGGGGAAAGTTTTCAATTTTTCCCCATTGAGGATGATATTAGCTTTGGGTTTTTCATATATTCCCTCTATCATTTTAAGGAAGTTCCCTTGTATTCTTATCTTTTGAAGTGTTTTCAACAGGAAAGGATGTTGAATCTTGTCAAATGCCTTCTCTGCATCAATTGAGATGATCATGTGATTTTTCTGCTTTGATTTGTTGATATGATGTATTACATTAATTGATTTTCTTATGTTGAACCATCCTTGCATACCTGGGATGAATCCTACTTGGTCATGATGTATAATTCTTTTAATGTGTTGTTGAATTCGATTTGCTAGAATTTTGTTGAGGATTTTTGCATCTATATTCATTAGAGAGATTGGTCCTTAGTTTTCTTTTTTTGTAATATCTTTACCTGGTTTTGGTATAAGGGTGATGTTGGCTTCATAGAATGAATTAGGTAGCTTTCCCTCCACTTCGATTTTTTTGAAGAGTTTGAGGAGAGTTGGTACTAATTCTTTCTGGAATGTTTGGTAGAATTCACATGTGAAGCCATCTAGTCCTGGACTTTTCTTTTTAGGAAGCTTTTGAATGACTGATTCAATTTCTTTACTTGTGATTGGTTTGTTGAGGTCATCTATTTCTTCTTGAGTCAAAGTTGGTTGTTCATGCCTTTCCAGGAACCCATCCATTTCATCTAAATTGTTGTATTTATTAGCATAAAGTTGTTTATAGTATCCTGTTAGTACCTCCTTTATTTCTGTGAGGTCAGTGGTTAGGTCTCCTCTTCCATTTCTGATCTTATTTATTTGCATCCTCTCTCTTCTTCTTTTCGTCAGTCTTGCTAAGGGCCCATCAATCTTATTGATTTTCTCATAGAACCAACTTCTGGTCTTATTGATTTTCTCTATTGTTTTCATGTTTTCAATTTCATTTATTTCTGCTCTAATCTTTGTTATTTCTTTCCTTTTTCTTGCTTTGGGGTTAGTTTGCTGTTCTTTCTCCAATTCTTCCAAGTGGACAGTCAATTCCTGAATTTTTACCTTTTCTTCTTTTTTGTTATAGGCATTTAGGGCAATAAATTTCCCTCTTAGCATTGTCTTTGCTGCATCCCATAGGTTTTGATATGTTGTGTTTTCATTTTCATTCACCTCGAGATATTTACTAATTTCTCTTGCAATTTATTCCTTGACCCACTCGTTGTTTAAGAGTGTGTTGTTGAGCCTCCACGTATTTGTGAATTTTCTGGTACTCCGCCTATTATTGATTTCCAATTTCATTCCTTTATGATCCGAGAAAGTGTTGTGTATGATTTCAATCTTTTTAAATTTGTTAAGACTTGCTTTGTGACCCAGCATATGGTCTATCTTTGAGAATGATCCATGAGCACTTGAGAAAAAGGTGTATCCTGCTGCTGTGGGATGTAATGTCCTATAAATGTCTGTTAAGTCTAGCTCATTTATTGTAATATTCAGATTCTCTATTTCTTTATTGATCTTCTGTCTAGATGTTCTGTCCATTGATGAGAGTGGTGAATTGAAGTCTCCAACTATTATGGTATATGTGTCTATTTCTCTTTTCAGTGTTTGCAGTGTATTCCTCACGTATTTTGGGGCATTCTGGTTCGGTGCATAAATATTTATGATTGTTATGTCTTCTTGTTTAATTGCTCTTTTTATTAGTAGATAGTGTCCTTCTTTGTCTCTTTTAACTCTTTTACATTTGAAGTCTAATTTGTTGGATATTAGTATAGCTACTCCTGCTCTTTTCTGGTTGTTATTTGCATGAAATATCTTTTACCAACCTTTCACTTTCAACCTATATTTATCTTTGGGTCTAAGATGTGTTTCCTGTAGTCAGCATATAGAAGGATCCTGTTTTTTAATCCATTCTGCCAGTCTATGTCTTTTGATTGGGGAATTCAGTCCATTAACATTTAGTGTTATTACTGTTTGGGTAATACTTTCCTCTACCATTTTGCCTTTTGTATTATATATATCATATCTGATTTTCCTTCTTTCTACACTCTTTTCCACACCTCTCTCTTCTGTCTTTTCGTATCTGACTCTAGTGCTCCCTTTAGTATTTCTTGCAGAGCTGGTCTCTTGGTCACAAATTCTCTCAGTGACTTTTTGTCTGGGAATGTTTTAATTTCTCCCTCATTTCTGAAGGATAATTTTGCTGGATATAGGAGTCTTGGTTGGCAGTTTTTCTCTTTTAGTAACTTAAATATATCATCCCACTGTCTTCTAGCTTCCACGGTTTCTGCTGAGAAATCTACACATAGTCTTATTGGGTTTCCCTTGTATGTGATGGATTGTTTTTCTCTCGCTGCTTTCAAGATCCTGTCTTTCTCTTTGACCTCTGACATTCTAACTAGTAAGTGTCTTGGAGAACGCCTATTTGGGTCTAATCTCTTTGGGGTGCGCTGCACTTCTTGGATCTGTAATTTTAGGTCTTTCATAAGAGTTGGGAAATTTTCAGTGATAATTTCTTTCCATTAGTTTTTCTCCTCCATTTCCCTTTTCTTCTCCTTCTGGGACACCCACAACATGTATATTTCTGCGCTTCATATTATCATTCAGTTCCCTGATACCCTGTTCAAATTTTTCCATTCTTTTCCCTATAGTTTCTGTTTCTTTTTGGAATTCAGATGTTCCATCTTCCAGTTCACTAATTCTAGCTTCTGTCTCTTTAAATCTACCATTGTAGGTATCCATTGTTTTTTCCATCTTTTCTACTTTATCCTTCACTTCCATAAGTTCTGTGATTTGTTTTTTCACACTTTCTATTTCTTCTTTTTGTTTAGCCCATGTCTTCTTCATGTCCTCCCTCAATTTATTGATTTGGTTTTTGAAGAGGTTTTCCATTTCTGTTCATATATTCAGAATTAGTTGTCTCAGCTCCTGTATCTCATTTGAACTATTGGTTTGTTCCTTTGACTGGGCCATATTTTCAATTTTCCTAGCGTGATCTGTTATTTTCTGCTGGCGCCTGGGCATTTAATCAGATTTCCCTGGGTGTGGGACCCAGCAGGTTGCAAGATTTTCCTGTGAAATCTTTGGGCTCTGTTTTTCTTATCCTGCCCAGTACGTGGCACTCATGGTGGTGGTCTGTCTGCGGGTCCCACCAGTAAAAGATGCTGTGGTTCCTTTAACTTTGGAAAACTCTCACTGTGGGGGAGGGTCACCAGCTGAAGCGGCTTGGGGGAGTCCTGGTCCAAATCTCCCAGCCAGCCTGGGAATCCGTGCGTGGTGGGGGGCACCGGCTGTCGCGGCTTGAGGGGACCACCTATCCAAATCTCCCAGCCAACCCGGGAAGGAGGGAGGGAGGGAGGGACTCCGGCCGCCAGCCGCCCCGGCCCGGGGAAGCGCGTGCCCCTCGGAGATCTCACCGCAGCGGATTCTCCCAGCCTGTTCCGCCATTCCAGGATGGGGTCCGCTGTCTTTTTGGCCTCTGTCATGGCTCCGGGAGCTGCCCTGTACCGTTTCTATTTCTTTAGTAGCTGTTCTGGAAGAGGAACTAAGACCCGCGCGTCTTACTAAGCCGCCATCTTCTCCAGAAGTCTCACATTTTAATTTTTAGCTTATTGGAACTTTGATGTTATTCCAAACATCAGGAAATGCTATTCCAAAATATTATGGCTATATTAATAATACAACATGATACAGTCTTTATATTTAAAAACTAATGTCATAAGCATATATTAAAAGTTTGTTAATTAATATTCAACTTTGGGTCCACCTATGCACTTTGTGGTCTACACATATTTCATCCACCAAGATGTTATTGAATGACTATGATATCTACACATTGGTACACTATAAATTTAATGTCAGGTAGCATAAGGTTATTGAAAAGAACCTTAAAACATGGTAAGGGTATAGGAAATGATGGAGGTGAAAAGAGCTATTTTAAATAGAAGTTGAAAACATAAATGAATTTAGAGATGGAGCCATGGTGAGAGCACTCTGACTACTGTAGAAACAGATTGCAGGCAAGGGTAAGCCGAGGAGAGTTTAAACAAGACATCAGAGCAGGATGCAGAGATAGGGAGGGCCCATCTTATATCAGGAATATATATTTTTAAATCCATCTAATTACTATCCATAGATATCTCTGCAGGGACCATGTGTTATTTTTTTTTTTTTATTTTTCTCTCTTTAATGTAAAGAGATAGCGGTAACAAATTCAAATGCATATATGCATGTTTATGTAAGACAAATAATTCTAAATGTCTATACATGAATTATAATAAATGTCTAAACAAACATCAATCTCAGTGATATACAAATATATCAGATCTTTTTATAGTGAATATTTTATCAAGTCCCCTTTTTGACTAAAAATTCACTGATATTACAACCTACCTACGCACATATTATGAAAAGAAAATCAATATAGCTATGTTATTAGATATACAAAAAAAAGAGGAAAGCAATTTACAATAAAAATTGATTTGAATTTCAATTGTAAATGCTCACTGATTTCTACATGAAATAGTGAGATGTTTTCACCTAGATGCAGAATCATCATAAAGTTGACTCCTAGAAATGCAGCCTGATGTGAACAAGTTTTATAGGACAAATAAAATGCTATAGTGTTGTTGAAACTATGGAGATCATTAAATAAAAAAAAATTAAGTACTGAATGAAGTGTAGTATTTTTTCAAATTGTATTGTGTGCTAAAACAAGGTAAACATTATTTTGTAGGAAAAAAATTATATTGCATATTGTATATTAAAACAAGGTAAACATTATTTTGTATGAAAAAAATATGGGCTCGGGTAGATATAAGAAGGTTTCACCACTGCGGAGGGGTTCAGAAGTTTTATCGGATGTGAGACCATTTTTTTCTGTGTGCTAAACTGTCCTGCATGTTGCAGACTGAATAACATCCTAGACTTTTCCCCCTTCCAATAGTATAGAAAACAAAACAGTCACTATAAAGTTCCAAAACATCCCCTAGGCGACACCATAGCTTCTCTTAAGAACCACCATATTAGGTAAAAGGATTAATCATTTTCAATCTATGTGAAACTGTTTTCATATATGTTTGTACAATAAAGTCATTTCATCAGAGTCACCAATGTCGAAGAAGTAATTATCTTTCCCATGCTCTTTGCCAAACCCTACTGAAACCTCATTCTCTTACTTATCCTTACTTAAATACAGTCTATCTTTTTAAATCATATGCATTCCATCAAGTTATTCTTGCTCCTTTTGGCCCAAAATTTCCTTCTTTTCCCTCTGCCCTTTATGGAGGCTTATACTCTACAGCTTCTTATCTAACCTTCAACACGTCTTTGTGTGTGTGTGTGTGTGTATGTGTGTGTGTGTGTGTGTGTGTGTTAGTCTTGGCTAGCTCTTCAAGTAGATTGTAGCTTCTTGAGGACAAGGACTGAGTTTCTATCTTTGTATCCTGAGATCCCTTAATTATGATGAAAAGGAGTTCAATATTTGTCATAATTGAATGTTTTTTTTCTTATATACAGTTGATCTCAGATCTGGTTTTATATTCTACTATATATAATATCGGACATGTACATCATCAAAGAGAAATTTCCATTCCCTGTAGGTATGAAAAGAGGAAATAAATGCTATCAATTAAAAGGTTTGAAAGTCATGGATATCCCGTTTAATTTTCACATCAATAGAAATGCAGCTCAGAAGCAGCAACAGATTCCAAAAGCAATTAGATTCAAATGTTTCAGTATGATTTATGTGCTTAATTAGAGCTTATAAGAATTCATTAAGAATGTACATAAATTGTATTTATTCTTTACATCTGGATTATTTACACATGCAAATACATATTTATGGAGGAAAATGGAGACATTCTATCACATCTTCAAACTATAGTCAAAAGAAATGTTTGAAACCCTACTAAAATGGGAATTGTATTTTATTTCTAAGTTAGTTTGGGAAATTGATCATCTGTTTTCTACTTATGAGCTATTATGATATTACAATTTGGCTCTTAAAGAATAGAACCCTTGCTTATGTATTGAAAGTGGTCAAATAGCACATTTAATTCATGTTGTGAAATAATAAATTTGACATTTGAATAAAAGGTCAATCATGTCTGCCACTCATTGATATAAAATGCCTCAAAAAAGTCAAACTCTTTTTGTGACTTTAAAAATGAATTCCACATTAGAGCTCTTCTTCATTTTTTTAAATTAACATGGAGAACAAGCAGTAATTTGAATGACCTGTATTATTCTGCACCATGTTTCCATACTTTATCACTAATTTTAAGTGTATGTCACACAGACACAAACACATATACCCAGTGCTCTTTTTTATTGTGTAGAAAACATTCTCCCAGAGAATCATTATTATTTTTTAAATTTATCAAATGTACTTTTTCTCCAAAAATCAGTGAAATATTCTTGTTTTAATGTGAAATCACATTAACACCAGTTCAATTTCTGTATATGTTAAAAACTCCCATCTATGTCATACAGAACACATCACTAAAATACCGGACCAAAAAGCACACTTAGTTGAGATCACTTTCACACTGAGGCTTTCCATTAAAGGATTTTTTGAAAATTCCTGAGCTAAGCACAGTGTTTTGTAATTCTCAACTTCATATCCAAATGCATTTTAATTTAAAGTATCCAAGCACACCTGCATTAGACGGAAGGCTCTGATGACCAAAGGAATTTAAGACCAGTCTGAAGCAAAGAAGAACCCATAGAAGCAGATTCTGAAATATGCATAGAGAAAGAATGGGAGAGGAAGGTAAGAAGTAAAAAGAGATACAAAAGTGGGTGTCTGTGTGTCTGTGTGTATAAATAAATAGGTAGATATCAATGTAGATATGAATATGCTATCAGTATTGATAGATAAATATATGAATGATTTTATAAATGAGTACTTATACATATACATTTAAGTCTATGATGTTATGTAAGCACATGTATATATGCACATGAGGCATGTGATTTAGTGAAGGGAAGAGGGGCAAGTGACCCTAAGACCCATAACAAAAATTTCCTTATGTAGCCCACATACCTAGCCCCAGCACACCTAGCCCTCACTTGGGTCAGAACCTGAAAAGAACAAATGAAAAGTGAAACTCATCAATACTTATCAGCGTAGCCAGAGAAGTAAGGTGCTCTTCCCAGGCCTTATAGTGCAAGGACTCCAACCTCAGAGGATCCATCTCCTCCTTTGGAGATCACCTGTGCTCATCCCACTTCAAGCATGAACTTTTGCTCTGCATTAAACTTTGAGCGGTACACATTGACTAGTCTTTGGATTGCTTGGCTGTACACACTGATTAATCCTTGAGATCTTTCCTGTGTCTGAGCCAAGAACTCTTAAGGTAGCAGCCCTTGGTTGTGGTCTCGCTTTCTTCAAGAGCTCACGGGACAGTCCGGTTTCACACATAATATGTATATTATGTATTATACATATACAAAACCAATGTTCATGTTTTCAGGTTACTAAATATGGATACATCTCCAAGTAATTTTAATCTCTATTTAAAAATAAAACAAGAGTGAAAATGCATAACATAGCCTGACAATT
Source organism: Tamandua tetradactyla (assembly GCF_023851605.1). Taxonomy (NCBI): domain Eukaryota; kingdom Metazoa; phylum Chordata; class Mammalia; order Pilosa; family Myrmecophagidae; genus Tamandua; species Tamandua tetradactyla. Next base: position 39,826,279 of record NC_135329.1, read on the forward strand.
AGAATTTCATTTTTAACTTCTTACAAATTAAAGAAAAAAATTTAATCTTCCTTTCTGAAACCTAAAAATACTAGCACAGAGAAGACAAAAAAAAAACCCCAGGTAATTTAGTGATACTGCATTGAAATTATGATGTTTGAAATCTAGATGACAAGATTCATTATAACTGAAATAAATGAATTATTCAATTCTCATAGTACATTAAGGGTTAAGATAATAACCCTTTTTTCATGGATGTTACATATAATTGCTATAGTGTATAGCTATGTGTGAAGAGTAAATCAAGAGGCTCCGAAATACCACATAGGCCTTTAGTAAAGAAGTAGAGAGTATTGATCCAAGCATATTAAGTCATGTTTCAGATTTTTCTGGACAATTCCATCCTGACTCAGTCATTACTTGCTAGTTTCGTGTTAAATAGAAAGTTAATTTTATGAAGGTACATTGACATCTAGCATAGGGTGTCTCCTGAATAGACCAAACTTTCAAGTGGAAGAGAAAGGTAATAGAAAGCCAGCCCTAATTTCAAGGGAGACTGTCGAGATTTTATTTCCAAAAAGAAAAGAGATAACTTGTGTTGACGAGATTTGCCAATTATTCTTTAAGAGCTCAAGCTCCATCCAAGAGCTGCTGAATCAGAAATCTGGGTGGTGGGGACTTGCAATTTTTTTGTGTTATGAGTCCTCCAGGTGATCTTGACATTGTGAACCACTGTTCCAAGAAGACTATCCTGGGCCCAGGAACCCTTTCAATTAGCTGCAGCATTTTGAAGTACATTTCCTTGCCTCTCTCTATAATTCCTGCTTACAGGGAGCTATATCATTCAACTGGCTCTCTAACTCCTTCATTTATCTGTAGGGTTTGTCAGGAAACCTATAAATTCTAGCTAAGTAGAAGCTCAGCCGTCTGTCATACACATTGAGCATTCAAAGGTAATACAAAGATTGCAGGTGTCACAATGGGTTTTCTAACTTGTCTTGTAGACCGTGGTGGATTGAATATTCATACTATCAGATTATCAAAGAGTGAAGCATGCCTCTCACACAGAAATGAGTATAATCTAGTTTCCTTAGAGTAAGAGCAGTTTTATGCATACTATCTTATTTTTTATTTCGAATACACCAAGAATGCAAAATTCTATTTAAATGCTAATGTTTTCAAGTGTGATCCTTTTTTACCCATCCATGTTTACTGGGAAATTGGTGATGTCTTACAAAGATGGCTTTTAATTCACACACAACGATATATACTTTTATATTTCAATAATGGAATATATTCCTGGTATATCACATTTTAAAATATATGTCAACCACCAAGAGCTATGTCACAATTTTATGATGATGACTTTGCTAGTTCTCTAAGTATCACTCTCTTAACTCCTACACCACTGACAGGAGGAAGTGAAATAACACAAAGCAATAAAGCCTCATTCCTCAATGGATTAAGACAATTCTGGTCAAATGATTTAAGCTCAGCATGTACAAGAATGTAATGATACCAGAGAAGTTTTTGAGGCATGTTAGAAAGGGGAGAGAGGGAGAAGCAACCAAAAGACCTATAGCAAACAGTTTTGCACACACCTACCTAACCCCACCACCACCATACACACACATCTAGCCCTCACTCAGCTAGGCACCTGAAAAGAACCAATGAAAAGTGCAGCTCATCAATCCCTTATTAGCATATCCAGAGTTCCCCCTCTGTCTCCTGCAGCCCTTATATTGCAAGGATCCTGACCTCAGACTGCTTCCCTTCCTTTAGAGAATGTCTGTGCTCATCTTCCTTTGAGTGCATACTTTCGTTATGCATTAAAGTTTTGAGCTCTACACACTGGCTAGTCTTTGGATTCTTTGGCTGTAAACACTGGCTAGTCCTTGAGTTCTTTCCTCCTTGAGTTCTTTCCTGTGGCTGAGTCAATAACCTTCTCTGCATGGGTTGATGTCTCAACTTCACTGAGAATTCCTTTCCAGCGTAGAGCAGAGAAGACCCAGGACTTTCTGGCATCCAGCCAAGAATTCCCAGCGCTCTCCAACCTCTGGTCAAGAACTTCTGGGGTTCTTCAGCATTGAGCTTATTAAACCACTTGGCTGTACATACTGACTTGTCCCTGAATTCTTTCCTGAGACTAAGTCAAGAACCCTTACGGCACCAGCCATTGATTGAGGACTTGATTTCTCCAAGAATTCCCAGGGTTGTCCAGTTTCAGCTTCGTGATCATTGAGGAACCCCAAAATGCCCCCTACAGGTAAGAATATTGTGCTCTGTCGTTGTGCTTCTCTCTCCTCTGGCCACAGAAAATAATCTCAGCCTGTTCATTTGACTGCAGCTCCCCTCCCCATGGGAGGATGGTAGTTGACCAGTTAGTTCCTCATGCTGTGTAAATTCAAGTGTTAAAATGAGTAATAATTCTCTGGGGCTTGGCTGAAGAGACTCTTTGGGTCATGCAGGAGTGTGCTGGCCTGTCTAGGTACAAAAGGCTTTCTTGGGAAAAGGGCAGGGATTTTTTTCTAATCATCAGGGCCACAGTTTTAAGTGAAAGAGATCTAGTAGCTCTATGTGATAAAAGGATGTAGGTACTCTCATAGACCAGTCCCCATTCTTTGTGTCTCAACTATCTCTGCCTTCAGGGCCTCTTAAGACCATCCCTGAATATGAGAATCAGCTAAAGTGGAAGGATTTGGTCCAGAAAGATGGGGGTGTGGGCATGGCTAAAAATTTCAAGTTGAAGTACAAAGGAATTGTTACCTAGTAGGACCCCACTGTCCCACTCATAACACCGAGAGTTGCTGTTCTGCCAGTGGTGATTATAGGCTAGAATGCTTTTACAGCCCATGATGTTACATTTACAAGGTTTAAATAACTTTTTCAATAAATAGGTGTTTCTTTAGGCACCTCTTAATTTGCCATCGGGATTCCCAGTCCTGCTATGGACCTTACATTCAAGTGGCATCAGACTTCCACCTCTCGTGAGGCACAGTCCCTCCACAACCTTCTATACTGTCTAGAGAACTACCCAAGTACCTTTGAAACTTCCTTCAGGAATGAGTTCTCTTGCCTATGTTGAGGAGTTTCCTATCCTGTGCTCATTTATTTAAAGCTCCCCAGGGACATTCAGAAAAGGGACAGTCTGGGGACACCCAGCTATCTTGTCACCCGGCCAGTCAAACCAATCTAGGACCCTGGGTCTAAGACAGGGGCCAAGGCTTGAACCTCTCATAGTGGCTCAGTTGGGAACTTTCTGTGAAAACTCCCACTCACAAAGCTTGAGTCAATCGGGAACCTTTCATGAAGACTCCCACGGTTCCTTAATACTCTTCCTTTTCTAGCCTTTGTTTCTCCCTCTCATAGGCAAAGCCACAACTAGTAGAATAGTAAAGCATGGATAATTCTCCTTCGATCTCTGCTGATTCTACCCTAAGATGCTTCCTGAAACACTGGGACACTTTCCAACTAGATGCCTAGAGGAAAAAAAAAATTAGTCTTCTACAATACAGCCTAGTCCCAATAAAACAGGTCTCTATGACCAATTTAGCCCAAAGCAAACAGAAGCTAAAGCATTTTTCAAGAAATTCAGGCAAGTTTGCCAAGAAATTTCAGTCTCTTTTACTCTTTGAACCTAACCCAGGGAGGCATCCATATCATGTCCACTTACTCCACCCCAGAAGAAAAATTGTATATAAACAGAGGCCCAAACCCATGCAGAGAACCTAGCTGTAGCTCAGCCAAACCAGTGTCCATAGGAGCTACTACAATCCCTAATAATGATCCCAACGGGAACTACCAACAAAGGTAGGCAGACTTAAGACACAGAGACCATGTGATTGCCTATTTTGTAGTGGGAATAAAAACACCATTAAACCAGTAAGTTATCATTAAATTAGAGAGGTAACCCAAGGACAAAATAAGAATCCTGCTCTCTCTAGAGATGCTTAGTAGAAACCTTGAAAAAATATATACCAGTATAGGGTCTAACTTCCAGAAAAGGCAAATTTTATTAGGGACTCACTTTACCAGTCAATTATACTCAGATGTTCAGAGGAAATTGCAGAAAATAGCTATGGGACTGCAAACTTTCCTTTAATGAAATGCTAGACACTGCCTTTAGTGTTTTCAACAATAGAGACAGAGCTAAAGAACTGGAGAAGGTCCAATGGAAACAGCAACAGGACAGGGGACAGGCTCATTTAATAGCAGTTTCTGTAAGTGGTGTCATGTGCTCTCAGGGTAACCCCAAGGGACTAATGGGATCGAAAGACAGCTGTTCCAAATGTGGGAAATTAGGACATTGGAGCAAAGAGTGCCTTGACCTGAACAGAACTTGTCCATGTTGCAAATAGGGAGGCCACCATAAAAGGGACTGTCCCCAGGTCTGAAGTGAAAAGGAGGAAGGTCCCACACCAATGATGGTCTTGAGTGAGGATTGATCCTAACAGGTCCCAACAGGCTCCATTTCACAGCTAACCATAACTATAGAGGAGTCTTGGGTTATCTTTGATATAGCAGGTAAGATTATTGACTTGTTAATGCTGGAGCCACTTATACTATCCTTAGCCATCACTCTGGAACCTTGTCCTCAAAAACTTACATTGTGATGGAAATTCAAAGACCCACTGGTTCACACCATCTTTAAGTTGTAAACTAAGGCATATTCTCATAAGTCATGAGTTCCTAGTAGTCCCTGGATGCCCATCCCTCTACTAACATCTTTTACAAACTTTAAGCTTTATCTACATCTTCTACCTTTCTTTCACTCACATGCAGACTCATCCTTAACTTAGTACGGTCCAGTGTGCAGTTAATCTCTTTATTAACTATACTAAATAGGTGTTCCTCATTGTCAATACTCTGAAGTGTGGCCCACTAATATGAAACTCTGGGCCTCTGTTCACCTATCTAAACTGCAATCACGCCTTTTAAATCACCAAGAACTTCCACCCCTATCAATATCACTCTCCTATGACAAAGGGACATACTCACTGTCTCCAAATTCCCCAGGAAAATTACACCCCTACAGAAAAATGTCACTCTCAAGAGGAGCTATCCAGTTTTGCCAGGGTCAGTCAGGGGACACATGCAGATTCCCTCTGTGATCTTCAGACTTTGTGTCCAATGCTTGCATCAAACTCTATAACCATTTGACAAGAATGCCAGAAATCATCTGGGATAAAAATCAAGGCATCATGTTTGATTCTAATGACAATTCCCTAAAACCCTGTGTTTCAGCATGCAGTAGAGCACAGATCACCCACAAATGAATCAAACTCTGGGTGGTCACGTCAACAACCAGAGCACATCATCTGGACCAGTAAGCTACTTCACATTTGCTATCTCTCTAGACCCCAGTCAGGGAGTATTCTTCCTTTGTGGGCATAGAACCTGGCTTATCCCAACCCCATAGTGGTCAGGGAGATGCGCTTTAATGTATATGGCCCAAGTACTCAAGCTAAAAAGTGGAAATGAGTTTTTTCCATCCCCAGCATCCCAACCTGTCATCCCAAACCTGAAGAAAAGAGCGCTCCAGTTCCTAATCCCACTACTATCCACCTCGGGGATTAGGGGAGTTGTAGTTACTGGAGCTACAGAAAGAGCCCTTGCAGAATGGTCAACCATAATCTCTCCCTTGAAACTCCACTAGCATCAGATGAACAGCCTCTACCTTAATCCTTCTTTAATTCCAAATAAATTCAGTAGCAGGAAATATCCTCCAAAACTGAAGAGACCTAAATGCCCTTACAGAAGCCCATACATTGTGCATTCCTGGGAGATAGTTGTTTTTATAATAATCAAAGCTCAAAAAATAACACAAGATATTAACTTGGACCACTCAATTGTCTACCCAGTCCCAAGGCCTCCCATTTATTTTGAGTTTCTGCCATCTGGGATAAGTGCCATTCTTCGCTCCATCTTCTGTTTAATGGGGCTAGTATGCAGTCAACCCTAGTTCTCCTTGGCTTTGTAGGTTTTCATCTTTCTCTCTTTCTTGGAATGCTGCACCTCAATGGTAAAAGCACAAGTCATAATATGGATCAGACACCCTTATAAAATCATGACAGACAACCAAGGGGTCCTACCAGAACAAAAAAGATGCAAAACCCCATACTTTCCCTAGAAGAATTGTTAGTTATAATAGCCAGGGGATTCCTCTCCCATTACAAGCAGGTGCAACACCCCCTGTCAGCAGGAAGCAGTTACAGAAAACTGACCTCCCCCTTCAGCACCCCTTAAGACTAAGGGATAGAATTCTCTTAGAGAGAAATGGGCCAGATTAAATAAAGGAAGAGCATGGGGGAAGTGATCCTAAGATCCACAATAAAATGTTCCTTTTGGCACATGCACAGCTAGCTCTCACTCAGGTAGACACCTGAAAGAACCAATGAAAAGTGCAGCCCATCAATCCCTTATTAGTATAGCCAGAGGGGGAAGGAGATCCTCCAGTCCTTATAATGCAAGAGATCCTGACCTCAGACTGCTTCTCCTCCTTTAGAGAATGCCTGCACTCATCTTCCTTTGAGTGTGTACTTTTGCTATGCATTAAAGTGTTGAGCTCTACACACTGGCTAGTCTTTGGATTCTTTGGCTGTACATACCGATTAGTCCTTGAGCTATTTCCTGTGGCTAAGTCAAGAATCTTCATGGTTCCAGCCCCTGGTCGAGGTCTTGACTTCTTTGAAAATTCCCAGGGCTTGCTGACATACAGCCTAGAATTTTTGGGGTTCTTCAGCATGCAGCCGAGAACTTTTGGGGCTCTCCTGTATCTGGTTGAGATCTCCCAGGACTCTCTGGCATCAAGCTTATTAAACCATTTGGCTGTATACACTGACTAGTCCTTGAAGTCTTTCCTGAGACCAAATCAAGAGCCCTCACAGTGTCAGCTCTTGGTTAGGTCTCAATTTCTCTAAGAATTCCCAGGTCTGCTTAGCATAATTTTAAGAAAAATACTTCTGACTTTTGTAAAGATTTGCAAAAGAAATGACCAAATATGAGAATATATTTTAAAATAGATCATTTTAGCACACTTATTTACTCAAGATAAATTATATATTTAATTCCTCCTTATGGATCTTCTATGTTGAGGAAAACTCCCACTTCATAATTTTGGCATATCATCTTTTATATTTATCCAAGAATGCTTACAGTGTTGATCTGTTTTTTCATGAAATACAATTTCAACACTTTGTGAGTAAAAGTCTAAAGATTGAAAATTTAAAAAGCAAGTTGTCATTGAAAGAACAACTTTATTGAAATAAGTAAAAGATGTGTCCAGCAGTCAACAGCTGGAGAATCCCACATCATATTTCCTTCATACAGTCACAGAATTACATAATTTCTTTCTCACTAGAGATTACTTAAGACTTCTGAGAGTGGACTGGTGATCAGCAGAGAAGGAAGGGCTTCTGAGCACACAGGACAAGAGATATTGACTTGGGACACTCAATAAAGGGAAGAAATTGGGTTGTTTTCAAATGGGTTCCAATTCAATGGGAATACTAATATTTGCAAACACTCAAAGTATTCGTCTAGGGAATATATTGACATATTATTTCTTTACAGAAAAATAAACCAGTGAGGATCTATCAGTTAGCTGAGATTATTAAATTTTGTAGTATGCCAAAGTCCTTTTGACAATAGACAGCTGATTAATTCATTATCACACTTCACATATACCTGGAATTTTCAATATATGCTGAGGAACTATAGACATATTTGTGGAAATGGAATGGTTAATGACCAGTATTCATCTTGATTTGCTTAAGATCCCACTTTATCCAGATGTGCTGGTTTGAAACTGTTAGATAACCCAGAAAAGGCCATGTTCTTTTAATCCATCCCTGTGGAGAGGGGTAGACCTATTGCAGATGAAACTTTTGATTAAATTGTTTCAATCAAGATATGACCCATCTAATCAAGATGGGTCTTAATCCTTTACTGGAGACCTTTATAATGATAAAAGATGAGAAAGCTTAATTTGGGCATTTTCATGGATTTACAACTGTAAATTTGTAAACTAATAAATTCCCATTGTAAAAGCCAGCCCATTTCTGGTATATTGCATTCCAGCAGCTTTAGAAAATCAAAATTTAAGGGAACTATGAAGAAAGAAAGGAGGTTAGCCAGACTGTTATGCCCATGATCTTTTGCAGCGCCAACAAATACCTCTGCTCCTATGAGGAAAACAAGTCAAAGCTGGAGACAGAGAATCTGCTGGCATTCACCAGATGGCCCACTTTTTTTTGCAAATGTCCTGCTCCTGGGGCTTGCTAATTAACAAGCATTTGCCAAAAGATATTCCACCCCCCATACCTACCTCACAGCACTCCTGCAACTCTCAGAACAGGCTCCCTTCTCAGACTACTCCACATGCATATTACTTTTGCTCAATAAAACCTCATTTTTGCCTTCATAGAAATTTCCCTGGTACTTCAACATATTAAAGGAAAAACACAAGAATCATTTCATGGTTCAAAAAGTATAGGTCCACATTAGCAAAGTTAAAACGTTGCATTGTTGTTGTTGAACAATTCAAATTTGCAATATACTTATGAAACCATGAACCACCAAAACAGGTACACTGCTCTGCTTTCCAAATTTGTTTAACTGATAAATTCAAGTTTCTGAAACCTTTTTGTGGAATTAGTTTTCACCGAACACATGTAATAATAATATTCAATCTTTTTAAGTACTTTCAGTGATTTAATGTTTTTTTATTTTCCTTTTTCTCCATTTACCTTTCACAAAAACTTTTTAGACTCTATTATTTTCTCCATGTTATAAATGGAAACATCGAAGAGTGAAATAACTTGCCCCAAGACCATGTAGCAGAGTTAGTTTCCAGTAGGGTCCAGGTATGTCTTCAGCCTCATTCTTTTCAGTGCAGAGAATCTCTGTCCCCAGGAAGAGGTGCAGCTAGAGTCTGTTTGGAGAAGACCAGTAGATCTGTCATCTAAATCAAATGTCAGTCATCAGCAGGACACATTTATCTCTTTTTGGCTAACTACTCTGACTATCATGTACTTGGTCCCAAACTAAAAAGAAAGAGAAGGGTGACATTTATCCACACCCTAGCTCTCCAATAAAATCTATGCTTGAGAAGAGTGTCAGAGTGCAACACAAAAATGACTTAGCAATGCACTAACAGGAAGCCCATGTTCAGTATAGAAAGCAGAAGAAGGTTTTATTTCAGTCTCTAACTCAACCCAGATTGTAAAGCTCTACCCAATGCTTAAGGGATTTTACCAATTACTTAAAGGAGAAGACAGGATGAGGCTAAGAGAATTCCCAATCTATCTTTACAGTAAGTGTATCTATTATAAAGTCATATAGTTTGCTTTATGTTGTGTGAAATTAAGTTGCATCTACTAATTTTTAGTTGTTTTCATATTAAAAGGAATTAAACCTTCTATATATGGTCAAGTTCAATTACATGAATACTAGAGCTGAGTCTCTGGTGCTCAGAGTAAGAAAAAAAAGCCATTCCTTTATAATAACAGTTTATTTTTGGAGTGTCAGGTTCTGTGCATCAGGTATTACTTTAAGTGTTTTGTAAGTTTATCTCATTTAATCTTCAAAAAACATTATGAGTTCACAATTTTTGTTGACAAGTTGAATGACTTTCATAAAATTTGAGTTGCAAATCTGAAAAGTGGTAGAAATCTGTCTGACTGCAGGGATCCCCTCTGAATCTCTGATTTACAAGGCTTTTTTGCACCAGCCTGTACCAAACCATCTAAGTCTAGCCTTAGACAGCAGTTCTTCTCCCAGGACAGCTTTCAGATCTCTCCTTGGCCTTGGCTCCCTGCTCTGTACTCCTTGCTTTTCAATCCCTGGTTCTATAGTCTCTCTTCCAATATCTACATTGGGCTCTTTGGCTGGCTCAGGGTTTCAGAAGTTAGAAGACTTCCTACCTCCCAGGATCGGTATCTTCTGACTGATAGGAAGTCTTTGGGATTTCTGGACTTTCTATCACATGGCAACCTTTTGCTGACTTCTAATTACCCTTTGTAATTCCAGAGTATGTTTATGGGAAGATGGGTATCATCTATGAGAATATCTGTATTTTTATCCTATGCAACAGGAGAGAAAAAAATTGAGAACAACTGCTCTGTTGTACTCAGTTCCTTGGAAAGTCTCAGCTTTCATGGTAGTTTCTGGTTACAGTCAGGGCCACAGTCTATGGGCCAGAAAGTACTTTGAATGATAAATAAATGGACAGAAATGTGTTTAAAACAATGTATTAGTCAAACTAAAAACTTGAGAAGTCACCAATGTAAACTGCAAACTGGAGATTATTTTTAATATGGGCCAATTAATAATCCAATTATATTCTAAAAGTTATTTACATATATTCTTTCTATATGCCAAGTTCAGGTTAGATTTAATTTTTGTTTGCATCTTTTTTAAATAAGAAATTTAATTTTATACTTCAGTATATAAAAAGAGAAGAATTCACTTTTATCTTTTCAAAAGATTTTTCCTCAAATCAAAGATGTTTTTGGCATATTTTAGAAACTGGAACACTGCTATATAAATAATTTAAACTTCTATGACTGAATTGATTTTTAGGTAGGAATAAAGATAAAGTTTTACGATGCACACTATTTTTCTGAAACCATTACAGTTCAGTAGATCATAAATTAAATGCATAAAGTTCAACTCATCTATAAGTCTAAATTTATGAAACTGGATAGGAAATTACCCTCAGAAAGAATGAGTGGAGTTGAAGGGTTAATGTAAAATCCAAGAAGTTATTACTCATCTGTATGATACAACATATAACAGATTAACCTATAATAAAACAAATGAAAAACCTATTTTCTAATATCAATTCTGTACATCTCAAATATATGTTACAGAAGATTGATTTACAATTGAGAATTCAAAAATTATGGCATTATCACCAGATGTATAAATCAAATTGCATATATTAAACTACAAAAAGCCTGCATTGGTATGAAATCCACAAAAGAAGGTAATTTCAAATCCAACATTCAATCTTCTCTCTTCACTGCATCATACATATTATGCTAATATTTATATATGTACAAAGAGAGTAATTGTTTAAGACTCTGAGTCATGGAGGGGAATATTGAAGTTTCATTTGCTGTATACGTGTGCTTCTGTTCATACCTAAGTCTTACAGGAATCACAAAATGTCAATGTAAGGTGGAAGGCAGATTTAAATTCTGTTTTGGCAGGAATTCTTGATTTGGAAATCAGACTTTGCAACTGCACACTAATTCTTTACAAATATATCATACTCATACTAGGAGGGAAAGTCTCCTTTCCTTTGAAAATAGGAAAGAATTCTATTTCTGATATTATAGCAACCTTAATGCCTAGACCATCACCCCTGCTGCAAACAACTACAAATATTGGATAAAATCTAAGAAATAATTTCCTAAGTGTGTGAATGAGCTGATGAGAAAGTAAGGAATTCTTACATGCAAAAATAAGTGAAGATAAGAAAAAGAGTTCTATAAAAAGTCTCTGAAGTTGTCTTTCACCTTAAAAGTAAATTTGAACATTAGTTTTCATAGCTTCTCAGGCTACGAAACCTGAACCCACACAATATGAGGGTATGAGTGAGTGATCTTATCCCTGTGAAGTTTAGACTAAAAACACTATAACCATAGTCTAAGGCAAACCATAAATAACCCATCCACCAATAATAGAAGCATCATGTCAAGGTAGAAATGGCAAGGAAAATGCACTATTTCAAACTCTGATGTTGAGAAGGGGGGAAATTGTCACTGAGAATTTAAAAGCACAAGACAGTGGATTTGCCAGTTTTTTGCCTGACATTAAGTAAAAATTTTAGAGTGATCACAAACTTGATCCATGCACCTACAGAAGCAAATACAAATCCTGCACTGGAGATTCTCTCCTTCCTTACAGACTTCAAATAATTTCTACTAGTAAAATTTCAAGGCAATGAGCAGTTCTTAGTCAAAAGCAGTTAAAACGACGATGAAGAGGAAAACATAAATAGAATTGAAATCATAGTGACATTTTATTCAGAGATTCCAGACTCATTGAAAAAAAAATCTTCGGAATAAATTTAACTTGATTATCAGTTTGGAAGATATCAGTCAGAAAATTGGAATACATTTTCCAGATACACCTTCTTCATAAAGCCTTCTCACATGCTTCTTACTTTCTTGAAACTCTCTTTCCAAGCTCATCTTTTCACTTATTCATTCATAGATATGCATTTATTTAGCATGACAGTTTGAGTTATGTACCCTAGAAAAAATCAACGTGCTCTTAACCTAAATCTGTCTTCCTGTGGGTGCAAACCCATTATGAATAGGACCTATCAGACATGTTGTTTTAGTTAAGGAGTGGCTCAAATGAATGCGGTGGGCCTTAATCTGATACTAGAGTCCTCTATAAGCAGAAGAAATTTAGACGTAGTCCTAGAAAGCAACAAAGAAGAGTTGGAAGCCAGAAATCAGCAGGAACCCAGAAGAAAAAGAAAGATCATCACCATGTGACAGGAAAGCCAAGGAACCCAAGGAATGCTGATGAGCCAACTCCTGGAGAAAGCAGCCTTCCAGCCTCCAAGACCAGTCATTTCCATTGTTTAAGCCAACCTACTGTGTGGTATTTGTCACAGCAGACTGGCAACTAAAAAACTTATCACCTTGATACATATATATTGAATGCCAATATTGTTGGTCACCTTAATTACTTAATATTATTGTAAGTATTATCCCCACAACACTTACAAACTTTGGGTGTCTATTGGTTTTCTTATTCTTTTTTGGTCCTGCTAAACTGTGAGCTCTTTACCAGAATTCTATTTTTATCATTATAGCTTCAGCCCCATAACAGGGCTTGACACTTGATAATTTATGGAACGAATGGGGCATTCATTACCACCTCATTCTTAAAGAAATTTAAAATAAGTTGTTTACTAGTCATTTTACATGCTAATTTCTTTTTCTCCATAGGGTGAAAAGTGTAAGATTCATGGAGGCAGAAATAGGGGACTAACATTTTAAGAATATTTAAGGTTTTAAAATTTAAAAGTAGGAAATTGGCAAAAGGAATTAAAATGAAATAAAGAATGATAATCAGATACATTTTTAACTAACCAATGTTCTTATTCTGTAGCTCTGGATTCAAGAAAATAGTAACTCTAGAAGACTGTGCTATCCTAAGAGGATAAAAACGTAAATAAATTGCATCCTAATGCTTGAGAATACTGTATTTTACTATATATTTTGAAATAAAAAACAACATTTTATAACAAGACTGCCATGCATTGCATCTGCTTCAGGTCAGAGGGTCTCTATAGCTAATTCTGTTAACCTAGGTTGGTAGAACTGCTCTAGTCTTCTTTTTCTGGAATTATCATCCACATATGTGGTCCTTTATCTACAAGCTTGGAAGTTTATATCCCAGTCTAGTATTGGATAAATGCTTATATTTCTCTTATGCAGAACTCAACTGTGGCAACTGCTTTTCCCTTTAGTATGTAATGCATTTTTTTATTGAATCTATTATTTGAAATTTGTCAACAGGATGGTGGAATGCATTGTCCAGCAGGCCAGGTAGTTTGTGGTAGCTTTGAGGACAGCCTTACAGTGTCAGGGAGCTTGAGAAAATTATAAAACCAGCTATAGAAGTTAAAGATGATCATCACAAATGGGAAAAGCCAACAAGCTGGAATATTCATAAAAATGCTGGCATATTTCATGCCATTAAATCCTTGAATAATTTAATTTCTGAATATAATCCCGTTATTCAATTACATTCTCAATATAACTGGATATATTACATAGTTATACATATTGCATCTATTCAAAATGATAAATACTGAGCTTCATCTTATATTTGAAAGATTTTTAAAGAATACTGTGATCCATGCATTTTTCAACCCAAGTACTGCACTCATTTTTAGCCATCACAATAGCAAAGCTTTCATTTGTAAGAAAACTTACACAAAGGGTATATTCAGTTTTCTTGTGATATGAAAACTACTCCTGGACAAATCATCATAAGTCACTACTATAGTGTGAGCAGAACCAAGTGGAATACATTCTTTTAATTTACATGCTAATGCTATGATAGCGGAGAGATCAGCAGAACACTCTACTTCAGTAACTGTAATAACCACAGAAAGTCTACAATTTACACCAAGTTTCCTTTGCCAGGATCTATGGAGATGCTATAGAGAGCCCACTTGACTTTTGTCAGTCACATTTCAATGGGCCTTTGACTATAAAATGCCAGCTTTCAATTGAGAGGATTCTTTTGAATATAGAAGAACTGGCTCCCATTGCCATATCAACTGCATGCTGAAGTATAGCAGTATTGGCACATTATGGGTTTTCTAATATTTGTACTCACATTGGCAGACTTTTTTCCCATAGATTTTTCATAGAAAAATGCATAGATGTTTCCCATCTATCCATCCATAGATGTGTTTTCCACAACTAAACACCTTAACCAATTCTGTAATAGCCTTGGTGGTATAATCATTTGTAATTTCTCAATTAGAGTCAACTTTGCCATTAAAAAATATATTCTCTCATATGAGAAAAGCATAATAATTGCACATCTAAGCATTTGCAGCTTAGGAGAAACTAGACATGATGTTATGGTTTTTAAAAGATTTAGTGTATCATTTTCCTTTCTAAAAATGGCATGCAGTGTTTATAAATATTTTTGAAACATAATGCATTTTCATATATGATGAATGCAATAAATCTTTTAAGGAAATCTAATTGTGCTGTCTTAATGTATCCATTCTTTAGATGGAGTTTATACCATTGATAACTGGTAGTCAATAAATTGAGAGATAGTCCTGAAGTAAATGCTAGATATATATCAAAGTATAGTTTTTCTCACTCCAACCAAAAAGCTTTTGAAATTAAATTAGACAATCAACTGATTTATTTTGCAGGGACTGTCATGTTGCTACCAAGATTAAACACTGGATAATGGCAAGAGCAATCGGCTATCACCAACATAACCAGAGGCTTAGCAGTATGTCCATGTCAGAGTGAATTATTAGAGAAAATAAGTCATGCCTATGAAATGTCACTATGAAAGATATAATAATAAACCAAGCACTTCAAATAAAGAAAGAAGCAAAAAGTACTGACTGAAGGGAAAAAAGAGAGTTACTTTTCGACTTTGGGGAAACCAATTATTGAATATTGTAATTCGTTAGGCAAATATTGAGTACCATCTGGGTTAACAATATGCTGAGAGCTGGATATAGAGAACTCTCAGATCCAAGAGCTGTGCTTAAGGGACATGAAGACTAGTTGTATTTTAGAACAAATAGGCAGTTATGGGCATTTCTCAAGTGCCTCAATCCAAATTACACAATTTCAAAGACATATGTAGTTCATTTCTGCTACAGTTTGTTTTAAAATTCATTTTTTGAATGTAAATTCCTTAGGAGATACTCAAACTTAGTAAGGTTTAGTTTCAGTGTGTTTCTCTAGGTGGAAAAATCATGAATTATGGCAAATCTTCTCTCAATATGATTTATTTCATCAGTTTTATGGAAGTGATATCAGTTTGACATTGGCATTGTGAAGAAAGAGCCATCTTTTGGATGTCACAGTCCTCTCTGACTCTACGTGCAGTGACAAAGTTACATAGAGGAACAAAAAATGCTACTGCTAGACAAGGAAGTGTGATTTACGATGACTTCTTTGGCATTTGCTTGGCCAGTGTCACTAATATTTCAGTTCTGCAGGGAAACTGTGCACTGGCTGCTCAGTCAGCTGTATATAGGAAATTAATAATATACTTTGTCTTAAATAATCCACAAGCAATGCCTCTATCTTAGGCTTCCTTTGTTACATTTTTATTGTTATTTATTATATCAGAAAGAGAGCTAACTTGACAATAAATAAGGTGTAGATAACCAGGTCACTGCCCTAACATCTAAAAAAATTCTGTACTTATAGTAAAAGAAGAATGATGGCTGATTCAAATAGAATCTGCTCTTAAAAAAAAAATGAGCTTTCTTAAAAAAAGAATAGGTTTCTTGGCAAATATTGACCTAGAAAATGCAGTATTACAAAAAAAAACTCAAATTGAATTGGATTTTTCTGATTTATATGGAAATTTGCTTTTCTTTATATGAATATTTCAGTGCAGCCTTCTTAAAATATTAAATTTTACTTCATAAAATAAGAAGAAAACTTGAAAGGACCACAAAGCTATTTAGCTTAGTCCTCAACTTTAGTTTAGAAATGAATCACAAAAAAAAACCCACATTTTTTTCAGAAAGAAAATAAGGTCTCATTCATTCTTATCAACTTGTAACATAACAAGCAGTCAGCTATTAAAGATAATTTTGTTTTAAAGTTCCACATTAACCCTCTAGGGTCAAGGTTTGAGGTCAATAGTGAACTGAGAAAACAAATTCTCTTGGGAAGAAGATATGAATGGTCAGCTGAGAGAACCACGGATCCCAGCCCTTCTTCAAGGACAGCAGAAACACAGCAGAGATGCTAGTAAAAGCACGAAGTCTGTCCAATCATCTAGAAGGAAAAATAAACAATTGGCAAGATTTTAAATCACGGCTCATCAGATCAAGTGCACTTCAGTGAGTAAAAGGAAAGCGTGCTCAGATAACACATATACAGTCAGGTCAAGTAGATTAGTCTGGTTACTATGAGCATTGTGAAGATATTAAAGTCATCAGAATAAATGGAAACCAGCCAAGTGCAGTATACAAAATACATTGAAAATAGAGAAACAGCACATTTAAAATTTAAATTAAAAATAGGATTTGTATTCACTTGTCAAAATACACTCCTAAGTTTGCTGGTATCATTTGGCCTGTTATTTCTAACATTTATATGCTGGTGACCCAGAGCCTGAGCACCCCCTCTATATAAAAAGCAAGTTACTGCATGTCGCTGCCCACATGACCCGATGTAAGTTAAAGGTCAACCGACCTCCTCAAGGAGGAAAGAGTGTACAGATGGTATCACAAATCACTTATCTTGTAACGCACTGAAACTCCTCTCTCCGATCACTGTTAATAGTAAATCTCCAACCCCCTGCGACATGAGACCGTGTTGAAACTTTGTTTTCATACCCTATGAAATGTCCTTATTCTAACCCTTATAAGCTGCCCCTTATGCACACCCTCACCCCTTTGTGGAATGCTGACTTCCATTTTCTGAATGGTCAACAATGTGAAGAATTTCCTGTTCATAAGTCCTAATAAAATTCATGTCTTACTCCGTGCCTGATGCGTTCTTTAATCTTGGGGCTGCACCCACCCATATGCTTCAAGAACTGGGTTGGAACATATAGTGACTTGAATGGTGAAATCATTTACAATTTTCTAAATTACCTTATGTCATACTTTAAATGATTTCTTATATATGAAGCATTAAGGGCTATAATATTCAATATAACTATTTGCAATGTGAATCAAATTTCAATTCAATTTGGAAAAGAAGCTCTTTCATGCACTTTACTAGGTACTCAGGTAGTCCTGTTTTGAGGAGCACAAGGCAAAGAAACACTAAGAACGAGAGGAGCACTTAAAGGAGTAGTTAAGTCGATGGGAATGGGAGCCCAAAAACCTCAAAGAACAGTTGATATTTGAGCAGTTTCTTGTGAAATGGGTAAGAGACTAACACAAGAAACTGATGGAGTCACACGTGAAATGTTCTAAGACATGCAATGGCTAAAGGAAAACCACTCTATTTGCTGTGGACGGATATAAAGTCATAATATCTGCTGGGGTCAGGTTATGTATGTAAATCATTCATTGTATGCTTTTAAAAGAAATCTGAACTTGATTTTGGGGGGCTTTCCCTCAAAGATATTTAACCAGGAAGCGATATGATCAGTCTGGTGTTGGAAAATTAGATAATTCTTTGAAAATGTCTAGGATGATGAGAGAGGGAGAAACGAAAGGAAGTGTTCTAGTTTGCTAGCTGCTGGAATGCAACACACCAGAGACGGATTGGCTATTAATAAAAGGGGATTTATTTTGTTGGTTCTTCAGAGGAAAGGCAGCTAACTTTCCACTGAGGTTCTTTCTTACGTGGAAGGCACAAGATGGTCTCTGCTGGTCTTCTCACCAGGCCCCTGGGTTCCAACCACTTTCCCCGGGGTGACTTCTTTCTGCATCTCCAAAGGCCTGGGCTGAGCTGCTAGTGCTGAGATAAGGAATGCTGAGCTGCTTGGCTGTGCTACATTGCACGTTCTCTCATTTAAGCACCAGCCAATTAAGTCAGATGTCACTCATTGCAGCAGACACGCCTCTTAGCCACGCAGATGTAATTAGCAACAGATGATGTTCATGTACCATTGGCTTACGTCCGCAGCAACAAAACTAGGTATGCTCACCTGGCCAAGTTGACAATTGAATCTAACTAACACAGGAAGTTAAGAGGTCATAAAGCTAGATCAAGTGAAAGATGGTTGTAGCAATGAATGGACAAATCATGGAGAGGAAAAGCAGGGGAAATACACAATGTGTTCAGCTTAGAATAATCATGATTTTAACACCAGGAAGAGCTAATAGTTATTGCATATGTAATGATTCTTTAATAAATGCCTTATTTGCATTTTCATATTTTCTCCTCTGAGCAAGTTTTAATTAATAGACACATTTTACAACTGGAGAAATGAAGAAAGTAATCATCTTAACTAAGGAGGGAGTATAGCCAAAAAGTGGCTGAGCCAGTGTTAGATCCTGATCAGTGTGGTGACAAAACAATTGTTCTTGAACATTATGCTGCATTGATGTGCACACTTGTTGGTGACCAGATATATTGTAGGGGGAGGAGATTCTACGAGGGAAACTATGGTGTTATGTATGCCTTCTAAATCAGTATGTCATAACAAGATAAGGAATCACTGGGTTCAATCAGTTATGTAGGTAAATTAGACATGTTTAGGAAATGTAAAACAAGAGTCCCTTAGGGACAAAAAAGTTCAGGATGTGGTTAGAAAAACCTGTGTGGCTGCAGTAAGTTGTTTGGAAATCAGAAACACATGTAAAGTCTACAGATTTTAGATACTTTATTTCCCAAGTCACCAACCATATGCTCTGCTTCTCTCATGTTGGCTTAGAAGAACTGCCCATTTCCAAGCAAAGGTAAATCCTCTTCATGTACTAGATTCTATCCTTTCTAGATTCCATTCCTGTACTTAAAGGAATGGCTCCAGCATTTCTCCCCATTTCTCATCAATCACTTTTTTCTTTACTAGATCATTCCTATATGCATAAAAAGTATATTGTAAATATCTCCCATGAAAAAGGAAAAACTTTCTTGACCCCATGTTCTACTCCAGCTACAGCTCAATTTCTCTTCATGAGGAAACCACTATAAAAGAGGACATATTATTTTTCTCCACCCATTCTCTAGATCCATCTCTAATCAGGCTTTTGTCCACTGAAATGTCCCTTCTAAATGCCACAATTACATCTACATTGCTAAATCAAATGAAGCAATCATCTTTATCTATTTAATCTTTCAACAAATGTTGGCCGAGCTGACAACTCGTTTTAGAAAAACTTTCTTCCCTAAGTTCTGTAACATCACCCTTCACCCTTTCATAGTTTGCCTCCAATGTAAATGACCTCTTTTGACCTTGCCACAAAGTCTGTCTTTGTAAATCTCACTTAATGTCATCCCCCTCCTTGTAATATCGCAAACCAAAAATATGGGACATCTTCCTGAATCTTATCTTTCTCTCAAATTCTATATTCAATTAATCGCCTAGTTTCAGTTATCAATCTTCAAAATGTTCCCAACATCGGAACCTTCTTTAGTACCTCCATTGTTACCATCATCAATTTTCAACTTATTTATTATAATACTCTCCTGACCAAGCTCTCAGATTTGGACCTCTGTCTCCTTCCACCCCATAGATAACCTGAAAGCAGTAGCCAGAGGGATCCTTTTGAAAACATAAGTCAAATCATGTCCTCTTTGGCTCCAAGCCTTCCATACAAAATAAAAGTTCCCAAAATGGTGTCTAAGAGATAGGTAACCTTTCATCCCCACCCGCGCCTCTGTGATCACCATATCTATTTTTCCTCTCCATTTTCCACCTTGCTCTATCCTCCTTTCTGCTCCTTGAACATGACCAGATGATTCATGCCTCAGGGCTTTTAGAACTCTTTTGACCTCTTCCTGGTGAGCTCTTTCCTCAAACAAATGCAAACCTGCTCCCTCACTTCATCTAGCTGTTTTCAGACTACCCTAGTTTACCCTTCACTCCTTACACTACCTTATGTTTTCTTCAAATAATTATTACAATCTGATAGACTGTATTTTTGCTTATTCATTTGTTTTTCATAATGGCCCAAAAAGTCTCGATGAGAATGTAAATTCCAGGAGAGCAGGATATCTATGCTTTTTGTGTTTTTCTTTTTCTTGTTTGTCTGTTTCACTGCTATAATACCTGGGAGAATATAGGTCCTCATTAAATTAAATTTTTGTTGAAAGACAAATGACGAATACTGTGCATAACAGAAGATACTGTAGTCCCATATTGGTGAGTTTGTTATTTTTAGTTTTGAGTTTTGGAGTTTTGACAGAATAATAATAATAATAATTAGTTGCTATATGAAAACACTGAGGACCACAGATGTTGCACCATTTTGAAGCTCAGAGAACAGATGTATGACAAGTACTCAAAACACCAAGTCCATAGCCTAAAACTTCATCTACTAATCCCCTTAATTTTCTATAGCTGGATGCCACATCTATCTAAGGTGGTATTTTACCACAATAATTTTATCCTCATTTCTAACTTAATTGACAAGCTCCTATAGAAATTATACTCAAGGATCACTTTACCAAAATGTAAGTATTTGCTTTATTTTTTATGATCTGAGCTTCAATATCTACACTAAACTCCACAAGTTTTCTAAAATGCTATTTTAAAGGTTCTCTTTAATTTTTAAAATGTCAGTAATGATTTTGAAAGAATGTGCATGTATATGTGTTTTATATGCACTTATAAAATCTATTCCATTAATGTGTAATTCTCCCAGGGGTGTTAGAATAAACACATAGTAAGCCCTAGATATGTATTTATTGATATGAATGAATGAATGAATGAATGAACCCTTTTATATGTACATTAGATTTAAACATAGAAGCAGCAGGGTGGGAAATGCAAAATTTTTAGCTTTGGTCTTTTAGGATAAGCTCTGGCGTCATGAGTTACTAGCTATGTGGCTTTAGGCAAGTGACTGAACCTTTTCCAACCTCAGGTGTCTTATCCATAAACGGAGTAAAACTATTATCTATTTTGCAAGTTTGATATTAAGATTAGTGATAATATATGAAAGATGTTTGCCCACGTATTTCGCTCTCAGTAAACTGTGTGCTTTGTGGCTCTTAATGTTTATAAACCTTTTCTAACACATACCCAGCATTTTGATTTATTGTTAGCAAAGTAAAGGAAGCAGTGCAAAGAATTAAAAGCCTAGTTAGGATTAGTAAAAGGTATTGAGAGCCAAAGATAAAAGTGAAAGCAAGACATGCAATGGGTTAATAGTGTGGAAGATAACTAACCTTTGAGCATGGTACTGAGCAGATGATGATGATGGTGTGATGGCAATAGGAGATGTAAAGTGTTCCTCTGGGATTCAGATCTGGGCTATGGATGAGACCCCAGAAAATAATCTTGAGAAAGAAAATAGTTATTATTCCCCCATGTATAAATGATAATGTAAAATAATTATGAAACTTTAAAAAAATCTTGGAGGGTAGAAGAACTACTTTGTTTTTCCATTGTCAAATCCACATTTCTTGAACTTTTGTTTGCCATTCTAGAGGCTTTAGGGAAATATTTACTTCTCCTTCATACATGCATTTATATGAGCAGAGTATGTACCATATATTTCATTTTCACCTCGCCTAAATAAAGAAAAAATGAAGTCTCCAATTTTTCCCATTCTGTCTGCTTACTTTCATACCATTGCTTGAACAGAATATCCATCAGTACATCCTCTCCTGGTATTATCAATTAAGATCACAATAGAGACCTCTGTAGCAGATATTAGGTTTGTATTAAGTTTATGAAAATACATCCATCACTGTGTCTCCGGGCACATGTACTCCATAAAATGCACAATAAAAAAACCTACCAATATAATGACAAATACGCCATTTTGTATGCTGCAGATAGATTTGTTTGAAATAGAAATCTGAATCCCAATAGAGAAGGCAGTCAGTCTTTTTGCAGAGGAAACTTTTATTTGGTACTTACTCTAGGCCAGAAAAATAAAATGAAATGAATGAGGGGGGTCTTTCAGTTGTGTCTAACACGGTTTTAATAATAGATGGGAAAAGAGAGGGAAAGTGGACAAATAATTTTAGTGTCCTATTATATGAAATATATTATATTTCAAAACTTGTTCTCTTTCCTGTTATTAAGTTTATTATTTATTATTCTTTATCTCAGATGAGTATCAAAGCATTAAATCTGATACTTTGTTATTTACTAGAAGAGAAATCAGAGGCGATTTCAACTCACATTCTATTATACACAAGGCTTTTGAAATAATAAAATGATATAGTGTCAATGTTCCCTT
Organism: Tamandua tetradactyla; assembly: GCF_023851605.1. Classification (NCBI taxonomy): domain Eukaryota; kingdom Metazoa; phylum Chordata; class Mammalia; order Pilosa; family Myrmecophagidae; genus Tamandua; species Tamandua tetradactyla. The sequence goes on from NC_135329.1 coordinate 39,848,828, forward strand.
TTGTTTAATGTTTACCACACTTTCACACAATTTTTAAATTGTTTTTCTTTACTCTTTACTGTATTTTGTTTCTTTCTTACATTAATGTCCTAGCTGTCGATGTGACTCTGTACTTCATTGTTCCTTCTATTTTACTTTTTGGTTGTCATATGTCTTGCATACTTCTCTGCAACAGAATTTTCAAACTAGCTGCCTCCAGGCCATATCTGGTTTGTAGAAATATTTTGCTTCGTCTTCAGATTGTTTGTAAGCAATTCTAGTTCAGAGCCAATATTTAAAAATCAGATGGTATCACATGAAAATCTGTCATTATTGCTTCTCTTGAAAAGTCAGAGATCTGACAAAACTGGGCCTGCATTCCAGAATGTCAACTATCAGCTGGAGCTGAGAAGCAGCTGCTTAATATTGCCAGTGTATTGACACGTAAGTTGTTTATAGTTACCACAGCCACAGCCCCTCTGGCTTCTTCACTTACTTACTTTATAGACAATGAAATTTATGATCACTTGTCTAGGTTTTTCACTTAGTATATCTAGTGCTTTATGTTGACTTCTTAGGGAGTCTTTTGCTCATTATACATTATCCATTTATTTCATAACCATTTAATGTATAAATATCATATATGATATTGCACATAATGTTCTTCTGTGTATAAATATTGGCTCTACAAACAAGATAAGAAAAGTTCATTCTCTTTTAGAAGTTCATCTTATAGCTGAAAAGACAAATGTAAAGTCATGTAGATAGAGCAACGTATAATCTGATAAACAGTTTTTGGATCATTCATCAAGAAAAAAATGAATCATTATGAACAACTCCCTCTAAAGATTTGGAATTCCAGGTTTCCCTTGTCCTCTGGAGGAAATAGCATGGCTGTGTTTATAAAACCTAACTTCAAAGAAATAAAGATATCAATAAATCTAAAGGGAGGATGGCCTTAAGGATTGAATGGGAGAGGAGGGCTGAACCACAGAGATGAAAGTCCTACCTAAAACAAAGGGGAATGGGGTGGAAAGAGGGTGGGGGTGGGGAAGTGGGTGGGAATGGAGTTAGGATAGGGTTTGAAGACAGAGTATATCCCTGTTGGGACTGCACTTGGCTCCAGCTCTTGTGCAGTGCTCTGAAGGTGATGGAACTTCAGAGGAATTGCATGGCTGCCTGGAGATTTGGATAAGATGGCCAAGATCTGAGAATCTCATGGGAGGGTCCCTGTATTAGTATCCTAGGGCTGCCGTAACAAACTATCACAAAATAGGTGAATTGGAACAAGAGAGTGTATTGTCTCACAGAGTTCTAGAAGCCAGAAGTCCAAAATAAAGTTGTCAGCAAGGACTTGCTCCATCAGAAACTTGCAGAGGAGCATAATTCCTTGCTTCTTCTAATTCACAGTGTTTGCCACAATCCTTGTCATTCTTTGATTTGTAGATGCATGATTCCAATCTCTGCATCCTCCATCTTCACATGACCCTCTCTCTAGTTTCTGTCTCTGTGTGCCTAATTTTCCCTTTTCAGAAGGACACTAGTATTATTGGGTTAGGACCCACTTAAATCCAGTTTGCAAATTCTACTAAGTGGTTAAAGTAGCAAGCCTAGTGTTTGCACCCAGGACGGGGATGTCTGTTTCCTGAGGATTAGAGTGTGCACTCAAACTCCTATAACAAGGGAACCTCATAGCAACTAAAAGTCCAGAATAAGACACAGTCCCAGAAAAGATGGGAGGATCTTGCACTTTACATTCACGTTGCGTGAACCTTCCTGATAGAAGTGCTGATTTTCTCAAAAAAAAATCTGTCTTAACAATACTTGTTACAAAATCAAAAAGCAGACATAAATCCCAAAGCTAACATTTTAAAACATTAAAAATGTACAGTGTGCAACAAAAGATTAAAAAAAAAACAAAGAAAGAAAAAATGATGGCCGTCCAAAAGAAGAGGATAAAAACCCAGAAAATAAAAACAAGGAAGACCAGAATGTGGAAAACCTTAAAAAAGGTTTTATAAAAATCACCTTGAAAATGCTCAAGGAATCTCCATCAACAGAAGAGTGGCTAAACAAACTGTGGTATATACATACGATGGAATACTATGCAGCTTTAAGACAGGATAAACTTATGAAGCATGTAATAACATGGATGGACCTAGAGAACATTATGCTGAGTGAGTCTAGCCAAAAACTAAAGGACAAATACTGTATGGTCCCACTGATGTGAACAGACATTCGAGAATAAATTTGGAATATGTCCTTGATAACAGAGTCCAGCAGGAGGTAGAAACAGGGTAAGATAATGGCCAATTGGAGTTGAAGGGATACAGACGGTGTAACAGGACTAGATACAAAAACTCAAAAATGGACAGCACAATAATACCTAATTGTAAAGTAATCATGTTAAAACACTGAATGAAGCTGCATCTGAGCTATAGGTTTTTGTTTTGCTTTGTTTTGTTTTGTTTTGATTTTACTATTGTTACTTTTATTTTTTTCTCTATATTAACATTCTGTATCTTTTTTGGTTATGTTGCTAGTTCTTCTAAACCAATGCATATGTACTAAGAAATGATGATCATGCATCTATGTGATGATGTTAAGAATTAATGATTGCATATGTAGAATGGTATGATCTCTAAATGTTGGGTTAATTTCTTTTTTTCCATTAATTAAAAAAAAAAAAAAAAGAGAAGGGATAATTGGAGCTGAAGGGATACAGACTGTACAACGGGACTGGATATAAAAACTCAGAAATGGACAGCACAATACTACCCAATTTTAATGCAATTATGTTAAAACACTGAATGAAGCTGCATGTGAGGTATAGGTTTTTTGTTTTTGTTTTTTTTGGTTTTTTTTTTTTCTTTCTATTATTGTTTTAATTCTTATTCTGTTGTCTTTTTATTTCTTTTTCTAAATCGATGCAAATGTACTAAGAAATGATGAATATGCAACTATGTGATGTTATTAAGAATTACTGATTGTACAGGTAGATTGGAATGATTTCTAATTGTTTTGTTAATTCTTTTTTTAATTAATAAAAAAAAAGAAAATGCTCAAGGAGATGAAGGAAATACAGAGAAAGAAATAAAGGATATCAGGAAAACAATTAATGAGCAATATAGGAATGTTAGAGCAAAGAGACAGGAATGTTAAAAAGGAACCAAATAATTGAAGACCACAATAACTTAAATTTAAGAATCCCAGGAAGGTTTCAAGATTATATAGGAACTGGCAAAAGAAAGAGTCCATGAATGCAAAGACAAGACAATTGACATGAGACAGGCTGAGGATCCAAAAGAAAAAGGAATTCTAAAAAATGAGATAAGATTAAGACACCATCAAAAATACCAATATATCCATTATGTGATCCTAGAGGGAGAAGAAAAAGAGATAGGGACAGAAGGGATATTCGAGAAGGAATGAGAGAGAATTCCCAAGTTTAGCAAAAGATGTGAATATGCTCATCCAAGAAGCCCAGAGAACACCAAAATGATAATCATGGAGAAATATTATATAGAAATCATTATATAGAATATTATATAGAAATCACACTATTAAATGCAAAGGAACAGGAAGGCGTTCTGAATGCTACAAGAAAAAAATAACATGCTATGTACAAAGGAGTTCCCATTATTAGAATGAGTGTCAACTTCTGATCAGAAGCCATGAAGGCAAGAAGGCAGTGAGTTGAAATACTTCAATTCATGAAAGAAAGAAACTTGCATCTGTGAATTTTAGATCCAGTGATACTTTTTTTTAAAATGCGGGAGAGGCAAAGACATTTCCAGAAAAACAAATCAGGTGAAAGGTACCATCACTAGATCTGCCCTAGAAGCAATGCTAAAGAGAATTCTTCGGTGTGAAAGGAAACCTCATTGGAAAGTGGTTCATAGTGGCATAAAGAAAAAAAAAAAATAATAGATCAATTGATTTTTCAGTGTAGGCTTCACTTATAGTTTCATCATTTTTCTGCCAATAAAATGTGTTACCTTTAAAAGAAATTATAATTAAAAATTAAAGTTTTATGGTTTTGTAAAAAAAAAAAAAAGAAAGAAAGAAAGACCAGTGGTAAAGGTAACAAATGGGTAATTATAAACACCAGTATTATAGTAGTGTATTGTTTGGTATTATCTCCACTTCTCACTTCCTATGGGTACTAAAATACAAATATGTGAAAATTAATGATATATCTATGGTTTGGGACATACAATATACAAAGATATAAGTGATAACAAGTATAAAAAAGGTTGGGGATGAGGAGTTTAGGAAAAGTATATGTGTACACTATTTAAATCAAGCTGGTAGCAAACCATATATGATTGTTATGTTTTTAAGATGTTAAATTTTAACTCCAAGATAATGCCACAAAGAAATGCATGAAAAAATATATCCAGATAGAAAAGAGAAGCACGTGTGGTAGTTTGAAGCTATATGTAGCACAAAAGAACATGTCTTAAATTTAATTCTTTCCTGTGGGTGTGGACCCATTGTAGGTAGGACCTTTTGGTAAGGCTCCAGTTAGAGATGCTGCCACATGCCTTGCCATGTGGCAAGCAAAGGGCTCCAGGATCACTGCCAGCCAGCCCCAGAACATGACAGTCTTCAGAAGGAAGTATCAAATTAATGACACCTAGATTTGGATTTTCTTTTAGCCTCAAAACGGCAAGCTAATAAATTTCCATTGTTTAAATTGACCCATTTCATGTTATTAGCTTGAGCAGTCAAGGAAAATAAAAGAGCACTCAATATTGTACAACACAAAAAAAGTCAAATATTTAAAAGGGCATTAACAGAAGAATTGAGAAACAAAAAAGGTATAAGACTTACAAAGTCTAAATAGCAAAATGGCAGAAGAAAGCCCTTCATTATCAGTATAACAAGAACCTGTAATAATTGTAAATATATCTGCACCTAACAGAAAAGCCCCCAAATATATGAAGCAAATGCTGACAAAATATGGCAAGAGATTATTTGACAGTTCAACATTAATAGTCGGATAGTTTAATATACCACTTTCAATAATGGATAGAATAGTTGTCAGAAGATCAATTAGGAAATACAAGACTTGAATGATATTCTAAACTAATGAGACCCAACAGGTCCAATGTATAAGATACTTCACCCAATGACAACAGAATATGAATTCTTATTACACACATGGCTCGTTCTCTAGGATAGATGATATGTTGGGTTACAAATCAAATCTCAGTAAATGAACTTTTTTTATTTCATTCCAACCATGATAAAATCAAGCTAGAAATCAATAACAGAGGGAGAAAGGAAATAGTCACAATATGTGAAATTTTAAAAAATATTCTTGCACCTCAAGGCTGGGGGAACAGCCTGCAGATGCTCCATGGAAACAAAGCACAGGAGGCTCCAGGAACAGATTCCAGATGCAGGCTCACCAGTCATGGGCAGGCAATAATGGGCTTCTCAGCAGGATGCACACAGAACTCCCTGGTGGTGTGAATCTCTTTAGTCACTATGAAAGATGACTTTGCAGAGGATGAGGAAGTGCAGTCCTATGGTCACAAGAGATTTGGTATTTAAAAAGAAACATAATGTACCAAATGTAAGAATAATTGGCATTGAAGTTTCATATCATTTTAAATGTTGTGTCTCTTGCTAAAAATCACAGTAGCCATGTTAGGATACAAAGTTGTAGAGAACATGGACAATGTTACAGCTTGCATGGAGACATCTTGTCAACCCTATGATAATAAACTCACAGCAGTAGAAAGTAACCTGAAAAAAGAAGGGGACCAAACTGAGAAGAAAGTTATAAGCAACAACACAGCACTGTCTACCTTCAGATAAGACGTTATATATCTTCATCAACAACTCTCTGAAATTACAAAAAAAAAAAAAACCACTAAGAACAAAGATATGCTGAAGAAATTACAGATGAGTGGGTTTACATTGGTGGACAGGTAGAGTCAACTTACAGAAACTTTAGAGAATGACAAAATACTAGAAAACTAAATCCAACAACACATTAAAATAATTATACACCATGATAAAGTGGGATTTATCCCTGGTATGCAAGTGTGGTACATTCTAAGAAAAGCAATTAATGCAATACACCATATAAACATAACAACAGAAAAAAAAAAAAACATGATCATCTCAATTGATACAGAATAGGCATTTTCCAAAATCTAGTACCCCTTCTTTTTTTTTTTTCATAATCACACAGTCATATTGCAAAAACTACATTGTTATAGAACCATCTTCAAAAATCAGTATTACTGGAACACAGTTCAACAATTTCAGGTACTTCCCTCCAGCCACTCCAATACACCATAAACTAAAAAGGGATAGCTATATAATGAAACTAAAAAGTTCATGGTAACCTCTCAATCCTGTTTGAAACCTCTCAGCCAGTGAAATTTTATTTTGTCTCATATTTCTCTTCCCCCTTTTGGTAAATAAGTTTCTCAATCCTATGATACCAAGTCCCAGGGAATCCTGGGAGTTCTTCCCCATGTTGCCAGGGAACTTTACCCCAGGAAGTCATGTCCCATGTAGCAGGGAGGGCAGTGAGTTCACCTGTCAAATTGGCTTAGAGAGAGGTCACATCTGAACAACAAAAGAGGTTCTCTGGAGATCAGCATCCCGCCTGATGAAAACACTTAGAACACTAGAAATAGAAGGAACTTTCTCAACATAATAAAGAGCATACATGAAAACACACAGCTTACATCTTACTTAATTGGAAAAGACTGAAAGTTTTCTCTCTAAGATCAGGAGTAAGACAAGGATGACCAGTGTTACCATTGTAACATTGTACTGAAAGTTCCTGCCAGAGCAATTAGACAAGAAAAATAAATAAAAGGTGCCTGTAGTAGTTAGGGTTCTCTAGAGAAACAGAATCAACAAGGACCACTCGCAAATATAAAATTTATAAAAGTGTCTCACATGACCGTGGGAATGCAGAGTTCAAAATCCACAGGGCAGGTTTTGAAGCTGATGATGCCGAAGGAGGGTCTGGATGAACTCTACAGGAGAGGCTTGTTGGCCGAAGCAGGAAGAGAGAGCCTCTGTCTCTTCTGAATCCTCCTTAAAAAGCTTCCAGTGATTAGACTGTGCATCACTTATTGCAGAAGACACTCCCCTTGGCTGATTACAATTGGAATCAGCTGTAGATGCAGCTGACATGATCATGATCTAATTCTATGAAATGTCCTCATTGCAACAGACAGGCCAGCAGTTGCCCAACCAGACAAACAGGTACCACTACTTAGTCAAATTGACACATGAAGTTGACCATGAGAGCATCCAAATTGGAAAGGAAGAAGTAAAACTTTCTCTATTTGCAGATGACTTGATTGTAAATACAGAAAATCCTGAAAAATCTACAACAAAGCTCTTACAGCTAATAAATGTATTCAGCAAAGTGATAGGGTATAAAATCAATACCCCCAAATCAGTAGTATTTCTATACCCAAGCAATAAGTAGAAAGAGAAAACAAGAAAAAACTCCATTTATAATAATAACTAAAAGAACCTAATATCTAGGCATAAATCTAATCAAGGATGCAAAGGACTTGCACACAGTAAACTGCAGAGTATTATTAAAGGAAATAAAAGAAGAAATAAATGGAAAGACGTTCCATGTTCATGGATAATAGGAAGGCTAAATATTGTTAAGATGTCGATCCCACCCAAAGTAATTAAAGATTCAATAACAATTCCATTCAAAATTCCAAGAGGCTTCATTGTAAAAATAGAAAAGCTAATCATCAAATTTACATGAGAAGGTAAGGACCCCCAAATAGTTAAAGTCCTCTTGAAAAAGAAGAATGAAGTTGAAAGATTCACATTTCATGATCTTAAAACATATTATGATGCAACAGTGATAAAAAGAGTATAGTACTAGCACAAGGACGGATATATGGACCAGTAGAATACAATTAGGAGCTCAGAAAAAAACCCCTCATATTTATGGCCAACTGAGTTTGACAAAGAGAAAAAGACCAAACAACTGGGAAAGAATTGTCTCTTTAATAAATGGTGCTGGGATAAATGGATATCATTTGCAAAAAGAAGAAGGACCCCTACCCATCACCTCATACAGAAAAGAACTCAAAATGAATCAAAGACCTAAATAGAAAGAATGGAACTATCAAACTCAAAGAAGAACACATAGGGAAGCATCTTTAGGAATTTGTGTTAGGCAATGGTTTCTTAGATTTTACATCCAAAGTACAAGAATAAAAAAAAGATAAATGAAACCTCCTAAAAATTAAAAACTTTTATGCCTTAAAGGACTTTATCATAAAAGTAAAATGACAATCTATACAATGGAAGAAAATACTTGGAAATCATATATCTGATAAAAGTTTAATTTCCAGAATATATAAAGAAATTATTCAACTTAACAACAACAAAAAGCAAACAACCCCGTTTAAAAATAGGCAAAAGATGCCAATAGACACCCCTTCAAAGAAGATAAACAAATGGCCAAAGAGGCACAAAAAGGTGTTCAACATCATTAGCCAGTAGGGAAATACAAATCAAAATCATGAGACACCATTTCACACCCATTAGAATGGCTACTATTAAAAAATGGAAAATTGCAAGAAATATGAACACTCATTCATTCTGGTGGCAATATGAAATAGTGCAGCTGTTGTGAAAGACAGTTTGGTGGCTTCTCAGATATTTATGTATAAACTTACCATTTGGTTCAGCAATTTCATTACTAGGTATAGATTCAAAAGAATTGGAAGCAGAGACTTGAATAGATATCTGCACATGAATGTCCATAAAAGCATTACTCACAATTGCCCAAAGATGGAAGCAACCCAAGGGTCCATCAACTGGTGAATAAACAATATGGTATATACACACAGTGTTTGGTATATTGTGTGTATATATCATATTGTATACCATTAAAAAGGAATGAAGCTCTGATACATGCAACAACATGGATAAACCTAGAAGACATCACATTGAGTGATATATACCAGAAACAAAAGTACAAATGTTGTATTATCATACTGTGCTGGTTTAAAAGGATGTATGTCCCCTAGAAAAAGCCATGTTTTAATCAAAATCCCATTTCATAAAGGCAGAATAATTCCTATTCAATACTGTATGTTTGAAACTGTAATCAAATCATCTCCCTGGAGATGTGATTTAATCAAGAGTGGCTGTTAAACTGGATTAGGTGACGACATGGCTCCACCCATTTGGGGGGTCTTGATAAGTTTCTGGAGTCCTGTCAAAGAGGAAACATTTTGGAGAATGAAGGAGATTCAGAGAGAGCAGAGCAGAATGACATAGCCATAAGAAGCAGAGTCTGCCAGCCAGTGATCTTTGGAGATGAAGAAGGAAAATGCCTCCCGGGAAGCTTCATGAAACAGAAAACCAAGAGAAGAAGTAGCAGATAATTCTGTGTTCACCATGTGTCTTTCCAAATGAGAGAGAAATTCTGAACATGTTTGCCATGTGCCCTTCCACTTGAGAGAGAAACCCTGAACTTCATCAGCCTTCTTGAACCAGGGTATCTCTCCCTGGATGCCTTAGATTGGACATTTCTTAGACTTTTTAAAATTGGGATATTTTCTCAGTCTTAAAACTGTAAATTAGCAACTTATTAAATTCCCCTTTTTAAAAGCCATTCCATTTCTGTAATATTGCATTGCGGCAGCTAGCAAACTAGAACGTATACCAATATGAAATAATTAGAGTAAACTAACTCACAAAGTTGAAATATAGAAAATAAGTTATCAGGGAAGGGAGTGTAGCTAGGGACTAGAACGATGGAAATATTTTGATAATAGATAGTAGCAATAGTAACACAATAATGTGAATGTGATTAGCAGCTCTGAAATATAGTTCTGATTGTGGTTTAAAGGGGAAATGTTAAATTAAATATATGGTAATTGTGTTAGTTAGATTCAGTTGTCAACTTGGCCAGGTGAGTATACCTAGTTTTGTTGTTGCGGACATAAGCCAATGGTACATGAACATCATCTGTTGCTAATTACATCTGCAGTCGGCTAGGAGGCGTGTCTACTGCAATGAGTGACATTTGACTTAATTGGCTGGTGCTTAAATGAGAGAGGGCAATGTAGCACAGCTAAGCAACTCAGCATTCCTCACTAGCAGCTCAGCTCAGGCCTTTGGAGATGCAGAAAGAAGCCACCCCAGGGAAAGTCATTGGAACCCAGGGGCCTGGAGAGAAGACCAGCAGAGACCATCCTGTGCCTTCCACGTAAGAAAGAACCTCAGTGGAAAGTTAGCTGCCTTTCCTCTGAAGAACTAACAAAATAAATCCCCTTTTATTAAAAGCCAATCCGTCTCTGGTGTGTTGCATTCTGGCAGCTAGCAAACTAGAACAGATTTGGTACCGGAGAGTGGGGTGCTACTGCAGTTTGCAAATGCCAGACATGTTTGAATGGTGTTTTGGATGGCTAAGGGGAACACTTTGGAGGAACTGTGAAGAGATTGATGAAGAAGTCCTGGAGTGTTTGAAAAGACTGTTGGTGTAAATGGAACCATTGCCAATCCTGACAAAGGAGGACACAAAAGGGAGAGATTGGAGTTTGCAGAGTGAGGACCATGGAAGCTCAGGTCTGAAGCCAAGAAACCTCAGCTAGGAGAGTGGACCCACCCATATACATGGAGAGGGTGAGTTTACCCTGAAGGGTGAGGATGAGTCTCCCCTCTCATTGCAGTGGAAGAGTTGTGCAGCCTCAGCCTTGGAAAAGGTGTAGCACACTCCTTGGGGGACTGGGAAAGCCTGGCTGCCACCACATGGAGGGGTTGAGCATGTGCCCCAGAAATGGCAGAGAGCCCAGGGGTGGCCCTGATGCCTGGAGAGAGTGGAGCTGAGAGGTGGTCTCCTCGATGTTCCCCCAGGTTGATTTGGAAAGAGGCGGGTCACTGCACAGGCCCTCGGAAAGGGTGGGATTGCCACTTTCTAAAGCCGAAGGATAAATGACTTTCAGACTTTGAAATCCAATGGTGTTTGCCTGCAGGTTTTCCTTCCAGTTTCTCCCTATGGATCCTGTGTTTATCCTCCTTTGCATATTGGCATTAGATTACTCATTTTGAGATTCACAGGTCCACAGCAAGAAGAGAATTTTTTGCACCTGTTTAAGGTGATGCTTGAAGTTGACAAGTTGACAAGGGGTGGACGTGTGTTAGTTAGATTCATTTGTCAACTTGGCCAGGTGAGCATACCTAGTTTTGTTGCTGCGGACGTAAGCCAATGGTACATGAACATCATCTGTTGCTAATTACATCTGCAGTCGGCTAGGAGGCGTGTCTGCTGCAATGAGTGACATTTGACTTAATTGGCTGGTGCTTAAATGAGAGAGGGCAATGTAGCACAGCTAAGCAGCTCGGCATTCCTCATCTCAGCACCCGCAGCTCAGCCCAGGCCTTTGGAGATGCAGAAAGAAGTCACCCCGGGGAAAGTTGTTGGAACCCAGGGGCCTGGAGAGAAGGCCAGCAGAGACCATCCTGTGCCTTCCATGTAAGAAAGAACCTCAGTGGAAAGTTAGCTGCCTTTCCTCTGAAGAACTGACAAAATAAATCCCCTTTTATTAAAAGCCAATCCATCTCTGGTGTGTTGCATTCTGGCAGCTAGCAAACTAGAACAGTAATGGAATATTTTTTTTTTTTAATGTCCATGGAACTGCACTACATAATGAACTTTAAGTTTAACCATGGACTATAGTTAATAGCACGATTTTTTAAATGTGCTTTCATCAATTTTAAAAACTGTACCACATTGATGCAAGGTATTAATAATTGGGTGGTATCTGAGAATCCTGTATTTTATGCGTAACTGTTCTGTAAACCCACAAATTCTGTAACAAAAAAAGAAAATACACTACTGAATGACCAAGCCCTTCTTCATTTCATGGTTTTATCTGCCATGTTGATTCATCAACATGCTCTCCCACACATTAATGAAAATTCCATTTGTATGCCCAACTCCAGTCATAGGTGATTCAAAAACACAATCAGCCTTGTGTATATTTCTTCAGTCTTTTGGTGCTGCTTTCTTCATTATTGGGCCTAATCTGAAGCAGCTTTTCTCCTGCAGTAACAAGGCTTCCACTAGCATCTCTAGGCTTACATAACAAGGAACAAATTCAAAACAGGAGAAAGATTTTCTCTTCAAATCTTGATGTTCTAGCTTGCTAGTTGCCTGAATGCAATATACCAGAAATGGAACGGCTTTTAAAAAGGGGAATTTAATAAGTTGTTAGTTTACAGTTCTAAGGCCAAGAAAATGTCCCAATTAAAACAAGTCAATAGAAATGTCCAATCTAAGCATCCAGGGAAAAATACCTTGGTTCAAGAAGGCCAATGAAGTTCAAGGTTTCTCTCTCAAGTGAGAAGCCACATGGTGAACATAGTCAGGGCTTCTCTCTCACCTGGAAGGGCACATGGCAAACACAGCATCATCTGCTAGCTTTCTCTACTGGCTTCTGGTTTCATGAAGCTTCCCAGGAGGCATTTTCCTTCTTCAGCTCCAAAGGTCGCTGGCCCATGACTCTCTGCTCCATGGTGCTGCAGCATTCTCTGCTCTCTCCAAATCTCTTTTATTCTCCAAAATATTTCCTCTTTTATAGGACTCCAGAAACTTATCAAGACCCACCCAAAGTGGTGGAGACATGTCATCACCTATTTCAGCTTAACAACCACTCTTGATTAAATCACATCTCCAGGGAGATGATCTAATAACAGATTCAAACACAGTACCAAATAGGGATTATTCTGCCTTTACAAAATGAGATTTAGATTAAAACATGGCTTTTCTAGGGGACATACACATACATCCTTTCAAACCAGCACACTTAATACTGGGCTCTTCTAGCTGACCTGGGCCATGTTGTTCAACATTTCTCACTTCTATCTGGGCTTTCCAATCAAGTTCCCGTGAACACAGAGATGAATCATAGTTTTGAAGTATTCTTATTTATAAGTGTTCCTCTTCCCCCCTGCCCCCACCACAATCAAATAGACAGTCATGTGTTTTTCTTCCTAACTTCTGAACAATCTAGTAGGGCCAAAAAGCAGAATAGTTTAAGACTTTCTGGCTTTGGTATTTCTAAAATTGCAGCCCTTATGAAAATTTCAAGATTTCCCAGAGGGAATGAAAGTATGTGAAAAGATAATATATGGTGGAAACACAATATTTAGGAGAGCCAATGGGAAGGTAAGACCTCTCTTCTGACCCCCATCTTATTCTGGAAATAGATGCCTCTGAGTGTGAAGAGGAAGAAGAGATAATATAGACACCTGAAAAGGCAAATAGTTTTCTCAATCCTGGGAACATGACAAGGAGGTGGTCACCTGGCTTACCTAAGCAGATTAGATCTTAGGTCATATCAGTAGACATTCCATATACTCAGAGGTGACAGAGCACAGCTATCTCTTGAGGGGTCTTTCTGTCCAGGACCATTATGTGCCTGAGTGATAAGCAGTGTCGATGCCTTAGAATAATACAGGTTCCCTGACACTTGGTCAGGATACTTGGGAAATCATCAATGATTGAGATTACAATTTCAGCAGTATAAAACAGAAGCGTGAAATATAAATGGTCTAGTTATAAAAAATAACAATGGGGATTTCCTGCACAAGTGAATTTGTTGAATGAGATTCACCCTCTATGCCATCTAAGAAAGCAATTTTTCCAAAAAAATCCCCAAAATCACTAACTCCCAGTTATAGATCCAAGGAAATTAAACTGGAGGAAACACCATGGCCTTATATAATCTTTTAATATAATGAATAGCCCAATTAAGAATATTAGCCAGTGAATGTATCATACTCCAATTACTCCAACGAATAATTTCCTATCCCTAATAGAGGAACTAGGAAGGTAGTTTAAAACTTTACTTTTTTATTTTGTCTTACACTGGGCAAGTCTATCAGCAAGACATTTATTTACTCTACCCACTGAGCCAGACGTTATCCTTTTTCATCTCGCATGGAAAGAAGAGGTGTAGACGGTTTGGTTAATGTTTTTGCAGAAGTATCGTCCCAGGCAGCCTAAAATACAGATTCTAAAGGATGCATTAATCTTAAATATAAGGTCAGAGTAGGCTTCAAACTGGAGAGATGGGTGGAGTTCCAATCTAACAGTTATGAAACCACAGTGAGAAATTCTAGTAAAATCTACTTCTGTTTTGAGTGAATATCTTGTTCACAGCAAGATGGAATTCAGCAGATGATGAAATAGAGAGATGTATCTAGTTTATCAGGGAAGGGGCAATAGCAATTACATGAGTTTCTGGGTCTTAGTAAAAATATTCATGAGGTGATTTCTTTTTCCTTTTAAGAGTATGAATTTATTCCATTTCTAAAGAAACTGTGAGGCAATTCACCACCTAATTCTCAATGATGAATTCATTTCCTTAAGGTTAAATGATATAAATTTTCCTCCTGAGATGTTTAAATAAGTCAAATTCATCAAAGCTTTCTAAGTAGGGATGGAAATAAAAAGAACTATGCTCTGTGCAGCTCTATAAAGATTTCTTAAGGTTCTATGTTCTGTATATGTAATTGCTGGCTGCCTCAAAAATAGGTTGCAACCTGTGATGGAAAGTTTACTTAAGGATGATTTGGGGGGTTTCTTCCCTTGAAAAATCAAAACAAAAAGCAACACTTAATTACATTTTTAATTGATAATGAATTTTTTTCTTTAAGATGATAAGGAAATGTTGAGAATAACTCCCAGGATTTTAGCTTCAAGGACTTAATAGAGATGGATTCTATTCCAAAAATAATTCTTTACTCTTCAAGACAAAATTGTATGCTCTTCCCATTGTTTTAAGAAACTGGTCAGGTACACTAAGAAGTGACATTTTAAACCAGACAAACCCAAGGTCATTCTATGTCCTCTATTGGCATTGTAGCGCAGAAACTTTAAGTAGAACCAGAATTTTTTTTGAATCATTCGTGATGTTTTTTCCAACGAATATTTATGGAGTACAAGTTAGATACCAGGGGGTGTTTTAGGCGGGGAGGTAAACAGGTTCTTCATGGAACTTACCCTATGGTTTGGGAGAAAGATAATAAATGAATAATGTAGATAATAAAAGATATGCCATGCCAGATGGTGATGTGCACTATGGATAAAACTAAAACCTGGAAGGAGGATGTTTGAGAGAGTGCTGAGAGCAGGGACTACTATCTTACATAGGTTGGCAAATGAAGTTCTTTCTAATCAGGTGAAATTTTCCTAGAAACTTGAAACAAAATGTGGAGAACTAGGGCTACTCTAGAAGTGCTGCCAAGTGAAAAGTCTTTAAGGAAAAGGAACATGGGAATGTGCTTGGCATGTTTAAGGACAACAGGAAAAGATTTGAGATGGCACTTCGGTGGTGGTACATGGTTGGTTAGGAATAGCCACTCTGAAATCAAACCTCTCTGGTAGGAAAAAACACCACAGATACTTACTCTGACTTTGTTGCCTAAACCTCTGCTGCCTCAATTCCTTCCCTCTAATGTAAAGATAAATCTAATACCTACTTCATAGAATTACTATAATAATTAGATGATAAATGTTAAGCATTTACCATACTTCCTAAAATGTAGTGAGTGCTCAATTAATGTTTCCTGTTATTATTACCATTTCATGAGTCATTTCTTAATTGTAATCTCTAGAATATGTAAGTTTTTAAATTTATTTTTTATTATCAAACCAAAACAATATACAAACATGAAGATTTTTAACATGCAAACCGAATATGTATGTTTTAAAATCATTTCTCCACTTTTTGCAGAGTGATAACAGAATATAAAGACAGTGAATCTTATGCCATCATTTCTCCATGCATTATTCTAGGTAAATATTTTTTAAGCTGTGCTATCAGTGTAATGATTTTACACGAAATAAAAATTCTAAAATACAATCTAGACAATAATTCATGAGTCAAAACATTCTACTTGCAGTTGTGCTTTAAGAAAAGAATGCATGGTTTGAATTTTTATATATTTATAAATAGTTTAAAATTGTTCAAACTCTTGTTTATTTCAATAGGCTGTTTTTTTCTTAAGCAGGAATTTTCCAATTTTCTTTTTTCAGTTATGTTTCCTAATCTTGGACCATAAAGATCACTCATGATCTCTAATTTTTAAAGATTGATTTAACAAACAAAATTGCCATTGTAGTAAAATGGCTTTCACATGCAAATAATTATTAGAGAAATAAGCTTTTATTTTAAAATTTTAATCACTTAAAAAAAACACATTCTAAAACCATTCAAAAAACCCTCAGGCAGTGTTCATGAAACCAATTTGAGAAATATGCTCCACATGGGTATTTGAGTTTTTTTAATAGATACCTTATTGATAAATAAGGATGAAGTACTGAAAATTTTAAAGTTAAGATGTTAGGATCAGCAAGCACATGGAAATTACAAATTTCTGGTGTATATAAATTTGACAGCAAAAAGATGTTTCAAAACTCTAAGTCTGGAAAGCAGAAGCTTTACCTGAGTCACTCTAATAGAAATCAATGACCTTCAGGAATCCCTAAATATCATTCAATTCACAGCCCCTCTAACCAAGAGGACATAAGGCCACTTGAGGGTAGTGCGGTCATAATGTGCAAGTTCATCATGTGAACCATCCTCCTGACCTGCCCAAAGAGAGCTCCAGCCGTTCATTATGGTAAACATGCAATAGAGAAAGAAAAATACCCAGATATTTGGGTAACTATTGGACATTGGTACAGGTAATCCATGGCAAACCAGACTGCCACAGAGTCCCACTGTTCACAGTGAGGTGATAAAAGGAGTTTTGAGTCCTCAGTAAGCCCATCTTACTGGAGACTCAGTGCACTATGGACATATCTTGCAGTTATCTTCCAAGTCTTTATAGTATGAATGGGACAGGTATACCTAGTAATTGGCAGAATGCCACAACGGCTTTTTGACACCTATCTATTATATTGGGAAGCACCAAGTGGAAGTTTTTGGAGCTCTATCTCTCAAGTTATTAAACCAAAAGCACTGTTATGTGCCTGGGTGATTAGTGACACTATCAAAGACTTTCAATATGCAAAGATAATAATTACTATTACAGGCCTATTTAGCATATTTGATTGTTCTGTGAAGTAGACGAATGTATCTTTGAGATATTTAGTTGAATATACAGTTAGTGACACCTTGCTGCTGCATTTCCAGATATTTTCCTCTATTAAAGTAATTCAACACCACCTGGCACATATCACAAAGCTATCGATTTAGCAAATGCATTACTCTATTGCAATAAGCAGAGAGAGAAAGAGGGGAAAAATTCAGTTTTCATTAATTTAGCAAGGACTACAGTAGCTAGCTTTTCCCTCCGGTGTATAGGTGATTTTTCAATGTGCACTTTAAGAGTTCCTTCAAAGTCTGAGATACCATGAGGCTAGATTGAATATAACCTAATTATGTCACAGTCTCTAAATGCTTCTTTAATACTATTTTCACACAATTGACAGCAACTTCTCAATAAAGGTCAATGATTGAAAACATGCCTAGAATTAATAGCAAACCATGTAACACAAAGTGTTGTAGTGAGGCTGGCAACCTAATTGCCCTTAAATTTCTGTTCATATAGATACAAATACTGGCTAATATTTACTAGTTCCTGTATAGTATATAAATTGTGTAAGAAATATTTTCTCATTACTTTCAAAAGAAGGAAAAATGTAATTTGTATCAGGATGTTTCTCACTGCTTTTGATCAATAATTTCATCATACTTGACACGGAAATATTATATCCAGACTGTTAATAGCTTGTCTAATGGTTTCTAGAAATGCTACATTGACAAGAGATTTGGAACATAGTATGTAGGATTTTTTCTCTCTAAAGCAAAAGTATTATTGATAAAGGCTTAATATATTTTTCTCAAACTAATCAATTTTGGACCTTAAAAATTTTCTGCATTTAAAGTCCCACTGTGCCAAGACACAGAAACTTCAGACTAACAAACAAACAAGCAAAATATTTTCAAAAGCCAGGTTCCATATTTAAAAATTTAAGCAACATTTTGCTCCACTAAGCATGGAAAATAGATCCTTGTAGTGTTTCAGGAATGATGAATTCACAATGGTATAATAATCTCAGCAGTTTTCAGTCATTTTTTGTTGGATATCAATTTCTGGAAGGGAAAGGAAATAGATTATTTGAGACACCAGATATGTCTTCAAAGAGAAGTGCTAATTAATCCAGCAAAACCAGAAGTATTGTAGTGAAAATCAACGAAAGCTCTCCAAAAACTACAGACTCAAAGATTGGATTTGTCCTACATATCTTTGTTACATTCAAAAGACTCTTTGCTTCATGATCTGTAATCACTAATAAACCAAATTACTTGTTTATAAATTCAGAGTAGTAAGATTTCAGATATATTTTATATAAGCTTTTTTGAAGTGGCCAGTTTTCATATTATGAACAGATTGCTTTAGTGTGTACCTTTAAGTAAAAATATGAAATATTTGTCTGCTAAAGTGAAGATTTTTAAAAATCTTGAATATCAACCTTATAATATACTCAATCAGTTTTGAAGATAATACTATTGATACATCCAACCAATAGTTATTGAATACTTACTATTTGTCAAGCATGTGTTATATATTGAGTAGCCAAAAATTAATATGCTTTAGTTCCTTACTTATAGGCTAATTAAGGAAGAAGAAAATAAGAGATGATAAATGTATTATAAAAAAGCTTTCAGAGGAAGATATGGAAACAAGCTTATATAACAATTACCAAGACTGAGAGAAGTTGACGACAACTTAGAGGAAGAAGAAAATAGCATGTCTTTTTTATTTGGGTTTTGATCCATATAAAAAACATAAATTATATATATGCATGTGTTCTGAAGCATAAGAGGAAAATGAACACCTTGTGAAACTACTGTTCAATTTACAGACTAAAAATTATCAATAAAATTGCATCTGCCTCTTTTCCTGCCCATTCCCTGCTACCTCAAAGTGATACAAATTAACTTCAATTTTTTGTGTGATATTATTCCCCACCCCGATTAAACTGTAAGCTCTTTGAATGAAGAAACCATAGTTTATCGTTGAATCATCAGCGATTTAATACAAAATCTTTTTTCTTCTAATGCCAGGTATTCCTGGTTGTAAGAGCTCTCTAAACAGCATTTCAGGTACACAGACAACTTTCATTCTGTGGCTTTTTCATCTTCAACATGTGGTTTTAATGTCATAATAGTGGGGTTTGCCTGTGATGCAGCCAATCAAAAGAAGAAAAGAGCATGGACCATCAAACAGTAAGCGTTCAATGACTCAGGCGTGGAAGTGACCTAACTTAAATCACTTTTGCTCACCTTCCATCATCCAGTTCACTACTATGGTGTCACCTAAATCAAAGGAGATGGGAGGCGGGACCCTGGCTGAGCAACCACTTCCCAACAGAACTCCATATGAGCAAAGCGGAGGAAGGATCTTTGTGAACAATTTGCCTTCTCTTCCCAAATTATGATCTGTTTGCATATCTTGCTCAATTTGTTTAGCTAATATTTTCACGCAGATTTTTGTGAAGTTGGTAAATTGGCCAAGTAATATTCCTTTCACATCCTGCCTTGTCTGGTTTTGATATCCAGGTTTTACAAATATTATGGAATGAGTTGGGGAGTATGCCCTGGCTCTCTCTTCTCTGAAATCTTTTATAGGATGTGGAATGATGCTACCTCTGAAGATTTGGAAGAACAAATTTGTACAACAATTTTAACCTCTTCTTTACTTAATGAGGAATTTTTAAACTATTGATTTCAAGTCTATCCTGGCTTTCTATTTCTTCTTGAATCAGGCTTATTAAAATATTTCTAACTACTTGGTCATTTCATCCAAATTTTCAAATTTAAGGGCAAAATAACCTTGTTTAACGTTTGTCCCTTTTTCATTCCCACAATCATTTATTCTAGAATGTTCTCTTTTCTCTCCTAGATTTATCTCATCATTGGCCCATCAGGATTGTTTTTATATTTGTTCTATTTTGTTCATTGCTTTAGCTTTTAAAAAAACTACATTTGATGTTATTGATTTCTCATATGTTCATTTTTCATGTAATTAACATCTTTTCTTCTTTATGACCTCCTCCTTCTATTAATTTGCATTTATTTTGTAGTCCTTTTCCTAACTTTCCCTGTTGGACATTTTAAAATATACTATTTTCAATACTGTTCAGGTTAAAGTTCTGGCTAATTTCTAATGTGATTTCTTCTGTAAGCCATGAATTATGTAGTAGTATGTATGCGTGTTGTTTTTTTTCAGAGTGTGACAATATATTGATTTTGTTGTTTACCATTTTGTTGCGGAATCATTCTTTGTTCTGTGACTAGGCAAAATTCTGTGAACTTTGTAGAGGATATATGCTGGAATATACAGTTAATTTTATAAATATTTCATATGAGCATAAAATATGTATGTGCACTCATTAAATTAAGGTTATAGTTCTCTTCACTTTAAATAAGTCAAATTTGTTAATTATGTTGCATAAATTTCCATTTAGTATTTTTCTGTTTGCCTGCTTAATCAATGTTTGAACCAACATATTGAATTCCCCTTTGCTGCTATCATTTTTTTGGTTCTAAATACTTGGATGCTATTTTATTATGTTCATAAAATTTGAGAATAATTGTTATTCTTAAGAAATTGAATTTGTACCATTTTATAGTGATCCTCACCATCTGTCTGAAAGATAAGCCTATCTTTCAACTAATGAGTTTTTTCATTTACATTTATTGACATCAGTGACATGTTTCTCCCATCTTATGTTTTATTTATATTGGTTCCAATCTTTCTTTATTTCTCACCTTTATAGCACAAGCAGGTTTTATGCTTGTTCTTGTTTGTTTTTATTATTGAACAGCAACAATTTAGACAATAAAATATTTAATAGTAATATTTGTATTATAATTGGAATTTACATTGTATACTTAAATAACAAAGTCTACAATAAATATCTTCTACCTTCCAATTAAATATGAAGATTTCAGTTATTTTCATTCAATCATTTCCTCCCCTTACAAAATTTTACTACCCAATATGTTACTTTCATATTTCCAGCCTCATCCGATTAGACATTGACATTATTTTTCTTCTATGGAGGCAATATGTGTTTAGATTTAATCAAATTCATCAATTTATATGCTTTCCATTTCCTCGTGCATCTCAGACATGCCTCCTGGGATCATTTTCCTTCTTCGTAAAGTGCATCCTTTAAAACTGTTTTACGTTCTGTTTATGTTGCATGAAATTTTTTTATTCCAGTATAAATTTTTAAAATTAATTACATATTCAGAGATCTAGTCTTAGCACTAAGAAAGCATTATTACACCATGTCTTCTGTCTTTTATTTCTGCTGTTGAAAATTATTCCATTGGTTAATTATTACTTCTTCCTGGGTATTTTACATTTGTTTTTATTTTCTGTCTGCATTTAAGAATACTTCTTTTGTCAGAGATGTCCCACAGTCAGGGTTCTAAGCATGGATTTCATTTATTTATTACGTTTGATAAATATATCCTATATCTCTGTGATCCTATAGATTCATGTATTTCATTATTCATATAATTTTAAGCCATTGATTTTTCAAATATTACCAGCCTCATTGTCTTCATTCTTTCTTTCTAAGCCTCAAATCAGAATTTTTTTTGTCTTTTTCCTTCTATTTGTCATATCTCTTTTCACTTAAATATGTCCTCCTTTCTTGTCTTCTTGTGCTACATTCTTTGGTAATTTTTTCATTAATTCCCTTTTCATCCAGTTCTAAACTGTGTTTAATCCATGCCTTTATTATTTTATTTTAATAATTGTCAAGGAATTTCTAAAACTGGCCTGATTGGATTTGATAGTTTATTGTTGCTGCTTACTTTTGCAGTTATAAGCTTATTTCTCTTAAACATTTGATTTATCATTAATTTTTTCCATATCTATTCATTCTAATAATGCCTTGGAGTCAATCTCTGTGTGTGGTGGGGAGTGGTGTCTCATTGTTGTAGTAGTTATTGTTTCAACATCTTCTCTTTACTTAGCAGTTGGTGAGTTTTGGTCATGAGTCCATAAGTGATTGAGTTTTAATCTTTGGAAAAACAAGAACCCGAAGTGGAAGATGCCTCCCTTCAGGATTTGTTTATGTCAGGAGTGAGCAAGCACTATTAATCAAGGATTATTGTTTAATCTTAAATTTAATCTTGGAGTCTAATACTGGGCTCCACTTTCTTATGACTCATTTAAAACAAATTTCCAACTCCTTACAGTGAATCCACCAGTCAAATCATTAGTTTTAGTTCATGGCAATTTATTTTTATTGTTTTTGTTATTTACTGTCACTTTACATCTATTTTATATCCTGGGGGCACAGCAATACTATAATTATTGCATTTTATAAAAATGTGAGTTTATTAAGTGAAAGATTCCCTATCCCCATCACTTCTACAAAATGCTTCATGGACAAAAGTAGCAATCTCCTAGATGGGTCATAAAGGTCAATTATTGTCATGTGATTTAAAATTCAGTTAAGCTAGCATGAAGACGCACAAGGTTGTCTTTAAAACCAAGTGGAAAATTTCCACTCTGCGAAGATAGCATAGATGTACTTTCCCCTAATCCTCCCACTAAATACAACTAAAACCCCTGGGTATTACATAAAAACAAACATATGAAGACCAAAACATAATGGAAAGTGCATAGAACAGCTAGAAAAGTTGGGTCCTGAAGAACAACACTAAATTCTCAGGGTCTTTTGTCATACATAGCTGAGATTAGAGCTGAAGAGACTGGCAACCAGAGCACGCTAATGGGAGCAGACAGAAAATTAAAAATAAAAAAAAAAGAAGTATGCTCTCTCCAGCCAATGATGTTGCCCAGACAGCCTAGAAAGAGGGAAAAATTTTAGACAATAATTACGCTACTCCAACCAAAAAACACACAGAAAAGAACTGGAACCCAACCCCACCAGGGCCATCAAAAGCTAAATGGGGAATCTAGACTTCCTTCTACCTGGCCAGTCACCCCAAGCCCACCACCAAGGCAGTGTCAGAGAAAGTCAAGTAGGAAGGAAGGACATTGGTCAGTGCTGGGCACTAAGGAGATGGTCTCCCAAAGTGGTGTCAGTGGGGACCAAGTAAGGAGATAGACTTTCACCCCCGCCCAATGGTAACAAGGTTTTCCTTCTACACCACAAAATGTAGTATCAGGATTTCACCACTGTCCAGCAAAAATGAGGCCAACGACACCCCCCCACACACACACACTTGTCAGTGAAGGGCATACTTCTACCCATCCCAGCAAGGAAGGCAGCCGGAATGCTACGGAGGAGCCAAAAACCCTACCCTGGTCTACCAGTAATATGAAACAGCTTCCAGTGGGTCTCAATAAGGGCTGAATGAGGAAGCTGGACATCTAGCTCACATGAGGGCAACACCCGCCCTTCCCGCACCAGAACAGTATCATAGGAAACCTGCTAAGACAAAATATAGGAGTAAAATTCAGAAACATATTTCCAAATTTTCCAAATCCCCAGATTTCCATTAAAAAAAAAATCACCTGTCATACCAAGAAACAGGAAGATCTCAAATTGAAAGGAAAAAAACAAAGGCAAAATCCTGAAAGCCAACCCAGAGATAACAGAGACATCAAAATTCTCTAACAAAGATTTTAAATGATTCATCATAAAAATGAGTCATAGAGCAATTACAAAACAATTGAAACAAGCAAAGAATCTCATCAAAGCAATAGAAAATCTGAGCTAAGAAATGAAAGGTACAAAAAAAATGTAAACATTAGGACTATAAAATATAACAGAAATAATAAAAAACATAACAGATTTATTCAATAACCAAATGAAGGAGACAGAGGGGGGAAATCAGTGAACATGAATATAAAACAAAAGAAATTACCCAGATAGGAAAAATAGACTTAAAAAATTAACATAAGCTCAGAAACCTGTGGTACTATAAGAAAATGTCTAACATTCATATCATTGGAATCCCAGAAGGAGAGGAGAAAGAGGGTAAGCTGAAAAAGCACTCAAAAAAGTAATTTCTAAAAACTTCCCAAATTTGGCAAGAATCACAAACCTAAGATTCCAGAAATTGAGTGAATGTGATAAATCCAAATAAATTTATAAAATCATATTCATCATCAAACGCATGAAAACTATAGATAAAAATATCCTGAAATTGGTGAGAAGTGAGGCCTCACCTTTAAGGGAAAAGTAATTTGAATGACAGTGGATTTCTCTTGAGAAACAATGGGGGACTGGAGGAAGTGTCACAACATTTTCAAGTTCTGGGGAAAAAATACCTGTCAAAATGGAATCCTAGGGCGGGCCACGGTGGCTCAGCAGGTAAGAGTGCTTGCCTGCCATGCCCGATGACCCGGGTTCGATTCCTGGTGCCTGCCCATGTTAAAAAAAAAAAAAAAAAAGGAATCCTATATCAGTTGTATTATCCTGAAGGACTAAAGGGAAAATTAATAATTTTCAGATGAAAGAAAACTAAGAGAATTTGTCTCCTGAAGACTTACACCAAAGATGGCTAAAGGAACTTCGCCAAAGAGGAAGGAAACAATAAGCAAGGAATCTTGGTTCACAAGGATGTAAGAAAGTGTATGGCATGCAAAAATATAGGCAAATACAATACTTTCTCTTCTTGATAGTTGAGGCAAAAATTATAGCACTGCCTGATGTCATTCCAAATTTATGTAGAGGAAATATTTAAGACAATTATGTTATAGGTAGGGAAGGCAGAGGGATGTAAACAGATGTAAGATTTTTATACTTCACTCAAACTGGTAAAAATGACAAGACCCGTCCACTGTGATAGCTTACGTATATATAGTAGAATACCTAGAAAAACTATTTTAAAAGCTATACAAAGAGATACATCCAAAGACTCTATGGATAAATCAAAATGGAATTTTAAAAATGTGCAAGCAATTTGGGCAATGCACTGGTGGTCCAATGGCAGAATTCTCGCCTCCTGTGCCAGAGACCTGGGTTTGATTCCCAGAGCCTGCCCACGTCAAAAAAAAAAGTTCAAGTAATTTGTAGGAAGACATAAAAAAGAAGGAACAAATGGAAAACAAAAATGAAATGGCAGCTATGTCTTAATAAATAATCAAAGGAAAACAAAAGTAGCTACATTAATATCAAGTTAGTAGACTTCAAAACAATGAAAATTACCAGAGGCAGAAGGACACAAATATTGATAAAGGGTCAATCCACCAAAAGGACAAAGCAATTCTCAGTACATAAGTTATCAAACAACAGAACTTCAAAATATGTGAAACAAAGACTGTTAGAACTTGCTGGGGAAGTCATAGACATGCTCAACGGCCACCTTCCGTCCTTGTCTGCCTACCTCCTTTCCCCCTTTTCACGTTTGCATGTATATGTTTTGATATGTTTCCATTTTGCAGCCTGGGGGAGGCTTTTGGTCTAATAGACTGTACCTTGAACCAGAAGCCTTGAAACAGCCCCAGATGCTTGCTTGAGTGGGAACTTTGCATAAAGTTTGCTTGGCACATGCTCTTTTCTCAGTGGCAGGACCTTCTACCCCTGAGCTGTGTAAAATCCAGTACTCAAGCAGCACAAAGTCTGCATCTCCAATGCAAAGTGGGGCATGTGGAGCCGCCATCCAGCGAGGAGTTGGCCTCCCCAGGTGACCCAGCAAAATGGGACCTCTTGCGCTGCTCTTTTGCATGATTTGTGCTGTTAGTCATAAAGTGATCATTTTCTGAAAATCTCTGTTATGTCTGAGCTCTGTTCCCATGACCCACCATGTAGTAACTCACTCCACAGAACTGAAAGGAAATATTTTACAAGACCACAATTAAAGTGGAGGAATCCAACACCACTCTGTTCATTGATAAAACAATTAGATAGAAAAACAACAAAGATATAAAGACTTCAACAGCACCATTAGCCAACAAGATCTAAGAGACATTTATAGAGCATTCCCCTAACAACAGTAGAATACACATTCTTTTCACATGTCCCTAGGATACTTACCAAGGTTGACTATAGCCACAACAAATAAAAAAGAGAATAAATAATGCAGAATGTATTCTCCACCCAAAATGGAATCACACTAGAAATCAAAAACATTAAAAAAAAAAAGTCTCCAAATAATTACAATCTAAACACCACACACCTGCAAAAGTCCATGAGACAAAGTTCAAGGAAAATAAAGAGATACACTGAACTAAATGAAAATTAAAATAAAATATATCAAAAATTGAGAGGAAAGCTGAAAGTAGTGCTGAGGGGAATGCGAAATGCCAAATGAATACATTAGAACAGAGGAAAAATCTAAAATCAATAATCTCAGATTCAACCTCAGGAACCTATAAAAAGAAAAGTAAAAAAAAGGCAAAGCAAGCAAAATGAAGGAAATAATAGAGATAAGAACAGTAATCAATGAAATAGAAAAACAATACATAAAATCAACAAAACATAAAGCTTTTCTTTGAAAAGATCAATAAAATTCACATACACACGAACTGCAACCTAAATGTCACACATTTATAAAAATTAGTTCAAAATCATTCAGATTTAAATGTAAAATTCGGTAGAATAAAAAGTTTTAGACAATAAATAAGGAAACAGTCTAGGATTAGACAAAGAGTATTTAATCTATCACTAAGAGCCCCATCCATAAAATTAAAATTGGCAAATTGGAGTTTATTGAAATTGAAGACTTTTGTTCTGAGAAAGACCTTGTTAAAAGGTGAAAAGACAAGTTATAGGCTGGGAAAAATATCTGTAAATCATATATCTGCAGTCTCATATCTAGAATATAGAAAGAATTATCAAATTCAACAGAAAACATGTGTAAAGGACACACTTCAAAAGCTGCTTCTGAATCCATAGTAAAAGCCAAAGAGGAACAGTGAAAATTTAAAATGATATTTACAAGAGCTAGATACAAAGACATCACCCTCAGAATATAGGAGTTGCTGAGATGGATGTAAACAATTATAACAGAAGTGACAATCAAAGCTATAACTGAAAAAAAATTTCAACAGAAAGGAAAAAAAAACTGCTGTTGATACAGAGACATTTTAGGATACAGTCATTGATTTCATATCAGGTATGTAAAAATAAACATTTTCATGAGGAAAAGATGCATTGGCTCTTAGATAGAGATATGAGTAATCAACATGATGACAAGATTGTGTTTTAAAAGATCTACTCTAAATGTGGGCTTTTTACTGTTTGAATATTAAACCTTGGTAAAAAAAATTGATCAAAAATCTACCTTATCATTTGCATTCTGGACAATCTCTTAAAACTTAAACTATAGGCAAAGACACATCTTATCATAGAAATCAGTCATTCAGATGGGTCATCACCAGAGGGACTCTGTTTATATATATGGGTGAATTCCCAAGATATGAGAAAAATCAATTCAATGCAGAGGTAAAAAAAAAAAAAAAAGAAAAGAAAGAAACCATTTACTGATTAGAGCAAAGATTACATTAATTTGTGCCTTGGAAACATATATCCTTGCACAAGATTTTAGCCTGACGGATACCTGGAAAAAAAAATTGGTGAGGGAAACATTTAATTCAAAGACTAATACTCTACTTCTATTAAATGTCATGCTAAAATGAATTGTTAAGAAGTGATCAACCCTTCCTAATGATAGACAGATATCTGTGTATTGTGAGAAAGGATGTTTGACACAGCCTCCTGATTAGATTTCTGCTTCAACACAGATGGAAATGGAGAATCCTAACTGCATTAAGTTTAAAACATCAAATTCATCATTTTTAGAAAAAGATAGCTCTGTGCTACCAAAAAGGTGTGGCTGCTCTCGAATCATAAAGTTGAAAGTATATCATTTCTGGTCTTTATTTATTTAAAAAAAATATGTATTAACTATTTTGATAGCTCAGACTTTAGTACATGTGCACATTTATTTGATAAAAAAATAATGCAGACTCTCTCACCCTCTCTACACAATCCTTGTCCAATACAATTTGTTCTAGTTTGAAAGCTGCTGGAAAGCAATATACCAGAAATGGAATGGCTTTTAAAGGGGGGAATTTATTAAGTTGCAAGTTTACAGTTCTAAGGCCATGATAATGTCCAAATTAGGGCACCAACAAGAGGTTACCTTCACTCAAGAAAGGCTGATGAAGTTTGGGGTCTCTCTCTCAGCTGGAAGGGCACATGGTGAGATCTCCTGGCTTTCTCTTCAGTGCCTTTTCTGGGGCTCTGTCCTTTCTGTTGCCTCTGGTGGCTCTGGTGGCTCTCTGACTGTGTGAGCTTTACAGCTTTTTCCAAAATGGTTTCCTCTTAAAAGGCTCTGGTAAACAACCCCACCTTGAATGGGTGGAGACATATCTCCATGGAAATCATCTAATCAATAGTTACCACCCACAATAGTTTCCACTTCTCCATGGAAACAATCAGAAGGATTCCACCCAGCAATACTGAATGAAGATTAAAGGACATGGCTTTTCTGGTATGCATGATAGTTTCAAACCAACACATTCCACCCTTTGGACCCCAAAAAGATGTTCACTCCAAATGCAAAATACGTTCATTCAATAACAATATCAGAAAGCATTAAACCATTTCAGTAATAATACCAAGTCAGAAACAGCGCAAAATCTCATCAAAGTCAGCTACAGTCATGATTTGTCCTAAGGCAAAATTCTCCTCTGGCTCTGGACCTATAAAACTCAGAACAAATTATTTGCTGCCAATATAGAAAGGAGGTATGGTCATAGGATACATATCCCATTTCCATAGGAAGAAATTAGAAGGAACAGTTTTGAAAACCTGCAAGGCAAAAAAATAAAAGAAGGCCATTCTGAGAGTCATTTATCTTCAGGGTTTTAGAAAGTAGCAGTCCCTTCCTTTCCTAGGGCCTACATAGCAGCCCATCTCGCTCCAAATGCAACCTTGGTGGACACTGGGGAGAGAGCCTTTTTCTCAGTTCCACCCTCTCCAAGCATCAGGGCCACACCCAGGTTCTCTGCCATCTCTGGGGCACACACTCAACCCCTCCATGTGGGGCAGCCAGGCTCTCCCCAGTCCCTAAGAAATGTATTCCACCCCCTCCAAGGCCTAAGGCAGCACTTTTCCACTGCTGGAAGGCCCACCCTCTGCCTTCAGGGCAAACTCACCCTCTCCAAGTGCTTGGGTGGGTCTACTCTCATGGCCAGAGGTTTCTTGACTTCAGACTTAGCCTCCATCGTTCTGCTTCTGAAGATATTTTACCTTTCACTTTGTGTCTTTTCTGAGTCTTTTAGTCTAAACTGACAGTTGTTCCATTTATACAGATGCCACAAGACTCTTGTTGGTTTTCTATGCAATAGCCTCAGATCATGCCTATCAGACAAAAGAAGTTTCCACAAATCCTTCCTGGACAATGCCATCTCCATTCGTGGCTTTTTCTGAAATGGCTAACAGATTCCATGTTTGGTTAAATCTTTACCAAAGTATTTGGTTAAATCCTTCTAGGGTGTGCCTTTCTAGAAGCCCAGAATTTTCCAGACCATCAATTTCTGGTTTCTTTATATCCAAGAGCTAGCTTTCTCTTCAGTGCCTTCCTTGGGGCTCTGTCTTTCTGTGTCCACTGGTGGCCCTGGTGGATCTCTGACTGTGTGGGCTTTACAGCTTTTTCCCAAAACGGTTCCCTCTTAAAAGGCTCTGGTAAGCAACCCCACCTTGAATGGGTAGAGACGCATCTCCATGGAAACCATCTAATCAGAAGTCACCACCAACAATTGGGTGGGTCACATCTCCATGAAAATAATCAAAAGGATCACATCCAGCAATACTGAGTGAGGATTAAAGGACATAGCTTTTCTGGTGTACATAATAACTTCAAACCAGCACATCATCTTACCAACCTGTCAGGAAAGAGTAAACTAGAGGAAACTGAATCACTAGCTCATCCAATCCACCCATGTCTCACACATGCCAGCTTTGCTGAATCCAAGTGTGGCATGGTTTCATGTATCAAAGAGCCCATGAACGTGCTGTTGCCACAGCCTGGAATGTACACCCCCATCACCTGTGCGCAAGTTTTAATGAATCTGTATGACTTACAGAGCCTTCAAGAATGCTCTTTGTCATTGATAAAGTAATTGATTTCTTGCCTATTTCTTCTCCCTTGATTCAAAGCCCTCTGAGGGCAGATATTACTGTTGAATTAATTAAACAAAAAATATATATTGGAGCATATAATTAAAATGAAATAGAACTGATTTATCTATCTCCCCTTTTTTGAGGGCAGAAACTGCCAGACCATGCCATATTACACACACCTTATAAATCATTGCTGAAATAATTGCATCAAAGACACACATTCAGTTTCCAGTCATCCAAATTGATATAAAAAAATAATAGTGTATATATATATGTACATATATATTTATATGTACAAATAATTACATTTCCTTCCAAAGTTTTCTCACAATCCTTAGCAGGTTTTTTTTCCCCACACATAGTTATCTTCAAATTTAATTTTCTGATTAAATTTAATAAGTGGGCAATATAGGTGTATTGAGTAATATTAAATCTAAGATTTCCAAAAGGAAAACACCATGTATTTCCTATAGATACACACACATATAATCACAAGATATTTCTAAATAATATTTGTAGGTATACTGTTCTAGTTTGCTAGCTGCTGGAGTGCAACACACCAGAGATGGACTGGCTTTTAATAAAAGGAGATTTATTTTGTTGGTTCTTCAGAGGAAAGGCAGCTATCTGAGGTTCTTTCTTATGTGGGAAGGCCCAGGATGGTCTCTGCTGGCCTTCTCTCCAGGCCCCTGGGTTCCAACAACTTTCCCCGGGGTGACTTCTTTCTGCATCTCCAAAGGCCTGGGCTGAGCTGCAAGTGCTGAGATGAGGAATGCCTAGCTTCTTAGGCTGTGCTACATTGTGCGCTGTCATTTAAGCACCAGCCAATTAAGTCAAACGTCATTCATTGCAGCAGGCACGCCTCCTAGCTGACTGCAGATGTAATTAGCAACAGATGAGGTTCACGTATCATTGGCTTATGTCTGCAGCAACAAAACTAGGTACATTCACCTGGCCAAGTTGACAACTGAATCTAACTACCACATATACCCATGCCATGTGTGTATACATGAGCATAATATATACATGTATATTACAGGATCACATAGAGAGAGACCACATATAACAGCAGACAAACTAATTTTGGAGGCATAAAGCCTAGAGGTGAATCCCAGTTCCATTACTTACTAGTGATATAAACTTTTTGAGCATAATTTCTCACTTGGAAAAAAGGGCACAATATTTTTTGTCTACCTTATAATGTTGTGAACGTTAAACAACTAGATAATGTAGGCGATGATGTTTTGTACATTATTATAGTGGTGTCATACGATATTATTGTGACTATATTTAGTGGTAAGTGAGATTCTCTCCCAAATTTTATCCAGTTTCACTCTCACACTTAATTATAACCTATTTTTGTCAT
Organism: Tamandua tetradactyla; assembly: GCF_023851605.1. Lineage (NCBI taxonomy): Eukaryota > Metazoa > Chordata > Mammalia > Pilosa > Myrmecophagidae > Tamandua > Tamandua tetradactyla. The sequence goes on from NC_135329.1 coordinate 39,880,285, forward strand.
TTTATGCTGTAAACTCATAAGTGATTAAATCTTTCTTTGACTTTGAATAATATGATGAGTCATTTATATAAACATTTATAAGATTGATCACTGGGGTAGCTCATAAATAATTTCTGGCTTACTCTCCATTTGTCTACTCATTATTTATAGACTATTTAAAACATTACAGACCAGTTTAGCACTTATTAAATAACCCAATGCCTCAGCATTAACCTTGAGTGGAGAACGGTGTAAACTTTTTTATAAGAATGCTAGAAATATCTAGACCCATTGTTCCTGTTTTATTAATAGTCCATTAATAAAGCTTGGGGAATTAGTTGCTTTAAAGCATCTTCTTAATGTTTTATATTTGCAATAGCATTAAGAGAGCATTGCAGATTTTCCTAAGAGAGGGCAAACAATGAAGTGAAAGAATATATTTTAGGATTTTGACATTTAAAAATCTGATGTCAAGAAAAGTAGCTATGGAAAATCATCTTTAAAACTGCTCTTTTAAAAATGCCTTTATCAATTAGACTTCTTAATTGCATTCAACCAAATCACTATATTGCTCAGGACTGCAGAGCCAAGAATGCTTTGGAAACTGCCATATCAATCATTAACAGAATTGTCAACTAAATTCAAAATGCAGAATCATGATCATTAGTTTTAAAATCTGAGAGAAAATCACGGATTGCACTTTTAGATTGCAGGTTAAAACTTCTGAAAAAATATCCTTTAATTTGGAAGCTTATCTTTGAAATCAAATTTAAAAATCAATGTGTGAATTAATTTCCACATAAATGCACTCGATATTATAGTTATTTTTTCTGTTCTTCCACTGGCAAGCTAGAGAAGACTTATTTTGCATAGCTGGAGTTTTCAAGCATGCAAAACCAGCCACTCTGAGCTGCTCTGAGCTGCCCTACTAACATTTGGTGCAGTGGATAACTAATGGTATAAAAAATAATGGTTAGAATAAACAAGGGCTTTTTTAATGTAAAAGCATATTTCACTTTTTTGTACACCCCACAAATTTCTCTACCTCATGGGTTCTGGATGATCTATTCATATGAAGACTCTTAAATGAAAATATATATGTTTTAATGTAAAATGACATCTTTCCTTATTGCACAAAAAGTATCTGCTCATTGTAAAAATAAAATCCAAATAAATCCTTAAAAAGAAAACAAAGAATTTTCATCATCTTCCACACAATTAGTAGATTGGCTTATCCTTTATTTTATTAGAGGAAGACACGATTGTGTACCTACTGCTTCTATTTAATTAACATACTGTGAAACAAAAGCATTTCTTCCTAGTGATTGCTGTTTTGGAGGGCCAGGGGTAGATGATCTGCCCCAGGGTTTAAAGATTTTGAATATGTTTTAGAGGGGCTAATTGGCACAGAAAGTAAATAGCTTTTTCAATCCTATTTACTCTACTCTCCTTGAATATCATTGTGATACTCAGGCTTTGCCTAATCCTAGAAAAAAGAAATCATGAAGTAGGTGACACTGGCTCCCCCCCCTTTTTTTTACCACCTATCCTCCCTGAAACTCTCTTCCTTTTAAGAACCACTTATTCTCTATGTCCCAGATGACTCTTGTCTTCTTGTGTCTTGTCACTCCGAATTACCCTTTAGTTTGACTTCACTTCTATTACAAATTGTGCTCCTGCTTTGCAATGCCCACTTCTTACATTTCCTCTGTCCTCAAACTGACCAACGCTTCTCCTGCTAATACCACTGTGAACTGATAGCCTTTCCTCACTCCTCATGGAGAAATCAGTTCCATGAAGCTTCTCCATCTTTCTATTACAGATATACAAGCTCACACTCTCTTTTTCAAATCTCCTGCATGTAGGGTTAAAGCCTCCCCTTCTCATCACTAACCACAAAGCCCCTGCATTCCATCTCCTCTCTCCACCTCTAGGACTCCTCTTTTTCACTTCCCCTTCCCTACCTCCTCTCCCCATATCATTAACCTCTCACCTTCACTTCATGTTTCCAATTAGCATGAAAAATGTCTTACTATTGCTCATCTTCAAAAAAAAAGCCCTCTCTGATGTCACATCTCTCTATCACAGTTGATTTCAAACTCCAAAGCAATCATAATTACCTAGAAATATTGAGTTTTTTATTTTTTTAAATAGCCTCAGTATTGAGCCTAATAATCATTAACTTAGATTTCCCAAAAGGCTGCCTCTACTAATATTTCAAAGGACTGTTTTTGTCATTTGAAATTCAAGGTTAATTGGACTAGGCTTTCCATAGTCTTAGAACGATTTTTTTTTTTTTTTTTTTTTTTTTTTTTTTGGCTTGCTGAGGCACTGGGAATCCAACCAGGTCTCCGGTATGGCAGGTGAGAACTCTCCACTGAGCCACTGTGACCCACCCCAGAGAGATGTTTCTAAAATGAAGATTATTGAGATCCATTCCCAGATAATTTCTGACTCCAATATGATTCTGATACAGGAAGATACTGAACTACATTTGGGGAATTGACCCTATAGCTTCAGGCCATGTTCTTCTCTTTCTCAGCCAGCGCTTCTATGAAGTTCACTAAGGACGTCCAGGAGGCCAAATCAAGTGAACCTTTTCAGTCTTCTTTCCTCTGACCAGTTTTTTACTCAGTTAGTCACTCTCTTTTATTGCAATTTCTTTTTTCTGGGCCTAAATAACACAACAGCTATTTCCCTCTTTTCTAACTCGTCCCTCAGAGTTGAAGTTCTGTCTCTCAACACTCTCTCCCTAAGAAATATTGTCCATTTCCATAACAACTGCAATTACAAATGTATTAGATTCTGTAGAGGCTTCTCCCCTGAGCTCTAGCATTGTGTATCCAAATAACAATTTGGCTCTTCGGCTTGGATGTCAGGTGGTCATCCTAAGTATTACATGCCACAAAACTTAAGTTATTTTATTTTTTCTCTTTGCCAGTATTTCTTCCACAGTTTTTATTTCCATTCTTAATATTATCATCCATGTGCTCACACTTGAGCAAATAACCTCAGAATCACCAAGTCTTCCTTCTCATCCTTGCATCTAATCCATCATCAAAATCTGTTGATTCTATCTTTAAAGCATAGCTTAAATTCCTTGCTTCCCTCCATATATCCTGCCATCTCTAAAAAATCTATCAAAATCTCCTTACAAGACTCATAAAAGAATTATCCCAACATTTCTCCTCACAATGAATAACTTTCCTCAAACCTCTTCTTAGCATAATAACCAAAATGATTATTTAAAAGAAATAAAAGTAGTATGAAATGCATGATATCCTTAATTCAAAATCGCTTAGTGACTCCCTATTAAAGTTGGAATAATTTCAACTCCCTTATTAAGGTCAAGACTTAACACTCACCCTGTAACTAATCTCCACCATAAAACTATTGGTAGCTCTAACCCTTGACACTGTTTTCTCACTAGAAAATTTCTGTTACTTCAGCCTGCATTTTCTTTGATTACTCATAACTTTACCTGTATGTTTTTCCTGCTCATTTTTTCCTCTCCTGAGTGAGTACATATAAAAAATCTTATTTTATCTCTACCCTATGCTGTTCACAATTCCAAGATAACTTCAAAAACAGCCTATCTACTTTCTTAATCTTTTTGAGGATTTCCTCAATATTATCCTACAGCACTTTGAATGAATTTTTCACTGCCCCTAATGCATTTTTAATTTCCAGGAGTTCTTTTGTATTCATAACTGTTTACTTTTATGCCACTAGGTTCTTGTTTCATGGCTTTAGCATCTTCTCTTATTTCTCTGAGCACATTAATTATATTTGTTGATGTCTTCACTGTTTCTGTTTCCTCAGAGTTCTGAATTTTATTAGTTTGTTTTGGGATTTTCTGTTTATGTAGCCTGTCTCTTTCACATTGAATAATATCAAAAGTCCTGTTAGTGTTCAGTTTACACTTAAGAGTTAGACACAAACAACATGAAAACATTTTGTGTGCTTAGGTCTGCCTTTTTCTAACAGGACCTCATCTTACAGATAAACTGGGGTTTTGTTGGAGAATTTCTTAGGCCAGCATCCAGGTTCTTCTCTATGTCCAATACAATTTCTCCGCAGAAGGATCTTTCAATATCTTACTTGGGTGTATATTTCTCACTATTAGATATTGTGGTAGCAGGGCGTGGTAGTTAGATTCAGTTGTCAACTTGGCCAGGTGGAGGCACCTGGTTCTGTTGCTGCAGACATGAGCCAATGGTACGTGCACCTCATCTGTTGCTCATTACATAGTCGGCTAGGAGGCATGCCTGCTGCAGTGAATGATGTTCGACTGAATTGGCTGGAGCTTAAATGAGAGACTCAACGTAGCACAGCCCAAGCAGCTCAGTATCCCTCATCTCAGGACTGGCAGCTCAGCCCAGGCCTTTGGAGATACAGAAAGGAATCACCCTGAGGAAAGTTGTTGGAACCCAGAGGCCTGGAGAGAAGGCCAGCAGAGACCATCCTGGGTCTTCTCACGTAAGAAAGACCCTCAAATAGCTGCCTTTCCTCTGAAGAACTAACAAAATAAATCCCCTTTTATTAAAAACTGATTTGTCTCTGGTGTTGCATTCCAGCAGCTAGCAAACTAGAACACCAAGTCATAAGAAAGAAGTACCCATTGTGTATTTACAGATATTTAACTAGTCCTCCTGCTCCCAGATTTTTAACCCACTCCTACCCTCCATTATGCCTGGCATAGAGAGCCTGTCTCTTTTCATGTCTCCAGAGGATGACAACATGCTGTCTGCTGCATGTGGTGTGGGAAAGGTAGGACCGTGGAAAAAGAGCTGCCTAGCCACATGGAATGAGGAGAACGGTTGGGATCTCACTCCTTTCAACAAAGTTTCAACCACTTCCACGGCTAGCCCCCTTATCAGTATTGGTTCCTTGTGAATCTTGATTCAGCTGAAGCAGCCAGCAATCCTCCATCCATTATAATCTTTTGAAACCCTTTAATGTCTTCTTTCTATTTTTACATTTTATCCCACCTTCCTTTGCTACTTGTAATTATTATTTTGAAATTTTAGGGAAAAAATCACTAAATATATAATTTAATTGGCATGTATTACAATGCCAAATTTAGATTGAATAAGAACAGGCATGATTCCTAATGTTTGGGAGGTGAAAACACACAAATAAACACACACAATGGCTTTCCTTGTTTTCTACTTTATCTTAATTTTTCTCTTCATAGATTTTTTTTTTGTGGTATAACTCTCCAATTATTTATTTTTTATTTTTTTATTTTTATTTTTTTATTAACGGAAAGAAAAAAAAGAAATTAACACAACATTTAGAAATCATACCGTTCTACATATGCACTCAGTAATTCTTAACATCATCACATAGATGCATGATCATCATTTCTTAGTACATTTGCATCGGTTTAGAGGAACTAGCAACACAACAGAAAAAGATATAAAATGTTAATATAAAGAAAAGAAATAAAAGTAGTAATAATAGTAAAAAACAACAACAAACAAACAAACAAACAAGCAAACAAAAACAAAAAAAACCCTATAGCTCAGGTGCAGCTTCATTCAGTGTTTTAACATGATTACTTTACAATTAGGTATTATTGTGCTGTCCATTTTTGAGTTTTTGTATCTAGTCCTGTTGCACAGTCTGTATCCCTTCAGCTTCAATTACCCATTGTCTTACCCTGTTTCTAACTCCTGCTGAACTCTGTTACCAATGACATATTTCAAGTTTATTCTCGAATGTCCGTTCACATCAGTGGGACCATACAGTATTTGTCCTTTAGTTTTTGGCTGGATTCACTCAGCATAATATTCTCTAGGTCCATCCATGTTATTACATGCTTCATAAGTTTATCTTATCTTAAAGCTGCATAATATTCCATCATATGTATATACCACAGTTTGTTTAGCCATTCTTCTGTTGATGGACATTTTGGCTGTTTCCATCTCTTTGCAATTGTAAACAACGCTGCTATAAACATTGGTGTGCAAATGTCCGTTTGTGTCTTTGCCCTTAAGTCCTTTGAGTAGATACCTAGCAATGGTATTGCTGGGTCGTATGGCAATTCTATATTCAGCTTTTTGAGGAACCGCCAAACTGCCTTCCACAGTGGTTGCACCCTTTGACATTCCCACCAACAGTGGATAAGTGTGCCTCTTTCTCCGCATCCTCTCCAGCACTTGTCATTTTCTGTTTTGTTGATAATGACCATTCTGGTGGGTGTGAGATGATATCTCATTGTGGTTTTGATTTGCATTTCTCCAATGGCCAGGGACATTGAGCATCTCTTCATGTGCCTCTTGGCCATCCGTAATTCTTCTTCTGGTAGATGTCTGTTCAAGTCTTTTTTCCATTTTGTAATTGGGTTGGCTGTCTTTTTGTTGTTGAGTTGAACAATCTCTTTATAAATTCTGGATACTAGACCTTTATCTGATATGTCATTTCCAAATATTGTCTCCCATTGTGTAGGCTGTCTTTCTACTTTCTTGATGAAGTTCTTTGATGCACAAAAGTGTTTAATTTTGAGGAGCTCCCATTTATTTATTTCTTTCTTCAGTGCTCTTGCTTTAGGTTTAAGGTCCATAAAACCGCCTCCAGTTGTAAGATTCTTAAGATATCTCCCTACATTTTCCTCTAACTGTTTTATGGTCTTAGACCTAATGTTTACATCTTTGATCCATTTTGAGTTAATTTTTGTATAAGGTGTGAGATACGGGTCTTCTTTCATTCTTTTACTTATGGATATCCAGTTCTCTAGGCACCATTTATTGAAGAGACTGTTCTGTCCCAGGTGAGTTGGCTTGACTGCCTTATCAAAGATCAAATGTCCATAGATGAGAGGGTCTATATCTGAACACTCTATTTGATTCCATTTGTCGATATATCTATCTTTATGCCAATACCATGCTGTTTTGACCACTGTGGCTTCATAATATGCCTTAAAGTCCGGCAGCATGATACCTCCAGCTTCGTTTTTTTTCCTCAAGATGTTTTTAGCAATTCGGGCAACCTGCCCTTCCAGATAAATTTGCTTATTGGTTTTTCTATTTCTGAAAAATAAGTCGTTGGGATTTTGATTGGTATTGCATTGAATCTGTAGATGAGTTTAGGTAGGATTGACATCTTAATTATATTTAGTCTTCCAATCCATGAACACGGTATGCCCTTCCATCTATTTAGGTCTTCTGTGATTTCTTTTAACAGTTTTTTGTAGTTTTCTTTATATAGGTTTTTTGTCTCTTTGGTTAAATTTATTCCTAGGTATTTTATTCTTTTAGTTGCGATTGTAAATGGGATTCGTTTCTTGATTTCCGCCTCAGCTTGTTCATTACTAGTGTATAGAAAAGCTACAGATTTTTGAATGTTGATTTTGTAGCCTGCTACTTTACTGTACTCATTTATTAGCTGTAGTAATTTTGTTGTGGATTTTTCTGGGTTTTCTACGTATAGTATCATATTGTCTGCAAACAGTGATAGTTTTACTTCTTCCTTTCCAATTTTGATGCCTTGTATTTCTTTTTCTTGTCTAATTGCTCTGGCTAGAACTTCCAACACAATGTTGAAGAATAGTGGTGATAGTGGACATCCTTGTCTTGTTCCTGATCTTAGGGGGAAAGTTTTCAATTTTTCCCCATTGAGGATGATATTAGCTATGGGTTTTTCATATATTCCCTCTATCATTTTAAGGAAGTTCCCTTGTATTCCTATCTTTTGAAGTATTTTCAACAGGAAAGGATGTTGAATCTTGTCAAATGCCTTCTCTGCATCAATTGAGATGATCATGTGATTTTTCTGCTTTGATTTGTTGATTAATTGATTTTCTTATGTTGAACCATCCTTGCATACCTGGGATGAATCCTACTTGGTCATGATGTATAATTCTTTTAATGTGTTGTTGGATACGATTTGCTAGAATTTTTGCATCTGTATTCATTAGAGAGATTGGTCTGTAGTTTTCTTTTTTTGTAATATCTTTGCCTGGTTTTGGTATGAGGGTGATGTTGGCTTCATAGAATGAATTAGGTAGTTTTCCCTCCACTTCGATTATGTTGAAGAGTTTGAGGAGAGTAGGTAATAATTCTTTCTGGAATGTTTGATAGAATTCACATGTGAAGCCGTCTGGTCCTGGACTTTTCTTTTTAGAGAGCTTTTGAATGACTAATTCAATCTCTTTACTTGTGATTGGTTTGTTGTGGTCGTCTATTTCTTCTTGAGTCAAAGTTGGTTGTTCATGTCTTTCCAGGAACCTGTCCATTTCATCTAAATTGTTGTATTTATTAGCATAAAGTTATTCATAGTATCCTGTTATTACCTCCTTTATTTCTGTGAGGTCAGTAGTTATGTCTCCTCTTCCATTTCTAATCTTATTTATTTGCATCCTCTCTCTTCTTCTTTTTGTCAATCTTGCTAAGGGCCCATCAATCTTATTGATTTTCTCATAGAACCAACTTCTGGTCTTACTGATTTTCTCTATTGTTTTCATGTTTTCAATTTCATTTATTTCTGCTCTAATCTTTGTTATTTCTTTCCTTTTGCTTGCTTTGGGATTAGTTTGCTGTTCTTTCTCCAGTTCTTCCAAGTGGACAGTTAATTCCTGCATTTTTGCCTTTTCTTCTTTTCTGATAAAGGCATTTAGGGCAATAAATTTCCCTCTTAGCACTACCTTTGCTGCATCCCATAGGTTTTGATATGTTGTGTCTTCATTTTCATTTGCCTCTAGGTATTTACTAATTTCTCTTGCAATTTCTTCTTTGACCCACTCATTGTTTAAGAGTGTGTTGTTGAGCCTCCATGTATTTATGAATTTTCTGGTACTCCGCCTATTATTGATTTCCAACTCCATTCCTTTATGATCCGAGAAAGTGTTGTGTATGATTTCAATCTTTTTAAATTTGTTAAGACTTGCTTTGTGACCCAGCATATGGTCTATCTTTGAGAATGATCCATGAGCACTTGAAAAAAAGGTGTATCCTGCTGTTGTGGGATGTAATGTCCTATAAATGTCTGTTAAGTCAAGCTCATTTATAGTAATATTCAGATTCTCTATTTCTTTATTGATCCTCTGTCTAGATGTTCTGTCCATTGATGAGAGTGGTGAATTGAAGTCTCCAACTATTATGGTATATGTGTCTATTTCCCTTTTCAGTGTTTGCAGTGTATTCCTCACGTATTTTGGGGCATTCTGGTTCGGTGCATAAATATTTATGATTGTTATGTCTTCTTGTTTAATTGTTCCTTTTATTAGTAGACAGTGTCCTTCTTTGTCTCTTTTAACTGTTTTACATTTGAAGTCTAATTTGTTGGATATTAGTATAGCCACTCCTGCTATTTTCTGGTTGTTATTTGCATGAAATATCTTTTCCCAACCTTTCACTTTCAACCTATATTTATCTTTGGGTCTAAGATGTGTTTCCTGTAGACAGCATATAGAAGGATCCTGTTTTTTAATCCATTCTGCCAGTCTATGTCTTTTGATTGGGGAATTCAGTCCATTAACATTTAGAGTTATTACTGTTTGGATAATATTTTCCTCTACCATTTTGCCTTTTGTATTATATATATCATATCTGACTTTCCTTCTTTCTACACTTTTCTCCATGCCTCTCTCTTCTGTCTTTTTTTATCTGACTCTAGTGCTTCCTTTAGTATTTCTTGCAGAGCTGGTCTCTTGGTCACAAATTCTCTCAGTGACTTTTTGTCTGAGAATGTTTTAATTTCTCCCTCATTTTTGAAGGATAATTTTGCTGGATATAGGAGTCTTGGTTGGCAGTTTTTCTCTTTTAGTAACTTAAATATGTCATCCCACTGTCTTCTAGCTTCCATGGTTTCTGCTGAGAAATCTACACATAGTCTTATTGGGTTTCCCTTGTATGTGATGGATTGCTTCTCTCTCACTGCTTTCCAAATCCTCTCTTTCTCTTTGACCTCTGACATTCTAACTAGTAAGTGTCTTGGGGAACGCCTATTTGTGTCTAATCTCTTTGGGGTGCGCTGCACTTCTTGAATCTGTAATTTTAGGTCTTTCATAAGATTTGGGAAATTTTCAGTTATAATTTCTTCCATTAGTTTTTCTCCTCCTTTTCCCTTCTCTTCTCCTTCTGGGACACCCACTACACGTATATTTGTATGGTTCACATTGTCCTTGAGTTCCCTGATACCTTGTTCAAATTTTTCCATTCTTTTCCGGATAGTTTCTGTTTCTTTTTGGAATTCAGATGTTTCATCCTCCAAATCACTAATTTTATCTTCTGTCTCTTTAAATCTGTCATTGTAGGTATCCATTGTTTTTTCCATCTTTTCTACTTTATCCTTCACTTCCATAAGTTCTGTGATTTGTTTTTTCAGTTTTTCTATTTCTTCTTTATGTTCAGCCCATGTCTTCTTCATGTCCTCCCTCAATTTATCGATTTCGTTTTTGAAGAGGTTTTCCATTTCTGTTCGTATATTCAGCATCAGTTGTTTCAGCTCCTGTATCTCATTTGAACTATTGGTTTGTTCGTTTGACTGGGCCATATGTTCAATTTTCTGAGCATGATCCGTTATCTTCTGCTGGCGTCTGGGCATTTAGTCAGATTTCCCTGGGTGTTCGACCCCACAGGTTGAAAGATTTTTCTGTGCAATCTCTGGGTTCTATTTTTCTTATCCTGCCCAGTAGGTGGCGCTCGTGGCACACGTTTGTCTACGGGTTCCACCAGTGAAAGTTGCTGTGGGTCCTTTAACTCTGGAAAATTCTTGCCATAGGGGAAGTTCGGCAGCCGAAGCGTCTTGGAAGAGTGCCAGCCGGCCTGGGGTTCCGAATGTGGGGAGGGTCGCCGGCCGCCGCAGCACGGGAGAGCGTCCGGCTGAATTAGCTAGTCGGCCTGGGGCGCCAAGCGTCGCGGGAGGGCGCCAGCTGTCGCAGCCCGGGAGAGTGCACTGTTCCCAGCCGGACGGGGGAGTCACGTGTTTGGAAGGGATCCCCCGGTCACTGTTCTCCGCAGTCTGGGGATTTCCGACCCAACTCTCTCAGTTGGTCTGGGGGGCCTCGTGTGGTGGGGGCACCAGCCGCCATGGCCTAAGGGGACCGCCTGTCCAATTCTACCAGCTGGCCTGGGAAGGTGGAAGGAAGGGACTCCGGTCGCTTGCCGTCCCACCCAGGAAAGCCCGTGCCCCTTGGTGATCTCACCGGAGCTGGTTCTCCCAGATAGTCAGCCGTTCCAGGATGGGGTACGCCGTCCCTTTGATCTCCCTCATGGCTCTGGGATCTGCTCTGTATTATCTCCACTCCCCCAGTAGCTGTTCTGGAGGAGGAAAGGTGAGGGTGGAAAGGCTGTCGAGGCTGGTGTCGGAGGAGCCGGTGAAGGCGGAAGAGGGGAGAGGAGGGCGGGCGGGTCCGCTGCTGTGGGGCGTGGGCGCCGCGCAGCGGGCCGGCGGACAAAAGAGGGGAGAGGAGGGCGGGCGGGTCTGCTGCTGCGGGGTGTGGGCGCCACGCGGCGGGCCGGCGGACAAAAGAGTCTTCATAGATTTTTACTTATTAATGGCAGTATGTAATTTTTCTGCCAACTCTTAATTTTCAATGATTGGTGTAAATGATAACATATTGTAGGTAACATGGTGAAACAAAAACTTTTATGCTATTAAATGTACTACCAGGGCAGGCCACAGTGGTTCAGCAGGCAGAGTTCTTTCCTGCCATGCCAGAGACCCAGGTTCAATTCCCAGTGCCTGCCAATGTAAAAAAAAAAAAATATATATATATATATATATACCAGCTATGTTATGTAAAAGCAATTCTGATGTTTGCAGAGGTCAGACTGATTTTCAGACTGCATTTCTAGGCTAAGTCTAATAGACACTCTACCAAAATCATTATAACAGCATTCTAAAGGGAGAGGAATAAAAATTCTTACAACTTTAAGGCCCAATAGAGTTCAAGAGGAAAATAAGACAAGCATACTGAAGGAAATACCTTTTATCATTGGAAAACAAGAGTTTTACAATCTTACAATAAATGAGGATATAAATATGGAGCAATTTTCTAATGGACAAAATACGGGTGCCACATAACTTGACAAGAGCAATAATTCTGAGGTATACAAACTAAGAATACTTTTTTGCTTAACTAGCAATATCCAATATATATGCCATCAGCCCCCCTAAGTAAATGATGGCAAGGAGTTTGTTCTCTTAGACTGTTAAACCATTCCATATTTTTTTGTGTGCTGTGTAGAATATTGATGTGTACATGAAAATTGGGCAGAGCCCAAAATCCTGAAAGGTTAATGCTGCTGAACTGAGCAAACCTTGAAGATCTTTAAGAAGTAAATGGATAGAGTTTGCCAAATAAAGATGCATTATAAAATCTAGTACTGAATTGCTCAAATGCACAGAATACTTGAAAAAGAAGCAACAGAACCATTATTTGATGTAATTCATCTTCTAAAAACAGTTGTGTGTCTGCTTTCATGTGAGGCAGTTCTTCTCGGATTCTCCCTTCCTTTGGAAGACACAGAATTTTATTTATCATGACCACATGGACCCCTAAGTTAAAAGGAGTCACCAATGTTTAAAATGAAACATGTTCTAAATCATAGCGTTCTTATTTTAATTTGATCCATATGCCTACTTAAACATATTTTTTTCCCTTTTAAGACACCATGCTCAGAGCATAACTATTTTGTTATAAATGAAGACAAATATTATTATTAAATTATCATTTATCTAGAAGACATAAAGAAAAGAAATCAAAAGAATAAACCACACACTTAGATAATAAAAGAATGGGAGGGGATCTGGTTTCAGAGGTGCATTTCTAACTTTTAAATCTCTGCAGACAACCCATTTTCTAGCTAAGGTTTTGAAACTAACTTTCTGCATGGTCAAGTCACATAATTTGTTATATCTCAGAATCCCTGAGCATAGAAAATAGCATTCTTTCTTTTCTTGCCAACCTCCCAAGAAGATGTAGAGAAATCCTTTCACGATTTCAAAGATCCTTGAGCAAGATGGAAAGGATAAACAATGAGATTTTAAGCCCTTTTGGAAATTCACATCCAAAATGTTGATTGACATCATATGCATAGAGGAACGAATTTTATCCTTATTAAGAAGGAGCTTATTTTATGGTCCCTCGTCCAGTGTAAAGGAATTAGATTCTGACTTGGCATTATGTTGCCTATCAGTGAAATACATAAAAAGACCCCATTTAACCATGTTTATGAATGAACAGGATTTAGTTCCTTTGAAATTATATATTTGATTTTTAAAACTTTATGCATCTTCATTTGCACATTTTAATATATTGCTTTTCAGTTATGCTTTATAGATTTGTTGTTTCATAGTTGGAAAAGGATTATAGCTATCACTATTAAATGGGAAAAGTATCCATTTTGCATTATGTTTGAAAGGAATGTTATAGCGTAGGTATTTTTAGTTCATTCTACTAAAATGGTTATTTATTATCTGAGAATTTCAAATTCACATTAACAGCTCATATTATTTTTAAAATTTAAGAAAAACTGTCTGGAGTATTAGTCAGTGTCATATAAAGGTATGCATTTTGCTAATATACTGGTAATTACCTTCACCTCAAAGAACAATTCTTTTTAAATTGATGCTAAATTTTTTATTTAGAAATTACATAAAAAATTAAAAAGGAAAGAAAAAACAGCAAGATAATATTTGCAGTAAACATTTTTGCTTTCAATTTATCTCAAGCAACATTCTGTTTTGAAAATATTAAAAAATGTTTTTTTGTAAGATGATTTGAGGTGTTGAAAGTACCTCAAAAATGAGAAAACAAATACTAGACATTTCATATTTATATAATCTTACAATAAAAGAATTGCTTTCTTTTAAGATTCACGAATATATAATTTAACATTGAACATTTAAATATAAAGCCCATGTCTTTTTGAGCGTATGATTATAGCATGAATCCTCTTTATATTTTTTTCTTATATGTAAAAAAAATGTGATGGTCTCATATGACTTAAAATTAAAGTTATTTAAGGTTATAGTATTAAAATGTTGCAAGGTATCTCCTTACTTCATTTAAAGTTGTATTGTTAAAATAACATCAATAACATCAGTCAGACTAATAGAAGTTCCACAATCTTATGACACCAACATCATGCCATATTCTTTTGTCATTCCTGGGTAAAGAAAGAAAAGAAAAAGAGTCAAGAAATGTCAATCTAAAGCTTTAACCCAGAGGTGTCCTATATCACTTCCACTTCATTGGCTAAAATGAGTCAGTGTTGGAGAAATCATACAATGTCGCTAACATGGCTGCCGTGCCTGATGCAAGGCAACACAAAATGGGTAACCTGAAATCTGCCCTCCACCCGAGCAACAACGGTGACCAATCCCGGTAATCTGCCCTCCAGCCTAGCAACAAGGACCACCAATCCCAGCCTGATACGTGTCCCTGCATGCTTCCCAGCCTATATAAGCCTGTGCACTTCCTGAATAAAGCAGACGCCTTCCATTTTCCTCTGAGGGTTGTCTCGTGAGTCGTGTGCTGTGTGTCTGTATCTGTGTAACTGACTCAGTACGGCCACTTACCCCCAGCCATCAGCTAACCAGCCACCAGCGAGACAACAAGTCAGAAGGTGATGCCCATATTCATGGAAACAGGAATTGTAATTTTGTCTGGATGTAGAGGAAAACTGGATATTGTGAATATCAGTTATACCTATGCCACCGAATCAGTGTGGAGGGGGCAAAACGGTGTAGAAGTTGAGTGTACAGACCATCTGGTTAGGAATCTTGATCCCATCATGTCCTATCTATACGACCTTGAGGTTAGCTACTTAAGCTCTCCAGATTTTAGTGTTCTCACCTGTTAAAGTAAGATGATAAAAATTCCCACTTTGGGGACTGTTGTGAGAATTAATTCAGTTAAAATAAGATCTTAGGACAGTGCCTGGTACCCACTGAAAACTTAATAAGCAATGGGTATTATGGGAAAAGAGTAACCAAAGGTGTAATTATACCCTGGCAAAACCATAGTTCTCATTTTAAGTGCAATACATTCGGAAATTCTGCACTTAGTTTGGGATTTGGTTTCATGATTTTATAATATTGCTCTTAGTCCGAGCTTTGTTTTGAGTTTAGCATGAAGTATAAGATGTTAAAAGACAGACTGGGTATAATTCTCTGAGGCAGCTCTCTTAAGGGGGATTTAACAGCAATCCCTTGTTACCCCTTTCCACTGACAGGCTACTGAACATCTGCCTGAGTTATAGATATGGAAGAAGGTGGTTTTGCAGAAGACTGTGCATTCTTAGAAGAGAGAAAATTCTGCTAGAAAGATTTCAAATTTTTGCATTGAAGGAATTAAGAAAAAATCTTATTAAATTATGGCACCAAGCAAAAAGTCTCTTTATTTTTCTTCTTGGGATTTTACCCACGTTTCAGCAAAGCAAAGGAAAATTATGTTGCTATAAATCTATACAAACATGGAGAAGTGGAAGGCTTCATCATCTTTTCAGTCCTCTCCAATTGTGCCACCCTTTAGGAAACCACTTGAAGATTATCTTGAGTATATGATATGATTGATACACTAATTTGTTGTTCAATAATCTGCATTCAACTATGACAATTAACTCAATGCAGTAGTTAAAATGATCAAATGGTAGACCTTATTACTTAAAAAAGGGAGCTTCATTTTTCAAACCTTCTATATTTGGTATAGCAGAATTCATCTGAAAAAAATTATTAGAAGATAAACTTGAATGTGAAAGGATATGATTATGGACAACTCATCACTCTTTGTCTACAAAAAAAGGAATGCATGCTTTTAAAAGTTATGTGCATTGCATTATTATTTAAATGGAATAATCAGATAAATGTTTTATGTTCTTTTATGTTAATAATAAATAAAGAATAGTTTCAGAAAGCTCTGTCCGACTTCTGGTTTCCAGTTTCTTCTCTTTACAAGGCTTCCAGAAAATTAAGGATAGTCTGAGTCAGTTGACCCCACTGTAACTAAAAATGACATTTTCAAAGGGCCCAATATACGAATGTTTTCACATCCACAGGAATGCAGTTTAAGATTGAGAGCAGCTTTTTTAGGGTTCATAATGCAATCTAACACAGACAGACTTAAAGATTTTGGTTTCTTGGACTTTCAGCTGTTTGATTATGGATTGCCTAGATGCGATTGCCATTGTATTTTCCCTTCTTGGGGTTTATAGAGCTTCTGCATTTTGCAATTTCAGAATTTGGTAAATTTTCTTAAGTAGAAAACTGCTAGTGTATTAGGCTCAATACTCTTTTTTTCTCATCTCACCAGGAGGCTAGACCCTTATATTTCTAGTTGTTAATTCTCCAATGAAGTAAGAGTGCCAAAAATTATTCTTGCCCCAAGCAGACACATTCTGCAAAGGCTTTTTTCCAGGTCTTAGGCTTTTTCCCAACAACAAAATAAGCAAGTACTTCAAGAAAAATGTCATTTTCTTAATATTGGCTCATATTTTTCTGGTTTCCTGCTTCTGAAATTTTGGCTGTGTAAGTCCTGTTTACTTAGAAGCACTCAGATGTCTTTAAACAAAATTTTCATTTTATTTTGTTTTATAATTTATTTCAGCAAGAGCATTGATCTTCCACAATCTATGACATCATAGCAATAAACGGAAGCCCTAATCCTCTAATTTTAATAGCAAAATATTTAAAACAAATAATTCAATTATTGACATTGCTTTTAAAATCATAAAATATAATATAATGTTATTTTAATACCCTTTTTCAGTGCCTGGCACAGAATTTAAATATGAGGGCAAATTCATAATGATCTGGAAAATCATAAAGATAGATGACACATGAAAATATTAGAACATGTTCACCAAGCTTCCTTACTTTGAACATTTAAACATTGCCAATGAAAACATAAATTATGCCCTTAAATAGGTGTTTATGGCCACATCATCATTTTTGAAGAAACTTGAACGACAAGAAAAATTCTTGATGAAAAATACGAAAGATGCAGCTATTACTGCTGAATTTTTAATGGAATAAATAAAACATTTTATAGGATTGGCCTTTCTCTAAATGTATCCATGTGATAAGAGATAACAAAATTGCAAGCCAATCAATTACAGTTCATAAAGATATCATAAAGATAGCCTTCTCAATTTACTATATGTTCTTTATGGCAATTGGTGCTTATTTATTCCATTTCTATATTTTACTTCTTGGGAGTTTTCAAGTAATTCAGCTTAATTTATATTATAGGAAGCAAGGCTGAAAATATCCAATAATACAATACAATATTGTAGAATAAAGAGTTATAACTAGACATACAATTTTAGTAAATTTTGAAAGCTTATCAGTTAAGAATACATTTAATTCTTTTTATTAAAATTTTAGAAATTACAACCTCAAGGAGATTATACTATATACCCATTAAAATGACTTTTAAAATGATCAGAAAAACTGATCACACCAAGGATTTGGAAAAAAAAAACAGAATTTTCTTCATTGTTGAAGGAGTTTAGCAAATTCTTATAAATATATAAGCATATATAACATATATTCACCACAAAATCCAGCAATTATTTAGCCAAAAGAAATAGAAAAATACATCTACAGAATAAGTAGTATGTAATTTTTTATAACACCATCATTCTTAACAGTAAAAATTTAGAAACAGCCAAATATCATTCAACAAGAGACTATATTAGCAAATTATGAAATAGCTTATCCTATTGTAGTGATATCACCCTGCAACAAAATAGAAAAAACTTAATATACTTAATATCTTTGAAGCTACATGAATGAATCCAATACACATTATAAACAGAGAAGTTTGTATACTACATAATTGCATTTATATGACATTTTAGAAAAGGCAAAACCATAATGACAGAAAGATGATCAATGGTTACCAGGAGTTAGAATAGCAATAATAGTGCACAATTACATTTCTATAAAATTCTATGAAATGCAAATTAATCTATAGAGAGTAGGTCAGTTACTTGGAGACAGCTTGGGGTGGAGAGGGTCAAGGGAGAGAATTACAAAGGAAAGTTTGGGGGTGATGGATGCATTCATTGTCTCGATTGTAGTGATTTTTTTTTCACAAGTCCATTCTGAAACTTGTCATACTATAAAATTTAAATATGCACAACTTATTGCAGGTTCTTTTAGTTTCCTAGGATGTTTAAGCAAATATCATAAAATGTGTTGGCCTAAACAATGGGAATTTGTTAGCTTATGGTTCTGAAGCTAAAAGAAAGTCCAAATCAAGGTATCATCAAGGCAATGCTTTCTCACCAAAGACTGGGGCATTCTGGTGCTAGCTGCGGGCAATCCTTGGCTCCTCTGTCACATGGCAAGGATCATGGCAGTGTCTCCTGGTCCCTTCCTTCATTTTCTAGGTTTCCTTGATTTCAGCTTCTTCTTCTGGCTTTCTCTCTCTCATTTCTGAATCCATGCCACTTAAAAAGGACTCCAGTAACAGGATTCATCCATGTTAATTGAGGTGTGCTACAACTCAATTGAAATAATCTCATTAAAAGATCCTACTTAAAATAGGTTCACAGCCAGAGGAATGATTAACCCCAAGAACATGTTTTGCTTTGGGACATTCATGTCAAAACCACCACATATGATTAAACATCATAAGACATTACTTCTTAGACATATAGGAACATGTAAATCACATGCATGATTTCTTAGGGAAATAAATAGTACTTAAATTGACTATCAGAATTAGATAATTTAAATAGATCAAATGACATGGAAGAAGCAGATAAAGTTATTACAGAACTGTATCTCCCAATAAGCATCTGATCCAGATGAATTCAAGGGGAAATTCTATAAAAACTTCAAAACACAGAGTTCCAATGTTCTATTAAGTATGCCAGAATATTTAAAATTAAATAATACTTCCTAATCTCCTTTACAAAGTAAAACATTGTCATCTAAATCTAATAGAGTACAAAAGAGAACACTATAGACCAATATTACTAATCAACATCATTGCAAAAATATTAAATAAAATATGAGCAAACAAGATCTAATACAACATTAAAGAAATAAAATGCATGATCAAGTAAAATTTATTACAGGAATGCAAGAATAGGAATTGAGAAATAGTTTATTCATATATATATATATATACACACATGTATATATATACAGTTACATACACATATATCATAGTATGTGTATGAAAAAAGCCAATGTATTTCATAATGGAGACAAATTACTGACAATATCACTATGACCAGGAATAATATATGATGTCTACTATCTCTGTTAATGAATATTGAATATAATAATATATTCGCTAATGAAATTGCATAAGAAAAATCAATTAGAGACTTAAGAATAGGTTAAATTATATTTATTTCTGGATAATATGATAGTATACCTGGGAATTTCAAGAAAATAAATAATAAAATAATTCAGCAAGGTTAACAACATTTAAAATGAACAGAAAATTCAATAACTTTCATATGTTAAATCTATAGTAAGCTAGAGAACATAGTTCAGCAGGGTAACAACATTTAGTAGATAAACTATAGGAACCAAAACGATTAAATGCTTAGGAATAAACTTAACAAAAAATGTCAAAACCTATAGAAGGAAATTTTAAAATGCTCCCAAGGAACAGAAAAGTAGATTTAAACAAATGGAAAACATCACCTGCTCTTTGATAAGATGGATAAATATTATAAAGATGTTAGTTTACCCCAGTTAATTTATGAATGCAATGTAATCCCAATAAAACACCATAAGCTCTTTACGGAGTCAGGCAATTTGATATTAGAGTTCAAATAGAAGAAAAAAGCAAAAGCACCCAAGAAAATACTGAAAAAGAAAATGGTAAGAAGTAGACAGGTCTTTCTGAGAATCAAAAACATACTCAAAATCCTCTTTAATGAAAACAGTGTGATTCTAACCTATGAATCAACAGCTAAGCCATTAGAATAGAATAGACAGCTCCGAAACAGACCCAAGCACAAGAAAATTTAGCTATTATGAAAGTACCTTCTCAAATCACTGGCATAAGGATAGATTTTGTAATAAATGTACTGGCACAACTCAGTAACTGTTTGGGAAAGCATAAAATTTGATCTATACTTAATAGCTGCACAAGAAAAAGCATCAAATAGAATAGTGAAGTAAATTTTAAAAATAGTGGTATACTAGTTGTAAAAGAAAAAGCAGGTGAATTACACTTTAACTTTGGTATAGAGAAAGATTTTCTAAATAAGACAGAGTAAAACAGACAATAACACATAAATTTTGACTACATGAATAAAATGTCCATCAAAAATATGTAAAACATTTTCAAACACACTTATAATTGGAGAAATTCAAATCAGAACAACACTGAGATACCAATTCTCAGCTATCACAACCTAGCAAAAATTAAAATGTATAGCAGTAAATTCTATGAGTGTAAAGGCATCCTTAAGCATTGCTGGTGACCAGTAGACTATTGGGTATTATCAATACCCAATGAAATTGCGTATACATTTGTACACATACTTTTGGTCCAACAATTCCACTTCTAGGAATCCTCTCTGTAATTATACTTCACCTAATATCAAACAGTATGCACAAGGTTAAGTGTGGATGAATAAACTGGCACATACCCAAATATGGCACCATGGAACTATAAATTCGGATGGGAAAGGTCTCCGTGAATATATTTGGATGATTTCTATGATACACATGTAAGTGAAAAAAGCAAACTGCAAAGGCATCTATGATAGGCTATCCTTCATGTAAAAACAGAAGGGAATATAAGAAAATATACATGTACCTGCTTATTTATGTAAAAATGGAAGGGAAATAAATGATGGTAACTTCCTAATGATGAAACCAAGTAGGTATCACCTTACCCAAGGAATCAAGGTTCATTGTACCCATAAAAAGACTTATTTATCATGCACCCCTGATATGACCCAGGGATAAGAGCACATCACCACTTCTGTGGTATTCTTGCTTCAATAAGGAAAAATATATAAAACAAATCCAAATAGAGGTTTGGATTTGACCAGAAAAACATCCAGATCATGAAAGACAAGGAAAGATGAGAAACTGTTGCAGATTAGAATTGGATCCTAAAGGAGAAGAAAGAGTTTGAAACACTGGCAAATATTTGAATTAGACATTTAGTTGATAGCATTGTACCAATTTAATTTCCTGGTTTTGATAATTGTACCATAATTATGTGTGCTGTTTACATTAGGAAAAGCTAGATGAAGGATAGATGGGAGCGTTCTTTTCTATTTTCGCAAATTTTCTATATATTTAAATTAGGTCAAAATTAATACTTGAAAAAATGAAAAAACTAAATACATATAGATTATATAAAATATGCTAAATATTCATAAAAATTCCTAAAATTTGAAAGTAAAATGACCAAACGAACTACTTGAGTACTGAGTTCGACATATAAATTTTATTTCAAATGCCATTATTCAAATGACATTAAAACACTTATTTAACCATGTACTCTTAACTAAGGACAACCTGTTCTAGTAAAATAAAAAAGTATTTCACTGATAAAATCATACAATTCTGAAATTATATGTTTGTGTGTGTATGCAAGTATGCATGTATGCAAATATATATAAAAGAATTGAGAAAATAATTATGTTGAAATAATTATAAACCAAGGTTTTCAACATGAAAAATGTATCAGTGTAAATTAAATGGAAATAAGTAAAAATCCCTGTAACGCTAAATGTTTCATCTTAATAGGTCCTGTCAGAGTTTTATTTTTGTCTTTTAAGAGTTGAGTTTAATTCTTTTCTTTATGTTATATATGTCATTTTAAGACATTGAGCATTATTATTGTCTTATTTCAACTTTTATTAGGTTTAGTCTTGCTCTGTTTTCCCTACATTTTCAAGTGCACATTTAGCTCATTAATATCCAGCTTTTTTCTAATATTACTGTTTAATATCTAAAGTTTCCATGTAAGTATACTTTTCTGTATCTCCTAAGTTTTTATATTATTTACTTCTAACTTAAAGAAGGTGGACTCAGAGAACAAAACCATATGGTACAAGTCATTTGAAATGTGATGGACATCGCTTTATGATCTAGAATATGATCAGTTTTTGGAAATTTTACATGTATATTTGAAAAGTATATATACTTACACCTACAAATGTTGGGTTCTATATAATATATATATTTATTAGGTGAAAGTTGTTAAAATTATTCAAATCTTCTTATATTTATTGAATTTTTGTTTGTTGGATCTCTCAACATCAGTACTCAAAAGAAGTGTGCTCAAATCTTTCAGCATGATAAGGAATTTGTCAACCTCTCCCTTATTTCTACTAGTTTTTTAGTTATATGCTTCAGGGTAATTTATTAAGGGCATAGAGTCGCTGTACTTTCCCCATTAATTATTTTCCATTGTGCCATTAATCTGTATTTATTTATCAAAATGCTTTTGGCTTGAATCTATTTTTGTAGATTTGATATACTTAATGCAGTTTCTTTTGCTTAGTGCCATTTGCACCGTTTCTATTCTATTTCTAACACACACTCTATTTCTGTTCCATAAATAATAACCCTGGAATTTTTCCAAGATAAAATTTAAGTTTAATATTTAAATATCTAATTTCCTTTTCTCTAACAAGGGAACAGTCATAGAATACCTTAATTTTGCTTACTTACTTCTAGACTTACACACTCTTAATATCCAGTATATTATTTCTTTCTTTTCAAAAGTACATAAATTAATCAAGAGCTTTAGTGCTGTATTTTATGAAGCTTCCCAGATTTCATAGATGATGAACATTTTACTTGCTCACCATTTTATTTTTTAATATCATTTAGTACTTCTGGAATAATTTTTCTTCTGTTCATGAAAATCCTTTAGAAGTCCGTTTAATGTTGTCTGTTGGAAATAGCTTTGCTTATTTTTCATATTTCTATAAATGTTTCAATATTTAGAATCCTGACACTAATTGCTCTCTTTAGCATCTGCCATTGGAAAAACTTTCTCCCACTTATCTAACTACCGCTCAAGATTCCCAGCCTTGCTTCATATATTTATTTCAAGTGTGGGATACTTGGAGACATCTCTTACTTCTTATAAAATCAGCAATTTCTCAAAGTGTGTCATAATCAAGATTTAATTGTTCTATACTGGGAGTGTTTTTCAGGGTTCTTAACCTACCAAACTGAGGGAAATACAAGTCCATTTTTCGACTCTGAATCACATACTTCCTCATTAGAGTTTTTCTTGTTCTATATTTTTTAAATATTTTATGCATGTTTTAGCACCTTGAAGAGATAAGATTCCTGAAGTTGAACACTGTATCCAACATTTCTTCTGGTCCTATTTTATATACAAAGTAAAGTGGTGAGAAATTCAAGAAGTTTTCATTTCACTCTTGCATTACTCACTATGTGGCAAGAACTGTGTTTTACATGGATTCCCATTATTGTATCCTGACACAAACTTCTGAGATGAGAAAACGGAGACAGATGATAATTCTTTGATACCTTGCTAGTCACATAACTCATATTGGTGAAACTTATTTACTAAATCAGCTGAACTCAGAAGAATGAAAGCAGAAATTAACTTTATCCTTTCTCAATGCTGCATTCTCTATATGTCTTCATTCTTTCCCTAACCCATGCATGAAAACTTGAGAAGTTTCCTTCCCTGCTAGGTCATCCTCAGGAGGCAAAATGATCTGTTTATATTACTATCTACACTCCAATTTTTCATCTGCAAATGACCTGTTCATAATCCTATCTATGCTCCAATTTTCCATCTAATTGAAAACTTCTACTCTTACTCAAATCATGCCAGCTTTACAGATTTTCTTTATGTCCTTATTCCATTTCTCCAAGTTATGCACATCAAGAAGGAAACAAGAACAAATAAGGCAGTGCAAAAAGTCTTGTGTAACAAGTGGAGTTGCAATTTGGCTCTGGGGTATGCTCCTGCAGGCACGTTCATGGATTCCTAGAAGGAGCCCTTGGGAAGAGCCTCCAAACCATGCTCTCTGCTGAGAGTGCCACCTCTTCAGTCTGGTCGTGCCTGTGAGACTGCATCCCACTGTAAGCAGTGATAGACCTCTGACCTCTTTTGGCTGATAATCACCTTGCCCCTGGCAGAAAGCTCCTCTAGGAAGAGACATTTTCAAGATGGCACATCTGACCTTTGAGAAAGGAACAGACTTCCTTATCTCACTGTTAATGGTTTGCAGGAGCGAAACTTTTTCTCACTGTAGCCATCTCTCCCCACTGTGCCATCAGGATCTGGTCAGCCAGGGCTAACTACATCTCTGGGCATGAATCAGAACCAATCCAAAAGGTAAGAAAGAAAATGCCTAAGTTTCTTGAAGTCTGCCTTACCTGTTAGAGATGAGGGATGAGCACAGTAGTTCCCTTGCCCACTGAAAGCTAATTTTTCTGAACAAATACTCGTTTCAGCTTCTTCAATACCCCAAACACTCCTCTCTTCCCTAAAGATGCGCTATAAGAATTCAAAAGTAGTTGCACAATATTTTAGTATATCTTTCTTAGACTTTCTGGCAATTACCTCATCTCAGCTTTGGAATATAAACTAAAATTCAATCACTAGAATCTTTTTTCAACTTCACTTTACAATTGGATAAGCCAGAGTTCAAACCAAGTGTGCCTTACTCTGAAGTCTAGCTTTTTTCCTCTAACCCATGCTGCACACAAACCCATGGGTTAAATTCTTTGTATAACAGCAAAAAAATACTAGAGGGTTAAGACATGTGGACTCCATTCCAATTTCTGTCACCAACTCCATGTGAGATTTTGAATAACTTACCAATCCTCTTTTGTACTTGAGTCATCCTTTTGCACAATAAGCATGCTGGAATAGATCAACTCCAAGCTTATTTTTAGGTTTAACATTCTGTCTCTATAAAACATCTTCCCAATTCAATCCCCAGAATAGCCAGCTGAGGGGAACTGTTACTTGTAAAGATCAAAAGATCCCGGGTATTTTAAAGAATTTGTCTGCTCTCCTCGCATTATACAGAGTGCACAGAAAGAGGTTTTTTTGTTGTTGATCTCACATTTACCTTTTCATTTATACTCTAACACACTTAGACACACCCACAAACACACAGCTATTTTTAAGACAGCAAAGGTTATCTATTAATCTTATGCAATGAATTGATCATTATTATATGGGACACCGACTATAAGGATTAGAAAGAAAGTTAAAGGTCATCTAATTTAATGAATACACTATCTATAAACTCCTTTTCATATTTTTGGTTCAGAATACCCAGATCTTATTTCTTCTTCAAAGTATAATGTCCTTAGTGTTGTATTATACTCTAGAACACAATAAATTTTTCCACTTTGAAGTACTGAAAATGTAATGCTCTACTAATTGCATCTCTGTGTTCCCACTGCACTTTTAATCTAACTTTTGTATGTAAAATGTAGGTTGTATTACAGATATGACTCACTTCTGGAATATAAATTTCTTGAGATAAAACTGTATTTACACATCCTAGCCTAGTGTAGTGCTTGGCATATAGCAGGCAATCAAGAAATGTTTGTGAACTATTTTTTGAAATGGAAAATGAGCTGCATAGACTGTGTATTTTTTGCAGGAGAAATAAGGTTGATTTGTTTGGTTCTGAAGGCCTAGGAATGTATAAAAATCACTTCGAATTTTGGATTTCTTCATTGTATTTAATTTAGAAAATGTACTGATGGCAGTACTCACCAGAATTAATAAAAATTATACCAATTTTTAAATTCAATCATCAAACCAGTTCTCCAAAGCAGAATCAAAGATCAGCATGTAATGATTGAGCATTATAATATTATTAAGAGGAACAAGATAGTCCTGTCTTCAAGAGTTGTTGTTTGACTTAGCTCATTAATGACTGTAAAGTGCTTTGGTAATGTAAGCACCTAAGTACTGCGTAACTGATAATTACTATCATCATCACAGGGACTAAAATGTGCTTCATCACTCCTTGAACAAAGGACCAGAAGAACAATTTGCTGTAAGATATAATGTAGCATGCTGAAAATATGGAATAATACAGTTTCTAAACCAGCTGAATTTTGTTTAGAAAGTTGCTTTTGCTTTGTGCTGCTGATAAAAGAGTCAAAATAATGGACATTTTGATATCCAAAAAGGTACCAGAAAAGATTGTTTATATTCTTTATGTTAAAGATATATAAGTTTGCCCACAAAACAGATTCTTTTCAATATTGTTGTAGCCTGTGTAGACGTGCAAGATGGTGCATGTTTAGACAGTTTAAGCACTCTTGAGAAGATGTATGTCAAGACTATGGAAAAACTATTCTGCTTTCAAAAGTATCATATCCAATATATCTATTTTCTTGGACCCAAATTCGAAAAAAGAGAAGAAAGAGGCAAGCAGATAGTTATTGTTAGGTCGGGGGAATAATAGAGGGCTCTATGGCTGGAGTTATGACGTCACTTCGGAATGGGAGGTAAACTGTTACAACCAAGGTCTTTACGCAGCAAACATCGGTTCCCTCATTGCTCAACGGACATCTGACCACCCGCTGCTCAACCCACTAGCATAATAATCCTTTGCTTAATGTACCGCCCCTTTCATGTCATCACCTAATCCCTGCCCTTAAAAACTCCATTCTCCAAAGCCCATGCGCGGACTCACCTCACTTCATCTTGGGTTCAGTGAGCTCTGCCTGGGAGCGCAGCCAATAAAGCACGCTCACTTAAAATCATTTCATCTACTTTCCTTTCTCTCAAATACCCTCATATCTTAAAACCTTTCATCTATCTTTTAAAAAACTTAGAACATCCTTTCTGTTATCCTGCCAGAGAGAGATTTTGTCCTATGTAATAGGATCAGAGAAAGACAGACATTCAACTTAAGTCTGAATAGGTGAACTCAAATCCCAATTTGGGAGATTCTCCTTCCAAAGTTTACTCATTTCAATTCACATGTATTGAATTTTATGTGTCATGAACCTTCTAACCTGATGGGAAGAGACAAGTTCGATGATCTACTAGATGAATTTCCAGTAATATCAAGTTATGTTCCTGTTTTAGTTTCCTAGGGAAACAAAGTACCACAAACCAAATGACTTAAAACCGTAGAAATTTATTATCAAACAGTTCTGGAGGCCAGAAGTCTAAATCAAGGTGATGGCCATGCTTGAGATAAAACCTGTAAGGGAGAATTCTTCCTTGCCTCCTCTAGCTTCTGGTGGTTGTCAACAGTCTTTGGCACTTCATTTGCAGCTTCTGTCTTTGCAATTTTTTGCAATTGTAATTTCTGCTTCTGTCATCACATGGAACTCTTTCCTGGTTATATTTGTGTCCAAATTTCCCTCTTCTTACAATGAAATCAATTATATTGGGTTAGGGCCTACCCTAACCCATTTTGCCTTACTTTAACTATAATTATATCTTCAAAACCCCTAGATCCAGACTTAAAATGTACAGAGCTCCTATTTGGTTCAATTAAAATGTTTTGGTAATGGATGGTGGTGATGGTAGCCCAATATTCTGAGTGTAATTAACAGCACTGAAATATATATCAAATGTGGTTATAAGGGGAAATGTTAGGTTGTATAGATGGTAATAGGATAAATTCTTTTAAAAACCCATGGAAATGCACTACACAAAATGTGAACCCTAAGTTAAACCATGGACTGTAGTTAATAGTACAATTATCAAAAGGTGCTTTTATTCGTTTTAATAAATGTCCCACACCAATGCAAGGTGTTAATAATGGAGTATTATATGGGAATCCTGTATTTTATGCACATTTTTTCTGTAAAACCATAATTTCTCTTTTAAAAAAAATTAAAAATAAAAAACCTATGCCCAAATAAAGGTCAAATTCGTGGAACTGGAATCAGGACTTGAACATAGCTTTTGGGGGGACAATTCAGCTCATAAGAGATCTTCAGTGTAGCCAAGAGAGTGGTATGAGGGAATGAGAATGGAGAACACAATGAGGAAGACATAGGGGCTGCCAAATCTCAAGATGTTGAAATGATGGTCAAATCACTGAACTATTAACTTCCATTTGACCATGTGTCAAAGGCTGAGGACCATCCCCTGATAAATTTAATTATCCCTGTGCTTGAGGACTTAGATGAACAATGACTTATGCTCCATACTCTTTTTGATCTACTCCTTACATGAAGGAAGTCCTATTGAAGTCAAAGAAGTTGATACATCAGTAAAAGTCACAGAAGAAATACAGATGAAGGAGGAAATATCATACAGAAATATCATTCAAAAACCTATCCTAAGGACTACTGTCTTAATTTATTTTCCTTTTCCAAGGATTATCACCATTAAGATAACTGAAAATAGCAGTGGAAACAGCAAACTTTTCCACCGCTATACTCATTTAACAATTATGTCCTAAAAGCCAGTGTACTATGTGTCAGGTAATAGTCTAGGTACTGGAAACTCAACATAGAACAAAATAAAATCCCTCCACTACCAAAGCGTGTATGACAGTGATGCACCCTAAATATCCAAAAATAGGGAGCTAAGAGAATGAGAGAATATCCATATAATAGCATGTTAATTTGCCATTAAAAAGATGTGGTAGCATTATATAATGTTAAATAACACCCCCACATTAAAATTGTATACACATACAATCTCTACCACTTTTTAAAGCCTTGAAAAAAGACACAAAGGAAATATATCAAAATTGTTATTTCCAGGTGGCTTCCAGGATTATAAGTACTTCCTAAAAATCACCTTTGCAATTTTCTTTACCTTCTAATATCTTTACAATGAGGACATGTTTATTGCTTGCATATGTCAGGGAGGAGGACAAGATAAGAAGATAAGGTAAAAGAACTAAAAAATTAGAAAATATGTATTTTATTTTCAATTGTGGTAGTAACTATTAGAGATGTGACCTAATACAGGATATGCTATTCACACAAAATATGATTTAGCCACTTTGGACATTAATTTTATCACCTGTATATTAGAAATGCCATCGCTCATAGCGTTGTGTTTGAATACACAATAAAAACCATAATTTGTTATGGAAGACATGGTTTGCAAGCTAGTCTCCCGTATTATTTTTGAGATTTTCTTTCTGCTTTTCTATGCATTGATAAGAATAGGAGAGCATGGAGAAAAGGAGATGAACTAAAGAATCCATGACAAAGCCCTCATTAAATTTCTTAATTAAAAAGACTTTCAAAACTTTCAGCAATATTACTGTTCAGGGGGCAATGGCTGATTCTGATAATCAGTCCAAAGCTAATTCTGCAGAAGCATTCACAACAAAATTATTTGTCAGCTTTGTTTGAGAAAAGACAAATTAAAAAGGGAAAAGTTAATGATTGTCGCTACTAAAAGTGATGCTAGGGTAGTTTCTCTGCAACCTGATGCTGCTCGGCCTTTCCATCTCCATGTAGTCAATTAGGAGCACTAATGGGGATGAGACGCAGATTAATCACTACACAATCTAACCACTAATGCATTCCACCCATTATTCTCAAAATTCTACCTATCAAGCAGTTTTCAAGAGCTTCTAAGGAAATAATAAAATGGATCGATTTGAATGCGTCTCATCTTCTCCTGCCTCCATCTTATCCACCTTCTGTCTCGTTAGTCAAAGAGCAGTGAAACGGACAAAGGCCAGCAGCCAAGAAGGAATCAAAGAGGAAAGAATGTGGATAATGGGCAAACTTGAGAGTTAGATTCTATGTGATTAATTAATGAATGTACTTATTTTTCCTGGATCAATTAATTATATACAGTATGACTTCTCCCTGCCACAATTGCCTTTAGTAGTTACTTAAAAAAAAAAGTAAAAAATAAGTACTGTAAATTGCAATTGTGCAATTAACATTCTTCCATGTCTTTTGTGCTAACAATTGACATGTCTCAATAATGTTCTCCAGGACAGTGCATCTCAAACCTAAATGTGCATTTGAACATCCAGACACATTATCAAAATGTAGATTCTGATTGAGTAAGTCTGGGAGAAGGAGGTCAGGTTCTACATTTCTAAGAATCTCTCAGCCGATGCTAAGCTGCTGGACCACACTTTGATCAGCAATCCTTCTAAAGACAATGGATTCTCCAGATATCTGATTGGGTATATACTTCCTGTGCCTTCCTTCATTGAGAAGTTAAGAGTCCAAGATTCAGTTTAAGGAGTAAGTGGCTTTGGTTACATTATGGTGCTAGCATCTTCCTAATGGAACAATGAAAAGAAATATCAATAACAGTTTCAACAAGGAGAACAAATTGTGAAAAGGTATCCTGAAAACTAGGGGGTGGAAAGCCTTATGACTTTGTAAAATTTATCTGGGATGAACATTTACATTAGCCTCTACAACTTTCCAGGGAGAGGTTTTGGAAATGCCTTTTTTGGCTGTAATAGACTGCAGTTGTCAGTCATTCAAGACCTCAAAACCAAGGCCTAATGCTGTTGTTCTAGTTCTCTATATCACTAGTTTCTGTATGTCATTGCTCTTTTAGCTGCTGCATAAATCAAACTGAAAATTCACTGAGCTTCCAGTCCATCTGTCCATATACCATATTCAGGAACATAGCACATATTTTGAAAATATCCATGGACTGAATAAATGAATTAACAAATCACTGGAGAAGTGAAACCGTTTTAGAGTTGCACACAATCATCATTTCTATACACAGAATCCAGCAGACCAACCCAAAGACAATTAAGAGGTGATAAGTAGAGTTCATGAATGTTTGCCTGGTTGCTGTAGAGTTTAATGTAAATATGCCCACCACATATTATGGGGAGGTAATCTCACCCCTCTCCTAGAAAGACCCCAGAACTAACTCAGTCTGCATTTACACAAGTTAAAACAGAACTTCCAAAATTATACTGAATCCAAATAGTTCTTTTTGGTTCAACTCTGAGTCAATACAGCCTGAATATATATTCACCAAGATTTGGTGTACCCCATCTCATATAATTAGGAATGAACACATGACATGGTCGTGGGATGCCTTTTCAGTCTTAACCTTGTGATTTCAGAGTCCAAAGAGATCAGATGCTCTGCAAGAGCACTCAGGTGATATATGTACAATATTAGGGATAATCACTAAAATGAACTATTTAATGTTTAAGATAATCACTATAATAAACTAAAAATACATATTTAGCAAAAATGGATTATTTAAATCAGTGTCAAAGAGATATCTAATTAAAATCATTTCACATGCAAAAAATGGGAACCAGTATTAAAATTACATTTCAGCTACTAAAATGTCTAGTATTTTAAATGATCTGGAACTCAAGTTCCTATCTTTAATTTGGTTACTTCTATAAATTTACATCTTTGAGCTAAATAATGTTTCTTCTACATCCAAGATCACACATAATAGATTCTATTAATCATGTTTTTACCAATATTCAAAACATAAACCAAAGCAGATACTATCTTATAATTTTGACCGATGCCATTAGTGCAATCAATGTGTGTATGCATAGGATGTGTGCACGTTCCTTAATGATCACACTCATTTTGACTGTATGTTCTGTTACCCTTAGTCACATTAAAAAAGTTTTAGGAAGACTGGCATTCCAGCCTCGCACAAATGCATTCATACAAAACCAATCCCCAGCTTCTAATTGCTGCACAGTTTGATAGGCTGCTGTTGCTTGTCAATAACTTATTCAAATTGGTTGTAGGTACTTGTTCTTTAAATAACCATCCATATTTCCCTGAGTTGTCCTGTTACAGCTTATCATGCAGCAATCTCTCAAGAATTCTACTGTAAATTCTCCTACATAAATGTCCCAACGAGTAAATCAGATTTTCAGTGAGATAGCCAGTTTATCTTCCAGCGAATATGTTAGAGACCTAAAACTCCCTTCATTTTCCTCCAAAATGTTATTAAAACTCTATTTCCTCTCTGACAAAATAGCAAATTTTCCTTTGCATGCTCCCTTTGGAAATATCTTTTCTAAAGCTGGGTGTGAATTGTCTTAAGATTTTTGAAGCCAAAATTGACCCAACAATTCCATTCCTTAGTTTGTTTTTTTAAATAATTCTTGAATTTTACTTTATGAAAACTAACAGTTAAAAGACTTTAAGCACCTCAAGTATATGAGTGAAATATACTGATAAGGATCTAAATATCCTAAATAGCAGGGTTAGAAAATAATGAAATAAAGTCATAATTAGAAAAATGAAAACTTCATATTTGTTATAAAAGGAAGTATTTGCCCTTTAAAAAACAACTATCAATATTCTCACAGTGCCATCTAATGGAGATATGAAATGTACAGTGTTAAAAATAAAGAAGAATGTGATTAAGAAGATAATGAAATATCCCAGCAAGTTATTTATACGGTACTTTTTCCATCCATTTTTGTGCGTTTTCCTAGCCAATGAAGTTCCATATATTTCAGAAGATTATAATTTTTATTAGAAAAATAAATGCACATGGAAGTCATTCAAAGATCCACTGTTTTTTAAATCACCATGGAAACAAGCACACTTGAATCTTTTTCTATGTTTTAACACATAAACATAGAATTTAGAAATGAAATAGTAAATTTTGCTTTAGGGAATTTCACAATTAAATCAATATAACATAAAATGGCATTATCGTGCATAGTTTTAAATTGAATTATTTTAAATATATATTTTTCAAAAACATTGCAACAGATTTAGAATGAATTTGGGAAGACATGTATTTGTTGATTATTCAACATGTAGGTGATTATTTTTAGTTGAATGTTGTGAAAGCCATCTGTTAACAGATTTTTACAAGTCTAACACAATGCTTATAGTAACTTTAAACCTCCATATTGCCCACGTGACTTGGAATAAATTATATTAATTTCAGTTGTACTATTTGTGATTTTATACCTTTTCCTTTTCATTTCAGTGGGCATTTCCTGATTGCTTTTGATATTCAAGCAATTGTGTTAACATAATTGTTTGAATCCTCTCTTACTCTTTCAGTCACTCTTTCAGAACAAAGACTCTCTAGCCCATACAAAACATTCTATAAATTATTGTGAAATTATTCTTTAGTCAAGCACATTGTCATTCTATAATTTCAGTTTCACAATATACTTGAATTTTGATATGTTTGTATCTTACAGTGAAATTGCTATTATTTATTGCTGCATTCTAATTAAAGTTTCTTTATAATTATCCTTTCCATTACTATATTTTTATTTTTTGAAAACCCCACTTCTAGCTTTATTATATAAATATATTTATTCATTATTTTTCTCAATACACATTCATTTATCATCACTATGGGCCAACACTGTGCAGACAAGATACAAAAGGTAGTATGTCTTCCCTCAAGGAATTCAAAATTGAATGATAAAACCTTGAAGTTGCAGAAGAAAAAATGACGATTGTTTCAATCGCATACTTATGTAAAACATAATGTGGGAACAAATGCAAAGGTTTCATAGAGTAAGATGTCTCCACAAAGAGCAGGAAGGTGATCATGAAAAAAAGTAATATGCAGTTATACTTCTGAAGTCAGTTGAAATGTGTCATATTATCTAATTTCTACAAAAACAGCAAAATATTGGTTTTAGCAGTATTACTACCTTTACCAACTTTCAGAAAAGATTGTTGTAGTGCATCTTTGATGAATCTTTTTTGATGTTACATTATTCCCATTTCATGAAAAATGACATTCTTTGAAACTTACATAGATAAAATGTTGAGGGAATTGATGACAAGATAGAAAGCTCACTTACATGATGTTTCTATAAAATATATTGTCTTGCTACATGATGCTTCTGTAAAATATATTGTCTTGTTTGAAAAGTTGTCCTTGAATCCCATTTACATATGTTTCTCTAGGAAGAAGAATTTTGAAGAAACCGAGTGTGATGGTTAGGTCCCTGTGTCAACTTGACCAGGTGTGGTGTCCAGTTTTTTGGTCAAGCAAGCACTGGCCTGATTATTACTGTGAGGACATTTCATGGACTTCACAATCATCAGTATATTTAATTGCATCTGTGACTGATTACCTGTATAATAAACTGAGGAGATTGCCTTCAACAATGAGAGACATCTCATCCAATCAGCTGAAGGCTTTAAATAAAGTGATGATTTCAGCAGTCAGAAGAGAGAATTTCCATCTCTACTTCAACCAGCTAACTTCTGGGTACTTCATTAAAAACCTTCATTGGAGTCTCCAGCTTGCAGTTTGCCCTGTGGAATTTTGACTTGTGCATCCCCACTGTCATATGAAACAGTTTTTATTAAAATCTCTTAATTTTAGTAATTAAGTAATTAAAATTAATTAAGTAAGTAAGAAAGTAAAATAGTAATTAAGTAATTAAAATCTAAAATATTTAGGGGGGCAACGGTGGCTCAGTGGCAGAGTTCTCGCCTGCTGTGCCGGAGACCTGAGTTTGATTCCCAGTGCTTGCCCATGAAAAAAAAACTCTTAATATTTACAGACATCTCCTGTCAGTTCTGTTTCCTTGAAGAACCCTGACTAATACACTGAGGAATATGGAAATCAAAGAAAACAAAATAAGCATTAACCATAGGAAGTGTTTTAACCCTTGGAAAAATTGCAAAAGTTGGTTCTAGATTTGTTACATTAATATCACAAAAGTTAAAATATGTTTAAGAGTTTAAATACTGAAAAGCATTATGTTGAAAAACCTGGCAGAGAAATTCTAAGATTTATTTCATAAAAATAAAATTGGAGGGAGGGGCGATGGTGGCTCAGTGGCAGAGTTCTCGCCTGCCAGGCAGGAGAACCGGGTTCGATTCCCGGTGCCTGCCCATGCAAAAAATGAAATAAAATAAGTAAAAATAAAATTTGAAATCCCAGAATTTAAAATAAAAACCACAAAAGAGATGAGTTTTGGGGGGCAGGCGAGATTTCCCATTGACTTGCTTGGATCCTGGGCTTCCAACTTTTTG
The DNA here is from genome assembly GCF_023851605.1 of Tamandua tetradactyla. Lineage (NCBI taxonomy): Eukaryota > Metazoa > Chordata > Mammalia > Pilosa > Myrmecophagidae > Tamandua > Tamandua tetradactyla. The sequence continues at coordinate 39,915,100 of NC_135329.1, forward strand.
TCAAAATTCATCCACAGGTTAAAATCTTGCTTAACTAATTTCAAAAGCTAAAATGTGTTCTGTGCACAAGCCACCTTGGGAGAGCCATTTTAAATTTCTTATAAAATTAGCCTGGTTTTCCAAATGATACTTTGGAGAAGAAAACAGTGGCTATTAACTCTGCAGCCATGTGGGAAACAGTATATAAAGCTAGGCTGTAAAGACGATCACAGCAAGATGTCCAATTTCACTGAGTTTTAATTCTATATAAACAATAGATTTTATGGAAGCTTTCTAGAAATAAATGTTTGAGTTTACCAAAAATAATTTCAATAAAAATACTTTATATAATTTAATTTCAGAAATGTTTATATTTTATAATTAAGCATGTCAATGTTTTTGAATATCAGTTTGATTCTGTGCTCCCTTCAAAATACATGGAAAGATAGAAAATGAATTTGCCTTTTATTGCAGGATACCAGCAGGCTGACTTCTCCATTTGTTAAACTGCAAAAGGAATATCTTTCTATTGATTTTTATTTTTCTTCTCAGCACTAATTTATCTCTTTGGCCAGATTTCTTCCAAAATATAACTCAATTCCATCTAAATCTCCCAAATCCAATGTTGATCCCATTACTGTTACAGTAAAATGTGTTCCTTTCAACCACATGCACCATTACAATTTCATTAGATTTTACTTTCTTATGTTTTGAAAATCATTCTTAGAAATTGCTCCTTAAAAACATCAGCATTATATATACTTCAGATTCAATTCTTGTCATTACTTACTTTTATATGGTTATATGTTTCAGATACTCGAGAATTAGTGTTTGGCTTCAAAACAGAATTCAGTGATAGTTTAGTAGAGAGTCTCATGCAAAAATACTACAGGTCAGGAAACCTAACAGTATATCTAGATTCTGACTCAGTTTAAGCAATGCAGTCACATCTAATGTTTCCATTATTAAAGCTAGAGAGGTGACTAAGAGTTCAAAGAAATGTCAAATTCTCTCTCATGCTGTAAATAATCTCTGAAAAAAACAAGATGAGTGATTGAAAGACATGGAAGGTCAGTACCACTTTTGAAATTATCCAGATGGTACATTAAAGCAGAAAATACCTTCAAAGCAATGGTAATTCTTAAGTAAACACTTGAGTCTGTCTCCAAAGGTGTGTGGGAATCACGACATTTGCACTTTTCTTATGAAATCTGTAGTGTTCATCATCTTCCCTTGGCAATTCTCCTTGTGGCCTAGCCAGAAACAAGTCTGTTTGGCTGATCTGGGAAAAGTACCAACCAGGGTTTTTAAAAGTTGCTATTTTGGGTCAATATCTGCATACTTAATGATCACTGTATGAAACCGGGAACATGAAATCATTCATGCATACAAATATCATGGAAACACGACAACTCAAATCCATGAAGTCTTTGGGAATCTCAGAAGGAAAAATTAACATATATATTTCAAGATTTCAAGAAATTTGAAAGATTTCAAATTTCAAGAAAGAAATTTCACCATTAATAAAATATCCTTGGATTTGGTCCAACATGTTCCTACCATCTATTTAAATCTAAGCCTCACTGATAGAGCTGTCATATGGCTCTAGCATTAAAGATGAGAATGTATGTGTGTTATATCTATTTTCAGTGCTGGTGTGTATGTATAATCTCTATGTTGATTAGACCTCATTAAGGGAATGCTATCACTCATACCTATATGTAAATATATATGTGTTTGTATATATACATTTTTATAAAAACCAAGTTGGCCTTTTTCTGCATTCTGACAAGGTGTGCTGCTTACTGCCTGAGACTTGACAAGACCCTGGAAAAAATGTCTTCTGAATTACAATCCAATAGAAGTTCTCTCTCCACTAACAGTTTGGAAAAAGGCTTAGAATCCTTGTAAACACAAAACTTAAAGTTAACTTGTGTTAACTGCTTCCCTTCATTACATCCATTGGGAATGCAGCCATTTGACCTGATTTGCCCTTATGCCAGGTTCTTAGTACATCAAGGGTTGCTTAGTGTTGTATCTAAGTCATTGCTTACCTGACAATATGCCTCCACACAGTGGGCTCCATGGTCTGCTTTCCCACCTATTTCTGTTTGCATTTTTTTTCAGGAGAGGCTTTGATTTCTAGTTTGTCTGACCTAATATCAAACTAAATTCATCAGGACCAAGTCCATCTTTATGAAACCTTGAGTTTGTCACTACTTAGACTGTGTGCAATCTCTGATCAGACCCCACTTTGGGCCCCACATTGTTGATTTTGGGATTGTCCTCCTACATGTAACATGTGCATCATGCCCACCTGCCCTGAAGAAGAGGCAATCACTATTAGCATCCTTCTTTCTTACCCAGTTTTTTCTACCACTCCCTGCCACCAGCATGCTCAGTGCGCCTAATCCCACACAGGATTTACTTGTTTGGGAAACAGGCACTGAACACTTGCTCTATGCCACCCATGCTGTAGGCAGGGCCTCATCATGATGACATGATGTTGCTCTGCTTAAGAAGTTTGCGGCCTGGGTGAGAGAGACGTGACACATACATAATGCCAGCTATGATGCTGGGAGGGATGAGTGCCGGAAGTACGTTAGAAGGATACCTAACCCAAACAAGAAGGTCTTCCTGCAGGAGGCTTTTTTTTGAAAGCTGAATTCTGAAGGTTGAGTAGGAGTTATCCAGAGGAATACAGAGGTAAATCGTATTTCATGCAGAAAAGGAGTGTTCAAAGTTCTAGCCAGAAACTAGAGCAAAAGAAATTTAAGAAACTACAAGTTGAATATAACCAATGCAGCAAGTGCAAGTTTGGAAAAGATGAGGTTGGAAAAGAAGGCAGGGAAAAAAAAAAAAGAAAGAAAGGAGCCTGTAGGGCATGGTAAGCCATGCTGAGAAGATTTCACTTTATCCTGGTGGCAGTGGGAACCACTGGAGGGTTTTAAGCACAGAAGGGTTATAATGAGATTTAAATTTAGAAATGTCACTCTGGCTACAGTGAAGAGAATCACTTAAAGCATGCAAGACTGTGAGCGGGACAGCACTTTGAGAAGATGAAGGTAATAGAGGTCAGTAATAATGGTAGTCAGGCTGGCAGTGGAGAAGAAAAACGGACATTTGGGAGTGTTAACAAGGATACAAGTATTGGTGGTTGAGTTAATGTGGAAAAGTAAAGTCGAGAGAGGCTTCAAAGATTCTTGGGTTTCTGGATGGAGAAACTGGGACAATACTGGTGCCATTTATTAGGTAGGGAAGACCTGGCAGAGCAGACCTGAAGAAATGGAGGATGAATTAAATTTGCGCTTGTGGGCTTTTCAGTTGGCACTTAGGTTAACATCAATCTCTTCTGAAAGCCTAAGCAGAAAATCGCACTAGAAGAAGGTTTATTAAGATTGATATCCAACCTCAAATTTACTGGCCAATGATCATTTATCTACCATTAAAATAAGGAATCAGCATCTAAGAGAAAGCTTTCATAGCTCAAGACCATAATGTCAGTTCTTTAATTTCTGACACATGTGAATTAGTCATTAAAGCCCTATTTCTCCATCAATGCTTGGCGCCATCATTGGAAATTAAAGGAATTATTTTCAATAGTATTTAAACTCAAATATTATGTGAATTTTCAGAATCTACAATGCTGAGAAAAAAATGCATTGGTCCATCACATCTTCCAAAAATAGGTGACTTTTAAAATTACATTCTTAACTTCACTCTTTCTACAATATTCTTATTAAAAAGCTAACATTAAAAATTAATTATTTTCTATTTCATTAGACTTTTTTGTTATTTAATGTCATTTTCAATTATTCCAGGCTTTCTTTTTAAAAAATATTTCTCATTAGATTAAGGGGTAACTCCTTTAATTTTTCTCCCTCCAGTTTAATAAGCAAGCCACAAAGGTACAAGATTTTTTTTTCAGAGAAGTTTTGGGAATTGAGGATACTAGTCATGAAATATGCATCATAGAAAACGTTTCAAAGCAGCGCCCAATCTGTATGCAAAGTCCCATGCTGAAAATTTTAACTGTCTAAATCAGATACAAAGTAATTCAGAAAAAAAATAGGACTTTGCAAGCCACAGAGATCTTTTTTAAGGTAGCCTTCTGAGCCCAATAAATCAGTTTTAAAAATGAATTCTTGGCTGCTACTTGGTCCTCTGGGTTGAAGACTCTGAGCAGACTTTTTACCAAAGGTGAAAAAATACAGCCCAGTGTTAAGTAATAGAAAGGGAAGTAAAAGAATCTACTGATCTTGGGTTCAGCTATGTTTCAATACCAGCCTCAGTACTTACACTTATTCTTTTGCTAGTGTAGCTAATTGTTCAACCCTCAAATCTTCATTTTTCTTGTACAAAAATCGTAACAAATGAACATTGTTTATTGCAAACACCTATACCAATTCTTGCCTCTATGGTTAATGTTTGCATTAGCTTTAAATCATACTCTGTAGTAAATTACCTTTCATTAAGGTTAATGATAACTAATTCTCCTAACTTAAAAAATGGAAATGTTATCTTATTCCAATTAAAGATTTCATGTCATCTGGGCATAGCTCATCATAAAATTTCCATCGGTATCCTCTGTCGCAGAAGTCCGCAGGCTCGGAAAACTTTTAAGAAATATGTATGCCTGGGTCCATACCAAACAAACTAAAAAAGTGCGTGCACGCGCATGTGTGTGTGTGTGTGTGTGTATGTGTGTGTGTGTGTGTGTGTGTATGCCTGCTCGCACGTGAGACTACCTGAGTATCCACGTTTCAAAAACACCGAGGTGGTTTTACTGTGAAGTGAAGACTGAATCACTGCTCTAGTAAGTGAATTTTCTTCATTAAAATTGGAGACAGTCAATATTTTGTTGAGAAATAAATTATTTAAGCAAATGATTAAATAAATAAGTTGCAATAATATAGGGAAAGGAAACTTTACGTTTATTTACTTATTCAAACTTACAAAATATTTTGCATATTATACTTCACTTTAAAAACTTCATTCCCCTTGGCCTTTTAGTCAAGTAAGTACACTCTGGCCACAGCCATATTTTCACCTTTTCCTTCACCACCTCTGCAACACAGTACCTTGGCTTTAATCAAACTGCTTACACAGACTTGACCAAATATTTGATTATCTCCACCTCATTATTACAGCACCTCCTCTGATACTATGTGGCTATCTGCACCTTTCCACTTCTCCCTAGACCAGTCCAACCTCACTCCTCATTTAAATATTAGATCAAGTCCCACCTACTCCTTGAGGGCTTTCCTGATCATTCCAAAATTCCATGTCCTTCCTTTTGTCTGTATCCTTCTAGCACTTGGTTCCCTAGCCTTTCCTTTAGAAATTAAACAATACAAAGCAATATTTGCTTAACTTAACCTTGTATGTATAGGAGGCTAATCTGAACAACTGCCAGGAAAACCTTTCAAGAATAAGCATCTCTTCTGACTCCCGGCAGAACATGCCCTTACAACTCATTCAAGAAATCGAAGAAGAGGCAGATGATACATAAAGAAATAATATGAGAGATTTATTCAAAGCGGAACCCAATTAGGCCAATGTCACTGGAAGTGCTGATGACTTGACTTCCCGACTAACTTTTAAGCTTTCTGAAAGCCCAGGCACAGGCTCCTTCCTAGCACAGTATTTTATATTGAAGGCCTTATATATACATATATATATGTATTTGATTTAAAGAATCAAATCTTTTCACATCTATTCCTTTTGATTTATCTTCTAATGAAGCAAATATTTTCATTTCTATGCAAATAAAGGAAATATTCCACAGTGCAAACATCTCTCTCTCTCTCTTCCTATGCCCTTCAGTACCTTTAGCATTAACTTTAGATACATTTTATACCCTCCTTTATCAGCTTTGAGGATTCCTAAATATGGCCAGAAAATAGTCTTATCTTCAGAGGTTATTAAAAATACAGATCCCAGGCCTCACAGCAAACCTGAATCACAATCTCTAGGATTGCAACCCAAATAACATATATACTGAATCCAAGCCTTTATGATGATTCCTGAAGATAGAAAAATAAACAAGAAAGTCCTTGTTCTTAAAAGTATAGAGATTAGTGAAGGATGCATATAAATAAACATGCAATTACAATTCCCTGCGTTTCAAGAACATATAAAAAGGGCATCTGATCCAAACTGAGGGAGTAGGGGTTGGGTGTGTGGGTAGAGGGAGTCCATGGCTATGGAAGGGTCCCTAGAAGAGGGGAGGTCTAAGTTGAATCCAACCTAGCCAAGTGAAATCAAAAGGAAAATATTGTTCCAAGAAGAAAGGGTGGAATATTCCAAGTTGCAGTGGTAAGAGATACATAGATGATCCAGGGAAATGAAAAATACAATTTAAGATGCCTAGAGCATAGACTACCAAGGGGGATTGGGAGAGTTGAGGCTAAAAAAGAGAGCAGATGCAAGGTCAGTGGATCCTCGTAAACCATACTATGTGATTTTGGTTTATACTATTGACATGTATATGGTCCGTACAATAATTTTAAGTAGGGAAAGGGCATGTTGACATTTGTGTTTTAGAAATATGGCTCTGGCTATATTACAGACAGTAGGTTGAAATCTGTTTCCTATAGGCGGAGTAATTCTTAAGGAAATTTTTGAAGTTCCCCATGCAAGAGATGATGTGTTGGACAAGATGTCTCTCAGCATCTATATGCTAATTTACAACATAGGAGGAGATAGAATTGTCCTGTGGGAATGCACATGGTGATGGGAAGATGACTTAGGATAAAACTGCCAGGATCAAAGCACTTAGGAAATGGGTAGGGAAAGAAAAACCCATAAATGAGCCTGAGAAGTCACCCCCACAAAGGCAGGCAGAAAATGAACTATCACCGATGCCACAGAATCTCTCGTGAATTCTGCTTGTGAATGGAGCCATTAATGTGAGTATAAGTAACTAGAAAATTTAATGCAAGTGTTAACTTTTCCAATCCTACCTTTTTCAATAACGAACAAAAAATTGTGAAAATATTGTTTTAATTTTTCAAAGAGAAGAGACTTTCTGACAGTAGGTCTGTCTTGAGTACCTACTACGTGCTCAACATGGTATAGACACTGCTGGGCATTTTCAGGATGCATAAAGCTATGCTTCCTAACTTCAAGGAAATGACAGTGTAACTGGAACTTCCAAATACGCTTAGGGTTCAACAGAACGCATTTTCCAAAAAGTGGTATAAGTGAATTTAAGTCTTTTTCGGTTCTACAATTCTACAACTATATAACCTAAATTGTATTGAGTCATGTAACTGGAAATTAGCAGGAGGGGACTGGCACAAAATACAAGCTGAGGGGAGAAGCTAAAACTTAATTTGAGGGTTACTAGCATTTGCATAATATTTGGAGAGAGAAATAGAGAGGGAGAGACAGAGAGAGAGAGATCATTTCTACTAAATTTGGCATGATTGATTACGTTCGGAGAACTATACACATTGGCATCGAGTGATTACCTTCCAAGGAAAATAATTCTCTCATATGAGAAAAACTGAATATAAATTCTCTTTCAATACTTGCTATTGCTTTCTTATAACCTAAAGATATTTCTAGCCCTAACCCAAACCCCACTTCTGAGAAGCAGGATCAATGCTCACCACATTATGATTATTGTGTCACAATAACAACAATGAAACTATTTCTCTTCTCTGTGAACACAGACCGTAAAACACAGGATCTAAGGAAGGTTGTTTATAAAATGTTGGGTACTATCTGAAAGTCAAACAACCCTTTAGTGAAGAAAAGAAATTCAGAAACAGAATTTACAAACTAACAATGGACTGAAAGTTATTAGTATTCAAAATCTTTGTATTAAAATTCTAGTTAAAATGTAACTAAAAAATATTGGCAATGCTTCTAACACATGTATAAAACAAGAGGAGAAATCTAACACTCACTTGACATATTGACCAGGCATTTGATAAGAGATACAAGAGTTTTAATAAATACCACCTTACAAGTAAGGTGATCTGGGAAACAGGGGGCAGGAAGCTAGGAATTGATTACAAAGTCATAAAGTCTGAAATAAAACTAAGTTAGACTATGCCAGGGCAATCAAAATGCCAAACAATTGACAAGTAAGCACAATAAGCAATGACTCAGAATGGGCAGGCTGAAGTAGTAGAGCAAATTCTATCAGAACCTATGCATTTGTGATTTAATTTCAAATATATGAGTTCTCATTAACATAATTCAGTGTAATAAACCAGTTAAGGTGAGGGGTCACCTTCAAACTTCAGGAAAAAACAGAAAATGCTTCTTCCTCAAGTAGCAAGTGATAAAATCATGGGAGATTCAAATGCTAATTACCTTTTTAGTTTTAATTTTTTTAATTGTTAAATATAACATATATATCTATTTAAAAACAATGATTTTCAAAATATATTTTAACAAGTAATTGCAGAACAGATTTCAAGGTTTGGTACGGGTTAACGTTCCACATTTTCAGGTTTTACCTTCTAGCTGCTCCAAACACTGGAAGCTAAAAGAAATAACATAGTGATTCAGCAGTCATATGCATTTGTAATCCTGTCTTGTCTGTTATAATTCCTTCTTCCCCTTTAATCCTACTCCTAAATCTATAGGGGTCTTTGGGCTATGCCTATTCTAAATTTTTGATGTTGAAAAGGAGTGTTGACAATATAGGATATGGGGATGGAATTAGTTGATGCTCTTGGAGAGGCTGGCCCCTCTGATTTTCAGGAATTATCTGGCCTAGGAACCCTCTGGATATAAATCCATTGGATTTTATAAATAAAGGCAAATATGGTATTCTTATTTGCTATGATAAACATTTGGGATCTTTGCAACAAACAAAATCCTGAAGGATTGATGGACATGCAAAATGCCATAGAAAACACCCTGTTTTCTCTCCAAAGTTCTCTGTATAAATTATTTTTATAATCCTAGAATTCTATCAGGAAGAAAGGCAAGAGTAGGTGCTAATAATTTGCAATTATCTCCTACCTTTAACCACTGATAATTCCCTTTAACAAAGAAAATAAACAGACCAAGTGAAGGCTAGGGTTAGAATTATACTCAAGAGAGAGGTACAGATGAAAATTGAAATGCGACACCTGGAATCCATTCATCAAGATCCTACTTATAAGTGTACTGTATTCATTTTGAGTGCATGGGCTATGAAAACAAATTGACCCTTGTGGTTTATCTAAACATTAAAATTAACGTATGTAACCAAGAAGTTAGGATTTAGAGAATGATTAAAATTATTAAATCATTTTATAGATACTCCTTTTCACTTTCTGGTACATTAGACAGAGGGACATATACAAAATCTCTGAACTGTAATCCAGCTGCCTAGATCTCTGATAATGATTGTACAGCCTTTATCTTGTGTCCTTGTGATTGTAAAAACCTTGCTTGTAATCACAAAGACAACACCCTAAGGCTAATGGAGGAACTTGAATCAGCTCAGAATGAACCACTGACTTGTTACCATTGGTAATTATTTCTGCCTCTATTGAGTTTATAAATCCATCTCCCCTCATTTCTGCTTTTACTTGTCACTAAAATGATAATAATTCCATTTCCACTTGTTTCTGCTTATACTTGTTGTTGAAATGGTTATGACTTCATCTCCCTTGTTTGGGTCTATAAAAACCTTGAACTGCTTTGATTCAGGCAGAGTTTTAGCTGATAGACCCTCTGATCTCTTTCTTCAAATCTAGCATTAAATTCTTGAAACCCTGGTGTCTCAGGAATTGGTCATTTAACCACATGGGACAAAAATCCACCCCTTTTGATCAATATCATGTACATTAATTAATGGAGTGCAATCTTACTGCTAGTTAAATCATCTTGCATCTTCTTGGCAGGGATTTTAGGCTCTGTCTGCTAAGAAGGCCACTCTACCTTCTCCAAATCCTGGGCTTTACATCAGCCTAAATCTGGAGGTGCGTATTCCATAGAGTCTTCCTGGTTCTATAAAGTAATATTTGTACAAAGCTATACAATTTTAAAGTGCTTTGTCTTGTTCTAGAACCTTGTAGCTAAGGACCTGGGCTATGCATTTCAAAATGATCTACATTCAAGCCCAGCTTTGCGAGTTTCTGTGTGGGTGACTGTGGGGACCCAGGGCCCAGGAGTCCCGTCCATACTGAGAGCAGGTCATTGTAGGTAACCACCTACATGACCAGGGCAGACATTAAAGGTCATCAGATCTCCTTAGGGGAGATAAAATATATAAATGGTAGCTTGAACAAGGCATTGAAACTCCCCTCCCTAAATCACTGGTGATAAACCCTTGTGTCACGAGACCATGCTGAAACTCTGTTCTCACCCTTGTCCTATACCCTTACGAGTCCTTGCCTTCTCTCCTTCCCACTTTGTGGGGCACTCACCTTCTTTTCTCATGACTGGCCACCACCATGGAATATCCTCTCCTGTTCGTAAGTCCCAATTAAAATACATACCTAACTCTCTGCCTAGCATGTTCTTTGGTCTTCAGGCTGCCGCAACCCAAGCCTTCCCAGAGCCAAGTTGGAACAGTGACCTTGAGCACGTAACCCCCACAAAAAAGTCATAGGTAATTTACTCATAAATAAATTGGATAGAATTGCATTTACTCCATAGAGTTTTTCTGAAGACCATAAAAAATTACAAAAGTAAGGTGCTTCACTAGAACCTTGCAATATCATCTGTAATCACAGGAGATTTGAGAAAAGCAGTGGCAGACATTGATCATCCCCATTTTACAAGGGATGCAACTGAGCCACAAATGGTGTAAGAAATAAAGTCAATTGGTTTGTTGTACTCACTCTCCTTTTTTGAGTGTTTTCCTCACATCTGGTTGAGTGAATATTTGACCTAATATGACTTTGCCTCCTGGAATTTAACATTGGCACACTTAGATTCTGGTTAATCTGTTTTGGACAATGGTACTAAGTGGCTGTGTCTGGGTTAGATGGAGAGAGAGCAAGAGAAAGAGAGAGAAAGAAATGAAGCAATAATTAGAAAGCCTACAGTTCTGAAAATTCTGTTAAAGGAAAACCTTCTAAGTGTTGAGCATGTCCATAGAAATGTTTTTGCTGAAATGTAGGCCCACCGAAATTGTACTGAACCCATCCCACAGTTGCTTGACATCAAGTTTATTCCAAACATTAGGATGTGACTTGAATAGGAGGCTACAAACTGCAAAGAGGAGATTACAATCACCATGGTGAGCCAATCATCCTTGAACTCAATCCCGCCTTAAGTTGTTTTCTTCTTTCTTTTTTGCCTTACATTTTCTCAATTTTTGCTCAGGGAGACCCACCGAACTCCGCTTAAGCAAGACAGCTCTTTCTTTCCTATTAACAAGAAAATCAGCTTTGAAATGTTGTTTATATAATTAATTAAAATTGTGAAAGTTATATTTTTTAAAAAAAGAGCTGCCGAAAGAAAAAATAACAAAGCAATTATTTAAATAGAGTGGTCATGAAGGCCTCTGAAGAAGTGTTAAAGTGGTGAAGAGAAGGACACAGCTGTCCAAAAGCAGGAAGAGCTGTATTCTTGGTAAAGGTAACAGCAGAGGCTAAAGAATTAAGGATACAAAGAGCTTAGCGTATATATCACTTAGGCAAGCTTCATTCATTTAAAAATGTTGATTCAGAGCAAAAGGGAATTTATTGACCCACATCTGAAAAGTTAAATGGCTTTGCAAGCTCTAGGTAGTTCTTGAGGTAAGAGCTCAAAGGAAGTCACCAGAACTGAGTTTTTCTCAAACTCTTCACTATTTGCATTGATGATAGCATCAGAGATATGTTCTACTTCATGAGAATGCTAAATTATAGCAAGCCTCAGTCTCAAAGTTCCAAGGTCAATGGAAATTCCACACTTCCTTTCTGGGAGCTCCCTTAAAGTCTTAAGAGTCATTCTCATTAAATCTTACATTAAATCCATTATTGTGCTCTTAAGTCTAGCTCATAAGTTTGATCTCTCCAAACAGGTCAAAGAGAACAAGATTGAGGGAAGGGTGGATCTTCCAAATTGGGGTGGTTGCTTGGAAAAGGAATTCTACGTGTTTCAGAAACTGAAAGAATGCCATTTTAAATGGCATGTAGCAAACAAAGGACAATGAAAAGCAAAAGGAGGTAGAAGTCTGTGATTACAGGGATTATACATCTTTGTCCTAGCCTAAGTTATTTTTTATTTCACCTTATTAAAATAATCAAAGTTGAAGCTTATCGACTAGAATGAAACCAACTGGCATTAATGCAAGCATTTCATTGGTTGCTAGGCAACTATTTTCTATATTATAAATCTACAATGTATTTTCCTCAACATAAATTTAGCAACCAATTCTGCCAGGTCTGTGTTGAAGAAAGTATATATTTCCCTGATTTTCCCTGTAATGTTGCACTTAAGATAGGAAGATGTGAGAACATACGAAATGAATGTTAATATAGAGAAATGTCCCATGAAAGCTTCCTCTTCAGATCCAATTATGCTTGTCAGAAAAGGGGAAACATTAAGTTCTAAAACAGACTGATTCTCCTAATTAAACTAATTTTTCTCATACCACCAAGTAGTTTTATTCTATAATTAATAAGTATTCATGCATTTCTCCTATCCTAAGCAAATAGCCTACATATACAATCTTAACTAAAGATGATTAGGAATACCTCATTATCCTAGATCTTTTTCTTTGAGCTTTACAAAACTTCCTAACTTTGCTTCACATACTCTAAAAATATTTAAGCCTTTCTTCAGTAGATGTCCATTAGCTTAGCTCTCTTTCCAGGAAAGTGTAAAGCAGAGTAGCTCTGATTCTATTTTTTAAACAACTTACAACAGAGATATCATAAAGTTTTTTTATTTTTATATTTTATATTAAATATATAAATATATTAAATATATAAAGATATTTAATGAAAATATATTAAATATTAAATATATATATATAGCTTTTTTTTTTTCCTTTCAGGAGACTGAAAGTTACTTTATCAAAACATTCAACATTGAGATGATGCCGGTCCCAAGCTCTTCGGCTCCCTGGAGGAGCCCAGCCGCGATCCCACTGTGAACTTCGGATGCTCCGCGGCCCCCCGCCCAGCCTACCCAGCAGAATCCAGGCCGGATCAGCAGTTCCTGGCCACCCCCAGCTCTGAGAACCCTATGGACCACATCCTGGAGACAGTGGATTCGGATTCCAGGAGGGATTTTCATTGACTTTTGGCCAGGGCTCCGGAAGGCTAGGTCCTGGGGCGCACAGTCTGGTGTGGGGGGCCGCCACCAACTCCGCTTCCCTACCCGCCGCGCGCCTGCCTGTGGGGGTGTCCAGCGGTGCGTGCGAAGGATTTTTACTCCTGTCCTCTGCATCTCCTGGTGTCTTGTCCCTGGGTTCTCTCACTTTAGGGCCCCAGACTCTGTTGGACAAGCTCCGCATGCTCCTGCCAGGCCAGGTCCACAGTACAACTCAGTCCTAAGACGTCTGCTTATCCCAAGCTCATGGGAGACCTCCTGTGCATGGGATCGGAGTCAGCCACCCCCTTTCTACTTCCCACCTGGTCCCCCCAAGGCTGTCCATACTCGCAAAGGCCCAGCGCGGCATGACGTTGATGGAATCTGACTTAGATTCACCTCACCAGACCCCCTCACCTCAGGCACAGAGGCCTCCTGTGTGCCTCTGTCTCCCAGAACCCTCTGGGCAGCCTGTACCCCCTCCACGCAGCCTGTCCCCCCCCCCCACCTCCCACCCCGGCCCACCTAGGGTGGCCGTGAAGACAATGAGAGGGTGCAATAACGCTTGTCTGCTCCCCACCTCCCACCCGTATACTCTACAAGTATATGGACTCAGATAAAACTAACGATGATATGATAAAATCCATTTTATGGCCATAATGCTTATAAAGAATAAAGCATTCTCCCTCAGTTACTTTTAAAATATATCTTAAATTCACGTATTGTTTAAGAAATGAGTCTGTGCCACTGGGTTGGTTGGAATTTCTTCTTTTAAATAAGTAGTTAACGGGGGTTTGTAGTTGAGGAACTGTTACAAATATATCGAATTAGAAAGCTCAAGTTTTGAGCTGTTTAATGATATTTCAATAGAGTTGCTTACGTTTGAAGCAATTCTATAAAAACGCTTTCCATATAATGTTTACAGTTAAAAAAAAATCCTTAATGCCTATCCAGATATGAATAGTCTCTGCTGGGAGATATAATCAATTAACAGCTTTGGAGTCGATATTTATAGCTTCCCTACTGTGCACTACAGGCTCTGATTACAGAAGAAAAGGGAATGCTTCAACCCCAGCTTCCCTAAATGCACTGGAAGGTAAATTTTATCTATATTTAAAATCATAGTAATGTTGAATCAAAACCGGGGCTAGACCCAAGTCTCTTTAAAATATGCTGCCAATCAGAACCATGGTTTTCAACTTTTTTGTGTGTGTGTGTGTGAGAGAGAGAACTAGGCTCACTTTTGAACGTTATGATTTGGGGCAGCACTCTCCAAGGGATGTAATTGCATGCACTCTTATTACAACTTCCATTTAGTTGCCCTTCAGAACCATGTCATTGTTTGAGGAAAACAATTTATTCTCTTGACTGCTCTCTTTTGTACACTGGAGACAAATTCCTTCATGTTTCTGAAAATGAGCAATATTCTCATGGATTCTGACCTGATGGCATTCTACATTTCTTCTATTTCACTGACCAAATTCTCCCCTACTCTATCCTGGAATGAAGGACCAGCTGAGTTCGTTGTGCACTCAAACTGGTATCACTGTAACCCTGTACGTCTAGGCATCCCCAGTTCTTCAAAAAATAAACTCTGCCCATCGATACAATTTGACAGTCCTGATATGAAGGGTTTCTGAAATACCTGTGATCTGAAGAACACCAGCTAAGAACCCTGACCGTAGGAGATGGCATACTATAGTGGTCAAGTGTTCGGGTTTGTATTGAGCCAGAGCTGGGAGCAAATGCCAGTATGAACTGGAGTAAATTTTCCAACTTTTCTAAGCCTGTGGGCTCTAAAATTATCTGCCTGATGGGACTGTGTAATGAATGAATAAGGCACTGTATGTGAAATGCGAACAGAATATCAGGCAATTCATTACTATGAAGAAACTGTAGCAGCCATTTGTTTTTATTTTGTTGTCTACTTACTGGATAAGTGCAAATACCCAAGAGGTCTACATTAATATTTAAAGATCATCGGGATATGTTTACTGGGTTGGAATAGTTGCTACATTTCACATTCCATGATTTTCAAACTGGTGTGGGAGTTGGGAGGTATCTGCTAATGTCCTAAACTTAAATAGCTATTTCCATGATTTACAATTAGGATTTTATTTGTATTCTAAGTACTGTGGGTTTTTTTTTTTTTCACTTTTTGGGGAAACTTCAGGGAAAAAATAGAATGCTAAACAAACAGTTACAAAAGGTTGCTAACTAATATCAAGGATAATGACTATCTTTGTGAAAATTAGATGCCTGTTTCTTAGTATCGTGCATATTTCTTAGTGCTTGTTTATGCTCTGATAATGCGGTGTGTCCTCTCCTTGACTACCGAGATACAGCATCATTTCCCACATGGAAGGACTGTGGATGAGAGGAGACGAAGGAACCCTGTGGTGAATTCATCTTGTGCTCTAGTGACACTTAATACCAAGGCCTTCTTGAACTGCTTTCATGGAAATTACAAACAAATTCAATCATCTTGTGATTTTAATTAGTGCAAATGTAACCTATTTTGTTAACAAGAAGGAAATTGATTTCACAACACAATTGGTCAGGTACATTTAAGAAGCCAGCACAATGAAGTAACCGTGGAGAGAAATATTGCCCTAGCCTGTGTGGCTCCAGGCCTGTGATAGGCTTAATAAATATTATTTGATGTTGAGGCTGATAAGAGTAAAACTTCATAAGGCAGAGGAAACAATATTGAGACAGTGTCCTTGTTTGATTTTCCGATGGATATCTGTTATCTTTCTGTTTTTCTGCAAACTTAGAATTGAACTGTGGCACTTTGAGTACAAATGATAATAATAGATCCCTATGTTGCATTCGTTTTTGTAGAACATGGCAAAAGAGATCATAAATCTGGATTTCATTATGAGTTCATGTTTAGAATCCCATGCAACTCCTGTAAACCCTAACAGTAGAAGCCTGTGCTAGACATATTTACTGAGAAGAGAAATGCACCTGCATATAATTCTCTGCAAGTTGATTCCAAAGACAGTTATCATCCCTGTTACAAACGAAGCCACCAAAGTAAGACAAGGGAGTTTAATTTGAAGATATTCTAAGAAACAAATTCATCTTTATGTTAGAAAGTAATATTACATAAAATACCATCACATCAATTGTAATTTATGTAGCAATAAATTACAACATGAAAATCACACAATTAAAGTATTCAGTGCTTTTCCTATGATGGTATATCTGGAACAAGTGTGCACATGCATATGTCCATGTTTATTCATACAAATTTCCCCTATTGTACCCAATTGTCATTGATGAGCAATGAAATGACTCCTACTTTTTTTCATATAGGAACACCAGCAGTCACAGGAGAGCTGTCTGGTAGAAGATATCCAGAGAAGTCGAGATTTTGCCAACAGAAGTAAAGGTTTTTGCAGGAGAGTGCTGGAGGCTCATTTGCACAATAACTAACTAAAGTGCTGGTTGGTTTGATAAGGGGGGCAAAAGATAACCAGATATTTCAAACTAATTACAACATACCTTTTTTTTTTATTAGAACAGTTATAGGTTTTTACAGAGAAATCATGCAGATAGTGCCGAGTTCCCATGTAACCTCTCCTATACACAATTTTTCCTGTTATTAATATATTACATTATTAATACTATATATTTTATCATATTTGGCTTTGAACAGTTGTTATAAACTAAATAACTGTCTTTTCAAAATACTTAGGACTACACTATTTCTTCTATGAGGATTGTTTAAATACAGATTGATGTGGTAGACAAATCAGCTCAGAAGAATGTGGTTGTGCTTATGATCTGTGCAAATAATTGTATTGCCTGTTAACCATGTATAACCAGACCTTATTATTAGAAAAAAGGCAGGTATTTAGTTCACTCTTACTCTTTGAAAGATACTATATTAGGGGCTTTAAAGAATATCTATTATTATGACAAAAGGACTAAATCTGAGTGATGTCAAATAATTTGCCCAGTCACACAGTTGAGAAAAAAAACTGGGTGTGAATTCCAAAAGGGCAGGAGCTGTGTTTGATTTATCCACATTACTCCAACATCTATCTTAGTTCCTGGTGTACAGCTGAGAAAACTGCTGAACTGATCTGACGTTGCAGACCCAGAATTCACTGCCAAACCCAAAAGACCACTAGTGACAGTACTTTGCTGACATGGACCCCCCTTTAAGCATACGCTAGTGTCTAAAAATTTTCCACTTCTTATCCATGCTATGCTGCCAGATACAGTAAAAGATAAAATCAAGAAGTAGCCTCAGCTCTGCAGTATTTTCTCAGCTCTTTATCTTACGTGCTCAATTGTGAAGAGTCCTATAGATCCACGGTTATGCATTGTGGGGCACCTTACTCTTTTTTATTGAAAATATTTTAGCAAAGTAGAACGATGTTTCCAAGAGATAGGTTCTTTTTCAAAGCATATTAAAACCAAGAGAATTTAAAATAAGATAAAGGCTAGATCAAGCAAAATTCAAGCCCATTCAGATTCTATGAATTCCATTTAAAGAGTTGGAGTAACTGCCTTATCAAATGGAGCAAAAGTAGTAAGCACTAAGAGCCCTCTCTTTGATATTTCATAGTATTCATCAGATGGTAGCCTGAATAATTTCACTACTGCATGTCGCTCTCACCCTTATTCTTTCATGTGGAAATGAAAAAACCCAGAAGGAGTTTGGCTTCTCGGTGTCTCCTTCTTCCTGTTCCTCAAGGAAATTGTCTTTGTAAGTAACTGTGTCTATGAAGATTCTAAACCACGGTGAATTTCTTCCAAAAGTTCTGAGCAAATGTGGCTCAAGTCCTTAACGAGGTGATGCTGGCCTAAATCTTCGATATGGAAACGGGGGTGAATATCTGTGAGTAAGAAGAGAACAAGGAGAGACAAACAGGTAGGAGACGAATGAATCGTTGGGATTTTCTTTGGCTCGTTTCCTAGGGAGACGTAAATAAAAAGTTTCACAACTGGAGCAACTATTAACTATTAGATAAAGAGATGACGAAGAAGAAAGGGGATGGGGGGGTAGAACAAGAAGAGGAGGAGTAAGAATTGATGCCAAATACATGAAATATACTTGGGGGGAGCATTATTTTTCCCCATAAGAGTCATTTTAGTCAGAGATACACTTTTTTTTGGGGGGGGGGGAGGTGGTGCATGATCTGGAACTCAAACCCGGTTCTCCCTCATGGAAGGTGGGCGTTCTACCAAAGGTATTTTCTTTTTTTTTAACATGGGCAGGCACCGAGAAATGAACCCGGGTCTCTGGCTTGGCAGGCGAGAACTCTACCTGCTGAGCCACCACGGCCCCCAAAGGTACTTTTTAAACATTCCTTGAGTGGGTATTAGATTCTGTGTTAAGCACTTTGCTATATCTTAATTCACTAACTCCTCACAATAACCTTTCGAGGGAGAATTAAACATAACCATTTTGCAACGTCCCCAGAAAGTTCACAATCCAAGATGACTTAGCCAGGAAGTGACATGTTTAAGGTTTGAATCCTGGTGTCTTATCTCAAACATGAAGAAACATCAATTCTTTGCCAGTGGTAATGTTGAGAGCACAGCACTTGTGTTTAAAATAATAGGCAAATATTTTATGTTGGGTGAAAAGATGAATTCTGGAGACAGACTACCCATGTTTATTAGAAATTGCTATTTACTAGCTATGCAACCTTTGAGAGTTTACATAACTTCTCTGTGCCTCAGCTTCCTCATCTGCAGTATAATAGAAACTCTCTCATGTAAGAATTAAGTGAGTGCTTGGAGCAATAATTGGCACATACTAAAAAACCCATGAGTGATTATTACAATTGTTGTTATTGTTATTTTTATTACCATATAAAGAGGGGACAGTGAGGGAGGCCTAAGAATGGTGCTTACTAACAAAATTATAATAGAAAGATTTTATAGTTTGCAAGTTTAAAAGTTCTGCATAGAAATGCACATGAGCACACAAAAAATATGCAAAAGATAATTGAAAGACAAATGTAAAATATAGCTGCAATATCTACGGTAAGATAGAGAGTAACATAAAAAGAATTCTTACAAATAAAAAAGAATGGACACACTATTGGAAAATGGAGAAATGATATGAAAATGCACCCCAACCCAGTTCTTGAAGGGCCCAGGTCCTCACAGTCTTAAAGACCAAAGAACGTTCTAGGTATAGAGGCAAACATGAGTTTTATTAGGACTTAGGAAGAGAGAAAATTTTTCTTAATGATGACGGTTCAGGAAGTCAACACTCCGCAAAGCTGGGACTGCAAGGGACAGCTCATAAAGATTCAGGACATGGACATTTCATAAGGAATGAGAACAGAGTTTCAGCAGGGTCTCATGACACAAGCCTTTGGGTTTGGAGATTTGCTATCAACATATCAGGGGAGAGGAGTTCCAATGCTTTGTAGGATAAGTGGTTGATGATACCATCTGTGTATTGTTTGCCTCCCTGGGGAGGTCTGTTGATCTTTAACTTCTGTACTGGTTATGTAGACAGCTACAAGCAGTAACTTACTCTCAATATGGAGGGGGTACCCTGGGTCTTAAACAGTGGGAAGTTTACAAAAGAAGAAATGGGCGACCATATAAAAATATCAAATCTCACTACTATACAAAAAATGCAAATTAAAGGAATGAGATTGGTGATCTATCATATCCACAAAGAGTAAAAAGCAAAACACTGAACAGTTATTGGGGAAGAAGGTCACAATCTAGACACTCTCCCATACTATAGGTAGTAAAATATTTTAGCACAGCATTTCTGGGGAGCAATTTGGCAATATTTATCGTAAAGCAAGATCATCATGCCCTTTAATAGAGCTTATCCATTTCTAGGGCATGGGCAAATTCTCATAGTAAACAAATTCATCATAGTGTTATTTCTAAAAGCAAGAAACTATTTTCTTAATTAAACAAACATCATAAATATCCTGTGCCTCCATGTGGAGTGTATGAAGATATGCCAATGTGATGAAAGACCATTTAGCAGCATAAAATATTGATCATACAGCTTTAAGTGGTAATTCAGGTTTTAAAGCTGCCTGGCCTGACTTTTTCTGTGTAACAGCAGGTTAGATGTTGTTACACACAGGTGTCACTTGGGGTGCTTTGGAAGGTCAAAAAGATTATCCAAATGAGCTTAATCTTTGCATGTGGTCTACTAGCAATTTACTGTATAAGCATCAAAGATCCACTGCCTTAGGTTCTTCAGCCACATCCACTGATGCTTTGGATTCCTGTAATAGCATAAAATTCGTCTTTTTTTTTCAGTTTTCAGAGACAAATAGTTTGTAATCAGTTAAAGCAAACTAAGAGAGCAGGAATATTACAAATACAAAATTCAACTAGACCATGTCTCCTTGCTGCCAGTTATAATCACAATAGCCACTCTAGGGTTTATCCAGCTGCATCAAGCAAAGATGCTCATTATCCTTCTGGAGACAAGCTCATCAGCCCATGCCTACCCAAGGGAAAAGCACCGTTTCCCTGAGGGCCATCAGACAAACTGTTGAGTGCCAGCCAACTGGACCTTTTATAGAGATTTCTGTGCTTAATGTGTTTACCTTCTTTCAGTTGGTTGAAATTATTAGCATGCCAATAATTTGTTTGTTTGGGGCATTCTTAGCTGGAAACATCCTTCATATCAGGAATGAAATCTTATTGGTTTAACCAAAACACTTGTGTATGTTTTGGCTTTTTTTGTTTTTGTTTTTGTTTTTTAGATAAAAAATATGTTCATAGGAAGAGGTAAAGAGTGATATATTCTTTAACTGGTCATTCTAAATGTATACAAGTACACAGACACATGTATAGCAAAATGTTCTATACAAAAATGTTGACAGAGGTAATTCCTCGGGTTTGCAGATAAGTATAATCTTTATCTGTATTTCCTAAATCTATATTAAATATGAATAACTGATTTCTAAAGATGCATTTTCATATGAAGTTCATGGAAGAAAAAATTGAAACTGCAAATGTGCAAAGGAAATTTTAATTTTAATGAACATAATCACTAAATGGTAATCATCATCTTAGTATGCATTGCTTCACATTAAAGTATGAGAATCCACATTTTTCTCTTACCTTAAACAACACTATCACAATATCTTTATAAATATATTTTGTCATACTTGTAAGTTTATCTCCTTAGATAACTTCTTAGGAAAGGAATTAATGAATAAATATAAACATATATATGTGTGCATATATATATTTATATAGGTATATATATTTATATAGGTATATATATATTTATATAGGTATATGTGTTTATATAAGTATATATATTTAAGCCTTAATTCATACTGTAGAGCAGAAAAATAATAAATAAATTGGAAGTAAATATTATTGGTGATTAGCAGCTGTCATAATTGAAAGTAAAATTGAAGCTTTTTCATATCTGTACTACTCAATTGAATTTTTTTGTACATTATTTGCATCTTGCATGCAATTTTCATTCAGATAGTACAAGTATTAACATTTTGTCTTTTGTATTCCAAATCTTTATGCTCTTGGTACCCAGATGGTTAAAACCATGCTTGAGGTCGCTCCTTCCACTATTCCTGCACCAAGTTACTGCTGGAGAAGAGTCTCAAGCAGAGCATACTACACCCACCCTAGCCAAGGACCTGAGAGAGTATAAGGCAGATAGGGCAGAACCAAAGTAAATAGGAACTGAGAGAAGCAGGATTTATCTGCTCTCTCTGTGCTTATATTACCCTCTCAGTATCCACAGCTCTAATGCTGCTCATAAAACATTTAATTGCACAGCTCTCCCTAAAGAATATACATTCTTCATGCACAAGACACATTTCTATGACCCGCATACCAAACTTAAGTGCTTTTTGTGTGAATACAGGCATCTGTTTATACATGCTAAAATCATAGAGTCTGTGATGTGATGTATTAAGTTCTTTTATAAAGTTCAAATACAGTGTTGAAATTTTATGAGGGTATATCCTAAGGAAATGGGGTTTGAATATTTTACTACTTTTTTATATTGAATCAAAATAGCAAGTATAAGAACTATACTTTTCTGCCTACTGTCCTAAGTACTCACAGAATGAAAGCAGGTGAATTAAAACTGGTAAATTACTCAGTGGCAGAGTTCTCACCTGCCATGCCGGAGACCTGGGTTCGATTCCCAGTGCCTGCCCATGCAAAAAAAAAAAAAAATGTAAATTAAAAGATGTCATTATGGGTCAAAATCATTTTGGAGACATTCATGAGAACCAAATAAATCTAGACAATGAGGAGAATCTGAGTAGAGCAAAAAGAAAGCAAGTCTGGGATAAACTTATAAAAAGTTTAAGATATTCAAACTGCCCCAAATTTATTCTAATATTTATAAAATAACTGTACTGTATAACAGTAATAATTCCTCTTTTAAACTTTTTCTAGTACCCTGTTGCAAAATAGTGTGGTCTATGACCTAAAAGTAGGGTTCAATATTATGTGCTACCTTGACATCTTGTAAAATAAGGAGGGCTTCAAATGGCCTAACCCCAAGGTCCATTCCACCTGTGCTCCCACAGATAATGTCCCTAGCCAGACAACCTTCCCTACCATGGGGATCAGACACAATTCCTGCTTTTCCCCAAGTAATGGGCTTCAGTTCCCTGCCAGCCTGCAGAATTATTCAAACAAGCCAATCACATCCTCCTGCAGGTACAAAGTCTACTTCCCACAGCCCCTGGTTGTTTACTCTGTTCCCAAATGAAATCCCTGAGTGGCCCTGAGCAGCATGAGATGTCTTCCTCTCCTGAGCTGTGAGGAGATACGATTCAAAACTGCTGACAGGGCGGGCAATGGTGGCTCAGTGGCAGAGTTCTCACCTGCCATGCAAAAGATCCGGGTTTGATTCCCAGTGCCTGCCCATGCAAAAAAAAAAAAAAAAAAACCTGCTGACAATCTCCTCTGCCCAAGGTTGGGTGTTCTGTATTAGACCATCGCCAGAACCCAGAAGCAGGAATCTCTTCCTCACCGGTGGGATGAAGAAGAAGCAAATAAAATAAGTGGTGCTTGGATTCAGGATCATAACATTATTTGTCACTAAAACTTACTGAGCACCTAATATATTTGCAGAAGAATGCTGCAATCTATTTTCTTTTTTAAATCATCACAATAATTATGGAGGATAAATATATTATTGCCTCCATTTTATGGGCATACAAAGGTTAATTGCCCACTTTTAAAATATTAGTCAATGATAGAAGTGAAATTCATACCCAGCAGTTAGATTCTGGAGCTCAGACTTCCAGCCACCAGATTGTCCAACTCCACTAATTTCATGTTTTGGCATTCCAGTCTCTTCTCCCACCCCCGGGGTTTACCCACTTTGACTCATCTTATTTGCAGGCAATATTTGCCTTTCACAGAATAGACCAAACTGTTTTATATCATGTGCATCTGCTCATACTGTTCCTCTACTCCTCATCATTTTCCACCTGATAATTCTTCAGGGTTTTACTGCCTCCATTTCTTGATCTATTATAGTGGGGTTAAGAACCATAATGTTGTGTTACAGAAGAGTAACTGAAATAGGGTTTGCTCTTGGGACAGAGCAGCATTCAATACATGTTAATTTTATATGCATTTAAGTGATTTTAAAAGTTTAGAAACTGTTTTAAAATGATGAATCACTTTCAGGATGAAAAAGGAGCTAAAATTAATTGGAAATATTTGGTGATGAGAGTTACTTTAAAGTCTATATGTAATTACTAAATGCAGTTACTAAATAGTATATACAGTTACTAGATAGAGTAGGTATCTAGTAGGTGAGTAGGTAGATTAAAGAAAAGATAGATTAGATAAATAGACAGATGACAGACGTATACAATACATACATAGAAAAAAAGAGAGGATATTGAAAAAGAATTAAAAACTAAGATGCTTCAAAGGAGCTCAGCATTAGTATAAATGTATGAATCTACCAGAGGATGCAGTAGGGCATGATGGAGACTGTGGCCAAATGAAGTGTATATCCTGCTGTAAGCACAATAAAATTACTTCTAAAACAAGCAAACAAACTCTGCAGGTCAGCTAATGCATTTGGGCTAGATTAGGACAGAAGGACCATCAACTGGCAATCCCTGAGGAAATGTCTAGCTTGGGAAGCTATTTAGTGCTTGGGTTGAACGGTTGAGTGGTGTTCAGGGAGATTTAACACTTTCTAATCTAAATAGTTTAATTAGAACAGGATGGCACTGTAAGCACGAAAAAGGCCTGGAACAGAATGCATGAAAGATGGATGGGAAAAAGAGGCTAATCAGGAAAATTTGTTTATGACAATTAAATGAAAATTATTGGGATGTAAAAGGTATTATAAGGTTTGGAAATAGAGGTTTTCAAATTGTTGTTCTCAGTGAAATATCTTACATCAAATACACAGTTCATGAAATGAATGATGTACCTAGGTTTATATATGCAACATTAAAATTAAAAACGCAAGTAGATATGAGAAATTTTTTTCATTTTTCCTGCAAGATATAAGCTCAAATAGTGATTTTATAATCAGCTAGTCAATCTCTACCTTCTACATAGAAGCAGCTATATATAGTACAAATGCAATGCTTTGTAAGAGTTAATGTCTTTTAATTAGGAGATCTCTGAAAATGTATAGCAGATTTTAGTGATAGGTTTTGGATTATTTCTTTGATTAGAGAGTTCAGATATTTAATCATAACCTCAGAATGGTCCATATAACCAAAAAGTTAAGTCCCACTGTTTCATAGAAATGGGTCCCAAAGTTAGGTCTTGCCACCAACAATATCTGCATGACCTGTGAGCTTATTAGAAATAGAAATTAATGCATTCCATTCAGCCCACTGAAATGGAACCTCTAGGGTTGAGGCCCACCAAACTGGGTAAGTCTCTAGGTAATTCTAATGCATGCCAAAATTTGAAATCTTTAACATTTTTCATGTGCCCTCAAAGAATTTCCAATGATATACTCTGATACAGATTTTTTTTTAAGATATTTATATTGTCTTTAATGATCAGAAAATTTTAAAATATAACCACTAAACTTTTAGGGAAGTGGAGGAAAAAGAATCCATCTTATTCTTCCATAAATGTAAAATTTTCAAGTGAGTCAAACTGCAATTGTTTTTCTGTTAGGAAAATGCTTCACAAATATTTGTCAGAACCTTTTGAGCATGTCTGTTAAGCAAATGCATAAATTGTATTAACTACATCTGTCAGGTATTTCCACAGTTTAAATCAATGCAATTGCCCAAGTTTTAAGTCCAAGTATGGAAAGTCAAAAAGCTTTAAATGAGATCTTATGAATACTTTGAAAAACAAATTGTAAACTCTGGGACTATATTATTTAAATACAAACACTTAAGAGGTGTGAACAAATACTCTATCAATTTTTATAACTATGCTAATAGTTTGTAGATACATTTTCTTAATCTAGATTTGTTCTTTTTTAGAATTTCATTGCATCAAATGAAGAAAGGAAAATCAGAAGGATATGAGAATGTTATAGCATTCTCCAGTTTATAAAAGGCAAACCGGTGTCAGTATATATTTATTTCTCCCTCTAAGACAATTTACACATAATACTTGAATCTCTACAGTCACATAAGATGGTTCAAAGGAGAAGGAATGAAGGACTGAAAAGAAAAACTCATGACAAAGCGAAAGGATAGCATGCAATTACAGAAGCAATAAATCCATCTGTATTTTATATCATAGTAGCTTATCTACATATGCATATTATAATAAATACCACTTATTGATTGACTACTAAATGTCAGACATATTTTGGTGGATACTTGTGTATTTTATCTCTACATGTGTCCTTGTTTAATCTCAAATCATACACATACACACATATGTATGTGTGTGTATGTATATATACATACAAAAATACATGCACATATATTTATATACATTTACATATACATTTGATAAAAGTCAGTTCTGTCATCTCACGTTACATTAATCTTCAACGTGATCTTACTAAGTCAATAATATTAAACCCTCTCAAATGTTAAATGCTGTATTTAAACAATATAACTAAAGACTTGGATCAAACTTACCTGAACATCAAAACCCATATACTATTTCTATCATTCTATTCTATCCACCCTGTAGATACCCATGAAATATTTTAGCCTTTTTGTTTTTCTTTCAAGGTTAATTGTAATTTTTAGGCACATTGAAAGCTGCAAGTATACAAAAGTTTTTAATTAGATTAAAAATTTAAATTAATAAAGGCTCCTGCCATCTGGACAAGGCTGTTTAATATATTTAGAGCAGTAATGAGTTACAAAGAGCAAGTTTTGGTGCAAATGGAATAAACTATTCATCAGTTCAGCCTAGTTAGAGAGGACATCATAGGAGAAAAGTTCAGAAAATGTGGAGGAACTAAATAGATTGGGGCATAGAGTAAAGAAAATAGTGGGGCAGATGGGCTGTGAGAATTGGGAGATCTGTTTCTCTCATAATAGAAATAAAGCTGGAGAATAGGGTTCAGGACTTTAAATCAAGGAGGAGTTTGAAAATGGAGACTCCTTCTACATTATCAAGGAGGGGAATAGCAAAAAGCCCCCTCTGAGATGAGTTTCCATAGGACAAATTTCTAATTCGCTGGGTCTCCCCAACACAACTCCTGAAGGACTGTTGCCGCAATTTCTTTATCCTTCTCTCTACTCTCTCACATCACTGCTACTTTTACTACAAAAAGTTTATGTTTTTATTCTGAAGATGACAAATGCATCAGTTGCTGTTTGCTCATTATTTTTATATTTACTGAGATCCACCAGTATGCAAAATAAGAAGAGCCAGAAAGTGATACTTTCTCTTGCAGATTATAAAAATAATGATTTGATTTCCTTAGCAATATGTTGGCAGAACCACGTTTCATTTATATTTTGTTTCTGTAGAAGGTTAAAATTATTGACAATCAAAAATGTTTAAAAATCTGCTCGAGCAGCATTATTGAGTCCCTTAAATTAGGAAGGATGAGGAGCTGGGAAGGAGCACAGTCTCAGGCGAAAGTCAGTGTTATAGATTAGAGGAATCACAAAACCCATTTACCCTGTAGCATTAACTGCAAACTATATACGGCATGATCTTGGGAGGAAGTTTTCCATTTTAAAATTAGTTTAAGAGGAAGTAACATAGTTGAGTATGAGTTTTTATAAATTTAAATCTCCTCATATTGAAGTCCAATGACTGACAGTGACACCAAGGATGGTCCCACTGAGATATTTCTGACTTCACTCCAGCACCCCTATCAGTGATGCTTAACTGAAGCACCACAGGAGTTTAGAAGGAGGGATGTTCTCAGGTGTCACACACCCTACATCCCTGTTGGAAAAATGCATCATGTCTCACACTCTTCTTTAATGCTCGTCAAAATTTCCAAATGATATAAATAGTGTGAATGAAGCACATCAAAGTAAGTCTGATAATTTATCTTCCATAAATGATGCACCTTCACTTCGCCTGGAAATTCCAATACACTCTTCCTCATACTCTCAGTTGAAAATCACTGGTAAAATAATACTGTATGTTCATTTAGAAGTGAAGTAATTAAAGCCCAGAGAGGTTATGTTTCTTAACCAAGAGATTATTTGTGGAGAATCTCTGGTTTCTACCTGCTATACATCGATGGCTCTGGCTTTTGGTAGCTAGGTATATGGGAAAAAAGCACAAAAAGCACACTGCCCCTCAGCAATACAAGCTGTCTCCAAGCTTGAGAAACCTAGCAAAAGATGAGAGCCACCCTTTACAAATACAAATTAAAATAAAAATTATTTGACTGTATAAGCAGTTTCAAGAATTATTTGGCTCAAGTCCTTAGGAAACTTTGCGGATGGACTTCTGATTTTTTTTTTTTTTTGGATGCGTGGTCTGGAAATCGAACCAGGTCTCTGCATGGAAGGCAGGCATTCTTACCACTGAACTACCTGTGCACCCCCGATTGATTTTTAAAAAGACAACAAAAGTCTTTTTTATGAGCTTTAAAAATTATATACCCGTGACTTTGAAAATTGTTTTTGAAGAAAGGTGGTAAATGGATCAGATACAGTAGAGTTATCAGTGCACTGTATCTAAAAGAATTTGCCACTGATAGAAATTAAGCACACACACACATTTGAGTATGCATGTGCAAATAGATATATGAAAACACACCACCCTCCCACACTTACACACACTGCCATAATGGACATGTATCTTTTCTTATATTGAGGAAATGTCTTAAGCTGGAAGATGTCAAAATAAACAGCTACAACAGAACTTATATATACCTAGATTTTACTCTCACTGGAAAGTATGATATGACACAAGTCTTGGAGCTTTGTATGTAGCAAAGTTCTTACCAATGGAAATATGAAGCTGACAACAGCGTTTGCACTTTACATTGCACACACGTGTCTTTCTCTTGGAGAAAGATTATGATTTAATTCACAAAAGCAGTAAATTTACTAAAATGTGTATTTACTTTAAACCAAAATCTAGGTCTTAAAGGTGTTTTAAATGTATTCATTGAATTGACAAGCAAAATTATGCATACATGATTCATGAGACCTTGGTGAAGCTATGTGCCCTGGGAGAGTGCAAGCTAATCTGTGGCTTAGAGCAGAGGAAGGAAATCGAAGCAATAGCTCTGTCAATTGCCATTAACCTTGATAGAATTTAGGATATTTCTTTTAATAAAGGAACTGGCAGCAACAACACTTCCAATCAACATAAACTTTAATGAAACTGCAGACATGCTCAGTACAACATATTGACACCACTGAAGAATTCCAATCTTATTAACCTCTTGTGGAAATAGCAAGGCTGTTGTCTTTGAAATGGGGAAACATGACAATGCCAAGCAAATCTTTGACTGAAAGAGACCTAGAACAAATGTCTATGATGCTTTGTGTTGTATCTGATTTGTGTTCAGCGATAAGGACACACGTGTTGTTTCTGATTCACTGTTTTCTACAGCACGTTGCATTCGTCAATAATAAAACAATAGCTGACATTTACTGAACACATATGAACCAAATGCTCCAAGTTCTTAGATGCTTTAATCTCAGTAAATCCTCACAATGTGAGCTAGGTAATATGATTACCCCTATCATATAGAAAAGGAAACTGAGACTTAATGAAGCTGTCTCTTCCCCAGTGTTACACAGTTCGTAAGCAGTGGAGGAAGGACTTAACACACAGTCTGCCTGAGTTCCCAGATGGCACATTTAACTGCCATTAATATTGCCTCCCTGGTAGTCAGAGAATGTTTGCAGAATCATGAAACAATTCTGGCCCACCTCTAGGATGATTAGCAAGAGCAAGCAAGGATATGAACCATCAACCGTTCGAGAAGGAAAACAAAGGAAATGAAGTGCATCTTTTTATTTTTTTAAAAGAAGTTCACTTTTTCTTAAAAAAAAGAAAAGAAAAGAAAAAGTTTTCTAAGAACAATTGAACGAGAGAGAGCTCTTTTATAATGCTCTACTTAGAAAACATCTTTGGCCATATCAATTAGTATGTCTTTCAGCTAGGAATGCTGCAGTCCCCATTTAGCTTGCTGGTAAAAAAAAAGAAAAAGAAAAGAAAATTGTTTTAGTCGTGATGCAATTCTGAAACAGAATATTAGAAGGAGACAACATTACTTTTTCAATTAGAGAACTTGGATCTAAGGCTTGAATTTTACTTTCCTCTGCAGTTAGAATTCTTCAGATAAGCTGAATAAAAGCAAATTTCTTATAAAGGTTGTTTCAGAACAAACAACTTTAAAACTGAAGCCTAGAATGTACTGTTTTTCTCATTAAAGTAGGCAAAATTAAGATTCTGTACTTGCCAAACATGGGCTTTGACTGAAGAATGAGAAGGAAATGATGAGAGAGTTCTGGAATTTACTGACACAATCTTACACTGATGGGGTGGGGGGAGAGAGAAAGAAAGAAAACTATGAATGCTCTAAATCTCTTAGCTACTACTTACTATGGTAAATCTATATTTTCAGCATTAGCTGCCATTAAAACAAAAGGGTGAAATGAATTGGCTGTTTAAAGATATATATATATACGACCAGGTCAGAGGCTGACTTCAAATTTACCTTCTTATACAAGCAGCAAGACATTGGGATCAGTTTTTAGCAAAATTAAACTTAATTTTAATTTTATTTGAACTGCCTCGTTTTATTTGAAGTTTTTAAACATCAGTTACCATTTTCTGAAAAATGAGAAACATTTTTGTTCGTAAAGGTTGCGTCCAAGCATTTTTGTAATGGCTAGGATAACAATTTAAGAAAAATAATTAAATGAGAATTGCCTGTTGTTTCAATATTTAAGGATTTTGCATTTCGTCTGATTCAAAATGTAGCAAAATGAAGGACTGAGAGGTGTTAGGACTTCATCACTACATATCAGAATTAGAAACCAGAAATATGCAAAGGGAGGAAATCTACTCCCAAAAGTTTCCTTAGCAAGATTTTATTCCTTTTCAGATATCTCTGGCCACTTTAAACTATTCAATAGGCTAATCAATACGAATGCCTTGAGAACTTTAAAGTAGAACACAGCTTGACTTCACCATAATTTTAAAAGGAAACCAATAAGGATAAGAATTAATCTGCTTGTACTGAGCTGATTGTTTATAACCTGGTTGTTCCCAGAAATTTCAGGTATTTATGTGACACCTGAGACTCAGAATTAGAGCTCTGAAGCAATGAAAATCAGCAGTACCCCATAAAGGGACTGTTCAAAAATTTGAAAAAGGGATCTAATTTCAAGTAGAGATATGAATGAAGCTGATCTGGATAGGACTAAGGTAAATCCTTTACCTGTACAGAGTAAAGGATGGTATCCTCCACATTTCAAAACTTCGACTTCTGTGTGAGACCAAAGGGAGAGATGTTTGTTTGGTGTAAAACTTATATTTGGGGAAGTGCATTATCTAATTTAACTTGTGTAGTCAGTTTAGTTGAACACCATAAGTACATGGCGTCTTAAATAAGGCGTGAGTCTTTTTGGTTTATCCGGGTTAGTGTGATGCTCCGATATATCCCAGGGTAATTTGGGCAATGAATAAGGAAGTATTTGCAAGGTTCCCTTGGGGCACTGGGGAGAAAGGAGAAAATATTCAACTTCCCCATTTGGGAAATGTCTGATATTCTCACAAGCAGTGGGAACAACCAAATCAATAGGTGAATCTTGGGGTTCACCATTATGAAACTTATTCCTGCAAAAGATGGACTAAGCCTATTTAAAATTAGGCCTAAGAGGCACCCCCAGAGAACCTCTTTTGTGACTCATTTGTGGCCTCTCGCACTAAGCCAAAGTGGAAAGTCAACTCACTGTCCTCCTCTTCCTCCCCCCCAACAATGTAGGATATGACTTCAAGGGGTATAAATTCTCCCTGGGAACATGGGACAGAAATCCTGAGATGAGAAGGGACCCAACATCGAAGGTTGAGAAAGTCTTCTTGACCAAAAGGGAGAAGAGAAAAATGAGGCAAAATAAAGTTTCAGTGGCTGAGAGATTTCAAACAGAGTCAAGAGGTTATCCTGGAGGTTATTCTTATGCATTATATAGATATCCGTTTTTAGTTTATGATGCATTGAAGTGGCTAGAGGGAAGTACCTGAAAATGTCAAGCTGTGTTCCAGCAGCATTGATTATGGAAGACAATTGTATAACAATACAGCTTTTACAATGTGACTGTGTGATTGTGAAAACCTTGTGTCTGATATTCCTTTTATCTAGGGTATGGATAGATGAGTAAAAAATATGAATAAAAAATAAGCAAATAATGGGGGAGATGAAGGTTAAATTAAATTGGGTAAATGGATATACTGGTGGGCAATGAGAGGGAGGGGTAAGAGGTATGTAAGTATGAGTTTTTTTCTTATTTCTTTTTATTTCTTTTTCTAGAGTGATAAAACTGTTCTAAAAAATGATCATGATAATAAATACATAGCTATGTGACGATATTGTGAGCCACTGATTTTACACCATGTATGGAATGTTTACACGTTAAGATTTATCAATAAAAATATATTTTTAAAAAACCTTAAAAAAAGAATTAATCTGCTTGGACTTTTTATATTTAGCTAAACCCTTTAGAAATGTGTATTCAACATGAGACTTGAAAAATTATACAGTACTTGTAGGCAGCATTCAAAATGTCTGAAATTATATTTACTGTGTGGTTCAGGCAAATGCCAAACAATATAGGAAATGGGTCATATCAAGTTATTTCTTAGAAAATACGGTAATCTTGCTGATATATTTGCTCTCTCATCTCCCCCCAGTGTATGTTTGGCTCTGGCTGCTAACATTTTTGATAAGTATCCTCCTTTTTTAATCCTCTTTTTCCAAAGAAGGATATTAAATTCTATAATTTAATCATTCCTGCTAGCTTGGATTTCATTAATTAGAGTTGAAAACTAACCTTTTTGTCTTTATATTAAGGCACAGAACTAATAAATATAGTTTAAAAGTTTCAAGAGGCCTGTATTGTCTTATATCACAATGTATGATCAGATTTTTCTGTATTTTTCTCTTCCTGAAAAGAGGAATTTAAAACTCCCAAGAGTTAAACAATTCATCTAGATGATTCACATAGCTGGAGAATGAACTATCAATTCTCTCACACTGATTTCTCTCTCCCTCCCTCTCTACAGGCCCTTCTCCTGCCACCCAGATCCTTGCTACTTAAGGTAATCCATGGGTAAGAAGCACCAGCATCATCTAGGAGCTCATTAGTTATTTATTAAGATTCTCAAACTTGCCCAGATTTAATGAATTAGAAAATGCATTTTAACCAAGATACCCAGAGGAGTCATATGAACATTAAAATTTAATAAACACTGCTTAAGACTACATATTTCTTCACCATTTTGCTAGGTCTTGAGCTATCCATAACCTGAGATGCTAACTGGAAGCCAGGATTGCAAATACTGAATCACAGTGAATTTTGCAAATAAATGACCACCACCACTGCTGGTTCTGTAATACAAAGCTTTCTGGAGTTGAAATAAATACCTTCTGTATTTCTAGAATCCAAGGCTTAGAAACTTCTTAGTCCACTCTCTTTTCTGGCTGTAAGTATAATTGTAAAAATAATTGAGTCAGGAAATGAGCCACTAGGCCCTGAAAAAAAAAATCTAATATATGTGGAAATTTTACGTTTTGCTCCAGGCACAATTTTTCATATTATTCAGTGCAAGGTAGACAACATATTACATTTTTAATTCTTTATTAAATTGAAAGTTATGATTCTTACTGTAGATTATCATAGAAAAAAGAAAAACACATATGTCCAGATTGTGGACAATTCAAACAAGGACTTGCCCTCACTGTCTTCAAGATGGAGCCCAAACATCACTGCTACAAATGTCCAGGGTTCTCTATGGCCAGCGCCCACTTGCCCCACCCCATGAGCTTTGTCTCATATTACCTCCACAGGCACAGCTTTTGTGTTGACACCACCAGTTTCATTATTGTTTTCCAATCCCCACAATTTCCTATCTCCTGACTTAAACTTCAAAATCCAGTATCTGTTCTTTATCATTGATAACTAACTCAGCTCACTAGGGCCTTCCCTTCTAAATGATCAGCATCATTTAGGGATTATAGGCTTCTTTGATAATGGTGGGTGGGCATGCTGGTGGGGAGAGCAAGAAAGCTTTACGAAATTTTATCAAATATAATCACTCTGAGACTTTTCCTTTGCCTCATATACGTGCATTTTGAATCCCCTACTAAGTCATTGATTCTTAATTTTTTATGTTAACTTTCAGCTGAAGAATTTATTATTTTAAAGACAAAATACTTGATACATCACAAAGTTTTAAGAGAATGTCCCATATTCACAAATTTGCAAAAGTGTTCTGTTAATCATAAGTGGGTGTATATCTTATGCATCTATCTATATCTATCTATCTAATATCTGTTTATCCATCTGTAGCTACTGACCTCTCTATCTAACCCTCTGTCTGTCTGTCTATCTATCAGTCTATCTCTACATCTAAATTGACATAGAAAGAGTAATAGGAAAATTATAAAATCTAGATATAGTATCTCTCTTCTTTAGGTGTCTAAATTGAAGATGCTTTGTAAAGGATTATGAGATGATGGCAGAATAGGAAGATCCAGGAAACAATCCCTGCAGCAGAATAATTATTAAACAGGAAGAAACTTTCTGACTCAACTATTTCAAATTCCCAGAGTCCAGCATACCACTACACAGCATCCAAAGAAGAGCAGAGGAAGAGACTGGTAAATTACAGTAAAGACCAATAAATCGCACTTTCTTTGCGGTGGTTACCGGCACCCATTCCCCACCTTTGCAGCATCCCATATTGGGGTATAGCCTCAGTGTAGCTTGTGAGAGTGAGAAAAGGACATAAAACTTCAAATCTTCAAAATATGAGGTAGGCACAGGCTGATCGCTGATCACAGCTTTGGAGTAGTGACAACAGATCACTAGGGACACAGTTCTCAGGGTGACCATTGTTCTAAAACTTCCAGGTCAAGGCAGTGGAGGAAACTTAAAGAAAGCAACATTCCCCAGAGATACATTTGCTGGGCAGGTCAAGAAAGAGCAGCTTTGGGGAGCAGTGGAAGAAGCTTCTGTTGCCCTAATTGGCCCCTAACTTATGCCCTCTCCTGGGCAGTTTGGATCCACTCTGCACCATCTTCCTGGGTCTCTGGCCTTGTTCCAGTTGGGAAGGACTGACTTGGGAAACTCCTTTGATTTCCCCTTCTGGAATTTTCCCTCCAGGAAAAAGCAGCTTGAACTAGAAAAACAGTGTAAGAAGCAACTCAGGTGCATGGCCTAGGGCAAAGGTTTACCTACTTTACACACCTCAGAAATGGAGAAGTTCTCTTTCCTGGGAAGTAGAGGGATATTTGAACTCTTGGAGATCTCTTCTGCTGAATATCTAAGTTCATCACTCTCAAATTCTGCCTTCCATCCAATACCAGCATGTAATTTTGCCAAATTCTCTACCACTTTAAAATAAGGATCACCTTCCTTCAAATTTATAAATGACACATACCTCATTTTTGGCTTGGGCCTTGTTGGAAGTATATTCAGATTCCACATTTCTACCAGCAGTCTCTTCAAAGCGACTCAGGCCTTTTCTATACACCTTCTCACAATTCCGCCAGAATCCCTCCTTTATCCATGTATAAAGCCTTTCCAAATGCGTGGTATTTGCAAATTGTGGCACTCCACTTCTCTGGTACCAAAATCTACTTTAGTCTCCTAAAGCTGCCAGAATACAATATATCAGAGATGGGTTGGCTTTTATAAAGGGGATTTATTAAGTTACAAGTTTATAGTTCTGAGGCCTTTAAAAAAGTCCAAACTAAAGGATCCAGAGAATCCTTTTCTTTATTCTAATAAAAGGCTCCTGTCTTTCACTTGGGAAGGCACATGGCCAGCATCTTTGTCCTTGTTCCCTGTTCTGTTGCTTCCAGTTTCTCATTCCAATGGATTCCTCTCTAAGCAACTGGGGGCCTTCACTTAGCTTCTCCAGGCAAATCTCTGGGTTCGGGCTTACTTAGCATCTCATGGGAAGGCACATGGTGACATCTTCTTGATAAGAACACTTAGAAAAATAGGAACGGAAGGAAACTTCCTCAACATGATAAAGGACATCTATGAAAACCCCATAGTCAACAGCATAAATTATGGTGAAATACTGAAAGATTTTGCCTTTAAGATCAGGGGAAAACAAGTACCCTACTGTCACCACTGTTATTCAATATTGTACCAGAAATTCTTGCCAGAGTAATTAGACAGAAAAAAGAAATAAAGGTCATCTGAATTGGAAAGGAAAAGTAAAACTTTCCTTATGACATGCAGATGACATGATCCTATGTAGATAAAATCCTGAAAAATTCATGACAAAGCTCCTAGAGCTAATAAATGATTTCAGCAAAGTAGACAAGTACAAGATCAATACCCAATAATCAGTAGTGTTTCTATACACAAGCAATGAACAATCAGAAGAAGAAATCAGTATTTCTATTCATAAGCAGAATCAGAAGACATTTTAAATATCCATTTACAATAGAAACTAAAAGATTCAAATATCTAGGAATATGTCTAAGCAAGGATGTAAAGGATTCATACACAGAAAACTATAAAATATTGCTCAAAGAAATCACAGAAGACCTCAATAAATAGAAGGACATTCCATGTTTATGAAGTGCAAGACCCAATGTTGTTAAGACGTCAATCCTCCTAAAAGCAATGCAAAGATTCAACGGAATCCTACTGAAAATTCCAGCAACCTTCTTTGTAGAAATGGAAAACCTGTTCATCATATTTATATGGAAGGGTAAGAGGCCCAAAAAAAGCCAAAGCCATATTGAGAAAGAACAATTTTGAAGAATGCACATTTCTGATCTTAAAACTTGTTACAAAGCCACAGTAATGAAAACAGCAGGTACTGACACAAAGGCAGACTTATGGACAAATGGATCAAATTTAAAACTTAGAAATCCACTGTTCTAGCTTGCTAAAGCTGATAAAATGCAATTTGCCAGAAATGAGTTGGCTTTACAATGGGGATTTGTTAACTTACAAGTTTACAGTTCTGAGGTCATGAAAATGACCAAATCAAGGGATCAAAAAGTGATGCTTTCTCCTGGAAGACTAAATACTGGTGATCCTCAGGGCCCACGGTGATGTCTGCTGGACTCTTCCTTCTCTCCCAGGCTTAGTTGCTTCCAGCTTTTGGCTTCAGTGGCTTCCTGTGTAGTTCTCTGCCTTCTCTCTGTTTTCTGTTGTCCTTCTTTCTCAGCTTCTCTGGCTTTTCTCTTTGTGTCTTTCATCTTCTTATAAAGGACTCCAGTTAGAGGATTAAGACCTATCCTGAATGAGGTAGGACACATCTCATCTTAAGATACTCTCAACAAAATATCTTACTTACAATGCAGCCACACTCACAGAAATGGATTAGCTTTAAGAACATATTTTCTGGGGTACATAAGAGCTTCAAAACATAAACGCTCCTATTTATAGTCAATTGATTTTTGAATCAGGGATAAAAGATCACAGAACAGGGAAAGAACAATCTTTCAACAAATGGTGCTGGGGAAACTGGATCTTCTTATGCAAAAGAATCAAGGAGGATTTCCATTTCACACCATATAGAAAAATGTATTCAAAATGGATCAATGACCTAAATATAAGACCTGAACTATCAAACTTCTCAAAGAAAATATAGGGAAGACTTTTCAGGATTTTATGTTAGACAATGATTTCTTAGACTTACACCCAAAGCATAAGCATGAAAAGAAAAAAACAGATCAAAATTAA
Source organism: Tamandua tetradactyla (assembly GCF_023851605.1). NCBI lineage: Eukaryota > Metazoa > Chordata > Mammalia > Pilosa > Myrmecophagidae > Tamandua > Tamandua tetradactyla. The sequence continues at coordinate 39,952,560 of NC_135329.1, forward strand.
AATATTTTTATGCAACAAAGAACTTTATTGTGAAAGTAAAATGACAACCAACAGAATAGGAGAAAATACTTAAAAACTACATATCTGATAAGGGCTTGATATTTAGATATATATAAAAAAATCCTTCAATCCAACAACAGAACACAAATGACCCAATTTAATGACTTGCATAGATATTTCTCCATAGAAAAAAATATAGGTAGGACCAAAAAGTACCAAAAATATGCCCAACAGTGTTAGCCATTAGAGAAGTGCAAATCAAAACTCCAGTGGGATACCATTTCACACCCACTAGGATTACTACTATTTAAGGAAACAAAAACAGAAAATTCCAAGTGTTGGAGAGGATGTGGAGAAATATGAATACTCATTCATTGCTGGCGAGAATCTAAAATGAGGCAGCCTTTGTAGAAGACAGTTTGGCAGTTCCTCAGAAAATTTAGTATAGAATTGCTATATGACTAAGCAATCTTATTTCAAGGTGTATACCCAAAAGAATTGAAAGCACAGGCTAGAACAGATATTTGTATATGGATTGATGTTCATAGTGGCATTATTCACAATTGCCAAAAAAATGAAACAATCCAAGAGTACGTCATCCAATGAAGTGCTATGTACAAACACTGGAAAATAATTCAGCCATAGGAAGGAAGGAATTTCTGACACATGTGACAACATGAGTGAACCTTGAAGACACATAATATTAAGCTAAAAAAAGGACAGATATTATGACCTCACTGATATGAATGAATTTGAGCAAGCGAACCTGCCGACTTGCAACGGAGAATATAGGGTAACAAGAAGATGGGATGAGGTTAGGGAATAGAGAGTCAAGGCTTAAATTGCACAGAATTCTTATTTAGAAAATTGAAATGTTCTGGTCATAGACGATGGTGATGGCAGCACAACACTGTGTGCATCATTGATTTAGTCAGGGTTCTCTAAAGAAACAGAACCAACAGGAGAGAACTGTAAATATCAGGTTTGTAAAAGCATCGCACACAACCAAGAGAATGCAAAAGTCCAAAATCCACAGGGCAGGCTGTGAAGCTGGCAACTCTGATGAAGGGTCTGGACAAACTCCACAGGAGAGGCTCACTGGCTGAAGAAGCAGTGAAAATTCTCTTCTCCCTTAAGGGTCTTCAACCGATTGGATCAAATTCAGCTGCTTGGATTAAGTAGTTTGCGGAAGACATGCCCTTACTTGCTCGTAGATGTGATCAGTCGCAGCTGCAATCAACTGAGTCATGATTTAATAAATCAGCCTCCTTGTTTCTCTAACAGCTGTGAACTATCCCCGCAGTAAAAGTTAGGCCAGTGCTTGCCTGACCTGACAGCTGGGCACCATCACCTGGCCAAGCAGACACCAGAACCCAACCATCAAAATCATTGACAATACTTCTATATCTGAATGTGGTTTAAAGGGGGAAAGTTATGTTATATATATGGTACTAGAATATTTTTTTTAAATATTCATGGAACAGAAAAACACAAATGGTGCAATCTGAGTTAAACTATGGAATATAGTTAACAATAGTTATAAAATAGTAATTGTTAAAACATGCTTTCATCAATTGTAACAAATGTACCACAGCAATTGTAAAACATGTATTAACACTTGGAATTTTGCGAATCTGGGCTTGTAGCCTATGTGACTTTCTGTTAATAAAGAAAGGGGAATCCTGTATTTTATACATGATTGTTCCATAGATCCACAACTTCTCTTTTTAAAAAAAAAAGGTGCTTTTAGAAAAATGAGTAATACTATTTTGTTATGTATATAGTTTGCTTGGGATTTTTCTATACAATGTGTTTAGTTTTCAAAGGTACAGAGAAATATTCATTATGGATAAAAACCACAGGAGTAAAATTAGTTATTTTGCGGGAGAAAATATGCTTTTTCTGCCGAAATATCTTTATGATGATTACTCATCATTTTATCCTTTTAAACAAGAATATGTACGTTTTTACCATACCATTTCCTTCAGTGGATAAATTGATTCTCACATTTTGTATATTAAGAAAGTACAAAAACTTCTGGCCAAAGTGAGAAGAAATAGATAGCATATAGCAGAAGCACTGTATGATAAGTCTCCAGTATGTGATTTGTGGCACACATGAATCACTCAAAATGTATTTTTTTAATAAATAAATGAATCAGTCCATCAACATAAAGCCACAGGCTACAAGCCCAAATTCTCAGAATTCCAGATGTAGATGTATAGAGCCAGCCTGTGCCTTCTGATTAACAGCTGTTTCCCTTGCTAAAAAAAAAATAAAGAACCTTTAAACCTCACCTTAAATTCCCTGTCACCCATGAAATCTTTTTCTGTTATCTCCAGTCAGAATTAATAATTTCTTCTCAGCTCCCCCTGCTAGTTACTTACAAGTCTTTCTGTTTGTCAGGACTGCTGGTTGTTGACATGTTTGTCTCCTCTTTAACATTTTAAGCATTCTGAATAAAGTCTGTATGTAGCTTATTTTCATTAAGTTCTCACAAGCAGCCTCAGAAATGCTTCACCTAACAATAAACCTTGCTGAATAGAGTTGAATTGAATTGAGCATCGTTGAATTAAATTGATTGCCCAGTCAGAGTCAGCGAGGCCTGTCGGATTTCAAGGTGGTTGTATGGTTCTAGCAGAAAAGTTTCAGCACCAAAGAGAGCTCTAAGTTTAATGTTTCTCAGGCTGAATTTTCTGAGGACTGAAACCTGGTTGCATAGACAGATTCAGGCCACCCTGTGATACATTGTCATGTAAGACCTTTGAAAAATTGGGGCAGAAACCCTGTCAGTGCAAGTCATAATACCACTTACAGATTATACACATATTTTGAAAAGAACTGATAGGTGAGAGAGGAAAAGTATAGAAAAGGTAGTTTGATTCTTTAGCAATGTCTTTTTTATCTTGGGTCTGGACCCCTTACCATAGTAATATACTGAAATGATCTAATTTGTAAGACCCATCTTCTATGAATCTGCTCTTTTGGAGGTCTTCAACCCTCATTTAGTTGTAGGGATAAAGCCAGAATATTGGGGTTCCCCTCAGTCGGATATCTGGATATCATAGCAGACTTGTCTCTTCTAAATTCCCTTTTCAGGCTCAGCCAGTACTGCCTTTCCCCAGATGACTGGACCTAATTTCAGGACCCATCATCCATCATCCCTGCATTCATTCCTAATGCAACCTCAGGCCTTTCGCTTTCCCTTTTATCTCTCTTTGTGCTCAGACATTTCCCATAGAATAGTTTCAGGTTGCCCAACTTCTATTTTCAAAGCAAGCTGTGCCCCAGAATATAGCAGCCAGTATAGGCTTTGTTTTTGATTTAAAGGGAAAGAATTCTTCCCAGGGGTAACTGCTCAACAGAGAAACAGAAGACAGTTTTGGCATTTCACACAGCAAAATACCCAGTGATACAAGTACATAGATTTAACACCAGACACTATCTAATCCTATGCTGGCCTTCTTTGAATTTCTTTTGTTTTAGTCTTCTGTAAGGAGCATTTTAAACTTTTCTCTCTGACTCAAATTTCCTTTTTCCTATATATTCCTCTTTTAGACAGAAAGTTTTCTATTTAAATATCCAGTCTTCCAGCTAGCCTACCAATAACAATTCATTCAATAATAGTTACACAAAGAACTTTGTTAAGAACCTTGAGTGATAGATGTAAATTAGACCCTCAAGGAGTTCTGAGAATAGTTGGGGAGGCATGGCCTATTCATTAAATGACAAGTCAAGCTACGAGATATAAGATAAGGCAGAACCATTTACAATATACTAAAAGGAAATGGATAATTTCCCAGTGGATTTAAAGATATGTGTAAGGACATACACAGAGGAAACATAATGAAAGTTTTGGGATATGATCTGGGTCTTGAAGATTAACTAACAGAGAAATTGATAAGGGGTGAGAAGTCAAACAAGGCAAAGACAGACAAGCAAGAGTGGTTGTTGTGCTGTGGGATAATTAGGCCTGTTTGCTAAACCTGAGGAATTGTTCAGAGAACTGGTTTGTAAAGAACTTTGAAACAAGTATGGACTTCACTCTGCAATGGTGTTTTCCACATTTCTAATTTTTAAAAAGATTGTATCCATTCTGGAGGCAGAACACGGGATTATGCTGATGCACAAGGAAAATACTTGATTGTATTTCTTCGGAATCTAATTTTAACTCAGGTGGTCAAAAAATGAGGTAATCTGAAGTTGTACTGAATTCTAGGGTGCATTTCAAGGAACATTCCAAAAGAGAAGTACATTTACCCCATTTAAACATAGACAAAACTAGTGGAACTTGGCAAATCATGGCAATAATTGGAAGAGAGAAAGAAATGTGGCACTGCTGGGGAGAAGGCAGGGTACTCATTTTACCAGAGAAATCACGGATTCTCTGTTTAATATACTACTAAAGGATATTTAGTCTAATTTTACATAATCTCTATGGCATCTCCACCAAATTGCTATGAAGACACTGAGGCAAATACCCTTCTCTGTCCTGAGATAAAACTTTCTGATGTTCAACAGCTCAAACAAGTTTTATTCAGACTGCGATCTCAGCCTTGGGTGTCTCTGCACCTCTGTCACCTGTTACATGTCAACTTTCATAATGCAACTAAAAGCATAGCCTTTTTTTGCTGGCTGCCTATCCCCCGCCTTGTGTAGAACTCAAACCCACTTCTGATCTCTCTTTGTGATTTTATAGCACTTTGACCATAGCAATAGTTTCGTATGTATTACATCGTAATTTAATTGTGGGTTTTCAAATGTTAAATTAATGAGAGTTGGCTTACTAGAGATTTATTCCAAATATTATGCCAAAATCTGACTCACTGTAATTCCCATCCATGGTCCTTTATACTTCCTGTGTTATAATAAAATTTAAATCTAGTTTCTCATACACCTGACAGATCTTTAGGTGTCTGGCAAAAGCTACTATGACCCAATCTCTACATTAGATATATCAAACTCCTTCGGTAAGTTGTTTGACAGAATTTTATGTTTCTCATCATTCTTTATTGCTTTCTTCTGTAGGCACTCAAACTGTCCAGGATCACCCAACTGGGACATGAAGCAATTGGGCCCATGTACCTGCTATATCGTACTTGTGTTCACTTTGTCCCAGTCTTTATTGCGTTGGTGTTTTCTTTTATTTTTTTTGCACGGGCAAGCCCAGGGAATAGTGTGTTTTGATTGTGCATTTGTGATTGTCAGCCTAAGATTGCACTAATTTTAACCTGATATTCATTCTGCCAAAATGTCATTATTCTCTATCTCCTATAGCATTTCTCACAAAATTATTAAAAGTAATTACTAAGAAATTAGTCATTTCTCTGTCATTGCCAAATACTGTAGCTACATGCAAAATTTTCTTGCAGGTAGTTGAAAATGTCTGGGTGAATCTGGCAAATATGTGTACCCTACAGGATAGATATATTTTAGAACTGAGTGTTCCCTAGAGACATGTGGGTGTGGGTGGGATAAACAATATTGAACTCATTTTGTCAACACCGAACAATATTAATCTCAAATAGAATAAGAAAAAAAGATAAAGGAAGTGCAAGTTTCAGTTGAATTACACTGAAAGAAAGTGTGAAAATATTAGAAAACTATAAGGGAGGAAATATAATGAAAGAATACGAAAGGAACATTACTCATAGCTTTGTAACTGAGAAATCAGCATTTAAGGGATGATTTTGATATAAATATTCCTTTCTGCTTTCTGGTGTATTGGAGTAGACAGGGAAATACCTGAAATCTCTGAACTTTAATCCAGCCACCTTGATCTCTGATAAGGGTTGTGTAACCCTTATCTTCTGCCCCTGTTACTGCAAAAACCTTGGGACTAACCTTCATCTGTACCTAGCTATCCAGTTTCTCAACTTTAGAGTCTTGTAATTACTAAAGAGAGCCCCCAAATGTTTGTTAATGAATGGTCTTGGAACTGCCCTGAACTAACCCACTCCAAGTCTCAAATTACCTTGTGACAGAGACTGGATTTAACCTAAGTGGGCCCACCTGACACAAAGTAGCTTAGACTTTAACCTACAAGTCGCCTAGACCTCATTCCGCCATTTTCTTTCATACGTTCTGGGACGAAGCATGTAATCAATCTGCGCATGCTCAGTAATCAGATCACCTCTAATTACATCATCTGGGGCCACTATGCTCATTATCCTCAACCCTGCACACCCTTTCTCTAATAAAACTATCCAAATTATTGCAGTTCTGGGAGACAGATTTTGGGTCATTAGGCCATCTGCTCTCCTACTACGTGCATAGTAATAAACGCGTTCTCTCTTTGAAACCCCGATGTCTCAGAAATTTGTTATGGAGAGTGTTGGGCAGAAGAATCCACAGCCTTTGTCTGGTAACAACTTTTTCTATGAATATGTGAGAAATTCAAAATAGAAGTATTAACAAGATACTGAAAACATTTTAAGAGATTGGCATATGTAAAGAAAAAATGTCTCACAATTATAATATTTAAAATGTATAAGATGTTGACACTAAAATCTGGACAAACAAAATATTTTTCATATAGACATAAAGAAAATAGCCCATATTGGAACCATAATGCCTTTTAAATAAAGTTTGAAAATCAACATAGTATGAAAATCCTATTAATAAATGAAAGGATGTTCAAATGAGTACCCTATGGCACTTCAGAGTAGTTTTGTATTTGGAAATCTAAATTAAGGAGTAAAGGCTGCCACATATTAGTGTCAGTTCTTTCTAAACTGATTCTGGTTGCCTCTTAGTCTATTGTCTTTTTCCCCATGACCCAGCCCACCAGTCAGCTCTTATTCTCTGGGCTATTTCTGAGAAGGTGACATCCCAGGTGGGCTGTCATTCTGCAGCATCAGCCTTTGTTTGCAAGGAGTCACTAAACAACCACTTCCTCTCTCTCAGATAGTCACTACCTGGGCAAAAGGCCAAGTATTTTTCTGTGTCTAGGAGGACAGCTGATCTACCCTGGCCCTTCTTTTGGGAAGGGGAGTGGGGACGGCCCAGCCAGTGGATCCACAAAAAGAAATGTTTCTCCTTGCAGCTTAGCAGAAGTACTCCAGCAATCCATTTTCCTAAGCTCCTTTAAAGAGTCCCTGCTGCCTGCCTTGCATTTGTAATTCAATATCGCCTAATTTTCTGGGTCCAGGTTACATAATCAAATATTAGGCCATTACAGAGTGTAGCTTATCATTCAGGAACAAATGACAGTTACTCTGTGTTTTCTCCCCTTCTCCATCCCACGAACCCAGACACAGTAGTTCCTTAGAGAAGGCAGTATTCACAAGCTGGTTAAGCCATAGAAATATCCCTATGTACTATTATCTATTAGATACTAAAATAGGTTTTACTTCTCTCGGCAGTTAGAATGACAATTTTTAAAACATAACTGTATTAGTTAGGGTTGTCTAGAAAAATGAAATCAACAGGAAATATCCGTAAATATAACATTTATAAAGGTGTCTCACATAACCGTGGGAACATAGAGTCCTCTGTAGGACAGGCTGTGAAGCCGATGTTTCTGATGGAAGGTCTGGACGAACCCCACAGGAGAGACTCACCAGTCAAAGCAGGAAGAGAGCCTGTCTCTTCTGAATCCTCCTTAAGAGGCTTCCAGTGATTAGATTAAGCATCACTCATTAAAGAAGACACTCCCCTTGGCTGATTACAAATGGAATCATCTGTGGATGTATCTGAAGTGATCATGATTTAATTCTATGAAATGCCCTCATAGCAGCAGACAGGCCAGCACTTGCTCAACCAAACAGGTACCACCACCTGGCCAAGTTGACCCATGAACCTGACCATGACATCCAAATACTTAACCATGATTTAAATGGAAAGCTCAATAACCAAAGTCCCCCTAAGCCTGCTTGGAGGAGCTTAGGTCAGGGGGCTGAGAATGAAAACCTAAGTCGATACCAAGAAGATATTAGTATTTATGACAGCAGATTCCAAGATTTCACCTTCTGAACAAAACTTTTGATTTGTTATTCCAAGAAAGGGCAATCATGGTGAAAATGATTTTGTTAGTACAAAGCAACAATAGCATAATTAAGAGATTAACTTTTGGAAATTTCTTCATCACACCTAATTAAACACTCCATAGCCTTATGGGCATGCTTCCAATTTAATTCTCATAATTTAAAAGGGTCCACTATGTAGCTGATTTCATAGATAAGTGGTATATTGGAAGCCAGTGTTACTAACAAGTAATTGCAAGAAAAGCAAAGAAGAATTCGTAATCTCAAAGGCATTCGTATTGAAGAGTTCAGATTTACCTGCCTGTGACTGCTCCTTTCTAGGCTTTATTACACTTTCCCCTGGCCCTGCTCTACATACTACATTGAAAGGAGGCGTGGGGTAATAGGAGAAGCACTTGACCGCAATCAGGGCTGTACTGGAACAACTCTGTGCTATTTTACAGAATCAGCAGAATACTAGATTCTTTATTATTCCCTCTGTTCCTCAGTTTCCTTATTTGTAAAATAAGTGTAACAAGTCTTTCCCTGCTTACCTCCTAGTTTGTGTGTGTGTGTGTGTGTCTGTGTGTGTGTGTGTGTGTGTGTGTGTGTTAGCATCAAATAAGGCAATGCATGGAAAAGGGTTTTGAAATCTCTTTAATCTTAAGCAAATACAGGGCATTAATTCAAGTGAGAAATTTCTGAATTGCATTCTTGAAGTTCCATGTGCAAAAGAACAAGAAGAAGAATCCTAAAGCTACTATATTTTTATCTTATTTCTGGGCTCTTTTATAGTGTAGTTTAAAGCTTGATATTCAGGTTGTGCCCACAGGGGTTACTGGATGGACAATTTGGATGAAATTGAGAATCCAGAGGAACACTTGTCAAAGGACTGAATTTTCTTTTACTAAAATATATATATAAAACACTTGATTCTTGGGGGAAAAAAGACTGCCAACACCTCCAAGTTTTGCCTCTGTGTGTAAAGTATTGTGTAAAAGATTTGGGAAAGATGATGGTTCCAGCCCTCAATGAGTTTACAACTGCCAATCTTTTGTGAAGATGGGTGCCTTCACAGACATGCACATTAACACATATACAGAATAAAGGAATGAATTCCTTTGTAGAAAGCATATCAATATTCTGATGTCCCGTACAAGAATAGAGCATGTTTTTGTTCTAATAATAAAGCAAGAAAGTAGAGATAAAATGAGAAATGAGTTTGTCTTGAGCAGAATTATAATCTGAATGCTCAAAATATATGCCAATTTTACCCACCACATTTCAGAGATTCTGAGATGACCATTTAAAAAAATGCTTATTTTCACATCTCAAAACTAGAAGGAATCCTATAATTAATGGTCTTTTATAATATCTGTTAGCCTAATAATGATCATAACATGGTTTTCATTAACCACACATGCACACACTGGCCTTGGCTCTTCATATTGTTATCACTTCAGTAATGTCCAGGCACTGTTTGTCAAAAGCCTCAGTCATTAGTTGAAGTGAATTCAGAGACAAATAGATAACCTCAAAGTATCACCAAGGGCAAAGAATCTCCCAAGAGCCCAAAGACATACCCTGCAGAGCTCAATGCAACAGAGAGAGGAAGGAAGGACTGGCATAGAATTTTGGGATATTTTGAGGGTATGGTTCTGAAGAACTAAAGAGTTAGCGCCATTAAAGAAAAGCCATGACTTTCATATTATTACTGGCAATGTGACAGTACATCTACCATCCCTTGACATTCCATACATACACTGTTTAAGGACTTTTTGGGAAAAGTTATTGTCTAAAAATATTTTGTCGACACCATCTGGTGAATTCAATAATTCAAGACAGCACTAGTGTTAAAACTTACAGAGTGAGTGTCAGTGGTTTGGCATTGACTATCAGAGATAAATCTTTTAAGAATTGTTGCATTTCCAGTACTTTTTTTAAAACATTTTTTATCATGAAATATAAAATATATACAAAAATGCAATAATTTTCAAAGTGCATTTTGAAAAGTAACAATGCACTTCGTTAACAGAACAGATTTCAAAGTTTGGTATGAGTTACCATTTCACAATTTCAGATGTTTGCTTCTAGCTGCTCCAAAACACTGGAGAAAGAAAAGAAATATCAACATAAATGATTCAGCAGTCATACTCATTTGTTAAATCCTATCATCTCTGTTATAATTCCTCCTTCCCCTTTGAACCTTCTCCCAAATCTATGAGGGTATTTGTGCTATGCCCATTCTAATTTTTTCAGTTGCTTTTTGAAGAGGGGTGTCAACAATATAGAGTAGGGGATGGAATTAGTTGATGCTTTTGGAAAGGCCAGCCCCCTTAAATTTTAGGACTTATCTGACCTAGGAAACTTGTAGAGGTTATGGGTTTCTGGAAAGTAAACTTATTGCATGAGACTTTTGAAGAGTCTTAGTAAGAGCCACAGATATTCTTTAATGTTGACAGAAAGATGTTGTTAGAATTTGGCAAACCATGGCAATTAGCAACATCTAGCTGAAGCTTGCACAAGAGTAGCCTCCAGAATAGACTTTCAACTCCATCTGAACTCTTTCAACGACTGATGACTTATTTTGTCACATTTCTTTTTCCCCTTTTGGTCTGGAGGACATTGTCTATCCCACAGTGCTAAAGTCAGGCTCATTCCCAGGAATCATGTCCCCCCTTGTCAGGGAGACTTTCACCCCTGGGTGTCATGTCCCACGTAGGCAGAAGAGTAATGATTTTCCTTGCAGAGTTGAGCATTGAGCTCAGAGAGAGAGGCCACATGAACAATGATAGAGGTTTCCTGAAAGTAACTCTTAGGCATAATCAAAGGTAGGCTTAGCTTCTCTGATACACAGGTTTCATCAGGGTAAACCTCAAAATCAAGGGCTTGGCATATTTATTTGTGAGTCCCTAATGTTTGAGAGAGTACTAAGGGTTTCCAAGGTGGGAAAGTTTAATATTTCCATATTTTTTCTCTAGTCCCTCAAGGGATTCTACCAATACTTTTTAATTATCAGCCCACCATAGTCTGGAATGTCTCTGGATATTACATTAAGCTATGCAGAATTACAAGGACTCATTTCCGGTCTAGGCTGCATGTGTTTGGGTTGTCAAAATAAGCTATCTAGACAAGGTGATTTAGATTGTACATTACAGAAAATTTAAGTTCTAGACAATAAACCTCTCTGCTTTTGATTTCATACAATAGGTGAAGCTCTAGAATACATACAGTATCATCTTTTTCTCTGAATTCTGATTTACCTTAGTCCCTACCAGATTGGATTCACTTTTATCTCTAATTAAAGCTTGATCTCTTTTGTGGTTATTTTAACAGTTGTTGTATGTAGCAATGCTGACTTTCAGAGCTGCAAAATTCTGGCTCTGAGTCTTGGGTGTCACAAAGGTACCCAAAGTTCCAGGGAGATATCAGCTTCTACACATGTAGCGTAACACTTCAAAATCTAGAAATACACTTAAAATTCCAGACTAAGTGTGACTGCCATAAGAGCATTTCTAATACTCTTCATGACAGAAAACGGTGAAGTGGGAAAAATTATAGATTTTTAAATGAACCAGTGTAGAAAAGCGACCCAGAAAAACCAGATTCTATGAAAAAGTTTTCATACATTTGTCAATTTATTTTATACATACGCACATATATATATACATGCAGTTATGTATCCAAAGAGCTATATCTGGTGGTATAGTCGCTTAAGTTTCCTAGGCTGCTGAAAGCAGATATTATGATATGGGTTAGCTTTTAACTGGGAATTTATTAGCTTACAAGCTTACAGTTCTGAGGCCATGAAATGTCCAAATCAGGTCATTATCAGGATGAAGCTTTCTTCTTGAAGGCTGGCTGCTGGTGATCCTAGGCTCCTCCTGTGTCACATGGCAAGGCGCATGGTGACATCTGTTGGTCTCTCTCATCTCTTCTGGGTTTCCTTGCTTACAGCTTCTTGCATGGCATTTCTTTCTCTCTCTCTGTAGTCACCATGTTTATAAAGGATCCAGTAAATAAATTAAGATCCATCCTGAATGAGGTGGGTCACACCTTAACTGGAGTCACTTCATCAAAAGATCCTACTTAGAATGATCCACACCCACGAGAATGGATTAACTTTAAGAACATGGTTTTCTGGGATACATATAGTTCCAAACCACCACAATGGTAAAATTCTGTATCTATATATGTCCAAAGAACTCTTTAAAATTAACAAGTTAATATTTAAGTGATAAGGAAGCATTGTGTCATACATTTATTAGCAGTGAGGTTTTTCTTTCTGGTGGGTTAAGTAGCAGTATATCTCACAATCTGTGGCACTGAGATAAATAAATAATGCAGGATGCCCTCTGGGGTTGAATGATTCCCATATTGAAAGAATGTTATAATTAGTACAATCTTCACTAATTGTACCCTAAATTACCTCTATAGAAATTTAAGGCAGTTTCTAACTTTGTTTAAATCTCAAGTAAAATGAATTGTATCTATCTTTAGTTTTCAAAGAATTGACAACCAAAGCTAATTTTGTGCTGTGGACAGATTCAAGAAATGCATATTTTAAATGCACTTTTTCCATATATCTCATAAAGATACAACATAAAACCAAGAAGACAGAATATGCTTGATTGTTTTGTGTCTGAGCAAATCAATGTTTTTAAATAAATTCCTAAATAATAAATTTGACAGTTTTTTCAGTCAACATTTATTAAAACACCATAGTCGGCAGGCCACAGTGGCTCAGCAGGCAGAGCTTTCACCTGCCTTGCCAGAGACCCGGGTTCAATTCCCGGTGTCTGCCCATGCAAGAAAAACAAAACAAAACAAACAAACAAACAAAAACACCATAGTAATCAGTCTTTAAGTTGGAAAAATATGGCTGTGTGTCCCCTGCTCTATTCTGATAAGGTCCTAATCATATCTGGATGATTTGTGGATATAAGTTTTAACTGCTGTTTTGGGTATAGAAGTATTGACATAGAATTTATGATAAGACTGAAATCAGCTTATAAGAATATATGAGCTGTCATATCCAAGTATTAAATGAATCCACTAATAAATAAAAATGTATTGATGCCTACCTGTAAAAACAGAGTTACTCAGATACCTTTATTTTGACTCAGATAGACAGACAGGTACAAATAGAATTCTATGTAACCGAAATTCTATTCTTTGAGAAACAGAGAAAACAAATCTCTTTTAAATGTGCTATTTTATGGTTTAGAAATAATAGACTCACCAAAATATTTCTCCCATTGAATTAAACATCTGAATCGCACTTTTTAAGATTATAAGTTAAATATTTAACTTTTTCTTCAGGTTTTTTTGGTTTTTTGCAAGTGATCTAATTCTTGAATAAAGCTATTTAACAATATTTCACATAAAATTTCAAGTAGTCAAGTGCAGCTCTAAGCAAAACTGTGGGGAAGGTATCTTCCAAATATCTTTGCTCTACTCTCTTCTGTTTGACAGCCACCTATCGTTTAATAGCCAATGTTGACTCCCCAGTACCACCAATCATGCCCCACAAAAAGTGTAAAAACTCCTGCCATAGCATCAGCTTCCCTGCCCCTTATCCCATTGTTCCAGTCCTGACTTCTGCTAATTGACAGTTGACTAGCCCATGTCAGTGGGTCAATTTTTATTGACGTGAGCTTGTGCTTCCCCTCCCAGTATATATTTGTATATCTTTCCACGGGCCATCTGGAAATATCCCTCTCATATGAAGTCTAGGAGACCTTTCACAGATCTTCAAGTCAAATTGCATAAATCTCTGTTACTCTAAATTTATTAAGAATTGGTTGAGAATTTTAGTCAATTTTAATTTACATTATTATTAGGCATTTCTGGAATTCCATTTACTCTCAAAAGGTAAAAATTGTATTTCTAAAACTAAACCATCTTTTTCCTGGAACATTACTACATGTCTACATATGCAAACAACAAACTTCTTCCGCCATTGCAAATTGATCCACAAGAAATACTTATAATTTAATCAATAATGAGTATGTGCAGTAAAACAATGCATAACAATGTATACTATTTGTCAAAAAATATGTTAATGTAATCTTATTCATAAAAGCAAGCAAAGAATATTTAGACAAATGTAGCTATTTCGGGTCTAGTGGATCTTGGGATAAAAATTTGGAAGTTTGAAAGAGCTAAAGATTTATTAGAGCTTCTTTTTAAAAGTAAACCACAAAGGCTGTCATTCTTTATGGGACCTTTATTTTTATTCCCATTAAACATGACCTTAAAATTCAGTGTGTGGAAGAATATATGAATATTGAATCAAAGAGGCATTGCTGGCATATTTTATGAAGATTTCCTACATTCTAACTATAAAGCACCACAAGGGGAAAAATATTACTTTTATTCTGCTTGACATGAAATTTTGCAGCAGAGCTTTTAGTCAAAACAGACATTGTTATAAAATGTGAATATTTTAGTCCAACCTTTCCTCCTGCTTTTAGAATTTTAACAAAAATATTGCTTTAGAAGGCACAATACATGTATTCCTTCCAAATATGATCAACTGAACAATTTCTAAGTTAAGATAATAAAAGATGAAGTCACATTTAAATAACACAACCATCCCAATTTAGTAAAATAGATATTATGCAGCAAGAACATTCAAGAGCACAAAAATATTGATAGAAACAAAAGTCATCAAAGGATCCTTCTTAGTCACAGTCGTTCTCTAAATTCCTTAATGTAAAAATTGCATGGCATGACTGCTTTACAATACAAATTGATTATTAACACAACAGATGTTCATTGAGCTTCAATGTGCAGTGACTGTACACAGGACCGGGAACAGAAGATTGATGAGAGAAACAGGGTTCCTCCTCTCATCAAGCTTATAGATTAGCTGTAAAGGCAGATGCTTTCCTGGTAATTGAAAGAAAGTGGGAAGAACATTGTGAAAGAAAATATACCGAGAGACTGATCTTGGTCTAGGGATTAGGAAAGGTAACTTAATAGTGATGTTTAAACTGGGATGTGCAATAGCAAGTCAAATGAAGACAGAATGGAGGGGAGGAAAAGGGCATGATTGGACCAATGGAACCAAAGGAACACCATATAAGGGAAATGAATTGACAATGAGCTTCATATACTTAAATTTTTGATGCAAACTAAGTATTGTTGAAGCTTATAGTCTGGTAAGCAGGGGGACATGAAGTTGGAAAGACATGCAGCCACCATCTTGCAAAGGGCTTTGTAAACTACATCAAATGATTTAGACATTTTCCTAAAGCAAATGAAAGTTAAGAAATGATTTTAACATAAAGTCATTATTAAATCCATAATTTATGAAGATCATTCCTACTACTGCATGAAAACTCAATGAAAGATGGTCAAAATTGAATGCAGAGTGACTATTTGCAAAACAGTCACAATCATTGTGAGGTAACCAACTTTGGGGTGGTGGAAAGAGGTGATGTGCTTGAGAAAAACAGGCATCAATAATAGCTCCAAATTTTATTGTAGTTGGTTCCCTTAAAATGTTTACCCCAAATTAGACACAGTATAACAGTAACAAAAGTGATGATAAATTTGTGTTACATTTAAAGGAAGATAAGCAGAATAGTAAAAGGTGTTGATGCCAAGTTATTTGAGAAAAGACAAGAGAGGAATAGTCAAGGGGACAGGAACCTGGAGAGCATAATATTGATTCGGAGCAAAGATGTATAAAAGCTGCCAACAAATATTGGAAAAGCTGTCATATGGAAGAAAGAATAATCTCATTTTGAATGGCTTCAAAGAACAAGGACCACAAGGGAGAAGTAGCAGGGAAACAATGTTTGAATCAACATGAGAAAGCGTTTTCTAACACTTAAGGCCACCTGGTGATTGATTAGGCTTCCTCATGCAATAGTGAGTTCATTATTTAAATGTTCAAGTAGAGGATTTGTGAGTACGTAGCAAGAGATAGGAAAGTTCAAATATCAAGGGAATATTTTGCTTAAAAATCAAATATTCAGGTCAAAGAGAAAGCAAAATTAGGATCTGGATAGCAAATAAAAATAATGCTTAGTGGATTTCAATATAAGTTTTTCTAACAGTTAATGCATCCAAAAAAGAAAAGGTTGTTCAAATAGCACCTACAACTTGGGCTCCCTATCAAGTTCCTCAGGTCTGACTCAATGATATCCTACTCCTCTTAATATTAAATAAAATATTAGCCATGATAACTTTTAAGAATTCCAGTTAGGAAATAAACAATTATAGAATGCCATGTAGATATTGATTCCTGGGTCAGGTGCAAACAACTGAGGATAACATTTCCAAGTGGTCCTTGGTGTTGCGGGCAGTAAGAATAAGATGCAAGCTGGATCGAAAGAAGCCAAGCAGAGGGAAGAATAAAGGAGGTAATTCATACTCCCACATACCTGATAGAGTTTCAGAGTGCAAACAGCAGGAAAAGGAGTAAGTGGATTGCTTATGCGGTAGTGCTGTTCAGAACCAGTAATCAAAGCATCCAAGAGATGTCCTAACCAGTAATTTCTTAAATATTTTTCTTCAGTTTGTGTGTTCCTTTTAGGTTATCTCAGATCAGGCCTCCCTACTTATTTGCTTAGAAACTGGGCAAGGGAGGCTCTTTCTCTGGCCCAATGGTGAAAGAATTCTGTCTGGCCCTTCTGTTCCTACGGAGTAAATAATCTATTGAACCAAACGTGAGTCCCCACCAGAAGGCTGAGCTCCTTCTTTCTACATTATGCCTCATATATCTACACCCTGGCATTCATCACCCAAAATGCCCCAAGTCTGCTTCCAGGGCCTGCCTGGGCCTCTCCTATCAGTCTGTCCTCCTGAAGGCAGACCTCGCCTCTTGTGTCTGTATCCTAGACTCAAAGGGTGACCAAGGCTTGGAGATTTGTAGAAAGGTGTTAATAGAGTTTGGATACAGAACTGGGGGGAAGAGGATTTCCACACCAACGCACATAAGGCGTCTGCATATAAGGATGGGTCACCGGCTGGGGGCCCAGCTCTTTCCATGCCACCACGTTTGGTCATGGAACTCTGAGAGACTAAGAATTCTAAATACAATCTTAATACTCTAGGTCAGGAGTGGGCAAATTTTTTTTTGTAAAATGCCAAGAATAATTCAGGTTTTATGGGACATGGGTTTCTGTCTCGGGTACTTAACTCTGCCACTTTAGAGTAAAAGCAGCTAAAGACAACATGCAACTTCATGAGCAAGCTATGTCCTTCACAAACAGGCAATGGCCTTGTTTTACAAATTCCTGCTTTTAGCATATATTTGTCATGGTAAGAAGGCGGAGCATCTTGATGTTTTGTTGACATAACTTTTACAGACCTTTAGACGTATTATATGCAGGCCTCCATTTGTATTTTTGCTCTAGGCCTCCTTTATGCTCAGGGTGTCCCTGCATGCCTGAAGAGCTAGGCTGGGCATCTAACAAAAGAACCCAGGAGCAACATCCAGACGATTAAAAGAATGAAAGGAGGAGTCAGAATGCCCTGAAGGTTGGACACTAGTCACCTGACAACCCTAAGAAGATGACAGTAATGAGACCAAGTAAGTCCTCTGTTTCTTGGAATCCTGATAATGAGGTTAGGGAAAATGCTATCCCCTTTCTCTCAGGAGACTTGTATTGTTTCACTTTTGCCTCCTACTTTTGAAAATGAATAGACTGATCTTGGATTCCCTCTCCCTCCTCTCCTTCTTCAAATCTATGCAAACTTTAGTTCTTGGCTAACATCCTACTTCCTCTAAGAATGCTCACCTGACACCACTCCCCCTTGGCATCCTGCTTCTCTCATTTCTTACAGTTCTCCTTGCCTGCACATGTTGCAGCATCCTGGAACTTGGCTGTGCACTGCTGTGCATTATTTTCAATAGACGCATGTGCCCATGCCTTTCCAGATAAATTGTAAGCTCCTCAAGTCACTTACAATGGTCTTTGTGTCTACTATTGCTCCCTGCCCCTGTATGAAGCCCAGTGCCAGCCACCATATAGGCACTCAATAAATTCTTATTGCGTTGGCACTGTATTTCCATGGAAAAAAATACAGTACACGTTAAAGTTATTGTAGAACTCTTCAGCTTTGGCAGTATCTATCCTACTTCCCATATTGTTGGAATGGAAAAGGAGAACATAGCTGGCAACCAGGAGCTCATTCCTCACAATCATTCAAGTCATTGTTAAAATTCTGTTTCTGCTCCAAGGAAAATATACAAGATCAGTTTTCAGACAGATAGCCTCACTCTTTTTTGCATAAGCAGATAAAATCCATCCCCTAGCAGTGAGCTTACATTCTCTGTTACATGGATCCATCTTTTAAATAAGAAGGATGATGCATGCCTTCTTCTACAACCAAAATCAACTGCTATGTCAAGGAATTACACAACCCCACTTGGAGAGAGTCTGGCTAAGTCTATTTCCTTATTTGTTATTAATTATTGCTGTTTAAATTAACCCTATCAATTGAGATCTGGCCTTTAACTCTGGAGCTCACTTGGCACCACTGTTTTTGCTAGCTGGAATGAGGTTTTATCTTACTCCTGTTCCGGAACACTCCAAACAGCTTGCCTTTCGTTGATAAATGTCCTCGTGTCAAAAATAATTACCAAGTGCAGAGGGAGCCTTCAAACTGGAGCTGGGGACTCATGTACCCTTTTGTTGCCTACCCCTCAGTCCTCAGGCCTAAAAGAAAAGAAAAGAATGTCTTCATTTGTGAATGCAATCCTCATGTGAAAAAGCAGCGATGAACTTACTGTTTCTTTCTGACTAAATCCTCGACGTCAGAGACCGACTGTCAGAACGACAAAGAAAAGGGGCTGCTGCCTCTTCCCGCACGTGACTACCGAAGGTAATACATTACATTATAAATACTTGCACTAGGCAATATAATCACAATTTTCTTTACCAAGTAAATATTGGCTTGCTTCAGGTATAGTAATTTATCACGGTTTTCAGCAGACATCATAGACCAGGCCTTTTTCTCCCCCTGAAGGATATTATTCAGCCGATGGCAGCTCTTTACTCAATAGGTTGCAGCAAGTTGCCAAACATCTGCAGGCTTTTTACAGGCTACAATCAGACAGTGTCACCCAGTTAGGTGATGAAACCACCTCTTCCCATTTAACTGTATTTTTTCACATCTTTAGCACAATTCTACTCTATTCAAGGTTGAAAGAACAAATCGTGGAACTGTCCCTTTATCTTCACAGTCACATCCCTGAATAAAGGCGTTTATGTCCTCGTTTGCTTTCATTGTTCCTTCCTTGAATCTTTTACATCAGCCATACGATTCACATATGTCCTGTCCACAACACCTCAGCCCTCAACCAGCAGCACCACACACAAGGTCTTTATCCCTCTCTACCCTTCCCTTCCCTCTTTACCCAATTCATCCCTTAACGAAGAAGCTTCCTTGGGCTCTAGCACTCTCTCTGCAATCACTCTGTCTGCCCCATCAGAGTCTGAGGACATATCAGGCACTTCTCTGTGCGTGCACATATACTGAAGTTTCAGTGATCTTCTAACTATTTATCTTGTTCCCTATGTACACTTTGAGCAGCCCCAAACCAATCCCAGTTACCTATTTTTTGTATCATCTTCAATAGCAAGCACAGAAACTTGAATCTGGCTGGCATCCAATAAGTCTTTGTTAAGAAAATATTAAGAAGTCTAAGCATAAGGGTAACATTAACTTTTATTGAGTGTTTTCTACGTGCCAGTCACCATCCTCAGTGCTATAGATACATTGACTCATTTAAACCTCACAATATTCTATAAGAGAATACCTCTATTTTCTTCTTTTTTACATATGACATAATTGAAGCACAGAGTGGTTATGTAACCCGCCAAGGATTAAACAGCAAGAGTTGTACCAGGCAGAAGGTAAACTCATGCAATCTATCTCCAAAGTCACAATCTTAAAGCTCATACTTTAATACTCACAAGTAAAGTGGAGTTCATACCCTAGCTTCATCTCTTACAGGTTGTGTGATCTTGAACCCATTCTTTAGCCTTTTCAAGCTTCTGTTTCCTCCCCTGTGAAATGGAGATAGCAATGCCCACTTCATGGGGTTATTCTAAAGGCAGTGTGTATGGAGAGTGGAATCCAAAACTTCTTTGGGGCAGGACATCCATCTGAGTTTCATCTAACAAAAATCCCAAATAATTAGAAGCTATGTCCTCCAGATTAATGCATGATTTCCTTAATGGAGAAAACCTCAAATGTGGTTTTCTTATATGATATAGAAAATTATATCATATAAGGAATTGTTTTCTTTATCAGCTGATTAAGATTTCTACTGTTGAAATGGAACAAAGGTGATAGACTACTTTAGGCTAGAAATGCATCCTGTTTGAGGTTATTTCCCACACAACTGCTATAATCTGATTGAATGACCTGCCAAAGCTTTCCACCAGCATGATCGAACTCCACAAGGAAACAGAGATCAAGGAAGACAATTCAGAAAGGCTGACCAAAAAATTGCTTATTTTCAATCCAGTCAAATGATAATTCCATACCGAGTTGGAGATGGTAATCAAACTAAAAGTCCTTTAATCACAGGCCAGAGAGGAAAAAAGCAAATCTATTATTGTCAGATGTGATCTAAAAGTGTTTTTCCCAAAAAAGGCTTTAAATATGAAAGGAAAATATAGGTTTGTTAACTGTATGTGTTATCTTTTTATTTATTTATTTATTTATTCGAATAAAAGGAGAGGGAATGAATGGGTCCCTCTGGTTTCTTGCACTCTCCTAAAACACAGTCCAAACTTATGAGAGTAGCTCAAATACTCTTGCCATAGTCAATTCCATACTATTTCTTGCTCTTTTATGGAACTAAAAGCATCTACACACATCAGGAAACACATCAAAGATATTCTGACCAGGAGGAAAGAAGTCTGAATAAAAGCTAAAGGGTGTATTTATGCCTAAATTTAGCCCAGAAAATAGAGAAGAAAGTAGTAACAATGTAAAACTGGACAGAGTATTTTAAAATTTTGGAAGGTACTCACCTATACAAATCAGGAAAATTGGCCTTTGGTAATTGTAAGTATCCATCAAAATTGAACAAAAAACCCCACATCAGCGAATACCCAGTGAGCGGGCAGTTCTAGCATCTTTCAAAAGCCTAGTTTCTCAAGCTTGAGCAATATATTGGCTCCTTCAAAAGAAAACAAATTATGCTGGGAACATATTTTTAGGTTCCAGTTTGAAAAACACTAACCTAAGAAACTAAAACTATATTTAGGGGGAAAAAAGGTACATTTCCATTGCAAATTATTTCTTCAAAAGTGATTAGTTTCATAACTGGTAAAAGAAATTCTGTTGGATTATCACTAAAATAAAAACAAAATTTAAAAAGAAAATCCTTTTACAGACAGTCTGAAGCATTCTAATTTAAGAACCTTTTATTTAGGAGATCTATTTATAAGACTTGAAGAAATAAGTCACCCTAAGTGAAGCCATGCTAAGAGAATAGAGTTGAAGTTCAAATTAAGTACAAAGGGATTTCATGAAAAGAAAAGTATTTTTTGAATACAGTATAGGTTTGTCATTCAAATTTCCTCATTTCCATTGACTCATGAACAACTCCTGTGGAGAAGGGTCTGCCAAAAGGAAAAACTAAATATAAAAGTATTGGATCACCTTATTCCAAATAGGACAAGTCACATAGAAGGCAGCAATTCTCTGTAGCTTAACAAGAAATTGTGACACAAATGAGGTGGGAGAAATGTATAGTTTTATCCCTTCTTAGTAGAAAAATACAGAGCCTTATGTATGGAAACAACAGAGAATAAAGGCCTGTGGTCAACATCTAGAAGAGGACAAGAGCCTATGTTGTGAGGTCTCACTGGGGACCTGTGTTAATATGGCATTGTCACCCAACAAAGAAAAGTCTAGTACCAGATAGCTTTACTGGTGAATACTGCCAAACATTCAAAGAAGAATTAATACCGATACTTCACCAACTCTTCCAAAAAATTGAAGAGGAGGAGACACTTTTAAATTCATTTTATGAGTCCAACATCAATTTAATTACAAAACCAATTAGATATGCCACAAGAAAATAAAATTACAGACTAATATCCTCTTTGAATATAGATACAAACATCTCCAACAAAATACTAGCAAACTTATCACAACAGCACATTAAAAAGAAAGCAAATATACAATTATCAAATGGGATTTATTCCAGGAATGCAATAGTCATTCAACATAAAAAAAAATAGTCAATATAATACAGCAAATTAATAGAATAAAAGAAGAGAAAGAAAAGCATGGACATCTCAACTGATGCAGAAAAGGAATTTGGCAAAATCCAGCACCTTTTGCAAACTAGGAAGAGAAGGGAATGTTCTCAAGATGATAAAGGTCATATATCAAAAAAACCAAAGCTAACATTATTCTCAACAGCGAAAGACTGAAAGTTTCCCCCTAAAATAAAGGATGCCTACTATCACCATTGTTATTAAATATTGTACAGGAAGTAATAGCTGGAGCAATTAGACAAGATCTATAAATAAATGGATAGAGAGATTGATATGGCAATGTTAGAAGTTAGTAACAGACCTGGATTCAGCTAAACTACTTGAGTTTAACACTACGGAAGTAGGATTTAGTTCCATCTTTAGGTTCTGCAGTCTGGTCTGTTGACTCCATCCTTAGCCTCAAAATGGCCATCCCTGCCCATTCCCAGCATGTCCTCCTCAAGGGATCTGCCTCTTCCTTACTTATAAGCAAGAGCTCCAGAACTGATGCTCTAATTTATAACTGTCACTGGAGAAGGCTTCCCTCTAACACGTGATGATAGAGTTTTACTTCTACCAAATAGGTTGAGAAACCAGTAAAAATCAGAGAATCTGTAAGAATAAGAGAAAGTGGATGTTAAGAAGGAAAGTAACCATTTACTATATGCGCATTATTCTCAACCTTCAGAACAACTCTTCAAAAAGAATTGTTTTCCCTTTGCAAATGAAAAAACTGAGTTTTAGGGATGTTGAAGACACTTGCCCTGTTCGTACAACTATAATAAACAGAATCAATATTCAAAGACAAGTCTTGCGACACAGAATTCCACATTTCTGCTATAACAGTTTAGTTTATGTTTCAGACCTGGGGTGTGGTAGCTTGAAGCTGAATGGACCCCAGAAGATCGTGACCTTAAAGCTATCCAATCCTGTAGGTGCAGACTAGGAATGAAAGAAGATATTTTGATGAGTAGGATCTTAATTTAAGATGTGACCCACCTCATTCAGGGTGAATCTTAAGCCTCTTACTGGAGTCCTTTATAAGAGGAGGAAATTCAGACACAGAGAAACAACCTAAGTTGAGAGAGCAAGCCACAGAAACAGACAGGAAGTAACTGAGCCCAGTTGCTGGAAGCAACAAAACTCAGAAGAGAAGGGAGAGACCAGCAGACACTACCACAGGAAGTGTCTGCCATCCAATAGAGGACTTCAGAACCATCAGCAGCCTGTCTTCAAGAAGTTATGTTCTTGCTGATGCCTTGATTCATGAATTTTCATGATCTCAGAACTATAAGCTTGTGAACAAAATAAATTCCAATTGTAGAAAGCCAACCTATTCCTGGCATATTGCCTTCCGACAGCCCAGCAGATTCAAATGTGGGGCAGTTGTGATTCGCATACGGTTAGCTTAGGACTTATTACGCCACACAGTTCTTCCAGCCAGGGTCATCTCTGATTCAGACATTGAATTGGCAGCAACTTTCAGTGATTCTCTTGCCTGTGCTTAATTCTCTTCTCCCTTGGACTGAATATTGCTTGGCACCTGTGGTCACCGTCCATTTTTAAACTTATTATCTGAGAAATATGACATTTCATCAGTCTCTGTAACGTCTGAAAACAGGATTCACGCCTTAGACATATACACACCCATCATAGAATCAAGGACCTCAATTATTTACTCTAGTTCAGAAAGTAAACGGGCTTTAGAACTGCCTGCTTTTACTGCACAATGGAGATTTCATTCTTTGAATTTCCTCTTGAAAACAGCAGCATGATTTTTTCTCTTCTTTTCCTCAAAATTAGCAGGCAAGAAGGGGATTTGGAGTCTTCAGTCAAAATTCAAAATTATCTTTGAGCTACCTTTCTGCTGTTAATGATGACAAAGAAAAGAAGCATTAATTTGTGGCCTGTGGGAGATTATAGGGCCTAAAGCTATTTGGACAGACTCATCCCCATCCTTCACCCTCTCTCCTCGGAAGTCATTAAGAACTGGGCCAAAAGCCTTTCCTAATAAGGAGATGGATACAGACAGTGGGTTGCCAACATTCTTCAGATATACCAGTCCCACTGGCAAAACAGACCTATTGTATGAATTGAATGATTAATGTCTTTGAATTAAGATAATCCAGATACCTTTTTAAAAAATGTCTATGCTGAGTAATCTTCTGATTATGATTTGGACAATGCAATCTAGTAAATAGTATGCAAATATTATCTCTAACATTGTCCCATTGTCCTTTACTTGTAATGATTTTTTTTTTTCTTTTCTGGCTTGAGACCAAATGTGACCCAATTCAAAGAACATATCTGCTCAACTAGAATTTAGGAAACCTAAGGTCTCACCCTAAGCTGTGTAACTTCAGGATGAGTTGTTTTCTATTTATAACATTAGAAGTCAGACTGAAGGCTTAATTCATCCCAAATTTTAAAAAATTGAAATCCATTCATTGAGATACTCAGTTGGAGAATGGGGAAAAGGGGAAGGATGGCTAAGCGGTATTGTAAATTGTTCATCTGTATCTTTTCAGGACAGATGCATTAAAATAACTTCAGTTAAGAAAGTTGATATTTTAAAATCATTTCTTTGTAAATAGTTCTAAATCTATTGTAATTATTATCACAGTTGTAATTTTCACTTTTTTAAAAAGAGTAGAGAAATTTCCTTGGTAGCTTTGGTACAGGTCTTAAATCCTAACCCCAATGATGAAGTTTGAGAATCTGTAACTTCCTAATAGACCTGGTTTCTGTTTCCTTATATACCATACATTAATTAACCAGATGAACATGAAATTAGTGTAGAGAAACATAGTGAATGCTGATTTCTTGCAAATAGTATCAACCTATCACCTAGTGACTGGATGTCTGGAGCAGAAAAGGAGCAAAGAGTAGCAATAAGGTACAAATGGTTTCTAATTGTAAGACTGCTATAAAAAGGATGTTGTTTGTAGGAAACATATCAAATATCAAAGTTTCTTTATTGAATGTTTAAATACTCAAGTAAGTAAGGCTCAAACATGTATAGTTTGCCAGAGATTATTTCTCTAGAATTAACAGAAATAGACATTTACAGAATAATTGAGCACTTAATGAATATCCACTGTAGACAAAGTACAGTGGAGAGAGATAAATAAAAAAATATTCTTTCTACTGATGAGTTCCAAATCAAAGCCTATGTAAAGGTATAACAACCTTTTCTCACAGTGGGACAAGTATCAAACTAACCATAATACAGTGTCTATCAAACCTTAACAAATATACAAAATCCTTATCAGGATAAACATATACAGTCATGGAATAGAAAATGCCCAAGCAAGTGCAAGAGGCAGGAAAACACTTAGTGGTTGAATTTAGAAAGCTGATTTAATTCTTCTTATTCTTAGGTAAGCCAAAGTAAGCTACAAGTGATGAATTATGAAAGACTTTTTGTTTGTCTATTACTGAATAACTGATTTGGATAAATTCGAGTAGCTCTTTTAGTAATGTGAATCTTGCAACATAATTAAATACATAATTTTTTAAATAGTCAGGAGATCTCCCAAATTCTACATGACCAGCCACTTCATTAATTTTTTGTAGGTTTCCCCTTTGATTTCATGCCCATTGGAAATACTAAGAAAAAACTAATGCATAAAACACTTTAAAACTGTATCATTCATGATATTTATCAATATTAATGATATTACAATGAATTGAATATTAAATCTTGGATTCTATGATAGCTGAAAAGGAGGGCTTTGGCCAAAGTCATTTCATAGTTCTTTTCAGATCTATGTAGAAATAGGATTATTATCAGAATTCTTTTTGCATATCTACTTTGGAGAAGTAGTAAGTGCAATAAGCACACAAGGTATTCTTGGAATTCTAGCCCAAAATACCAATGTGTCCCAAGTGTGGCTTGGGAAAAATGACTTATCAGAACACAAGTGCTTATCTTGCCATAAGATAGCATGGTAACTGATGAGTGACAAAGCTGGTGTTCAGCTCTTAGTTCCATCACATTTAGAAGTGGTATGTCTAAGAAGTTATTTAAACTTGCTCATCTGTAAAATGCAGTTAATTCCTGCTACCAGGGCTGGCTTCATGTGTACACTTATAGGGACCCCTCAATTGGTTGAATGACCTCATGTTGCCGTCTTGAAATTCTTAATAATTTTTGAACAAGAATATTTTGCATTGGGTCCTGAAAATTATGTAGCCAATACTGCCTCCTAGTATTTTAGAGAGTGAATATGATGAGGCTTGTGAGCATTGAACACAAGGTCTGGCAATTAGCAAAATGCCTGACATAGGAAAATCCTGAGTAAATGGTGGTGTTGGATGTGGTGGTGGTTCTTACCATCATTATTTAGTTAAGTGAATCCCAGATGGCTCCCCAGTTTCAAGGAGACTAACTTAAACTCCTAATGCAACTCTGAGTGTTTTAAACAGTTCCTATAAGAAGCTATTTTTTGGGCAGGCAATGGTGTCTCAGTGGCAGCGTTCTCTCCTGCCCCATGCTGAAGACCCAGGTTCGATTCCTGGTGCCTGCCCATTTGAAAAAAAAAGCTATTTATTGACAGAATTGAGTAATGAGTAAGACTAGCAGGACTCAGCAGATGAAGTATGATATGTTGCACCCCCAGAACAGTAGCATTCAACTTTTTTTACCTCCATTCAGAGTCAGAAATGCATACCATGCAGTGATCCCGTACACACAAACCAAATTTTCACAAAACAGTATATACTCTAACCACATGGATTGCAACCTGATAGTCTCAAGGCTGGTCCTGAACCACTAAACTGATGTCACTACTCATTAATGCATTTCTGCTTGCAGTTTGAAAAAGCCTGCTTAAGGTAATTGTTAAAGTTTGAGGACTTTGGTCTGTGACACAATAGGGATTTGGCAGCACTTTTCTGTTGAGAGCTACTGCAAAGCCTTTGCATTGCAGTGTCACCAAAATCATTTTTGCCACTTTTATTATAATGGACTAAGGGTATTCTAACTCAATTTTGTTGTGTCCAAGAGAAGGAATAGAGGAAGTCTCTATTGCCTACTTATTACTGAAGGGAAGGAAACAGTCATTTGTAAGGACCAAGTTATAGTCTTTAGTGGAATTTACTGGCATTTTGGGTTTTCCTCCATATGGGAATATGGATGCACTGCACTATCTCAACAACTTGAGGTTGGACTTGACCATGCAACTTGATTTGCCAATAAAATATTTGCATAAGCCATGTGTGCCAGTTCCAGGTATAAAGCCTCCAAAAGTCAATGAACAACTGGTCCTGGGACATAGTTCCTGCCATGGTGATCTGCCAGGTAGATGAGACTCCAAAATCAGAGACCTTGAGTAAGGAAGAGGTGGAGCAGAGACCTTTGCCAACCTGAGCATGAGTGGGAAATAACCCTTCCTTATTTTTGTAACACTGTCATTTTAGAGTTATATGTTATGTTACCACAGCATAATCCAGACATTTTCCACAGATACCACCACTGCTAAAAATAGAGAAAAGTTGTTTCCCCACTGCAAATTCTGGGGGTGCCATGAGCAGGAGGTGGCTGGAAATGACCAGACCCTGATCCAAAGGGTGAATCTGTGACTAGACGGTACCATAACTAAAGCAAAAAGTATCTAATATATAACTTTCTTAAAATTTAACTATATTATGGGTTTTTAATGAACCAAGCAACTTACAAAATATTTATCGAAGCAATCATAGAAAGGTAATTTTTATATAATTTAATCCAATTAATATTCATCATTCCATTTTATCTGCTGATAATTCTACTAAGTTTCTACCTACCTTCACAGAATATTGAGCTAACCACATTTATTTTCATTTCTATTATCTCACAAAAGAGAAAGAATTATGCATTAAGGACAATTACCTGTTTTGATTCAAGAGTTACAGACAATAGAATGAAATTTCTTTCTTTTCCTAGGTTCTTAAGGTTGATTATACATAATACGGCTTAAAATATGCTGGAATCCTTTGAGATGGGAGCATGAAAAATACTTCTTCAGCATCCACTTACTCAAAATACCTTGAAATGCTTAATTTGTTCTAAATTTCATCAAAGTGTTCTTACTCAATGACTTATTTAAGTAAATAAAGGAGAAAAAATTTATTCCTTAATATGCAAGAAAACAAAAGTTTACTACATACCTCTCCTTCCCAAACATCCAAGTCGCTTTAAAAAAAAAAAAACACATATGAATAGTTGGGTATTCATTACCAAAGTTCATTATGCTCCTAACCAGAATAAGTGTCTCACATTTAACCTCACTGGATAGAGCTGCCTATATTAAAATTATATACATAATTCAAGCACGACGCTCAGAGGACAGAATGTAAATCCTTCAGGGAAACCGGCTACCCCCAGGTCCGGTGAATCATGCAGCCTTGAAATGTGGAACAAGAGAGTCACCTAGTGGCTAAATTAAAAAAATAATAATGATTCACATCTGTTCTGTTTTGACTTTTTGCATCTTTTATTTTCTTGTCTCTAGGATTCTCCTTCAATAAAGAGATGTGAAGAAAATTATCCAGAACCTTTATGCAAACCAGACCAGCAGGCTGCTCCTGTTCTCCCGAGTGGGGCCAGCGAGAAGTCACAGCTGAGCCTGTTTACCAACAGTGACAGCCTCAGAGACTATGTAGCTACATATGTGGTGCAAAAAAATGGCATTTGAGCTTCTGCTCTCCTGAATGATTTCCAGTTACATTTTTTTAAAAATTACATTTCTGATTCTCATGTTATAATTTATTTTGATGCCCTTTTATTAAAATGGTAAGAAACTGTTTGCATTGTAATAACTTCCTTTCATTTCCCATAACTTGAATATTTTGTTAGAGATCTTGGTATTGCTAAAAGATAACCCGCATCAATATATCTTCATGTAATTATTTCTTCTACATATTTCTTAATTTTTGTATCCAAACAGCATGCACAGATAATGCAAACTTTATGATCAGCAGTTCTAATTATAAAACATTGCAGACAGACTTAAATGCATTGTTTGATGATGTGAACAAATGGGTTTTCTTTTTTTTTCAAAGCCAAGTAGAAAAGGTATCAATCTAATGTTATTTTGTATATTTTTGTGTTAGAAAGCATATCCAAGAATTAATTTGTGTTTTGTTTTGTCTTTCACTACAGTGGCACAGCCTGAAGAAATGCAATTTACTCTTCCACTTATATTTGTTGGGAACAAAAATACCTTGCTCCCTGCAATTATTCATACAAGAAAAGAGCATGAGATCTATAAAAAGAGTTGAGCACATAGTAGATGCTCTCGGCATTTGTTTCTTTTCCATGGGTGCTAGCAAAAGCATCAGCCTCCTGGAGGAATTCAGTGTGATCTGCAAGGAGCCACTCATCCTAGAGGAGTCCAACTTAAATGCAAACACACAAGAAAGGACCTTCTTAGTGCCTGATTGAGGTGATCAGAAATTCAATCTTCTCTCGGAGATTCTTCAGTTAACAAACGGTATCACTCTATGCTTTTATTGTTGCTTCACTGCTCAGATTTCTACATCCATATTTTGGAAAAGTCTAGCAAGACTTGTATTCCCCCAACACCCCTCATCATTTTGTCTCCACGAAAGAACTGGTCCTCCAACCTGGATATTTTCTAATGTAATTTAGAAGGATGAACTTGTGTGGACTCAGCTGCTTCCTACCTTTGTTTCAATGTGCGTGTGTGTGTGTGCACGTGCACATGTGCCTGAGAATATGCAAACATGGGTATGTATAAAATGGCTATTTGTTAACCCTTTAGAGAGAGTACTGTTGTAGGCATTGTATAGGAAATTTTATCCATTTCTTTTCTCCTTTAAAATATGCATTTAATATAACAAGATCAAAGATGATGCAAAAATGATAAATGGAATCCAAGCCTGTGAAACCCAGTTTTCTCCTGGGTAGACTCATCTGTTATTCTCATAACTGAGTCTCAATTTGATCTATGGAATGAAAATAATTATGCTTTTCCTGTGTAACTCACAGCATGATGTGAGGATTAAATGGGACGATGTACGATTAAACATAAACTATTATTATTATCATTAAAAGCAAGTACTTTCCCAATGCTTCTCTCTTCTTTAATAGACAAAAGTCATTCTTTCTTACCTGTGAATTAAGTAGAATTTTCCACTAGGCTTTTAGACTCAACATTAGTGGAACTCATTTTTACTTAGTAAAAATTGCATCTTACTCTTCCACGAGTCAAACCTCTATCACCCACCTCCTTACCATCTTCCTATTTACTTCCCATATTGCCTCACCACTGTTTCTGCTTCATTTTTTAATCACAATTTATGATTATTTATTTATTATTATATGGTGGACCCATGGAACACAATGCTGAGCACAACATGCATGGTTTCCACACTTTTTGAGTTTACTTTGTACTAAGTAAATAAATAAACTCACGTAGATAATTAGCTATATATTGTCTCACATTGTCATTTAACTAATTTCTGTTTGTATGCTTACGACTTCCACCAAAAGATTATAGTTTTTTCAAGGAAAGAATTACATCATGTATTTTTACATCTTTTACTGGTATCCGTAGTTGTTTGTGCTTTTTATAGGAATTGAACATTTAATAACATGTTAGACCTTGGGAATAAAATAATAAACAGGAAAAAAAAACGATTGTTTTTCTCTATTGGAGCTAGCTTGATAGTAGAAAATTCAAATGACTCACAGTCAATAATGAAACATCTGAGCTTTTGGGAAGAAGTGGCATATAAACTATGATGTGAAGGATGAATACAAATTACTTATGTAAAGAAGAGTAAGAATTCTTCTAGATAAAGAGGAGTAAAATAGAAAATGGCACATTATTACAAAGAAATACCCAAAAAAGCAGTATTTTTAGAGCTTACCAGTGAAAGTGGCTGACTTAGAGAGGCAACCACAGGTACCTGGAAAAGCAGGTAGGGCGGGTGTAATGTCATATACTTACCTACCGAATGGACCATCTGCAGGATTGCACTTCTTATGTGACTTCATTTCATTACATCATCCTCACTGCAACTTCTTTTTTTTTTTTTAGAGAAGAAATTTTTTGGAAGAAAGAAATTGGGGAGGGGGATGCTAAGATATGTAGTGCTTCCTAAATAAATAATATTTGTCAACAAAGTTCTGGACTCAACAGAAAGAGTTCTCAAATGATAAATAAATAGAAGGACACTGTATTTTTTTTGAGGACATTGTATTTTTAAAGGAAAAAAATAACATGATATAAAATCTTGTGGCTTGGTATTTAAACTATGGCTCAACTAAAATTCACCCTAACCACACCTCACTAACATAAAGCTGAAAATTAGCAATGCAAGACCCTGATGAAGTTCAAGGTTGTAAACACCTGGAACTAACAGCTACCACTCATTTAATCCTGCGCCCTAATAACAGGTCTTTATACTTGGCTGCCATCGCCACAACTATCAAAAATGCTTTCCAGTGCTTGATCTACTCTTACAAACCCGTTAATAAGATCACTGTTTATATAGTTAGCAACACTCACAGAGAGGTAATTCGCTGTTTTCACTAAAACCACAGAGAAATTTAGGAAAGCAAACCCACTGCTTAGAACTTGACCCAATGTGCCTGCCTGAGCTTTTCATTTTTAGAGAATTAACTTCCTCTATTCCTCATTTATACTTGTCTCTTCACAAGCCATCTTGATGTCACACCCCTCAGAGAGCTGACGTTCTCTCACAAGATTTCAACTCCCACCTGTTTGCATCTGACACAGAAATCTGCATCTCTAGCTCAGGCGACTCACAGATTTGTCAGCTCCATATGTTGCCTTCCCTACAGGATAACCTATTTTCATGCAGATAAATCCAATTCAATAAATATGAATTAAGAGTCTATCTACAATGTATCAGCCACTCTCCTGAGAGCTTTAGAAATCAAGAAGAAAAAGGGATGGTTCCTCTCCTCAAAGAGCACACAGTCAGATGCCCCGACCAAACCCAAAACCTAATATGACTAACGCTGAAGCTTACCACCACTACAAACTCATATTCCAAATAGAGATTCTTTTTTTGGTTTCTCATGATTTTCCATGATTCATCGTTTTCCCAATGTTTTGATGTCATAAACTGAGTCATGATGCCTTCTACTTTGCTCTGTGCATTGCTATAGAAACACTGACCAAAGTTTTCCTCTCCTCATGCCTAAGTGATTAACCAGAAAAATAACAAATATTATCCAATTGGCTACTTGACCCTCCACTCAAATGCCATTTAGGCATCTTAAATTTATCATGACCATATCCGGATCCCTTGCCTTGCTCCCTACACCTGCTTCCCCCACAGTTTTCCCCTTCTCCATAAAGGGCAAGTTCACCTCAGCTGTTCAGGTCAAAAGCTTTGAGGTCAGCCTGGCCTGACCTCTTTCTTCGACAGACCACAGTTTACATGTGAGAAAAATCTGAAGATTCTAACTCCAAAATGAGGCCAAAATCTGAACACTTCTCACCATCTCTGTGCTCTGCCACCATCTCCCATTTCTAGGTTACTGCAATAGCCTCTTACGTGATCTTGTTTCTAGCTTTGCTTCTCTGCATCCATTACATTCGAATGCAGACACAATACCTGATCGAAACCGATTTAGTCACATCATAGCACTCCTGTGCTCAAATTCCCCCAAAGGCTTTCCATTCATTGGAACAAAAGTTATCACCTTACACTGGCGTGTGGCACTCGTCATGTTTTCTGTCCTCTTCCTTCTGTGGGGTCTTTTCCTACCACTCTCCCCCACACCTCTCCCTCTGCCAGGCCTCAGC
Source organism: Tamandua tetradactyla (assembly GCF_023851605.1). Taxonomy (NCBI): domain Eukaryota; kingdom Metazoa; phylum Chordata; class Mammalia; order Pilosa; family Myrmecophagidae; genus Tamandua; species Tamandua tetradactyla. The sequence goes on from NC_135329.1 coordinate 39,985,551, forward strand.
AGTCCCCTGTGCTGGTCTTTAGACAGACTAAACACATACCTGCCTCACTGCATTGTCATTTACGGCTCACTCTTTTTGGATAGTTAAATATCCATATGGCTTAGCCCCTCACTTCCTTCAGATCTTTTCTCAAATGTTGCCTTATCCTGAGATCTTTCCTGCCAATTACATTGTTTCCATCCCGTTCCACCTCGGCCCTCCCTGTTCTTCTCTGCTTTATTTGTACCCCTAGCACTCATCATCCACTGACATACCATGTCGTTAATCTATTTATTTGTTGTCTTTCTTCCCTGCCAAGATGTAAATTCTCTGAAGACAGATATTTTTTCATCTGTTTTTTTTTCACTGATTTATCCCCGGCTCTTAGAACTGATTGTTACTGTTATTTGATTTACTTTGTGTGGAAGTATTATTTTTACTGTTTTTCCTAATTTGCAGATGAAGAACTAAGGCTGGATGTTAGGTAATCTGACCCACAGGGAAGCCGCTTTGGGAAGCTGTCAGGACTCACTGCTATCTGTGTTACTCAGACACCGCCCTCTTGGTCACCAAAATGCTTGAAGGCAAACCTCTCCCAATTCCCCACCTTCACTCCTGGCCTAATCCAACCCAGCCCACACAGATTTGTTCCAATCATCTTCCTTGGGCATAGTTATCATGACTGTGCACCCGACATCAAGAATTTGACTTTCCAGTCTACATAAAGAGAAATGAAATCTTCTGACTATTCACTAGAAGCTTCTCTCTCCTCGTCAACGCTGATGTCTGTCTCTACTTTCGATTTCACGTTCTCTCTCTTCACATTTAGTTTCCATCAGCTTTTAAACCTAATTCGATTCTTTATTTCTATGTGATGCTTACAACCCTGGGGGCATGTAATTTATACAAGATAATTTTGAAAAGTAGGCAATAATAATAGATAGCATTTTTTAAAAAAATTTTTGGTTTCCAACTTTATTTAGAAAAACAAATCCAGGTCTCAGTGCCCCCATGCCCTCCATCCCCCAAGATTTTTTTTTCTTTTTTTTCTTTTTTTTTTGACATGGGCAGGCTCTGGGAATTGAATCTGGGACTCCAGCATGACAGGCAAGAATTCTGCCACTGAGCCACCATTGCACTTTTATATGTAATGCTTCTGTTCCTTCTGATTCCATCACTAGGCATCATCTCTTAAAGGAGTTATTTAATGGGTTATTTCATAAATCTTACAATGTTATATTTGCAAATGGCTTCACAGATACCAAAGTTTCATACAGCATATTCTGGAAGGGATTAGGGTAAGGCAAGCAGGGGCCTGGGGCCAACACCAGGTTTGCTTGATCCTAAAAGTGAATCTTAAATTTTGTACCCCAGGTGTCTTGATTACCTCACTTGGTTAGTCCCTAAGGAATATAAATAGTATTCATATACTCTACAGTTGGGTGTGAGGTGAGTGTGGAGAAATGCTGAAGCAAATTTTCACTTTTCATACCCATTATTATATTATCATGCCTTCTAAATATGCAAGAGGACATTATATACAGCAAGGTATCCCTGATCCCCCCAAAAAGTCCATGAATATTTTTCTGGCTTTTCTGTCTTGTGGGATGAGGTTGTTACAGGGCACACATTGATAGTTGATGGGTGCTCCAAATTGTTTCCCATTTCCAAATCTCTAACTGGCAGGAGGTCATTCAAATTCAAACTCACCTCGATCAATTCAACTGGTGGAAAATGTTCTGATTTATAAAGGTGTGCATGTCATTTATTTCTGCCCAGAATACGTAGGAACAGAGCAAAGAAAGAGAGAGAGTGTCACTGATACTTTCCATCTTATTTCATACACATGTCTCCCACAGTACTTAGCATATTGTGTTATGAGTTTTTATGTGATTGTTTTATAGGTATTTACGTGTCTGTTTCTCTCAGTAGATTATGACATTCTTTAGACCATGTATCAAGGCTTTATTGTCTTTTTAAACAAATAAAATGTCTAATAAAATGTCTCAGAATAAAATAACTATCATTCATTAAGTGTTTACAATGTGCCAAAATGGTGCTATTCTATTCCGTGTTTTCTTTAACCCTATGATGCAGCTCTACCATCAGTCTCATTTTACAGATAGACGTTCTCAAGCACAAAGAACAGAAATAATGTCCAAAATCAAATGCCAGACAAGAGGCAGAGCTGCGATTTCCACTCAGTTCTATCTCACATTGGAATCCATACTCAACTACTGCGCTGTGTAAGTAATAGGTGCTCTGTAGATAATGTGCTGCATTTTAATAATTTAAAGAGCTCTTAAACAGAAGAGTGATTATAGTAATAGTTTGTTATCCTAGAAGACAGAAGCAGATCAATGGGTGGGAGTACAAGAAAGGCAGCTTTAAATTCAATACAGAGAAGAAGGAGCTAATCCAAAGCAGCTCAACATTCTTGCTTTTAATCATCATATATTTCCAGTGTTCCTGAAGTCTCCTCCTCACAAATTCATCCTCATCTTTGCCACCATCCTCTGAATATACTTCAGTAGATATTTGTATTCTCGATATCATCTAACCAGCCTAGAGAACAGAGGAAATTACACTCATTCAAGTTCTATGACACAATCAATTTTAAAATGCACCATAGATTGAATAATTTTAAGGGCAGGAGAATAAGGCACACTGATTATAAGAAACATCTTGATACCAAATAATGAAAATATAGAAAAAAAATCTTACAATTGAGAAAATACAGCATTCGTACCTCCTCTGATCTACATTCTATGTACCTATTAACTCTACATTACAGATTCTTTTAAAATGCTTTGTTATTTTTTATTTGGTATGTAGCACAGTTCTCCACAAACAGGACATTATACAAATACTGACTTTTTTTAGTGAGGAAACGTATGTAACACCTACCTCAGGTCTTCCAACATACCATTATTTGTTAGTTAAATTTTTTCAAATAATTAATAAATATCTGCCCTTTTAAGTACATAATTGGGGTAGGGGCCTATGTATTTATGTTGAAATCTTTCCAATTTAATTTATAGCAATAAATTGTTAATTAGCGACTTCCGGAGAAGATGGTGGCTTAGTAAGACGCGCGGGTCTTAATTCCTCCTCCAGAAAAGCAACTAAAGAAACAGAAACAATACGAAACAGCTCCCGGAGCCATGACAGAGACCAAAAAGACAGCGTACCCCATTCTGGAACGGCTGAACGGGCAGGGAGAATCCGCTGCGGTGAGATATCCGAGGGGCGCGCGATTTCCCGGCCGGGGCGGCTGGCGACCGGGGTCCCTTCCACACACGTGGCTTCCCGGTCCGACTGGGAACGTTGGATAGCGGGGCCCTCCCGCCACGCTTGGTGTCTCGGGCCAGCTGGGCAATTTGGACTGGCACTTCCCCAAGTCGTGGCGGCCGGTGACCCCCCTCCACATGCGCTGTTTCCTGGGCCGACTGCGAGACTCGGGACCCGCAGACAGACGAGTGCCACGAGCGCGACCTACTGGGCAGGAAAAGAAAAACAGAGCCCAGAGATTACACAGAAAAACCTTTCAACCAGCCGGGTCCCACACCCAGGGAATCTGATCAAATGCCCAGACACCAGCAGAAAATAATGGATGACGCTCAGAAAATTGAAGATATGGCCCAGTCAAAGGAACAAGTCAATAGTTCAAATGAGATACAGGAGCTGAGACAACTAATGCTGAATATATGAACAGAAATGGAAAAACTCTTCAAAAACAAAATCAATAAATTGAGGGAGACATGAAGAAGACATGGGCTGAACAAAAAGAAGAAATAGAAAATCTGAAAAAACAAATCACAGAACTTATGGGAGTGAAGGACAAAGAAGAAAAAATGGAAAAAACAATGGATACCTACAATGGTAGATCTAAAGAGACAGAAGCCACAATTAGTGAACTGGAGGATGGAACATCTGAATTCCAAAAAGAAACAGAAACTATAGGGAAAAGAATGGAAAAACTTGAGCAGGGGATCAGGGAACTGAATGACAATATGAAGCGCACAAATATACGTGTTGTGGGTGTCCCAGAAGGAGAAGAGAAGGGAAAAGGAGGAGAAAAACTAATGGAAGAAATTATCACTGAAAATTTCCCAACTCTTATGAAAGACCTAAATTTACAGATCCAAGAAGTGCAGTGCACCCCAAAGAGAATAGACCCAAATAGGTGTTCTCCAAGACACTTACTAGTTAGAATGTCAGAGGTCAAAGAGAAAGAGAGGATCTTGAAAGCAGCAAGAGAAAAACAATCTGTCACATACAAGGGAAACCCAATAAGACTATGTGTAGATTTCTCAGCAGAAACCATGGAAGCTAGAAGACAGTGGGATGATATATTTAAATTACTAAAAGAGAAAAACTGCCAACCAAGACTTCTATATTCAGCAAAATTGTCCTTCAAAAATGAAGGAGAAATTAAAACATTTATAGACAAAAAGTCACTGAGAGAATTTGTGACCAAGAGACCAGCTCTGCAAGAAATACTAAAGGGAGCACTAGAGTCAGATACGAAAAGACAGAAGAGAGAGGTATGGAGTAAAGTGTAGAAAGAAGGAAAATCAGATATGATATATATAATACAAAAGCCAAAATGGTAGAGGAAAATATTATCCAAACAGCAATAACACTAAAAGGTAATGGACTGAATTTCCCAATCAAAAGACATAGACTGGCAGAATGGATTACAACCCAGCAATACCACTGCTAGGTATCTACTCAAAGGACTTAAGGGCAAAGACACAGATGGACATTTGCACACCAGTGTTTATAGCAGCATTATCTACAATTGCAAAGAGATGGAAACAGCCAAAATGTCCATCAACAGACAAGTGGCTAAACAAACTGTGGCATATACCTACGATGGAATATTATGCAGCTTTAAGACAGACTAAACTTATGAAGCATGTAATAACATGGATGGACCTAGAGAACATTATGCTGAGTGAGTCTAGCCAAACTCTAAAGGACAAATACTGTATGGTCCCACTGATGTGAACCGACATTTGAGAATCAGCTTGGAATATATCATTGGTAACAGAGACCAGCAGGAGTTAGAAACAGGGTAAGATAATGGGTAATTGGAGCTGAAGGGATACAGACTGTGCAACAGGACTAGATACAAAAACTCAAAAATGGACAGCACAATAATACCTAAGTGTAATGTAACTATGTTGGAACACTGAATGAAGCTGCACCTGAAATATAGCTTTTTGTTTGTTTGTTTGTATCTTCTGTTTTTGTTTTTTTCTTTTTCCTTTTTATATATATATATATTTTATTAGTATTATTATTTTAATTCTCTTCTCTATATTAACATTCTATATCTTTTTCTGTTGTTTTGCTAGTTCTTTTCCTAAATCGATGCAAATGTACTAAGAAATGATGATCATACATCTATGTGATGATACTAAGAATTACTGAGTGCATGTGCAGAATGGAATGATTTCTAAATGTTGTGTTAATTTCTTTTCTTTTTTTTGATTAATAAAAAAAAATTTTAAAAAAATTGTTAATTAGCACAATAAAAGCACAAACCATGTAGGTGAGCTAAATCTTCAAAATCATAACTGCAAGCAGTGCTTCACACTTTATCTTACATTTTCCCCATATAGTGTTTAATTAAAGTAGCCATGGTTATTAAGGAAGAAAAATGCACTAATTATACAATCACCCAAACAGTTTAGTCAAATATGGCTATGTAAGGAACTCATTTTAATGAAAATGTCCTACAGCCATAAAGTTTTACTGCACTAGAATTTTATTGAAGTTGAGGAGAAAATTGCTTCCAGAGGAAGTTCACAGACATTCTTTGATTAGCATTCATGAACCACCACCCCCTTCGGTTTCTCCTTTTCTATATGAATAGATAGTATTATTTATGCATTGCAGTATATTGTCCTTTCTCAAATCCATGGCTTTAAAATGCAAGCATAAATCAATTTGTCTGCCTATCGCATTGCTCAGTAGGTAACTTCTGAAATTACCGAAATGATTGAATCTACTTAGAAAAGTAAATATGACATGGCTGTTCTGCTCGGACTGGTCTCCACTTGCTCTTGGCAGGCTCCGTTAGCCTGCCTGTGTATGCTGGTGACAAGAATGGAAGCTGGGGAGAGCTGCTGTAACTTCCACTTAATGTGATTCACTTAACTCGATTGCCAGGAATCAAATTCCTTGAAATAAGGTGTCCTTTATGTTCCTATATCGACTTTGATCACTTTTATTTTGTTTTGTAATGTTTAATTCTATCAAGATTGATTGAAACAGTCCTTGGAAATAAAAAAAATTTTAAAGTTAATAACATAGGTGACATTGAAAATCAACCAGGGGACTGTGTCTTTTCATTTCCTCTCTTTACTCATTTAAGTTTTCTTGTAATTTCATTTAAGGGAATATGTTTATAGACTCTGCACGATGACTAAATAAGCCCTGAGCTTATTAGCAAAAATGCTTTTCTATAGTCTGACCAGAAGAGAATTTGTGTAATTTCATTCAGGGTCATCCCAGACATAAATTAACTTCCCAAGCCAGAAAACCAGTTCTTCTGCTTGGGTGGTAAAAATCAGTTCTTCTACACGGGTGATGTCTAAAGAAGGGCAAGATTCCCAGAAGGGATGGAATTTTTTTAAATTTTTATTTATGTTTTTTTTTTTTTTAACTAGAGAAGATCACCCTGAATGCTCAGCGGTATGAGAGGACACAGATAGATAGGCATGTTGACTCAAATGAAATGTATGGGAGAAGAGGCATGTTAAGGGTCTCCATTATCTACTGCATAATAATGCCTCAAAACTTACTGGCTAAGAACAACAGCCATTTTGTTACCAATCACTATTTTGTGGATCAGGGATTTGGGCAAGGTCTGGATGGGGGTCATTTTGTTTCCCCTTGACAATGATGAAAAATCACTGGATGATGGTCAGATGCTGACAGTACTAGATTAGAGGGTTCAGATGGCTTTATCCTCACATTTGGGCCTTGGCAGGGATGCCTGGGGGACAGGGCTCAGCTGGCACTGGCTAATGGAGGGCCAACCAGTGCCTTCTCTAGCATGGCCGCCTCAGGGCATTTAGACTTTTTAAATGGTATTTCAGGGCTTTAGAAATGAGTGTTCCAGGGAAGGAGGCAGGAGTCAAAGTCCTTTCAAGCCACGTGGTATCACATTAGTTGTATGCCACGTAGTATCTCGTTAGCTGTATCTATTAGTTAAAGCAGTCACAAACCTGCCAGGATACAAGGGGATTGGAATAGAAACTACCCCTTCATGGAAGAAACAACCAAGAATGTCATTTAAAAACTAACCCACAAGAGACTTAAAGCCAAGGTCCAGCATGCACAGAGGTGTGGGGAGTGAGCTAATTTGCACAGAGCCTATCCCTGTGAAAGGGGGAGATTATTAGAAATTAAGAGATTCATGGACTGCCAGTTTTACAGAGAAGAAGATCAGAGAACACCAAGGAAAGTGGGGAAGAATGAAGAAATTTGTTCTCTAGGTTTGGACTTCAACAAGTCTAAACTGCAAAAGAGGACTCAAGTAATGAAAAGGTTATGGACTACAGAGGATAAAGAAAGATATTGGGGAAGATCACTGAAATATGAAGAAAAAATATGTAATGGTTTTGAAACTAACTTGAGAAGACAGATAAATGCAGTCTGTTATTGATTGAGCAGACCTTTTTAAATAACTGGGTGGGCACTGATTTCCATTGCTTGCCTCTAATTAATCTAAATGTCTATAAAACATGAGACACTGAGCAGTGATGGGTGGCTGATTTAATGTCCCATTGATTATCAAAGTGGCAACTTACAACTCAAGGCTTGGGGTGCTAATCTTAAATCTCTACTAACTTGCAGTCAAAAATGGAAAACAATTAACCCAGGTGATGTTTAGTCTCTGGGGCAATTAGGAATGGGGAACACATTTATCAAAATGTTTATTACAGAATATAAAAAAGGAATAATGGGATATTTGTATGCCTCAGTGAGCAGGATAAATTATTTTTGGTCAAGTTTAAACACAAGCATTATACCCTGGAAAAATTTCTATGATCTTCTTACTCCAGGGAGATGGGTCTTTCTCTAAGCACTCTTATTGAACACTTTTATTTTCCTGTCATAGCACTTATCACACTTACCTAAAATTGGCTGCCCATTTATCTATCTTTAGCACTAGCTTGAGCATATCAAGAGTAAACAACCCTTTCTTTTTATCTCTATATTCAGAGCTGGCCATTCATTTATTCATTCAACAAATATACACATAAATTAAGAACAATTTGACCTTTTGGGCGCCTTTGCCTATTTGATAGTTTAAATGGATATACCTTTCTCTCTCATTCTACCAGCTGATATAACTGCCTAAGTATCGTGAACTAACGTAAGTGCCACTTCCTTCATGAACATTTACCAGTCACTGCATCCAGAAGTAATTTTCTTCTGCTCTTTTTTTTTTTTTTCACATGGGCAGGCACTGGGAAACGAACCCGGGTCCTCTGGCATGGCAGGCAAGCATCCTTGCCTGCTGAGCCACTGTGGCCCGCCCTCTTCTGCTCTTAACACCAAGGAATCCTTGATGTTAAAAATTCGTATTAGTTAGAATTAGGCTTGACCCCGCATAATGAAAAAATATGATTGTGGCATAAATAAGATAGAGATTTTTTTCTCACTCACATAAAGACGTTCTGGAGGAGGACAGCCGAAAGCCTGCACGGCAGATCTTCAGGGTCATCAGAGTCCCAGGACATCTTCCAGCTCTCAGCTCTGTCCTCTCTCCAGTAGGGCCCTCAGGCTCTTATTGAAGATTGTTCCTACAGCCTCAGTCACTGCATGTGAGCTCCATGCAGCAGACAAATGGAAACTTCCCATAAAGCACTTAGAAATATCTGTTATATTCCACTGTCCATGGTATCATGGAGTAAGAAAGAGTCTTCTATCTGGGCAGCTATAAGCCCAGGTTTAAAAAACAAAATCAGGGTTCTGCTTCTAAAGAAGAAAACGAGAATTGACAGGCCATTAAAAAGGACCTGCCAACCAATTTCTTGTGCTCAATCACACATACCTAACTTTATCCTACTTCTATACATTCTTACATGATTGTGTCCCTACTTAGTCATCTTTTTTTTAGCATTTTTTTATTAATTAAAGAAAAAAAAGAAATTAACACAACATTTAGAAATCATTCCATTCTACATATGCAATCACTAATTCTTAACATCATCACATAGATGCATGATCATCATTTCTTAGTACATTTGCACCGATTTAGGAAAAGAACTAGCAAAACAACAGAAAAAGATATAGAATGTTAATATAGAGAAAAAAATAAAAAAAATAATAATAGTAAAAAAAGATGCAAACAAACAGACAAACAAACAAACAAAAACTATAGCTCAGATGCAGCTTCATTCAGTGTTTTAACATGATTACTTTACAATTAGGTATTATTGTGCTGTCCATTTTTGAGTTTTTGTATCTAGTCCTGTTGCACAGTCTGTATCCCTTCAGCTCCAATTACCCATTATCTTACCCTGTTTCTAATTCCTGCTGGTCTCTGTTACCAATGACATATTCCAAGTTTATTCTCGAATGTCGGTTCACATCAGTGGGACCATACAGTATTTGTCCTTTAGTTTTTGGCTAGACTCACTCAGCATAATGTTCTCTAGGTCCATCCATGTTATTACATGCTTCATAAGTTTATCTTGTCTTAAAGCTGCATAATATTCCATCGTATGTATATACCACAGTTTGTTTAGCCATTCTTCTGTTGATGGACATTTTGGCTGTTTCCATCTCTTTGCAATTGTAAATAACGCTGCTATAAACATTGGTGTGCAAATGTCCGTTTGTGTCTTTGCCCTTAAGTCCTTTGAGTAGATACCTAGCAATGGTATTGCTGGGTCGTATGGCAATTCTATATTCAGCTTTTTGAGGAATCGCCAAACTGCCTTCCACAGTGGTTGCACCATTTGACATTCCCACCAACAGTGGATAAGTGTGCCTCTTTCTCCACATCCTCTCCAGCACTTGTCATTTTCTGTTTTGTTGATAATGGCCATTCTGGTGGGTGTGAGATGATATCTCATTGTGGTTTTGATTTGCATTTCTCTAATGGCCAGGGACATTGAGCATCTCTTCATGTGCCTTTTGGCCATTTGTATTTCCTCTTCTGAGAGGTGTCTGTTCAAGTCTTTTTCCCATCTTGTAATTGGGTTGGCTGTCTTTTTGTTGTTGAGTTGGACAATCTCTTTATAAATTCTGGATACTAGACCTTTATCTGATGTGTCGTTTCCAAATATTGTCTCCCATTGTGTAGGCTGTCTTTCTACTTTCTTGATGAAGTTCTTTGATGCACAAAAGTGTATAATTTTGAGGAGCTCCCATTTATTTATTTCTTTCTTCAGTGCTCTTGCTTTAGGTTTAAGGTCCATAAAACCGCCTCCAATTGTAAGTTTCATAAGATATCTCCCTACATTTTCCTCTAACTGTTTTATGGTCTTAGACCTAATGTTTAGATCTTTGATCCATTTTGACTTAACTTTTGTATAGGGTGTGAGGTACAGGTCCTCTTTCATTCTTTTGCATATGGATATCCAGTTCTCTAGGCACCATTTATTAAAGAGACTGTTCTGTCCCAGGTGAGTTGGCTTGACTGCCTTATCAAAGACCAAATGTCCATAGATGAGGGGGTCTATATCTGAGCACTCTATTCGATTCCATTGGTCGATATATCTATCTTTATGCCAATACCATGCTATTTTGACCACTGTGGCTTCATAATATGCCTTAAAGTCAGGCAGTGCAAGACCTCCAGCTTCGTTTTTTTTCCTCAACATGTTTTTAGCAATTCGGGGCACCCTGCCCTTCCAGATAAATTTGCTTATTGGTTTTTCTATTTCTGAAAAATAAGTTGTTGGGATTTTGATTGGTATTGCGTTGAATCTGTAAATCAATTTAGGTAGGATTGACATCTTAACTATATTTAGTCTTCCAATCCATGAACACGGTATGCCCTTCCATCTATTTAGGTCTTCTGTGATTTCTTTTAGCAGTTTTTTGTAGTTTTCTTTATATAGTTTTTTTGTCTATTTAGTTAAATTTATTCCTAGGTATTTTATTCTTTTAGTAGCAATTGTAAATGGGATTCATTTCTTAATTTCCCCTCAGCTTGTTCATTACTAGTGTATAGAAATGCTACAGGTTTTTGAATGTTGATCTTGTAACCTGTTACTTTGCTGTACTCATTTATTAGCTCTAGTAGTTTTGTTGTGGATTTTTCTGGGTTTTCGACGTATAGTATCATATCGTCTGCAAACAGTGATAGTTTTACTTCTTCCTTTCCAATTTTGATGCCTTGTATTTCTTTTTCTTGTCTAATTGCTCTGGCTAGAACCTCCAACACGATGTTGAATAATAGTGGTGATAAGGGACATCCTTGTCTTGTTCCTGATCTTAGGGGGAAAGTTTTCAATTTTTTCCCATTGAGGATGATATTAGCTGTGGGTTTTTCACATATTCCCGCTATCATTTTAAGGAAGTTCCCTTGTATTCCTATCTTTTGAAGCGTTTTTCAACAGAAAAGGATGTTGAATCTTGCCAAATGCCTTCCCTGCATCAATTGAGATGATCATGTGATTTTTCTGCTTTGATTTGTTGATATGGTGTATTACATTAATTGATTTTCTTATGTTGAACCATCCTTGCATACCTGGGATGAATCCTACTTGGTCATGATGTATAATTCTTTTAATGTGTTGTTGGATTCGATTTCCTAGAATTTTGTTAAGCATTTTTGCATCTATATTCATTAGAGAGATTGGTCTGTAGTTTTCTTTTTTTGTAATATCTTTGCCTGGTTTTGGTATGAGGGTGATGTTGGCTTCACAGAATGAATTAGGTAGCTTTCCCTCCGCTTCAATTTTTTTGAAGAGTTTGAGGAGAGTTGGTACTAATTCTTTCTGGAATGTTTGATAAAATTCACATGTGAAGCCGTCTGGTCCTGGACTTTTCTTTTTAGGAAGCTTTTGAATGACTAATTCAATTTCTTTTCTTGTGATTGGTTTGGTGAGGTCATCTATTTCTTCTTGAGTCAAAGTTGGTTGTTCATGCCTTTCCAGGAACCCATCCATTTCATCTAAATTGTTGTATTTATTAGCATAAAGTCATTCATAGTATCCTGTTATTACCTCCTTTATTTCTGTGAGGTCAGTGGTTATGTCTCCTCTTCCACTTCTGATCTTATTTATTTGCATCCTCTCTCTTCTTCTTTTTGTCAGTCTTGCTAAGGGCCCATCAATCTTATTGATTTTCTTGTAGAACCAACTTCTGGTCTTATTGATTTTCTCTATTGTTTTCATGTTTTCAATTTCATTTATTTCTGCTCTAATCTTTGTTATTTCTTTCCTTTTGCTTGCTTTGGGATTAATTTGGTGTTCTTTCTCCAGTTCTTCCAAGTGGACAGTTAATTCCTGAATTTTTGCCTTTTCTTCTTTTCTGATATAGGCATTTAGGGCAATAAATTTCCCTCTTAGCACTGCTTTTGCTGTGTCCCATAAGTTTTGATATGTTGTGTTTTCATTTTCATTCGCCTCGAGGTATTTACTAATTTCTCTTGCAATTTCTTCTTTGACCCACTCATTGTTTAAGAGTGTATTGTTGAGCCTCCACGTATTTGTGAATTTTCTGGCACTCTGCCTATTATTGATTTCCAACTTCATTCCTTTATGATCCGAGAAAGTGTTGTGTATGATTTTAATTTTTAAATTTGATAAGACTTGCTTGGTGACCCAGCATATGGTCTATCTTTGAGAATGATCCATGAGCACTTGAGACAAAGGTGTATCCTGCTGCTGTGGGATGTAATGTCCTATAAATGTCTGTTAAGTCTAGCTCATTTATTGTAATATTCAGATTCTCTATTTCTTTATTGATCCTCTGTCTTGATGTTCTGTCCATTGATGAGAGTGGTGAATTGAAGTCTCCAACTATTATGGTATATGTGTCTATTTCCCTTTTCAGTGTTTGCAGTGTATTCCTCACGTATTTAGGGGCATTCCGGTTCGGTGCATAAATATTTATGATTGTTATGTCTTCTTGTTTAATTGTTCCTTTTATTAGTAGACAGTGTCCTTCTTTGTCTCTTTTAACTCTTTTACATTTGAAGTCTAATTTGTTGGATATTAGTATAGCTACTCCTGCTCTTTTCTGGTTGTTATTTGCATGAAATATCTTTTCCCAACCTTTCACTTTCAACCTATGTTTATCTTTGGGTCTAAGTTGTGTTTCCTGTAGACAGTATATAGAAGGATACTGTTTTTTAATCCATTCTGCCAGCCTATGTCTTTTGATTGGGGAATTCAGTCCATTAACATTTAGTGTTATTACTGTTTGGATAATATTTTCCTCTACCATTTTGCCTTTTGTATTATGTACCTCATATCTGACTTTCCTTCTTTCTACACTCTTCTCCATACCTCTCTCTTCTGTCTTTTTGTATCTGACTCTAGTGCTCCCTTTAGTATTTCTTGCAGAGCTGGTCTCTTGGTCACAAATTCTCTCAGTGACTTTTTGTCTATAAATGTTTTAATTTCTCCCTCATTTTTGAAGGACAATTTTGCTGGATATAGAAGTCTTTTTGGTAGTTTTTCTCTTTTAGTAATTTAAATATATCATCCCACTGTCTTCTAGCTTCCATGGTTTCTGCTGAGAAATCTACACATAGTATTGGTTTTCCCTTGTATGTGATGGATTGTTTTTCTCTTGCTGCTTTCAAGATCCTCTTTTCTCTTTGACCATTGACATTCTAATTTGTAAGTGTCTTGGAGAACGCCTATTTGGGTCTATTCTCTTTGGGGTGCCCTGCAGTTCTTGGATCTGTAATTTTAGGTCTTTCATAAGAGTTGGGAAATTTTCAGTGATAATTTCTTCCATTAGTTTTTCTTCTCCTTTTCCCTTTTCTTCTCCTTCTGGGACAACCACAACACGTATATTTGTGCACTTCATATTGTCCTTCAGTTCCCTGATACCCTGTTCAAATTTTTCCATTCTTTTCCCTATAGTTTCTGTTTCTTTTTGGAATTCAGATGTTCCATCCTCCAAATCACTAATTCTATCTTCTGTCTCTTTAATCTATCATTGTAGGTATCCATTGTTTTTTCCATCTTTTCTACTTTGTCCTTCACTTCCATAAGTTCTGTGATTTGTTTTTTCAGTTTTTCTATTTCTTCTTTTTGTTCAGCCCATGTCTTCTTCATGTCCTCCCTCAATTTTTCAATTTCGTTTTTGAAGAGGTTTTCTGTTTCTGTTCGTATATTCAGCATTAGTTGTCTCAGCTCCTATATCTCATTTGAACTATTGGTTTGTTCCTTTGACTGGGCCATATTTGCAATTTTCTGAGCGTGATCCATTATCTTCTGCTGGTATCTGGGCATTTAGTCAGAATTCCCTGGATGTTGGACCCAACAGGTTGAAAGATTTTTCTGTGAAATCTCTGGCTTCTGTTTTTCTTTTCCTGCCCAGTAGGTGGCACTCGTGGCACTCATTTGTCTGCAGGTCCCACCAGTAAAAGGTGCTGTGGGTTCTTTAACTTTGGAAAACTCTCGCCACGGGGGAGGTTTGCCAGCCGAAGCGGCTTGGAAGAGTGCCAATCCGAATCTCCCAGCTGGCCCGGGGATCCGAACGCAGGGAGGGTCGCTGGCCGCCGCAGCCTGCGAAAGCGCCCGTCCGAATCTCCTAGCCGGCCCGGGACACCAAGCATGGCAGGAGGGCGCCAGCACCGCAGCCCAGGGGAGTGCACCATTCCCAGCCAGACCGGGAAGCCACGTGTTGGGAAGGGACCCCGGTCACCATTCTCCGCAGCCTCGGGATCTCCAATCCAATTCTCCCAGTTGGTCCGGGGGGCCGCACGTGGGGGGGCACCAGCCGCCGGGGCTTGAGGGGACTGCCTGTCCAATTCTCCCAGCCGGCCCAGGAAGGAGGGAGGGAGGGACTCCAGCTGCCTGCCACCCCGGCCTGGGGGAGCCCACGCCCCTCAGCGATCTCACCGGAGTGGGTTCTCCCAGCCAGTCAGCCGTTCCAGAATGGGGTACGCTGTCTTCTTGGTCTCTGTCATGGCTCCAGAAGCTGTTCTGAATCGTTTCTACTTCTCTAGTAGCTGTTCTGGAGAGGAACTAAAACCCGCATGTCTTACTAAGCCACCATCTTCTCCGGAAGTCTCCTACTTAGTCATCTTTATAATTTCTGGAGCACTTAGCATGGGGCATCATTCAAAGCAGATGTTCAATAACCATATACTAAATAGACTAATAGGTTAACACAAATTCCAACTTTTCCATGAAGCCTTAACTGAACAGTCAGACCTCAGAAACACTGTAACATGTCCATTTTGTTCATCAGCCATTTTGTACATAACTATTTTTTGGCTTATATTGTTTAATGTGATTCCCTTTGAAACAGGTTTTAAGCACTCATTGAAGGCAAGGACCTTAAGATTGATTTGGGGAATTGATTATGGTAGAAATATGTTATATTTTGCCTTCATTTCAATTAATTTTTTAAAGGACCATTAAATTTATTAAAGGCTTAAGGAATATAAGGAATAAATAAAGCAAAGAAGAGTTTGTAACACATAAAAAGAGTTGCAGGGTCCATCACTTACCAGCCATATAAACTTGCATATGATTAAAGTTTGTTAATCTTTCTAAAATTGTTTCCTATCCAATTAACTGGAGATACTAATGCAAAGGTTAATGAAAAGAGAAGGAAGACCAATCATTTATTGGCAACCTACTATGTGCCAAACATGATGAAGAGCCTTAACTAATAAGGTGATTTCTAGAATAAAAAATATATATTATCACTAAAGTACGTAAATTTCATGAGAACAATTAAATTTATGCAATAGTTTTAAGTCATTATAAACATTCAGTCATAAGAAAATTGATTGGTCAACACATTCATGGACTGATCAATAAACATACACTTTTTTTTTTTTTTTTTTTTTTTTTTTTAAAGGAAAGACAGAGAGAAGGAAGGAAGGATAGAAGGAAGGAAGGAAGGAAGAAAGGGAAACATTTTTAAACATTTTCTTGTTTTATTGTATTCTGTTTCTCCGTTTTTGTTACATGGGCTGGGGCCGGGAATCGAACCGAGGTCCTCCGGCATAGCAGGCAAGCACTTTGCCCGCTGAGCCACCGCGGCCCGCCCAACATACACTTTTTATTTCAGTTTTAAACAAGGATCGTTGTTATAAATTGTTATCCATTTATTTACTTTTTATATGTTGGTCTTCTCACTAATAATTAGAAATTAATGTTTCATTTTATGCTGATATCTCACTTCTTGACACTAGTTTGAATAGTATGAGAATTTTTTATTTACATATTAGCATCTATTTTAGAAATTAATACTTATGCACTTTAAGTGTATAATGTGCTCCCTGACTCAGAAAGACAATCAGATTTCTTTTCAACTACTACTTAGGTTGTTTATTGAGCTGCAACAAACCACCTTAAAACAAAACTCCTAACTTCAGTAGTTCAAATGCACAGTTCAGCTGTTCTCAGCTGGGCTCATTCACTCATCCATGGTCAGCTGGCAGGTCATGTTGGGACTGTTTTGTCTAAATGGCCTCACTCACCTTTCTGGCATATGACTAGTAGTAGCTGGGGCAACAACAGTGACGAGACCACATGTCTTATCCTCCATCAAACTAGTCCAGCCTAAAACAGATGGTGTGGCAGACTTATGAGACAGAGTGAAATCATATGATCCTTTTAAGTCCTATTCTAGAACTGGCACAAAATCATTCTCGCCAAAACAGAACAAATCACAAGGCCAGTCTGGATTCAAAGACTGGACAAACAGATTCCAACTTTTGATGAGAGAATTGGGAGGGCAGAATAGTTGCCATTTTTGCAATTTATTCCCGGCCACACTATGCCCACATTATTCACATATCTGCCATAGGTAAAACATTCTCAGCTCACGACACCCTTGTCCAATTGCAGCATCTGGCTTACAGACCAGGAATTCAGGATCTGCCTCAGGTCCAGATGGGTCTCCTCTTGTTCTGAAGACCCATGTGTTTAAAAGAGACATTATCTCTGTTTCCAGAACAAAGAAAGTTTCCAATGAAGTTAAAAAAAAAAAAAAAGCACCTGTCCTGGTGGTGCTAGGGTAGTTCAATTCCCAAAAAAACAAACAAGAAAAGCAAACAAAACCAACCAACAAACAAAAATTCAACAAAGGGTCCTGCAATGATGGGATACTCACATGGGAAAATAATGAAACATGACCATGCCATACCAGCATGCAAAACAAACAAACAGGGTGGGTCACGGTGGCTCAGTGGCAGAGTTCTCACCTACCATGCCAGAGGCCGGGGTTCAATTCTTGATGCTTGCCTATGCAAAAACAAACTAACAAACAAACAAAAAAGCACCTGCCCTATGACTCAGTAGTTCTACTCGTACATATTAACCCATGAAGAATGAAAACTTGCGCCCCTAAAGGACTTCTGGAAGAATGTTTTCATAAGAGCTAAAATGGTGGCGGGAGTATGAACAGGTGGATACTTAAATCAAGTACATATATTCATGCAATAAAATACTATCAGCAATAAAAACAAAGCTACTAAAATATTTAACAATGCAGATAAATCTCAAAAAAAGTATGCAGACAGAGATGTTAGCCACAAGCAGTACATAATGTATGAATCTCTTTATATGAAGTTTTAAAATAGGCAGATCTAATCTATTGTGACACAACTCAAAGCCTTGGCCAATCATGCGTATATAGGGTTGAGTGGATGAGGATAGGAGAGAACCAGAATCATGGAAATTCCCTGTAATTTTTTCAGTGGTGGTTACTCAAATATGAACAGTTATCAAATCTCATGGGATTTACCCTGAATTTCATTCTTTGTAAACTTTACCTCAATTTAAAAATCCCAGCAAATTTTTGTAGAAATTGTGAAGTTGATTATAAAATTTAAATAAAAATGAGAAAGATCTCAAATAGCCAAAATTATGTGGAAATTAAAAAATTACAAACACTATCTAATTTTGAGAACTAATATAAAGTTCTGGCAATCAGAACAGTGCATTATTGATAAGAGACTAGACAAATAGATCATAGAGCTTCCTCATATATATTTAATAGATTTTTAAAATGAATTATAGCCTAAAAGTACACTATAACATTTCTATAAGAAAACATAGGAGAATATTGTCATTACCTTGGGATAAGTAAAGATTTCTTACACAGGACAAAAAAAAAAAAAAAGAAATGTGAAAAACATGATAAATTGACTTCTAATAATTAAAATCAGCAGTTCCATTTTCATTTTGTGAAAATGAAAGGGGAAAACCCACAAATACCCACTCTGAAAAACTGTATTTTTGGTTATAATGTTCTTACCTGTTATCATTTGGAGGATAAAATGGATGGATTTGTAATCAAGTGTTTGCCAATAATTTTTTCTAACCCCAAAATGGAAGAAATAGTCTCAAAATATTACCTCTGTAAATCCTGCTTTAAAAATAAAACTTTAAACAAATTATTGACAAGATGAAAATAAAATCTTTTCTTACAGTTTTCCATAAAAGTATTCATAAAATTGTGTGTGTGTGTGTGTGTGTGTGTGTGTGTGTGTGTGTGTGTGTGTGTGTTGTGTAGTGGGGAGGATGAGGTGTGATTTAGGAATGTGATATCTACAATAGGAAACACTAATCAATGACTTATTTAAAAGAAAAGATCCTATTTTATGTTAAGTTTGTCTCAACCAGTGTTTAGTAAACTCAAACTTGAAGGTAGGAACTAAAATCCCTGACTACAGAAGAATAAAAAAAGTCAAGTCTCTATCCCGTATATAATCTGGCTAGCACATCTTCCAAACCAGCCTGTGTTAGTTTAACAAGAGGAAACAGAGAGATGTCATAGAGATTTATTATGTGTGCATGTCAGTGTCATAGGGATTGCGATTTGAGGGATGTGGGTGGGATGAGAGGGCAGCATATAAAGAGATATAAATCAGAGATAAAGAGTTATTTCCAAATTCATAGTTCTAGCTCTATAGCTTGATTTTGAAGGATAATTATTTAATACCTATAATCATGGGTGAGTTATTGTTAAAGCTAGAAAATTATAAACATATTGACTAAGATTCTTTACACAGAAATATAAGAATTTCTAACTTTCTCCAAATCTATCATTGATACGTAATAATAATTATAAACAGAAACTTTTGTTTTAAAAAAATAGAATTGGTGGTGGAAGTAAGCACAAGTCACCAAACAGTAAATTTCTTAAGAATCCTGCTCTGTTTATTATTCAAAATACAGGGATACCTGTCAATATAAATACAGATATGGTCACCTAATCCAGGATATAAACTCTGTATTCCGAATTAGCAATTTTCAAAATGTCTATTAGAAATAGAACAAAATACAGTTAAAAACATATGATCTGGTGGGGGAGGTAGTTATGTCATGGCAGCACTCAATGACTAAGTCAGAATGCTTAAAAAAAACTTAAGTTTACATTCAAAGCAGTGTTTGAAAAATAATACATCTCACCAATAGTCATTTCCTACAAAAATAATATACCAATACAAATGCTTTAATCCTCCTTTAAAGAATAAATGCACGTTTAAAAATCTGTTAAAATAGCTTATAATATTTAAACTCTGCATTTTAATATGCTCACACGATGGATGTAATGGTAATCAGAATGATAAGTGAACTTCAAGTGCTACAATATTTGCCTAGGGTAAAATTTATTTTCATAAGAAATATAACATTTTTATTCAAATGGGCCATCTGTTCCCAAACCTCTAACAAGATTAAAAACTAAAAACAGTATTTTGTCATTTCATCTCTGCCCTTCACATCGCATTTCACCCTAGCCAGTAACATATGAAAAGTTTCAAATTTATCATTACAAATCAGGTAGAGATTTTGGCATTGATAATTAAAATTAAACTTGGGAAAATCTATGATACAAAAGTGGAAAAACCCAAACATTGATTTTCCTGGATCTGAACCTCATTATAGCTGGTTATGTCACAAGCAAATTGAATATGAGAAATCCAAAGAAATATTCCTCTCATCAGGATTTTCAGACCACCAGACTTAGCTGTGATGACTTAAAAATGAGGCCTGATACCCATCCATTTAACAAATATTCATTGAGACCCTATTTCATTTGAGCCACTGTTGTAATTGATGGAGATTAAGAGGAAAGTGTGACAGTGATTGAGTTCTCCTCAAGGAGTTCAGTGAAGTGGAGGAGTCTACTGTGTTCAAATTTCTAAATAGAATTCAAACACATACTTTTCTATTGTAATTCAGCGTGGTTAGAAAGCACAATCATCAGAGAAACTGCAGGATTTTCTGTGGAGGGTGGGGAGTCTGGAAAATCTTTACAAAGAACCTGATATTTGAATTGTGATTTTAATAATGTCAGTTGAAAGTAGAACAGTTAAAAGATATAGCAAAACAGGCTTAGAGACAACATATTGAAAGATGTGGTAGAGTGTCATTTGGTGGTCTCAATGAACCATGACCCCTACTCCTCATGCTCTCATACCTACCTGTGACCCTGAATTCACTCTATGACCTGACCTAACAATGAGATAGGGTTGAAGCAGTGCTGTGCCAGCTCTGGACCTAACCATGCCAGGGCATGTTAGTTTCTACTACCAGGGGTAAGCAGCCACCACGTGAGACTCCAACAACCCTGAAATGGTCTCATAGAGAAGGACAAAAGCCCTCTGCCATAGCCCCAACCAACAGCCAGCACTCCCAAGCCAGCTATCTGAATGAAACCATCTTTGACATGGACTCCCAGGTGCCATCAGGCAGTTCCGGCTGAAACCACATGGTGCAGAGTTGAGCTTCCCCCACCAACTTCTGCCCCCAAACAAGCAGTAAACAGAATGTCTGTTGCTTTAGACTATTAAGTATTGTAGTAAGAGAAACCAAGATAAACTGTTATATCAGATGTGAGGAATATTGAGTACACTCGCATGACTACAAAATTAAAGTTTTTATATCCAGTTGATGGCAGAGTTAAAACCCTACTATGGGAAAAATGATAGCAATAATCATAATGGTATGCAAAGGTATATAAATTATCCAGACTAATACATTTTACTTAGCAATTCTCTACTTCTTTCTCAGTTTAAGTCTCTACTATGGTTAATTCTCTGGCAGCAGTGAAGGGGTATAATATGTCGTGAATTATAAAACTAGTTCTTTTGAAACAAATGATCTGGATTCAAGCACTGTGCCTTAAAGTTTTCTGTGGCCCATAATAATCAGTGTAAGGATATTTGCTTAGGAGTTTGTCTTATATTGTTTTATTTTTATTAATTTGTTTTAAAGAAAGTAAGCAATCCCAGGCAGTCATGTAAGCAGACATGAGATATTTATCCTCATAATATATCTCTATGGAGCACCTACCATTTAGAAGATGTACTAGGAGGATATAATGAAACATAAAATACACGATCCCATAGTGATAAACAGTCCAAGTGATTCTCACAGAACTGAATTCTTATAAGCAACTAAATTTGAAATGGATATTTACATCCTTGACAGAAATACATGGAGTAGAAATCTTCCTCAAAACAGTTGGGACTCGACTAATACACAGCAATAGAGAGTAATCACGCTCATTCCATTTAGATGCAGAATTTTGGCTTTTTTTTTTCTCAAAATCTAAGCTATCCACTCTCAATTTTCAATGAGGTACATTTACTTAAATTGTTGATTTAGTACATCTACTTCATTGCAAATAAATCACTATCGGTCCTCATTTCTATAGTGAGGCTAAGAATGTCCCTTAACCCCACAGCAACCTTCCTTCTTTATTGCTGGCACCACCTTTTATGTAATGGGATTCAACCATTATGGTTAGTTAAGCAAGGAGGCCCCTGAGTCTGGTGTACAATGTGAGAATTTCGTAGAGCATTTTGGCCAGACTTGCTCTAATGATGTAGTAAAAGCCTCACTCAAGCTGCTGCAGGGAGAATAGACTATAAGAGAGAAAAAGGAGAAGCAGGAAGGACAGTTATTCAAGTGAGGATGATGGCTTCCATCCACAGGTGGTGAAGTGATTGGAATTTGGATGAATGCACATGGTAGAGAGGACAGGATTTATTGTGGACTGAAAGCAGACTATGAGAAAAAAAAGAAATAAAATATGAGTCTTAGGTTTCTGGCTTGAGCAAAGGGAAAATTTGAATTTCTACTCCTATTTAGTTGGGAAGGCTTGGGGAAAACAAGTTGGCTAGAGAGTGGGGTAGAAATCAAGAGATTTGCTTTTGGTTTGTAAAATGTGAGACTGATTCAGGTATTCCTGATGAAGATGTTAAGTATGCAATTAAATATTTGAGTCTGAAGTTCAAGGGTACGCACGAGACTAGAATTATCAGCATATGTATGATAATTAAAGGCTCAAGACTTTATGAAATCACCAGTATATAGATTAAAAATACAGCAATTTACCAGGATGATTCAAAGTTTAGGTATTGACTAGCTGATGAGATTGAGAAAATTTCAGATGCAGTAGTCAGTTATCGAAAAGCAAAATCAAGAGTGTTTTAACATTCACACATCAGAAGGAAATCTAAGTGCCAACAAAGATTATAAAAAAGCTCTAGGAAAGGAGGATGTAAGATAAGAATATATGCTATGGGATTTTAGAAGGGAAAAGCAGGTCAATATGGATTAGAAGAATTCAAAACCTATTTATTTTGCACTCCCACAAAAAAAAATGAAAACATTACTTAGGGAAGAAAATGACATTTTTTTGTATTTTTCTGTTTCTTTTTTAAACAGTTTTAGTCACACACCATACAATCCATCTAAAGTGTACAATCAATGTCCCTTGGTATAATCACATAGTTATGAATTCGCCACCACAATCTATATAAGAACATTTCCATTTCTTCCACAATGAAAGAAAAAGAAAACAAAAGCAAAACAAAGACATACAAAAGAAGAAACAACAACAAGAAACCCATACACCCCCTTATAATCCCCCCTTCTTGGCATTCAGCTTTGGTATATTGTCTTTTTTACAATTAATGAAAGAATATTACAGGGCGGTGCACCTGTGGCTCAGTGGCAGAATTCTCGCCTGCTGTGTCAGAGACCTGGGTTCGATTCCCGGAGCCTGCCCACGCCAAAAAAAAAAAAAAAAAGAAGAAGGAAAGAATATTACAATATTACTATTAACTGTAGACCTTAGTTTGCATTAATTGTATTTTTTCCATATACCATTGACATCTTGCAATGGTGACATTCATTTCTTCTCCTCCATGTAAAAACTTTATTTTTGTATGTTTAATCACCATGATTTTCCACTTAAGTTTCAATGTTATACAGTCCCAGTTTTATTCTCTTTTCTTCTGGTGTCTACATGCCCCTAGCCTTCCACTTTCAACTATACTCATACTCAGCTTTGCTCGTTATACTTACAATATCGTGCTACCATCACACAATATTGTATTATCTATTTTTGTTGCTTTGTTGAACATTCTGTACTCCTCCAGCATCAAATGCCCAATCTCTATCCTCTTTCTGTCTCATGATAAACTGTGTTCTTAACTTTAACTCTTAGAGTTTGCTCCTTATAATTAACTCATATTAGTGAGACCATGCACAGAACCTGTCTTTAGTTTCTGGGCTTATTTCACTTAACATAATGTCCTCAAGACTCATCCACACTGCTGCATGTATCATGACTTTATTCCATCTTACAGCTGCATATCATTCCATCATATGTATATACCACAATTTGTTCATCCACTGGTCTATTGATGGATATTCAGGCTGTTTACATCTCTTGACAATTATGAATAATGCTGCTATAGCCAGCAGTGTGCAAATGTCCATTCATGTCCCTGTTTTCAGCACTTCCTATATACCTGGTAATGGGATTTCTGCCTCAAACAGTAGTTCTATACTTGACTTCTTTAGAAGCTGTCTAACTGCCTTCCAGAGCAGCTGTACCACTCTACATTCTCACCAGCAGTGCATAAGTGTACCTATTTCTCCACATCCTCTCCAGCACTTGTAGTTTTCTGGTTTTTGATAGTGGTCATTTTAGTAGGTGTGAGATGATATCTCACTGTGGTTTTGATTTGCATTTCCCTTCTAGCTGGTTAAGTTGATGATTTTTTCAAATCTTTTGAGCCATTTGCATTTCCTCTTTGGAAAAGTATCTATCCAAGTCTTTTGTCCATTTTTTAATTGGGTTGTTTGTCTTTTCATTATTGAGTTGAAAGATTTCTTTATATATTCTGGATAGTAAACTCTTATCTAATATGTTTTCCAAATATTGCTTTCCATTGCATAGGCTGCCTTTTCATTTTTTTGATAAAGTCCTTTGATGCACAAAAGTGTTCAAATTTGATGAGATCCCATTTATCTGTTTCTTCTTTCATTGCTCATGCTTTGGGTGAAAGATCTAGGAAACCACCTCCTACCACAAGATCTTTGAAATATTTCCTTACATTTTCTTCTAAAATTGTTATGGTCTTCACTCTAATGTTTAGGTCTTTGACCCATTTTGGGTTAATTTTTGTACAAGGTGTGAGGTAGGGGTCCTCTTTCTTTCTTTTGTATATGGATATCCAGTACCATTTGTAGAAGAGGTTTTTCTATCAGAGTTGAGTTAACTTGACAGCTCTATCAAAAATCAACTACCAATAAAAGAGAGCGTCTATTTTTGAATACTCAGTTTGATTCTGTTGGTCAGAATATCTACCTTTATGCCAGTACCATGCGGATTGGACCACTGTAGCTTTATAATATGCATTAAAGTCAGGTAGTGTAAGACCCACTTCTTTTTTTCTTTCTCAAGATATTTTTAGCTATTTAGGGCACTTGCCCTTCAAAATAAATTTGATAATCATTTTTTTCTATTTCTGCAAAGTAAGTTGTTGATATTTTAATTGGGATTGCATTGAATCTACAATTCAACTTTGGTGGAATTGATATCTTAACTAAATTTAGTCATCCAGTTCATGAACACAGCATGTTCTTCCATTTATTTAGCAAGTTTTCATTATTTCTTTGAGTAATGTTTTGTAATTTTTGTGTATAGGTCTTTTATGTACTTAGTTAAATTTATTCCTAAATATTTTTTTAGTTGCTTGTACATGGATTTTTTTTTTTAATTTCCTCCTCAAATTTCTCATTACTAGTATTTAGAGGCATTACTGATTTTTGCATGTGATCGTGTATACTGCCACTTTGCTGGACTCGTTCATTAGTTCTAGCAGCTCTGCTGGAGATTTTTCAGTATCTTCTACCTATCAGATCATGTCATCTGCAAACAGTGAAAGTTTTACTTCTTCTTTTCCAATTTGGATGCCTTTTATTTCTTTTTCTTGTCTAATCACTTTAGCTAGAACTTCCAGCACAATGTTGAATAACAATGGTGACAGTGGTCATCCTTGTCTTGTCCCTGATATTAGAGTGAAAGCTTTCAGTCTTTCCCCATTGATGATGATGTTAACTGTGGATTTCTCATATATTCCCTTTATCATGTTGAGGAAGTTTCCCTCTACTCCCATCCTTTGAAGTGTTTTCATCAACAAAGGATGCTGAGTTCTGTCAAAGGTCTTCTCTGCATCAATCAAGAATATTATGTGACTTTTCCCCTGTGATTTATTGATGTGGTGCATTACATTAATTGATTTTCTTGCATTCAACCACCCTCGCATACCTGGAATAACATCCACTTGGTCATGGTGCATAATTCTGTTCATGTGCTGCTGGATTTGATTCGCAAATATTTTCTTGAGGATTTTTGCATCTATATTCATTAAAGAGAATGGTCTGTAATTTTTTTTCTTGTAGTATCTTTATCTGGCTTTCGTATGAGAGTGATGTTGGCTTCATAGAAGAAGTTAAGTAGCTTTCCGTCCTCTTCAATTTTTTCTGAAGAGTTTGAGCAGCGTCAGTATTAATTTTTTCTTGAGTGTTTGGTTGAATTCACATGTGAAGCCCTCTGGTCCTGGACTTTTTTTTTTTGGGAGGTTTTTGATGAATGATTAATCTCATGATCAGCTTGTTGAGGTCTTCTGTTTCTTGTCAGGTCACTGTTCGTTGTTCATGCTTTTCTAGGGAGTTCTCCATTTTTCTAAATTGTCAAGTTTGTTACCATATGGTTGCTTATAGTATCCTCTCATTACCTCCTTTGTTTCTGTGGGGTCAGGAGTTATGTCTCCCTCCCCCTCATTTCTGATTTTATTTATTTGCATCCTTTCTCTTTTTTCTTTGTCAACCTAGCTGAGGATCCATTGATTTTAGTGATTTTCTCAAAGAATCAACTTCTGGTTTTGTTGGTTCTTTCTACTCTTTGTATTTTCTCAATTTCATTTATTTCGGCTCTAATATTTGCTATTTCCTTCCTTCTATTTGCTTTGGGGTTGGTTTGCTGTTCTTTCTCTAATTCCTTCCAGTGAGCTGTTAATTACCTGACTTTTTCTCTTTCTTCTTTTTTTTATATAGGTGTTTAGGACAATAATTTTCACTCCCAGCATACTACATTTGCTGCATCCCATAAGTTTTGATATGTTGTGTCCTTGTTTTCATTTGCCTCTAGATATTTAGTGATTTCTCTTGTAATTTCTTCCTTACTCACTGGTTGTTTAAGAGTGTTTTGTTTAACCTCCATATATTTGTGAATTTTCCAGACTTCATCTGTTATTGATTTCCAACTTCTTTCCATTATGATCCAAGAAGGCGTTTTGTATAATTTCGATATTTTTATATGTATTAAGACAAGCTTTATGACCCAATATGTGGTCTACCATGGAGAATGATACATGAGCACTTGAGAAAAATGTATATCCTGCTGTTGTGGCATACAATGTTCTGTAAATGCCTTTTAAGTCTACTTCATTATCATATTATTCAAGATCTCTATTTCCTTATGTTCCTCTCTCTAGATATTTTATCCACTGATGAGAATGTGTATTTAAATCTTCAACTATTATTGTAGAGGTGTTTACCTTCTCCCTTCAGTATTGACAGTGTTTGCTTAACATATTTTGAGGAACTCTTGCTTGGTGCATACATAGTTATGATTACTATATCTGCTTGATGAATTTGTCCCTTTTAATATATAGTGGTCTTCTTTGTCTCTTTGAATTGTTTTATGTTTGAAGTGTAATTTGTCTGATATTAGTATAGCTACCCCAACTTTTTTCTGTTTGTTGTTTGCATGTAATGTCTTTTCCCAACCTTTCATTTTCAACTTATTTTTGTCCTTGAGTCTAAAGTGAGTCTCAGGCAGGCCACAGTGGCTCAGCGGCAAGAAGGCTTGCCTGCCATGCCAGAGGGCCCGGGTTCGATTCCCGGTGCCTGCCCATGTAAAAAAAAAAAAAAAAAGATTAAAGTGAATCTCATATAGACAGATCCTGTTTGTTTTTTTAGTCCATTCTGCCAGTCTATGCATTTGATTGGGGAGTTTAATCCATTAGCTTTTATTGTTACTACTATCAAGGTAGTACCTTCTTCAACCATTTTCTCTTTTGGATTTTCTAAGTTTTATCTTATTTTTTTCTCTCTCTTTTACTCTTTTAAAATTACTTTTACTGATAATCTTCATTTCTACATTATTCTCCAAAGCTCTCTTTACTGTGCTTTCCTATCTGCCTATAACACTTCAATGTTTCCTGAAGAGTAGGCATCTTTTTCACAAACTCTTTCAGTGTCTGTTTAACCATGAATATTTTAAACTCCTCTTCATTTTTGAAGGACAGTTTTGCTAGATATAAAACTCTTGGTTGGCAGTTTTTCTCTTTCAGTATCTTAAATATATCATACCACTGTCTTCTTACCTCCATGAGGGATCCGCACATAGTCTTACCAAACTCCCCTTGTATGTGATGGATCACTTTCCTTTTGCTGCTTTCAGAATTCTCTCTTTGTCTTTGACATTTGACAATCTGATTAGTAAGTGTCTTGGAGTAGGTCTTTTTTGGATCTATTCTGTTTGGAATGCATTGAGCTTCTCGAACCTTGATATAATTTTATGTCTTCAATAAGAGTTAGGAAATTTTCAATGATCACTTCCTCCATTATTCTTTCTGCCTCTTTTCCCTTCTCTTTTCTTTCTGGGATATCCATAATGTGTATATTCTTGCACTTCATGTTGTCATTTAATTTCCTGTGACCATGCTCATATTTTTCCATTCTTTTCCCTATCTGTGTTCTTTTGTGTGTTGGATTTCATATACTCTGTCTTCTAATCACAAATCCTTTCTTCTGCCTCATCAAATCTGCTGCTGTGTTTTTCATCTCTTCTATTGTGTCTTTCATTCCCATTTACTTTTGCAAGCTTTGAATTCTTCTGTATGATCACCCAGAGCCTTCTGTGTATCCTTCATCTCTTTTGCAAAATTTTTCTTAAACTGGTTGAGTTGATTTAGAAGATTTGTTTGAACATCTTTAGTTGTTTCAATTCCTATATCTTGTTTGAGGTTACTTTGCTTCTTTGACTGGGCCCTTTCTTCATGCTTTCTAGTTTACTTGTGATTTTTTGCTGGTGTCTAGGCATATGATTATTTATTCTGAAGATCACTTTCTCACTTTTGCCTAAGGTTTTCTTGTTCATTGGTTCTGTTCTCTATCTGTTCTTTGATATTTGATTCAACTTATTCTAGACCTCTAACATATCTTCTGTTTGAAAATAAGGTATTATCTAAATAAAATCAAGAACTCAGATTTCTAAAGGCTTATCTACTGATGTGAAATTATGGTGACATTATAAATGAGTAACAAGAATAAGACAGAACACTGAGGTACACATAAACTAAGCTACTTAAAAAATGGAGAGGAAATTTATTTTTTTAAGAAAAGGAATGAGTTGTGTTTAGGCTTGCTAAAACTGTTGGAATGCAATATACCAGAAATGGGCTGGCTTTTACAATGGGGATTTTAAACCTACAATATTGAGTTTTTTGGCTCTGAAAATGTCCCAACTCAAGGCGTTAACAGCGCAATACCTTTTTTTCTGAAGAAAGGCTGCGGGCAATCCAGACCCTACTGTCGCATGGCAAGAGAATGGTGATATCTGCTGGTCCTTCTATCCTGGGTCTCATTGCTTTCAGCCTTAAACTTCAGTGGTTTCCCCTCTGTTTCCTGTGTGCCCTCTCTTGGCTCCTCCTGGGGTTTTTCCCTGCAGCTTCTCTGAATTTAATCTATATGTGTTTTACCCTCTTATAAAGGACTCCAGTAAGAAGAATTAAGACCCACACCAGGGTAGGCCACAACTGAAATAACTTAATCAATATTTCCCACCTACAAGAGAAAGAACATGATCCTTCCTGGGGTAGGTACAGCCTCTAAACTACCAGAGACCTCCTGCTGAAATGCATCAAAACAATGACGACATTCTGAGATTAACACATGGCCTCACTTATCTTGGTCAAGGATGGCGTTCTTGTTCTTCAGACTAAACAGTACAGGATAAATATCTATAAAGGGAAAGAAAACATAAGAAAAGATCCTCATCTATAATGATTGCAAGATTTCAGAATGGTTAGATTTCATAAATTGTATCAAAGGAAACTTAGAGAAATCATAAAGATATCAAAAAGTTACTGGGATCCTTGTTAAACTTGACAAGTCATGTCCTTGCCAATATCTTCACATAGGGGTTTTAACCTTGCATTGCTTTCAACAGGTGGCACCATGCTTTCCATTTAAAAAAGAACTGATGACCACTTTATCCAGTGATTTCCAAGATTTGACATTGATTACACAGACAACAAGTTGGGGGACAAAGAAGCAAACCAGCTGAAAGCATTATAAAAGAGCAGAAATACTGGCGCGCCCCAAACCTTCTTATTAACAAATTGGATGATGAACTTTGAAATAGATATTTCAACTCCTTGAACACTAATTACAACTGTATCCTGATTCAGGCTAAAATGCTAGTACAGAAGGAAGCATTTGTGGATTCACTCTGTCTCCTGCTCCATTTGTTCCACCACTGGGTTCAGAACCTGCAAGCTGATGCTCCTTCTACCCTGGCCTACCTGACTTGTGCCTGCAGTAGGGCCTGTTGTGCCCTGATTCTTGAGGAAATGTGTCCTGCAAAATTTCCAAATGGAAAGTATTAAATGCTTTACTTCCAGAAGTTCAGGACTTTTCCTGAAAATCAAATTGGCATAGTTTGCCATGGGAACTCTAAGATTTATTATCCCATAAACCTATCAATGACACCTTTTATTCATGTTTGATATCCAAATTAGTATTTTTAGTTTTTTCCTAATTAATGCCATATTTTAATTAAATTTCATATTTGACTGAAAACAGAAGTTTATTTAGAGTATTCATATGATCATTACAGCATGATTGAGAATCAACTCTTTAATTTTGATCTCAAATATTTTGTGATGTTATGAAGGTTTTGTTGTTGTCTTTGTAAACAATTTTTAAGGCTGAAATTTTAGGGTGTAACAGATTTTAGTAAGTAATAAGTTTGATTCCAAAACAAGGTTTTAAATCCTGGTTCTGCCATTTACTAGTTACTTTTCTTAGGTAAAGTATTTAATCTGTGCTTCAATTTTACCATCTGTAAAGTGGGACTATATTAGCACTACTTCAAAAAATCATTTTGAGCACTAAAACCATTAATACAGCACAGTGGCTGACATGTACAGGTAACTAACTTGATGTTAAATATTATTATTTGGGGAAAAGGCTGGCCTAATTTTCAAAACGAGAAAAGACTTGAAAAAAGCCTTTTCTCTTTTACAGCTATTATGTGAATTCCATTTAAATTTAATTATTACCAAGACTTTCCACTGTCTGTGTGTACCTTTAACTTTTTTAAATAGGTGTTGTAGAATACCAATAAAAGCAAATGTGAATGGGATAATGTTTAGTGTGTGTGTGTGTGTGTGTGTGTGTGTGTGTGTGTGTGTATAACTAAAAACACTGGATGCAATTGATTTTTACTTTAAAATCTTAGAAACATGAAAAATGAGCTGGGGGACCAGGAGGTAAATTCTATTTCAGATGGTAGAGTTGAATAAGAAATTATTACACTTGCTATTCAGAAAGATTGCAGATGGTTGTCCTAAACACACACACATACATTACTATTTATTAAAATAAGAAGATTTAAAAACATGCCCATGTAATCTTAGCTACAACAATAATTAAAATCAGAATCCTTGGAAACAATTCCATAATATTAGAGAAATAAGATCTGACACTAATTTGTCATTCTTTCTGTTAAACTTACCTAATGATGCCATCTTTGTAATTTCTGAACTTTGATATTTCCTTAATTTGGATGTAAAGGTGAAGAGCACTTTTTTAAGGAAGGCTTTGTATCTTTATTAATAGCTAGTCGAAAATAATGAATCCATTTTTTAATCTTTTGATATTTAGACTTCAGTGAACCTCTTTAAGCAGCTAAACAACCTAATTTAAAAGTGAAAGGATGAATTCATAATGTAGATCCTATTATTTGAAATTAAACTGTAATTACCTTGTGCCATTTTATTCATTCTATTACTTAAAAGAGTCCTAAATAAGGCATTCCACATCTCAACCAATTTATCTCATAAATCATACACACACATACACACCCCTTATTATCTGAAATCAGCACTAAGATTGCTAAAATTAAATCTTACTTTAAAATGCTTAAACATAGTTATAAATTTATATTTAGGTTTTTTTTTTAAAAAGACATTTGATTTGATTACCTTTAGCCAATGACTTTTTAAAATCTGTTTCACTAACTCAGCTCTTGAGACCTTAAAAAAATATTCCTACCCTACTCTTATTAGTGAGAACTTTTCCGATGCATTCATACTAATGTGTGTGAGACTTTTGTTCCTTCCAGATGAGTAAGAGAGTAGTGGAATGTTAATTTATTTCAGCAGATGTGTGTCACTGTTGTGCTCAAGAACGGGTACAACATTCTGGGCTGTCAAACATACACATAAAGACACATGTACAAATGCTGACCAACACCATCCAGATTGTGGGGCATAACTTCCAACTCTTATTTCACCCCTGCATTTGTTTTAGGAGCAAGTATGCTGAGCCTCCTGAGCACAACTACAGGAAAAAAATCTGTCAACTAGTTTAATGCCTTAAAATTGCACCAAAAGGGCAGGCCATGGTGGCTCAGCAGGCAGGAATGCTTGCCTGCGATGCCAGAGGACCCAGGTTCTATTCCTGGTGCCTGCCTATGCAAAAAAAAAAAAAAAAAAAAATTGCACCAAGAGGCAGTGTGACGGTAGCTCAGTGGCAGAATTCTTGCCTGCCATGCTGAAGACCCAGGTTCAGTTCCCTGTGCCTGCCCATGCAAAAACAAAAAATAAATAAACTGCACCAAGGCTGAGATTATCCATTATGAGAATTTTGAAATATTTTGATAAGCCTTAATTCATATATAGGGAGCTGTCCTAATAATAATATCTCACATATATGTATGCATATATAGATTATATTACACATTAATATGCCATAACTGTGTATTTATTATTACAGTCCCATGTTATACACAATTTGTTTTATAAATAAGAATACTGTGTCTAAAAAAGTTTAGGTAACAAACTAAAGATTATATAATAAATAAGCTAGGTCATCTTGAGTCTCATAAAGTATTTTTTTTCTTCTTCTAACCATTTCTTTTACAAAATTAGAA
This sequence comes from Tamandua tetradactyla, assembly GCF_023851605.1. Taxonomy (NCBI): domain Eukaryota; kingdom Metazoa; phylum Chordata; class Mammalia; order Pilosa; family Myrmecophagidae; genus Tamandua; species Tamandua tetradactyla. The sequence continues at coordinate 40,018,242 of NC_135329.1, forward strand.
TAAAATATGCTTTACAAACAACACAAGAGCAACAATTGTGCTCTATTTGAGTTGTCTTCTAGTATATGATTCTTGACAGATAATTAAATATATAATTTTTTAATTTAGAATATTACCACACAGACATTACCACAAATACATGAATGTAATAAGTTTACTATGAAGAGGATTTTCCAAAGCCTATTGAATTACAGTTATGATAATGTGAATTTCTAACCTTTCTTCCACTGATAACATCTTTTTCTTATGGCATGGAATACTTTGAATAATAATAAAGAGATATGATCAGTTTTGACCCTACATTATATTTTTGAAGCCGTTCCCATTCTGTGAACATTGAAAATGCCAACCTGCTCATGTAAGCCGTTTTCCACATAGAGCTGTTATGGCAATTAAAGAATTTAACACCCAACCCTTTCTTGTTGAGCTTGCTTCAAGGATTATGCACAGTCTTGAGAATTGGTTCCATTCAGCCATTCTTTTAAATTATATTTTTCATTTATTATGTGCCAGGAACATACCCAGGCTCTGTAGTAATAACCGTAAGTAAAATCAGAAACAGTCTCTTGCCTCCTGGAGCGTAATCTAAAAGGAAAAAAGAAAGATATTATTTTCATGGTAACTGTAACAGAAAAGTCAGAAACCGTCACAAAAATTATTGCAATACTACGAGAATTCTATGAGGAAGTGGTGGACAGTGATGTGAAAATGTACATTAAAAGGATTTGTCCAGGTCAGAGTTGCACAAAAAATGGTGTTTATACAGAACCAGTTAAAATATAATTGTAGGAGCATGTATAAATTCCCATCAAGAATAGAAAGCAGGGCTTAGAGCCATAAAGCTATCAATCTCCCAGCATCAAATCCAAGGAGCCAGGCTAGGTGGTAAACTGTAATCCACAAATATGGAGTCAAGGAGAAGAAGATTAGGCTATGAATCAAAGTGCAGCACAGGTTGGTATAAGCAGCTCAGAAAAGGTTGGCTTTTTATTGGATATTGGTCAAATGATGGATAAAAGGGCTGCAAGTGCAAAGCTAGTAGGCAGGAAAAGACCAATGTTGTTTTTCCCATTTCTACGAATGACGAAACTTAGCTCAGAGAAGTTAAGAAACTTGTCCATACCAGAAAATATTATATAACACAGCCTGGAGAGAAAGCATATTGTAAGACTCCACATTAAAATGGTGTTCATTAGCTAATAGGCCTAGAATTACAAAACGAAATTCCTTTATACAGACATGGGTAGACCTAGATTCAAAGAATGGTATTGTGTTATTGCCTCAGGTGGAAATGTTTGCATCTGCAAGTAACAGAAAACCTGACTAATATGCAAGAGTGATAAAGATGGTTTATTTTCTTCCATTTCAAGGAGTCTGGGGGAAGGTATATTGAAATGGGTTCAATGGGCTCTTGCACTTCCCTTCATGTTTAAAAGCCATCCGCAGCCCCTGAAAGCATCATGTACACACAGAATGTGTCCAGTAAGAGAAAAGAGGCTGGGCAGAAAAATGAGCTTTTCCTTCTCACAAAACATAGGCACACAAACACACATTACTTGTCCTTAAAGCTCATTATATGTTATTCCTTTCAAGCTCGTTCTCCTTATATTCTCTTAATATCTCATTCGCATTTACCTCTTTATATATCATTAGCAGTACTGAGATAGAATACGGCCACTCTATGAAAGAAGAAGATGAAATGACTGGCTGGCTTTTCAGTTTCTGTGGAGTAAAGGTGAATGAGAATAAATATCATGTCGGGAATCAACAATGTCTGAACACTTTAATCTTTCAAATATACTTAGAGTAAAGACAGAAAGGAAGAACAAAAGCTTTGATCCATAATGAGTGCTTTCTCTATTCACAAATAGTCAAAGTTTATGGTAACCATAAAATTGCCAAGTACTTAATGTGGCAGTGTTAATTTCCAACCTACTTGCGGTAACTGTAAATGCCACTTTTTACTCAGCAATTAAATAACTACAATATCCAGCTATGTAAATTATCCCACATATTCGGCAACATTTTTTCAAACCAAAGAAGAGGAAGTATACTACTGCTATACTTAATGAAGAATGAATTAATATTCAAGATACAATAAAAAATATTGCTAAGGACCTTAGCAGTACAACTAAACCACTAGCTTGCAAAATTTTATCAGATCTATCCATGACCTTAACAGATGCAAAAAGAGAACAAAGAAAATCTGCACCATGTCTGATAGAAAGATCTTTATCAATCCATTTTGCTTCAAAGATCAATGAAAAACATACAACTAAATAAACAACAACAACAGCAAAAAATCATGAAAAATGTTAGCTCTATGAAAACATTCTGCGGCAAAAAAGAAAGGACAGTTATATGGAAGAAAAAACGTAGACCTGAAAATCATTAATATAGAAAGAAATAAACAAGTCTGAAAGAAATCTGCTTAGCATTTTCAATTAGATCCTGAGAGCAAGGCGACCATAAAAGAAGCCAGGAAAGATGTAAAGAAAGCATAGCATAGCACCCTGAGGCAACAATTCTATAAAATAAACAGTTTTTATTCTTTATATTTACACACACATTGCATGTATTTTATAAAATTTGAAAATGTCAATTAAAATACATGTTTATCTTTACCATTTAAGATGAGCTATTATTTAACTTTAAAACAATGTTAATAGCTCCTACATCATAGCTGAAGATAAAGAAACTGCAAACACTGAAGGTATTACTTCATTAGTAATGGCAAATGCACACTGCTTAAAATTATCCTAATTAAAAAAAAGAAAAAGATACTGGAAAAGATGGTGTCACATTGCTAGCTTCCAAACTCTCAGTCCATAAAGAAAAACAATAGGTTAAACAATCACCTTTAAAAGGAAGTTTTCAGTGGGAATTTGGAACTGAATAAAGGAAGCAGACTATGTTGAGGAAGAAGTGGGAAGGAAGGGGGTACAGTGAGGAGGTCAAACCAGGAGATCTGGGAAAATGGCAGAATAAGATAGGTAGAGTTCACCCCTGCTCCAAGAAAGCTAGAGAAGGGATAGGAGGGCGACTGGTATGGTGATTTCAGGGTGTAAGTGACCTGGGAGAATCTTCTGCACCACGTAGGGAGGCTCTGATTGCAAAAGCTGAGGAACTGAGAAGTAGAGAACCAAAGACTGAAGACCATCTGGCTGGTGCAAACAGCCTAAAGCAGAAGCCAAGAGCCCTCAGGACTGCACAAACCAGGAGATGGTAATTAGGAAGTAAGCCAAACTGTGTTCCTTGAACACATTACCCTCAGCCCTATGACTCACTCCACTCCCCATGAACTTGAACCCCATCACCCCCCCTACCAGCACTCCAAGTGCGCCTGCCCCTCCACCCCCAACCCCAAGTGTGCACACACCTGCCCCAGTCCAACCAGCTTCTCCTGCAAAAGTGCAGTCTCACTCCACCCCTCCTGAACCTTACCTCCCTGTCCCTGCCCCCTGCAGGTGGTCGCCTGTACTTAAAGGCTACAGGTGCTTACCTCCATACCCAAACTATACCTGCCCCCAGCCCATATGAGCACACAACCTCACCCTGCTATCCATCCAGCTCTGAGCACTTGTATATCAGTTTACGGCCCTCCCAGAT